>NC_139507.1:2240205-3440205 GCF_008360975.1 Lichenostomus cassidix
GAATTGCTTCATTTCTGTCTTGCTGTTGGCTGTTTTGAGTGGCACAGTTTTGGGAAGCACCATGCTTGCAGCCCTGCCATTCCCCAGGTGTCCCTTGGGTTTGGTTTTCCCACATGTCCTCCTGCCTTCTGCTCCTGCATGCTCTGGTGGAGAGCCAAAGCTTCTCTGCATGCCTGTTCCCATTGCCCTCTTCCCTCTGAGCATGGCTGGATGTGTTTGTCACAGAGAGCTGACCCTTCACTGGGACACTTTTCCCCTCCATCCTGCAGTGGCTCCAGGGCTCCTGCTGCTCTCCCCTGTCTCTGCACTCAGCAGGGTTAGTGTGGCACTGCAAGCAGCACTGGGTGAGCAATGGGGATTGCCACAAGGACACCTCTGGAGTCACACAAGGCTCCTGGGATGGCAGCCTCTGCCTCGGGATCCATTCTGCTGCCCCTGCAGCCTGGCAGGGCTGGGCAAAGGCTGGGGGAGAGCTGCTGCTCTGCAGTGCCCTGCTGGGCTTTTTGTTAGGGGAGGAAATGCTGTGTGATCCTAGTGCTGGCTTCAACAAGATGACCTTTGGCTCAGGGACAAGACTGACCATCCAGCCCAGTGAGTGAGCAGCTTTCCTGTGTGTCCTTTGTCCAAAGTCCTTCAGTGTCCACTGGGAATTGGAATTGCTTCATTTCTGTCTTGCTCTTGGCTGTTTTGAGGAGCACAGTTTTGGGAAGCACCATGCTTGCAGCCCTGCCATTCCCCAGGTGTCCCTTGGGTTTGGTTTTCCCACATGTCCTCCTGCCTTCTGCTCTGTCCCAGCATTAAGATACTTACTTTGAGACACTCTTGTGCCTGGAAGCATTTCCAGGAGGAGGATTTGCTCCTCAGAAAATCTGCTCTGGCCATGGCAATGCCATGCTGATAGTCCATGAGTGCAAAGGGACAGAGGGGAGGTTTAGGAGAGACACAGATGGATGAACTTGTGCTCAGAGCTGTGTGGGGCTGTGCAAAGGGCCAGCTCTGGGCTCCTTCAACTGCTCTGCTCCTGGGACAAGAGCTCCAATTCCCTTGGGCTCAGGGGCTCCAGGTTCCTCTAGGAGTGTCTCACACTGTGTGAACACTAACACAGCAAAGCTCCACTTTGGGCCAGGGACAAAGCTGCACCTCCTGCCAAGTACGTTTGCTGCTGCTGCTCCTTCCCTCCAGGCTGCCTCCTCTTGCTGCATTCCTGCTCTGTGCACCTTAGGATCAGCAAGAGAAGTCAGGGGTGTGGGAGATAGACAGAGAGGATTTGTGTTTGCCCAGCTCTGGCATGGCTGGGCAAAGCTGGGGGAGATCTGCTGCTCTGCAGAGGCTTTGGGCTTTTTGTTAGGGGAGGAAGTGCTGTGTGATAACTACAAGGTGACCTTTGGCTCAGGGACCAGACTGTCCATCCAGCCCAGTGAGTGAGCAGCTTTCCTGTCTCTCCTCTACCCAAAATCCTTGATGTCCCCTGCAGCACCCTGCAGACACTGCTGGTCTGTGCATGGCAAAGCAGGTTGGAAGGAGAACAGAGATGCTCCTTCATTCCTTGCTGCTGATGGGAACCTTCAGGGGAGCTTCTGAGATGGTGGAAATGCACAAAAACTCCCACTTGAGCAAGGAACTGTTCTTGAAACAAGGTTTCAGGAATGGATTTTCCCTTGTTCTGGGTAGCAGCAGTGCCTCAGAGCCTGTTGTATCTGACAGCTGTGCAATAGCTTTGTGCAAAGGCATTTGCAGGGCTGACAGGGACCTTTTGGGATTCAGTGTGTCGAAAATTATACTGTGCAGTGAGAGTGACCATTTGCTGTGGAAAGGGAACTGTGCTTTCAGTGTGATCCCACAGACAGCCAGTGCCATGGGAAACTGGAATTCCTTCATTTTTCTCATTTTGCTAATGGTTTAGCACTAAAAATCCTGTGAATGTAACAATTAAACTGTCCAGAAGCCCCCAGGTCATGTCTTGAGGTTTGTCCCATTGCTTTGGCTACCTCGAGGTATTTTACAGTGTCCAAGTGAATGTAATGAGGGATTTTCCCTCACTCTGACCTGATTTGGGGCTGTGCTGCAGGCACTGTCACTCCTCAGCAATTCCTGAGCTCGTTTTGTCTCTGCTGAAGCAGCTCTGGAAGCTGAGGTGATCAGCACAGATTGACAGAAGCAGAACAGGTAAATCACCCAAACATGGAGTGGAGGAGGATCAGAGTGTCCAAAGGAAAGAGCCCAAAATATCAATCTTCATGAAACAAAAGCCCATTTGATAAAGTGTTGTAGCTGCACTGACAATGTGGGCATTAAAGAATTTTTTTAATGTATTACTGAGTATTTTAACTTAAATTGAAAGAAATGAGGAGCACAAGTTTGGACTTTGAGGTTCAAATACAAACTAATGTCAGCTAAATGTGTTTAAAAAGGGATGAATTTTTAAATGTAGTTTCTCTGTGTGTTGGAAAATTTTCTGGACACTTCATGCTTTGAATATATGCAAGTGATTGGACAAACCTGGAGGAAACACAGTGTGCTTTCCTTGCTTTAAAATCTGGGGAATTTTCCTTTCTTTTCTTTGGGGTTGTTGGTTTGGTTTTTTTTGTTTGTTTCTTTGTTTTAATCTTTCAATGACTTTAGGTCATTATTTCATGGGAGGAATGCTGGGGTGTAATGACTGCTATAGACAGGCTTGAAAGCCTGAGCTGGCTTCTCTTCCTGTGAAAATCCCAAACTGCAGAGCTACTAATTCAGAAGTAAAAGCTGCATTAGGCACTTAAATACCCATAGCCCCATCTTTCCATGGAGCAAGTGCTGCATTTTGGATCAGTTTTCAGTGTCTGGAGCAGACAAGCTGTGTTTGATGTGGAATTCATGGCCTCAAGGGTGGTTTTTGTTGGATCCTTTCTCACTGTGTGAATAATGCCTACAATGTCATCTTTGGAAAAGGGACAAAGCTGCTTGTGAAACCAAGTAAGAAATGTGTTTATGTGCATTTACCTCCTTTCTGGTGGGTATAGCTTTGAACAGCAGACAGGCTTTTAGCACCAGGGCTTGGGAACCCAAGGAATCAGCTGGTTGAAATGCACCACTCATTTCAATTACTAAAATCCTTCTTGGATTGTCTGTCAGAGCTGAGAGGGACATGTTGAAGGAGAGAGATTCCATCTGTGGGGAATTTTCCTGTGTTTTCTCAGGCTACAGAAGGGACCTTGACTCAGCAAGGCCATGAATTTCCTCCTTCACTCCCCCCTGCTCTCTCCTTTCACCTGAGCAGACAGAGGTGCTGAGCCCTCTTGCTCAGGGATAGACAGTTCATGCCATGGCCATCCACACCTCTGGGAGTTGGGCTGGGATGCTGCTGGCTCTGTCTGGCACAGCCCAGGGAGCTCCTTTGCTCTGCAGAGGAAAGGATGAATTCCCAATGCTCTTGTTTGCACCACAATCCCAGCTCTCAGCCCTGCTGGGATGAGCTTCCCCAGAGATTTCCTTCCAAGGCTGAAGGTATTCTTGGGTTCCAAGCCCTGGTTTTGGATGGAAGGAGCTGAGCTGCTGGAAGCTTCTGGAGGAGGAAGTGGCAGGAGAGCTGATGGTTTTTGTTAGGCTATGAAGGACTGTGTGATCTCAGGGAACTACAAATTGGTCCTGGGGACAGGGACACGTCTGCTTGTGAAGCCCAGTGAGTACAAGGCTGCCCAGCTGGAGAATTCCTGAGCCCTGCTATCCCTGTCCTCCCTTCCCACCTCCCTGAGCTCTGACCTTCAGCTGACTGGAGCAGCCATCCCTGGGATAGGGAGAGAATCTGCTGCTTTGCCAATTCTTCCCCACCCTGCTCTCCTCTTCCTCAGCAAGTGGATCTGCCTTTGGGCTGCAAAACATGTGCCAAATTCCAGGGCCAGCCACAGCTCTCACAGCCACCTTGGAAAGTCACCCACAGGCAGAGCTGGGCAGTGTCCATGAGCTCCTGCACTGGCCCAGGTGCCCCTGATTCTGGGAAAGCCTTGCCATGGCTGGAGTTGTGTGCCATGGGGGCTGAAAATGGGGAAAGGCAAAGGGAACTGCTGCTTGTTGGGAGAGAGCTGGGGAGTAGATGTTGAGTTGTTCCAGGGAATGTCAGCAGGCTGGAGCCTGTTGTGGCAGGGAGCTTTGCTGGATTTGCAGGTGTTTGTGCTTGAGATCAGTGCAGAGCTGCCAGAGAGGTTTTTGCAATGAAATGTCTCAGGGTGTAAATGTCGCAGCCAGAGTGATTTTTGGGAAGGGGACAGTGCTTTCAGTGCTGCCAGGTGAGCAAGCCCTTGGCCTGGGGAGTGGAGTTGCTTCATTTCTGTCTTGCTCTGGGTTGTTTTGAGAGGCACAGTTTTGGGAAGCACCATGCTTGCAGCCCTGCCATTCTCCAGAATGAGCAGAAATGGAGAGCAAGGCTGGAAAAGGTGGAACCCCTGTGGCATTGCAGAGATGCCTCCTGGAGCTGGAAATCTGGAAATCTGTGCTGCTGGGGAGCTGGGCTGTGTCAGGGACTCTGATCCAGGGCTGCTCCAGGCTGTTATTTCCATCCCTTTTCCATTCCAGTGCAAGCAGTCTTTGGGGCAAAGATCCTAAACTGCTCCCTGATAACTGAGGGGTGAGTTCTTCCCATCTCTGACATGCTTAGTGGCCAAAGTCAAATGCAGTTATCCCCAGGGATCTGAATAGAGAAAAAGGCATTTGTCAAAGAGAGACCAGAGGAGTTCTCTGGAAATCTGTGTGGGTATTTATAGCCTCTTTCAGGGGCTGATCTGGGATTGAATTTATCCCAGCCTTGCAAAAGCCCCTGAGGGTGCTGGATGGAGAGGCACATTTTGTAAAGAGCTGTCACACAGTGCTGGTACTGGAAACTGGGGAAAACTGATCTGGGGCAGTGGAACCAAACTGCTGGTGGTCCCAGGTGAGTTGTCTCTCCTCTGAGCCAAACTGGACTCGACAAGAACATTTCAGCTGCACAAAGAGCAGTGCAAGGGCTTTGTGGAGAAATTTGGGGTGGTTTTAGTATTCCCAGGGAAGAAGTGGGAGACTTTGTGCTTAACCAGTGTCCACTCGAAATGCATCTATGCTGTGGAAAAGAAGTGTTGGAAAAGTGACAAGTAGGTGAAATGCAAGAGCAGGAATGTGTAAGATCAAATCTGGTTTCTGAGATTTGGGAAACCAAACCCAGTGGAAGACTTCAGTCCACTCCAAGCCAGGGTTATTGTTTGCAAAGGAGTGGCAAAATGCAGTTCAGGATGTTGGCAACAAGCAATAGCAGTGTTCTCTGGCTTCCTGCTGTATCTGCTGGGAGCTGTGGAACTGGAGCTATGATCCAGAGAGCAGAGATGGGAATGGCACAAGCTGTGGGTCTTTCCCAGTGTTGTGGGAATTGGGAGGATGAGTTTGGACTATCTTGGCTGAATTACATGGTTTAGGGATGAACATGGCACAGTGGGGTTATGGGCTGGACTTGATGGCCTTAGAGGGCTCTTCCAACCTGAACAACCCTATATTGCTCTGATTCTAAGTATGGATCATTCCAACATGAGGTGCAGCCTGCAGAGGAGGACATGGCAAGAGAAGAGAGCAGGAAGGTGACACAGGCTGGTGAGACTCAACAGCAGCTGACAGGAGGCTCCAAACACACCCTGGGAAGTTGTGTGTGCACACAGTGATAGGGAGATGTTGCTGCTGTGTGGAGACAGAGGACAGGAGACACAGATGATGAATTAGCCAGGTGGAGGAACGAGGCTGATGTGTTTGTTTATGCTGAGGTAATGCAGCCAGTAATGTTGGTGAGCTGCTTTTAACAAAACCTTGCATTGCCATGTTCAGTCTTCACCCAGCAAACTCACATCCCAGTGCCCCATTTTGCAAAGCCTTGTGTCACAGTGCAATACTGGGACTTATGGCAAGGTCACCTTTGGAGCTGGAACCAAACTCATGGTTTCTCCAGGTATGTCTGAATCCCCAGATGGAAGTGCTTCTTTCAGTTTATGAGTTATTTTGCCTATTTTGCCAGCCCACAATATATTAGCAATAGAACTATGAATTTTCAGGTATTGTGATATTGAGAGCAAGTGAATCCCATGGCTGCAAGAATTCTCCCCTCCTTATTCCTGAGAAAGAACATAGCAGAAGTTTTACAGTGCAAGAGGATTTTTCTGGGAAAGCCAACAGGAAGCTCCTAAATCAAGTTGCTCCTTTCAAATCAAAGCATAATGGTGAAAGGGCAGCAGAGACCAGCAAAACACAGAGGGGTGGAACTGATTTCATGGAGCTGTAGTGGGTAAAAAGGACTTTTCTAGTATGTGGGTGGAAATAGTTGGAGATAACCAGACGTGTTGGGTCTCTGCTTTGGAGATCCTTGTAACCTTAGGGGATTTCTGTCATTCTGTCAACACCAGGCAGTCAGGAAGCTCAGGGAGCTTAGCCTTGAAAATGACACCAAGTTTGTATCACAGCCAGTTTGTGTTGAGTCCTGGGGATTCACCTTGGAGCTTTAGAAGTGAACATCTGCAACTGGTGGAGGACAGAGTGAGCAGCCTTAAAACCAAGGGTGGGATGGATATTTGGGCAGAGGGGAAAGAGGGCAAGAAGCAAAGTTAATTACTGAATTACTTTGGTGGAAGGATGGAAAAGTGGCCCTTACCACAAAGTATTTTTTTCTGAGCAAAAGAGGATGGAAAAAAAAGTATGCTTTGACTGTTGCTGCCACAAGTGTATGGAAAAAAAAATCCCCCTACCTCCTACACATCTTCTCTTGTTCTCTTTTGTCTCTTTTGTAAAAGAGAAAGAAAGTAACAGATCCCAAGATACCAATATTTTTTTCTAAATGTATCAAATTTTCCAAAATTCTTAAAACTATATTTAGGATTATTTAATATCAAAACTCTTTGAGTTTACTCTCGAAAAGTAATATTTCCATTTCTTAAAATAGTAGCGACTCTTAAGGTAATTTCAACATGAAAGTTAAAAAACACAACAACAACATAAAGAAAGTATTCATTCTGAAAACCTCTGAGGAAGATTCTCTTATTTTAAATGACCCCCCTGACCCTCTTCAAAAACATCTTGAGGGAAATGAGAATCTCAAGTTTATATTGAGCCAAGCAAGCTAAAGGAGCTATAAATCAAAGCTCTGCCTGAGTTCATGAATGTCTCCAGATCATCAGTCCCTAGGGGAGCTGTGAAGTAACAGTAAATAAATTAATTTTTGAGAGAAGGACCTGACTGGCAGAATAAATCAATGATGAATAAGATGAAGAATAGAAGTTGTGAGGCAGGTGGCTTTCTGGAAACAATGGGACAAATATGATTGAGGGGAATATTAAGGAGAATGTGTTTGGGAGTGCAAAATGCCACATGAAAAGAAAGTCGGTAGGAGGAAAAGTCCTAGGTCAATGGATCTGTCTGTTCACAGAGATAAACAGGATTTGTTTTGGTGGAATATTTAACTGCTGAAGGCTCCATTCAGTACTGCCCTGGATATTGTAGAGGTCTGTGCTAATGTGTGACTATGGAGGTGGTTATAAACTCACATTTGGATCTGGGACAAGACTTCTGGTTTTGCCAGGTACATTTATCCTGAGCTTTTTACAGATTTGCCAGTTTGTGAATACACACCATGGTCTGGGGAATGGCAGCTGCCACAGGCATTGTAGCCCTGCTCAAGCAGTGGCATTCAGCTCAGGACTGCTGTCCAAGCTGGCAGAACATCCTCTCAGAGCTCCTCTGACTGAATTCTGGGAGCAGCTCAGACAAATCCTGGTTCTGCTCTTCTGCAAAGTCAGTAGTGGATTTGTTCTCTCCTAAGAGAAAAGTCATGGATTATGTAAGTCATGTTCTCCTCAAGAAAAGTCCTGGATTATGTAAGTCAGATGGAAATGCACTGGAAAATGAGGATATTTACAATATTTGCATTGCCAGCCAAGAGCCAGCACTGTGCACTCAGAGCCCAGAAAGCCAACTCCATCCTGGGCTGCATCCCCAGGAGACTGAGGGATTGGTTTTCCTCCTCTGCCCTGCCCTGGAGACTCCACCTGCAGAGCTGTGTCCTCCTCTGGGCTCCCAGCACAGCAGGGACAAGGAGCTGCAGGAGGGGATGCAGAGGAGAGACACAAAAATGCTCAGAGGGATGGAGCAGCTCTGCTGTAAGGACAGGATGAGAGGGATTGTGCTGTTTAGCCAGGACAAGGCTCCAGAAAAAACTTTATTTCAGCCTTTCAGTACTTAAAAGTACTTTCAGACTGGTGAGAAAGAATGATATTAAGTCTTCAAAACAACCTGTAGTGACAGGACAGGGAGTAATGGTTTTAAACTAAAAGAGGGTAGATTCAAACTGGAGTTAAAGAAATTTTTTTATTATGAGAGCAGTGAAACCCCAGCACAGGTTGCCCAGAGAGGTGGTACAAACCCCATTCCTGGGAGCATTCAAGGTCAGGCTGGATGGGACTCTGAGCAGTCTTACCCACCTGAAGTTGTCCCTGGTCACTGCAGGAGAGTTGACCTAGATGACCTTTAATGTTCCCTTCCAATCCAAATCACTCTGTGGTTCTGTGATTTAGAAAATATCCCCTTAGGGTGATTATTAGGGGGAAATTTTAGCTGGTCTTTGTTTGTATCAGAACACCACCAGGGAACATTGCACTGTAACATTTTTTGTGTGTGTTGGAATGGGGATTGACTGCCTTTTAGCTGGATTATCTGTAAGGACACTGTGTTATCCACTAGATTTGATGGAGGGACACTGTGTTATCCACAAATATTGCAAGGGGATTCTCTTTGCCACTGGGACTTGCAGGTTTGCTGAGCTGTCGCAGCTGCAGGACCATTTGTAATGCTCCAGGATCTACACAGCTGGGAGACAGAGTGGGAATTCCCAAAAAAATTGAGTTATCAGAGTGCCTGGGAGGCTCCAAGACCTGGGCAGGGGCACAATGTGCCACTGAAACCTGTAAGGACATAACTAACTAAGGCCAAGGGAGTCCTAGCAAAGGTTTCCTGGGCCATGGGAGTTATGGGGATGGAGAGAGATACAACTGACATCAGGAAAAAGAGCCTTGGTGGAGATAAAGCAAGTGGGTAGTAAATAGGAGAAAAGCTGGACTGAAAGGCTGTGGCTTGCATGGCTCAGTGAACTGGAATTTTAGGTGATTTACAGATGGAAAAGCAGATAATTCCTTGTATTGCCCTAAAAGACATAACACCACACAACTGTAACCAGCGAGTGAATGAACTTTTTTTTATTTATTTGATCTGTGTTTCTGATCCTGATAATTTTCTAGTAGATTTATTTGGTACTTTGACAGTGTCTTAAGTCAGCATGTTTCATCATTGCTCCCTTAAGTTATCCCCTGCTCTGGGCAGTCAGTTTGCATTGCCAAACCTGCCCATGTTTTTGTAGAGGTTGGCAGCAGTGTGCCAGCCAGGGGTTTGCTAAACTCACCTTTGGAATTGGAACCCAACTTGTTGTTACCCCGAGTAAGTCTGAGCTTTCTGTTCCATATTAACACCAGGACTGGTAAATCATTTGTTTATTGGGTAGATGGACCAGGGAATTTCATGGAAGCATATTCTGATTTGTTTTCAGCTTGCCTTGGCAAAAGCCAGTTGGAATAGATTTGCTGCCTTGGAATGCCTGGCTGTGGTGTGGAGAGGACACACTGCAGGGCAGAGCAGCAGGAGAAGGTGGTGATGTTCACCCAGCTTTCATAACCTCCCAGGTTTAATAAACTCCTTGGTGGCTGGAGGTTCTTCTGACTAAGGGCTTAGAGACTGGATTTTCTGTGGCTCAGCCTAAGAGAACATGCCATGATCTCTCTGTTTTAAAATCCATGACTGTTGTATGATTCTAAGATTTTTTTTTTTTTTTCTAGAAACAAAATCTCTGCCATATAAAATAGAAAACTTGATCTGGCAATTGAAAACCGGTCTGATTTTGGAAGAAAAAGCATGGAAAAGGATTTTGTGAAAATGGCAAAGGTTCTCATGAGCAGCCACTCCAAGTCTTTTTGTTTCCAGGCAACTGTCTGGGTTAATCCATCTCAGTCACCTGCAAGACAGTGGATTAGAAAAGCAGAATTGCTCCTTCTGATCCCCAAAAATCTTTTCTCTGCATTGTTGAAAGGAGCAACAGAGGAGATCATAGCAATTCTCTCCTGTGGTGTAGATGGTGCATGAATAGATCCAGACATGAACAGCAATAGGGTATGGCTCCCCAAAATGAAATACAAGAAAAATTCATCTCTATTTTTTCTGAATGTGAACACTTGCTAAAAGTCCAGGATTTGTTCTGGTTTGATACTAGAGGACTATTTATTCCATTGAGCACTTGATTTCTTCTCACATAATGGGTATCTTCCTCTATTAATTCACTATTACTTGTAGTTCAGTGGGAAATCTTTCTTTTAAAAGGTTTGTGAGAAAGACTTTGGATGGTTTTGGTAGTTTGACTTCCCCAAGTATAATTACAGAGGAAATAACCATCACATTTTTTTGGAAGGAGACCAGAATTATGCCTGAACTCTGTCAGTGAAGCAGAATATTCACATTTGCAAACACTGAATCTCTCCTCAGAGTCTCTGCACTTTGGATGACTTGGCTAAAGCTGGACTGGGACCTGCTTTTGGGTGCCTGAGTGTCTCCAGACAGAGTCTAGAAAGTCTAGGAAGGGTTCCAGTCCTGAATGTGTTCATCTGGTCTTGCTGTAACCATCCCAGCATCCAGCTGGGAATGGAAAAAATGAAGAACATTTATTTCAGTGATAAAGAAGATTTGGAGACACTTTCTAGACTTTCCCCCTGGGAAGAAATTAAAATTTCTTCATCTGGGAGCTAAGCTGTTTTCAGTATTTCTACAAAACAACAGATTTCAGAGGACCTCTGGCAGAGCTTTTGGAACATGATTTGGAGGACAGAGAGGAAAAATCAGTAAAGTGCTTGTTAACTCATTGGAGTAGCTCCTGTGGGGACAAAATCAGCCTGTGTGAGTGTGCAGGGGGTAAAAGTGTCCCTGGAGCTGGGCAATAGCTCCAGGCTGACTCTAGCTGTGCAGTGTCATGTCTCAGGCTTGATGCCTTAAAAGCTGCTAAAAATATGAGGCAGATATAGCAGTATAGGGGGAAAGGGTATTATCTTGGTTTTAATAGGATGTGCACCAAGGATCCTCATAGTTTCAGCAGCTTTTAAGGCATCAGGCTGAAAAATGGTTAACAGCATCAAAGATTCTGTCACACCAGTTCCAGTCTGAGCAGTTTGCTTTGGAAGGAATGGAAAATGTGATAATATTCTGCATTATACCAGCTGGGAATTTAAAGCAGTTCAGGATTTCTATTGGAGCTTGTGTGGAGGGAAAAGGAAAAAGGGCACAGGCCTCAGTCTGATGTCAGAACAGGGTTCTGCTGCTCTCTCCCTGAAATCAGCCTCTGGTTGGCTGCCTCTGTAAACTGGGCAGGAATAGCATTCCAGCAGCTCCTGTTCTCTCTTCTTCTCTCCTGCCTTGGTGCTTCTGCTTTATTTCTCCCTCCTCCTTGGTGGAAACTAGATTAAGGATCAGTGGACTGGTACAGTCATAGCAGAGAGACCTGAAAAACTGGAAGACATCCTTCAGTGAAGATAAAATTAGGCAGCATGGACAGCTCAGAGCATCCTTAATTCCTTCTCACTCTCTCCTGTAAACAGAGGTCATAAATGCACAGCATCTCCAGCACAAGCAGCAGCTCATGCAGGCTGACTAACAGGTCCCAGGGCTGTGGTTAGAGGAGGTGGTATTTACCAAAACTATCTGCAAACTTTCACAGCAGTGTGCAAATGCACAGAGGAGCTTACAGGAACCAGGCTGCAACACCAGAGCTGAGGCTGCCACTGCTCTGAGTAAGAACAGGAAAATAATATTTTGCAAAACAGGCGCTGCTGAGGCTTCCTGTGAAAAACAGACTTTATTGTTTTGTGTGTTCAACATCAAAGCATTGCACAGATTGAAAGGGAGAAAAACACCCTAATTTGGAGAGAGGAGGATGTTTATCTCTTAAGAAAGCACAGTACTTGTTATGAGAGAGAAGCAGAGCAGCTCCATAAATTCCTCCTCTTCCCTTTCATTTCCATGTCCCCCATGGCAGATCTACCCTGACTCATCTGTATTTTATACAAGGATCTATCATCAGGCTTTTTATCAGCTCCTGCCTTCTCTCCCTAACAAACAATCACGATTTCCAAAACACTAACTGGGAGAATGGGAGGTGGGGATGGGGTTAAGGCAATCCCATCATACATTTCTGTATTTCTGCACAGTTTGCAAAGAGTCTCATCAGGTTCTTCAAAGCCAGGGCAAAGCTAGAATGAACGAATTACAATTCAGGAGATGGGCCAGAGAATGAACCCTTGGGCTTTGGGGATTAGTTTTTTCTGAGATTGTGCTAATAGAGAAGTATGGCTATTTCTCTAAGGTGCCAAAAACTGGGAATAAAACAGATGAGGAACATTTATTTCAATGATAAAGAAGACTTTGAGACACTTTCTAGACTTCCCCCATGGGAAGAAATTAAAATTTCTTCATCTGGGAGCTAAGATATCTTCATTACTTCTACAATATTTATCAGTGAGGTGTGTGAACAGGGAGAAAGCAAAGATTAATCTAAACTCTCCATCCTACACAATAACACTTCATCAGTTTATAAATGTGAACTGAAGCTCTCATTGAAATCTGTGAAGGCTGACAGAAAATGCAGCCACAGGGTTGCTGAGAGTTCCAAACCTGCATTGTGGCTCCAGAATGTCTGTAATGATATTTCATCCAGTCATCATGAGAGCACTGCAGTGTCTGGAACATTTTACTGTTAGCCATGAACAAAGCTTCAGGAATGCACCTTCTCAGAGAATCAGATGAAATGTGTGTTCTGAGTACAAGTTTGTAAAGCTAAATATGCAAAAAAGGGTTTAACCACAGGTTATGTTTTGATATGTGTGGAAAATCCCAGTCTGACTGACTTGCCAACAGAGTTTGAAGCAACAAAACAGTAATGAGCCCCAGGCGTCTTACATCTGCAGCCTTTAGTGCCTCCAACCCCTCTCTGCAGGGTAAAATTGTGCAAAACAATTTGGTACTGCACTGTCAAATAGTGGAACATGAGGAAACATTTGTTTGCTTCCCCTTTCTTTCCCTGTGTTCCTCCTTTGAAGTAACTCCTGGAGTTTTCTGCTGTAGGAGCAGCATGGTGGTGAATTTGGACACCCTTGGGATTCAGGGGTTCATCTACTGCCCCTCAGGACATGGGGAGGAAGTGGGATTTTGCTTTGGTGGGTTTGACTGAACATTTGCAGAAGAAGCAGAATGGCCCTGGGCTGCTCAGCTCTCTCAAAAATCACAAAATGGTTTGGGTTGGGAGTGTCAGGAAAATTAATCCACAAACACCAGAGGTTTATGTCCAAAAAGGAGACAGAGGAGTCATGTAACTTTACTCAGGGATAAAGGGAGAGGTTGTGGGCATCTCCCATTAGGTGTCTCAAATTGTTAGAGGACACAGCCTCTTTTTATCCTAATTTCCTGGCTGCATTTCCCCACTGGCTGAGGTACTTGAGAGGTACAGACTTCCCCAATGGCCTAATACAGATCTCCTTCCAATGTGTACTCCCTGCCCCTTCATTTCCTTGTGTCTGTTCTTTTAGCTAAATCCAGGGATTTAGCACAGTCTTGGGTAAACCAATCAGTGGAATTCCTATGGAATTCCCATTGTTTCTTTGGCTTTATCTCCCAGCAGACTCCCAGACTGTTTGTAAAGACACTTCCTTCTCATTCCTGTCAGGAGGGACCTTACAGATCACGTTCCAGCCATGGGCAGGAACACCTTCTGCCACACCAGGCTGCTCAGCTGCTCTCCCCACCTGTCACACTCATCCCTGCCAGGCTGCAGGGATGAAATGTTCCATGAAATGTCACAGGGGGGAATGTCTCAGTCAGATGTGGACATCCAGGGCTCTTTTCAGATGCTCCAGGAGTTCTGCCTGGCCACTCTGTGTCTCCCACACAGCACAAGTCAATAGAAGTAGCTCCTGCATCATCTGCTGTAGATGCTTTGGTTCTCTAAAGGTGTCCTAGCACAACATCCCAATGATCAGGCAACTTCCTGGTGGAAAAATGAAAAAACCTGCATTTCTAAGAGGTTTTATGTTAAGACTGAAGGAGCTATGAATGTCTAGACTCACCTAATGATTCTTCTTTTCTCCACTTCCAGAAGTTGCTCCATCTCCCTCAGTCTACAGGCTGACCTCTAAAGATGACAAGGATTTGGAAATGTGCCTTATCACGGATTACTCCCCAGAGAAGCTCACTGTGGACTCAGCTGAGCAGCACACATCTGCTATTGTGGAGGTGGCAACTGCTGAGAAAGGCGAGGAGTCCAGCTACCTGTCCACCTACTGGGCCAGGAGGGATGAGATGCACTGTGGTGCCAGCCACGAGAGCTTTGGACAGCTGGAGGGCAAGGACCCTGAGAGTGGTAATGGCACTGCTGGGGCTGTGGGCAGGGCTGGAGGTGCTCTGGGCTTTGGGGTGAGCAGGGCTGGGCTGCAGCTCCTAATGTCACTGAAACTGCGGGAAAAACAAAAACCCTCCAACAGCATTTTCAGTGTTAGAGAGTCAAGGCATTGCTTTATTATCTGGCCAGGATGTACCATGGAAATCATCTCATCCACACACAGCCTGGGTGTGCAGAGAGAATCATTCCATCACACATGGATTTTACTGGATTTTTCAGATATTTTATACAATCAAAATACATAGAAATGTACTGGTCAGTGTTCATTGGGCCAGAGTTGAGCAAACCCCCAGGATTCAGTTTCCCATTGGATCTGAATCTCCTCACCTCTGATGTTAATTAGATTTTTCATTCTCCAATTTTCCTATCAGTCCTTTCCTGGCCAGATGTCTTCAGCCCTGCTGGAGGTGCTCTGGGGTAGCTGTTTGTAGATAGCCACTGCTGGCTGCTGATGTTCTGCTGAGAGCTCTTTATCTTTTGGGTTCCTCCAGGCTGTTGATCTGCTGAGTCCATCAGACCTCACCTGGTAGAACAATGCCCTGGAAAGAATTTCCCAGGATAAAGACAAACAAAACCTTTTGACTAAAGTTATACAGAATTTTTAAACTGGTTTATTTTCCAACACCAACCCTGCAAGCAGTGCTCCCCTATGGTCCCACAAGACATGGGAATGTTGCCTCATTGCCTCTGCTTTTTTTCTCCTTCCTCCTTGGTGGAAACGAGATTAAGGATCAGTAGAGTTGTGCAGTCATAGCAGAGAGACCTTAAAAACACTCTGTGGGGGCATAGAAAGCTTGGAATTCCTTTGTCCAGTGGGACACTGAAGTTTAATTAGATCACATTTTATATACTTGCCCTGAAAAAAGGAGAAAAGAGTGTTTATGGGAGGGTTTGTTGGCCAAAAACTCTAATTTAGTCCTCCTAAGCAGAGATATCTTTGTAGACTTCTGAAGAATCAAATCAAATCAAATAATCAAATTTATTATTTCTCTCTGCAGGTGCCAGTGCTGTCTGTGTCACAGGGATGTCCCTACACTTCAGGACAGGTATGTAACACAGCATTTTAGGAGAAAATATTGGCCTGATTGAAGAAAATATCTTCCCAAGTTTTTGCTGATTTTCCACCCTTGCAGAATTCTTTTTCCAATTCAAAGAATTCTTGCAGAATTCTTTTTCCAAGCAAGAAGTCAGCCAGGAAACTTCCAAAAGGCTTTAAACATCGAGGCTGAAAGTCATGCTGTTGTGCAGCCAAAGCAGGCAGAGCCCACATGCCCTGTGAATCAGCTCTGCTCAGATCTCAGACTTCAGAAGAGTTGGGTTATTTTTGGGTGCACAAACACCTAATGGAACCACAGCTCAGCAGGAGGTTTCTGCTCTCTCTGCTCAGGGCTGCCCTGAAGCTGAGGTGCACCCGAGGCAGTTCTGCCCCAGCTCAGGCTGAGGAGGGCTGGGAGAGCCCAAGGATGTGTTTTTCCTGCCACTTCAAAGGGCAGAGCTTGGCCCTGAGCTTGCCCTGCTCACAGAGCAGCTCTGCTTTTGCAAATCTTTCCAAAACACCATTTCAGGGAAATACTCACCAGTAAACAAGGCTGGTTTGATCAGCCTTTCAGCTCTCAGAAAGGTTTTACTGATAAACATGCAATGAGGTTTTGCTGACAGCTCCCTACTTCTCCAGGATAGATCAATGTGTTTTCAAATGCAAACGGCTTTGAAACTTCAGATTAATATAAAATTCAAATACAATTCTGTGCTATGATTAAAATCAAAATTGTTTTCCCCCTGCCAACCTTTAAAAAAATTGAGAGAGGGGAAGGAGGGATGCCTCCAGCATCCTGGGTTCACAATGGACAGTATTTGAAACCAGTTAGATGGCTGGCAGGCTGGCATGTTGGATAATTAAGTGGTTATTGATGAAATTAAAATCTCTCAGTCCTGCTCCTATCTCGTTTCCTGTCCTACCAGCTAACTCCATCACACAAGGGAGCAGCTCCATTAAAAAAGGGCTTTTCAGTCTGTCTGGAGCACAAGGATGTCTCAGTGCTCTTGTGACTCTCATTTTCTCTTTTTTTCCAGATGAACACTTGAACACACTGTCGTTATCACAGCTGGGCCTCAAAATAGTTTTAATGAAAGGAATCATTTTTAATGTGCTGATGACGATGCTCATGTGGAAAAAAAAGTGAGTATGCTTGGGGGGAGCTGAAAACATCTGTCAGAAAACATCTGGATTGATTCACAGCTATGAATTCTTCTCTCTGGAATAGCTGTTAATGCAGTCTGTTTTTTTATTTTAAAAATTTATATTTGAAAAAAAGATTTATTTTTTAAAAATTATATTTTTAAAGTAAAATCCCTCCATTCCTCTGGCCATACCATTTTTACCCACCCCTCAAGTACTCTTCCTTGTCCAGTTTTTTTTCCTTTCAAGACATTTCTCCCATCTTTTTCTACATCCATCCCTTCCCTTGCCTGCATTCATCCATCAGCTTTATCCCTCACCTTTCTCCAGCTGGGAAAGTTTGATGCTTATGGATTTTAATATAACTCCTAATATATTAGGTTTTTGCCCAGTGTCTCTTTCTTCTCTTTCTCTTGCCTGGACACTTCAGCTCTACAATTGTGCAGCCATGACTGTAACCCAAATCATAATAATAATTCATTTATTAATATATAATTCATTTATTCTTTGTTTTTGCTAAATAATATTTTAACAAAATATTATAACAAAATAATACAACAAATATAACAAAAATATAACAGAACTAAATATAATATAACAAAAATATTTTGTGAAATAATAATTCATTTATTCTTTGTTTTTGTTACAGGGCTGCCAGTAACTAGCTGGTGTAATCCTGAAGTAGCAAAACCATCAGCTTGGAGAGACCATCGTGAGCAAGAGGGAACACAGGAATATTCCTCGTGCAAGGGACATCACTTGCTGCTCCTGTGTGTCACACCAGCCATTGTATTCTGAATTGCTTTGTTTGCATGGCTATAGAACTACTCAAAATGAAACATTTCCAGCATTCTGCTCTCCAGCTGCCTGGGACATTCACCATACAGAGCCTCTTTTG
This sequence comes from Lichenostomus cassidix, assembly GCF_008360975.1. Classification (NCBI taxonomy): domain Eukaryota; kingdom Metazoa; phylum Chordata; class Aves; order Passeriformes; family Meliphagidae; genus Lichenostomus; species Lichenostomus cassidix. Next base: position 2,257,801 of record NC_139507.1, read on the forward strand.
CATGAAGCAGACTTTGCTATAACTAAACATTGCCAAACATCACTGATATTTGCGTTAAAACAACAACTTCAGCCTGGAGCAGTGCTGTTTGTTAAAAATATCCCTGCAAGCTAAATATCACCTGGGTGTGAATTTTTCCTATGTTGATAGGTTTAGGGTATTAACATCTCTCAGGGTGCACCTCAGACACCTTTTCAGGTGCAAATAGGACACTTTGAAAAGCAAAGGGAAACTTACTTGGGATGAACTGTCCTGCCACCTTTGCTAGATCAGAGCAAGATATCCTTTTTTTTTTTCCTAAAGGATATGCTGCAGGTCTCCAGGAAGTCCCAAATTCAGTGAAATTGTCACTTCTTTATCACAGGGGAAAAAAAAAAGAAAGAAACAGAATATTTTTTTATTATTTTTTAAAGTCTATTCTATCTGACCTTAACATCTTGTTAATTTAATCCAGTTTAAGATTTGGCTTTGTGTTTAGTAAAAATGCACACCACTTTTGTTCTTTTTGTTTGCTTCTAACAACCTGATATTTCACAAGTTTTTTTTATAACAATTGCATCAAAATATACTGAAATATGTACCTGTCCTTGTTGGAACAGTGCTTGCCTGTGACATCTGCATGCCGCTAATTCATGAACTGTTCTGGCACCCACATGATGTACTGGCATTTCTTTAGGCTGTTATCAAACAATTCTTACAAGAAATGCAAAACTTGTTTGTCTTTTGTATTTGTTGTTGGAGGCATTGCTTCACCCTTCAGCTGAGCTTTGGGAATGAAAGAGGGAAGGGGTTGGAGCCACCATGGAGGGTGGGAACAAAGTCCTTCTCCAGGACATCTGGGCTTTGTGTGAGAGAGAGAGAGAAAGGGGATCAAGGGCAGACTGTGCTGGGTGAGGAAAATGGTAAAAAGAAAATGGCCACAGTGAGGGGAGCAACCCTGTGCCAGCTTCCTGCTGCTGTGGGGGACACAGGAGCCTCAAGTGTCCTCTCTCCATGTCCCCAACTCCTGAGTGTCCCTGCAGAACAAGGCACTGCTTTGCAGTGATGGCATCAACCAACCCCCTTTGGCCCCAGGTTCTGTCTGCCCCTGGCAAGTCTGGAAGGGAAATGTTCTCCTTTTGTGGCATCAATTTCACCAATTTCTCCAACCCCAGAGGTTCCTCTGTGGGGGAGAAAGGAGAAGGATGCTCTGACGGAAACACAGCCTCCCTGCAAAGCCTGAGCCTTGCCTGTACCTCACAGCAATGCCCAAACCCTCCCTGGAGCTGTGGGGTGATTTTCCCTCCCCCAGCTGGACTCACAGCCCTCACAGGGAGCTGCTTTTGGAAATTCAAACACTTTTAGCCAAAAGTCCTGGTGCTTCATATGGGAGGATCACACCAGGATCTGACCCACCCTGCTGAGCAGCAACCCGACAAACCTCCCTGATCCCTGCAGGTGACCACTGAGCACTGAGCAGGTGACCACTGAGCAGCTGAGCTCTCAGGGTGAGAACTACTGACCCTCTTGCCAAGGAACAGCTTTAAACTTTCCATGTCTTTTGCCCTGATGATTTTATAGTACAGATGTTCAGGGACTTGTTCTCATCTCTGCCTTGACACAGCCATCATTCTCATATCTCTCATCATTCTCATCATTCTCATATCTCTTCAGCTGCAGGAAGCCCAGGTTCCTTAAATGCTGGATTCCAGGCAGCTCTTGGAGCCTACATTTCACTCCTGCTGAAATCTGCTGTGTCACTGGGAAACAGCCTAAAGAAGCTGCCTAAACCTAAACCATATTTGACTATAAAGCAAGTCACTGCACTTCACAGATTTCCAGCTGATTAACCTCATTCCAGAAACCTTCAGGGATGTGGAAGAAAACTTTCCATACTCATTTACTTTTAGCATCAGTTTTTAAAATTAATATCCATCCCAATTTTTTTATGTTGCACTTCAAACCCACTCCCAGATGAAAGGGCAAGAGTGAAGGATTGTGCTGCCTCTTTCCTCATCTCAATCTTTCCTCTTCCAGGCTAAACTGGCCCCAGTGACAGGATTTGCCAAGTGGGAGATGAATTAAATGTTTTTACTAAAGTGGCTCTTGGCATGCGACCTGCAAAGCGCTGAATTTGCAAGGTCTACTTCAAAGACACTTTCAGATATCAGGCTGCCAATCTCCCACCACCACCACCTTCCCTGCGCTTTCTTGTTTATTTCAAGACATAAAAAACCACAGAGCAAAGCAAAGGCAGGAAATCACCCAACAGGACAGGAGGTGGGCAGGGGCTCAGGGCCCAGGTGGGGCAGGAAGAGGCCACAGCACAAGTTCCATGACGCCACAAGCGAGATCTGGGTCACCTCTGATGCTCGTCTGCACCCAACCACAGGAACCACATCCTCTGGAAAGTGGGGCACAAACGGGCTGGGGTGCAGGGCTGGGGCACGTGGCAGGGAGGGGGAGAAGCTGTGGAAAAGAACAGCAGACGTTAGACCACAAGCCAAAGTGGAATGAGGTGAAGACATCGTCCCCTCCCAGCCCTCACCACAGGCTGCCCTTGGGGAGTTGTTTTGGGTAGAGCAGGAAGGATTGAGCTATGTATAGAGTGGGCAGGGAAGGGAGGGGAGAAATGCATTATCAAGTGTGGTGGGGAGAGCTCTTAGAATTGTGTCAGATCTCTGAATGTGCTGATAGATCTCTGCACCATTTTTATAGATTGAATCTGTGCAGAAAAATCCTTCCACTTCTTCTGAGCCGGATGAACAGAGAGTTTGAAGGAAAGGGCCAGAGTCCTCTAACACTGCCAGGGAAGGAGGTTATGCATGGTCCACCTTTAGCATCCTCTCTCCTTTGTCACCTCCTGTCCTGCTATGGGTAGGAGATTAATTTCCCTGTTTTTTCATGGTTTTGTTGGAGAAAATATCCTCATCAGACATGGCCCTGTGCACAAACCATCCTCCTGTATTTTTCTCCTCCTCCTTGTGTGACCAACGACCTGAGTGTGGACTTTACAAGGACCAGAGCTTGAAGGTATCAATGGATTTGTTGAAGTTTATTCCAAAGTGGGAGGAGCTTTGATACAACTTGGATTCATCATAGGTTCACAGAATCCCAGAATAGTTTGGTTTGGAAAGGACCTTAAAGCTCATCCAGTCCCACCCTCTCCCATGGCAGGGACACCTCCCACTATCCCAGGTTGCTCCAAGCTCTGTCCAACCTGGCCTGGGACACTCCAGGGATGCAGGGACAGCCACAGGTTCTCTGGACACCCTGTGCCATGGCCACTCCACCCTCACAGGGATCAATTTCTTCCCAATATCCCATCTAACTCTGCCCTCAGGCAATTTGAAACCATTCCCCTTTGTCGTGTCACTGCATCCTTTGTGAAAACTTCCTCTGCAATTCTACTTTAACTCAAGAATTCTTGAGGCGACTGGAGGAATCGAAAGCAGGCAAGAAGCAGGAAAAAAGATTTAAAAAAAGCCAAGACAGCTCAGCCGCTGTGCAGTTCCGAGCAGCGGCCAGGGGAGGGCTCAGCCCGGGGCTCGGCAAGGGCAGAGGCAGAGCCCGAGCTGAGCATCGCCCAGGGATGTGCTGCTCCGGCTCCAGGCATGGCTCAGGGTGTCCTTCCCACGGGAAAGAAGAGCTGGGAGGATCATTTTCCATCCCTGCACCCTGCCAGGCCCGGCCTGCTCTCCCAGCGCTGCTGCCACTGCAAACAAGTGCACAGGTGGTGCTCAGGCTGGCACGAGTCCTTTGTCCCTGACACAGACCAGGCTCCATCCTCGGGGACAGTGAAGACTGATCCCTCACTCCTCACAGCCCATTAGGCAAGAGATTCAGGAGCCCCAGGTTTGAGCCTTTTGCAGGTTTAATGGCTGCAGTGCAGCTGGAAATGTTAAAAAGATAGTAAACAGGAGCCAGATTAGAATTCTGAGAGGTTGAAGCCATCAGAGACCCAAAGCTCCATCTCCTCAGTGCAGCACACAAACATTTCCATGCCATGGACTCTCAAGGCTCTCAGGGTTTACCTCTCCAGTGTTTCAGCTGCAGAGAAACCCAGACAAGTAGGAAGCAGGATCAGTGTGAGGACAGAACTTCATACATGAAGGATCTACAGAGACCTGAACAGACTCAATCCATGGGTGAAGGACAATGGCATGAGGCTCGAGGCCATGTCCTTGTCCTGCACTGGAGCCACAGCAACCCCCTGCAGCTCCAGGCTGGGGCAGGAGTGGCTCAAGAGCTGCTCAGCAGACAGGGACTTGGCAGTGCTGGCTGACAGCTTGCTTAACGTGAGCCAACAGTGTGCCCAGGTGGCCAAAAAGGGCAATAGCAACCTGGCTTGTATCAATAGTGCAGCCAGAACCCTGTGCTCAGCATTGGTGGGACTGCACCTCGAGGGCTGTGCTCAGCTCTGAGCCACTCACTTGAAACAGGACTTTGAGGGGCTGCAGTGTGTTCTGTGAGGAGCAGCAAGGCTCATGAAAGGACTAGAAAACATTTATCTTCTGAGGAATGGCTGAGGGAGCTGGGGCTGTTTAGTGTGGAGGAGAGGTGGCTCAGAGGTCACATCCCACCTCTGACAGGGTGCAGTGAGGGGCTCACCTTGTGCCCTGCCTGCAGGGACAGGAGCAGGGGAAATGGCCTTGAGCTGAGCCAGGGCAGATTCAGACTCCATCAGGGTGTCAGGACTGGCAGGGGCTGCCCAGGTGGAGTCACCATCCCTCAGGTGCTCAGGAGGCACCTGGATGTGGCACTGGGTGATGTGGTTTAGTGGCAGTGGCAGTGCTGGGTGGCACTTGGGCTGGGTGATCTGGAAGGTCTCTTCCAACCTTCATTCTGTGATTCTAAATCTGAGGGGGGATTTTCTCCATGGCCCCAGAGCAGCTCAAGAGCTGCTCCTGACATCCTTGTGCTCACCAGCACATCAGTACAGGGACACTGACACTGGGGTGGGCTGGCTGTGTCCCCCCCAGGCCTTAGTGAGCCTCTGAGTCCAGCTGGGACATCCAGAAGTGCTCCACGTGTCTCTGAGGGATGTGGGAAGGTCTGTGGGGTGCTGGGTACACCTGGAGATGTGCTGGAGGACACTTCCTTCCCTTCACAACCACCACCCACAGCCTCATTTGAATTTTCCACAGTTCTGAAGCCCAGGGGCACATTGGCAACAGACTCTGTAAGATCAAAGGACAGAAGAGAGGGAGATGAAAAGGGTGGATGACAACTGAGTTTCCATGATCACTTGTTTCCTGCTTCCCTCCAGAACTGGGGCACAGAAAAAAAGCCCGCTGGGTAGAAAGGGAGAGAAGTAAAACCAGGGAGTCATGCCTGAGAGGAAACTTGGATGCAGGAGAAGCTCTGTATTTGTCACCAATATAAAAAAGGCTGCAGTGTCATAAAGGGTTTTATTGATGGAAAGGATCACTGTTACACAATGAGGCTGCAAACTCCTCCACAGGACACTCTGGGAGGAAAAACCTTGAGCCCTGTGTTCCCTTCATCCACCAAGGAAGGTGAGAGTGTGCTGGGGAACTGCACTTCCCTTTGCCAGACTTTGCCATCAGAGGTCAGGAGCAGCTCAAGACCTGGAAACAGAGCAGGAAACAGGAGCAATGTTACTGCAAAGCTGAGGGGATGAAATCCTCCCAAGCCTCAGTGATCCTGTGCCCCCTTGGCACAGAAACAATCAGGCATATCCTCCACTTCCTAACACCCAACTGTCCCTGTCCCCAACTGCCTCATCTGCAAAGACACTCCAGACTTGGACCCCAGCCATACCACAGCCTCTGAAAAGGACAACCCTCACAGAGCCTGGGACTTCAAGCTCTTCAAGTTTCTCCTGCAAAGAATGGGGAATCTCTCTCACAAGAAAGGAATGTGGGTAGGTTTCTGTAACAGTCCCAGTTAAACTCTTAAATTATAAAAGCCCAATGAGATATGCTCAAAACCAGAAAGCCATAAATCCTTACTCCATACCAACCCAGAGCACAACAGCTCAGCTGTGCTTGCCCAAGAGGAAGCTGGGAGCTCAGGGGACTCCTGGATTCACTTATTCTCCCCCAAAAGCACTGCAGTCCTGTGGTTGCCCCTTTTATGACCCACAGATCAGTACCTGGCAGAGCTCAGCCAACGAAATTGATGACCACGAGATGGAGAATGGTGTTGGCAAAGAGGAAATCTGCAAATGCCCGCTCTGGTGAGATGCCCTGGAACTCGCCCTTGTTTTGGGGGTTGATCTGGATCCGGAGGCAAACTGCACAGCAGAGAAAGAATGAGACACCAATGAGCACAGGAGCAAGTTAAGGTGGGAAGCACAGCCTAGCCCAGGCCAGTGTGGGTCACTGGTCCAGCAGGGAAAAGTTACTCCATCGTTACTAGAGATGAGCAGGACAGTGGCAGGGAATTCCCATGGGGCTGTCCTGCAGTCAGTGCTTCACAGCACCACACACCCCACAGGGTGCCCCAGTGAGTCCTGAGGGGAACAGGCCCAGAGCAGCATCACTCACACAGAAGTGTGGATATCCCTCAGTCCTGCACTGGGTGTATTAGAAACAGAATGATTTGGGTTGGAAGAGACCTTAGAGATCATCTCTTCCAATGCCAGGGACACCTTCCACAAGACCAGGTTGCTCCAAGCCCTGTCCAGCCTGGTCTTGGACACTCCCAGGGATGAGGCAGTCACAGCTTCTCTGGGCAACCTGTGCCAGAGCCTCCCGACCATCACAGAAAAGAATTCCTTCCCAATATCCCACCCAACCCTGCTCTCTGGCAGTGGGAAGCCATTCCCTGTGTCCTGTCACTCCATCCCTTGTCCCACGTTCCTCTCCAGCTCTCCTGGAGCCCCTTTAGGCACTGCAAGAGGCTCTGAGGTCTCACCACAGCCTTCTCCTCTCCAGGCTGCACACCCCCAGCTCTGCCAGCCTGTCAGCCCTGAGCTGGGGAGAGGTGCAGAGAAGCAGGGTGTGTTTGGGGATATTCTAGGGAGCAGCACCCTGCATCTGTCACTGCTGGGTTTCACCGAGCCCCTTGGCTGCAAGGACACCCGCGGGGACAAGGATCCGGGCCGGACCCACAGCTCCTGCCCCGCTGGGACGGAACGGCAGTTCGGGGGATGTTGAGGGTACCGGGGGGTCCACGGCTGCCGGGGCAGCTCTGAGCACCGCTCCGGAACACCCCCGATCCCTGCGGATCCCAGCGGCCTCCGGGAGCGGCTCAGGGCAACCCAACCCGCGCTAGGGCTCCCGGGGGCTGAGGGGCTGCGAGGGGCTGCGGAGTTGAGGGGCTGTGAGGGGCTGAGGAGCTGTGAGGGGCTGCGGGGCTCAGGGGCTGAGGGGCTGCAGGGCTGTGAGGGACTGTGAGGGGCTGAGGGGCTGTGAGGGACTGAGGAGCTATGAGGGGCTGTGAGGGGCTGAGGGGCTATGAGGGGCTGCGGGGCACTGACCGCCCAGGATGAAGCTGCCGACGGCGGAGATGAAGCCGCTGAGGAAGGAGTTGAAGGGGAAGGTGCCGACGCCGAGGCAGTAGCCGAACTGCAGCGCGCCGGTGAGCAGCACGTAGAGCAGGAAGGCGTCCAGCGCCTTGAGGCGCCCGGCGGTGCCGCCGCCGTACTCGGCCAGGAAGCGCCGAGCGACAGCGCGCACCGAGCCCGCCATGGCCGCCACAGCCCGGACCGCACTGCGCAGGCGCCGCACCGCCCGACAGCACTGCGCGTGCGCCTACATACGTGGCGGTAAGCGATAGGAGTGCGCCCTTTGGTTTGCGCATGCGTTGAGTGATCCATGCAGTCCGCGCCCCTGATGTTTTACTAGCCAATAAGAGCGCAGAGCCCCCTGTTGCTAGGCAGATTAGAGAGTGTTTCCTGGCAAGGGCCAATGAGAGCGCAGCGCCGCGGCGGGGCCGGCGGGCAGTGTGGGGATGGACAGGAGTGCCCGGGAGGTGCTGAGGGGAGAGATGGCGCGTTTGGAATTGTTTATGGGACTGTAGTCAGGGGTTCGTTCGCCTTTGCCCAGATGGAAGGGAACTGCAGTTTCATTACAGGGGGTTTTTCCGCCAGGCGAGGCCTGATGAGCTGAGCATCTCGGCAGACTGGGAATGGCACAGGAGGTACACCGCAGCTAGTGACCATCAACGACCAGTAACAACATTAACTCCGAACATGAGCTCCAAACATCACCTCTGGCACGGTCAGAGACACCTGGTCAGGAAAAGATTGATAAGAGGACAAATGAGAACACAATTAGCATTGAAAGTGAAGGGATCGATAACCAATAGGAAACCAAACACTAAGAGCTGTGTAACTTCGGACCAATAAGCACTGAACCGTTGAGTTTCTGTGGGTTTTGACTGTGTAAATACCTGAAAAATCTAGTAAAATTCATGTGTTATGGAATGATTTTTCTCTGCACAACCCGGGCAATGTGTGGATGAAATGATTTCTGTGGCACATCCTGACCACAGAACAACATCGTGCCCAGAAATAAAGCAGTGCCTTCATTCTCTAACACAAAAATGTTGTTGGAGAGTTTGTGGCATTTGTTGTTGGAGAGGTTCAGTGGCATTACCACAGTAGTGGTGGAAAACAGACCTATGTTGCCCTGCTTGGAGCTGGGGAAGGGGAAACCACTGTTTTCCTTTATTTTTTTTCCCCTTAGAAAACATCATGACACTGAGCCTGAAGTGAGAGCAAAACAATTTTGCTGCTTTTAGGTTTCTGAAGGGAGTGGGGAACGACTTTTCAATGAACCAAAGCAGAACTTTTCTCTATACATCCATTCTGTTTCAATTGTTCCAGCCCTTCTATCTCTCCAAAATGAGGGATTCTCTCCATGTGGACAGTGGACACAAAGAACATGAGCTGGAAAGGTTGTGTGTCCAGCCAGGTCCAACTCACCTCTCTAAAGCAAGAGGTGAGAGCAGTGATCACATCAGCCCAGCCCTTCCAGAATTCAAAATTCCAGTATTCCTTAGACTGCTGGATGCTGGAGATCTGTGATGTGACATCTCACTCACAGCACCAGCAGTAGATGTAACTGCAAGAAGTGAAAAACACCTATCAAGTTTGAGTTACTCCTCCATTCTTATCTCCACAGAAGAAGTTTTTGCAGTGTGAATAAAGAGTTAAGATTTCTAGGGCCTGATCACCATTAATAGCTTGTGCCATACTAGGTTTTTTCACCATTTTTGTCCATTGAGTGTATACAGCTATGAAAACTTTATCCCATTAGTGATGTATGATGCAAGTCAAAATATAATTATATTTTGCAACTGCAATTTTGCAATGTATAGATGCAATTGCATCCATACATTGCATGTATTTCCTAGATGATGGTAAGGCAAAGGGGTAGAACAGAGTGAGAGCAGCACAGCCTGACCTCAGATGAACAGGCAGACAGGACAGTCAATGAGCTGAGTGTGGTGAGTCCTGGTTCAGAGCATGGCTGAACAACTGACAGAATGAAACCTGCTGGAAACACATATTGCAATATCATCCGGGAGTTCCCACTCTTGCATCAGAACTTCATCATTGCCAAACATCACATGCTGTTGTTTTATTGCTAGCTCTGGAAACATCAACAACTAGAGGGAAACGTTACAAATAAAGAGATTGGCTCTAGCTTGGAGTCCCTATCTTTCCTCCTGTACTAAATGGTTACTGGTAATTTTGTTTCTTTGTTCCTGGTGTGTGGTGAAGGAATTAAACCCAACCTCTGAATTGCTTCCCTCAGGAAGAGGGAAAGTATTCTGTCAAATCTGGAGTTTTGACTCTGCAGAACTGAGATTTTCAGGAATGAGATTTTCAGAATTGAGATTTTCCTTTCCTCCTCTCCACAGCTACAAATGAGCTGATTGAGATGGGTGAATCCTAATTTAAGTAAGGATCTGGGGTACTTAAATTACCCCTGGGGTATCTGGGGTACTCCTCACTGCCTTAGAAATGAACTTGGCTTACAAGTTCTTACAAGGATGTGTTTCCTCCTCACTTTGGGTCTCTGCTTTAGGAGAGTCAGTCACTTTATTTCCAATAGTGAAGAAATTAAAATAAATGTTAGTCACTTTATTTCTAATAGTGAATAGAGAACAGCAAAAGCACCAAAGGGTGGTTTAATACTCTAGTCACCATCCCTGGAAGAGTTCAGGAACTGAGTAGATGTGGCACTTTGTAATATGCTTTAGTGGGCATGGTGGTATTTGGTTGGACTTGATGATCTTGGGAGTCTTTTCCAACCTTACAGCTTGTATGATTCCTGCTTTTAGCAAGGATTGGACCTACAGAGCTCCTTCCTAATCTCATTTCCTCCATGGTTTGATTGGATTCTTGCTGTTCTTTCACAAGTGTTTTCCCACAAGGTGTTTGTTCTGATTTCGATACCTAATTGGTCCCTGAGGTTTGACACAGGGAGGAAACACAAGAGTGCAACACACTGCCACTGTTCTATAAAGGAGCTGAAGAGAGAGGAAATTCATTTGCCAAAAATCAGTTGTCAGACCAAGTGAAGTCGGAAGAGAATCAGACTCAGAATACTTTTTGTAGCACCCTGGATTGTTGTGGATATACTGGTAACTATCTGGGTGTTTGGGTGAGTTTGGGTGTAGTTTTTTGAAGACAGGGAAAGTTGAAAGGGGCATTGACTTGGAAGACTGAACTTTTAGTCTTCAAACTAAAGAAAAAGCCTTTGGCTGTTACTGAGGGAGTTTCTTGGTTTAGAAGACCACTCTGAACTTCCAGATAATAACTGTCCATCTGTGGTATTGAAGAAGATATTCAATATTTCATATGCTTTGTGAGAGGGAAGTTGTTTTGTGTTGGTATTTTTTGATAAACAACCATAAGATGATGCCAATAAACCCCTGTGTATTGCTGGAAAAAAGGGCACTGAGGGGAAATATTTGGTGGGAGTAATGCATTAAGAAGGGTTGTGGAATCCTAGCTTATATCTAACTTTTTGTTGAGCATTTGAAGAAGGCAGTTTGAGTGTCTTGTTCAATGTGGGTTATGGGTATAAGATGGGCTTGCTTTTCCTGGAAGTTCATTGTGCTGATGTTTACTTCAGTCATTCAGAAATATCTGAAATGAATCTGAAATGAACCTAAAACCAGATTAAAATATCCAAATAACATAATAGATAAAACCTGGGAAACATGAGTGCAAAACAAGATATGTCTCTTTTTAGGGCAAAGAAGGCTGCTGTGTGGGAGGAAGAGGAGGGAGAATGCACTTGAAAAACCACAGATGGGACCTTTATCCTTGAAATGCATCCTTGAACGAATCTAATTGGCTCCAGAGTCAGTCTACAGTGTGATTGCATTTCTCTGGGATAAGTCTCTGGACTCAGTTAAGTACTCACTCTGGGCATTTGGCTTTCCCCCTATTTGTTGGAGGGTGAATGTTGTCAGATCATTCAGAGATAATTTGCCCCAGGCTCTACAACAGTTCTGCACCTCTCAAGTTTGCTGGGAGGAAACTGGAGGAATCATTTTGGCTGAAGTGAGGACTCAGCCTTGCAAATAGAGCTTGGGACTCCTTTTACATGGACAGCATGTTTAATGTGTGGTTACTGTGGCTCCTTCAGTCTTTCACAAGAGTTTTGTTGCTGGTATTGACCTGTAATTTCAGCAAAGCCAAACTGATACACGTCAGTTGTTCTCCCTCAGTTCCCAAAACAGGTTTTTTCTTTTCCTGCCAGCCAGCAGTGATATGTCAATGAACCACACAACTGTAGTGGAATTTGTCCTGTTGGGATTGGCTAACAGCCACCATGCAGAGATCACCCTCTTTCTGCTTCTTGCCATTGCCTATTTCTTGATCCTGCTTGGAAACATTTCAGTCATCAGCATCACTCTTGTGAATCACTCCCTTCAGACCCCAATGTACTACTTCCTCAGGAATTTTGCGCTTTTGGAAATCACTTTCACCTCCACATTAATTCCCAGCACCCTGTACAGCCTTCTGACAGAGAAGAAGACAATTTCCCTGCCTGGCTGCTTCCTTCAGATGCTGTTTTTCTATTACTTGGGTACCTGCACCCTTTTCCACATGGCAGTCATGTCCCTGGATCGCTATTTTGCCATTTGCCACCCTTTGCGCTACACAACTATTATGAGCAACAGATTTTGCCTGCAGCTGATCCTGAGCTGCTGGGCAGTGAGTTTTCTCTTGATGTTTCCTCCCACCATTCTGACCATCCAGTTGCCATTCTGTGGTCCCAACGTCATGAACCACTTTTACTGTGATGCTTCCCTGTTGTTGCAGCTGTCCTGCACAGACACAGCGTTCATTGAAAAACTCATGTTTATCGTACTAATTATCATCCTGCTTGGTACCTTAACAGTAACTGCTGTTTCTTATGGCTGCATTATCATCACCACCTTGCACATACCATCTTCTGCAGGCAGGAAGAAGGCATTTTCCACTTGCTCAGCTCACCTGACAGTGGTGCTGGTGTTTTACAGCACGTGTATTTACAGGTACATCCGCCCAGCACAGCGAGGTGGGCAGGACTCTGACAAAGTGCTTTCTCTCTTCTTCTCTGTGCTGACTCAGATGCTGAACCCATACATCTACTCCCTCAGGAACAGGCAAGTCCAGCAAGCTTTAAAGGAGAGCATTCTGAAGTTTTCTGGCTGCCTGAGGGCAGAGTAGCCCACCAAAGTAACTGAATTGTTTCCCAGATGCAATATCTGCACTGTGAATTAAAGATGTTGATTTCAAATGGTTTATGCTTTCTAGATGTTATGTAATTCCGTCTGTTAGCAACGAAATATGTGAGTGCAGAAAGGATTTTCTAGTCTTCAGTTACCCAGCTTCACCTTTACCTCAGTATTTCCCCCCTTGCTGAGATGTGTTAGCCTTAGTGAACAACCAAATTCCCACTCACACCTTCCACCCCACAGTGGGACAGAGCAGAGGCAGAAAAGAGAAAAAACAGAAACAAAAACTCTCATAGGTTGAGATAAAGACTGAGAGATGGTTTGCCTGTTTCTACCAGGAGTGAAACATACTGGATTTGGGGGAAATGAATGTAATTTATTGCTAAAATAGTTGACATTGTGAGAAACAAAATTAAATACTAAACAGCTCTACTTGCCCTGTTTCAGTGTTCAGTTTTATTCATCCATTCCAGACTGCTCCACCACTGTCCCAGCAGCACAGGGAGGGTGGGGAGGGTTATGGTCAATGCAATATGTTTCCCCTCTGCTGCTTCTTTCCTCTCACAATTTTCCTCTGCTCCATTGTGGGTTCTCCACATGCTATGGAGAGCACATTGAGCTGCCATTCTACAAACCAAGTACAGACACAATTAATATTGTCATTTTTAGAACTTCAGCTTCCACAAAGCTATGATTACAATCACTATATATATATATATATATACACACTATAACCATCAACAAAATTCCTTCTCCTCCCTCTAATTCAGTATAGGATAATCCTTGATCCCAAGTAAAATTCATGGAACATTTTGTTTCAGTCTTACTTGTGAAGGTATTTCCAGATTTGGGGACTGGTTTTGATTATGTGTAGTGAATCCAGGAATCTCCACCAGTAATTCTCACAGCTGTGTGGATAGTCAGGAGAACTTGGAATGGTCCTTTCCACTTCTGCTTGAGTGGTTCTTCACTCCAGGGCTGGACACACACACCCACAAACCAAAAAAAAAAAAAAAACAACCCAAACACCACCCCAACACCAACCACACCAACACAAACCAAAAAAAACAAAACAAAAAACACCCCCACAAACCCAACCCACCCACACAGACATTTACCAATCTCCTGGACAGTGAGAGTGTGGTTGAACTGGTGATGCTAAAACAATAAACCTATGCAAGGATGAGAGTGGATTTTTCCCAAATTCCCTCAAACTGTGATTCCCTACTGTGTGTCATTCCCTGGGTATAATCACAGCCTGGCTTGATCTCCCACATAGGATTTCACATGGGATTAGCTTCTCCTTGGAGCTTGGCTGAATTCTAGTTCTCAACAATGCCAAGGGAAGAGCCTGAGGCTTCTTAAATGATGCTTCCTGACACATTTGGCCAGTGGACTTGTTGACCCTCATGCCTTTGGACACTGACTGTTCCACTGGCTGTGGTATTGGTGCATCCAGGTGGGAGTGTCTGCACAGAGGCTGTGTGTGTGTGCAAAAATATTTAATGTAGCAAGTGACACCAGGCCCCTGGAAGATCACTTTTCCCTAAACAAATAATAGACAATGAACTGCCAATCCCTAAAAAAAAAAAAATTACAAAAAAATAATGATAGTAATAATAGACAGGAGAGAAAGGAGAAAGGGAAAGAAGAGAACTATATAATTATAATAACTAACATCACATTGAAATAAAAAAATTAAAACCATTTCTTCTCATGATTTCCTTCAGTACCTGTTATATTTTCTAGTTTGTTCTAGCTTTAACCCCAGCTGGCAACTAAGCACCACACAGCCACTCACTCACTGCCCCAGGGTGGGATTGGAGGAGAATCAGAAAAAGGTTAAACACGGCTCGAGATAAGAACAGTTTAATAATTGAAATAAAGTAAAATATAATACTAATAATAACAATGATAATAATGAAATGAGAGGGAGGAATAAAACCCAAAGGAATCAAAGGCTGCACAACACAATTCCTCTCCTGACCAATGCCTGACCATCCCTGAGCAGTGAGCAGTGCCCCCAGCCATCCCCCCAGTTTATAAACTGGGAATGACTGTCTGTGGTATGGAAAATCCCTTTGGCCAGTTTGGGTCACCTGTCCTGGTCCTGCTCCCTCCCAGCTCTTGAGCCTCTGCTCACTAGCAGAGCCTGGGAAACTAAAAACTTGGTTAGCAGTGAACACTAAACCATCCATGTGTTATCAATATTATTATTATACTAAGTCCAAAGCACTGTTCAGCTACTAAGAAGAAAATTATCTCTATGCCAACCAAAACCAGGGCAATATGGTGTTTGTCATCTTGGGTGATGAAATGATCACCTACTCAAGAATTCCTCTCTTTTCCTTTCTTCTTAGGATTGAAGATTTCTAAACCATGGCTTGTGTCTGTTGGCTGGAATATCAACACTCTCTGACCCTGCAGGTTTCAAAAAATATTGCCAAGTGAGATAAGTCATGCCATTCCTTATTTTCCTCAATGTTTTTCTTGACATTTCAGATTTTTGTAAAGTTTGGTATCCAGAAACATTCATCAGTCTTTCCAATTCTTAGAAAATCCATATTACAGTTTTCCACTGGTTGTATTGCTCTGGTATGGTTGCAATACCTCATTGTCAAAACATCCTGCTGCAATTCTGTGTGATGCTTTCCAAACCCAAGGAAATTATTTAGTTACAAAATTTGCTTATGGAAAAATGAAAAACACTCAACAATATCTCTCATAAATTATTATTTGAGAACTGCTTTAAAAGAAAATAAACAGTACAGCTATGCAAGGCTAACAATGTCATCTTTCTTCTGTAATTTCTCAGTGATGATGGATCAATGATTAAATGTAGCTCTTGATGCTTTACAGGCTGTGATGCATTTCTTCTCAACTTGACACATGGCAAATGGGGAAATGTGGAAATAAAACAGTCATTGCAACATTTCTGACCCTGGAATCTGGGAATATCTCAGAAATGCAATCTTTTCTCTTCCTCCTTTTCTTGTTGATCCTGTGATTGGCAATATCCTCATTTTGGTTTTGGTGGTGGCTGATAGACACCTCCACAAATCCAAGTGCAATTTCTCCAGCTTAGAGACTTGCTCCAGCCCCACCATTCTGCCCAGGATGTTGCACAGCTTTCTGAATGGGAACAAGAGCATTTCCATTGGCAGCTGCATCTCACAGTTGTATTCTTTTGGTTCTCTAGGAGTCACTGGGGGTTTTCTCTCATCAGTGATGTTCTATGATTGGTATTCAGCAGCATCAAACCCCTTTGGTCCAAAGCTGTCATGGACAGGACACTGCAGCTTGTGGCTTGGTCTTGGGTCAGTGCTTGCCTTGCCAGGGCTGTAAACTGCTTTCTGGTTTCACAACATTCCTCCTGTGGTCAATTTATCAATCATTTCTTTTGTAAAACTCCTTCAGCCTGACTGTACTGTTGGTGATCAGCCTCTCCTCAGTATGCTCAGTACTCCCTTTCCTGCCCACCCATGTGTCTGATATGTCTATCATCACCCCTGTCCTCAAAATCTTCAACATCTGGGATGCAAAACACTTTTCCCACCTCACTGTTATTACACTTTTTTATGGAAGCTCACTAAGTGTTCTACCAAAAACTAGGACTCTCAGAACACTGAATAAAGTCTTCTCAGTTTTTTACTCCACTGCTCGCCTACAGTCTGAGAAATAGAGAAGTGAAAAATGCTCTGAGCAAAGTGGTCAAGAAATGGGAATATTTCCTAAAGGTTAGGAAACTTTAACCATTTTTCCCCTAGAAGATAATGAAGGAAAATAATGTATTTGAGGAAAGCTTCTCATTCAATTTTTAGTCCTCAGACCCTGTGACATTTACCCTTGACTTTTTACTCTCAAATTGGCTAATCTGATTGACTTGAACTGCCCAAGTTCAAGGATGAGTCACTTTTCTGTTGAAAAGGCTTCTCTCTTTGTGACTTGCCCAGTTGCTGGGTGTCTAGTTCAGATTCCATCCAAGCAGTGATTCCCCCAGTCAGCTGATTGCAATCCCACTCCTCTGAGCAGAGTCCCACTTCACTTTACCAGGGTTGTTAAGGACAGCTGAACCTTAGATTAATAATTTAGATTTAAGGAACAATTTTTTTTAGACAGCTAAAGGTAGGTCAGAGGAATTAATCTAATTCAGAGGGAACAATTCAATCTCAGGTTTAGAGTAACTACACCAAAATGACTAGAATTTTCTCAGTGGATATGAATGCTACATAGTTGATTGCATAGCTGCACGTGTGAACATTTTTTAAAAAAATTAAATTACATGCTGGTAACTCTTAACAGGTTCCACATTTTTAGGCATTTCATACTCATATTTCTTTGTAATTGTCATCTCAGCTGTTTTCAGCCCTTAATGTAAACTTCAAAACTTTTCTTTTCTAGACCAAACACTGATGGCAAATGTCACCATGAGTTCTACAGACATTCCTTACCCATCACCCTCTTATGAGGTTGATCTCACTGAGCAGAGCAGGGTGTGCTAAAGGTCTAATGGAGCAGAGGACAGAGCCTGAGGGGCAACAGTTAAACCTGAGTGTTTGAATGCAGAGCTGACCAGATCGGGCTGGAGGGAGGGAACTGGGAGTTGGGATGGCTGC
Source organism: Lichenostomus cassidix (assembly GCF_008360975.1). Lineage (NCBI taxonomy): Eukaryota > Metazoa > Chordata > Aves > Passeriformes > Meliphagidae > Lichenostomus > Lichenostomus cassidix. The sequence goes on from NC_139507.1 coordinate 2,275,050, forward strand.
TGGTTCCTGAACATGTGGGCAGTGTGTGTCACAGTCACTGTGTGTCACAGTCACTGTGTGCTACAGTCACTGTGTGTCACAGTCACTATGTCACAGTCACTGTGTGTCACAGTCACTGTGTGTCACAGTCACTATGTCACAGTCACTATGTCACAGTCACTGTGTGCTACAGTCACTGTGTCACAGTCACTGTGTGCTACAGTCACTGTGTGTCACAGTCACTACGTCACAGTCACTGTGTGTCACAGTCACTGTGTGTCACAGTCACTGTGTGCTACAGTCACTATGTCACAGTCACTGTGTGTCACAGTCACTGTGTGTCACAGTCACTGTGTGTCACAGTCACTATGTCACAGTCACTGTGTGTCACAGTCACTGTGTGTCACAGTCACTGTGTGCTACAGTCACTATGTCACAGTCACTGTGTGTCACAGTCACTGTGTGTCACAGTCACTGTGTGCTACAGTCACTGTGTGTCACAGTCACTGTGTGCTACAGTCACTGTGTGTCACAGTCACTATGTCACAGTCACTGTGTGTCACAGTCACTGTGTGTCACAGTCACTGTGTCACAGTCACTGTGTGTCACAGTCACTGTGTGTCACAGTCACTGTGTGCTACAGTCACTGTGTGTCACAGTCACTGTGTGCTACAGTCACTGTGTGTCACAGTCACCAAGTCACAGTCACTGTGTGTCACAGTCACTGTGTGTCACAGTCACTGTGTCACAGTCACTGTGTGTCACAGTCACTGTGTGTCACAGTCACTGTGTCACAGTCACTGTGTGTCACAGTCACTGTGGGTGTTGCAGTTTGTGTGTTGCAGTCACCATGTGTGTTGCAGTCACTGTGTTGCTGTCACTGTATCGCAGTCATTGTGTTGCAGTCCCAGTTTGTGTTGCATTTTATGTGTTGCAGTTTGTGTGTTACAGTGCCAGTGTGTGTTGCTGTTCCTGTGCATTACAATCACTGTGTGTGTTGCAGTTTGTGTGTTGCAGTCACTTGTTGCAGTTGGTGTGTCACAATCCCAGTGTGTGTTGCAGTGACAATGCCTGGGCTGACCACTGTCCCCGAAGCCTGCAGAGCAGGGGCTGTGCCTCTGCCCGTGGTTTGGGAGAGCAGACCTGGAGAGGTGACATTTCCTTTCCTGGCCTGCAGAGGTGACTCCTGCAGAGGTGACTCTGTGGCATTTCCTTTCCACCTGCCGTGTGTGGATTGCTGACAGAAATCACGACCCTGGGCGCTGCTGTTTGACTTCCCTGAGGTTAGGTTAGGTTGATCCAGAAGTTTGAAGCTTCCTGAGCTGTCTGTAATCAAAGTCTGTGACTCTGGGCCCTAATGAGCCCTGCTGGGAGCACTTTCTCCAGCTCTGTTTCTCTCTCGCACCTCGCACTGGGCTCTATTAAAGCTCCGAGTAAGTTTGTTTCTGCTTTTGCCTGTCGTTTCCTCAAGGCACCTTGCCAGATTTCACCGCAGCTGGAAGGAGCAGGAAGGTGGCACTGCTGTCCTGCAGGGGCTCATTAAAACACTGACAGCCCTAATGAGCTCGGTGTTTGTTCTCCTGCCGCTCCCCGTAGCACTGTGAGCATTGTGTGGTTAATTAGGGAGCTCCCAGCTGTGCTTCAATTAATACCTGCAGCGTAATTTCTGTTTGTCTTTTGTTCTAATGATGTGGGACAGGGAGAATGGAAATGGAAACATTTTGAAAGGGAGTTAGTGTAGTTTATACCCTGGTGGGAATCAGGCAGAGGGAGGAAAAGTGTCTTTGTGATCAAGCAGGGAGAGGCCAGAGCCAAAGTTTGACTCATGTGCTGGCAATAAACAATTCTTATTCCAGTCTCTTATCCTCTGACTGCAACCCCCAGCAGTGCCAAGGGCTTTGTTTGCAAAGCCCTTCTCTGCTCTAATTAGCACTACCTTTACCTGCTGTACTAATTATACACAGAAACGGGAGGAATGTTCATCCCCATTGCAAAAGGCCTTTTTTAATGACTGAAAGAAAAAAAATCTTAATTAACAAGAAAGTCACATATTTCACTCTGATTCCCCTGAATTCCAGTTTTCTCAGGACATGAACCCTGAAAAAAACTGGTTCAGTGGGGAGATAAGTGATAGAAATTTTCAGGCACAATTGGACTAAGAAATACTTAAACAATTAATTAAGAAAAACTGAATATCCACCTGGAGATTATGACAAGTGGTGTCCCTCACATGTCTGTACTGCAGCCTGTTGCAATACTACAAGGGTAATAGTTTTAAATTAAAAGACTAAATTAAAAGATTAAAAGTAGATTAGCCTCTTCATTATTAGAATAGATATAAGGAGGATTAGCATCTTAATTATTAGATTAGATATAAGAAAGAAATTTTTTACAGTGAGGTTGTCAAAACAATGAAATGGGCTGTCCAGAGAGATATTAGATGTCCTATCCCTGGAAACATTCAAGGTCAGGGTGGATGGGCTCTGAGCAACTTGGCCCAGCAGAAAGTGTCCCTGCTCACTGCATGGGGGTTGAGTTAGATGCTCCCTTACAACCCAAGTTATTCCAGGATTCTGAGGCTGTTTCCAGCAGCTTGAGGGAGATGATCCTTCCCCTCAGGTCAACAGCAGTGAGGTGGCACCTGCAGTACCACGGGCAGTTCTGAGCTCCCCAGTGAGAGAGAGACACAGATATCCTGAGGAGAGTTCAGCAAAGTGGTGCAGAGATGATGAAGGGATTGAACATCTCTCCTGTGGGGAGCAGCTGATACAGCTGTGAGTTTTAACCTGGAAAGAGCAGGCTGTGGTGGGATGTGATCCATGTCTATAAATATCTGAAGGTAGGATGGAAGTGGGAGACATTCATATATTCACAGTGGTGTGCAGGGACAGGACAAGAGCTGATGGGGAAAAACTGAATTTTGGGAGGCTCTGTCTGAGCATCAGGAAACATTTGGCCAGGGAGGCTGTGGTGTCTCCATGCTTGGAGATGTTCCAAAAACACCTGGAACTGGCCCTGAGCAATTGGTGCTTTAGATGGCCATGCTTGAGCAGAGGCATTGGATCAGGTGACAACTGAAGGTTGATGTCCCACTTCCACCCTTCTGTGTGACTCTAGGGCAGTGTCAGTGTGCAAGAGAGTAGAAATCAGCTCTAATTCATGCTCTGGTGACCACAGCATGGGAGGTTTCCTGTCCATGACTCAGCTCAGCGCTTTGCAGTGTCTTCAGGGTGGGAAAGGCTAAGGTGGTTGCAGCACAAACCTTTGGGTGATGCAGCCAGAGCAGGAAAGGGAAGTGGTGTTGAACACAATGCACCTTCAGAACGTGAGGTCTGCAGGTTTTTATCTCCAGCCTGGGTAATTTGGCTCCAAGGTCAGCAGCACAGGAGGGCTCCCAGGTTTGGATGCATCCCTCACTGTACAGTGCTGTTCCCTGGTCTCAGCATTGTGGGAGAATCCCCATGGGCAGATTACAGTGGGTGGGCTAGTGGTCCAGCCCCAGGGGGATTCTGGACATCACCACGTGCTGGTCAGTCCCTGCAAGAGACTGGTTCACACTGACTGAGCTGCCTGTTTGCCAGCACTTCAGCTGGCTGTGTTTAAAAGATTGTCCTTAAGAACAAAGCTCCTCACTCAGGTCTAAGCTCTGAATTTTATTTCAGACACCTCCAGCAGAGCTGTCCTCCTACACCAGTGCTGCTTTCAAGTGGAAAGTAATGGACATCTCAGTCAAGATGATCTGGATCACAGGAATCACCCAGGAAAGAAAAATTTGTTCATTTGTCATTCTGAATAGATACGAGGAGGAAAAAACATTGGAGAGGATAGTTTAACATCAATCTGTCTGCTCAAAGCCATGAACAGCCTGCTAGATACCTGAAGTTTGCCTAGCTGGGAGGGTGAGCTGGAGAGGTGATTCCATCCATGGTTTGAAACCATCATCCCAGTGAGGTGTCCAAGAGCAGAGAGAACAGTGCTTCAGAAGAGGCAATTTTAGAGTTTCTTCCAAATAAACTTCTTGTTCATTTGTGGTTTACTTGTGGTTTTTTTACGACGTGTATAGTCAAAAGTTTGTGGTGGGATCTGTCTTGAGAAAAAGATATTATCTACATTACTTCTAGCTACGGAAGTCAAATTTAGATAAGGGAACTGAGGAAGGAACAGGTTCATTTCCTTTAGAGTTTGCTTCTTCATCAGCACCCTTTAATCTGTGCTGCAAATGACAGTGTTTCAACCAGAAAATGAAAAGGAGATGAAATCCCACATGAGAACCTCCTGTCTATTTAGAATGGGCAACTTGACTTTGCTCTTGGAGAGCATTTTCCATTCCAAAGGGTTTTTTCTTCCCTGACAGTTGAAATCAAGTGTAAGGCAAACCACAGAATTTAATTAAATACATCAACATCAAAGCATGAGGCCTGAACAGAATGATGGGCAGCTCTGGGCCAAGGCTGAACTCAACTAGTGGGATATGAAAAGGAAAAGGAGAAATTGGAAATATTGGTCTGTTACATAGCTAAGTAATTGGTTTATTGATGTTCCAGGCAAACCAGTCAGAAGATATCCAATTTTTGATACTTGACAAGTTCAAACCTAAACACAAACCCATCCTTCCAGATGGCATTGAGTGAGTTTGTGTATCAGAGATGATGATATAAAAACCTCTAACAATATGGATGGAACAAAGGAATAAAGCAGGTTTATTTTTGGGACTCCTGCTGTGAACTCTGAAATAGGAGTAGGCTGGGGGAGGAACAATACACAAGTGGAAAAGGAGGATTTCCCATAAAAGCTTTCAGAAAGGTTCCTTGGTGGGTTTTCTCAGTTTTTCTTGTGTTTTGTCACATTGTCCCTCCACCTAGAGGTAAGTGTTCCAACTAAAACCTGCACTCTAAATTAGAAGAGACAGTAAGAGTTTTCAGAATTATACCCTTGGCCATGAATGAAACACAAAGTTTTCATCTCAGTGGGATGAAATTTAGCTTCTTTCAGATGGGAAGGTGACAAATAGAGCCTTTGCTTTTTGTGAAGTGCCCACTAAGTTCATTGTTTTCTGGTCCATTTTGACATCCCAATATTGCTTTTGCCTTGTCTCTGCAACAGTGCATTTGCCTGAGCCATATTTTACATTTTCTATCCCACCACCACACCACAAGAGCACCTTCTGGCCCAGTCAGGTCTGATCAGCTGATCCCATGGGAGAAAATTTCCAGTTCAAGAAATTCAGCCTTTCTACAGGCCTAAAGAAAATGCTTCATCTGAGATTCAAGGCCACTGAAAGGAGAGACAGGGTGTAAGCAGGCTGGCTGGTGTTCAGTCTGTCTGAGCATCCTAGGAGGAAACTAGAAACCCACATGATCTCCCCTTGGATGTGGAGAGGCTTCTGTTTCTGCAAGGCTGCAAGACTTGACTGCAAGAGGCTGATGGAGACAAGACAGAGCCTTTGCAGCATTTGGGGACTGAGATGTGTGTTGAATGTCCCACCTGCAGTCAGGCTCAGGTTCTCCCAAAGAGTGTCAGCTCCTCATTCTCATGTGGCTTTGCATCCAGTTCCCAAGAAGGCTGCACACACAGGCAGGTTTTGTACATTGATTTTTATTGATGGCCAGAAAGCAGAGCAGGAGGCAGCACTGGGCAGCAGCAGGGGGAAGGGAACAATGGGAAACTCTGTGTACTTGGGATCTGCATTTTTACTTTGCCACGGAGACTTTGCTCAGTGCAAAAGCTTGTGCCTATGCCATGGGCACATCTCTGACTACATTGCAGCTGCCCCTGGGAGCTTCTGAGCACCAGCAGATGTTTGATGCATTGTGGAGCAGGAGCACTGAGCATTTCAGTCAGAGGATGGAGAGCCAGGCAGCTCTTGGAGTGCAAACCTCTTGAGCTGTTCACTGATCCAGCGCCTAAAGCACGAGACTCTGGTGTACACCTCAGGGAAGAGGCGGCGATTAGCTCCATGAGAAACAATGCCATGAGCCTTCTTAGCACAGACTAAAGGGCCACCAGAGTCACCCTGTGTCATGGAAAGAGAGAGAGGGGTCAGACAGCACAGCACAGCTCTCCCTGCCTTAAGGAACAAGGTTCCTCTTCCCTCCCTCCATGTGAAGAACCTCCTCTTCCAACCACCTCCCTCCCTGCAAACCCAGCTCTGCAGGGTTTGTCGCTGCCTCACTGCTCCTCTAATCCCATCCACGAAACAATTCAGGCCTCGAGGATCTTTGAAATTCAAAAGCTCAGAAAGAACATAGACCTGCTTTAGACATGGGGAAGCATCCAAGCCATCCTAGCAAGGACATCACAAAGAATTTACACACTGGAGCACTGGCTAGGCTGGGTAGAACTTCCCCAAGTAAGTAAAAAAAGAAATTCTATTGATAGTTGGGAAAATGCACCCCAATTCAGGGAGCACATCAGTTTCAGAGCTTCTGTGAGGACCCCCAGCTCATCATTCTGAAGGTCCTGCTTCCTTCTGGTGTCCTTTGACTTTCAGCTGAGAACCAAGCTGCCTGTCGAGTCCCAGCCTCCTCCCAGGTTTGCAGCCCAAAACAACACTTACAAGATAAGATGCCTTGACATCACACTTCTCACCAACACAGATCATAGACTCAGGCTGGTAGTTATGGAATGTCTTCTTACATATTGCCTCATCTTGCACCTTCAGTTCCACCTCTCTCATCACACTGGTTTTCTGCCCAGAAACTGATGTCCTGCCCCAGCCAGCCACTTCACATTCAGCTCCTACTCCCAAACGTTCATTGCTGCTGGGCAAGGAGATTGGTTGCACATACTTAGTGATATTGGCCTTTGGCTTCAGCTGTCAGGCAGAGAGAACATGGAGTTAGAGCTGATAAAGGACTGGGAACAAGTTCCCAGGTTTGGGGAGGTGAGCAGGAGGAGCTCCCTCAGGCAGGAAGGATGTGTTGGGCCATACCTTCAGCAGCACAATGTCATTTTTGAAGCCATCCTGGGAATAGTTGGGATGTTTGACCCAATGTCCAACACGGAACCTCTGCTGGCTCTGTTCTTGATAACTCACATTGTGAGCTCCCAGGATCACAGTGACCCTCCTGATCCTGCCAGGAAACACCAACATGCTACAGCTGCATTGGCCACAGGGACACAGACCCCACTGCAGGTGGCTGAAGGGAGGTGGTGGGATGAACCTCCCCAGAGATTAGTTCTCAGCAGCTCCTCTGTGACTTGGGCTCCTTCCACAGTCCAACCGAGGATCCCTCACCACATTCTGACACAGGGTCATTGTCACTGTGACTCTGGGAGCTCACAATGTGAGTTCAATGACCCCTCTTCTCCAGCAGCAGCTCTAAGCCATGGTAGGAACCATGGCCCTGGAGACCACTGGGAGCATTCCTGTCCCTAAGGACACTCAGCCCCTGGCAGGCAATTCCTGCAACTCACAGATGATAGCTGAGCTCACAGAGATCCCTGCTCTGCCTGAAGAGACACAGGGTCATCTTTGAGCCCAGACCAGGACTGAGGCCCTTCAGAACTCTGTGAGACCAGAAAAAACCCCATGTACCAGAAAGAGAAGGTCTTACCCTACTTTAGCCACACAGTGAGCTGCTGAGAGCACTGCATCTGGGCGAATCAGGAACCCTCCACAGGAATAAGATTGTGAGTCACTTTCAATTTTTAAATAAGCCATGTAGGGTCTGGAGTGACACTTAACTTCCCGTCCGCCAATGATCCTTCCTGGAAGAGAGATGGGAAATGTTAATGTCACAAATGCTGCTATTTCCTGTCAAGTTTGGAGCTCCAGGAAGGGACAAGGTCATCCTCTAATGTCATCTCCCAATGACACCAACAGCTCTCCTCCCCTGGTGCGCTGTGGAGAGAGAGACAAGCAGCTCTGTCTGGGGATGGCTGACCACACTGGCTCTGGGTGACTGAAATGCCACCAAAGGGCACAGCTCTGGTCCCTGTAATGCATCACTGGTTTCAGGCAGTCTGAGCTGAGATGAGAGAGGAAAGTAGGAGTGCAGAGATAGGAGAGAAGGCAAGGCAGGAACCTTGCCTGAGATTGCCTGCTCAGTGTCTACCTGTGCCCTTGATGTGCTTCTCTAAATCCACCTCTGTGTACTCACCAGCCCCAGCCCAGGGCAGAAGGACACAAGCACTTGTGAGCAGAAGGAGAAGCAGCATCTTCTACACTGTCCTGCTGAGCCAAAGCAGCTGTTATGGCCAGGCAAGAGACAGGGACAGAATGGCAGCCTCTATATATGTAGTGTGGAGCTGAAACAGGAAACCTCAGCCTGCCTTCAGCTTGTGTCATTTGCTGCTTTTGTTCCTACAGCCCCCAGACTGTGGCTTGGTGAGGGGTTTGTGACACATTCTCTGTGTTTTAGTCACGTTCTCAAAAAGCTGGAGAGATCTGGGCTTGTTCAGAGTAAACAGGCAGCAGGGAGAGGAATGGGGTATCTGTTGAGTGAATATCCCATTGGAGACCTTTGGAGAGAGACCCTTGGACCCTACGTGTGGATTGGTTCTACTTGGATTTATTATTATTATTATTATTATTATTATTATTATTATTATTATTCTTTTCTTTTTTCCACTGTCCTCTGATAGGAATGGTGAGATCTGGCCAGGGCCAGGCAAAGGCCTGGCTCTTATCAGAGTGGCTGATATCAGAAATCAGCACTCAGAGTAGCTAAGGGACAAGGCCAGCAGGAGCCTCACAGCCTCAAGCACTGGTGCTCTAGATGATCTGATAAGTCCATAGCAATGAGAAAGTCTGAAGTCCAGCTAGGAAATCAGACTGAGTGCTCAGCTCTAGATCAGCAGCTGCTCTGGCAGGTGCATTCCCCCTCACCCTGTGTTCTAAAAAGACAATGGACTGTAGTTTGTGTCCTGGGGATCCTCCTGGAACCTGTTTGGTAGAAGGGATAAGGGTGGAAAAGGAGTTCCTGTTAATGCTTGTAGAGCACAGGCAGCAATCCTCCAGAGCCATTGAAAAGTGACTGAGATTGAAAAGATGTTGTTGGAGAGGAAGGAAGGAAGGAAGGAAGGAAGGAAGGAAGGAAGGAAGGAAGGAAGGAAGGAAGGAAGGAAGGAAGGAAGGAAGGAAGGAAGGAAGGAAGGAAGGAAGGAAGGAAGGAAGGAAGGAAGGAAGGAAGGAAGGAAGGAAGGAAGGAAGGAAGGAAGGAAGGAAGGAAGGAAGGAAGGAAGGAAGGAAGGAAGGAAGGAAGGACAAGGCAAGGGGTGAATGATTCACAGGTGACAAATAGTCACTTAAGATTGTAGAATGAGATGTGAGTGGCTGGAGTTGAATGAAAACTCCCCTACAAGAGACAGCACAGCCCCTAAAGGCACTCAGTGCAATTAAAGGCAGGAGGATACATCAGGCTAATTCTGTCCTTGGAGTCACATATCCCTTGGTGTTTCCAGCTATTGCTCAGACCTTTCAGGTTAACAATTAATCAGCAGCTGCTGCAATATGCAGAGTTCATAGCCTCAGACATGTCAGGTATCTCAGCCTGTGTCTGAAAAGTCCCTCTGGTCCCACTTTACGCCCAAAGGAGGGAAAGCTGCCATTCAGAACAGGATTTCACATGCTGTTATAAGGATGGAATTGTTTGCTACATCCCCTTGCCCACAGAGGGAGCACAGTTCTGAACAACCATCCCTGACATTGCTGAAATCAGGTGGAATCAATCCCACCCGTAGGGGAATTAGGGATTTCAAGAGACTCTACTTAAGCCTGGAGTAAGCCAGGAGTCAGAAGCAGCTCAGCTGTTCCCTTCTTGGGCAAAAAATAGAGATGCAGTGAGGTCTCTACCTTTTCAGTTGCTGCCAATTCGACTGAGTTGAAACAAATCTAACAAATTCCTTTTCTTCTTCTCTGTCTTTGGCAAAGACAAGTCTTTGGCTGACTTTCTATGGTATATGCCATATGCTAATATCAACAGGCTATTCAAGCTGTGACAGAAGATCATCTGCATTTAAAATATAATTTTTTAATCTGCAATGTAGGCTGGCAGTAGGAATCATCAGCCCAACACCAAGAATGCAAGAAAACAAGGGAAATACTTCTATCAAAATCTGAATGACCCATTTTGGAGGCACTGGATGGCAGAACTGCTGGAGGTAGGACATTTTACTTCGAATTTTCTATTGTGAATGTATAAAGAAAGTCCAAGGAAGAACTAAAGCCAAAACTTATTTAAAGAGCATCAGAGTCACTACACACAAATTGCATAAAATGAAGGTTGTTTGTAAGAGGTGTTCTGAATTAGGGAATAAATGACTGTCAGTAAAACAACGACTGCTGTGAGTGTTGTTGATTTTAATAAAGATAAATGATCAAAGCAATAGTGTAAAAATTTTACATGGGTTTGGAGAGCAGAACTAGGTAGTTTCCACTTCAGCTACATGGATCTAACAAGTTAAGAAAAGCAGTGTGAATGTGTGCTGCTAGAGACTGCAGGGATGTCATTGAATGTCATTCTCTATCTGTCATGCATAGGCTATATTGAGATATCACTCAAAAAACCTGTTCTTTCATTCCTATGCTAATGGGAACAGTCAAACCCAGAAAGATCCCTTTTAAATACATCAGACCATCAAATGTCTGAGAATATTAGGAGTTTCTTTATGGTGCTTGTGTGTTAAAGTCTTCTGTGGCTCCAGAATCCACAGCTTGCACCTTTGTGTTCATGTCAAACCCACAGACAGAAATGTCCTGTGTGAGTTACAGCCTGGAAGGGAAACCAGACAGAGTCAGTCTGAGCAGTGACAGTCGTGGCAGAGTTGTGTGAACTGCTCTGGCTTCGGTGGTTTGTCCTTCTCTACGTGCCAGGTCTCTATGTATTCCATGTGTGAACAATGTAAAAGGTGTTCCCCCCCTCTGTCCCCACCGATGGATACATTTCTGATGCCAAAATGCATTTTGTGCCTTGAGATTTGCTAGTGTAGGGCAGTGGTTGGTGTCTCCTTTGGTAAGAGATGAGGAATCTGAAGACACAGAATTAACAGCCCTTTTCCCCTCTGTGACAGGCTGATCTCTTCTCTCTTTCAGAGCACCAGTTTCCCATCCTGAGCAGGAAGATCACACAGAGCTGCCTCAGCTGCTCCAGCCCTGCAGGAACATCCCATTGGCATCACACACAGCAGCACTCCTGGGGTAATGGGATTCCTGAAGCAGATGGGATTGAGCTTCACCCTCTACACTTCCTTGTCCTTCTCTATGGGTATCTCTACCTCAAATTATTCCTTCTTGCTTTGCCTGTCTACAGACAGAATTTTGGGTTGTTTTGCTTTGGTGCTGCTTTCTTTGGTCTGTGGCTGTTTTGGTGGAGAGGAGTTGGCTTGGGTCTTCCCTTCCCAGCTTCTGCTTGCTCCATTTGGAAGTGCTTTCCCCAAAGCTGGGCTCTTTGAGGTGTTTCTGCCCCACTGACAGCTAGGGATTGATGTGAATATGAGCCAAAGCCTCCCACAGCCTGAACTTCCCTGCTTTCAGCTGAAGTTGAGTTGCTCTGAAGGTAACTGCAGATGTCCTGGAGGAAAGCTGTCTGCCCTGTCAGTGCACTCAGCAGGAAAAACAGAGTGCAAGGAGCAATGCCCACTGCTCCCTAGGGTACCAAAAGGGTTTTTTCTTTCTTTGGTCTGTGGGTGTTTCAGCTGTGATCTGGGTGTTCCCCTCACTGCAGAAAGTGCCTGTGGGACCTGCTGGCAGCACAGAGCTGACATCTGGGGGAGGGAATATTCTCAGCAATGAACCCTGCAGCCATGATGGAGCCAACCCTTAAATTAAATGCCAGCTCCTCTTAGCTGAAGGCTTGGTCACTGTCTCAAACAATGGCACTCAGAGGGCACTGACACCATGCATTTCCAGCACACACAGCCATTGCCTTCTCAACTTGCTCAGCTCAACCTGCTCTAGTCACACCCTTTGATCCAGCAGCTCTGCAGGCATTCCCAAGAGACTCCTTGTTTGATTCCTGGCTGAAGCATGTGGTTTTGGTGCAACAGCTATGGCTCTGACAGTCTGTCCATTTGATTCCTCCAGATGGGGCCAGCAGAGGAAGGAGATGCAGGAAACCACACTCTGCTGACTGAATTTGTCCTCTCTGGATTGTCCAGCCGCCCAGAACTTCAGCTCCTGCTGTTCTTCACCATCTGCTCAGTGTACAGCATGACTCTCATTGGGAACCTCCTCATCTGCATGGTCACAGTGCACCCCACCCTCCACATGCCCATGTACTTCTTCCTCCGGGTTCTGTCCTTCCTGGATATTTCCACAGCATCAGTCGTTGTCCCCAAGATGCTGGTGAACCTCCTGTCAGAGGACAGGAGCATCTCCTACCCAGGCTGTGTCACTCAGCTCTACTGTGTGGTTTTCCTAGCAACCACGGAGTGGTACCTGCTGGCAGCCATGGCCTATGATCGCTATGTGGCCATCTGCAGCCCCCTGAGATATGCTGTCACCATCACCAGCAGGCTTTGCCTCTCCTTGGTGCTGCTGTGCTGCTGCAGTGGCACTGCTGTGGCCGTGGTGCAGACAGCCTGGGTGTTTGCTTTGTCCTTTTGTGGGCCCAGGAGGATTAACTACTTCTTCTGTGACATTCCCCCTCTCATCACCCTGTCCTGCTCTGACACCTCCATGTATGAAAAGCAGATCATTTCAGCCACTGTGTTTGTCATCTTCACTCCATTCTGCCTCATCCTGCTGTCCTATGCCTGCATCATCTCCAGCATCCTGAGGATTTCCTCTGCAGAGAGCAGACACAAGACCTTCTCCACCTGCTCCTCACACCTCACTGTTGTGACACTGTACTGTGCCAGTGGCACTTTGATTTACTTGCAGCCAAAATCCAGTTATTCACAAGACACTAAGAAAATCCTTGCTCTCATATACACAACTGTAATTCCCACATTGAACCCCCTGATTTACAGCCTGAGGAATAAAGAAGTGAAAGAAGTACTAATCAGGATGATGGCTGTGTTGGTGAAGAAATAAAGATTTTCTTGTCCATGAATGTGTGGATTAAAAACCTTATTTACATTTTCGGTGGGTTTTAAGGGTTTACTAGCTCAGTGGACACTGCAGGCACAAAAATCTATTTCGCACTTTATTCTTTATTCTCTATTATTTGCTTCGGAAGCAAATTATTTATAATCCCTATCTCAATTTCTTGCTTAGGAGTCCAAATGTCTGTACACAGACATTTCTTCTAAAACAGAGCATCTGAAACAAACCCCACTTCCCATGTCTAATTTAGGTATCCAGGTTGGAACTTCTCACTTGCATTGCAGTTCACCTCACCCTTTCACTGAAGAAATACTCTTTTACAGTGAATTTTTCAGGCTAAGCATACACTAAGTGGTAGGGACTAGGTGTTTTGCTTTGCCTTTTCTTTCCCCCTTGTTATATGTTTTCCATTCCTTCCAGCAGAAAAGAGGTTCTCTGAATGAAAGTGATAAGGAAATTAGTTCACTTCTTTCAGAGACTCATGTTTTTCATTTGAGGCATGGGGAATGTAAAGGAAAGGAAGATTAACTAATGCTCATTCCTTATTTCCAGCAAGAACTCAGCATTTCATACAATGCAGTGCCCACACACTCCAAACACTGTGCAGTCTGAGTCATGGGGTGAGAGTGTTCAGCATGTCTCAACTTGAGAAATTCATCAAGCATGAAGAGTTTCAAGAGGATTAATAATTTTGATCTGTAAGGGCACACAGAGATAAGGGCTGCTACAAGCCAGGAGTATTTATCTGGGAGAAGGGAGGAAAACAGCATTAGCTTCCTCTAACAGAGAAGGAAAAATTGAATCACAGAGTGGTTTGGATTGGAAGGGACTTTAAATATCGTCTCATTCCAGCCCTCTGCCGTACACAGGGACACCTTCCAATAGACCAAGCTCTTCAAAGCTCCATTCAACTGAAACAAGTTTCCTGCATGGCCAAGGAAAACTTCTGGGTCTATGTGAAAATGTGACATCCCTCTGTATGTGCCAGTGCACCTGGAGTGGAAAATCTGGTCAGCAAACTTTGGTTATATGAAGAAAGTAACTTTTCCCCACTACAGACCTGTGTCTCATCCATGGAAAGTTTGTCCAAGGACCTCCAGCAATTTAAGTGAGTGTCCTGCCAGTGTAGAACAGAGTCTTTGCTATCAGGGGTGCATTTGATCTCCTTCAGGAGGCTCCAAGGGAGGTCAAGCCCTGAGCCTTGGCTTGGCCTTGAACTCCTCAGCCAACCCAGGAGTGCCTCAGTGAGTGTGTGGGGTTTGGACCTTGCAATGAGCACATGAACAGCAGGTGGCTTTTCTGAGTCTCATTTATCAAAGAATAAAGGTACAAGGAGCCTCAGGCACACCTTTCCCCTGGCATGTAACCTGACCAACAGCCTTATTCCCTAAATCTGGCAGCCTAAGCGAGGCTTCTCTGAGCTTTCCCTGCTGGGCAGTGTGGGGGCATGGCAGTGACCTCCCCTTGGGCTGGGACAGCTCTCAAGGTTGCTCCTTTGGGCAGAGACAAATTTCTGCTAATGACATGTCAGCCAATCCCAGGGCACTATTTTAAAATCCTGTTCTGGTCATACATTATCACAACCAGCAGCCCCAGAGGCAAGGAGCAGCAGGTCACCCAGCCATGCTGCTGGGAGAGGGGCAGGACTTCCATGTCAGGTGAGACATGTGAGTGTGGGGTGGGATTTCCACTGCCAGGAGGTGTCCTGGCACCTGTCACTTCTCATCCTGGGCAAACTGTGCATTTTGCTTAACCATGCAGAGAGGATAAGTTGCACTGAATTATCTCTGTCTTAAAGGAAGCCTCAGAAACACTAGAAAACAGCTAAACGAGCCATTGGACATGTGGTGTTGGTGCAGTACTTCATTCTTCACTCTAGAACCACAAAATGAAATTTTAGCATTGTTGGAATGTGCTGCTTCTTTAATTTAGTTTACGATATTAAAAGTCAGTGTTGAGTTTAATTTTTTATTAACAACACAAGGGGCTTATTAATATACATGTGTATTTATAGTCAAGGAAGGAAGAAAGGAAGGAATTGTTATATTTATTGAATTATCAAATTTACATTATACATGATCTGGAGAATTCCAAATGATGGCTTTCCATCCTGTGCATTCCCAGATGAGAATGTCTCTGGAACATGGGAAGTCAGAGGCTGTGGGTTCATCTGTTTAATAGAAGCAAAGATTTCCCTAAAAAACAGTAGGTTGCAATGTACCTCTACAGGTCACATAGCTCAGGAATGATATGAGTTACAATAAAGAATAAATACAATAAATAATTATAAATAAATTCATGCACCTTAGAGCTTAGAGCACCTACTCCACAGGCCTTGGGGCCCTTGTTAGCCTACCATGGGAAGCATACAAGACACTTTTTTGCATTTGAGACCCAAAAGACTGTGCTAATTCTGAGTTTGAGGTCATTTGTTGGATGGCTTGAGGTTCAGCAGCACTTTCTGTGGCAGATGTAGGAATCTGTAAGTTTTCTCCTCCACACAATATCCTCCATAAAGCAATGTCAGCTATTCCTGCAGGCAGAATCTTCTCTTCTCTGCATCCATCCTGTTCCCCCAGGTCTCTGCCAGGTGGCCCAGCTTTGGGCATGACATTTCCTAAAAATAAGATTTTAGATCTGTAAGGATCTACAAATAAATTTCAATGGAAACAATATGGGAGCTCTGCCTCCTCACTTTCCCCATTTGCCCTTCTATAGCATAGTGTGCAGAATGCCTGTTCTGTGTGGAAGAGCCTGAATTTGTAGGAGACCATGATTGTGTGAGGATTGCTGGGTTGAAACTGGAGTATGGGGCAGAGCAAAGAGGAGAGGAATGGTGAGGTGAGAGAACCTCCAGCCCTGAAGCAGCCTTGAGTGATCCAATCATGGGGAGACAATCCACATTGTGTAATGTTCATCAGGATGCTTCATTCCAGGAGTGATCCTAAAAGCTACACAGTCCATCTAAACTGAGGGCAAGAGAGGGAAAGGAAGTGCAATAAACCTACAGCTACTCTAACAATAGTGCATATACCCTTTGTAACTGTGTGGTAAGCAGACACAAAAATCAAGTTTACCTGACTGGTTTTCAGATGTGCTAGCCTAGAAATAAAAATGCACTAGACTGCTGAAGTGAGACATTCTGGAGAGGAAAGCTGAGCTGTGATTTTCACCCTTGCATGCTCAGTACCCAGAGTGTGACATGGTGATGTCTGTTCAGGTGATTTATTATAACTCTTATCAGGCCCTAGACATTACACCATACTGCACACTCCATGGAGGGTGAGAAAACATGGGACTGACCTTCCTAAACTGATGGGAGGTGAATGTTGTCTCCATATCACATCTAGAAAATTGCTCACTTACTGAAGGAGCAGGAATATCAGTGGTGAACACAGTTTTCTCATGGAAGCACCAGATTTGATGCCTTTGGATCTGCTGCTATTCCTCCTGCTTTCTGTATTCCTACTGCCAGAGATATTTTCCCCAGTGTTCTCCTGATGGCCTTTTTCATCTCAGTGTTTCTCAAGGTGTAGATCATGGGGTTTAGCATTGGAGTGACCACAGTAAAAACAACAGAGACCACCTTGTCCCCAGGGTATTTCTTATAGGGCTGGGCATAGGTGAAGATGCAGGGGATGAAGATTAAGCTCACAACAGTGATTTGTGTTCCACACGTGGACAGAGCTTTTTGTTTCCCTTCTGTGATGAATGTCCTTATCTTGAGCAAGATGACAATGTAAGAAATAATCAAGATTACAAAAATGCTAATGAGAATCACTCCACTGTTAAACACCATCTGTAGCTCAGCCTTGCGAGTGTCAGTGCAGGCTAGTTTGATGACTTGAGGGACATCACAGTAGAAATTGTCCAGCACATTTGGGCCACAGAATGGAAGCTGGAGAAGCAAAGCAGTTTGTATAATGGAATGAAGAAACCCAGCAAGCCATGCAGTTGCCACCAGCCCTGTGCACATCTTCCAGCTCATGATGGAGAGGTAGCGCAGAGGCTCACAAATGGCCACATAGCGATCAATCGTCATCCCCACCAGCAGAAAAGCCATGGCACCTGCAATGAAATGGAAGAAAAACATCTGGAGGAAACACTCATTGAATGAGATCACTGAGTGCTGGGTGAGGAGGCCAGAGAGCAGTTTGGGGGTGTTGACTGAGGAATCGCTGATGTCCAGGAAAGCCAGGTTGGCCAGGAGGAAATACATGGGGGTGTGGAGCTGTTGATCTGCAGCCACAGTTGCAATGATGGTGAAGTTCATCAGCCAGGTTGTGACATAGATGAGAAAGAAGATCACATAGAGACAATACTGCAGCTTGTGACTCTGTGTCAGGCCCAGCAGGACAAATTCTGTCACAGTGGTGGTGATGTTGTTTAATTCCATTCTTTATCCCTGCACCAACAAGAACAATGAGTATAAATGTGTGTTGGACTATGGAATTATTAAAACATAGAATCATGGAATAATTTATGTTGGGAGAGATTTCTGGAAGTCATCAAGTCTCACAAACTCTGTGGACTGTTCAGGTATATGACCAACCTTACAGGAAAAAAAAAAACCAAACAAAAAAATTCCCTTACATTTAGTGAGAATTTAGGATGTTCCAATTAGTGTCTGTTGCCTTTCATCTTATTTTTGTGTCTGTATATTTTTGGTGTCCTGCACAACTCCTATCACTACATACCTTCATATAAAGTCCCTCTCTATTTCTCTTGTAGGCCTCTTTCTGGTACTGGAAAGCTGCTGACAGGTTTTCCCAGAGCTTTCTCTTCTCTCCATACACTAAATAACCCCAGCTCTCCCAGCCTATTCTAGCCTCCTGACCATCTCTGTGGCCCTCCTCAGCTCAGGAGGTCCATTTCTGCAGGTCCATGTGTTTTTTTTTGCTTGGGGCCCCAGAGCTGAACACCATTCTCCAGCTGGGCACTCAGGAGAGTGGAGCATATGGATAGAATTATCTCCCTTAACTTACTGGCCATGCTGCTTTTGTTATAGCCCAGGATATGATTGGCCTTCTGGGCTGTGAGTGGACATTGACAGGATAGATTCTGTTTTTTTATCTACAAAATACTCGCAAGTCCTCCTCTGCAGGGCTGCTCTCAATCCATCCATTGCCCAGCTTTGGGATTGCTCTCACCCACATGCAGGATGCTGTATTTGGCCTCACTGAACTTTCTCAGGTCTGCCCCATCCCACTGCTCTCCTGTTAAGATGCCCCTGAATGGCATTGTCTCCCTCTAGGACACCAACCACACCACTCAGCTGGTAAAGCAGCACCTCTGCCTGGAGTGAACCTCACCTACAGCAAGTACTTGCAAGTTAGCCTGAGCTGAAGCTTATCCATGCAGCTGCAGGGCTTCTCTGTGTAAGTATAGGCAAAAGAGTCACCCACACATCACCTGCTTTCCCTCATCCTCCACTGCCATCATTTTGGCTGGCTGGACATGGATGTCCACATCAGGCTGGGTGATCTGTGCACTGAAAAATAAGTAATGACAAGGGAAGAGGCTGTCTAGGCTCCCATCAGAGTTAAGAAGTCGGAGTTAAGGAGAGGGAATGTGATCACCCTAAAGGTGACATCACTGTGGTCAGGAAACTCCTCCTTAGGCTCCATGGACAGCTCAGTATCAACCCCAAATTCTTTCCAAGTTCTGGTCTTTCCTTATGTTAGATTATTGCAAAGATCTCTGCATTACAGTCCTTTTTCAAACTTCTTTGCAGTCAGATAAATGGCATGAGTTAAAATCACAAGAGACAGTGTTTCAAGTTTTAGAAAAATAGTACATTTTTTCTAATATATAGTATATGTATTAAAATAGATAAAATTTATATATACATATAGACACATATATGTATATATGTGGATATATATATATATATATATATATATATATATATATATATATAGTTGTGATACCCAGTGAATTTGGAGTCACAGTGAGGAATTTCTAAGAGAAGATGATGGCTGCTCACCTGCACCCCCAGACCAAGATGACTGAGCCATTTCCCTGATGGGAAGTTACTATGTCTATTTGCCTCCTGAAACAAAAATCTAAAATTCCTTACAAAAAAAGTCATATGCAGAATAAACCATAACTTTTTAATTTTCGCCTATAAACTTTTTAAGTATTCCTAAAATGGAATTTCAGAGAACTGTAGAAACCAGAACTTTCTCCACATTTCCAGTGCCTTTGCTGAATACTCTGCAGGGATTCTGTAATTTTTTTCCCCATCACAGTTAGTTCCTTAGTGTCAGTGAATAATTCCATTTAAAATCCTTATAAAACATAATTCTATTTTCTGCTTGAAAATTGCAGATTTGTTCCACAGGTCCAAAAAAGAAAGCCAATTTTGGTATGAAATCACGTTTTCTAACAATCCATAGTTAATACTATACATTCTTTGTTCTCATTTCCTGTTAAAAAACAGCATTTTCACAGAAGCTTGGGGGGGAGAAAAAGCAATTTGCTTTCAACTCTAATCCAACCTTTCTCTTTTGCCTCAGTAATGTCCCTAACATAAAACTAAGACTGAGCTCCAGCAAAAACCTGAAATACAGATGTCATTCTCAAGTTACAAGACAATACAGCATGGCTTTACTCAGTGGAACAGGAGATGCAAACTTACCTCCAACAGAAGAGTCCAACAACCTTCCCTTCCAGGAGTCCTGATGCCTTTGTTAAGGGAAATGATGGGATTCAAGAAGAAAGCAAAATCTCCAATCACCTTGCACTTCTGGGCATTCAAAAACAACAATAATATAATGAGCAAAACTAGATTTTGTCACCGTGGGGCTAATTAAAAAGTTCTTGGAGTGCTTCACGTCATGTGGATCAGGACCACGTGCAGAGGCAGGAACCTTGTGATAACTGGAGCAGAACTAAGATGGGAATTTTCTGTGTAGGAAATAGAACTGAGGCTGCTTATGTTGTAAGCAGAGCACAGCCCTTTGGCTTCAGGCAGGTAGTATTTATTTAAGTTTTAACTAGTTTGCTTACTCTGTAGTCAGCAAAGAGAAGCAGACAACACTGATGGGCTGCTCACCTGAGATGAACCCCCTTTTGTGAGGTGTCTGTCCCACTTCAGGAGCACCTGAAGGGTTTCTGCACTCTAGAATGTCCCAGATGACTGCAGGGACTGCCAGACATGGCATGGGAGCATCCACAGACATAGCTGGGGCAGCAGCTGGTGGCCAAATCTGCATCCCACAACACCAGGAAGGCAGGAGCTGTTGTACAAACCCACGAGGGATGGACAGGGGAATGGGCCGTGGGATGTTGACAGAGGTATAAAAGGGGATGGTTGGGTACAGTTGTGGGTAAAATGGCTTTGGGACAGCAAAGGAGAACAATAAATACCTATCCACACTAACCTTCCCTATACACCCAGGAACCATGAAGGCAAGGCAGATTAACATGTTAGCTAGGATGAAAAATCACTGTCCTGAAAAATCATAATAATAGCCTTGTTAGGTTTTATCCTAACAAAAAATCCTTTTGATTTGTCATACAAGAAACCCTTTGAAGAATTGGACCTTAAAAAGGAAGCAATTGCACTGAATTACAATAATCCTTGTCAGTAGCTTTCCTTTCCCTCCCTTGTGCCCAAGTACTGCTAATTTCAGTTATGAGGGATGTGTACACCTCTGTCCCTGTGTTTTTGAGAACATGTGTGTGTTCTCCAATGCCTGTAGGTCTGCAGGTCTGCAGGAGGAGGGTGTGGGATTTGGGAGGTACATGCTTGCCTGGGATTTCAGCTTCGGATTTACAGTTTTTTAATCTGTGAGAAAGGACAGGATAATCACCATATGCCTTAAAATCTCAGAAAATTGTCCCAGTCAAGTCTGAGCCATGGTTCAGTGGAAATTAAGAGGTACAAGCTTTAATTAGGAAAAGAGTGTCTCACAATTTGTGAAAGATTGTGTAAAGCAGACTAACAATACAAATGGTGCAGAACTATGATTGGTACAAGACCTCAGAATTAAGCTTTGCTGTGTTTAATACTGTGTTGCAACTTAGCAGTCAGCCCAGAGCTAACCCCAAAGCAAGGCATCAGTGCAGATCTCTCTGCTCTGCCAGAATGAGACCAAAACTCCAGGATCAATCCAGTCACAGATGTCACCTCCCAGTGCCTGGAGAGATGTGGCTGTCACAGCCAGACATTGGACTTGCCTGTACAAAGTGATATCCTCACAGAGGTGCTAGTGATCCTCAGTGCCTCTGTGGGTTCCTATTGCCTCTGATGGGGACCAGGGACTGCAGCCCTTGACACACACAACACCTTCAGTGCCCAGAGGGGTCACTGCCCCCATGGGTACAGCCCAGAAGGCCCTTTGGGGCCTCAGAGGAGTGAAGAGTGCAACCTCTGTCAGAGTCCCAACAGCAGGGAGGTGCCAGGGGATGTCTGCTTATTTGGGGACATCTGGGCAAAGGAGCCATAAAAGGCACAGAGATAAACGAGACATGTGATGAGAACAAACCTGATCAGTCACCCAAAGGGGTAAGGATGTGTGAGGCTGAGAACATTTATTTACACAGTAGGGAAGTAATGGGAGACACAGTCATAAAACCTGACCAGTTAGCATTAACAAGGCAAACAACAGGAACAACTGGCATCACTCACACCAGCTGGTGAGCTCTCCAGAACCTATAGGCAGCCAGGACTTTGCAACTGATAAGGATGCAAACCTGAGGGTCCAGGATGTTGGATGAAGACAGTGGGATGTCAGTTGTTGAGGGACTATGCAGGGACAGGGAGCAGCCAAGAGGGACTTAGAAAGCAAAGGGTTTTAAGAGGCTGCTTGGGTGTAAACCTGGGCCAGTCAGTGCTGGTCTGGCTGAGCTCTACACTTCACCACCACAGCCTGTCCTGGGTTACTTAATCTTTCAATAACTCTCTCTGTGCAAACCTCACAGGGTCCTATCTGTGTGCTGCACGGACCAAGTGCCAGCTTCCAGGGAGCCAGAGAGTGTGGACTTGGGGTCAGCAACTGAAGTGAGGCAGGGGGATAGGGAGAGCAGAGACCCAGCCTGTGGTAGCAGCTCCTGAAGCCAGTGAGAACTCACCCTACAGCCACTGTGGCAGCAATACTTTGTGTCCACAAGGATGGCTGCTGGGGGGCAAACACGAGCAAAGGGAGTGAGGAGCTCCATGCCAGCAGCTGGAGTAGGACAGCTGCTCACGTGTGATTCTGTGATTCTGGAGGAGGCAACTGTCTGTACATCCCACACAGCAGGTGTGCATGTGTGTATCCACCAGCTGGCAAGCAGGAGACACCAGCTCTGGGCAGGTTATCAGGAGGGCAAGAGATCCATGCTGGTACCAGAGGTACCTGCAAATGTTGTGTGCCTTTGGGATGAGCGCCTGAGAGCTGCATTTTGGTGTGCTAAGCTGGAGCAGGTGGCACGTAGGGGACCTGTGGGATGTCCATGTTGGAGTGCTGGGTGTACAGGGAGGTCACAGCAGTGCTCAAAGGATTCCTGAGTGTGCATGCTTGTGAACCCTGAGGGTGTCTGAGTGTGCCAGCCCCACAGTGAGCTGCATGCATGCTGCTCGTGTGTCACTCATGTCCCACATGGGTGTTCTGCTGACAGCAACATCTTGGCTGGGGCATTTTAACAGCCATGTCAGTGTCATTTGTGTGCCATTTGTCCACGTCTGTGTGTGACAGCAGCTCAGCATCAGGGCTGGCTGAACCTGCAAATAGGAAAAGAACAGCTTGTCCTCAGCTTGCACAGAAACCCTGGGTGCCAACCCCAGGCTGGGCTGTCAGTGGCAGACAGGAAGGTCCTGCTGAAGGCAGCAGCTGCTCTTTCTTCACATGACTTAACAAAAGCACTCACCTCTAAAGGAACACAGACCCCTGTCCCGAGGCAGAGGGGCACAGCAGTTGGCTCAGATACACCTGCAGAAACCTCTGCCAGCCCTGAGCACTGGCATGGCAGCATTCAGGTAACATAATGCCTGTATTCAAGATCAATCTTGCAACCTGGGGACCAGGGCTTCCTTAGGGTCATCAAAACTAGACACATCCAATCTAGATTTCAGACTGCTGTCACCCAAACATGCATCTTTTCTGGTTCTACAGCAGAGAAAGGGGCATGGGGTATGTGTGAATTTATCAGGATGGAAAGTCTTAATAGCACTCGACAGTGCTCCCAGACCCCATATACAGATTTACATGACAGCAGCTCATTTAAACCTGTGATATATTTAAACCAAACACCATGCAGTGGCAACATTTCAAAAATCCTGAGTTCCACATCCAGACAGGGAGTCCAAGGCCTGGGAACTCTTCTTAGTGGCAATCTTCTGTGGGATACAACACCTCTTTCAGAAGAGCTGAAGGTGACAATTCTTCTCCAGCCATACTTGTTTTCATTTCCAGTCACAACCCAAAGCCATGGCAATCACCACGGTACATACAGGCATAGAAACAACCAACTGGGCTGGCTAACCACCTTGGCTGACAGAAGGATGCTGCAGGCCACATCTGGGCAAGCTGACTGAAGCCTGAAGCTCTAAAAACTCAGCTGAAGTAACTAAAGCAGCACTGCTGATTGTCCCCATTGTCCTGGCCCACAAGGAACTGGGTCTGTATCTCACAATAGGTCAGTCCCCTCTCACAGGGACTGTGAATGGTTTGAAATTAAGTAGTTTTCTGACTACAACATGGCATAAACCAGAAATATGTGGACTGCTGTTCTGGATGGTTTCTAATTTCAAGAGCAGGTCTTTTTATCTGCCTGAAGTGCCTTTTAATAGAATTTGCTAGCCCCAAGTTACATCACACTAATATTTCTATGTTAAGTACTGCTACAATAAACATTATTGCTCTGTGGAGTTCACAGCCTGCAACCCAGTTTAGGATGTGCAAGTGTGTCAAAGGAAGCATATGGATACATTTCCTGCCCTGTGAGATGATGAAATTGCAGTCTTTTCTACGAGGGAAGAGGTAATGCTTCCCAAGGCAGACAGACAGCTTGGATACTCTCAGATCCCAGTCAGGGGGAACACCCTGAACACAAATACCACCTCCTGGGATGAATAAAAGAAAACCACCCTGGCCTGAGGTAAGTACAGTGAAGGCAATAGCTGAAATGCTCCTTTAGACTAAAGCAGTGACCTTCCTGCCTCACAATGATGCACCACCCAGTCTTCCTCAGCACAAGCTTAGATGTAATAGGCACTTAGCCAAGGCAAAGCAGTCCAGGGGCCACAGTCTGATTGTCACCCTTTTCCTTACAGGCTGGCAAAGCAGTTCTCCTTCATCCCTGCCACAGAAAAAGGGGTTTGGAACCCTGGAAGGGTGTAACTCGTTGGACTAGACTCAGCTGAAGGTACTGACACATCAACTTGGTACCAGCCACAAGAAAAGTGATGGCAGTCTCCAAGCAATCTGTATTCAGCACCCTTTGCACTCCCCTAGAGATGGATCTTCTCCCACAACCACTGAGACTGAGAAAGAGACTTAGGCTCTTCTGCTTTGCCTGTGTCATCATGGGGAAAAACAGGAAAGGCAACTTCCAGTTCCATGGAAGAATTACAGCAGCATTATAACCTGTTTCCTGCTGCCACCTATCTCCGAGACCTTACATCCCCCAGCTGCTTTGCCAGCAGCACACACACACCATGGAAAAGGGAAGATGGGCAATTCCACAGTCACAATTCTGTGAGGGGCTTGTGCCCTTCCCCAGCTGCAGGTAATGTTGAGATTCAGAGGGCAGTGAGAGGGGTGATTCCTAAACTGGGGATGCACACAGGGAAAAGATTGCTCCCCCTGTCTGTATGGGGATGGGGAAGTGTCAGAGGCAGGGCTCCCCTGTTTCATGGCAAGGCATGAGAGCTCACAAAAACAGGGCCCAGCCCAGCCCAACTGGGGAGGCCTTAAGCCACAATGTCCTTCAGAGCTCCAGCCAGGTCAGGGAAGATGAAGTGGTAGCCACTCTCCAGGGTGCGTTTTGGCAGCACCCTCTGTCCCTCCAGCAGCATGACTGCCCGCTCTGCCCCAAAAACAGCCCGCACTGCCCAGGCAGGCATTGGCAGCAGGGCTGGCCGACCCAGGGCTGCAGCCAGCTCCTGAGCAAAGGTGCCATTGGAGGTGGCAGCAGAGGATGGGGCTACACCATTGAGGATGCCTTGCACAGACTCTTTCTCCAGGGCATGGCACACAATCCCAGACAGGTCCCGAATGTGGATCCATGGGAAGGGCTGCAGTCCAGAGCCCACGGGGCCTCCAAGGCCCAGACGGAAAGGCAGCAGCATCTGAGCAATGGCACCACCACCTCGACCCAGCACCACACCTGTGGGGAGAACAGAGTGAGACCAGGTGCCCCTGCCCAAAGGGAAAAAGCCCCCTTCACACCCAGACCCACAGCAGGAGAATCCTTGGAGGGCTGGACTGGAACAGGACTCCAACAAGGAGAGACAAAAGAGCTGATGTCCTTTACCCACCTCTTCCCACTCTTGTCCCAGCAGTAAATCAGAGTCACCCTTAACAGGTATGATGCCCCATCTCACCTGATCTCACCACAACTCCACGAGTTGGGCTCCCAGGGATGAGAGCTGCAGCTTCCCAGGAGCTCACCAAGCGTGAGAAGAAGTCAAAATCCCCTCCTGGACTGTCTTCAGTATACTCAGCTGTGGGGCTGGGTGGGTAATAACCTGCAAGTAACAGCAGAAAGGGGGTCAGGGTTGAATGATGACACCAAGCCCCCCCTTCCCCATCAGACATCTCCTCTGCCTCCCAGAACTCCTGTGAGGAAAGGCTGAGAGAACTGGGATTGTTCAGCTTGGAAAAGGCTGACTGCAACCTTCCAGTACCTGAAGAGAGCCTACCAGAAAGCTGGAGAGAGGCTATTTACAAGGGCCTGGAGTGCCAGGACAGGGGGGAATTGCTTCAAATTGAAAGTAAGTTCAGATTGGCTATTAGGAAGAAAATCTGCCCTGTGAGGGTGGGGAGGCCCTGGCACAGGTTGCCCAGAGAAGCTGTGGCTGCCCCTGGATCCCTGGAAGTGTCCAAGGCCAGGTTGGACAGGGCTTGGAGCAACATGGGATAGTGGAAGGCATCTCTGCTCATGGCAGGGGGTGAAACTGGATGGTTTTAAAGGTCCCTTCCAAACCAAACCATTCTGGGATTCCAGGAGTTCAATCACTCCACCAGGGACATCCTCATATGAACAGGACAAGGTCTCTCTGGGGGCAATGCTGACAAGTTTTTGAACTACCAATGTGCTCTGCAAGTTCAGCAGGATGCACTAACACTCAGGCAGCCCCACAACCCAAACAGGTCTGCAAGCAGCACACTAAGCTAGCTAGAAGGCGCCTGCTTTAATATTGGGTATCACAGAGGATAAAACATGGCAGCTTTAAAGCGTGCAGCAAGCAGAAATGCAAAGCTGGAGATAATGCAGAGGGCTTCAGCTAAGGCCTCACTTAGACAAACTGGTTCTACAGGATGCCTAAAGGCTTTCACAGAAAAACACAGAAAAGCTTCTGTCCTAATGACACCAAGCGAAAGCATAGGAACCTAAATTCCTCTCCAGCAGTACTAAAAAGCTTATCAAGGCTTGCCTAAACACAGTGACATTGATGGCAATAAAGCTGACACTTCAAGGCAAGACATGTGCTCCTGTGGAACTGTGTTTCTGTCTGCAGGCCAAACCTCTCCAGGTCAGCATGGCTGAAGTCCTGGCCAGGCCCAAGCAATACCTACGCCAGTGACGAGGACCCAAGCTCGGGGTGGCTGCTCAGCAGCAGCAATGGCTTTGGCCAAGGTCTTCGTGGTCTCCACCCGGCTGCGGATGACTTCCTGGCAGAAGGCATCACCCCATCTGGAAAGGAAAAAACAGGGATTGTACACTTCACAAGGATATCCCAGGAAACACTACCACCAAGGGGGACCCCAGCCAACTCCTGCTCACAAGAACAGCAGAGGTCACAGGAACTCCCCCCAGCCCAGAGCAAAGGGAGGACATGTCATCTTACAACAGAAATGCAGGGGAGCTTTGGACTTCACTTCCCTAAAAAGATTGTGGGGCTTGGACTGCCTCAGGACAAAGTCAGCAAAGGAGCTAGATAACAAAGCTGGTGTTCCTCTGAGAAGTCAAACTTCGGTTCTGGTTTTGCGTTATCAAATGTAGGCACCCAACATTCTTTTGGAAATGTGGAACTAATTTTTCTGGTCTCCAGGTGTAGGTCCAGAAGGGAACCTTTCTTCCAAAGGTCTCTCAGACCTACCAGGCCCACTAAAATGTTTTGGATACTTGAGGACACAAATATCAACAGTTTGTTAATTCAAGAGCTTCCTGGTCATGTTGTTTCCTCCCTTTCTGCATTCTCTGACACCACAGGACTATCTCACCTTCACCTTTTCCCAACAGCACTACGGGAGATCAAGTTACCTGCGGAGAGGGTTGAGGACATTTTCACCAGCCAAGTTGACCACAGCATCGCACTGGGGCAGTCCAGAGCGGGACAACTCTTCCTAGGCAGGAGTAACAGAGACATCACACATCAAGCCTCCCCTCTGCTCAAGCTTTCCCTACAAATAAGCAGGGCAGGCTCCCAAAAACTCCAGCCAGTTTCTTCCTGACATTTCCAGAGCACAAGCACCAATGGAGAAGGTTTAGCTCCCTGAAGCTACAGCAGTACCCATTCCAATGACTGTGACCCATGGAACACCCATCAGCCCAAAAGTACATCCCCAGGAGCCAGAGTTCCCACGGCAGAGCCCCTCTGTGCCACGGAAAGCCAAGGCACGCAGGTTTGTTTCTGAGCCCTGTCAGTTCCCGGGTTGTGACCGCTCCCATCTCATACCCAGCTGATCCGATCCTTGCCGCCTTGCCGGGACACATGGGTCACTTGGTGCCCTCGGCTCCGCAGCAACTGCGTCAGGGCTGTGCCCACGAAGCCTGTCCCACCACCTAGGAGAGACAGACAGCCCGTCAGGCTCTGCCCCGGGCCGCCCCTCACCGGTGCCCGCAGGGGATGCACCACCGCAGCTCCGCCGGGCCCCGGCCCGCGCACCGGGGGGAAGAAGCGGCCTGGCTCCAACCCAGCGGGCAGCACCCGCAATCCAGGAGCGCCTCCCCCAAAGCCCCGTCCCGCTCACCGAGCCCCGCACCCTCACGGCCCCGCACCCTCACGGCCCCGCTTCCTCACAACTCCGCACTCCCACCCCACGGCCCCGCACCCTCACAACCCCGCACCCCCACGGCCCCGCACCCTCACAACTCCGCACCCTCACAACTCCGCACCCTCACGGCCCCGCTCGCCCCCTCCCTCACTCACTCACCCACCACCACCCGCATTGCGGAGCCGCGCATGCGCTGAGCAGAGCCCGCCGAGCAGAGCCCACCGCGCATGCGCCCCGCGCCGCGCACGGCGCCCTCCAGCGGGCGGGAGGCCCTTAAAGGGCTAGCGCACCTCAGCGCCGCGCAGGGCTTGGCAATGGGCGGGCGAACCGGGCCGGGGAGCGCGGGGGGACACGGAGAACGGCACGGCGCCCAGACACGGGGAACAGCCCAGGGTTGAGGGGAAGACTCGGGGAACAGCCCGGGGCCAACGGGGAGCACACAGGGACCGAGGGGGAGACACGGGGAAGGGCCCGGGGCTGAGGGGCTGCGCTGGGCACAGCGCTGAGCGGAGCAGCAGCGGGGAGACAGCAACTCGAGGAGCTCGTCAGGTGGATTTATCGCTTCGTTAAAAGAGCAGAAATGTGTGCCCAGAGAAGCTGTGGCTACCCCTGGATCCCTGGCAGTGTCCAAGGCCAGGTTGGGCAGGGCTTCAAACATCCCTGTATGATCGAGTGTGTTTTCAGCACAAATCCAGAATGTGACTGCAGAGGAGCTATTTTGAGGAAAACTAACTCTGTCCTAGAGAAAAATGACCTTCTGCCTTGGAGCAGAAGTTACAAGTGGTGCACAGACATGTTTGTATGAACAAAAATCAGTTTCCACCTGCTCTAGCCATCCTCAGCACTCTGGACCTGGAATGTTTGCCATGGAGAAGTGTACAGTGCTCGTGGCTACCTCATCTCCAGCTGCCCTGGAACAGCCAAAACCCCGCGGATTTCCACATCCATCAAGATTCAAGGATTAGTCTGCATTTACACAAGACACATCATCCATACCGAGTGTATTAGGAGTCATAGACAAATAAATCAGTTCACTCTTGTTTGATTTAGTTTAGCTGTGGATGTGTAGAGTGAGAATGCCTCCACCTGAACTGGCTGTGCTCCAATGCACAGAAATAAGGTACTGCCAGAGTCTGTTGTGTGCTATTTTAGGTGTTCAGTACACTTAAATACACTTCAAATTGTCTGATCCAATAGTATTAATTATGGATAAATTTTAATTCATATATTTAAATTTTATGGATAAATTTATGGATAAATTTAAAATGCTGGTATCTTTTGAATGCCTGTGAGGTCTCTAAATTACAATTCAGATGGATTTTAAATGCCTAAATATGGTTAAACTAAACCTCGCTTTTATCTGCGATTCTCATGGATTTTTTAATATTTCCTGCTTTTACTGACCATGTAGAAACACAGAAGACTCTTGACCATGTAGAAACACAAAACACTCTTAGATACTCTCTTGAAACATCCTGATGTCCTTTATTTTACATTCTAACCATCTGTCCATACCAACTTGGATACTGTGTTCATTCTCAACTTCAATAAAGGTGCTAAAGAAACCCTTTCCTTTTTAACTGTTTTTTCAGAGACCCTTTTACCTCCTTGTTTCGGAGGGTGTAAATGAAAGGGTTGAGCATGGGAATAACCACAGTGTAGAAGATGGAGATGGTGTTGCTTTTGCTGGGTGAAGATGTGGCTCCAGGTTGGGCATACATGAAGAAAACTGTCCCAAAGAACAAGCAGATTGTCACCATGTGAGAAGAGCAGGTGGAGAAGGCCTTGTGTCTGCTTTCAGCTGAAGGCATTTGGACAATTGTGATGATTATGTAACCATAGGAGATAAAAACCACCAAGGCAGTGCCCACGATTATTGATCCACACACGGCCAGCATTACAAGCTCATTGACAAACGTGTCGGAACAGGAGGCATGAATCACTGCAGCAACATCACAGAAAAAGTGGTTTATTTCTTTGAGCCCACAGAAGGACAGACTGAAGGTAAAGCCTGTCTGGATGGTGCAGTTGATGCAGCCTGAGAGATAAGAGCCCACCACCATGAGAACACAACGTCTTTTGTTCATGATGACCTGATAGAGCAGTGGATTGCAGATGGCCGTGAAGCGATCATAAGCCATCACAGCGAGAAAGAAAGCTTCTGTTGTACCAAAGAGAGAGAAGAAGAACATTTGTGAAGCACAGCCAGAGTAGGAAATGTTTCTTCTGTCCAGTAAGAATGCCAGTGTTGCCCTGGGAGTGATGACAGAGGAATAACAGATGTCCAAGGTGGACAAATTCTCTAGGAAAAAGTACATTGGAGTGTGCAGCTTGGAGTCCATTCGAATGGTGAGGATCATGCAGAGATTTCCCACCACAGTGACAATGTACATTGTGCAGAAGAGAACAGAGAGCAAGAGTTGTGATCCTGGCTGGGATTTGAACCCAACCAAAGTGAACTCAGTTATGCTGGTGTGGTTTTCCATGTTTTCTTTCAGGTGATGTTCCAAAAGGAAATTGGGATGCAGTAGATTTCAGACAGTTTGCCTGGAGAAGCATTTATAGAAGAATAAGACAAACAATGAGATATAGGAAACATAGGAAATATAAAAAATAGAGAGACAGATTGAAAGAGTAGAAAATTCATTGATGTAATATTATCTTCAGTGTAAAGAAACATTCTGTATGCAGCTTATCCAACCTATTTTAATTTAATAAACTTTACAATCAACTAGAAACAGACATTTCATTTTACAGTTAAAGAGCCATTTAAGATTTAACTGGTCAGAAAAAAATCTCATACTAAGATTGCAACTAACCCACAAAAGACTGCTCTCCCCTAGAAAAAAGAACAAGTGAATATGCTTCTTCAGATGATGCAAAACAATTAAAATATATATATGAGCCAAGAGATGTATTTAAATAATGTGGATAATTGTTAAAAAAACCCCACAAGTCTGTTATTTAAAAAACACCTTTTTATGTGAGAAGCTGAGCTTTTTCCTTTATAAAAGTAGTTGAAACAAAATCTTCAAATGTTGCAGTTTCTGAAGTTAAGTTTTCTCAAATGTTAATTCATGTAATATGTTAAAAATCGACTCATTGACAGAATGCTTCAAGTAATTCCTTTCTAATTTTATTTAGTAATTCTATTTTCATAAGCTAGTTGTCCTTTCACCTAGGCTTGAGTATATTCTGTGGCTTGATGCCTACATTAGAACTCACAGTTTGGATGCCTTTAAATTCCGTGGACAGAAATAAACACTCCAGCTTTAGAATATTTACCATAGAATATATTAATTGTGTTTCAAAATTTTCTGGTTTTCTCCATTGATCTAAAGGGAAGTCCAGCTCAGGCACAGACAGCTATCCTGTATGTAAAAAGATATATGTAGATCTATAAAGCTGAGTGCTAGAAATACAGTTACCAGTATTTTGTTTGGTTTGCTGTCATTTCCATTAGTCAATTTTTGTTAACCAACTTGTAACTAACCTTTTCAAAGCACTGAAATAATTTTTAACACATTACTTCAGCTATCCCTCCATGGTCCTGGAAATGTAGCCTCAGCTCTAGGTACCCTCAGAAGCTCTATTTAATCCTTTGTTCTTATTTACCCACGAGTCTTAGAAAAGGGAAATAAATCTGGAGAAAGAATTTCTCTTTGCATAACCTTGCTCATAAATATTTTGGCTAGTTTTCCTGGGGATTTTTGTGTACAGAGAAGTCAAGTTCAGGTAGTCAAGGTCAAGTATCCAGTCAAAGCCTATTCAAACTTGTTGTCTGTAGTTTTCACAATTCCTAAATTGGGAAATTCTTCCCCTGTTGTTGTAAGAGAGAAACAGATACATCCCCACTGTGATTCTTCTAGTCTCACCATACCTGCCCAAAACAGGAGAAAAACAGTCCCTTAGAAGTATCTGTCTTTGTTAGAAAAGGAATAAAGCTAGCCAGAAAAGAATAAGAAAAAAGAGATACTTTTGTCCACAACAACATAAAAGAAAATGTTAAAATTGAGTGTCACTATGGTCAGCCATTTAACAGATGTGTGGTCTTGGCTTACCTAATTGACCTTATTTTTAAATTCTTATTTTTATTCTGGTTTTACATGTAACTGTCAAGGATTTAAATGTAATAAATGTAAACTTATTAAATAATTTAATAATAATCAAACATATTGTCCATTGAAGGATATCCTACATCCTATCAAAAATTGTTTAGTTGAAATAACAGTTATTACTGCTTTAAGTAAATGGCTTTTTAAAGAGGCTAACAAAAACCTCAGCTAAGAATGAAGCTGCTGGAGATACTTTTTTAGCCAGTGAGAGGGAAAGATTTTTGATTCACCTGAGAAGAAGTCACTGGAACTATCTGTCTCTTGGTTGATCAAACAGAAAGTCTAGAGTGTAGACAAATTAAATATTGGCTTCCTGTTAATGTACTTAATTTCCAGAAGAGCTAACTGAATTCATAAGTCCTGATTACTACATGCTATGTAATGAAAAAAGGAGAAAACAACAATTTTTAGTCCAGTTCTGTCACTCCATTTAACAAAGCAAAGCTCAGACTTCACACCCCACAATACACATACCTTTTAATAATATGGTGATTAAAGCCAGGTTTGGTTTTTTAGAATTCAGGTTTCTTGAGCATATTGCCAAAAAGTACTGAACATTTTTTTCTACTCACCTGATTTTTCAGTAGTCTCTTGGTAGTCAATACATCTCTGGCCTTTCATCTTCCTGGTTCTGAGGACATTCTCCTTAGCATGTTGCTTATATATACTTTAATAGATGCACATAAAACCACTAGGGATTCAGTTCCTAGAGTCCTGGACCTTCCCAGCAGACATCTGAACCCCAAATGAGATATTTTTCCCTTGTGTCATTTTTCTTCACCTGCAAAAGGAGAAAAACCAGGAATAAAACACAAACAGTAAGGTGTAATGCTGTTTCTGTGTGTCTTTTACCCCCACTTTTTTCGCAGTTTCTTATGTAAAACCCTTCCTGCCCCCTGTAGATTTCTTTGTGCTAAGCAAAACACTGTAGACCTAATCAAAACCTCATTAGCCATTAGAATCTTCCTGATTATCAAAATAGACACCATTGCCTTCTCCCCAGCCAATATGCTTCTCCTCTCTAAATAAAAGCAAGTTTTCATTAAATGTGTTTTCTGACCAGCAGGGAAAGTGTACTCACCATCTAAAATTTGGAAATATGATTGAGATGAGGGTTCAGCCTCTGAGGGAACACTGCTCTGGAATCCAGCAACCACTCCAGGAAGGGAAAAAGCATCTCCCAGCCCCTGTGTGGGTATCTCAGACACCCCAGGACATGGCTGGTTTTTAATAATCAAACTTGCATTCTTCTCAGCACAGGAGCATCACATTTAGTTACAGCAGACTATGTTAAATTTTCTTTGGTTTGGCATGTGGTTTTAAATAAATCTACATGAAATAGATGTTTCTGATCTTGATATAATGGCTTCCCAAATTTTGTGACTGACAATGGATCAATATCTTCTAAAACCAGATTGTTTTACATTTGCACACATTCTTGTCAGCTCCCAGAGGTGGAGAGTAAGATTAAGAAAGAAGGAAAATTTCTCAAAAGCTAAGATTGGACTTCTAGTCTTACCTACTTTACTTGTGGGATGTGACTTATTTACAGCACTTTAAAGGCACCCAACCTTGAATTTGCAAAAGTGTTTTTTAGGAAAACTTCCAGAAATAAACTTAGATGCAAGAGAGAATTTGCATTCTCAAAGAGTTTGTGTTTCTGTAGGACTTTTCTGTGTTCTCTCCTTCCCTAAGAACACTTAGCAATCCCTGTTGAATAGGTTATGAACTATTTGTTTCAGGTTTTCTGACAACATTATTATTACTGTATATAAACCCATCGTAATTGGAAGATAATCCTCTTCGCAGTGTATTTGAAGGATTTTCCTGACATAATTTCAAAACAATCACCTTCAGATCAGTGCTTTAAAACCAGTCAATGTGTGTAGCCAAATCACTGTATTCAAGAACTTCTCACCTTGCAAAATTTCAATGGAAAGCTCACTAAGGAGTACTGAAATGCTATGGTTTGCACTTTATATACGAAAAACTGAAATAGGAGAAGAAATAGATTAGGTGATTATTGGTGTATCAGTATTTTAATATTGATTTTTAATGCAAATCTAAGGAACTACTGGATTTTTTGGGGCAAAATTGGAGAAGTCAGTCTGCTAGTTCAGAGCATAGAATACCAGATACTATGGTCTAGTTGTAAACTCAAATTTATTATGGTCATATGGAGATGCACTCTACTGACAGATTTATTTATTTATTTGTTTGTTTATTTGTTTATTTATTACAGAATATTAAAAGGTTTGAAGCACTGTGATAGTCTGCACATGGATTAGTTTTCTTGGAGGCACCATTTTATTTCTTTATTTATTTTACAATCATATTTTTGCACAGATGATCCAAGTTTAATTCTGATTCATCAGCTGTTTCCAGACTCCTGCATAAGATCATTACTCCTGATGAAATACTGCTGCATCCAAGGCTTGTGCAGCCTGCAGGAAATATTGAAGTGATTCATCATTTCAGGTGTGTCTGAATTTCTTCATTGAACACATTATTTGGTGTGCAATATAAGGTTATTTGGGGTACCTGTTGTGAACCTGAGACAAAGCCCAGGTGACAGTGCAGTTGTCCCATGTGAACAGCAGGAACTACTCACATTATACCTTCTCTAATGTCATATAATGTCAAATAATCCTTCTTCTTCAGAGGATTATTCTTTTTATCCTGCACCAGGTATCTAAGAATGTTAAAACTGCTCATCTTTTTCTGCTGCCTGTTTCTTTCAAGGGATAATAGCAACATCTCAGAGTAAATAAATCACACATAGGTATCTAGTTTTTACATGCATTTTACAATGTTTTCTGGACTCTGTTCTATCTAGGACAAACAAATCTGGGGTTCATTTGCTAGCATTTCCAAACCTCTTTAAAAACAGAGCAGTCATTCAGCCGGAGACTTTTAAGATAGGGTGACAGCATAGATTCTTAGGGGGAAAACAAGCAAAAAAAAATCCCAAACCCAAACATCTCAAGTCAAAGGCATAGTATATACATAGATCTAACTTAGATACATTAAAGTCTAGTTCAATAAATATGTATTTAGTGTGTGCATGAATAGGAGAGTTTCACTTTGGCATGGATGAAGATTTGGATCTCCTGATTTTAGCTCATCAGCACTGCCAGTCGATCTTCACGAGCAAAGCCTCTTCTCCAGGACTCTTCCCTTGATTTCTTTGGTGTCTCTTCTGCAAGTAAAAGTCCTTCTCAAGGCAATCCTGACTTCTTTGTTTCTGAGACAATATATGAGAGGATTCAGAAGTGGCACAACCACCGTGTACAGCACTGACACCAGCTTGTTAGCACAATAGGTGTACATGAGCTTGGGGTGGGCGTAAGTGAAAAGGGTGGTGGAGTAGAACAAAATCACCACAGTCAGGTGGGAGCTGCAGGTGGAAAAGGCTTTTTGCCTCCCCTGAGAAGAAGGAATCTTCAGCACGGTGAAAATGATGCAAATATAGGAGGCAACCACAGTACACAGAGGGACCATGATCACCAGCAGAGCCAGGATGAAGTCCACTAGCTCAGCCAAAGAGGAGTCGCTGCAGGAAATATTCAGCAGGGGTGAAATATCACAGAAATAATGATTGATTTTGTCCACATCACAGAATGAGAGCTGGGCTACAAAGCTCAGCTTGATGGAAGAAGTGGTCAAACCACATATCCAGCAGGCAGCTATTAACTGAGCACAGAACTGCTGGTTCATGATGAGTGGATATCTGAGAGGTTTGCAGATGGCCACGAAGCGATCATAAGCCATCACAGCCAGCAGAATGTACTCAGTGCAAACAAAAGTCACAAAGAAATACAACTGTGTCATGCACCCCCAGAATGAGATCTGTTTGTCCTGAGAGAGGACATCTGCAAGCATCTTTGGCTCAATGACAGAAACATACCAGATCTCGAGGAAAGACAGATTCCCCAGGAAGAAATACATGGGTTTTTGCAGAGTGTGGTTTTTTCGGATGATGAGAATGATGAGGAAGTTTTCCAGCACAGTTAATAAATAAACCAGAAGTAAAGTGGAGAAGAGAAGCAGCTGCTGTTCAGCAGTGGTGGGAAAACCCAGGAGAATGAAATACCTGACTGTGGTTTCATTCCTCCCACCCATTCTATAGAAGAAAGATGAGCTTTATCCACCTGAAATAAATTAATACAATGACACCTAACTACACAGGCTTAAATTCATAACTATATGAATTACACCTCCACTTAAAGACACTGTAAAAATTCAGACATTTCGTTGCTGGGTTTTAGAAATTAATTTTGCGAATCTTATCTGCTCAATTCAGAATTTTTCATTTTAAAAGTTAAAGCATGCTTTTTACTTTACATTTCATGGAGATAAATATGCATTGCAAGTCTTGTTTCATCTAAGACAAAGGTCTAAAATAAGCCAGATGAACAATGCTGTTATATTATCCATTTCCATAAAGAAATGATAGGTTATGAACTGATAAATAGACATTCACATTGCCAATGTTTTCATTTCTACCTCTAAACATTTCCAAAGTTATATCATATATATTCCATGAACCATGAGGGAAATGTGAAGTACCACAAGGATATATTCATTTTGATATTTAAAAACCCTCCAAACACATCTGAAGGAGCCCACTAGAGTTTTCTATATCTAGCTCTGAGATACTTATATATAAATAAAATCTACTGAGACAAAAGGTACACACAGCATCCCAGGTACAGCACAAATCAGCAAATTATAATTCTGGGTCTGGTTTGTTTGCAACTAACTCAGATTAATCCTTCAAAAAGAAGAATGGCCCAGCCTGTGCTATTAAAAACAAAACTGTTCTCAACCTTCTGTAGTGGGAATCCTCTGCCTCAGCTGATCCTGGAGACAATGAGCAGCAGGGTGCAGATGAAGTGTAGACTGATGTGTCAGTTGTGGGATTTATACCAACACTGATAAATCGACATTTTATTTACCTTTGGTGTCTCATGAGATTTGATTAAGAAATTATAGATAGCCTCCCAATGGAAGCAATCACTGAAAGAGTAAGGATGTTATTGTTTCCTCTGTGATTCCATACAGAGAAGAAACTGAAGATTTTTTCTGAGACACTGAACAATGAAAAAATACCAGCTATTTTCTACTAGTTTTTATAAAGCCTTTCATGTTCTCCTATCACAGATATCTAAAATGGCTGTTATTATCTGAATTAGTGACGTTCCCATCCTCATTCCTGTGAAGAAATTTGACATAACTATTTACTTGGTGCCTCAATTTCTTGAATCCTAGTTTCATGTTAAGTTGGATCAAGGTCAGAATGCAATTTTGTTCTTTGGTGCAAACCAAGAAAAATACATTAAGAGAAGGCAATTATGTTTATTGCCTTTTCTACTCCTCAGGAATGATGTGTGATGTGTTTAGCAGAAACATCTTTTACATAGTATTAGCATTGATTTTATCTGAACATGCAGATTGACTCGGGAAAAGGAATTCTTAACCACTTGATGTTGAAAGAAAACCCTATTAACCATTTCAAAGTCAAAATTTTATTAGGTTTTCACAGGATTCAGACAAATTCAGTGCAAAGCCTTTCTTCCAAGCATTGCATTAGTGATCAGCTGCAGAAACCCTGGAGAGAGCAGCTGTGCTGCACAGGACCTTCAGTAAAGTGTCCTTGATTTCCTGGTTCCTCAGGCAGTAAATTAATGGATTTAGCATTGGAGTGACTACAGTGTAAATGATGGAAATGAGTTTGTTGAGGTCCAAGGAGTGCACACTCCTGGGCCTGGCATACATGAACAGCATGGCTGAGAAGAAAATGATGACCACAGCCAGGTGAGAAGCACAGGTGGAGAAAGCTTTCTTCCTGCTCTGGGCCATGGGAATGAGCAGAATGGTGCTGATGATGCAGATGTAAGAAATGATGATGACAGAGAGGGGAATCAACAGAATGAACAGGGCTGAGACAAAGTCCACCATCTCTGCCACTCTGCGCTTGGAGCACGAGAGGTTGAGCAGAGGGCTGATGTCACAGAAGAAGTGGTTGATGACTCCAGCACCACAGAAGGAGAGCCGGGAGATGAAGAAGACTTTCAGCACAGATATGAGGAAGCCAAGCAGCCAGGAGCCCAGGGCCAGCTGCAGGCAGAGCCTGGGGCTCATGGTGACAGCGTAGTGCAGAGGGCTGCAGATGGCCAGGCAGCGGTCGATGGCCATGGCAGCCAGCAGGGCACACTCTGTGCACACCAGGGCGATGAAGAAGTACAGCTGGGCCATGCAACTTGTGAAAGAGATGCTCTTGTTCCTCACCAAGAGGTTGAGCAGCAGTTTGGGAACAGTGACTGAGATGTACCAGGCCTCCAGGAAAGCTAGGTGGCCTAGGAAGAAGTACATGGGTTTGTGGAGTTGGTGGTTGGTTATGATTAAAGTGATGATAATGATGTTTTCAGTGACTGTCAGCAAATAGACTGTGAGGAAAATGACAAACAGCAGAGTCTGTAGCTCTCTGCTGGCAGGGAATCCCAAGAGGATGAACTCGTGGATGATGTGGGTGTCATTTTCTGGTAGCATGATGACATTGAAGACCTGGAAGGAATATAAGGAAGAAAAAGAAAAGAAATAAGGAATATTTTGTATTATCTTCCCCAAGCATCCTCATTATACTGGACTTGCAAATTCACATTTTAAGGTGAGATTCCACACCAGTTATTTAACATTACTTATTATTTATTACTTGTTCTCATTTTCCAGTATAGCTAGTGGAGATTCAAGCAGTACAAGGCAAAAACCTAGTTTAAGTGATTTAGCATGCCATAGAATACAATTTGTATTCTATACCACAAAATACATGAAGTTTGATGTTTATTCTTCTTCTTTTCTACTTCTTAGGGAAGGTTTCAAACAACCTATTTTTTACCTATTCCTGCACATTCCTATTCAATAATCAATTTACTTTCTAGAATGATGTTCAGAATTCATCACTCACAAAATATTTTTCATAAAAAACATTAGGAAAAAAATTAATGTTATTTAAAAAAAGAAAAATTAACACGTATTTTTGTGATTTCATTATTCATTTGTCATTGAGTTTCAAAATATCTATTTCAAATTCGATTTTTCCCTTGCCATATGGATAATCTGTGTAGAATCACTCTAATTACAAAGCTTACATATTTCATTACATCACTGCTGCCAAATAATGAAGTAACAGAATACTAAATATTGTTTAATTTTCAAGGATTATTTTCACATCTCCCAGCCTTCCATGAGATTTAAACTGTGGTAAATGCTGTAACTGTGGTAAATTATGTAACTCATAAGGCAAGTAACTCATTTTCCAGTATAGGCAGTGGAGATTCAAGCAGTATAAGGCAAAAACCTATTTAGCATGCTGTAGAATACAAACCATAATTGAAAAGTGCCTGAATGAAAATGATATCATAAAGAGAAAATAAAAATTATGGTTCCACATTCCAGTATAGGTTTTAAAAATTCCAGATCTGCCTTGTGGTACCTGAGAATATAGACTGGCAATAATTTAATTTAAATTTTAATTTAATTTAATTAAAAAAGGATAATGAATTGCAGCATTTCAGGTACCTGTCCTCAAGTAACAGATGACTCTCAGGTGGCATAGAAAGATAACTTCCATGCTTCAAGAATGGAGCTTTTCAGGGTAAAAATAATAGTGAATATTTTTTACATTCTAGTCCACTGGAAGTTGAATACAAATGCCTTTTTTTACCAGGTAAATATGTTCAGAAGTACTGCTATTGCATAGAAAACACAAAGAGAATGAGGGAAAGGTTATATTTAACTTATACTCTCAACAGAGGTCATAGGAGTTTTAAAAACACATAAAGTACAATAAGAAATCTCCACACTTCTAGTCTTTTAATCTATCAAGTCCACCTCCTTTTTCCTTTCCAAGCAATTCCTCATCCTTCTCTCACACTCTGATAAATCTGTCCATGTTTCTCTTGAAAACTCATAGAATCACAGAATCCCAGAATGGTTTGGGTTGGAAAAGACCTTAAATCCCATCCAGTGGCACCCCTGCCATGGCAGGGACACCTTCCACTGTCCCAGGCTGCTCCAAGCCCTGTCCAGCCTGGCCTTGGACACTGCCAGGGATCCAGGGGCAGCCACAGTTTCTCTGAACACCCTGTGCCAGGGCTCCCCACCCTCCCAGGGAAGAATTTCTTCCCAATACCTAATCTAAACCTATTCTTTCTCAGTTTGAAGCCATTCCCCCTTGTCCTGTCACTGCAGCTCCTGACAAGGACTTGGAATCACATTTCCAAGACACTCCCAACTTGTGTTGATATTCTCATTGCTCAGGTGAGATCAGGTGAGAAGAAAGACCTCTAATAAAACTAGAGAAAAAGAAATTAGGTGCTCTTTGTTTGAACAAGAGATCAGTATCTATGCTTCTTTCTCTTTCATTTAGCTCAAACCTTACCCTTTGGTTTTCTGTTTCTCTCCGAGTGGTTGAGAGCTGCTTTGTGAAAAGCTGTGAGCATTTCCAGCTCCTGCAGGCTTCCTGCAGCTCCAGCTGAGTGTGAGATCTCCCAGGATGGGAAAAACATCACTCAGTATATTATCCTTCAAAGCCCAAGAGAACTGAGAACAGAATCAGAGGGAATAAACTTCCCTCCTCCTTCTAAACCTCAAGGTGTTGCTCTGCTGGTGGTTGGTTGTTTGCTTGTTAATGTTTTTCATTTGCTAACAAGCTATTGCAGCACTGTTCATAATTTTTTTTTCTTTCTCCAAAGTCAATGCTGTCTGTGTGAAAAGGCATCAGACTAGAACTCAGGACATTTGTACTTTGCTGTCAGCTCCTGATGGGTAGATTTGAGCAATAAAACTCTTCACTTAGCAGTGCCTCAGTTTCTCCATACATTAAATAATTGTTACACTGGCCTTGAAAATCACTTGAGGCTCCACAGAGAAAGCAATACCCAAGCATTAAATATCAATAACATTTTAGGT
The DNA here is from genome assembly GCF_008360975.1 of Lichenostomus cassidix. Taxonomy (NCBI): domain Eukaryota; kingdom Metazoa; phylum Chordata; class Aves; order Passeriformes; family Meliphagidae; genus Lichenostomus; species Lichenostomus cassidix. Next base: position 2,316,254 of record NC_139507.1, read on the forward strand.
GTGAAAGAAACCATTCAGAGGGGAAATCCTACAACTGAGAGTGAGATACAGCTAAAAAAAAAGTCACCTAAAAACCAGTGACAATAGTGCAAATTTCCATATGTGATCTACAGGACTGAACTCCCATTAAAGTCATCAGGGAGAGAGTCAGTAGAAAAGACTCTGGATGGTGTTTCAGCTCATTCCAAAGCAACCAAACTGGAATTCATTTTCCAAAATGTGTGTCTTTTCAAACACTGTTGAGTGATCTTCACAGCCTTCAGCTCTGTATTTTCTGTATCTCCCAGACCTATGAAGATGTTTTGGATACCTGAGGCACAAACCATCTGTTCCCTTCTGCAGAGGATTAAAATAGAGCAGATGTATCCCAGACACAACTTTGTGCTGCTTACCACTTACCTTCATTTTTATGCCTTATTTTCTTGTTCCTATTCACCTACCCTTTCTTTAGCCTACCTTTTTCAATCCTTCTCATACACTTTCTGCCTCCTAACATTTTAAATTAGAAGTAAGCTCCATTTTTAAGGATGTAGGACATTTCATCCTATACCTAACAGAGTGGCACCAACAGAACAGAATCAACTTAGGAATAATTCTTTGTAGACAACTGTATTTTCCATAAGTAAATGAAGAGAAACACTGAATGTAGTAGCTCTCTTAAGCATACTTAAGGTGTATCTGAAGGTCTCCTTTAAGATTAAATTAATTATGCCCTGAAAGTGTTTATTTCTCTCCTGTGACTACAAGAAGCACTTTAATTTCAGTGTGGTTGGAAATGTCTATATTACAGATATTTGCCTCTAGGACAACTCTTATAAAAGGAACCACCTACATTCTAAAAACAAAATTAAATAAATTAAAAAATCTCCATATCGGAAGTTTAGGCAGACTTGTTGCTCATCAGGAATCTCAGTGTTGTCGTGTTGGGAACAACTGGTTGTTGCAGGTCTGTTGTTGTTTTCCCATGAGTCAGGAGCAGCACTCCCACGGCAGGCACAGAACAGCACGGGGTGGAGGCACAAGGTCTGGCCCTGAGCCCATGGTGACACCTGGGTGACATCAGGAAGGATTCGCTGTGCTCCCAGTGCTGCAGCAGGGGGTGAGCAGAGCTGGAAAGGAGAGCAGGAGCTGCTCAGGTGTGGGATTGGAAGAACCACTGGTGAGTGTTGTGGTTGGGGGTGAGAGGTAAAAAGTAGATAAAAAAGGGGATTACAGGGGGAAGTGAGCAGCTGGAAGCAGGAAATGGTAATATTGACAAACACAGAATGCTGCAAAGAGTCTTTCCAGAAGTTGGGAGCAGCTGTGAATGGATGGATGGAGAAGAGAAGCTGAGCTGGAGAAAAGGATTGTCAACTTTGACTTGGAAAGAAAGAACTGCACTGGTGAGAGACACAGGAGAGAACCCAAAGAATCCCAGGAATCCTGGTTAAAAAGGAGAGAGAGAGAGAAAGAGAAAGGAAGAGAGAAAGAGAGAAAGAAAGAGAGAGAGAAAGAGAGAAAGAAATAGAGAAAGAAAGAGAGAAAGAAAGAAAGAAAGAAAGAGAGAAAGAAAGAAAGAAAGAAAGAAAGAAAGAAAGAGAGAGAGAGAAAGAAAGAAAGAAAAAGAAAGAAAGAGAGAAAAAGAAAGAAAGAAAGAAAGAAAGAAAGAAAGAAAGAAAGAAAGAAAGAAAAAGAAAGAAAGAAAGAAAAAGAAAGAAAGAAAGAAAGAAAGAGAGAGAGAGAAAGAAAGAAAGAGAGAGAGAGAGAAAGAAAGAAAGAGAGAGAGAGAGAAAGAAAGAAAGAAAGAAAGAGAAAAAGAAAGAAAGAGAGAGAGAGAGAGGAAAGAGAGAGAGAGAGAAAGAAAGAGAGAAAGAAAGAAAGAAAGAAAGAAAGAGAAAAAGAAAGAAAGAGAGAGAGAGAGAGGAAAGAGAGAGAGAGAGAAAGAAAGAGAGAAAGAAAGAAAGAAAGAAGCAAAAAAAAAAAAACCCTGATTCAGAGAAAATCTGAAATGAGAATTATTGGTCTGAAAAATTTTAAATGGTTTACTATACTACTATTTCAAAATTACTATATTACTATTTCAAAATGAGAGCTCATTGTGTAGAATATCTATTGTAAAGATATTTATGTATTATAAATACCTAGATGTAAAACTTTCTATCTAGAAAAACTAACTTTTCTCCGTATTATGTCCAGACCTGCAGTGCAAAACAAAAGCCTAACCCAATATTTAATAACTACAGTATTTTCTGCCTTTTTGTGATTTTTGTTTTTCACTTTGCAGTCAATCCAGAGCTCACAATCTGTTTTTCAACACTGACAAGATGGGAATCACAAAATTACAAGGACTGGCTATTCTAGTGACAGCAGGAATCACTGGTGCAATCTGGTGGGTGTTTAACCTTTGATCATTATTCTCGACTAGCACATATTTCTGTTGCCCAGACTGAGACATGTTCCTTCCAGCTATACTTATAGACATACAATGTAAGCATTTACACAAAACTAATAACTAATTTTGAGTAAATTCAAAATCCCCTTTTACATTCAAAAAATGCAAATAAGCACGTGTAGACACTTTTCAGCTCTTCTGTGAAATTCTAAAAGCATGATGAATTGATTTCTATATATTCCTGTGAGCCCAAGTGTGATTTTCCATGTTTACACACCACAATGACACCTCCACTCTAACACAGTGATCTTGGCACAGAGTTTGATTAATGTGTGCAAGAGAACTCTGCAAAACATTTAAATAATTTTGCATCTGTGGCCACTTACTGTGGAGTGGATTTAGCTGTGTTTATTCTGCACAAGAATGGTTTGGGTTGGCTTGAGTCTCCCTTGGTTCTCCTGTCTCTACAGCAGCCTAACTCAGCAAGGCTTCCATGGTGTGTGTTCAGCACTCTGGAGCCTGAAATGAGATCAAGTGGGGTTAATTCAGAATGCAGAGTTTGCTGGAACAGCATTGAAGAACTGTTCCATTTGGAGGAATTAGGACAAGCTTTTTATCCATCATAAATGCTCCCATTTTTGTTGACAATGCAGTTGGGCTCCATCAGAGGAGATCCCACATGCTGCCCAGAGCAAAGGGATGCTCTACACACCTTGCTTCAAAGGGCAACTGCACAGGCAGGTTCTGGCATCAGCTGAGACCAAGCTGTGCTGGAAAACAGACACATTTCGTTTTGTGCAAGTAGCTTTGGGCAAATGAAATCATTCCCAGGTGTTCAGAGTTAATAGATCTTCAGATAACTTGAGGCTACACAGCTGCCTTGAAACAGCTGAGCTTTGTAAATCCTCACCACCATGCTGATCCCACAAGTCTGTGTTCTGTCAGGTTTGGTTTATAGTTTCAGTCATAAAGGAAATGGAGGGGAGGGAGGTTGGTGTTTTGGGGTTTTTGGGTTTTTTTGGTAATCATTGACTCATTCCTTTCTTATCCTGTCCAAGGTATCACTACCCTTTCTCCCCAGCCAGAGACAAGGAGCACACAGCCTCCTCTGCAGGAGATTCAGTTCTGTAAGTTCATCCTGCATTTCTGCAGGATCCAGCATGTCTGTCATTTTAGGCCATGGGGAAAATGCACATCCAAAAAGACCAATTCTTCAGCAGAAGATCCATGCCCTAGAAGTACAAATTTCCCTTTTGAGATAAGCCATCCTGCAGTGAGCAGCTAAAAGGCTGACTGCTCTCCTGACAATGCCTTGAGCTGGGTGAACAGGCTCAGATTCCAGAGACTTAATATGGGGAAATATGACCATAATATTCCAGAGACCTAATATGGTCCATTGATGCAGCTCCCCCAAAACCAGGATGAAAAAACAACTTAATTCCATCTGGTTTGGACACCTGGAAGCTGGCTGTGTCTGCACAAGGGAGTCATCCAGGCTTCCTCTGTATTCATTAATAAAAAGTGGGTCCTTTGGCATATTTTCTGCTCCCTCTGATTTAGTGTTCTCCACAAACCTGATGAGAACTAACAGATTCTGGCTGTGGGATCAAGACAGAGTTTAATCTGGTAGTTTACCAGACTGAAACTTGCTCAGTTTTTAATGCTTGATTTCATTTAACTGAACCTTTTTTTTTTTTTAATTATTATTATTATTTTCTTCCTTTGAATTACTCTTTTCCTATCCCCACTGCCTTTTTGAGTTAGGTTTCCCCTCTTCATTACTTCTTTTATAATACAAACAAAAGAATATTTACTCTTTTATAATATGTAGCTCTCTAGAAATGCTGCTCTAAGGAGTCTAGCATATGCAACTAGAGGAGAAATAAACTTTAATGCCAATAAAACAATATGACAAAAACAATATGCATTATTTTTGTAATTAACTTGAAATTTAAAAGATTCCAATATGAGAATTTCAGCATTTGCATACCAGCACCACTCCCCCCCAAAAAAAGTTAACATGGCTAGCTATCTCTCTGATTTTGTGTATATGTGATTCCTTTCATATCCCTGTATTAGCCTGTTTAATCTCTTACTTTTAGTAAGCATTTCCTCTTTTACAGAACCTGTTTTTCCTGCTGGAAAATCTAGGGATGAAGCTGGGTGGGTTCCCATTCCATGACCCATCTACAGGAACCTGCATGAGCAGGGAGGATGGGGAGCAGTGTCACCTGCTGGGTGTCCTGTTGACTCCCCAGTGCAGGCATGCAGACAGAACCCTGCCAGGAAAATACAAACTCTGTGCAAAGTGTTTGGCCTTGCTGGCTCAGCTTCTCACTGTGCAGAGGCAAAACTGAATTTTCCAAAGATGCACTGCAGCAGCAGAGCCTGAAAATTATTTAAAAAGGGATTAATTTGCATTCAGCTCGACTTATATCAGCTGAGTTGTCTGTTGAATGTAGTTCACATTGTATATGAAGGTGAAGTAATATAAATAATATAATAGTATTTGTGATGGAGTCTGACTGGATACTCCCTGACATTGAATCACTGCTGAAATACATAGAGATCTCTTGTGGGGCTCATGTCTCAGAAAATCTGAAACTTCTGGGCCATGAAGTATTGATGTGTCTTTTATTTCTCCCTCATTTGCAGACAAACAGATTTCAATGAAACATCTCTGATGTTCCCATGGTAAGTGTAACTCCTGTGGCTCCATTAACAGGATATCAATATCAATATTCTGATTTTTCTCACAAACACACTCAGCTCTGTTTCTGGCACATAAAAGTCAGGAGAGCTCAGAACAAGACTGAATGAACAGGAAAGGATGCCTTACTAGGAAAGGTACTCCTCCAGAAACCATTTTCTAATTTCTTTTTCTAATTTTCTGCATAGATGCAGAATCTTTAATTTGTTTACTCTCAGAAAGGAAACTGAGAAATTATGGTGAATGTTGAAAACATTTTGGTTTAATTTGATCTTAATTGATTTTTTGCATCCCCTGTCAGCTCTCCCCTCAGAAGCTAAAAATCAAGAGGTCTGATACTGTTTTTAATGGTAACAGCATCATACATGATGTGTAAATGTCTGTGGAAGAAACTTTTTAGGTCAGTGGGATAAATTATTTTCTGGAATTGCCTATTCTAGAGCCATTTGTGCTAGAAAAAAAAGAAACCAAAAAAAAAAGTAATAAAAGAATCAATGCACACAGCACAGGGAACAAGCAGAAGGAGTTGAAAACCATGGTGAAATCAGAAAATTGCTATAATTGCTGTCCCAGAAACAGTAAAAACCAGGGATTGACACCTATTTGAGGTGTTTGCTCCAGGATCAGATGACTCATAGCTCAGATTTTGCTGATCCTGCTGATTTCAAAGGGAAGCTGGGGTGATTCACTCACAGATCTGGGGTGATTCACTAACAGATCTGTGCTGAAGGAGTTCTGTTTGTCTTCCTGGGTTTCCTAAGCCACCTAAACACCAATTTCATTCTCAACTCCTTGCAGGAGACGAGATGTGCTCCTGTTGACACCCTGGTTGGCTCCAATTGTCTGGGAAGGCACATTCAGCAGAGACATCCTGAATGCTCAATATGTGCAGAAGAACTTGGTCACTGGAGTGGTGACTTTTGCTGTTGAAAAGTATTGGTTTGTCATTTATTTCTTGTCAAATAGTTAAACCTCTCACCTGCCAGTTGTGCTGCAGCACTGCTCGTGGAGCAGAAGTGAGGAAACCTTCCAAAGACTGAGCTTGAGCAGCTTTAGACTGGGAGAAATGTGACATGTGAGTGTCACCTGCCAGAGTCAGGCAACTGGCTGTGACAAAATCTCCTTGGAAATATAACTAGCATTTTGACGCCTCGAGATAAAAATGCTAGTTTCTAACAACAAGTTTTCCCTCTAGCCTGCACTAAAAAAATAGTAAAATTCTGTAAAGCTGAGATTTTATTGGGTTTCTGTAAGGGTTTAAAGTTAAAATATTAGCTAGTAAAATTATTAATCACACTGTTATAGCTTGCATGTTCTTGGGGAGGTTCTGTTTTGAGTTTCTGAGTAAAGAGCTATACTCCCTCTATCTCCACTAGCATCTTAGAGTTACATAGAGACTTCAGGTATTTCAAGGCAATCAAAACTATTTAATTTTGACCCTCTCCTATGAAAACAGGCTGAGAGAGTTGGGGTTGTTGAGCCTGGAGAAGACCTTAGAGCTCCTCCATACCTAAAGGGGGCCTGCAGGAAAGGGAGAGAGGGATTTGTTACAAAGGTAGGTGGTGACAGACAGGAGAGAATGGCTTTAAACTGAACGAGGGCAGAATGAGATTAGATATTAGGAAGAAATTTCTCCCTGTGAGGGTGGGCAGGCCTGGCACAGGCTGCCCAGAAAAGCTGTGGCTGTTCCATTCCTGGAAGTGTCCCATGCTGGACAGAGCTTGGAGCAGCCTGGGACAGTGGAAGGTGTCCCTGCCATGGCAGGGTGGGAATGGGATGATCTTTAAGGTCCTTCCAACCCAAACCATTCTGTGATTCTGTGTTGATTCTATGATCCTCTCTAGCAAGTTAAGATGTTACTCTGCAGAAAGAATAACATGGGAAAAAGGAAGAATGAGAAGAATTATTCGCATTATGCAGTGATATTAGAGAGCAGCACTGGGTAGAAGTCATGTTCTGTGCATCCATGGAAGCACAAAAGAACAACAGAGTCTAGTAAAAGCTAAAATATGGGATAATCTGCAGCAGCAAGGGGAAGGTTTGAAGAGCAGCAGCTCTGTTAAATAAAGAGCACTAACATAAGGGAGCAATGGACAGAAAAAGACAAAGAAAACAAACTTTTAAAACCGTCATTCTTCAGCAGGAGGAGCCTCTCTCCATTCTTTTCCTTTCCATGTCTCTTAGATATGTCCAGTTCATAGAAGGGTTCATGAGATCTGCCAACAAGTACTTCCTTGCTGGGCACCAAGTGAATTTCTACTTGTTCACAGACAGCCCTGAGAAGATCTCTCACCTCCAGATGGCCCCTGAGAACCACCTGTGTGTCATCCCAGTGCAGAATGACTCCAGGTGGCAGGACATCGCCAGGAGCCGCATGGAGATCATCAGCACGTTCATCCTCAGCCAGTTCCAGCATGAGGTGGACTATCTGTACTCCATTGACATCGATGTCCAGCTGTTGGCAGACATTGGGGTGGAGATCATTGATGCCCTGGTGGGAACCATCAGCTCCTGGCAGCTCATGGCAAATCCTGAGGACAAAGCCTATGAGACACACCCTGAGTCTCGAGCTGCAATCCCTGAGGGACAAGGGGACTTCTACTACACTGCTAGCTTCTATGGGGGAAGTGTGTCTGAGGTGTACAAACTGACCAGAGCCTGCTCCACAGGGCTCAGGGAGGACAGAGAGAATGGCATTGAGGCTGGGTGGCACGATGAGAGTCACCTCAACAAGTACCTGCTGCACCACAAGCCAACCCGCCTGCTGTCCCCAGAGTACTACTGGGACTCAGAGCTGAGCTCTCCTCCCAGCATCCTGGTGAAGAGGATGTGCTCTGTGCACAAGGAGAGCTAGGGACAAACTGCTGGAACAGAGAATGCAAAGTGTTTCCTCTTGACAGCCCCACTGAGCTGAGGGTGATGGGCAAAGGAAGTTTCCCTATTTTGTAGGACTACACACACTTTCTGCATTGCTCAGCCCACAAAGTGAGTCTCCTTAGCTACTGTGAGACTGCTAAACCCAGAGATTTCTTCTGGTGAAACTTTTGTTTCAGCTCTTTACTTTTCAACAGCTCTTTCATCTGCATGTTTACAGGCACAGGCTGCTAGCCACCCTGAGAACATATTAAAAGTGACAAGGACATACCCAAAAGGACAGCATTTAGGCATTTGAGTAAAGTCAGTTTGCAAATCTACAAATGATCCCCACAGATTATGGTGTGCAATTATACTTTTCTTCTGCTGTCTTATATTGTTTGCTGAAAAGATAAAGTCCTAACAATTTGATAATTTAAGAATTTGAATGATACATTACTAGCTTCACTTTAAACTCAACCATTTTAATGATCATTTTCAAACTCATCTGATGGTTGATGTCTCAAAACTTAGGACACATGAGCAAACCAGGCTAGGCAGAAGGTTGAAGCGGATGGGATTATCTCTCATTTGTCTGGGTTATATAATTGTCATAATATCTGTTTTGAATCTCTTTGCTCCATAAATCTTCTTTGGTCTTTTAATGGTGTTATCTGTTTTATTGCAGTTGTATTCCTTAAGAGTGGTTTCCCAGATTTGAAAACAGAACAAGAAGATAACATCATGCTCAAACCTGGTTTGTCCAAAAACTGGGCAGTAAAAGATTACTGAAAAAGGGCCAGAGAAAAGGAATCTGTGTGATATGAAGAGTTTTCAGATAAAGATTGGTGTGAAAGTTCAGCTGAAGCATTCTGGTGAATTCAGTTAGCATACTTAGGCTGAAGTAATCAAATAATTTTAGATTAATTGAATGGGACACAGATTGAGTTATAAGACTCAGCTTCTTGATACTTGCAGAAAGGTGAAATACAGATGGATTTGTAGTCAGGGAACATAAGACAGGAATCATGGCTTGTTGCCTTCAGAGGTTCACTCTCTGGTAGAATCTGTCATCCAAGTGTTAGAAGGAAATTCAGAGTGATGCATCCAAAAGAATTCCCAAGAATGAATCTGTTTTCTCACCGAGGGAACAGGGGGCTGTGCATTTTAATTGGCACCTGGAGGAGGAAAAGGCATGTAGCTGAACCTGTCCAGGGCAGTGGGATACTGACAGAGCAGCCCAGTGAATGCAGAAGGACTGGCTGTGCCAAGGAGATGCTGTGATGGAGCAGGAGGAGTGCCAAACTGGGCAGGTGGAGCAGAGCAGGAAGTCAGTGACAAGTGGGAATCAGAATGGAGCAGCCTGTGATGCCCCAAGGACAATCTCTAGCATGATAAATTTGTTTATCCATGATAAATCAATGACTTAACATGGAAATTATGGCCTCTAAATAGAGACACCATGCTGTTGGTCAGGTTTGGTAGGACCAGGGCACAGCATAGCCAGGCTTCTGAAAAATAGATATGGGCATGGCTAAGTAATAAGTGGAAATGGATGTACCAGGATAGGACAGCAATCTTTAGATGGGGTTAGTGGGCAAAATATGAAGCCAGAGCAGCTTAGCTGTGATGCAGAGTGAACATAACTCAGGAAGGAGTTATAAAGATCAGTCTTATCACACTATTTTCCACTACCAATGAATTTTCCAGCTGTATACAAAGCCATGTTCAGAAATGCCTCCAGCAGTGCTTGTGCTCAGTTCTGCAAGTCTGCTGAACTAACCCCACACACACACAGCCTCCCTCAGCCCTTCCTTCCACCCAGCAGCTCTGGCAGTTGCCATTCCTGTCTCTCCAGGAGGTGCCTGCAGCACAAATCCAGGCTGCTGCTTCCATCTGCTGCCTGCAGCGTTCACTGCAAGCTCCTCCTAGCCTGTGAGCTACAGGAACAGCAGCAGTTTGAAGCAATCCTCCCAGCCCTGTTGCTCTGGGGTTACTCAGCAAAAAGGAGAACTTCAGCAGAATTTACACTGTGGATGTCCCAGATCAAAGATGATGTTTCACTGCTGTCAGACATCAGGAAACTCTTGGTGACAGCGTGTGACTGAATGAACCTGAGGAGGAGGTTTGGCCTGAATGATCTGCTCCCTAGACCTGCTGGCCACGTTTCTTGTGATCCAAACCAGGATGAAATTGGCCTTGTGGGCTGCATTGCCAAGTCATGTTGAGCTTCCCCACCCCCAAAACCTCCACATCTTCCTCCTCAGCTTAGTGTCAATTCATTCTTCACTCAGCCTATTCCTGTGCTAGGGATTGCCCTGAGCCACATGTGGGTCACACTTGGCCTTGTTGATGATAAGATTGGCACAGACTCATCTCCCAGGCCTGCCAAGGTCCCTCTGTACAGCTCAATGCCAGACTCAGCCCCAAAAATGCACAACTGCCTCACACTGGGGAGTCCAGGGCTGAACACAGCACCCCAGGTGTGTCCTCATCAGCACTGAGCTCAGGGCAAGGATCACCTTTCCTGACCTGCTCTGCAGCTGGACAACGAACTATTGACCACAATTCTGTGAGTGTGACCATCCAGCCACCTCCTCACACAGCAAGTGATCCACAAAGTCATCCCTCCATCCCTCCTTCCATCCATCCATCCACTCACCCATCCATCATCCATCATCCCTCTATCCATCCTTCCAACCATCCATCATCCATCCATCCTTCCATCCTTCCAACCATCCATCCATCCATCCCTCCATCCATCCATCCATCCATCCTCCCATCCATCCTCTCCAGTTTAGAGACCAGGGTGTCAAATGTTTTGCACAAGTCCAGGTAGCTGATGTCTGTTGCCCTTCCCTAGCTCACCACTGCTGTCACCCCCTCAGAGAAGGCTGATACATTTGTCAGGCACTATTTGCCTTTAGAGAAGCCCTGCTGGCTGTCACTGATCACCTCATTATTTTCCACATACCTTAGCACAGTTGGCAGGAGCTCCACAATTTTACCAGCCATTGAGGTGAGACTGACTGGCCTGTAGTTCCCTGCGTCTTCCTAATATCCCTTTTGTAGTATTTGGGTTATGTTTCCCCTTTTCCAGTCCATGGGAACTACACCAGACTGCTGCAGCTTTCCAGATGTGAGGCACAGTAGTTTGGACACTTCCTCAGTCAGTTCCCTCAGGACCCACATCTTGGCAGACCCCACAGACATGTGAACCTTCAGGTTTCATAAATGTTCAAACCCAGATTTACTCTACAGCAGGCAGTTCTTCATCCCCCTAATCCCTGCTTTCACCTTCTGCAGCTCATGGTGTGTCTGGAACACTTGCAGGTGAAGAAAGAGGCAAAAACAATTGTTGGGTACCTTAGCCTTCTCCACATCCTGGGTAACCAGGTTTCTCATATCCTTCCTGACAGGATTCACATCATCCCTGGTCTTTCTTTTATTGCTGCTGTTCCTATAGAAGCTTTTTTTTGTTACCCTTGATGTCCTTGGCCAAATTTAGGTTTTTCCACTGCTTTAGTAAATATGCCCAGATGAATCCTACAGCCTCCTATGGTCAAATTCATCAAAGACCCTTTGTTGCTGTCTTCCCAGGCAAATGTGGAGGAACTTTCCAATGTGATGACCTCATAAAGCTGGAATAGACTGTTCTGTAGGACAGATCACACTTTCCCCCATACACACTTCTTGCTCTGTGCACTTAGGCATTCACTTGTTAATTCAGGCAACCAGGACCTCTTTTGTCTTCCTGGTCACCTCTGACATGGAGTGTGTTTAAGGCTGTTTTCCTGATCTGCACCTAAGAGTTTGGTAAGAGTTTTCTCCACACAGCAAAACATCAGAAGGAGCACACTGTAGGTGTACACTGAAAATGGTGTGTGTGGTTATCAACAGAGCAGAGCACAGATGGTGTTGACTTCCATAGTTCCTTTGCTGAACAAAACCTTGATATCAGTAAGTTTTAATCCACTGTAATTTTTTAAGGTGTTAGGAGGAAAAGGAGGAACCAAGGCATGGAAGAGGTTTGTTAATCTCTGGCCAGAGGAAAACCAGACCTCTCAGGATGCAGAGGCATGTTGGCCTCAGGAACCCAAAGCAATGTCCTGACAGCCCCTGGAGCTGTTCTGAAGTTTATAGAAAATCCAAACTCAGTCCAGCTCTGCTGTTACAAGGGTGTAGCATCACAAGGGTGCAGTGCTCCCAGTCCCATCTAGATTTGTATAGATGTGATCCTGCCACTCCTTCAGAAAATGAAATATTTGTGTTTACTAAAAAGCTAAGAGCAATTAGCTGGAGCTAACAAGGACTTCTGCAATTAGACTCACCCCTGAGGTTAAGAACTTTCCTAGCTGGTGATTCTCTCCTCAATTCTCTACAGCCCAATATCTCCCTCAGGAGGGACTCAGTAAACACAAAGGCCTAGTTAAAACTTGGTGAAACTCTAATGCCTTGGGGTGAATGCACTCAGTGTGTTGGAAAAAACTTCATTGAGGAGAGGGAATAGGAAGCAAGGGACTTGAGCAGGGCACAGGGGAAGAGCTGGAGAAACTGCAAGTCAGAGGTAAATTCAAGATATTTATAATATCAGTGACTGAAGACTGACATGCTGCAGTTAGTTCCTGATCTCTCCCAATTTTTAAGGTCAAAATAATCTGCTCAGTATCATGAGAATAACTGTCTTGTTTCAGAGCAGATTTGCTGTGAGACCTGAAGCATTATACCTGTGATGTCCAGGGCTGGTGACAAAGGTCAGTTCTGTGAGAAAGGCAAAGGAGGGTCTGCAAGGTCACAGAATCACAGAAAATCCTGAGCTGGAAGGAACCTGTCAGGATCATCCAGTCCAGCTCCTGGCCCTGCACAGGACACCCCAAGGATCACAACATGTGTCTGAGAGCATTGTCCAGACACTTCCTGAGCTCAGACAGACTTGGTGCTGAGCTCACTTCCCTGGGGCAGACTGTTCCAGTGCCCAGCCACCCTCTGGGTGAGAAGGTTTTTCTTGGTATCCAACCTAAAGCTCCCCTTACTCAGCTTCATGCCATTTCCTGAAGCCCTGTCACTGGTCATGAGAGTGAAGAGATCACTGCCTGCCCCTCTGCTGCCCCTCAGGAAGATGCTGAAGAGCACAGTGAGGTCTGACCTGAGTCTCCTCTCCTCCAGACCAGATGCCCTGTCATAGAGGGCTGCAGGGTCAAAGAAACCTCTCCATAGGAGTGACATCCATGATCCCAAATGGTGTCAGTGCCCAGCTGAGGCCTTCAAAGGTGGTGAGGTGACTGGAATGTCCCTCTGCTGAGGACAGGCTGACAAAGCTGGGTCTGGTCAGCCTTAAGAAGACTGAGAGGAGATCTTATCAACAAGTATCAGCATCTTCAGGGAGGCTGTGCAGCAGGGCATTTCCCCCCACAGGAGCTGATCTGTTGTTTGTTAACTGGGCAGATAATTCAAACAGGACAAGCTCTCCTGTAGGGAGTTATTTTGGTAAATAAATAACTGCTCTGGCACCTCCCAACTGCCCAAAAACATTTTATTGCAGTGAGATCTGAAAGATAAGCTGGATTTCAGACAGACAGACATATCACTTCAGGAACTTTATAAAAGCTACACCAAGCCTTCACAAAGCAGGAATCTGTACATTCCATGGAAATGTGTGGAGTTTCTCCTGGGAGTAGGGATGCTGCTTTGTGGTTATTCCCCTGGGGTTAAGTGAAGGAATCTGCACATTATCATCATTTTAGTGGTAAATTGACTCCTAATCAATTCTATTTCTTTTGCTCACTTCAGTGTAGGTACCTTGATACAGTGCACTGGTTTATGTTGTGCTGTAATCTATTACTGGTTCTTTAGGTTTATATATAATGTAGTAAGTACTAGTAGTTCTTTAGGTTTATAATTAATGTACTAAGTAATTCTGATTACAATCTTTCATCTGTTCTCTCATGTCTGTTTAATAAATAATCCATTTTTATAATTGGACCTGATTTGCCATCATTAAAACTTGCAGGCCAGAGTGATTCCTTACATTTAAACTTGCCAGAATCTGGGGCTGAGGCAGGACTTGTCTGAAGATTCCACTCACCCTGCTGGATGGTTAGACCAAGCTCTGCCCAGGATGAAAGGCACCAGGCAGAAACTGCTGCACAGGAAATTCCACCTGAATATCAGGAAGAATTTCCTGCATGTTTGAGATATTAATACAAGTTTGCCTTCAGGCTGTTGAGTCAAGCCTGGAGAAGGAGATGCCAAGCTATATGCATGTGGTTTATCTTTATCTCGTGGCAGTTTGGGCAATAAATATTAATCATTTGGAATGTAATCTGACTCCAGATCCTGTTTGCAGGTGTTTACAAACACACTGTGTGGCTGAATTCCCACCACAGCCAAAACTCATCAATCCATGCAGTTAATGGGATTTGGTGACCAAATCTGCTGTGAAAGTGTAGCTGTCATCTGTAGTCCACAGGGACAACTTCAAATGGAGACATCTGGCCAATATAATGACTAAATAAAAATGTTCAGCATCAATTTACATGCCCAGGAGTTCTGTATCTTCCAAATGCCATTCCAAACAACAAGTGTCTCTTACAGCAGTTGTAGCTCCCATGTATGTCAGAAATGTCACACCTAATCAGTTGGGAATCCATGCTAATAATCACTTGATAGATGTTGAAATCATCATTCACAGAGTACATGTGATAAGTCCAAGGTGAAATAAATTGTTCCTGAAGAACAGAATTTCTAAATTAAAATTATTAAAACCTCTATTTGTTTGTGTTTAACAACTACCACTGAATCACTCCTACTTACCTTTGGTACAGTGAAAGTAAAGATATCATTAAAACAACAACCTTTGCCCTCCATTATAAGAAAACAATTAAACATCCCCTCAGTATAAATCCTTCAAGTCATATGGTACATTATTTTCTAATTACATCAACAGTGATATAAAATATATCTCAAATGTGCCTTTATGTTTTAAATCAGAGATGAGATTTGGAAATATGATAAATTAAATCTCTTATAGGTGGTTCATTTTCTTTTTTAATTAATGCTTAAAAATATCATACACTTTTCAGTTTTGATTAATTTTTTTGGTACAAATTAAGACATTTTTAGAAACAAACATGTTAAGCTTCTGCAAAGAGTTAAACCTTATCATTTTTCTGTGGAATTACAAACTCACAAGACAAAAAATTCATATGACATCAAATTAAGAACACCATACTTTTATGATGTTTATATTTACAATTAGTTCCAGCAATGAAGGATTGACTTAAGGAGTAATTCATGTCCTTAACTTCCCAATATCATTTAAGTTTTGAGGATTTAATATAAAGAATTTTATTAACAGTTACAGAGCATTACAGTGGTCAGGTTCTTCAAATGTAAAAAATTTCAGTATAGACTTAGTATAACATGTTTAAAACAATGACTCTAAAATTAAAGAAATATCTTTGGGGCAGTGGAGCAGGAATGCAATTTTGCACACTTTTTTTTTCCCCCAATAACAATCTCAGAATTAATAATTAGTACTCACTAATTTCCTGGGCTCCATATTATAGCTGGAATTATGTCCTCTCCTTTTCCCACACAAATTTACTACACATTTTCAGGAAATAAATGCAAACTGATGAAAACTTACTCTTCTCAGTTCTTTCAGTCTCCCGAATATTACTATTTTGTTCACAAAGTCAGAAGAAATTTAAAACACGATTTTAAAGTTTCTGAAAAATAGCAAGGAGAAACAAAAGAGGGGGAAAAAAGGTTTATTTATTTATTTAAGATTTTCTCAAGTAGGTGGAAGAAGTTTCCTCCCAAAATCTTAACACAGCTTCTAACACTCAGCTGAAAATCTCCATTCTTCTCCCTCTTTCCTCCCCAAAAGCTAAAGTATTCTTGGGAATTAACTGGAAATTAATTTAGAGTGAAAAATACCACTACAGACACCTGAAACAATGCAAATATTCTATTTAATTTCCACGCTAAACGAATTTTTCTCCATTTTTTCCTCAGGGCTCCCTTCACCTCCTTATTCCTCAAACTATAAATAAGAGGATTCATTAAAGGAGTCACCACAGAGTAAGAAAGTGAGAGGAACTTATCAACAGAGGCACAGTAGGTGTATTTTGGCCTCAAATACATGGAGCCTGCAGTGCCATAAAAAAGAGTCACCACTAAGAGGTGTGAGGAGCAAGTGGAAAACGCTTTCTGCTGGTTTTCAGCTGATGCCATCTGGAGAATGGTGGAAATTATGCGAATATACGAATAAAGGACCAGTAGGAAAGGACTCAAAATAGCAAAAACAGCCACCACAATGACTTGGATTTCCCTTGGGAAAGTGTTGCCACACAGCAGGTCCAGGAGGGGTTGAATCTCACAGAAGAAGTGGTTGATGGCAGAACCACACAGGGGGGAGCTGAAGGTGATGGTTGTGTGCACTAAGCCCACAGCAGTTCCACAAATGTAACTTCCAAAAATCAGATTTTTGCAGACCCTGCTGCTCATGATCACTGGGTAATGCAAGGGGTAGCAAATTGCCATGCAGCGATCAAGTGCCATGGCAGCCAAGAGAAAACACTCAGCAACTCCAAAGAAAAGGAAGAAAAACATTTGCATTGCGCATCTTGTCTTGGAAATACTGACTATCCCCACCAGCAGGTTCTCCAGAATAGTTGGGATAATGACTGACAGATAGCAGATATCCAAACAGGACAGTTGGGTGAGGAAGAAATACATCGGGGTATGAAGGGTGTTATCATCATTTACTGTGAAAGCTATCACTGTGTTAGCCAGCAAGGTGAGAATATAAAGAGATAATAAAACTACAAAGAGCAAAGGTTGCAAATGGGATATTTCAGAAAAACCCAGGAGTCTGAATTCACTCACTTCACTGAGGTTCCCAAAAATCATCCTTTCTTGGTACAAAGTCGAGCTCTCTTCGGTCAGTGTTCAGCAGCTGATGAAGTTGCAAACAGCCTGGAAAATCTGCAATCAAAATACAACTGCTTGATTGAATAGACAAAAGGATTACTGATATTTAGAAACTGTTCAGATTTTGAAAAGGTTGTCTGAACAGATTATAAAAGTTTCTAAAGAGAATATGGTGGTCTTATGCATACACTTTTTTCTCTATTTCTGACTGAAATAGCATTCTTCTTCTCTCATAGCATTGCTTTAAAAGTTTGCACATTTACTGCTCTCTCCAAATGCTCAGCTACCATTTTTACCCTGTAGAACAAGAAAAAAAAATATAGCAGATATCTTTTTATGGACTAATGAGTTCAAGTTCCAATGTCATCAGCAGCAACATTTGAATATAACAAAGATAATTTCTCTGTTACCTTTTGTAGAGTGTGGTGGAAGAAGAGGAAGGGAAAAAACCCTACATTATGAGGTCTCCAGGAAAGCATTCTACTGTGAGCTCTCTGCAGTGAAGCAGGAGAGACGCTTCTCCACAGTGCTTTATACTATATATATATATATTTATAAAGTCCACTGAGACTGGCTGGTGCTGATTGGAGCAATAAGGAGCAGTTGTTAGAGGTTGGCTAAATGTGATGCATGTTTATTAGTTGACTCACAGACACCTCTCGTTTTAGATAACTTGGAAAGCATTTCTATATAAACTCAGATATCCTACTGCAAAATTCAGATCTGCTTTTTACTTTGGAGTAATTATTATTACTTCATAATGCAGCCAAATTAATGACAGAGTTGTCACATGAGCTTACCATGCTTATGCTTTCTCAACAAAGGTGAAGGTGAAGCAAAGATGCAGACCAGATTCATTTGGGGATAAGAGACATAAGATTCGCTGCTTACCAATCTTCATTTTTATTGTATCCTATTAAAAGGTTTTTTTATTTGGCTGTTGTTGGGTTTATCATGTGATTTCTTATTCAGATCCATTAGCAACCCTGCATTGTCTCTGTCAATGCCAAAGAGATTGATGTCCATCTTTCCCAACCAAAGGGTTGTGTAAATTTAGTGTGAATTTGGTCTGTTAACTGGCAAGACATTTCAATCAGGCACTATTCATTGAAACAAACTTCAGTTAAACCCATATCAGAGTAAATCTGCATCCAGGCTTGACTATCCCCAGGTCTGACTGTGACTGCTCGAGCTCCTCCTGGCCCCTCCTGACCAGAACAGAGCCCATGGACTTAGATTTTTGTCACTAGATATTGGCTGTTTAAAAGAGTACAGAAAAATTCCCCATGTAATGTTCAGGAGATTTGGATCAAAGTGCAGTCAGAGACAAAAGCAATTTTTCCCAGAAATCTGAGGGTTATATTTTATTAAAAGTTGAATTACTGGCTGATATTCACATTTCCAGTGTTAAGACATCTCATTCAGTCTGATCCTTTTTCACCTAGCCTTAGACCTGCCTTTGCCCACTTTTATCTTTTATCATGTACTCCTTGTAGAGTGACCTCTGCATCACAGTCCTACTCTGTGAACAGCAGACAGAAAGTGATCATTTGAGGACCACCAGCGATCCTCAAAAGACCCCTACTCTAATGTAAACAAGCTCCAAGAAATTATTTTAATATGTAAATGAATTTGCAGAACCTTTTAACACATAGGTATGAGTTTGGGGAAATGTAATGAATGTGTGTAAGTTACACAGAGTTAACCTAGTCTGTTAGCTAGGTGTGGTGTGTGCAGTTGGAGGATATCCCCTGCCATGCCCAGCACTGAAATAAAGTAATGCCACTCTCTGATACTAAAATCACAGTGTTAAAGAGTTTTATTCCTGACTTTCGGTAACAAAAGCACGATTCTGAAATCTGCTGAGGTGATACTCTGCAGAACTGGAGTCCACTGACTGTTTGCCTGCTTCAGTTTGGGGATTTTTCCATCATTTTATTCTGCTTGCCACATGAGAACATTCCTTCATCGTACCTACGGTGAAGATAAATGATTTTCCCTGTTGATGTCCAGATCATCACAATTACAAGTTCTACTGAGTTATCAGATGATATCCATTCATCTTAGAGTTGCACTATCCCAGTGGGGTATGTAGGGATTGGGGAGCAGAACAAACAAAGCCATTTGTGACTCTGTTGAAGAGGAACCCTAGACAAAGGAGAGTGCATTAATCCACTCCCCACATGTACTTTGGGATAAAATTGCCCAATATTTTTGTTTGCTAAAATGCATAAATAGTGAAAAGTTTTGAAAGAGCATGGGCATGTTTAGAGGAGCAATGCCAGTGCTGGAATAAACTAATGGATGTTTTCTAATACTAGAAGTACTATTAGAGAGCTTGATTTATCCTGATGTTTTCAGTGACAGTGAAATGACAGCTGTATGATAGTTTGGTCAAGCTGATCTCAGCATTCTTAAACACTAAAAACAGGAGAGCCTCCTTGCTCAGTCTTATCACTGATCAACAGCCCCTCCTTGCTCAAGCCATTCCTGGTAAGTTGTAAACAAGACACATCAGGAGCTGCTGTATCCCTGCTTAGGCACAGCAGTTTTAGCAAAGCTCCCTGAGCAACAGCTGGCTCAGAGTCCATCCCTTCATCCTATAAAATGTCCACTATAAAAAGTCCATTATAAAATAGACAGACTTCTAACAACACCCCCCTTCTCAGAGTGTGTGTGGAGATTCCTCCCATGAATGGACACACCTGTCAAGGTTACTCCTTGAGACTGAGAAAAAGACAGTTGTCTAGGCCTGTTGGCAAGGGTGGGTAATACCAATCTCTGCTTAATATTTATTTTTCTAGCTTGAATACGATTGCTTCAATATTGCTCCCAAATATTGCACTGTATTAGTAGCTATAACAATCTCCACTGTGGAATAAATAATTCTGACTAAAGCCTTTTAGTCCAATGATCAGCATCATCATCCATTTAAATAAATTGTTCACTCATGTCTGCGAAAGTGTATAGAAAGCAAGGACACCTTTGCTAACAAACGTAGTGCAAATCTTCCATTCTGCTTGAGCCAGGGCCATAATGTGACCCCAACACTCCCAGGGTGTCCTGAGTGCATGTCCAACAGGCATCTCTGGGGCATGGAGAGCCTCCTCTTCCTCACTGAAGGGTGCTGGTCTGTGAATTGCACAAAGCGGCTGCGGAGATCATAGCCCAGCTGGGAGGATGTTCTCTGCTTGCTCAGCCTTGGTCGGGTTTGCTTCCGAGCAGCCCTGAGCATGGGAGGCTGCCTGGATCTGGTGTTGGAGGGCCCTGCAACTGCATTATCCACCGGGGCTTTGTCACAATGTGGAGGACTTGTTCTCTCCCTCTTCCTCCTGCTCAGTGAGAGCTGGCAGCCTGTGCACTGCACAAACCGCAGGCAGAGATCGTAGCCCCGCCGCGGAGATCTTCTGTGCTCTCTCAGCCTTGGTCTGGTTTGCTCCCGAGCAACCCTGAGCATGGCAGCCTGCTTGAATCTGCTGCTGCAGGGCCCTGGGGCTGCTCTGTGCATAGGGGTTTGGTCACGGCGAGGAGGAGTTGTTCTGTGCCTCCTCCTCCCCCTGGCTGAGGGGCGATAGTCGGAGTGCTGCACAAAGCGGCTGCGCAGGTTGTAGCCGCCGCGCACCGCTCTGCTCAGCTCTCTCTGCCTCAGCACGGGCTGCTCCTGAGCAGCCCTGGGGGAAGAAGCCCACTGGAAGCTCCTGTTGGAAGTCCCTGAAGCTGCAGCCTCCCTGGGAATGTGGCCACAGCTTGAAGGGCCAGTTCTCCTTCCTGCAGAGTGGTCACAGTCCATGGTGTCCCCAGAGCAGCTGTAGGCATTCCTGCCCCACAGGTGAGTTCTGCTCCAGGCCTGCTCCCTGCCAGTGTCTTCCATGTCCTGCAAAGAAAGCTGTGGAGAGTTCCTGCCCTTTTCTCCTGAAAGGATCACAGTCAGTGGGGAACCCCCAGAAGTTCTGGGAGGGGACATTTTGGAGCCTTCCAAAGGCTCTTCTGAAGGGCTACCAAGGCCAAAAGGCCAAAGGCACACAAACAGGATGCATCCAGGTGGGAAGCTTTGAGAGGAAGCAGCATTGTGGATGTGAAGAATGCTGCAGTGTGGGAGGGGAAAAGGAGAAATGCTGAGATCCTGGAAAGAAATCCACTGCTCCTCTGGTGCCCCAACCCACCTCCCCAGAGTTACCTTAGTCCTACGAGGCAAACCCTGCTGGCCTATAGAAGCCATCTGCTTGCTTCTGGCTGCCCACTGATGGAGGAAGGAAGGGGCATATGGTGGTCCCAGGGAGGAAGAAGTTCTTTCTCCAATTTTCAGATCAGAGCATCTGGAGGGAAAAAAAGAGTGATCTCAGTTTAAGGCTGTTGTTGCAACCTCCTCTGGGGTTCAGTCCTTTTCTTCCAGAGGTTTCTGTGACAGAAAGGCTTAACCAAGGGCACTTAATGGAAAATTCAGCTAGGGGGTCTGCTCCCAGCAAAACCTCCTCTTTATACCTTCTACAATCTCCATTTCATAAATTCACAACTTGTTTGAGTTGGAAGGAACCTTAAAGCTCCTTCTGTTCCACCTCCCTGTCAGGGGCAGGAATACCTTACCAGGTTTCTCCAAGCTCTGTCCAACCTGGCCTTGAACTTGTAGGGATGAGGCACCCACAGCTTCTCTGGGCAACATGTGCCATTGTCTCACCACCCTTACACTGAAGCATATTTTCCTAATATCTACTGTAAACCTGCCCTCTGCCAGCTGAAAACTGATACACTTCATCCTGTCCAACTCTCCCTGACAAAGAGTCCCTCCCCATCTTTCCTGGAAGGCCCTTTTAAGTTCTCTCCTTCTTCTCTACATAAATCCAGCATCAGAGAGCAGACAGGTAGCAGGTTACATCAGGGCAGCAGCCTGAAGGACAGACATGGGGTAGTACAGATTTCACAGCACTGAATGATGCAGGGAGTAATTGCATTTGATGGGAAAAACAGTCAGGAGCATGGGAAACAGAACAACAAACAAGGAAAAGGAAACATCTTCTGAACACATGTGAATCCAGGTTATTACCTGGCATAAAACAGCAGGTAGGCTTGCTGCCTGAGAGCTATGTCAATGCAACGAAGCTCCACAGACTCATCATCCATCTGGTACCACAGTCCATTGCTGGCCTGTAGAAAAAGGCAAGGATCTCTTGCATCTTGATCTCTTGCATCTTCCTCCCTGCATGGTTTCTCTCCAAAAACACAGGCAGAAAACTACCAAAGAGTATCCAAAACAAATCCAGTCCAGCCCCTAAGGAAACCTTCTGCCCAAAACCTTGGCTGTAAGCAACA
The DNA here is from genome assembly GCF_008360975.1 of Lichenostomus cassidix. Lineage (NCBI taxonomy): Eukaryota > Metazoa > Chordata > Aves > Passeriformes > Meliphagidae > Lichenostomus > Lichenostomus cassidix. Next base: position 2,338,432 of record NC_139507.1, read on the forward strand.
TTGATGGGAAAGTTTATCTTCCCCAGCACACATTTTTCCCCATTGGAAGGCAGTTGCTGTTTACCTTTGTGTAGCAGAAATAGTGTCCTCCATGGCAGCTGACCCCACTGTGCACCAGGACAGCATACAAGGAGTAAGGGAGTGGTTCTCCATCTGCCTGGGACATGTATGGGCGAAGATCCAAGTACTCAGGATACTCCACAACCTGCAGAGAGATCAAGAAGTGTTCCTGATCTGTGACATGAAATAGCCTACCAAGTCCAGGGGCCAGAGGTGTGTAAATACATCTTTGGGGGTCATGAACAGTTGGTTTTCCATCAAGCAACATGTAATGGTTTGGGTGGCAGGAAACTGTTCTTGGCCAAAGCAGCTCTGTTGGAGAAGAGCTTCTGTCTTCCCAAGGGAATTCTCTCCCCAGAAGGGAACATGACTAACCCAAGCATACTGCTCTAGGAAATCTGCCCCAGGAAGAGAAAGTTGCACACCAGTTGTGTACACACCTTGCTGATCTTCCCACCAGTGAAACAGTCAAACCTTTTCAGACACACTGTGAGAACCTTGGGTGCACAATGGACTGTGAACCTCTTGGAAGCAGCAACATTCTTCTTACACCTTGAAACCAAGCACAGAACCCAGTGCTGAAATGCACCCAATCCTGCCCCAAGGTGGCCAGAAAACCTTTCCCATCCCACACATCCTTTTGCTGTTCTATTCACTATTCTATTCATTGCCATATTTAAAAAAAGCTGCATCTCATTAGTGTGAAGTAAACCTCCATGAGAAGATGACTTCTGCTCAATGACATGCAGCCCCCTCACCCAGGACCTGGTGTTAGGGTGTTCTTTGCAATCATCTTACGTGTCACATTTAAAGCAGTTTTCACCATCCAGGTGCTCAGGTGTCACAAAGTCCTCCAGAGCTGCAGTGAGGGATGAGACTGCCTGGCGGAGTGAGAAATGAGCACACTGAGCTGCAGGAAATTCCCTCACCCAGCATTTCCCAGGAGCTGACAAGAACAGCCCTGTAGCTGATGCTGAAGAGACCCACCATGAACCTGCAAGCAGTGTCTGGGAGGCAGGAAGAGAGTGTGATGCTGAACATTTCCCTGTGTCCCAGGGGCTCCTGGAGCCATCAAAAGCTCTCTCTCTATACTACTGCTCAGTTCAACTAATGATAGTGTGCAGGGGCTTCAGTGGTGAAAACAATCCAGCCCTTCAGCCTGGGAGCCACACAGTTGGGCAAAGTGAAAAAGGATGAGGATATATGGAGGGTGCAGAGGGGATAATGCTGCTTGTCCACCTTAAAGAAAACACCTACAGAGAGAGCAGTGCCACAGCCTCTGCAGCAGGACACCATCCATTCCCCTTCCCACCCACCAAGACCTCTTGTGTTCACAGTCTACGTTTTTAAGACAAATGTTGACTCTGGAAAGCTGTAGGGGCCTTGGGATGTCTTGAAGCACAACTGCAAAGCCTCTTACTTTGATATCCAAAGGGACATCCAGGAAAGCTTCATAGGAATCAGAAATGGCTTTGCAGCTGAAGCAGGTGACTGGAAGGAAAAATCCAAATGCTGAGCAATGGGGAGCTGACTGACACTGCCCATCTACACGTGTCTGTCCCACCAGTCCCAGCACCAACTGTCAGGCACAGGCAGACAGAAGGGCACAGGCAATGTCAAAGAGAGTAACAGCTGTGGAAACATACCTCTGGATCTCAGAAAGCCCCCAAATATTTGATGGACGAGGGTAGTGGATTGAGAAGAGATGTCCAAGCTGGAAACAAGTGGTAAGACAGAGCATTATCTCCTCCAAGAATTTGACTTTGCCTGAAAGCCCTCAGTTTAGGTTTCCTTGATGGGAGCACATCAAGCACAAAGGGCTCAGAACTTTGTAAAGGTAATTTGCTTGTGCTTACTCGCTGCTGGCACTCAGACAAGCTCTCTGCATGGCATTGACAGTACAGGATAAGAAGTCATGGGCATCTTCCTCCCTGCCAGGCTGAAAATGTTCTCCTATGCCTAAGAAAGAAGAAGTTTGTAGTTCTCTCCCACAAGAAGGGAAGAAAACCTGTCAAAGCACCTGGACTGACTTACATCTGAAAACCTTGAGGACAGCCAAAGGCAGGATGGCACTGACAGAGGAATGTAAGACCTTGTTAACATGTGCTTCCATGATGCACATCATGCAGAAGCCTCGCTGGTGACCTGAAGAGGGAGGCAGGGAAGGTCCTTAGGTTAGCAAAATACCCATAGCAGTAGGAAAATCCTCCTCTTCCACTCCCACTCCAGTGTGATACTCCACTCCTCCCAACGTCCCAATGACACCAGGGCATTTTAGCATGCAGAAAATGTTCTTAAAAGGGATCCTAAAGTGACAGAAGTATTCTGTGCAATAAGCCAAGAGGGTTTAACTTGCAGGAATAGAACCTGGAGGTGCCTTCAAGACAGCTGGATAGGACAAGTGGCCTCCAGGCTTGAGTGTTCAAAGCTCATGGGGTTGACAAAGGGCTGCTGTTCTCCTAAATCAAATTCCAGGTTCTGGGAGTTTTGGGGATTTGATTAACAGATATTCAAGGAGATGTTCCTAAAAGTACTCACAGGCCTGGCTGTGCTCTCGGGAGAGCAGGTAGTTGGCCAGAGGGGGGGTGTAGGTCAAGCACTGCAGGACAGCATTGAGGAAGCACGTGTTGCCCACATTGAGGAGCCCTGCTCCAGCACTCTGCCTTTTCTGCCACACCATGCAAATCTTCTCAGGTGGAAAGAGGATCCTTTTTGGAGGAGCCAGTCCCTCAGCTATGACTGCAGAGAAAGTCCATTTGAAAAGAGATGAGGTGATGAACAGAAGCATATTTAAACTTTGAGTTCTCTACACAAGAACTCAGGACAACCAGTTCAAACCTCCAACTCAGTACCAGGGAAAGCCTAGCACTGCCATTGAAATGTACTGGTTTGGAAAAGTCTGTTCCCCTGCTCTACTTTGCCAAGAGTCCAACAAACCCAAACTCTGATTTCTGGGCCTCAGGCTACCTTCCTTTCTCACTAGAGTTGTAGACTGGATTATCAGGTCAAGCTTTCCCTTTTGCTGATTGTAACTTATTGAAAACAAACAAGTCCTGAACACAGAGTTAACTCAAAGGCTGTCAGATGTCTCTATGAGCAATGATATTTCAGTCTTGTACACAGTGGCAGAAGAGAGGCAAAAGACTAATTATAAACAACTGGGTCAGTCTGGCTGCCCTCAGGAAACATCCCAGAGCTCACTCTAGGTTGTGATCACATCATTCTGGGATCTGACCACCAGCCATGTCTGTGGGGATTCCCAAAGTCCAAACCTGCTGGTGAAGCTGTTACTCACAGTAGCTGCTCCCTGTTGTGGCCATTGCCTCTCTCAGGAACAGAAGGCCCAGCTTTGGATGACCAAGGATGTCAGGACATGCTCCAGAAAGAGATCAGTGCCAATCCCATCACCTGATTGCAAAGAAATTACTGCAGCTCACCAAAAGTGTAAAAACTCCAAATAAACACAACCTATAGACCATCAGCCATCAAGAGTTTCAGTGGTGTTTGTACCTCCTGCCCAGCTGCAGGCTCACACCCTTATCATCAGAGACAGAGCCCCAGTTCACAGAAGGTTCAAATGTCCTTTTGAAGTGCTCCAGTGCATGTTACCTCTCTGGCTTTCCCACCTCCTATGCAGCAGTGAGCAGCTTTCAGCCACTGATTTAATTATTGTCTTTGCTGCTCTCCTTTTTCTGTCTCACTCCCTCCTGCAGCACCCAAGGGTCTGACAGGTGCATTTGGGAATTATGAAATCAATCCAGACTCATCCATGGGTTCAGGAGGGATTTTTGGTGGCAACTCCATGGAAAACAGGGATGGAGAGTGAGAGGAGAATCTCAAATTTAGGAACAACAGCTCAACACCCCCTCAATGGAAGCAAATTCCCAAATCTGATACCTGAAAAATGGGATTTTCCATTCTCCAGCAGATCCTGGGCTCTGTGGGAATTAACCTTTTTCCCAACAAAAGGTTGGGAAAAAGACTGACTTTTTGCCACTCTAGCCCAGCCCCTCAGACTACAGTCACCCCCTACTTACCTTTCCTGGGCTATAGTAAAGAAACAAGAACCAGCAAACAGAACTCTAACCTAGCCCACATCTGGGCAGCCCATAAAGGTGTAACAGCTCAGCCTACAGCTAGGAAGGTGTAAACCTTTTATCCTATAAACCCTTTACAGACTTTTAGCCCATATCTCCTTCCTCTAAGACCCATCCCAAGAGCCAAATCATAATCACCTTGGAGAGGATGAAAGTTGAGGAGGACAGTAAACAATAAATTGTTGGAAAAAAGCAGGTCCATGAGTAACCAAGGGAGAAGCTGAGTTGTCCTGAAGGCCAGCTCTGACCAGCCAGCTTTCAGGACAACAAAGCACTGGGCAGGTGAGGTCACAATCACTGGCCAGGTGCCATTCTGTGACAGGGAGCCACACAGGGATGTGTCCCCTTGAGGCCACAGAACCATGTGGTTCCTGGGCACAGAAATCCACAGGCTCCTCTCAGAGGTGGAAGTCAGTGGGACTCCCCTGTGCTGCTGCTGATAGAGAGCTGCTCATCAGCTAATGAGCTCCCACTCCTTCCCCACAGCACAGAGCTGTAAGCAAGCTTGGTCCCAGTTCTGTCTGGAGCACAGGCTGCTGGGGGTTTCTGTTCCACCCTTCCCATGCACAGCACTGTGCCTGTGAGGCTCAGGAAGCAAAGCCCCCAAGCTCTTACAGGTTCATTTCCAATCAATTTGATCTGACCTCGAGGTACAGCCATGGGCTGACCCTGAACTGGCACCACTAGAGTGACCCTTCAGAGTCACACCTTGGCTAGCTCCCAGCCCCAGCCAGCTCCACGTTTACTGCTTCCTCCAGGGCTGGTTAGGGTTTGATCAGACACAGCTTTAGCCAGAGTCCCACTCGGGATGGCTGGAGGCAGTTTTGTTCCTGCCATGTTGGAAATTATGTAACTCCTAAAATTTTTTCATTACTTTAGTCAGTCTTGTTCGCCTTTGCCCCAGGGGAAGGGAATTGAAGTTTCTTTTCAGGGGACTCCTGATGAGCTGAACATCTCAGCAGACTGGGAGTAGCACAGAAGGTACACAAAATATAATGACCATTAATGAACATAAACTCCAAACATCACCCTTGGCATGGTCAGAGACACCTGGTCAGGAGAAGACTGATAAGAGAACCAAGGAATGAGGACCAATTTAGCATTGGAAGTGAAGAAATCCACAACCAATAGGAAACCAAATACTAAGAACTGCGTAACTTGGGACCTGTGAACACTAATCCAATGAATTTCTATGGCTTTTGACCGTAAAAGTATGTGAAAAATCTAGTAAAATTCATGTGGGATGGAATGATTATCTCTGCACAAGCCAGGACATGTGTGGATGGAATGATTTCTGTGGCACATCCTGGCTGAAACAACTTCCTAGTCAGAATAAAGTAACCCTTGATTCTCTAACACTAAAATGTTGTGGGAGTTTCTCTTTCCCCTGCAGTTTCAGTGGCACTCCCACCAGAGGTTTGAGCTGATCCCTCTGAGCTGGGCTGAAGCTGCACCTTTGGGGAGGAAGGTGCACTTCGTTTTGATGCTTCATTAAAATCCCTGCAAGACTGAGACAAAAATCACAGGGTAAGCGACCAAAAAGGCTCTCAACTGCCTCATACAACACAGACTTTGCATTCCGATTGCTCCCTTTTGGCTGGAACACTTCCATTCCATGGTCAGAACGCTGCTCGGCCTGTCTGCAGCCAGCCGCACTCCATGAAGGGCTCAGCCCCGCTCTTGGTCACAGGGCACCCCCGAGGTGACACAAGGGCTGCTGAGCGGGAGCAGAGCGGGACAGAGCGGGAGCAGCCCCGGGCGGGAGGAGGGAGTTGGGATGGAGCTGAGCGAGAGCCGCGGGGCGGGCCGGGCTGGGCAGGCGCTGCGCGGGCAGCCCCGTTGCTATGGTGACGGGGACCTTCCTGCACGCAGCGCGCACGATGGTGTCCTGGGCCGTTCTAGTCAGGCGCTGAGAGGGCAGCCCCGTTGCTATGGTGACTGAGCCGTTCTAGTCAGGCGCGGTGTGGGCAGCCCCGTTGCTATGGTGACGGGGAGATTCATGCAGGAGCTCTCTCAGCTCTCCCCAAGTCCTGATCTTCTCCATCCTTCGCTTCCCACCTCCCTGCCTGCCCGAGAGCATCCCAAGTGCTCCTGATCTTCCCCATCCTGAGCTTCCCCACCCACTGCCTGCCCGAGAGCATCCCAAGTGCTCCTGATCTTCCCTATCCTGAGCTTCCCACCCACTGCCTGCCCGAGAGCATTCCAAGTGCTCCTCATGCCCCATCCTTCCCTTCCCCACCCACTGCCTGCCCCAAGAGCCATTCCTTGGGAGCTGCGAGCCCACAGACTGCAGCTTTCCAGCAGGAGCCTCAGCTCCCAGATGTGCCCAGTACATCTGCTGTAAATCTCCCTCTTACTTTCATTGCTAAATGTAGCAGTCTCAGGACTACTGTGTTTCATCCCAGCGTTTATTTAGCCCTGGTTTTTGTGTTGTACAGTGTGGCTGCCTCAGGGAGGCCCTGTGGTCCCTCCACCTTTCCCTGCCTGGCCTAGCTGTCCCCAAACTCTCACGTGGTGCTGCTGACTCCAGGGCTTGTGTCATACATCCTTTCCAGAGGATGGTTTTTTTCAGCCAACTCCCTGGGGAGGACAGCAAAGCTGCAGAGATGAGCTCAAATGTCAGCAGGGAGCCTGGGTGTCCTGAGGCTAAAATGGCCTCAGCCTTACCTCATTCCAGTCAGCAGTGGGTGAAGTTTGGTAACCTCTCTGTGGCATGCCTGTGGGGTGAGGGAGGCAGGGCAGGGCAGTGTGGGAAGGGTGAGGGAAGAGCTTCCAGGTGTTGTGAGTGAGATCCACAACACTTCAGATTCAGTGTTCCAGGAAGGACCTTCACCCAGAGCAGTGGCCTTGGGTGTTCCCACTGCTCCTCCAAGATACAGCAGCATGTCACAAAAGGAATCAAAGCACAGAGGATTTCCAGTGAAGACACTAGGAGGAGTTGGACATCTGTTCTTCCATTCCATAAAGTGAGGAAAATGAGGGGCCAGAGTGAGAGGTGAGGAGTTTTCAGAGCCTGCTAACCTCTGCTGACTGCCCTCCCTGGCATGCAGGGATCCAGTGCCTCTGGCACAGACCTGAAAGCTGAGTTGCAGATCGTGAAGCTGAGCCAGGACAGGGCAAATTTTTGCAGTAGCCAGGCCAGGGCATGGCCAGGACCTGGAGGTTATTCTGTACCACCTCACATCATTTTCTGGGGACAGGGGCAGAAGTCCCTTCTGGGTGGTGGTCTGGTCTGGTCTTGCCAGGCTCCATGTGGTGGATGATTGCATGTGAATTGTTCCACTCACTCCATTATTAATATTGTTGCTGCTACTGTTCATTTTCTTATTTTGTTGCTGTTTCCAGGATATTGTTCTTGTCTCAACCCATGATCTTTACCTTTTGTGCCTCCAATTCTCCTCTCAAGCCCACCAGAGAAGGGAGGGGAAAGGGAGAGGGGAGTGAGTGGCATGTGGTTTGCAGTGTTTCAGTGGGAGCACTGGATTGGGAAATACCATTCCTAAACCACAACAGTGAGTGCATAAACACTCTGCATCTCTGCCCCTCATCTTCTGCAACCATGACCTCCTCCAGCAGCCTCCAAAGGGAGCAGCACTGAGGCCTTTGCAGTCCTCATCCTGCACCAAACATGGGAAATGTATAAACAGGCTCAGAAGGCCTTCTTTATGGCATTGAACTCCTGTCAGCTTCTCACACTCTTTGCCATGGTCAGCAACTGCTCTTGCAATGCTCAGGAGTTTCCCAGGTTTGTTCTATTAGCTAAGGCTTATGTGCCTTAATGCATCCCCCCAGCTTGTTGGCATGTGGCATTGTTTCTTCCTAGCTTTGATGTGCCAGTTTTCTCCACCCTGTGGTGGCACTTGGCACCCTCTCTGACCAAGCACTCCCTTTGGAGTGACTCTTTCCCTTTGTGCCAGATTTGTCTGCCCACTGCATCATTTCTGCAGGTGCCAGGCACGGGACCTCTTTTGCCTTGCATGATCTTCATGGTCCCTTCCAACCCAAACCATTCTGTGGTTCTCTGAGGCTGTGGGCCTTCCCTGCCCTCTGAGGGCACTGTGCCCAGAACCTGGAACCAGCCACTCTGTGACATCAGCCCCAGGGCTGTGGGTGCCATGGGCCAGGTGACTGGAGCAGGCACTTGGCTGCTTTTGTTTCTTGTGGCTGACACATGCCACTGGCAGTGATGAACTTGCTGTACCTCTTCATCCTGCTGGCTATGTACAGACCTGCACATGGCACTTGGGACACCTGTAGGTAAGCAGCCCTAGGCTCTGGGAGGGTGCTTGGGCATTCCCTGGATTCCCTGCTTGTCCCCATTGCCATATCATGTCTTCCCAAACCCCATGTGGGAGCCTCCTTGCCAGCAGGCTGGTGCTGGGGCAGAAAGACCCAGCCTTGGGCAGGGCAGTAATGACTTTGTGCTTCCAGAGGGACCTGCGGGCTCAGGCCCATGGCTTCTGGCTATGACTCCATAGCTTCTGAGTACAGCATGGCACACATCATGGGTGGCAGAGGTGCCCTGCCAGGGGCCTGGCCCTGGATTGTCAGCATCCAGGATCCTAGGAAAATGGGCACTGGTCACACGTGTGGAGGATCCCTCATCGGCCCACAGTGGGTCCTTACAGCAGCCCACTGCTTCCTGCAGGCCAGGTAAGGGGGAGCAGGGAATGGGGAAATCCCAACAGCACAAACAGCTGCCCAGCTGCAGCACCACATACCAGTGCCATCCTGTTTCCTTGCAGTGTGCCCAGTGCCTCGGCACTACAGAGCCCAGCTGAGAGACTGCTCAGAGGGCTGGTCTGGTGCCACTGCTGCCTAGCAGCCTCCAGCTTGACCCTCCTGGAGCCCTAGGCATGCTAGGGCAGTCCCACTGTTGCTCTGCTTTCCCCTCTGCCTTGGGAAGCAGCAGGCAGAGAAGTGCTGAGCTGCCACAGCCATGGCTCTGCTCCCTCTCACCCCTGTCTGCCTTGCAGGAATGTCACCATGTGGCGTGTGCTGATCGGGGCCACCCAGCTGACTCACCTGGGCCCCGAGGCACAGGTACGCCATGTCAAGCGGCTCCTGGCTCACCAACACTACACTGCAGCTTCACAGCAGAACGACATTGCCTTGCTGGAGTTGGACCAGCCCGTGGAGTGCAGTGACTACATCCAGCCTGCCTGTGTGCCCAATGCCTCGCTGACAGTGTCCGAGCTGAAAACTTGCTACATTGCTGGCTGGCGTTACACCAGTGCAAGAGGTGAGGACCCAAAAAGGCCCTGACGGCAAGCGGGGCACCCCGGAGAAATGGGTTGGGTTTCCTGGAAGCAGAGACCAAAGTCAGGCTGTAGGATGTGTGCTTCTGGAGAGATGGGCCTGGCCTGCTCCCCAGAGCCAGACAGAAAGGACACAGCACTGCAACAGCTGCTCCAGAGGCAAAGCCAAGCCCTAGGGAAGGACTTCACCCCCAGACAGGGGAGTAGAGCTGGCACTGAGTTGCTGGGTGCTCATTCCTTCCTGTGCTCACAGCTCATGGACCCAGTGATGTCCTGCAGGAAGCCAGGGTCCGGCTCCTCGATGCCCATCTGGTTAACAGCAGCCGCTGGTACGCTGGGAGCATCCACAGCCACAACCTGTGTGCTGGCTACCCCCGGGGTGGCATCGACACCTGCCAGGTACTGTGTGCTGGGGACAGCCAACCCCCACCATGCCAACGTGGGCCAGCATGTGCTTTGCCTGGCAAATCACTTTTCCACCTCTGGGTCCCCACCACTGGTGGTTTCTTTCCCCTTCCCCATATCTGTAAGTCCTTGCCCAGTGCCCATGTTCCCAAGGCCTGGCACTCTGTCCAGAGAGCCCATCTGGTGCTCTGGGCAACCCAGAGGTCCAGCTGCTGGATCATCCATCCTCTGCACATCCAAGATCCCTGTGCAGATACCACAAGGGCCCTACTTTACAGACACCCAGCCCGTTCCCAGCTAAGGTTCTGGAGACTCCAGCACCTGAGCAGACCATTTTTGTGGCAGGGGCTGAAAGAGAGAAGCAAGCCTCTAGTGCTGGCAGCAGCCCCCCAACAGCACCCTAATCCTCTTCTGTCTGCTGCAGGGTGACAGTGGAGGGCCTCTGGTGTGCAAAGATAACAGAGCCAGCTACTTCTGGCTTGTTGGAGTGACCAGCTGGGGAAGAGGCTGTGCCAGAGCGAAGCGGCCTGGAGTCTACACCTCCACTCAGCACTTCTACGACTGGATCCTGGTCCAGATGGGCCTGTGCCCAGCTGTAACAGCCACTCCAGCAGCAGTGCCAGCCTTCACCTCAACCCCATGCCAGCAGCCAGAGCCAACACCAACAGAGTCAGGCTGCTTTACTGCCACTCCACAGCCACAGCCAGATGTAACAGCTGCTCCAACACCAGAGCCAACCTTCACCTCAACCACCTCTGAGCAGCCAAAACCAACCTTCATCTCAATCCCCTCTGACGAGCCAAAACCAATCTTCACCACAATCCCCTCTGAGCAGCCAAAACCAATCTTCACCTCAATACCCTCTGAAGAGCCAAAACCAATCTTCACCTCAATACCCTCTGAGGAGCCAAAACCAATCTTCACCCTAACCCCCTCTGAGAAGCCAGAGCCAACTTTGACCTCAACCACCTCTGAGCAGCCAAAACCAACCTTCACCTCAACCACCTCTGAGGAGCCAGAGCCAACCTTCACCTCAACCACCTCTGAGGAGCCAGAGCCAACCTCAACCCTCTGTGAGCAGTCAGAGCCAACCTTCACCTCAACCAGCTCTGAGCAGCCAGAGCCAACGTCAGCATCATCAGGCTGCTCTGAACCTACTGCACATTCACCCACTGCTGTAACAGCCACTGCAACACCAGAGCCTGCCACCTTGGAGCACCTAAGGCCACTGCCAAAGCCATCAGCCTGGTTAAAACCTGCTGTGCATCCATACAGGATGCTGGTGAAATTCTTAACTCGGGTGCATGAGATCCTGCAGGGCCTAATGGAAAGAAAGACAGGAGCAGCAGGATGAACAGGATCCAGTGCAGGCTGCAGTGGACTGTGACCATTTCCTACTGGGGCAGTGCCTGCTGATCCAAAGGCAGCCTCAGGGTCAAAGGTGTCCCCTGTCCTGCCCATCTTCCTCCTCTGCATGCAGACAAATGCTGAAGTTGATTTAGTTGCAGTAATAAAGTTGCCCATTGTCACTGTTAAGCATGTGTTTTCAGAGCAATTTGGTAAAATAGAAAATTTATTATTAGAAAGATGAATATCAAGATATATTCACACGCAGGTACTGCAGCCCTGCACTCCCTCCAGTTTATTCTCTACTGTCTTGGAGGCGTCAGCTGGTTTAGTCTCAATGGTCTTGGAAGACTAACTGGCTTTTTTATTTTTTACAATGCAGTTTGCTTTTTAACCCCTATTTATGCTGGTTTGGGTTGTAACCTCCCTTTTTTGGAGGGACCTTGTATGAGCCACCTGCTCCCCCACTCACCCACTCCTCCACATCATCACTCTCCTGGTGACACTGGGGTGCTCCTAAATGACACCATCACCCTCTCACACTTCCCCAGCCCCCCGTTTTTACTCACCCCCAAAAGAAGGCACAAAATGAGTGAAATCCCCCCAGTTTCTGCCCCACAGCAGAGGGGGAGTGTGTCTGAGGATGGTGCTTTGTCTCCTGGAGCTGCTTTATTGTCAACATGCACATTCCAGTAAAGAATGCTTGAGACCCAAGGTGGATCTAATTTTATTTTATACTAATTTGGGCTGTTCTGGAGAGTAGGGAAAGTCGTCATCATCATTTAAGACTTCATGCTGTCATCTAAATATTCCATACAAATACAGTTAATAAATGACAACACAGATTTTAGCACATATATATTGTTGAAATTCATACAGAAATCAAATAAAGAACAACAAGCAGCAAATCTTATCCCTGCATAAAACACCATTTTCCAGTTTCATACCATAGACAGATCAAAAGCAAGAAACAGTGAATTATGCAAGCCAAGCTATTCCTAGCTTGGATTTTTCACTTTACCGTCAAGGGATATGGCCACTGCCACCCCTTTTAAATCTGACTGAATTTTGTCCATGTAACAAGAGCAGAATTGGATCCTTCTACTGGAGACTGCTTTGCTGGTGCTGCTGCTCTGGTGATGAACACCCTCTATGCTGAGCTACTGAACACTGTTTACTAAACAGCAAGGTGTGTTCACAGTTACTAACAACCAGGAAAGGAAAAGCCTTTTTCACAGACTGAGGTGGATTGAGCTGAATAGCAATAAATATCACATCTACAGAATGATTGAGAATCATACAGAAACGGAGAAGGCAAATGTAACAAAACGAAAATTGGCAACATCAGACACTACCGTTCATTAGTAGAATTCTCAGATATGTAATGACTGGGCACTATCACTTTGCTTTTATTTACTTACAATGTCTCCAAACTAAAATTTCACTTAGTTGCAGTATAAAACATAGGATGAAGTTGAACTACTGATCTCGAGTTTCCTTCACAGTGAGTGGTGATATGGTCATTAAAATTCCACATGTGATCCACCACATCAAACGCTGAGGTCTAGTTTTGGACAGCATAAATGATCCTCATGTTTATCAGAGTCCATGTGAGTCAAATTACCCAAATGGTTATTGCAAACTGCTTGCTCTACCTGAATGATCATGAATGAGACACTGGGAGCACACTGAGGGTGCCACAGTCACTGGGAAAGAAGGATGCATGCCACCAGGAAGGCCACTTTGCAAAGGGGTCACTGGGAGAGAGCTGGACTATGACTGAGCAGTGTCACACACTCTGTGTTCTGCTGTTCTGTACATCAGGAGCAACCCAAGATCTGAGCTGCACAAAACTGTGTTTCAGCTGGTGTTACATACACCCTTCTTGGCTTCATATTTGAATGTTTCACTACTCTGTAACTAAGGAGCTGATCCTCGCCTTGTGAAAAAGCATCTGCATGGAAGACAGTGTAGATTTGCAATGAGCATGCTGAGAAACATCATCAGGGCAGGAATCTCTTTGGCATGACAAGGTAATCCTCCTGCCCCTCCAAGTCCTATTAGGCTACCTAAATTGGATCTGGACAGAACAATTATACAAAAAGGATCATTCTTCCTGAAAGTAGCAAAACCAAGTTATGACTTTATTGTGAAACAACTCTGTCAGGGCAGCAGTCTCACACACAGTTTATCAGCAACAACTCCTCTTTCTTCAGCTCTTAAAAGAAGTGATCAGAGTTCGTTTTTCAAAGTTTGGCAGGAAAACTATCTTCCAATTTCACTTCTAGAGTGCCCATACTTGGAAAATCCTGCTGTAACTCGAGACCACTGGTAGACTGAGTCAAAGCCTTGGCATTTATTTTTAAGCCTTTCAGCTGTATCCTGTTATCACTGTCTTCATCGTCAGAGGTGGGACCTGTTTCTTGAATTTTCAGGAGATCTCCAGTACTGAAAGTCTTCTGTGTGCTACAGGAACTCATTCTCAGGGCTTTTTGTGGAAGGCCTTCCTTGCCCAAGCTAATCTTCTGAAGTTTTAAAGGGAGCTTGTTTTTCTCTGCTGCAACATCAGTACAGTCAAGTGGACAAACCTGATCTCTTCTGGTTTTCTTATCAAAAGGACTAAGAGATGACAGGGACAGGTTTTCTTCTTGCTCTTTAACACTGTAAGGAGGAGTGGGGACCTCAAAGGTAGCATGAAACTGAGAATAATCAACCCTGAAAAAGCCATCTTCTAGAGACATCACTGGGAGGAACCTGTGACCCCAAAGGACTTCATCTTCTGTGTATGAGGTCCTAGCTTGGCATGTCATTCCTGTGGAAATGGACAAGAGCATGGCATTCTCAGGTGAGCAAGCACACTGGCATGTAGAACCAAAAATACATGCTAAGGCTGACAGGGAAAAATTAATTGCCAGGACAATTGAAAAAACCAATTTTATAGATTATGAAATGGGGCAACTGTTCCTGGACAATCTTCTGCCTGTCAATGGAGTGCTTCTAATTGACTGACTAGATTTTTTTTTTTGCAAATATTGGATTAAATATTGCAGGTACAAAACCAAGCAAAAGCAAAATAAAAAGTTCAACATTCTTTCATGCTTGGCCATAGTCCAAGAGTGGCAGGCTATGTCTCCTGGATATATTGGCCACTTTGGGAATTGGTAATGCAGAGCCCTGTGGGGAAGGGAAGTCTCTTATTGGCTGGTGAAAGGCACTGAAGCTCTGCAGCATATGGCAGGAAATGCTGGAGCATCCAGGACTAACAGCTGCCTTGCTAAAAATATCAGCACTGAAAACGAAGACTAAAAATCAGAGTATGCTTATTATTCTAAGTCTTACCAGTAGTCTCAACGATTCCTTCAAGGATGACAACAATTTCAAATTGCTCACTTCTTAGTGATCTTTGTGAGAGAGAAAAAAAGGGGCTCTCTGAGTTAATTTCATGACAGATTGTTAAAGGCGAAACTAAAAACAGCTGGTCGGCTCCAGTTCCAAATCCAACATCCAGTTCACACTGGTCCAGTGGCAGAAATTCTCCCTCCGGTGTCTGTCTGGACTAAAGATAAAAACAGGATTTAGTAAGCACGAAGGCCAAATGTGAAATCAGTGCAATAAAGTTTAAATCTGCCTCTTCCATAACATTACCATCCATGTCTGGGGGCTTCATAAGTAGTGCTAAATACTACAAGGTTACTATGCAAGACCAATTTTGACTTCTCTTATTATGCCAGTAAATCTCATCACCACTTACAAACTTTACTATGACATAACACACTTCATACATACATACATATATATAGATAATATATACATATATAATACACACATATATATACTTTGACAACCATGTTGTGTACCACACCACATGCCTTGTAATGGATGTTCAACATTAATATCCTGTGGCAAAAGTTCCTGTTGATGGGACAAAAATCTGCAAGCTGGGCACATTTTGTTCTGTTGTTTGAATTCTCCTTTCATTATTTCTCTGTGTTACTAACTTTTGCTTGGCAGACACTGTGATGTACTAACTCAAAGGTAAACATCATAGTAATTGTGCAGTATGTCTGGTTAGTGGCATTTTCACAAAACCAGCTGAATTGATACTGATGATGCTATCATCCCTTGTATGTACCATCTACTGTGTACTGAACTTAATAATGAACTTATTATTAAGCTAAATGCCTCATTTTTCTTCCCATCATTTCACGGGTCCAATAAAGATACTGATATGATAGCTTCCCTCCACCCCATAGCGTTCCCTCCACATTTTTCTGGTATTGAAAGTATAACTAAAAGTTACATCAGTTGGCTAGGCAGCTCCTCACCTGATTGCTTTGAAGGTCTCTGATTGAAATTGCCCATTTAAATCAGAAGTTTTGCACAGGTTATATAAATCCTATTTAAAATCCTTCCTGCTTATTATTTGATTTAAAAGCACCTAACTCTTTAAGAAGATGACTACTGATTATAAATAAATAAATAAATAAATATTATTATAAATCATAGTATCATAGAAGAATAAATAAATAGTTTTAACAGTGTTGCATTTGTATTGACAAATGTATTGGTTCCTCTGCTTGGAAACACTGTTCACTGAGAGCAAGCCAAAGGCTTTTGCCATCAACTTAGATCTGATCAGTATTCCTTTAAAAAAGTTTCTGTCTTTAAAAAAATCCCCAAGCAACTAATATATATCTTCATATTGTCTCTCCTCTTCACATGTACCTAAAAATGCTTATTATAACTGCCTGGTATTTCCTGGAGATTACATAACCAGTCAGACAGCTGCTAGAGTAGAGCTCCTTTTAAATACAATGCAGTATTTCATTTCTGTGCTGTATGTTTGCTTTGCCACTGAGGAAAAAATATTCTTCCTACCTAAGTAATAAAGTTCTCTCCTACACAGGAGGACAAGAGTCAATTCCTCCATTACTGATAAAGACAGAGAAAGTACCAGCTGATTGTGTGTAAAAGCATTTTCACAAATTATTTCTGATTTGAACCACAGAAGTGCTATGAAATAAAAGCAATCAAAACTGCTGCTATGTCTGTTACATGCAAAGGTGTAATCAACCTACTGCAAAACCATTTTTTCTCTTTTCCTGAGGCAAGCTGCAGAGCTCAGCTGCACACTGCGCCACTGCTTTTGTTGCCTGGCTGCTGCTCTTGCAGTGGCTGCACAGATTGATTGGCTGTGGATGATTTTCACTCCAAGGTAACATGAGCTCTAAGAACCAACATCTAAATCTCAAATTTGTCCCCCAAGTTTTGTCATATATTTACCTAGACAAAACTGTGCACCTCTGCACTAATTGCTGCCTGGCTGACTTAAGAACTGCTTGATCCACAAACCATTTTTCTTTGTGGAAGAGTCTTCGATCAAATGCATTCAATAGTAAACATATCCAGTGAGGAGGGTTAGAGGTAACAGATCTGGGAGAAAGCAAAAGGTTGTGTTTGAGGTATTCAGTATCTTCCATACAGGATTGATTTATGCAGGGCATGAAGAATTTTTAAAAGATGTTTGTTTGGTGAATAAAAAGAAGTTAATCTGAATGAAGATAGCTTAATAGCTCAAATACATTCAGGCTCAGCGACCTTTGTGTTTTAGATATATAGCTTTACTCAAAGGACCACAAAACAAGGCAGAGGACTATAAACTGTCAGCAATTAGTGTGGAAGGAACACTTGTGATGCTTTATTTTGACCATCCACATGACACAAAGACAAGTACATTTTGCAGATTTGAGCACACGTTGAACAAGGGCACAATTACTTAGAAATGCCCTAGCTTCCAATTTAAATGTGGTCAGAGATGGATGATCTAAAGGTCTCAAAGAATTTCTCCAAAGGTTAATTGCTTCACAGCTAAGGGGGAAAAAAAGAAAAAAGATTGCTGTGTCTTTAACTTCCTGCCACTGGATCTTTGTTTTGGTTTTTATTACAAGGCAGATTTCCACTGCATCACCACTCAGTCTGTTTTAGTGTCTGATCAAACACATTGTGCTCTTCAAATTGTCACTCCTATCCTTTATTCATTCTCTTTGCTTTTCTAGACCCTGTTGTTTATGCATATCTCTCTTTAACTGTACATGATGCAGTTTTATTATTATTATTAACTCTCTGTCAGTTCAGTCATTAGAGAACTCACATAATTATGTTTTGATATCCAGGTGGACTAATTAAGCCCTGGAGCAGAAAAAGTGGGATGCAAAAGATGCAGCACCATCATGCTTAATTTAATAGTGTAGCCTAGAAAATGCTAAACTAGTACATGCTCATTGCTCCTCCCCCACACTTAGACTATCAGCTGGCAAGAAGTCTTATTACATTTTATATTACTGGAATAATATGATCTTGTTACTCTGATATCATTGTAAAGGTTTGTGTGGAGTTCCATTCCAAAACCTGAGAGGGAGGTAATCAAGAAGACAGAGCCAGGCTTTTCACAGAGGTGCCCAGCAGTAACAAGAGAGACAACAGGTATAAGTTGAAACAAGGGAAGTTTGGATTGGATTGAAGAAAAACTTTTTCATCATGAGGACAGTTAAGCAGTGGAAAAGCTTGCCCAGCAAGGCTGTGCAGTTATTTTTCCTAGAGGTTTCCAAAACTATATTGGAAAAAGCCCAGAGTAACCTGGTCTGACCTCCTAGCTCACCATACTTTCAGCAGAAGGTTGGACCAGAGACTTCCTGAAGTTCCTCCCAACCTGAATAATTCTGTAATATTAAAAAAGATTTTTTTTTTTTGCACTTTCTGCCCTGCTTATCAGCTTATTGAAATCACAATATAATGGGTCTTCTTACTTACTCCCAACGCCTGTCACCTGCCATTTGCAATTTCTGTTACAATTTTGTTTGCTTTCAGCTTATTCAAAGCTGGTAGTAAGTCCAGCCTAAACAATAGCTGCTGCTGGTTATAACCCAAAACTCTATGGCTCTCATGCTTCACAACTGTATTTTAAAAACTATTGTTAGCACATGTGGAAAACAGGCTATGATGATTTTATATTCCTCAACTTTCTGAATCAAAATGTCCTACACTAGCTGAAACACTACATAGATGATTTTACACACCATCATGTTTACCAATGACATATGTAGTCACATCAAGAAAAGGTAAAAGTAAGTACCATAATTGAGTTTTAAAAATTCAGTACTGAAACTGCACATTTTTAGCAGCTAGTTCCAAATAGCTTTTTTCTATTTCTTGCTCCAGGATTTTGCTTTTTCCAGCTTCTATAGCACTCAATGTAAATTAGAGAGACTTGGGTTTCTGGAAAAGTTTTTTGCTGAAACACACACAATTAGTCTTGTAGCTGTTTTCCAAACTCTACATTACTTAGTCCAAAAAGAGCCTCAGAGGTTTCCAAGATACCACTATGCCATGCTGCTGCACAGTCCCTGGACCCAAAGAAAAGCCAGCCCAGTGTGGTAGCACTATTGTAGTCTACTGAATGCATTAGGGCATTTATCACCCTGTCAGAAAATGCTATTCAGACAGACTTAGATTACTATATTTTCATTACAAAGATAAATCCTCAGAGCTCCACTGGTCCAACCAAAACACCACATTCGCTACTAAATATATCTCCTATCTCAAGTGCAAAAATGGGATGTGCTTCTTCACATTCCTTCACTGTGACACCACTACAAAAAAAAAATTCTAGCTATCTAATCAGGTACAGCAAGTACAGCAAGATCAGCTGTTGGCAGCACTGCAGGGAAGAAGAGGGGACAGAGCTCAGATCACAAGGCAGGATTTGCTGAAGATAGCAAGAGAATTCTGGCACATTCACCTTAAGTTTGCAGGACACACCAAGCTACTTCAAAGCAGCTGATAGAAACTCACTGAGCAGCCACCACTGACCACTAGAATGGTGTGTCCAGTTCAGAGGGCAGCTTAATAAAATGATGAGGATTTACAGAAAATCCTGTGGGAAATAGATATGGGAACTAATACCACACCTTTCAGTGAGGACTGAGGGGGCAGCTATTGTAAATTCAATTTTAAACCTTCTTCTGTTCATAGCTTGTATTTGCCAAAGGTCGCAAAGCAGCTTGAAGACAAGGCATGGGCATGATGATCATACCAAAAATAAAAAAAATCAAGAATTGCTCACTGATTCATTGCCTACACAAAAGCTATCCTAAGACACAACAGTCATGCAGGTCCATCAAATGTCCCTGAGTTTTCTGTCCCAGTCACCTGCATATCAGCACTGTGCAGCAATAGAACTGTCAGCAGAAAGCACATCAGGTTGGATATTCAGTGTCTTATTTCAAAAGAAAATGAGTTACCCTATCTGTGTAAAACAATGGGACACCACTGTTATTCCACTTTGACGTGCATTCCATTTTGAATGATGGAATTGAATACTTTAGGCAAACTTTCTGCTGGAGAGCAACAAAAACCATGATTCAGCTGGCTTTGCAATTCCTACAAAAATTGCTCCAGTACAACTCCTTACAGCTTGTTCCCATATATATATCCAACTTCTTTTTAAATCTTAGCAGATTCTCCATTTTAACTGGTATTCTGTAACAGGAAAAATTAACAGCTCAGGCTAGCATTCAGCACAGAACAGAAGGAAAACAGCCTTTCATATTTAGCACTGCTTCATCACATACTGCTTCATTCTTGTTTATGCAGCTTATTAAAAAGGCCAGTTGCTCCAAAGAGATAATTAGTAGATAGAGTACAGAACATTTATAACACTCAAATATGATATCCTGAAATTAATGTCATCATTGGGATCCAGCTTTTGACAGCTGAGGAGCTCCAGACAGAGCTCCTGTGACAAGACAGAGCTGCTGTGAGATGCTACAGTGCTTAGCCTTGGCATGCCATACAGGGTTTTCTTCCATTCTATTCCAGTCCAGTTTATCTGCTGGACTTTCATGCCTGCCAAACTCTTCTGTCCTGATTTTTTTTTTGGTTATGGGCTCCTTTGAATTCCAGTTCTCTTGCATTCTGAATTATACTGACCATTTTCAGCAATTAATAGACACTGGTGACAATCAAAGGGTGTTTCCACTAAAGAACCTATCCAATCCCTCTGAAATGCTGGGAGGCCATTAGCTGGAACACTGGGATAAAGATCTGCAAGTCAAAGCTCACCAAGTTTCCCCAAGGGGAAGAAGGGGTCAAGGTTGATCTTCATCCTAGTTTAATGTCACCACAAATCAATTCTTTATTCCCAGCCATCATCTGCTAAGCAGCATGCCTCAGTACCTCTCCTTGCAGCTATCCTGCATCCCGACACATCCATCCATCCTGACCAAATTGGGTTTCAGAATCTCACAATCCCCAGAAATGCCCCTGGGAGGTCTCTGATCAGACCTTTTTGCCCTGTGCCTGCTTGGCTCTTTCTATGGATAGCTACGCCTAATTCTTCCCTAGTCCTTCACACCACCGCAGTCACATCCTCTCACCCACCTGCCAAGGGACAGGACAGCTGCCCCGGGGCAGGGCAGAGCTGCAGGGGCTGCACAGGGGCTGCACGGGGGCTGCACGGGGGCTGCCTGCCCCATGTCCACATCCTTACACTTGGCCAGCACCCTGCCCGTATCGCCCACCGCCACCCAGCTGCCCTCTGCCACCCTCTGTCGCGTCACCCTCACCTTGATGAGCTTGCAGCGGATCTGGGCAGACACCATGTGGCTGTTGCGGAGGTTGCCGACACGAAACATGAGGCAGAGCTTGGCATCCCGCTGCGAGATGACCGCGGCACGGCTGAACATGAGCGTCTCCGCTCGCTTCTTGGGCTGGGACATCTTGATGAACATGCAGCCGATGAGGAACGCATCGACAATGGAGCCCAGCAGCGACTGGAAGAGGAAAAGCACGATGCCCTCGGGGCAGCGCTCCGTGATGTAGCGGTGCCCGTAGCCGATGGTGGCCTCGGTCTCGATGAAGAAGAGGAAGGCGGAGGGGAAGTTGTACACGTTGGCCACGCACGGGCTGTACGAGTCGCCGTGCGCCTGGTGCAGGTCCCCCCGCAGGTAGGCGATGCCCCACCACATGGAGGCCATGACCAGCCAGGCCACCGTGTAGGTCAGCAGGAAGATGAGCAGGTTCCAGCGCCACTTGAGGTCCACCAGCGTGGTGAAGAAGTCGGAGAGGTAGCGGCTGCTCTCGCCGCCCAGGTTGCCGTGCTGCACGTTGCAGCGCCCGTTCTTGTCCACGAAGCGCTGCCGCTCTCGGCGGGCGCTGCAGCTAGCAAGGCCCACGGCCTGGTACTCGTCCCCAAACTTCCTGCGCACGGCTGACATGCTGCCGGCCGCCGAGGTGCTCCGCGGGTGCGGTGAGGATGCGGCGGGGCGGGAGGGGAGAGGAGAGCGCACTGCGCTGCCTGCGCGCAGCAGCCTCGGGACACGGGCTGTGCCCGGAGAGCCGCGGAGCCGGAGCGGGGCGATGCCGGCGCCGCCCGCCCGCGAGCAGGGCAGGGGAAGGGCCGGAGGAGCCGCGGGCAGACGGAGAGATGCCCGAGGGACCGAGCAGCCGACGGGCAGAGACGAGCTGGGCTGGGCTGGGCAGGGCGAGCCCGGCTGGGGCGGGGTGAGCGGAGCTGGGGCGGGGTAAGCAAGGGCTGGGGCGGAGTGAGCGAGGGCTGGGGCCGGGCGAGCCGCGGAGCTCGCCGTGTAACGCCGGGGAGCGGGGCGGGGCTGGGCTGCCGTGGCCCCCAACCAGCCCCGCCGCCCACCAGGCCACCGGCAGCTTGAGGAGGGAGGGATGAGGGCGTGGGTAGAACGGCTCTGAGGGCGCATGAGCGAGGTGCGCAGCGGGCTGCGGGGACGCGAGTGCCGGCGGTGCTCCGCGGCCGGCCGGGGCAGCCTCCAGCGCCGCAGGAGCGCAGAGCCAGGCCCGCTCCGCAGGTAACGCTGGCCCGGCGGCAGCGCCGGCCCGGGGCGAGGCGCGGTGGCTGCAGAGGCGGCCGGGCGGCGCCATTTTGCAGCCCGGCGCACCGCGCTGGGCTCTGCGGCTGCCGGCAGCCCGCGGCTCTGCCGGGTTCGCCTGGCGGGCTCGGGCAGAGGCTGAGCACTCGGGGCCGTCCCTGGTGGGTGTGGGGCTGGGGCGTGTTCGCCGAGCAGGTCGGGCAGGGATGTCTCGCTGCTGGCGGGCGGGCGGTCCGGTGCGGAGCGGAGCCTCGGTCCGTGCGCGGCCGGGCTGTGAGGCGCTGTGGGGCCGCCAGTCTCACCTCCGGCACTCAGCGCTCCCCGAGCTCGGTGCAGCGCGCAGAAAGCCCTTGCCGGGGTTGCCAGAGCGGGCTCGCCGTGCTCTGCCCGTGGGCTGTCAGGCAGATCCCCACGTCCCCTGAGGGTTGTCCGGCTGTCTCCATCCCGGCAGTGTCCAGGCCCGAGCGCTCAGCCGGAGCGGCGGCCCTGCCCTGCCCTGCCCTGCCGTGCCCTGGGCTCGGAGGAACGGTCTGCCCCGTGGTACCCAACATGAACCATGTGCGATCTCCTCCATGCTCTGCTCAGCCGCCAGAGCAGTCTCTCTTCCCGTGCTAGAGTAGGTACGGCAGCCCTTGGCAGGCAGCTTCACTCAGGTTTGGACAGGAGGAGAAATCCCGTGTGGCTATCAGCTATGGCTCTATTAGCACGCAGAGGTGTTTTCTGACCTGCTCGCTAGGGTGATAAAAAATGTTAAACTGCAGTTGCTTTCTGAAAGCAATTCCAGCTTTGAGTGATGCTCTCTGGATGACAAGCTTTGTGTTGTGTTAGGCTGTGAACCACAATAGGTTTAGTTTACAAGGTAGTGGGGATGCCATTCTTCTTGGCTGGGACACCTCGATGAACGTGCAGCCGATGCATATTATACTGCTGTGCTAAATCATATTGTTCTTCTCTTTGCTCTCCTACTTTGACCCCATGGAGAGCACCAGTTCAGGGTATTTAGCCCTTTCCAAATATTAACAGTCGTTTTCCTAGGTGAGAAAGGTGCTTCAGGCATTTGGTCTCGGGAGCAGCTGGGCAAGGATGTGTGTGAAAAAAGAAACACAGTTGGGGTAGATACTTTTAAAGAGGAAAAGTGTATTTGAGCCTATTCATACTGCACTGATGAGAGGACAGATTCATGGTTTTGAGATTCATCTTGTAAAATCCTACATTCAGGGACTGATCTTAATACCTTTGGTAGGCAGCCCTGGGTTTGGAATGCTTTTCATTCTTTGGAGTGTTCATTCCAGTCAGTCCTCTGTAACGGGATTTTCACAGAGCATGGAAAATGCCTCTAGGGGAAGCCTCCATTTTGATTGCTGTGCCTAACTCGACTAATTCTGATGCTCCTGAGTTTGCTGTCAGGGTTTTTAAATGCTAAAATATGTGTTTTCCAGATTCCTGTGTGGGCTGCTTTTTCACTGAGAATCTGGAAAATAACTTGGCCTTCCGTGGGGCTTGGTACTGAATAGGTTTGACCGTAGGAAGAACACATTGTTGCAAAGATAAAGCATGCAATGGAAGTTCTCTTTTGTAATAATTTGAGAAGATTTAAATATGTGTCAAATGAAATGCCACAGTCAAGGAACCAAAGCAGCTGAATGAATTGCCTATACATTTCTTTTGGCATGAAGTATGTATGGGGGGGTGAAATGTTTATTTCTTCTAAGTAATAGGTAATAAGAGTGTTTAAATAAAGGTATGGTATATTTAATACACTGGAGTACAGTCGATGGATTAGAGTGAAGTTTCAACACTCAGTTAATTTACTTAGAGAACTCCAGTTATGTTTTGATGCCCAGATGGATTAATTAATTCTAGTAGTGGAAAATATGGGGTGTAAAACACAGGTGACTGTTGAGCCTAGTATTTCACTATGTTGTAGAGAAGTTCAGGAATCCAGAAAATGCAAAATAGACATGTGCTAATTTGCCATGCAGTACTATGGTATTTTCATGGAGCTAGTAAAAAAAAATTGAATTGGAAGAGCATCAAATTTGTTTCATACAATCAAAATATCAGAGACTTATCGACAGATAGAAACACTAAGAGCATTTTTTTATGGTATTTAGCAAAGAGTTGGAGTATGTGTGCTGTTATGGAAGTTTATTTTTATGCAAATGTAAGTCCTAGGAATTTTATAAGCTTGAACAAGTGTCCTGAAACACAGTGTTTCATCTTGGACTGGCAATTATAAGCATAGATTCCATTTGGTTTTTCTTTTTTTTCTAAGATTACTCCGGAGTCATTTGCTCTCAGTGACAAGAGAAATCTGCAATAAAAGTATCTAAGGCAATTTCTGAGCAGTAGAAGTAGCCTTATTTTTTTATAACATCCTTAGTGACCAAGGCTGATGGAGTGACAGTCCTACTAGCTTTAATGAGCTGCAGGTAACTGTAGCCTGGTCTTCATCAGAATTCCAGGAACATGGAAATCTCTCTGAGGTGTGCTTTTAGGAAGCCCCAGAACATCTCGTTGTGGCATTTTCCTGCCTACTCTATTTCTGTGTAAGATATTTTTTCAGTGCTTTTAAACATCCCTTCTTTTCTGGATTTTCTTTTTTTAGACAGTTTTTTAGTTAACACTGTCTGTCTTGAGGGAAACTCTCTTTAGCATCAGTTTTAGCCAAGCTACAATATGGTTATATAATAACCTAGTATTTTCCATTTGTGTTACTTGCATAGCAGAATAACTGCAGAACTCTGCTTGAGTCGGGTTAAACTGAAAATTTGAGAGAGAGATGTACTAGGAATTCGTTATTTTTACATATTTGACATTTTTCTCACATGCTTGAGCTCAGGTATTATGTTTGCTCATTTCAGGACTGCCTCTGAGTCGCAGTCCAGAAAGAAGAAACAATCCTGTTGATTTAAGTTGAACATTTGTCTCTAAGATTAAGAACAAAGCCATGCCAGTGCTTTCGGAAGACTCAGGTAACTAATCTGCATGCTTTCAACAGCACAGTGACTGAAATCATACCATATGTGTTTCACACCAAAATTAATTCAAATTGGAGTAAAATATAACAGAATTAAGATAATTCAACTAGAGGTTTTTTGGCAATTACCTACAAGAAGGAAGGTGGAGTGTAAAAGGTGATAATTAATAAAGTTTGTCAGGAAACAGTTTCCTAAGTACCCAAGAGCACCTGAATGTATTCTGATAGACAAACTTGGACCTCTGAGTGTAACAGTGCCTTCTACATGTGCTTATCAAAGATCAGCCCACATATATCTGCTGCTTGCTGTGTCACTTCTTAATATTTTCTGAACAGAGGTTGGTAAACTTTGTTAATATTCTTCCTTGTAACTTAAAATACCACTGATTTCATTCAAGGCTACTTTACTGGCTTCTCCAGTATGCTGCTCAGGGTGAAATCATACATACTAAATGATACTTAGCATGAAAGCAGAAGTGAGTTTGAGTCTCCTGGATCAAAATGCACTCTGAGGTTCATGGAGAGAATAGCCCCAGGAACAGATTTTAACTCCCCTCCCCACCCCCCTTTTTTTTTCCCCTTTTTATGTTTGGTCTTGTCTTCCCAGACATAGTTCACCAGGAAAAACCTAGCAAAAACTTGTAAGCAAAGTTGCTGGGGAAGTAGAGCTGCTACCTGTGCAATAAGGGAAGTCATTCAGTCATTTTGAGAGTCTGCTGTGGCACTAAAAATTCAAAGGTTGTAAGAGAGCTAGTTGTTCTGGAAACAAAAGGTAATAAACATGAAGTGGGAAAAGTAAAAGGTA
Source organism: Lichenostomus cassidix (assembly GCF_008360975.1). NCBI lineage: Eukaryota > Metazoa > Chordata > Aves > Passeriformes > Meliphagidae > Lichenostomus > Lichenostomus cassidix. Next base: position 2,364,282 of record NC_139507.1, read on the forward strand.
ATTTCAAAAAATACATATTTCTTTGTTAGCTTTTGCCTTAGTGTGATGCTGTGTTTGCCATTCACGAAGGGAGCATTGCAAAATGAGTGGTAATTAAACACAAATCTCTCCACCAATGTGGTACCTAAATAAATGCAGTGACTGGTTAAATCTGCAGTAGAAGGTTCTGTGGGAAATGCTATGTACAATGGTTTTGTTCTGTCCTGAATCTAAACTTAGGATTGCATGAAACTTTGGCCCTTTTGACGTCTCAGCTAAGACCTGATTCAAATCATAAAGAGGAAATGGGATTCCTTAGGGATGTCTTCAGTGAAAGGAGTCTCAGCTACCTGATGAAGGTAAAAGTTTACATTTATGTATATATGTTTTCTTTACAGTTTACTTTTTCTTTGTTCCTTTGCTTTATCAACCATTTACTTTGCCAAAGCTTTTTTTTTTTAAGAATTCTGTACCAACCAAAGCATATGTGTTTAAGCACAAACATTAATAATGTTTGACAGTTAGCATATTTTGTTCAGAAATAAATTTTTCTGCTCTTCATGCTAAAATGATGATACAGTGCCCTGTAGCTAAAAGGTAGTGTGAAATGGCTTCATTTTTTCCCTTATGCTCTTAAAGTCTTATAAGATTTTCTGACTGTCTGAAACTACCATGAGCAAAAAGAAAATGAAAAGACTCCTAAAGAAAACAAAAATAACCCCAAAAGAGATTATTTTTCTGGCACATCTCAGATAAATTATGTTCTTTAAATAGAAAAATAATCCAATGTAGGTATATTTAGAAAGTTTTGTATCTCTTTGTAGAAATATCCCTGAATAATCTTTTTTCAGATTCATGAAAAGCTCCGACATTATGAAAGACAGAGTCCAACTCCTGTTTTACATAGTGCAGCAGGATTAGTTGAAGATGTGAGTAAAATTCTTGTCTCGTAATTTTCCTGTTATTTAAGCCTGCTTTTCTAACAGATCAAAGCTTTGCAATTGCACTATGTGTGAACATGTTTCTCATCTACCCCAACTGTCGTAATAATCTGTTGGCCATGATTAATCAAGGAAATGAGAGTTCAAAAATACCAGGCCATGAAATGTCTAGTGTAGATGGACACATTCAGGTAGAATGTAAGGAGATTATTAATGGCTTTCATAAGGGAGAGGCTGCAAAAAGCATTCAGTCCTCTCTTGAGAACAGGCTATCCCAGCTGGGCATTCAGTCTTACATTCAGACTTTAATCCATTACAACCCAAGCAGCATTGCTGTTGACATAGAGTGGTTTGGGTTGGAGGGACATTGAAAGGTGATCTCATCCAACCACCCAGCCCCAGGCAGGCTCACCTTTCACTAGATCACATTGCTCAAAGCCCTGTCCTACCTGATTTTGAACATTTCCACTGGTGGGGCATCCAAAACTTCTCTGGGCAGCCTTGTTCCCAGCATCTCACCATGCAGATGTTCTAGCATCTGACCACCTTCATCATAAAAAAGAGTTCTTCCTTATAGCCAAACTAAATCTTCTCTCTTTCAATTTACACTGCTGCCCTATGTCCTGTCACTGCAGGCCTTGGTAAAGAGCTTTTCTCTTTTTTGTAAGCCTCCTTTATATACTGAACAACAGCAGTAGATCTCCCCAAAGCCTTCTGTTCTCCAAGCTGAACAATCCCAATTGTCTCATCCTTTCCTCACAGGAGAGATGTTCCAGCCCTCTGAGCATTTTCATGATCCTCCTGTGGATGCACTAACAGTTAGGTCCTTGTGCTGAGGACTCTGGAATTGCACACTGTGCTCTAGGTGAGGGAGTCTTAGGAGAACAAGAGTAGAGGGAGAGAATGACCTCAGCTGGCCTTGCTTCTCTTCATGCAGTGTGGGACACAGTTGTCTTTCTCGACTGCAAGCACTCATTGCCATAATCTATCTGATTTTTCATCCACCAGTATCCTCAAGTCATTCTCTGCAGGGCTCTCAATCAATTCACCTCCCAGTCTGTTCACAGAGCAGAGTTGTGTCTTAGGTTTGTGTGCAACATGATGCCTGAAAACGTGAAATTTGCACTGCATTTGATGGCTCTTTACAGGCACCTATTGCCTGCCATAGTGTAGGAGAGGGCAGTGGAAGGTTTGGGAGCTGGAATATCTTCCTTTCAAAGTCAGGAGACCCCAGTGCCCCATCTTCCCATGCAGCATACCCCTCTCCCTTTTCCCACATACACTGTGCCACCTTCACAAAAGTTTTGCCATTGCTATCTGTCAAGTCATACAAAATTTCCATCTTCAGAATAGCAGAGAGGTTTTTTGTAAGACTATATGACTTCCCTATTTAGAGCCCTTAACAGGGTGAGGAAATCTCTTTTGTCTCAACCCATTTTCCCTTCCTCCTCCCTCCCCTGCATTCTCTCTCCTCCCACCCAATCAGGCCAGTGCAGAAGTGCCTCCATTATTTCTCTCATTTTTGTTTAAAAGGCCTGAGACTCCAGGGATATTTTGGTATCCAGGTTTTGCAGTGGAACAAGGGAAGTTATGTTGCATGTTCCCCACAGGTAATACTACATGATTGCAGAAAGGTTTAAAGTGTTGTACCAAATAATACAAGCACAGGAGTGTTGTCTCACACATAATTTGTGTATTCCGTATAGAATTTAAAATTTCAGAACTCTCTCCTGAAATTATATTGATAAAATAACTCTTAAAATGGATGTTTAGGGATTATGATTCTGATTCCTAATGCTGTCTTCTGTACTGTCTAATAAAAGTAGCTGGAAAAGTTTTGATTTCTTTCAGGTTTCATGCACTATGGAGAGAGATCAGTTTTGATCTGTGCCCACTACTTTGATGGAGGATAATATTAGCAAACACTCAACAGAAATGTAAATAAATACATGATGTTGTTTGGCAGACTCCTTTAATTTTGAGGTTGTAAATTTTTATTTTAAAGGTAATAGAAGAGTTGCAGACAGCACCAGTGAATAATGAAGAAAAAGAGCTACTTCAGTTGTTGTCAACACCACATCTCAGGGTAAAAAACACATTGGAGACTTTAACGAAATGCCTTCGCAGAATTGCAGTAGAACGTTTTGTAACATAAAAGTTACATTGAAGCATCCCTAGGAGAAAGGAAAAACCTCCTGCAGACTAGTTCTATTCCACTGGGATTTCCTGCACAGACTTTAGGATGTGAAGGAAATTGAAAAGAGGCACCATCAGCCTTTTCTGCATAATGGACCATGCTGTCTTCCATTCCTGTTTTCTGAGGGACCAGAAGAGAAAAGGATACTTATTTGCTTTTCATAATCCACTTAAGTTTGGCTTTTTTTAGGCTGAGCTTTGTTGTTGCCTGGATTTATTTTAAATATTGAGATATACCAGTATATAGTTTACCTGATGGGTAAGGTAATTGCTAAATATTTTTTGGAGGATTTGTGGTGAGGATAGAAAGGGGGAGGTTTAAGTTTGCTGTAATGCTGGAAACATGAGAACTGGAAATTTTAGAGTGACTCCATTACATTACTGTTTTTTATTTCCTTTATGCAGGCAATGCTTGTAGTACATGACACTGTAGCACAGAAGAACTTTGACCCAGCCCTTCCACCTCTACCTGATAATTTTGATGATGATTTTGATGAGGAATCAGTGAAAATTGTTCGGCTAGTGAAAAATAAAGAACCCTTGGTACATATTAGATAATCCATCTCTTGTAATAAAACTTGATAGTGCAAGAGTGTTATTGTGAGTATGGATTAGATATTTGAAGATGTCATCAAATAGCCTTCAAAAACTAGGAGTGTTCTGAAGTTAGTAAAATAACAAAAAAAATTTGGTAAATGCACCTTCACAATTTTGCATTTAGATGCTTTATGGGTGTGGGTTTATAATGCTGCTTAGCACAGGAAACACAGTGAAGAAACTATATGTTGAAGCAATTATGCTTCTTATATGTATTAATTATTTTCATACTGTAGCTAACATTCAGTGACTTAATATATATGCACCTGCAGGAAAGTCAGTGATGTATGGTAAGAGTATTTTTGGTACCTGTAGGTAAGCATTGTATTGTCCAGGTTCTAATTTTATACAAATGGAAGAAATGGAAGAATTGATTTCCTAAGAAGAAACAGTTGTGTTGGGAAAGAAATTTGCTTTTTATATCACAGTAGTAGAAGGGAGCAGGGACTGAATTCCTGATTAAAGCTTTGTATTGTCAGCAGAGGTAGGAGGAGGAAAAAAAAATCTAATTACTTGGCTTTCATTGTTTTTATATATAAAAGTGCTGACTGTATTATATAAAAATTCAGAAGAGGAAGAGAATTTATTTCAATAAGCTGTTTTGCACACTTGAGTGACTTTGATGACCACAATAATGCAGCCAGCAGAAAGGAAGGTGTGCACACCTTGTCATAATCACTTGAATAATGGTGGAAATCATCAAGGAGAAAGAGAAAATCCACAGAACAAATGAATTCCAGTTTAAAAGACATAATAGGATATGCATTATTTCACCGGTTGCTGTATTCAGAGCAGATTTCTTACACTTTTTGGGTGGGGGGTATGTTTTATTTCAGGGAGCTACCATCAGAAGAGATGAGCATACAGGAGCTGTGATTGTAGCAAGGATCATGAGGGGTGGTGCAGCCGATCGCAGTGGTATGATTGCAGTAGTGAATTTCTGAAGTTTCTGCATTTGTAAACTTCTAAACTTTCCTAAGCATGCACTTAGCATTTCTGTATTCCATCAGTAAACTGTTAAACTAATTACATATGTTTTTTATTCAAATGGCCATTAGGAAAAATGAAAACAGAGATGGAAGAAGTAGGTTTGAGCTTTAGAATAAATCAAAGAGTGTTTGTTATTTTTAATCTAGCATCTTGGTTTATTCAGTGTATCATGTGGTGTTTTCTGTTTGCTTCACTGGGAAATTCTTTTATGTCAGTTAACAGTAGCTATATATACAACAAGTACAGCATCTCTTATTGAACTGGATATACAAACCTAAAACTTGTAAAGCCTCTTCATGGCTTGTTTAAAAAAAAATTAGCATTCTTTCTGGGAGTGTGTAGTGTTGATCTGCCAGCTGGCAGACATGTCATTCCTGCCTTTATAGACAGCAGTGTGTCTTCTGACTTTATAAGATTTGGTCACACTCATGAAACTATTCCAGTTTTGCATACCTAATACTGATCCAGACAGTGATTTTCCAGAGAACCTCTCCACAAGTTGCTTGTTCATGCTGGTCTCCTTTGAGACTGTGCTGCATGGAAAGAAATGTGCCATGAGGAATAAAGGCAGGAGACTTTGAGGCACATTTCCGATAAAAACACTTGGCTCTAGTACTGAATCCATCAATCTGGATGAGGGAGGAAGTACATGCTAATGACTTTTGCTTGGTATCAGAGGAGTGGTGCTTTCCAGTCTGTAGACCTATTTTAATTGACTTACCATCTTTTCAGGTCTTGTCCATGTTGGAGATGAACTAAGAGAAGTCAATGGTATTACTGTGCTTCACAAACGACCAGAAGAAATAAGTCAGATTTTGGTCTGCACTGATTTTCATTTCAAGATCTTTTCTGTTTGGTGATCTAGTAATTGCAGTAGATGATGAAATTTAACCATGAGTTTAAAATATAGAGCTAAGAGATGCAATCCCTGCTTGTCTTTGCATTAAGAGTTTTTCTTCTCCCAGTGGATTAGTCTTCTCCTTTTGACTTCAGAAACTTCTGCGAACTGGATTGGTACCAAGTAAGATACAAATACAAAGTTAACATGTTGCTCTGTCAAGAACTTCCCTTTAATGCTTTGTTTATGACAAGCAAACTGCAAATTATAAGTACATTCCTAGAAGATTGTTCATACTGGGGTATGTTAGGAAGCTGAAGAAAGTATTTTCTGTGTGTTCAACAGAGCTGTCAGTCTGTTCTTTACCAGCAGATTCCTGGCCACACGAGCAAATTCTTGCTTCAAGCTTCTCTAACATGAATACCCACAAATTTTGGTAGAAAGTGTTGTAGCTCTTATGCTTCTTTATCTCTGGCTTCCTTCTTGTGGTGTGGTTCCCCCTTGTCTTGGTGTGGAGTTAGTTACACAGTAAGAAGACTGGCAACACTGAAGACTGGCATCAGTTCCATCACCTAATTTCAATTTTGATCAAAATAATCCCAAATAATGACAATAACTGCTTTTAATTCGGGGGGTGGGGAGGAGCAGGGGTGTCAAAATGACATTTTATTTGTGGGGACCTTGGGATGCTATTCATCTGTCATGTGTAATTGCTAATTACATCTGTCCCATGTGAACTAATGCCTGAAGTGTAACACTTTTCTTATGGTTTATTTTTTGAAGAAAAGCTGTAGATGTTTGTGTTTGCTTTATAATCTGTGCAGAACTGCAGGCTTCTCTACAGCACAGTTCATCTCATGCAAAATAATGCACCTAAAATGGATCAGAGAAACCCATTCCAAATTTCTAGAAAGAAGGACCTAGAAGTGCTTTTGCATTTACTATAGTAATTGTCATTTACTAGCAAAGATTTCTAGAGTGAAAGCAGTGTTTATTTTGTAGATGTTTACATTTCACTCTAGCAAGTTAGCCACTCCATGAAAAAAACACAGCAGTATTTTTCAGAGCAGCACTTCAAAATGATTAGTCTGCAAAAATTAAATCAGTGTCATACTAAAAGCCACAGAAGTGTTTCATGTCCTGTGAACTGTAGCCCAGAAATTAATGCAGTTACTAAAAGCAATCAAAGGAATTTTAATGGAGATCTTAATATGTTTTAGCCAAGTAGTTAGTGTGGATGTCTCCATGGGCAAGACACCGTTGTGGAGTCATGGAACATCATGATAATCTCTGTAATGCATTAAATAGTGGATTAGCTTGGCCTGTTAGAGTTCTGAGAAGAAGAGCTGTTATCTCCTTAAGTGGAGCTTGAATAGTCTGCATTGTATCCTTGTCCTGCACTCAAAGTAAAAAACCATTTCTGTTTTTCTCAGGCTCAGTCTCGAGGGTCGATAACATTAAAAATAATCCCAGCCATCAAAGAAGAAGATCGCCTAAAAGACAGCAAGGTACAGAACTGAAATGCTGAAGCACAGATTCACTGTCTGACATCTCTGTAAATGCAACAGTCCTGCTGTTTCAGTGGGAAGTGCCACAGACAGATAATTGAATTAGTAAAAGAGCAGAGTGGTTTCTTGTGCACTACCCTTTTATTCAATAGAATTACTTGGATGACTCTTCCCCTCTTCATCTTGGCATGTGTTCTTTTATGGCATTTCTGAAATCTAGCTTTTTCTTTTTGTAAGAGGCTTCATGTAATTAAATTTGGTGTTCTGCTAGTCTCCTCTTACCATGGCAGCTGCAATCTGTCCATTAGCTCTGGGCATTTTGCCACTTGCCTGAGTGAAAATGGACTTATCTCCAAAAAGAGCTGCATTCAGCATGTGACCCCATCAGCCCACTTCACCTGCCTGCCTTCAGCAGCAATAATTTACTGCTCAGCTGGTCCCTTGTAAGGTTCCTCTGTCAGTCTCAATGCTTCCTTACTTTTGGTTGCTGAATTTTTCCCTGAAGCCCACAAATCACTTTCTCAAGTGGTTCTACTCTTATGTGTTAAATAGTGTTAAGATACAAGTCCAGAGTTGAAGAGTAGATTTTGATGCATTAAAGGAACATTTTAAATACAGTCTTTACAACGGGGCAGCTTTGCCATAAATCCATTTGTATTGTTTTCTCCCTTCCCTAATTCCTTTTCAACCATTTCTTTATTGAATAATTTTGTACTTAAAGTAGATTGTGATTTGTGTTTCTTGGGTCTTTGGTCTTTTGAGTCTCATGTACCACAATGCAATATAAGGACTGTGTTGGAAAGTTAATTTATTTTTCTGCATAAATAAGTCAAAACACAGATGCAGCTTGCCAGGTGTCTGTATTTTTGAGTGCTTGAAAGAGGGATAAAATGTATATATAGTTAGCAGTGTTAGCACTGGGGAAAGCCTTTTAAAGGCAGTTTGACATTCCAGGTAGGACAAGAAGAAATAACTTGTGAACTTCCTTTTAAAGGTGTTCATGAGAGCTCTTTTCTGCTATAATCCCAAAGAAGACAAAGCCATTCCTTGCCAGGAAGCTGGGCTGCCATTTAAGAGGCGACATGTCCTGGAAGTTGTGAGCCAAGATGATCCCACGTGGTGGCAAGCCAAGCGTGTTGGGGACACCAACCTCAGAGCAGGCTTGATCCCCTCCAAACAGTTCCAAGAAAGGTTTGTCAGCAAAGATTACAGATTTTTTTTTTTTTACTTTTCACATGTATATAGTGTCACATTGATGTTATGCTGGGTTTCTTTCACAGAATATGAAGGGCACAGTCATGGCAGGGTAAATACAGCTGCTTAGAGGAAAGTGCTAAAATGCTCTGTCTTCACTGATTATATAATAAATTTCCTGACTTGATTTGGATAGTTTGCCATTGACTTAACACTTTATAGCATGAGGACTGAAGCACTTGCTAAACAAACATGAATGAAATCAAATGTGGAATATCAATCTCTTAACCCTCTTGGCTTATGGAGACACTGTGCTTCACAGCCTTGTACTTCCACAGATTTATTGTAGTTATTTTGAATTTATGCATATAATAATAGTAAGAAAAAATTTATCTGATCTTTCTTCTGGCACCTAAGAGAGTATTTAGCTTGGACTGGGATACCTTTTAGAGCTTGAAGTTTCTCTGCTTTCACAGCAAGATAACTTGTACCTTCTAAAGCAAAAATGTCCCTCAGTTCTTGTCTTTACAGTGCAGAAGTCCTGTATTTAAAAAGGAATCTGTTTTAAGCCACTGCTGTCACTTTGTGATTCTTACTCCACATCACTGTACATGTCATCTCTGGATTGTAGGTGTTACACAGGTAACACCTACAGGTTTTTTTATCTCAAAATGGAACAGCTCTGATTCTCTTGCTGGCCTGCATGATTTCCATCAGGTTTCTGATAGAGGACTTGACTCCTACTTGAGGAGGAGCAAATTCTGCCTGAACAGCTGTTTCCTTCTTCCTGGGCATGCATATATGTAAAAAAATGCTGCTGCACTGCACTGCATTCCTTTTTCTCAGATGTTGTAAACATGTAAAAAGCTGTATGTAGGAATTAGGAATATAGAAATTGCTTCAGTATCTGTTTCCCCTACATGACTGCATAAATACCTGAGCAGCATCTTTTGTCTGTTATAAAAATTGTTCTGTTGCAAAAAAAACACTTGGGAAGAAATTGTGATTTCAATTGCCAGCAGTGAGAGGTTTCTTGAAGGTTGGATTTTTTGCTGGATTCTTGGGTATTTTTGGTGTTGAGCAAGTAGGAATTGAGATCTGGTTGGTGATTTTTAACAAGAAAATTTTAGTTGATACTCTGTTCTTATATTTTCACACTAGTTGGGTAACTTGGTTTGTTTAGCAGTAAATAACAGAAAATTTCCTGACATGGCAAGCAGTGGATAATTCCTATGTATGCATAGCTGCAGTGACTGTTTTGGACAAAGGTTATCTACTTCTTGTAATGTTGTAACAAAAGATCATGTGGGCAAAAGGGAAATAGAAAAAAAAAGGATTGATAAACTATTGATTTCTATGCTCCAATATATGAAAGCATAAAATGTTTTAGAATCACCTCTCTCATTCCCTTATCAGTAACAACCTAGAACTGTCACAATTTTGAAGAAAGTTGTTTAAACAGCTGAATCAGAGACATTTAAAATTTTTTTGAGAAAAAGCACTATTTCATTCTTTATTTTCAGTGCAATGTGTGTAACATGCTATAAATTTCCTGCAATTCTGAGTTTACCTATGTAAAATAGAATTCTTTCCTGTGCAGACGACTGACTTACAGAAGAACAACAGGCACTCTGCAGAATGCCAGAACCCTGAAGAAACCATTGTGTAAGTCTGTTCTGTTCTTTCAGTGATGTTTTAATTGATACTAAGTTCTCAGTATTTTTCTGTTATTTCATTAATGATGTGTTGGAGTGTATTTTACCACTGATTGATATTTTGATTACAATCTGCCATGGATTGATATGCATGGACACAACAAGGGGGGATTTGGGTTTGAGCTTTATCCAGTGGTGCTAGTGCCTGTTATTTTCAAAAAGCATAGCTGTCCCTCTCTTCCTGCTCTCAAGAACATGAAACTTTACATATTTAGAGGCTTAAAATTTGCTGATGTTCACCTTTTATCTATGGTTTAAAACTTGAAAGCTGCAAAAATAACCTAACGCAGACTTTTTGAAATCCTTATATAAGTGCATGAAACTACTCTAAATTCGTATGAAAATAAACTGTAGCTTTAAGAAGGATAAAAATCACTGGAGCTGGAAATACAATCTGTATTTCAGGCTTTGTGTTACAGAGCTGGTCTCAAGTAGACTTTAGAGTGATTCTTGTTTGCAGCTCTGAAGTCTCTGTCACTGAATTACTCACCAAAAAAACCCACTACTTGTGATGAAATTACTAATAAGTGAGGAAATTACTAATAAGTGATGAAAAGCAGAAGCAGATCATCCCAAAATGTGTTTCTGTTGCTCATGGGTGCTTCAGCACAGGTGTTACTGCTGTGGGGGAAGCCCTGGGGCTGTGTGAAGCCAGGAATTGTGCTAGGAGTGCCACCCTCATGTAGACAAGGAATCTGGAAATTGTCCCTTTGAGTAAGAGAAGTGAATTCCTGCCCATGGTGCATGGCACTCATCATGAGGAGATACAGGTGTTCTTGTGCTACAGGGAAGGAAAATGCTCAATCAAATTATAAAATAGCATTGCTGATTTAAATGAAGCTTTTCCAAATTGGTTTCCATTGCATTCAGATTAGGAGACATGTGATGAGGATTGCTGATTAAGCTTTATACCAGATGTTTTCAAGACAGTTAAGCTGATAAGTGGTTATAATACTAAATTTCAGCCCAGAATTCTTTAATCAGTTGATAAGGGTATTGAACTGCAGCACTTCTTTTAAGGTAGAAAAGCCTGTTACACAAATCAAACAAGAAGAACCTTCCTTTCCATTTTCTCTAATTTTGCTCAATTATTTGTCCATCTTTTAATATCATACCAATTCTGCCTTTCATGCTAACTCTAGATGATCAATCTTCTGACAAAGGTAGGTACTCTTCTAACTCCCTTTCTGTCTGAATATAAACAACCAATGTATTTTCTAAAATACTTGATATGATTCCAAAGGGAATATATTGTTCCTAGGGCATTTTCTTTATGAGTTATTATCTAAACTAATTGAATGCAGATTGTTGACTTAAGTACTGATAACTTCCAAGTTTGCTTCTGATTCAAGAGAAAAGATTTGTCTTCTGATAGGTATTTACATGTTCTGTAGGCTTCTGAGTGAGGTTCAAAGAGCTGCAAATTAAATGCAGTCTTTGCATCTGGTATGTTTAAAAAATAGAGAAATATTGGAGTTTAACATTTTAGGGCACCAAAGTGATTTGTCTTCATTGTTCATTTGAACTGTTTTCTGTGTAATTTTATTTTCATTATGAGCAACTGTGTTTGGCTTATGCAGTTTACATGTCTCTGTACCAAACACCAAATATCAGGTATTTCCTGTTGAATTCTGTATGCTGTGATTTTTTTTTTTTCACATTACAGTTGCTTCTTGAGATTTCTATTCCAAGTATTAATAAGCAATTAATAATAAAGAAGTAATAAGCAATCATAATTTAACCTGATCAAAATGAGGGGGTTAGAGTTCATCTTGGGCATTTCTGATTCCCTTTTTTCAAGCCCAAATGAGTATCAGAAGAGGCAATTTTTGTACATAATCATATTTATTAAGTTATTCATTAAAAAAAGAGTTCTATGGTTTTGGAGTCTTCTTTTTTACTTAAGCCTGAGTATTATACTTTTACCAGAAGCACTGATCAAATGTCATGAATGCTGAAAAGCATAAACTCTGGGAACTGTAAATAGCAAGATGTAAATTTCTGTAGTTCAATATCAAAGTCAAGGATTTTTTTCAAATACAAACCACTAGCCAAGGCAAGTATTTTTTTGGTATCGGTAATGTTTATCTGAAAAAAGTAAGTGCAAACAATGCAGGATGTAATATTTCTTTCCTTGCCAATGAGTCAGACTTGTATCACACCCATTGTCTAAGATATCTCCCTCCTCCTTCTCACTCCTCTTTCCCCTTCCCCACACTTCCCTGCTTTTCCATTTCCAGAGGACTGTGACTGTGAAGGATATTTCAATGGACATTACATAGGTGAGTAACCAAAACCCCCTTACCTCATCCCTAACCCAGCCACCCTGAAAAACCCAAAACCAAACACAATGAAAACATGAAAACACAAAAACCCCACCAAATAAAACCACCCAAAGAAACCCACCTCCACATTAACAAATTAAAACTGCACTATTCGTAATTTCCCATACATTCATAAACTAGATTATCTCTGTGAGTGCATAATTGGATTTTGGCATAAGCAATACTTGGCAGTTTAAGGTTCTTTGGGGCTTTTATTAAAAATTGCTTTTCTTTCTCTCCTGCAAATGTTTAGTCTATAATATTAGCATATATGCACTGATTTGATTATTAACAAAATTTGTGGGAATAACTCATATCTGAAGACAATAACTTGTAGCTGAACAAGCTTGAAAATCTGGATAAGTGGAGACATATTAATATATGTTTTTTCCTGTGTTTTTCTGCCCAGCTGGTTTACGCAGGAGCTTCAGGTTGAGTCGGAAAGAGAAGGAAAACCACCTGAATGAAGGCAAGCAAGCCGAGCAGGCAGATGGAGCTGAGCTCCTCACCTATGAAGAAGTCACAAAGTATCAGCAGCAGCCTGGTGAGCAGCACAGGCTGGTGGTTTTGATTGGTAAGATACCCAATTGGGTCAAAATTTTTCATCTTTCTCCCTCTTCCCTTAAAGAAAACCACTTCGAGAGGTTTTCTTTAGATGTTTGGTTTGGGGGTTTTGGTGGTTCTGGTGGGTTTTTTAAAAGGCTTTTCTGGGTTTTGTCAGAACTCACTCTTTTTATTTTAAATTCCATTAAAAACCAAAGAAAAACAAAAACCAAACAAAATAAAAATAAACAAAAAACCAAACAGAAAAGACAAAAAAAGAAAACAAGAAATAAACACACACAAAAAAAAGGAATCAAACTCACCAAATCCTTCTTAAAATAGTGATGCAGAACTATTTCTCATTTTGCTGATTCACTTTTTCCTTTGGTTGTTACTCCAGCATTTGCTTAGGCTGTCAGAGCTATTGATGAAGAGGTAGATGTTAGAATTATCTAACAAGATTTTGCCTGCAATTTTAATTCAGCAGGCTTATCAGCCTTGTGTTAAGCCATTTCCCAGGATGCCTGAGAACTGAAGGGTATCTGATAGAACCAACTGCTAAGGTTATAGATTTTCTGACTTGCTGTCTGCCAGGTGTTTGTCTCACAGTTATTCAGGAATTCAGTTTGTTCCTGATGATGTTCTGTAAAGCAGAATCTGACAGAGCAAGTCACAAGGTCTCTCATGAGCAGCTTTCTTCAGGAACACTCCTGAATCATATTATTTGTATGAAACTGATTTATTTCTTTTCTGCAGTATTTCACTTCACACAGAAATCACTTCTATTTCATTAGGTTGTTTGGGGGCCAAGTTAAGTGAGCTCAAGCAAAAAGTTGTGTCAGAGAACCCCCAGGAGTATGGTGTTGCAGTTCCACGTGAGTAAAATGGGCTGATTTGTGTTTGGTGTGTTTTTGTTCCATAAATGCTGTCTAATCAATGTGGTGCCATCTGCACTGATGAATGGTAATTTGTGTTCTGACTATTGATTATGTGCATATTTCTGAAGTAGTTCAAATTATTTTTCTCATTTTAATGCACCGTGCTTGCCCTTAAAAGGCGAATAAATCATTATGTAACTTGGCACATAAGCATTTTGGAATTCAGTCAACTCAGTGGGGCTTTTTAAATTGTCTTTTCCTAAGTGGGCAGATTGCATTTTCTCATGTCTGTTGAATTAAAAACTTAATACAGGAAGAAAAACTGGAGTGTGACTTGCAAAGAGAGCTGATGAGATAAACTCGTTTATCTGAAGAGTCAGCTAGAACATTGTGTGTTTAAAAGAGAGTGATTTTCCTTAAGAATAGCATAACAGCTGCAGTTCAAAAAAAAAAAAAAAAAGCAGACAGCAATAAGCCAAGTGAAAATTTGGGCAAGATTTTAAGTTGTTGATTAGTATATCTAGGCTGATCAAACAGGCAAATTAGAGTAATAGAGAAGTTAGTGATTCTTCCATGGCTTTGTGGTTAGAGTTACACTGAATTTCTTTTACTGGTTTATTTTCTAAAATAAAAAAAAATCATCAGACACCAAAAAAAAATCCCATTGATACTTGTATTCCCCAACAAGCTACTTTTTGAATCCAAAAAATTAACATTGAGGGCACTGTTTCTATGTTATATAAGAATTTAAAAAAAAAAAAAATTCAGGCAGACTTCAGTAAGTTAGCAGGAGAAATCAAATGGCTAATTCCTGCTTGAATTTAAATATGTACACCAGAAAAAAACCAAAATAGCAGACATTACTTTCATGGTCAGGCATAGATTTGTAAAATGATCATCAAAGCTTCTCCTACAATTACAAAATACAATAACAATTACAAAAAGAAATTACACCAAAGGTAAGGAACTCTCATAATCATGCAAACTTCACAGTACCTTGGGAAAACAGCCATCAATAGTCTTACTGTAAATTCAAAGGCAAAATAATAGGACTTTATGTATTTCCTGGTTTTATTTTAGAGCTTTCAAAGAAAATGAGAGTCCAGGATTCCAAACAGTTCAATTACACTCTGTTCTGTAGGATTTACTCTACTGCCTCCACCAGGTGTAAGAAGTGTTCTTCCTAATTATTTCTGTTAGTTACAGCACTCTTGGGAGCAAAACAACTTCATGTGCAATCATACAGCTCTTGAGATTGAGTTTTGAAACAAAATTATATGGTTTGATTTACATTTTGTTCATTTCAATTTGCCACTGTGTAACTTTCTTTGTTTGAGGTCATGAAAATGTGAATGGAACTAGGTAGAGAAAATGTTTGGAAAGCTGATGTGTCTCCCATGTTTTGCTTCCATTCTCTTCCAGATACAACTAGGTCAAAGAAAAGTCATGAGAGAGAGGGAGTAGAATACAATTTTGTTTCTAAGCAATCATTTGAGACAGATGTGCAGCAAAACAAGTGAGTTCATTTCTTTAAATATTTGACTATTTAAAAATATTTAAAATTTTAAATATATTTAAATATATTTAAAAATATTTTAAAATATTGCTTGTTAAATCTTACATCATATGATTACCAAAATCAGGTGACAAGTTGGACTGGAAGGATTCAGTTGTATTAGAAGGATTCAGCTTTCTAAGTAAAAAGCTCTTTATTAAGTCTGGACTGTTAGAGCAAACTCGAAAATTCAGCTTAGAAGCAAGTTAGGAATAACACCAGTGGGAGGATCCTATATTAGAATTTAAACCTGCATAAGTGTTGTGATTGGTCAGAATTGAATCTAGTGAGAGAAACAGATATTTATCTGGGCCTCCTCCCTCTCTATTTAATATGAAGGGTAAAAAGTTTTATTCTCAACTCTACTTGAAAGTGTGTGGTAGAGTGAATCTGTATGTGGCTATAGTGGACTTTCAGTGAGGCTGAGTGTGTTTCTTCAAATTTCAGGTTTTTACTAGTCTCCCAAAAAATGGGAGAATTGCAGTTCATTCCCTTGCCAGCTTTGTTCTATTTTCTGTGAAAAATATAATTTCTTCTTCCCCTTTTTGTCAGTAGTGCTGATTAGCTAATACTGATAGATGAAGAATTGCTACTAAGCAAGGAAGGAAAACAAGACAGAAAACAGTTAAATCCCTACCCACCTACCCCTGATTTTCTGCCTTTCTCCTCCCTGTTTGACCACTGTGACTTCAGCAAACAGCTCTCAGATGTTCTAAGTTAAATATTTGTAATATTTTCTGCAGATGGTATTTAAAAATGTCTTGACTTTTCAGATTTGTGGAACATGGAGAATACAAAGAAAATTTGTATGGTACAAGTCTGGAGGCAATCCGGTCAGTGATGGCCAAGAAGAAGGTTTGCTTGGTGGATGTGGTGCCTGAGGTAAGTTCTGCAGCTTGTTTTAAAGAATGCAAATATGATTTACTGTGCTGCCAGCCTGATGGATAATGTTCCATCCATTACTACCTGCCCTGCAAGGAGCAGTGATGCTCACAGCTTGTTTCCTGGCTCTTGGGAAAGCAGTGCAGTGCTTACAGTTCCTGGATTTCTCTTCAGTAGTTCTCACTGTGGGATTTCTCCCTTGCTGTAGGACTAATGTGCATCACTGTCCCAGCCTGCTCAGGTCCTAGAGAGAATCCTCACAACAGAGTTGTTTTTCACATTCCAGTTCTGTTGCTGTCTTGGTTTGAGACAGTTCAAACTGGTGGGCACTCTGAAATGAGTAACCTTCCCCTTGACCAATCCCTTCCCACCAGTAAGGAATGAGATATGACTAGATAAAAGTGAAAAAATAAGTTTACTGACAGAAAGAACACCAACAGGCAAGAGGGGGGAAAAAAAGAAGTGCTAGATATCAAACTCAAAGATACAGTTCTGATTTTTGGGGGCAGACAGATGCAAAATACAGTAACATTTTGAACACCCCAGGAGGAGAAAGAACATGGTAAGCAGTGCTACTAGACCTGCTCTTAACACCTCCATACTGTGAGTTAATACTTGAGATTTTAATCCAGATTTTGTAACTGGGCTAGGAAAGGACTCGTGGTACTACCTCAGATGAATTGTAAGTTTAAAATTTGCAGTGTTTGACTGCTTATCTTGCCCATGAAGTCAGGGTTTTTTTACACTTCCCTGAGTATTTTTTGCCATGTCCTTGCTCCTCAGAACTTGTGCCATGTACTCTTGTGTGCCAGCCAGGACACTGGCATGAAATTGGAGTGCAGAGCAAAAGATTCTTGTGGTCAATGTGTTATACACAGGACTGGACAGCACAGTGTGTCAGCCTGTCCTGGTGAAACCATTGAAACAGATTTATCATTGACAAGCAGCAAAAAGAAGTCTGGTAACAAAAACCATCTGTTCACAGGCAGTGAAGCACTTGAGGACTCCTGAGTTTAAGCCTTATGTTATCTTTGTGAAGCCTCTCATTTCAGAAAAGAAAAAACATGTCTCAAAATCTCCCATGTCAGAAGAAATCTCAGCCCCTCTTGTAAGTATTCTAACTTCTAATCTCTTTTTTTCAGACACAAAAGAAGTATTTGGGCTAACACTTCTATTACATGAAAGAGTTCTCTTCCATGACAGGGGTTAAAGTGGGGCACTGAGTAGGTCCTGTGCACATACAGCCTTTCAGATGGAACTTCAGGATGGGATTTTTGACTCCTTATGTACTCAGGTTTTACAGTAACATGAAGCCAAGTCTTCCATATGGATCTGTACATCATCAAGGCTGCAGCAGGGGAAGTTGGCACTGAACTCAGCTAAACCAATAATCATTTTACATTTCTCATGAGCAGCCCCATCAAATGGTGAAGTGCCACCCACCCCAGTGTCACCAGCCTTCACAAACACAGCATGGGGGATGTCCTATGAGGATCAAACCTAGATCAACTGCAAATTGGTGATGTGTGAATCTGAACAGAAATACAGTGCATAATGGCATCACCTTGGGTAACTTTAAATTTGGATGTTACAGAACTTAGTTCACTTGCTTAGTTTTTAGTAGTTTTAGTCAAAATTACTGAACATGGGACAGTGTATGCAGCATTCCTTTTCAATTTTTGAAGAGTGTGAGTTCCATGTCTTAGCTTAGGCAGCAACTCTAACTACATAAAATGCAGTATCACCATTTTATGTCCCTCCTGTAACATATTTCCTCCCCTTGCATTTTTTGGAACAGCTACTATTAGCATACTGCTCCTTGATCTCAGTTTGAATATCTTCAATACCTTTTCCTAATGGTAGCAGCTTTTGTTTCATGTTCTTTCTCAAAGTAATGACTCATTGTGCTAATACACTTCAAAATGCTAATAACTAGAAAGACATTCTGTAAAACTCCATACCAACATCTTGTGTTGATCAGCAGGATGAAGAACAGCAGGAAATTATTAATTCAGCAGCATTCATTGAAGAGCAGTATGGGCATTTAATTGACACTGTACTGGTGAAAGAAGATCTCCAGAGTGCATGTAATGAGCTGAAAACTGTGTTAGAGAAACTGAACAAGGATTCCTTTTGGGTGCCAGTCAGCTGGGTTAGATCATAGCTTGTTGCCATGTTTGAGGGAAAGACTGTATAAAAATGTCTTGTACATACGTGAATTAGTAAAAGGGAAATAAGCTGAATTTGCTTCAAAACTTCTCTGATCTAGAAGGCAACACATCAAGACTGTATGAGGAAAAACCAAACAGAGTCCCAAGCTGACACTGCCTTTCTGAGTCCAAGTTTTGAATAGCAGCTGGCATTTAGAAGTTGATACTCAGACTAAATAAGCCAATCTTTTACTGATCTTTCGACTGTAAATAGTGCATTTTGTTACAAGGAGATTTCACAGAGGGTCCCACACTTCCAGAGCATTTTAGTGCTGAGACACTGACACAATGGAAGTTTTGCCCTCTGGCCACAATTCTAGCCACAGATTTTGTGGTTGGAGCTAAAACCTCAGAATAAAATACCCTTTGGGAACAAGCTGCTTTCAGCTGGGTGGGAAGAGTGTTCTTTGGAGAGTGGTTAGACCATGTCTGGCCAGCAAGACATGCTTCCCTTCACAGAAGCATTAATTGCAAATCCTTTCCCATCAGGCACTAAAAACAAGGCCAGCTCTAGAAGGGGTTTTTATGTCCATCCCATTTCCCAGTACTCCAAGTTGTCTTGCACAGGTATTACTCTCCTCATCCATAGATATTTACAATATACATGAAAACAACTGCATATGGTTCTAAAATAGGACATTTAAGAAGCTTAGTTTCTACAAAACATCTTTGCCTATGCTACCTGATGGGATACAGCCTTGACACCAATGCAACACCTCCAAAAAGGGCACTAAAAGGTGGAAGTAGTAAATAGCTGAGCTACAGGTCAAAATCATCACCTTCCAGCATTTCTGACTACTTTTGTTCTAAATCTGGTAAAGGTTTCCAGAGCATCTGATTGGCCTGAAGAAGAAAACTGTTAGAGGAGCTTGTATATATATTTGAGGAGACTTGAATATACAGTATTTTTAAGTGGGTCTCAATAAGATGCAGGGATGATTCTGCAAGTACCTGTGCTTTTTAACTGGGGGTGTGAGGGGAGAGCATTGTACAGGTGCATGTTAGCTGTAACTAGTTCTGTTGTCATTGCCTGCTGAGGTCTGATATTTCCTGTGTATTGTGCCCTTTAAACAAGACCTTTTGCTGTACCAGTCTTGTTCCTTATGGTGTTATTCTTGTTCCATGACATTTAGCAGAACTAAAAGCTGCATATTAAAAGCACATTTCTTACACACCAGTGTCCCTGAATCTACATTACGTCTAGCCCTAAAAATTGTGTAGAAGAGTCACCTCATCCATCTTCTCCACTCCTATCCCTCCTCTCCAAATGGCAATTTTCATGGCTGGTCCTGCAGTGGGTGTTGAGGTTCTGTTCCAACTGCTACAGAAACAAGAACTTTTCCCAATCAGATCTCTGCCCCAGCTTGTCAGACTGACCTCAGCAAACCCTTCATGTGCAGAGCTCTCAGCTCTGTTCACCAAAAGTCATTTGGCTTCTTAGAGAGGCACATTGCCAAGGGAATTTTGTGACAGATGTACCTTGATCCTATGAAAAACTGTTTAATATTTTAAGAACTCTCTCAGTAACAGCATTTCAAACTAAGTCATTTTGTGAAAATATTAAATGGCCAGATTGGTCTCACGCTAGATCCACAGTTCAGGTTACAAACAGATTTTTATAGTCTGCAACACATAAACATGTTTAGAAGATTCAGATTTAATTTAAAGAAAACTAAGGGTCAGAATTTATTTAAAGCAAGGTTGCTTTAAAGCATTTAATCTTAAAGTATTTTGAATGCCTAGCAGTAAATAAAGCTGCATGTTTGTTTTATGATCCAACATAGTCTAACAGTAGAAACATCCATTAAGAGAAGCAAGGCACAATTTATATTTTTAATTACTTTAATGTAAGTTACCAAAATACAATATTGCCATTAAAAGTGTAAAATGTAAAAAGATAATTTTGTAATGGGATTGGTGACAGACAGACTCATCTAGTGGAAAGTCTTCCAGAGGCAGCACAGGCAGCACAAATTTGGTTGCTGAATGAGGACAAGGGTGTGGCTTTGCAGAGAAGTGAGGGATTTTCCTGACAAATGTTAGAAGATACATCCTCTTCATGACAACCCTAACATTAACCAGTAAGTCACCTTTTTATCTGGGGACATGTAGCAATTTTGACTTTTCAAAACCATCCAAAATCAGGACAATGTGTCCACTGCTCAGGGTAACTCCTGAGGGTTAACTACCTGAAGGGAACTTGGGTGGCTAAAAGACTCCCACAGCCATCCCAGGGAAGAGAAGCTTTGCAATAATATTCAAAATTGAATACTTACTGATTGATGCTAAGGCAGGAATTCCAGCAAAAGTCCATGTTGAATGTCATCCAGCAAGAGTACAATGCTCTAAGCAGCACTATGATTGAATAGGGGAAAAACCTGAGAGCTACAGGAAGAATACCTGCAGATAGCAGTTGTGCAAAAGGGAAGGAGAAATTGTATTTTGTTAACGAATAAAAATGTATTTTGCTAATGAGTTTGTGTTTTGGATCTGCACAACTGATGGCACATCAACCATGGCACAGAGTAGAGCTTGGAATCTCACCCCCACCCTCTTTTTTTAAATTTTTTTAAAGTCCCCTCCAGTCAGGCACATTTAAATAAGTGGACAGTGTGCAGCACAAGAGCCTTTACCCTGCTGTGCAGGAGATTCCATTAGCTGCACTCCCTGCTTCCCTGGGCTTCTATCCCAAAGCCTTGGGGTCTGCAGGATCCTCACAAGTTCCTCAAAGGCATGGTGCACTCCATCCTGTGTCTTGGCACTGGTCTCTAGAGGAGGGGGAAAAAAGTTATTTTTGGGGATCAGAGCGAAGAGGGGATTTTTTAACGAGTGAAACTCCTCTCCATTCTCTCTTAAAGGTACACTGAAGTTGAACAGGATAAACAGAAATGCATCCCAGTCTGAAGCATCACATTTTTCCACCTAAAAAAAAAATCCCCAGTTCCCCATTTTCTCCATACTGGAGAAATTGAAATTGTTCTCAGGTTGTGACAATAAATCTACAAGATAATTATTCCATAACAAAGCTGAGAAACAAAGAATACAGAGGGAATTACATGTTGTCCCCTGTGTGTTTCAGTTTCTCCTAAAAATCTTTTCAAGAAGATTTCTCTTTAGAATCTGTTTGTTCCCCATCTTTATATTGTTCACATTGTACATTTTTTTTTCTCTAAGAATATTGTCTTTTGTGTAGCTGCAGCAGAAACCTGGAAATGAAAGATTAGCCAAGGTCCATGTTGACACCAGTAAGGAGAAAAACTTCAGTCTTCTGGGCTCTGAATTAAAAAATCCTGCTACTTTCAAGAGAATATAAAATTCATGCCTGTACAGTACATGCAGTAAATCTGTTTCAGAGAAAAGTGTATTTAGTTGCAGTCAGTGCAGAGCATCTCTGCAAAAAGGTGAAAGCTACATCCATGCATATGAATTACAGCAGAAGGAACCCATATTAATTAATTATTTTTTAAAAAAGGTATTTAAAGCAACCCATCAACCTGAAATATGATTGTACATTCATGCTTAGCAATACCAAAATAAACATGAATATTTAGTTTTTGTCACAGAGGTGCATACCTATAAAAAGCAGGGAGTGTTTCCTAGCAAACTGGATTCCTCCTTGTCTCTCTATTTCACAATCAGGCTGCAGAGACAAATTAAAAACATGACCAAAGCTACAATTGCCACTTTGAAGAAGCACCTCCCTGCAGAAGTGAGGTTTTGTTGAAAGGAAAAAAATGTCTGTAATATGTATGAATCACCTGGATTTCCCCACTCCATAGCTCACTGCTAGGCTGGCTGCTTGGGGGTCAAACTGAACAGCAGCAACACCAAACCACAGAATCCCAGAATCCCCTGAGCTGGAAGGGACAGGAAGGATCATCAAAGCCCCAAGAACCACACCATGTGCCAAATCAGTAGGAAATGAATGTGCTGCTATGTTCTGAATCAACTACAACTGGCAAGATCTGTGCCAGAAAGGCACAGCAGTCACATAGTCAGAAAGGCAAGTCAAAGGTTCTGAAACTTGCACAGGGGAGCCACACTGAAAGCTTCTTGTCACAAGGCAGGAGCAAAGCATCCCACTGAAGGCATCTAAATATGTCAGAAGAGCCCAGGAACAAGCAGCACCCAGAGCACCTCACAGCCACAGAGATCACACTGCAGAGCAGCTGAAGAGCTCAGTTCCCCTTCCCCAGCACCTGCAAAACAGACTCTGGTCCCAAAGCAAGGAGCAGCTGAGCTGCTGTGCTGCAGTGAACTTCACAGCTGGACAGCAGCTTTGGGCAGCTTTGCACCATCTTAACCAAATATTCTCAATTGCATCTCTTCAGAAAGTTTCCATTAAAATCTTTAATATCTGCTTCTAAAATGTTAGAAGTGGAGCTTTCCCAACTCAGCTGCAGAGTACATTACCTCCTCACACAACAGATGTGTTACTTGCAGCATTTATCTCACACTGATGAGTAAACAATCCAGGGAAGAACAGAAAAGGATGCATTCCCAAACTGACCTTACCAGTTTTATTGCCAACCAACATCTTCAGTGTTGCTTTTAGTGCTGTACATTTCCAGCTCCTTCAGCCAGCTTTCCAGTCCTGTGAAAGTCTTTTCCTGTAACATCATACACTGGTGACAGAGGAAAAGGAGCTTAACAGCTGCAGAGTCTTGAGCAATGTTTACTTCATTGTGACAGAACTTAGGCCACACTGCCTAACTGCTGCCCAGCAAAAGTAAACTACCAGGGAATTACAGAAAGAAAACAATATGAAATTCAAAAAAACCCTCAAAACAACCATATACTCTGCCCAGAGGTGGAACACATTGGGCTGTGCTCACCCAAAGTCACTTGAGGATTACTCTGCGAGTGAAAATCAAATTTACCAATAGAAATATTCTACCTGCTGGTAGTTCTCAATTGGGCCACACAGAGTATTTTAAAATAGGTATTTTGTTGCCTGATTTAATCTGTAAGTACACACACACTGCTGCTAAAAACACAGACTAAGTTAAAAGCTATTTTTGGGCACTGGTAACTTAATAACTGCATTTATGTAAATAACTAAGGTTTAAAAATCATAGCTAGGAAGAGTGTTTTGCACAGCAAGGTTCAGATTAACCTCCACAAACCCTGAAATTAGGAATCCCTTTGTTTTCTAATTGCTGTTGTCACACAGAAAAGGCTTAGCCATCCATTACCTGTGTACAAACCTTGAGTCTTACCATAATCACAACAATCACATCAATAGTTTCTGGTGGAAAAAAAGTAAAAACATGATGGGGAAAAGAACACAACACAAACCCTGATGAGCCTTATTGCCAGAAAATCACCAAGGTAATAACTGCAAAGCTAACAATTCATCCATTCAACAGCTTGCAGCATGACATCTCTGTTTTATTTAAAATATTTTGAAGCAGCAGTTTTTTCTGCCAGTGGTTTTGCAGGACAACCTCCTCTTGCAAGGACGTGCACATTTAGGAGTAATAAGGACCACAATTTCTGTAATCATGCTTTTGTTCCATTTACTTCATTCCCAAACCAACTCCTTGAGCTCCTCAGTAATAACTGGCAGTCAGAGCTCTAAAGCATTCATGTCCTGCTGTATCCTACAGAGGGAGGGGAAAAAAACCCAAACACACAATATCAAATGTATTTAAAACAAAAAAAGGTATTTTAAACTAAACAAGATGAGCAAATTTAAAATTTTCCTGACCAGTAAGGATATGTGAAACATTAAGATACAAGAATGAGGAAAGCAGTCAGAAAACAGCAGCAACAGAAAATGGTTAAGGAATGGTAGAAGAGCATGGAGAGGACTTGACTGCAAGCAAAGATGATAAGCAGAGAGCTGTAACAAGGGTGAGACAATAAGAAAGTAAAAGGGACTCTAGAGTAGATAAGAAATTTTAAATCAGTAGTTTCATTCAGTTATTACTGCTGTATGTCTCAAACTCATGAATAAGTAAGAATAAGCGAGGCACTGAGAACAACATGAAATTCAAAAAAACCTTTAAAGCAAACAATAAGGAGGCAACAAATCCCACAAATATTATGTTTTGAAGAAAATTTATTTCCTTTTATGTACAGCTTACAATTGATAGACTAACAGCTATATTGTATTTTTTTTTTTAAGAACCTAAATTAGGAGTATACTTACCTAATTCGATTAATTGTTACTAAGGACTTTAGTCCCAATCACTTAATTAGTAATGCCATATTCTTTCTCAAACACCTAAGACCATCCACATAAAATCTCTCCTTCCTAAGGCTCTTTCATTCCACTTACTTAGAAGAATAAAATGTTTCATTTATATCATAAATAATCCTGATCACACTGCTGCAAACAGATTTCCATTTGCAGATGCTGAAAATACAGCAGCAGGAAGTTTGGGACAAAAGTTCGACTTTCCCAGTAAATCTGAATCAACCTTTAAATAGCTCAACAAGGTTTGGATTTGGTTTTTTTTGCATGATTTTAACCAAAATAAAGCACCTGGTGTATAATACACACAGAGGTGCTACACAGCCCTGCAGGCAATCAACCTGTAATGTTGAATACATTGAATAATTGAATACAACCCAATAATTACCCAGAGTAAACCTTTCTGTGGTTTACTCGATTGATTTGCTTTGGGTCCTGCAGGCATGGAGCTGCTGCCTTTCTCCAAGCCAACATCTTCACAAGTTTAACACCTCCCAGAGCCTTTGAGAAGCTGCAGTCCAAGTCTCTGCTGGAACCGCAGGAATCCCAAACCTTGACTGAGGAAACCTTTCCAATTGTTTCTGTTTGTCTGTGTGATCCTGACAAACATCCCACATGCCCTGCAGCCTCAGCGTGCAATGGCAACGTGCAGAAGAGTTCAGCAAAGAGAGCAGCAGGAAGACAGAGGGGGAAAAACCACTCCTCGTGTATCTCAAACCCAACACATCCCCACCTGTCAGACAGGTGTACCCAATGGCCAGCTGTACTCACGGCCCTCCAGCACCATGCTCTTCACTTTAAAATCAATATCTGAAGAGTAAAAGGGCAGGTTTGTCAGCAGGAGCTGTCGAATGGCCACCTCAGCCACCTGCCGGGCCCGCACCATCGCTGCTCCGCAGGGCCCCAAGCAGCCCAGCCCGGGTGGTTCCCGGCTCGCCGCGGCGGGCTCCAGGCGCTGCTCGATCCGTGCAGCTCCGCGGGAGGCTGTGGGGACAGAACCCTGGGCTCGGCTCAGCGCGGTGCGGCGGCACAGCTCCATGGCGGCCCGGCAGCTATGCACTGCCCACAGCGCTGTCCCCGAGCAGCACCAGCTCCGGCGGCAGGCCCGCGGGCTCCATCCCCGCTGCACGGCTCACGGCAGAGCCCGGCGGTGCTGAGGATCCGCTCGCCGCTCACGGCGCTCCGGCCCGGCAGCTGACGCGGCTCCGCCTCTCGGGAGGGCCGGGCGGGGCCGGAGCGGCCCGCAGCGCCCAGGGGCTGCTGGCTGGCGGCGGCTGGGCCATGGCCGAGTACCAGATCTCGGTGGAGGAGCTCAACGACCTCCTGGCTAACGGCAGCGGCTGCTACAGCCTGCCGAGCGCGCACAGCAACGAGGTGGTGCCGCGCATCCACGTGGGGAACGCGTGAGTGCAACGGGGAGCCCAGAGGAGCCGAGAGGAGCGGAGCGGGGCCGGGAGGAGCAGGCCTGGCTGGGCCTCAGCGGCGGGGCTGGGCTGGGATGGGCCGGGCCGGGCCGGGCTGAGCCGGGCCGGGCTGAGCTGGGCTGCGCAGGGCAAGGCAGGGCTGTGCAGGGCAGGGCAGGGCTGGGCAGCAGTGCTGGGCTGGGCTGTGCCGGGTTGGGCTGGGCAAGGCTGGGCTGGGCAGCAGTGCGGGGCTGGGCTGGGATGGGCAGGGCTGGGCAAGGCTGGGCTGTGCAGGGCTGGGCTGAGCTGGGCTGGGCCGGGATGGGCAGGGCTGGGTTGGGCTGTGCTGGGCAGGGTTGAGCCGGGCTGAGCTGGGCTGGGCAGCAGTGCGGGGCTGGGCTGGGTTGGGCAGCAGTGCGGGGCTGGGCGGCAGCGAGCAGCGGCTGAAGGGCGGGCAGGCTGCAGGCTGCAGGCTGCGATCTGCGATCTGCTGGGTCCCTGCGGGGTTTGTTCTTTGCACCATTCCGATCCTATCCTGTTGATTCTCTTCCCCTTTTTTCGCCCATCTTTGTGCACTTTTTCCCAGTGAAATTGAGGATTTTTTAAAAAAATATATGTATAGTATATTTTTTTAATATATATATATATAGTGTAAATGTATAGTATAGTTGGGGTTTTTTTAATATATGTATAGTATACTGGCTCCCTGTTGTTATTTTAGGTTTGTACCTCCTAAAGAAATAGGAGTCAAGATCACAGGCTGTCATGAACTTTCTCCTAAGCCAAACCAGATGATGTTTGTCACTGCCAGTTGATGCAGGACATGCACTGGAGATGGGACTAAATTCATCCAGTCTGTGTCTGACAGCCACCATCTCCTCATATTTGCAGCAGTTGCCTGGAAGAAATGCAGTCATAGCTTGCGAGGTGATTTGTGCAGTAAATAATTTTAAAACTACTTTGAAGGTAGTTAGCTACTGCAGGGTAGTTTTCATTGTTCAGTAATTTAATTATAGAGTTTGGACTTTAACATGTTCAGATGCAAGGGTGTCTAGGAACAGAGCATGCATGTGTAAGTTGCACAGAGGAAAATCTCTGTCTAGTAGAAAACTTTACCGTTGAGAAGTGCTTTTTATGTAATAACTGACAAAAATAGTTGAAGCACCACTGCAGTTTGTAGCATAAGAAAACTTCAGCTGCTAGTTGGACAAACAGGCAACGTGAAGTTGTGTTGTCAGTGTTTTTAAAAGAACACTGAAAAATTGTGGAGGGCAGCAAGAAGTAAGAAATAACTTCGTGGCTGAAAAATTATTTCACAATGGGAACAGACAATCTACCTAATTTGTCAGCTTGAAGATTTAAGTCTGTCTTAAAAGATTTTCAGTTATATCTTTGAGGCATCCACAGATAGTTAAGGTAGTGCTGAGGTCTAGTTGAATAGATGGATGTCCATTAAGGTTTGGACACTGCATGGTGAACTTTGATATTCTCAAACTGGAGATAATATTAATTCTTAAGAGGATTTTTTGTGTCAAGTGGAGTTATGGCATATACTGAATTATAAGTAGCATTTGCTGTATTAGTCATTCTGAAAGAATATGATTGTTTTCACATCATTTTGATCTTTATGTCCTGCTTTTGTACTCCTGCTGTGTAAGGATAAGGCTGAAGAGCAGCCCAGTTTTCTGACTTGACTTCTCCTGTGAACTGCTGGGGAAGTGAACATCCTTTGTGTTCATTTTCCCAGGCATTGTGACTCCAACAGTGTGCATGGCATCAACAAAGATTGTAGTGCTCTGTGCCAATGAGCCATAGCTTGCTTTGGGGTGTGGATTTACAGTTCATCAGCCTGTCTTGTTCCTCTCCAGCGTCTGCACAGAGCTTGGAACATGTTTCAGATTTGCTATCTTGCTCCAGTGCAGTGCACTGATGGTGTTCATGTTTAGCTCAGTTTGGGCCTTGCTGAATCTCAGAGCAGGCAGGTGAAGCACTTTACCTCCTCCTGCAGGAGAATCAGAGCCTGAGGGAATAAAGCAGAGCAAAGTAATGTGGTCATTTAGTGTGGCATTCAGATCCTTGCTCTGACTCAGGTGGATCAAACCCTTCTGCAATATAGAGTCACCTTTAGGACAACGAGCAACAGAGATTTGATAACAATAAAAATTTTGATAACAATAAAAATTCACAGAGCAGCCAGAATAGGGGGATTGGAGTTCCAATACATGATATAAAAGCCAAAGAATTTGTACAGGAACTCACAGGAAAAGATTAAAACCTCTGAGTGAGATTCAGAAACTTCTATTGGTTACTTTTAGGAATATTTTGCAGAGGGGTGCTGCTGTCTCTCCTTAAGAGTAACTCATCTGTAGATAAAAATGACAGCATAGAGACATTCAGGCCAATGAGATTACATTGGGTCATAGTGCAGAATAACAGTTTATCTGTCAAATGACTTCAGGTTTTGCAGGCAGAGCCAAAGTAATTGATCTTCCAGGCAATACATGAAAGTCAAAATTAATAAAAATGCAGAGATAAAATGATAAAATATTTTTTAAATTATGGGTTTCCATATTACCATAGGCAATTCTGACCTCTCAAGAAGATTAGACAACAGTAAAAACATAGGATTCCTAAACCAAGAATTGCATAGGTGATAGACTAGCACAATTTCATATTTTTCAAAAAACAGCAAAATAACAATTTGGGATGCACTGCAAGTGCACATCGTTTTGTGTTCCTGTATGAGTGAAGATGTGTTGGAGGGAAGAATTGGACAGAATTCATTTTTGTCAGGGCTGCAGGTGACATCAGAATGGGGGCAAGAGGGAGCAGTCAGCACACTGGGGGGTGGTAGGTAGGCTTTTTATCCAGAGCAACCATGCTTGTGAAAACCAGTGTTTTGCCTCAAAACAAGCAGGCTTAGATTTCTGGACTCCTGACTGAGGGAATTTGTTTGTGGGGTTTTTCCCAGACAATTGGAAACCTGTACAATCCTAGCCATGTCTCCAGAACTGTGTTTGGTAAAAATGTTCTGGTTATGAATGCCCAACCTTAGTTTTTCTGTCTGCTTTAGTGTATGTGGGTAACCCATGAAGCAATTCTTTGTTCTTAATGGGCTAGAAGTGCAGGTGTGGTGTAAGGAGTATGGAGGGCATTCTCCCCAAATTCATATTAAATTCAGTGATTATAGGGGAAGTGTTGGTAAGGAAACAATTTTGCATGCACAGTACAGTGCAAATTAAAATGCAAATAGGCTGGCATTTTTTGCCATTAAAGACTTGCTTTGTTTGCTTATAACTCCATATGCCAGTAATTCAGTAATTGGTTGCTTATAACTCCATATGCCAAAATCATGTATCCTTAATTGCTGATGAATGAAACACTCCAAAACCTGTGTTTTGTGGCTGGTGAAATAATTCATCTCAGTTCAAAAGAAACACTTCTTCCTAGTGTTACTCACAGGATGAAGAACTCTAAATCTTCCATACTGAGAATGGACAGGACTCTGATTTTTTTTCAGGAGCCAGAAGAAGCTGATGTTAGCATCTCTCTGCTATTTGGAGGAGCTAGCATTTCAACATCAGGCATGATGCAGCTGGAATGAAATGTTAAGGATGAGAGAGATCCAAGGACTGTTTGCAAAGGGAGAAACAAATGCCATACAAATGCTCTCTTTTTCACCTCTAGCTGTGTAAGAAAATCATCTGTAAGATCTGCAAAAATCATTCAGTGGGAATGAGTTTGCCTCCAGGGAAGGCAGTCTGGCAGATTCAACCATGATTTTAGGATGGGAGTTCCTATTGATCCCAAATTCTGTATGCTGATCTATATAATATTACTTAAACAATATACTCACCCTACTGAGCATAGGAACTCAATGCTGAATTAACACTTTTTGGTTTGGCCTTGCTCTATAGGATTTTTGTGTTGAAAGCAGAATTCTCCAGACACTGAAACTTCTCCCCTGGCACAGATGATGTCCTGCCAGATGGAAAATCTGTCAGCATTTGTTTGGGTAATGAAGTCTTACAAATACTTGGTTCATTGCCATAGCTGCTTGGCACAGACAGCAGAAAATGTAGAAGCTTCAGTCATGCATAAGTCTTCATCTGCTTACACTAGAATTAAAGGGGTGAGCAGTCATCAGGAAGAAAGGAATTCTCAAGATGTTCATGGCCTTGAATTACATCAAAATTGTGAGTGAACTCAGAGATTCATATAGATGTAAACCAACTCATTTGGGTATTCATTTTTAGAATACCTGAGTGTCCAGCCAAAAGCCCTGGATGCATTGCCACCTCACAGAAACTTGTCCAAAGTGACACTTCACAAATGCTTCTCTGGAGTTCAGCTTAATATTAAGACTTCTTGTGTTTCCAATTTACAAATTGAGCTGTAGGGAGTTTTTAAAAAATATTTCTGTTTCCATATCCAGTTAGATCCATACTGAAAGCTGCTTTGAAAATCAATCTGTCTAGGTTTCCTCTTTTCACAAGGTGTGCAGGAACTGAGTTAAGCTAAAGCCTTCTGTCACATTCTGCTAATGTTGACCAGTGGGGCTTAGATTTTCCCAGGAGACCACATAGTGTGATAAAATATATGAGGTTTTCTTTTCTTCCCAGGAAAGTGAGGCAAATATTGTGACTGACACAGGGAATAATCAGATTCAGAATGAAAAGCAGTGGGTTTGTGGCAAAAAGGAGTCAATGCTCTCCTCATATTATTTAATGGTTAGCTCCTCTTGCTACAGGTTGCATTTCAGGCTCAAGTAAGGATTTGTGTATGATCAGTTGTGTTACTGAGCAGATGGATTGTTTGCCATTGTACAGCCTGGAGCTTTTATCAAAGCTTGTGGCATTATTACTGGATCCAATTAATTGTCATCATCAAGCCTGAAAGGCATGATTATGATGTAGCATCCAGCTCAACTGTTCACTAATAGGGTAAGTTACTCTTTTAGCCACCTGAAGATGGAAGGTAATGGTTTTTATTGGAAAAACTGAGGAGTTGGAAAGGACTTAGCTGACCTAAAAGCACTGAATGCTTTCTCAAGCACATTAACATCTTAAAACTCACTCATCTGGATTCTTTTACATTCGGATATTGATTTCAGCTGAGACACTGAAAATTGTAACACTTGTGATGAAAGCACTGAGCCTTAAAGACTGAATTGTATCTCTGTGTTCCTGGCCTCTGGATAGCCTTGGCAGATCTTTCCATGACTTCAAAGGTGTTAAATAGCACAGGACTACACCTCTTAGTAGCCCTCAGATGAGTCTTTTGAAGATGCAGGAACATTTACTCAGTTACTTTCTCCCTGTGGCCTGAGAAGGAGCCAGTGCTGTTTCACAGTGCTAAAAATGGCCCCCTAAAATGTCAGTTTGTCTGGACTGTCAGCTAAAGTAGCAAGTACTGCTTATCAGGTTCTGCAACACTGGTACATGACAGTAGAGGCTTTTTGTAACTGGTTTTTGAATTATCATATGTGGATAACGGTTAATCTTAGAAGTTAATGGTTTGTGTTACCATCTGCAGTATTTTCCTGCTTTGGTCAGGATTTTATATTCAGAAAGTTAGAATTTTATGCCATAGCAGGATCTAGCAGCTTCACTTTCATGTGTGCTTTCCTCAGTGTCAGCCAAGTAGCATTCTCTCATCCACAAGCAGTGACCATGGCTCTCAATATTCTTTTGAATTTATAATCTGTAGTTAATTCACTTTTGGGCACAGTATATTTGGCATCTATCAACAGACAAAAATCAAAGGGTTTGGTTGTCAATACCTTCTGAGAACATCATAAGTACTGAGATGATTCACCAGATTCTAATCATTTTCTTGACACTTCTTGTCACGCAGGTTCATAGCCAAGAACATTATGAGGCTGCAGCGTCTGGGGATAACCCATGTTCTGAATGCAGCAGAGGGGAAATCATTCATGCATGTGAACACTAATGCAGAGTTCTATGAAGGCACAGGCATCACATACCATGGCATTAAAGCTAACGATACACAGGAGTTTAACCTCAGTCGCTATTTTGAGGAGGCAGCTGATTTTATTGAGAAAGCACTTGCCCAGAAGGATGGTAAGGCAAACTGACCTATCTTTCTACCATGTTTTCTGTGCACTGCTTATGTTTCTTGGCAATTTACTGTTTGAGATGGTTCTTTGCTCGTATTATCAACAGAACAACCAAGTGAAAAATTCACATAAAGGCCCTGAATCAAAGACACAAGAATATACAGTAAGACAGCTTATTCTTCTGTTTATACATGCAGGTCTCCAGTATATGGCAAAGGGAAGTCTGTGACTGTAGGGGTGACTTTGAAATAGGAAACAGCTGCTGCATCTTATGATAGTGTCTTTCTGGGAAGAAATGTTTTTATTTTTCCTAAGAAGTGTTAAAGCACATTAAAAATAATTTTTAAAAAGTAACTTCAGGGTCTAAAAGTTGTTTTAGGACATTAGAAATTTCAATCCAAATGCAGAAATGATACAAGTAATTCAAGTACTGAAGAGTAGTCACATAACCTATTACATGGATTTTTTTCCAAATGTAAGAATAGAGAAATAAAAAATAAGAGACTGTCACCTTGCAGTTTGTATTACATTAAGTCATTACATTATTTTGTGTGCTGATTGCCTCTATTTCCTAGGATTGCAGGAAAGCTGAAGGCTATATTTGCCATGTTGTTTATTGCCACAGTTCTCTATAATGTGTTTCCTCAGAGCAGAAACCCTAGGACACAGTGCAGTGGGACAGATGGTGTTTGTGTTGACTATTTCAACATAGCAGTTACTTATTTCTACACGTGCTTCATTTCTTTCTTGCTTTGTGACTGAGCATTAAATAGGAGGAATGAGAACTCCCACAATTCTAGAAGTTCTTTCTCTGAAATGGGCAAAGGGTTAATGGAGCTGTGATGTGGGCTTTGACAGATGGAAATAAATTTTACATCCAGTTTGATGGAGTATGAAAAATTCTAAAAATTGAAATGCAGTTAGCATTGTGAATCACTGAAGCAGGCTGCAAGAGGAAATAAGGGTGTGCTGTGCCATGACTGGACCTGCTTAGTTTGATCTAAATACCTGCAGAGTCAATCTGAGTTTGCATAGCAGTTCTATTTGCTGATTCTTTCAGTTTTAGTAGTTGTCTGCCATGCCCACCACTGTTTACATAATGGTGCTACACAAACCTCTGTAGCTGGGTGATGTTGGAGCCAGACTTAAGATAAACTGGCTACTGCAAATTATTAGTTTTGTTTGACCTTGAGGTGTAGAGTAAGGATAGTGGAAATAAGAAAGATATAATAATATTCTCCCTCAATTTCATTTTAGAGTTCTGGAAGGCAGCCCTAAAGACACTGCCTTTCACAGGGAAAGGCTAGAAACCTTTTTGCTTCTGACCATTTGTGGAAAAGTCAATTCTCTTCCATGTATATGATCAAGAGTTTGGCTAATTTATGACTACAGACTCTCAAGAAATGTTGAGAATTAATTGTTTTAGCTTTTACCATGCTAGTGATTTGCCTTGAGCAGCAAAGTTTTTGCTGTTTAAGGCAAATGTGGTGAAAGGGTTTCTGCTGGTGTGATTCAAAGCAAGTTGTGGGTATGATAAGTGTGTATGTGTGTGTAGTTCAGCTGTTTTCTTATCTCAAAAAACTATTTACTCTGGGGAGTAGACTGAGGCCACCTGTCCCACTGCATTTGGAAAGGGGAAAATTTTTGTGTCTGGAAAAGCAGGTCAAAGGGGAAGCAGCTGAGAAACAATAAAATCAGGTTCAATATCTCAAAGAGAGCAGTGGCCTGCTTTTTTATTTTTGGATACCTGGCTATAGGATTTACCCTGTGGTGGGCTAACCTTCACTGGATACCAGGTGGCCACCAAGCTACACTATCACATCCCCTCCTCAGCTGGACAGGGGGAGGAAAATACAACAAAAGGGTCCTGGGGCAAGATAAGGACAGAGAAATCACCCAGCAATTCCCATCACAGGCAAAACAGACTCAGCTTGGGGAAGTTCATGTCACTTAATGCTAATCAAATCAGAGTAGGATGATGAGTAACAAAACCAAACCTTAAAAGACCTTCCCTCTACCCCTCCTTTCTTCCCATGTTCAGCTTCATTCCCTGTTTTCTCTCCCTCATCCCAAGCTGCACAAGGGGACAGGGAATGGGGATTGCAGCCTTTGCTGCTCCTTCCTCTTCATTTTTCCTCCCTGCTCCAGTCTCACCCATAGGAGACATCCAAGAACTTCTCCAATGTGAGGTTTTACCAGAAGCTGCAGTTTTGCATTAACTGCTCCAGTGTGAGTCCCTTCCTCCATGGGGCACAGATTGCTTTAGTGCAGATCTTCCACAGCTTCCCAAGTCCTGCCTGAAAACCTGTTCCAGCATGTGTTCCTCTGTCCATGGAGCCACAGGTCCTGCCAGCTCCTGCTCCAGTGCAGGCTTCCCATGGGGTCATGGCCTCCTGTTGGGAATGTCCCCCAGCTCTGGTGCTGGCATGGGCTCCCCCATGGGCTGCAGGTGGATCTCTGCACTCCTGTGAACCTGCATGGGTTGCAGGGGGACAGCCTGCCCTGGTCTTCCCTACAGGGGAATTTTCTCTCCAGTGCCTGGAATACCTTCTCCCCTTCTGTCTCCACTGACCTAGGTGTCTGCAGAGTTTTTTTCATATATTCTCACTCCTCTCTTTCCCCTGTTGTTGTGCAGCAGGTTTTTTTTCCCCTCCTAAGATAACATTACCCCAGAGGTGCTACAACTAGCACTGTTGGGTTTGGCGTTGGCAAGTCCATCTTAGATCCAGCTGGCTCTGACTAATTTGGACACAGGGGAAGCCTCTGGCATTTTCTCACAGAAGGCACCTCCCTGTAGCCCCCCCACCATCAAAATGTTGCCATGCAAACTCAGTACAGCCCACCTAATATGTAGAGTGAGTTCCCTAACTAGCTGGGAGCATTTTATTGGTGCTGATGAACAGCATGATTGGGTATTTCTGGCTCTTGTTTCTGCACTATAGCCAGCTTCATCTACTTGAGTATTAATGTGGCTTCATGAATGGCCAGAGAAGTAGGCAGGTATGATGCAGCAGGGAGTTAGCATGACCATTGGCAGCAGTGCAGCAAAAAGGCTGAATATCTTTGAAGAGATGCAGTACCTGGCAAACAGCATATTTGTTTTCAGTGTATTTTAAACTTCATTAATTTGTGCTCTTTGGTGCTGCTCATCTTTGGGGGCAAAGCTTGTCTAAACCACAAAAGACTGGAGAAGCGCAGTAAATAGTTTGACTCTTGTAATATAGTAGCAAATACATTTTAGTGAGATAGTTTGATATACAACCTAATTTTTTTTGTTTTGCATTATCTGTGGTCACAGACTAAGCTAGTCACTGACAGCACCTTCCTTCCAACTTCTCCATGTCTCCTACAGTGTTTGCAACCCACAGCTCTCAGTCTGCCACAGGACTGACATTAATAACTCTATATCCTAGCTATTTCATAGTGCTTTTCAGCCCTCAGCCCCACTCTAACACAGCTGCCTGTCTCCCTGCAGGCCAGGTGTTTGTGCACTGCCGCGAGGGCTACAGCCGCTCGCCCACGCTGGTCATCGCCTACCTCATGCTGCGGCACGGCATGGACGTCAAGGCTGCGCTCTGCACCGTCCGGCAGAAGAGGGAGATTGGTCCCAACGATGGCTTCCTCAGGCAGCTGTGCCAGCTCAATGAGAGATTGGTGAAGGAGGGCAAGATCAAGCCCTAGAACAGAGCGCTGCAGGGTTATTTTTTTTTAAGTTTCTCAAACCTTTAGAGGATGTCTTCAATGCTTTAGAGACCCAACTTTCAACCGCCAAGCTAAAGGGAAACAGAATTCCTGCTTGTCTAGTGAAAGTGTCTTTCTTGACCTCTGTGACTGTCTTTCAAGGTGGTACATAATTGTGTCACTGTTTGGAGCTGTTGCAATAAAGAGATGTTTCTAGAGGGGTGAGGGATAACTCCAGGGGTAACAGCTGTCTTCACATGTATTTTACAGCCCCTGCAGACTCCCTGGCAGATGTGGTTTGCACTGACATTGAATGTGATTCTTTTAAGCCTTGTCTTTAATCTCACCACAGCACCAGGTTCTGAAAGTCCCCACGCCTCTCTTCACTCATTCTTAATAGGAGCACTGTAATTTCTTTTTCATGCACACGGGTGCCTAAAGTTTGAATGTAGGAGCTTCGAGGAATTGAGAAGCATAAATACAAATGCACAGTTGCACTCACTTGGAAAATGAAGTGCATGCAGTGTTTTGTGTGGGTTTATGCAATACACAATGTGTGATAGTAAAGCCACTGAGAGCCCATTCTTGATGCACACTGTATTTCCAAGAATAGTTATATCTCTTGCTGTTACTATTGAGATGTAATAGTCTGTTATTAAATGCTCTTTTATTTTTATTTCAAAATCATCACTAGAAAAAAATGCCAAGAGCAAATGCTGAGGGAAAAACTTGAACAAGGAAGAAATCATATTTAAAAGTGCTTGTAGTTTATATATAATTAAGTCCTAAATATCTGAATATAATGGCTTTCAAAGCTTGTGTGGAATTACAGTATCTTTATCTCTTTACTGTCAGTGTTTAGTAACACAGATTGGAATGACCACACATGCAGATTACTTCCAGTAGGGCAGCACAGGTGTGCTCACAAAGCAGAACACTCTTGACTTCTTGGATTGCTTGCATGGTATCATTAAATAGAAATGAGCATTGTAATGTACCACATTGTATAGGAAATATTTACTTTCTATTGAAATAAATGATGTCTTGATTCTGTTTGCCATGCAGATGAAATGAGTCATTGCAGTGTTGAAAGAGAGAACTTTATTTGCACTGTGCCTGACTTAGTGTGTAAATGTGTTCCTGTGAGTTACAGCTCTGTATGAATGCAAATGATCCCCACTGCAAACTCAGAATTGGTGGTTAAACTAACAGAAGCCAGGGTGACTGTGTTCCATTCTTACCTGTGCTGTAGTGTAGTTCCAGAATGAAAAATCTTCACACTATTTTAAACAGAAACACTATGTCTTAGTAGTGTAATCCCAGATCTAGTTTTATCTACTCTGTTTAGTAATCAGAAATCACAAAGGACATGCATACATTGTTTTACTCCTGTTGTTGGGGTTGTGCAGAGGGAAGTTCTGTATAGCAAGCTGACTTCCTTGGAGTTAAACTCCAGAGGTGATTATTCTGCTTGAACACCAGTTTAACTGTTTTTCCTTCCACAGGGTGGAACTGCCAAATCAAGTAGCTTTTTCTCTATTGTGTCCTTCAAAGTGACACTTAGGGAACACTCTGCATGAATGTTTCCTGTCACATCTCTGCAGTCAATCAGTATTCAGTGCTTGCTTTGAGTCAGGTTGGGTCAGTAATAATAAGCAGTAATCAATCCCAGTAGCTAATTACATATCTGTTTGCTTTCTCCCATTAATCCATTTAATCAGGAGTAAATTCATTGCTTCTTCAAAATTCCTAGTTACTAATTCCATGTGTGAAATAGGAGTAGTGGCTTTAGAAATAGGAATACTGGCCTTTTCTACAATACTTGATTTTCCATAGTGCATAAATTACCCTTTTAAAATTTTTACTATTCGCATAGATTTTTTTTTTGTCTTGTCTCACACCATGTATTCTTAACACCTATGTGCACTGAAAGGGAAAAAAAGGGAAATTCATGTGGATGCACTTTGTCTTTCACCTGTTACTTGGAACTCAAAATTCCAGTCCATTAAAAAGCTAAGAAACCATGAGGCATTAGAACTTTGTTACTCTTGGGGTAGATTGTAAGAAGGCTAATGACTGTCAGATTGGAACCCGAATGGTTTATTAAAATGGAGTCTGTTTACCTTGTGGCTGTGTTTCTGTAGTTGTCAGTATCAAGAAATTTTGAAAATCAAAACAGAGGGGAGTGTGTTCTTATATTCAAAATAATCTTTTACTTCATGGGACATTGGTCACTTTAATGGTGACTCTGACACGTTTGTCTCAGTATAACAACTGATTTAGCAAATGTTTTCTAATATGAGGGTAAAGAGGTATAAGTAAGACAATGTTCTAAATTGGTTTTAAAAGTGAGGTGGTACATCATATTTTAAACTACTGATAGGCAGCTCAGTCATGAAACCATTTCTGCTTTTAGAGTAGGCTAAAAATAGTTCAAATGTCAGATCACTGCTCCATTAATGGATCATACCCTTCCTCTTTTAGTCTTGCTCTCCAAGTACAGTCGTGTTGCAAATTCCTCTGCCCGTTTTAGCTGGCCAGGAAGATCTTGTATCCTTCTAACCCATAGGGATATGCTGTATAGTTCTTCATTTCTCCTTGTGATTGTAGGAGGAAAGATTGTGTAAAACGTGGGAATTAGAGCTTTCTTTCCATGTAATATGAAACAGAGAAAATATTGGAAGAAATAGAACTTTGTATTCCTCTGAAATTGCTGTGCACCTGCCCTTGGCTGTGAGATGTTCCTTACAAACATTCTCATTCAGGAAGATACATTTTAAAAGAACTGTTTGTTGCAAACAGCAACACTGTTTTTGTAGCTGAAACTTCTTGGCCACAGCTATAGTAGTGTAATCAGGATTTCCATTAATATGTTTATCCTGAACAGCAGTGTGGTAATTTTTGTGTAGATAGTATTGTGGAGAAGGGATGGTGTCTCTATAAAATATGCATCTATCATGGAACAAAGATATCTACCCTGTCAAGTCTAGCACAATGAAAGAAAAAGCAATAGCTTTTGGCAATTAGCTTTAAACTACCTTTTATTTTTTTATCTTAGTTCTGCTAGTTCATGATGATGTTTTTAGCACAGAGAGACTGTCTAGTGGAATCTTAGTTTAGCGCAGAGGTTTCTTCTAAAATCACTTTAAGGGCTTCACCAGTGAGTAAAACTAGAAATAAAACAAGTCTGAGAGGTGTCTTTTAGGGATTTGCTGGTGAGAATTGGTGTACTGTTAATGTCTTCTGCAAATAAATCCTGGAAATAAGTGTTAGTTGCATGTTTTAATTTGAATTCCAATGTCGCTGGCTAGCTGACTCACCAGATGGAGCTGTAGGCTTGTTATTCTTCCTTAGAGAGTCAGCTCTGAATCCCTGAACAATGCTATTGTGTGAATCCAGTGTAGTCTTATCACTGAAAAAAACAACTACCAGAATGATTTATCAGTGTGTGGTAGAATACTAAAAATCCATTTATTTTGTATACTTGCAGGAGATCACAGCATTCAGACTGTTCTATTCACATTGTAGTTTGTGACATTGCCAAATTCTGATGAGACAGCTAAAAGCTGATTGGGAAAGGCTGCATCATGGAAAAAAAACCTCTGTTTGAGAAGCAAAGTTCCCAGTTGTGTCCAAACTGAATTCCTGGGCAGTGTGTGAAGCATGAGCCATTGTCCACAGTGCTCAAATTGCTCCCAGCTTAGGGCTTGGATGCTGAACAGAACCCCTTTGGCCCAGCTGTGGGCAGAGTGAGCACCTGAGCTGGAAGTGAGTGAAGCAATTTCAGCAAGTGGTTCAGATGTGTCTTCATTGCAGTGCTGCAGTGCAGGCATTTTGGGACAGATGCTTGAGTTCAGAAAGCAGCAGCAATGGACTCAGACTGAGTATGTGGTGCCAATTAACTCCTTGTGTGTTAATTAATGTGTCTGATTCCTTCTCAGAGTACTGTACTGGTTTTGGCTGAGTTGATTTTATTGCCAGTGTCTGCTAGGGGCTGTGTTTTGTGCTGAGCACAGTGATGATCTTACAGAGATGGTTTTGTTGCTGCTGAGCAGGGATTACCCAGAGCCAAGGCCTTTTTGGCTGGGGAGGGGCTGGGGGTGTGTGGGAAATGGGGGGAAACTCCCTGAGACAGCAGATCCCAAGGGACCAAATGGATATCCCAGACCATTTGGCATCGTGCTCAGCATATAAAGTTGGGAGTGATGGTGTTTGTCTTCCCAAGCAGCAGTTCCACGTCCTGCTCCCCTGGAGGTGTCTGAACACACCTGCCTGCCCGGGGGAGGCAGGGAATTCATTCTTTGCTTTGCTTGGCTTGCATGCCTGGCTTTTGCTGTTCCTATTCAACTGTCTTTAGCTCAACCCATGAGCTTTTACCTTGCAGATTCTCTGCCAGTCCCCCTTGGTGGGGAGTGAGTGAGAAGCTGCGTGAGTTTGGCTATGGCTGTGGGCAAACCACAACTCGTGACTAAGGCTGATATTTTTCAGCTCAGAAAATAACATCTCAGTTGTGAATATAAGGGCTCCAGCATCAGTCCCACCCTGCTAGGAGAGGGTTCATTCTGGGTACATACTATCCTTGATAACTCTTTTTTTTTCCCCCCCCTGTGCTTCATTAACAGTACAAAAATCAATTTTTTGTGGGGAGCTGCAGCTGCAGAAAGGACTGTGAGCAGGCAAGCAGCTACAGTATGTGAAAGAATGGGTTTGTAGTTAAGGAATCTGAATGTCTGTGAGATTTGGGTTCTTTTCTGGCATCTATTAGGCTGCCCTCCCACCTTATGGACAAGATATTTTAAGCCACAGGCTAAATACAGGTTCTGATTTTTACATTCAGAAAAATCTTTGGTATTATTTCTCTCAGTGGGTTATACAGATAAATGTTAAAACAACTAATACAGGGGATTGTTTAGGTACATGAGAGAAGCTACATCTGAAAAATTTGCATGTTTTGTGTGACAGTTGATTATTCTAAAGGAGATTCTGTCTAGTAGGATTGCTCTGACAATGATAGCTTTTGGAAATATTCTTCAAGCAGATATTCCATTAAAAGACATTAACAGAAACTGAGTTTTGGTGGATACATACAATTCTGAAGGCATTTAAACAGGGGAATAAATAGGTAGCAATGGTTCAGTGATTACCAACTTTGTTCTGCTCTCCTGTCCTGCTTTTCAGCTGAGCTCCAAGGTGCCACGAGCTGTGATGTCACTTTGGACAAGGTGAATAGCCATACATGGTGCTATTCCTAGCTGACAAAAATAATACCAAAATCTTTGTTTAGTTCCTGGTCCTTCAGGACTTCAAGTCCTTCACAACTTGTTCAGTTTAGCTCTAAGCCAAAAATAGATTTACTTGTAAGTAAGCAAAATTAGGCTTAGAAGAACATTTGCAATAGTTGAGAGTTTGGGTTTCCTGTATTGGTGAGACCATCATTAACTGCTGTGACAAGAGGAGGAGGCTGGTAATGAAAGATAATCAGTGCCACTGATGATGATGATAATGATGATGATGGTTATAGAGAAAAAAGAATCAGCATATTGGAGGCATATGATTGTCTGTGACAAATACAAATATTTGTTACAGACAATAATTGTTGTTTATAATACAGACTGTACAAAGCAGTCTGTATTAAAGGATGTATTAAGAATATGTCCTGACTGGCTGAAGAGAAAAAAATCTTGTAGAAGGAGAATAGTCTGTTGTATTTCTCCATAAAAACAGAGTGATTTCTGAGATGGGAGGATGCTGGGCTGGAGGCAAGGAGGAAGGGGAACAGGCAGTAAGGGCACACTGTTGTATGAAACACAATGCATGATTTCTTTTAGACATTCTTAGGAGTATTTGGAAAGGAGAACCTTCTGAGAATGCTGATTTCTAATTCTGGGCT
Organism: Lichenostomus cassidix; assembly: GCF_008360975.1. NCBI lineage: Eukaryota > Metazoa > Chordata > Aves > Passeriformes > Meliphagidae > Lichenostomus > Lichenostomus cassidix. Next base: position 2,405,884 of record NC_139507.1, read on the forward strand.
GAGCAAAAGGCTAGGAAAGGAAAGCACCTTCCAATACATTGCAGATGCCAATATTTTAGGAAAGGACCATTGTACAGAGCAGGTGTGCTAAAGCTCATCCTGGTGCATCTGCTGTGTCTCTGTGTGACTAAAGAGGTGAAATGTCCTCAGGTCATTGTTTAATATCAAGGGCTCTCCAAGGCAGAACACACCTATATAGTAAATTTGGTGACACCTTTTTTCTGTTCCCCATCAGGGGAATTGTCAGAACGATGTGCAAGGCATTCTGAGTCTTACAGTAATAGGGGTAAGTCAGAATTGGTTTTGAATCTCTTCTACAGGAAATATTTTCATGAGAAAATATGTGACAAGCATGGCAGTAACACTCAGTTGTCCCTGTACTGCTTTGAGCAAACATTTTGTTCCCAGCAGCTGTGATGAGCTCAGTGTGGATCTAACCTAACTAAAGGCTGAGGTGCTTTCTGATTAATGTATTTAGCCTAACATCATTTGCAAATCCCTTCAAAGTGGATGTGGTCTTGAGACACAGAAATTATGATATTATCACCACTATCATCCCATTTTTGCAAGGAAGATCAGATTTTAAAACATGATACATGAATACATGTCAGGCACAGATGCTCTAGACATAAAGTCATCAGTTCTCTCTTTTTGTTGGTTCTATCATGACTGGAAATCAGTCTGGCCATGTTCTTGTGTTTAAAATAAACAACATGTTTTTGTGTTTAAAATAAACAACATAAATAAGCAGTAGTATGAAATGAATTTAAAGCAAATGCAAACGTGTTAAGATTTTTTTCCAAGTGTTAAAAATGTGAGAAAGAGCACATCAAAAACTATGATGTGCAACATTCTGGCTGTTTACCCTAAAAAACATACTCCAAATAACGTTTTTTATGGAAAAGTAAACACAACAACTTCTCATATTGAAATAAACCTCTTCCCTGTTCCTTCCAGTATATTTGTGGAACAAAATGTAGAGCTCCTTGTTTTGGAAAGGGAAAAATGCTGCCCTACCCCTAATCATTTCTCTGCAGAGACTGAAAAGCAGTTTGTAGGTTTAATTACTTTACACAGCAAGCAAAGGGAAAAGGAATAAAAGAGCAAAAGTAAAAAGTCTGAAAAACTTTTGGAAAAGACAATAGCCAAAGTTTCAAATATGGATGGAGGTAAAAGCAGGATTTAATTACAACATTGTTAGTAAAAAACTGCAGAAAGACTTGTCAGGTTGCAATTCATTGTAGTCTTGTCTATCACCATTTGTTGCCAGGCTCAAAAATTAAGTGAATATGAGAAGTTTTTTTGCATGAAAGTTGTAAAATATTGTCACCAGCCCACCCCCACACACCCATTTTATTTCACACTGACAAAAGCTGAGATGAATGAGTTGCTGTCTGGCCCTTCCCACTTTGTGTAGTCATTGGCTGGCTTGGTTCTAAAAAGGATTTTAAAAAGGGGAATAATGTGCCTTTGCCTGGGATCTGGGACTGTCAGGGTGCTGAAAAGCTGATCTGTGAGCTGCCAGCATGCAGATCTGCTGGGCAGTGTGCGCTGTGTGCGTCGTGACACAAATCCCATTCCAGCCGGCGGGAGGCTGGCAGATGTTTAAAAATGATGCCACAGAAATCATTCCTGAGATCACTGAGAACACAGAAACGCCGATGGAGCAGACTTTCAGCAACAACAATACAATGAATCAGGCAAAACATGGAGGAAGACACATACAACAAACTCCAGATCTTAACGGTAAGAAAAATCTCATTTTTACTGTTTTGGATCATAGCAGACAATATGTAAAAGAATATTTTTTATCATATATGTTTGTTTATTAACACTTTTAGGTGTGGCCCAACTGCTTTAAGTGATAGGGATTTATATCTACTATTGAGAAAGTATGAATATAAACATTAGAAAGAATATATTGGAGTTTACTGATGAAAACATCACTGCTGCTCTGCCCAGCTGCTCTCTGCAGACAACTCAATACATAAAACCTGAAGTAGATATTACTTACCACTTCTCTGTGTTTTATGCTTCCAGTGTGAGAAAATACCACAAGTCACTTTTCTCTCTTTAATATTAAGATGGGGGAATGTGCTGACAGTGGAGACAATAATATAAATTCTTAATATTTAGGGACATCCACACTAGTTGTGACTAAGATCACACATCAGAAATGGCACATGAAGTTTGTCTTCAGCTGGATGAGAGCAATGCTGCTCACTGTGCTTTGCTAAAAGACACATCTTCAGTCAGATTCCAGCAGCCAAAAATGCTCCATGATCTATTGTCACTGCACTTGACCAATTGTCTAACTTTAGCAGCAATGCAAAACATCTCCTCCTTTTGAGGAGAGACAGAAGGTGGAAAGCCAACACCAAACAGAGAAAGGTAGCTTTAAAAAAGTTTTCTGCTGGAAAATAGGGCAAAATGGTGCTCCAGACACACAGCAGAAAGCACAGAGCAGCACAGCAACAGATCAAACTTAGAGTTGCCACTGTTGTGCATTGCAGATCTCAGCCAGCCTTCTTTTTCTGGGCACACATGGAAGGCAATTGTGAATTTCTGCTGCAGCTGTCAGTTAAGGCTTTTAAAACCATAGGGTTAACAATATTGTAAAAGAAAGGAAAAAAAAAAAAGGAAAGAAAAAATTTAAAAAGGAAAGAAAAAATTAAAAAAAGAAGAAAAGAAAGAAAGGGAAAAAAACCCCTCAAACCAAAAATTCTAATGCTTTTGAGTTAATTCCTGAGGTTGGAGCACTCTGTTTCTCCCAGGCAGCCCCACCAGCCCCAGGTCAGAGCAGGTTGGTTTTCTTGTCACATCTGAATCCCTTCATTTTTTAGCCTCTTAACTACTCTAACATCAGGTGATGGGAATCTGCCCCATGATATGTGCATATTTTTTGAAGTGGAAAGGACATTTACTTAGGAAATCAAACAGTGAAGGACACTGGGCAGTTGTTTATGGTCTTGCATGTTCATTTTGGCATCTTTAACATAAAGAATCAAAATTATGACCCAAAGTGGGCAGATCTGTCTGGAACATATGGGGATGCACCAGACCATGAATGATTTTGCACTTTGAATGATTTTGCACTTTGTTCAACCTGCACATGACAGGACAGGGCATAATGCACATAATATCAGCCTATAGAGCTGAAGCAAAGGCCTGGATATTTAACAGTACCTGCCTGTGCATTATGGGGTACAAAACACCTTATTCAATGCATTTTTTTTCTTCCAGACAGGCAAAATTTTCGTAGATGCTTAGGGAACTCGGAGTTCACATTGCCAGTATTTTTGCCACAGCTGACAAGGATTGTTTAATTTCATTAATGCAGTCCTCCAAACTTCTAAAAAAAAGAAATCTTGCTATCTGTACTTTGACAAATAGAAATCTGAGCACCAAAAGTCCTGTTTCTGTACTTCACAGGAAAATCAGAAATTAAAAGGTCTGTACAAATACTGTTCTGTCACTAATGATTCAGGGTCAGAATTCTCTTTTGCTGAAGTAAAGAGGGAACTTTGAAGCGTTCCTGAGTTAAAACTGTCCTTTTGACTAAGAGAAGAACATTAATATGTGTTTATCTAGATGAAGTTATTTGATAAACACCTAAAAATCAAATTTTGTGTCTTCCCAACAAGTCAATTAACCAAGCATGTCATTTGGGAAAAGAGACACTTTTGGGAAAAGTTATGTCCCTACAACTGGGAAGTTTCTAAATACTTCATGCTAAAAAGACTTGTATTTTCTAATGCTTCTTTTGCCTATAGTTATCCATTGAGAAAAAGGAGAGGGAAAATCTGTAAGGTTCCTAATAGCCAGAAGATGCCTCTAGCTATCTGAATGAAACTATGTGGGCCATGTGGAATTACCACAGAGAGTAGTGAACTTGGAAAAACTAGTGCCAGAATAGTGGGAATTCCTCAGTGCTGCTGTTACCTGCAGTGATTTTTCTCACCTGGAACACATTGTGCAAGCTAAAAATCACTTAAGAAACACTTTTTGTGGCAGAAGGATTTAAATCTGGAGTTAACATCTGAAGTTAATAGAGTTAAAGTAGAGCCATGGGAGAAGGAGTTGTCCATGGGTAAATGAAGCCAGGAGATCACTGTCCAAATTTCCCATGAAGTAGCAGCTGCTGCTGGGGCTGAACTCCTGAAGCTCCATGTCCCTCTGCACAGCACTGACATGAAATGTCCCTGGTGGATTTTATTTCCCAATTTGTATATTGTTATTCAAGGGTCTCACAGCCAGAGCAGCCAAATAGCCACAAGCTGCAGGAGTGGCTCTTCGGTGACATTTCTCCTGAAAATCTGCTGTTCCAGACATTCCTCTTGTACCTATCTCAGAGAGACACCTGCTGCAGAGACCAAAAAGTGCTTTCTCAAAGAGGAAGCAGCCAGTCATTAATGAAGTTACTCTTGTTTGCAGTTAGCAGCCAGTAATTAATGAAGTTACTCTTATTTGCAGATAGCAGCCAGTAATTAATGAAGTTGCTCCTGTTTGCAGATAACAGTCAGTAATTAACAAAGTGACTATTGTTAGCAGACAGCAGTCAGTAATTAATGAAGTTACTCCTGTTTGCAGCCAGCAGTAATTGATAAAGTTACTCCTGTTTGCAGCCAGCAGTCAGTAATTAATTAATGCAATGACTCGTTTTGCAGCTAGCAATCAGTAATTGATGCAATGACTCGTTTGCAGCTAGCAGTCAGTAATGAATGCAATGACTCGTTTGCAGCCAGCAGTCAGTAATTAATGCAATGTCTCTTTGCAGACGCAGAGTTCAGCTGCCGCGAGATGCGCACCACGCGCTACCTGACCGACGGTCCTTGCCGCAGCCTCAAGCCCGTCAAGGAGCTGGTGTGCTCCGGCCAGTGCCTTCCCTCCCACCTGCTGCCCAACTCCATCGGCAGGGGCAAGTGGTGGCGGCAGAACTCGCTGGATTATCGCTGCATCCCTGCCCACAGCCGCACGCAGCGCGTGCTGCTGGCCTGTCCCCAGGAGGAGACGCGGACTCACAAGTTCCGAGCCGTCACAGCCTGCAAGTGCAAGCGCTACACTCGCTACCACAACCAGTCCGAGCTCAAGGACTTCGGCAAGGAGCCTGCCAGGCCTCAGAAGAACAAGAAACCCCATCTGTCCAGAGCCAGGAGTGGCAAATCTAACCAGCACGAGTTAGAAAATGCTTATTAGGAGGTGGCTCTGGGTGGCACAGACTGGCAGCTCTGGATGTTTTGTAAACCATCAAAAGGCGCTCAGAGGCCACAGCATGATGTTCTGACTGCAGTAGGTTCCAATTCCTTCTGCTAAGCTGGGTCAAAGGCTCACACAGACAAAAATTGATCAGATTGTAGCACTTATGGTCTGATAAGAGAATGAGATAAAGCGAGCAGGAGGGAGCTGGAGGGACACCTTGGAGGTTCATGCGAGTTTGTGTGTCTGGTCTGAGGAGGAAGGCAGAGGAAAGTGAAGCTGTTATGGTGACAATCAAGCTTGGCTAGAAATCATTCCACTCACTTGCTGTGAAAAGAACACTGAGATCCCTTTCCCAGACACGTGCCGTGATGCAGGACAAGCTCACAGTTAGGGAAGCACCAGTTGGCACTCTCTGAATGAGCCATGGAGAGTTAGGGGCAGCAGGGATTTCAAGTTACGGTGAATGAAGTCAAATTGTTGGGAAATTAACATGTTATCAGATGTCCTCATGCACCAGGTGTTTCCTCTCAAACACAGAAACCAAAATCTGACAATAGTGTCCTCAAAACAGAAGTAAAAATGTGACAAATCTATTTCACACTTTTGATTAAAAGAGTGTGGGACCAACAGGTTCCAAACTGAGATTTGGCAACTAAGACCATATTGATTTAGGAACAATGATTTGTTTTAGGGACAGTTCAGGAAATTCTACTAAGTGGAGCAGGTTTATGAAACAGATGCTCCTCTCAAACCAGATAACCTCACTGATGTTTGTCCTGTAAACAGCTAACAATATACATAGTTTACCATAAAAGATACTGATTACTCCTTATTTCCTAGAACACATTTGACTTTAATATCAGCTTAGATATGTCCATTTACATTTCCTGTTCTGTAGAGTTTGGATTATCCTGCACCACACTTTGTAGCCCTATAGCTGTGCAAACCAAGCTCTGTGAGTAAGGTGGTGGTTCTGCATTAAAAGTGAGCCTCTGCTAAGTCATGAATTCCTCTAGAAAAGTCTTTATGCAGCTTTGATAAGTCTTTAGTTTGGCAGCAACTTTCTTTTACTTAGCTTCTCGACACTCAGACTAATGTTTGTGTTTTTACATTAAAGAATATTGTTAGAAAGTGAATTGTATACGTCCTGTAGAATTTATGCTGAAATAATATAAGCTGTGGAAATTTGCAATGTTGATAGATTTTTCAATTATTTTATGTGGGATCAGAACCTAGAGAGAAAAGGTATCATTTCAGAGAGAGAATTATGTATTTATTTTTTTCCAGAAGTTATTTATGCAATGTTTTAACTTGTAGAGAATGAGGAGTAATACTGCTTTTAAAATATTAGTCTGTTATTTTTAATTTTAAATACATTGTTAATAAAGTTGAAACAATGATTAATTGTAGGAAGACTCCTTGATTTTCAGCTCCAGCATAAAGCTGATTTCCTGCAAAGCCAGTGATTTACAGAACAGTCAGGGTGTCAACTCCACTTTCTGTGCTCAAAAATGTTGAGGTCCTTATTTCCAACAAGCCACACATCTCTAAAGAATCTCCATTTTGGCACTTCTTGCTCTAGCACAGGATATTTCATTCCTGGGCAGATGAGTAGCTTAGAAGTATTTCTGTATTCTCATTTCTGTTTTCCCCAGTGGAGTGACATTTCCTGATTCATATGTTCACAACTGGATAAAGCCACCACAGAAAACAATAAATCTGTGAACTGTCAGCCAAGATTTCTTGATTGAAATCTGATTGCTTCAGGCTTCTTTCATTGGGAAAAAAAAATAAAGTAAAAAGAAGTCTGCAATCCCTTTGCAAGTGCTGCCAAGCAACAGTTAAAAATTTGTACAATTTGGTATTGTAGATTTATGCTCATTTCCCTTTAGTCTTTAGGAAACATTTTCCAATAAAGTCAGAGAAAACTGAGCTTGGAATGCACAAAGCATTCAGATCTTTCAATGCAGATGTAAACATGAACAGCTTTTTCAAGACAAGCAGTATATGAGGTGTCCTTTCATTACTAGAGTTCCATACATCGTATAAAACCCAAAATAAACCATTGTCATAACTGCCACAACATTTTCCAGACTTATCTTTAACTTCATGAATTTGACACTTGGGGCTTAATTTGCAGAATTCACTATTAACACTATGAGCACTGCTGAAGTGAGAAAAGCAGAGCAGTTCTCTGGCAAGATGTTCCACAGTCTCTAAAGCATCTAAAGTCACTAGAATATTGTTTTTAAAATGTTGATTGTGATAAGCCAGTGAAAGAGACTTGCTCCACTTCATGTCAGGCTTCACTCTGGGTTTCAGGCAATTCAGAAGCACCAGGCCTGCTTCAGGTGGACCAGGAATGTCTTTCTCCCAAGTATTTCACCTGAAAGAGGTTCTCTTCCCAAAAAAAAAAAAAATTCTCCCATATAATTCTTGTCTACCAAAAGTGCAAATGTTTCCTGCTGTTGAACTGCCACTCAGAATCTTGAGTTTTTCTGCCTTACAATGTAAGGATTCATTCTTTGCAAGTTATAAAAACTTTTACAAGAATCCCAGTGGATTCTGGGGCACTTTTCCTGCTGCATTTCCTCTTAACACCCAACCTGCTTGCAGGGACTTCTCACTGGTTTAGCCACAGGTGCAAAGTGGATGAGATGAGCAGTCTGCAGGTATCATTGCTCCTCTGTGACCTTAGTGCTGAAATAGTCAGCTCCAACCACCACTTCTGCAATTTATGTTATCAGGAAATAAATAAATAAATAAATAATTTATATATATATATATATATATATGAAATTGTAGTGTTTTGCAAACAGCTGGAGAAATCAAAATATATACGAAGTTTCAGAGGTAGACTGCTGCATTCTCCTCCACCTCCACATCCATGTGTGTTCTTTTCAGACAGAGGATTTGGGGTTGTTAATTCATTTATTTCTTTATTTATTTATGCAATCATCCTCTTTTTTTTTAACCTCTAATATGCACGATTTGCGAGGAGAAAGAATCCCTAACTGTGAGTTTTTAAGAAGTGTCTGTAGGAAATTGGAGTTTCTCTTTTACACAGAATTATATACTTTCAGTTCATTTCAGAGAATGGACAGTGACCTGATATGTGCTCCTCCCACAAAAACATTAGACATGGATTTTCTTCAGAGCTAAACTCTTCAAACAACAGTGTTCATTGGAATTTTTGCAATAAAATAGCACAATTGTGCATCATTTAGGTGCTGCTAAAATGCAAGTAGTAACAGATCACTGCTTTTACCTTCACTTGGCTGAGAACTGAACCATTGCCACAATGGGAAGTCCCCAGAAAAGCAATCAGGGCACTTTTTTCAGACAAAATTCATGATTTCTCCAAATCTGCTTTACCCCAACAATTTGTGTAGACTGTGGCACATTCTCTACAATATACTCACTGGCTTAAAATAGTCACTGTGCTTACTTCATTTCTTTTTCTGGCAAAAACACAACTCTGCTCTTATTCAGTGAAAAATAAACCTCCCAGCAGAAGAACGAGCCTGCTGGTGTTCATAAGGCCCCAAAGATTTTGCACGAGGTTCAGCTTTTTAATTAGAAATTGCACAAAAAAGAACAGAACTTTTTATTCCAGGGCCCAGAAAACACATTACATGTGTGTTCTGCAAGTGTGGTTGAGAAAGTCAGTGTTGTGAAACACGGAAGGAATAAACATGTATTTTTTTAGCCACATGACATCAACTCATAATTAGCTTGTTTCACTCAAATTAGTGCAGCATATGGGCACAGAGAACAACTTTTCTATAATAAACAGCCTTGAAAGCCTTAAATTATCATATAACATATTTATATGGAGCTGGAGCTTGGATTGAACATACTGTGCAGCTGGAACCTGAAATTTGATAAACTGGAACTCCCCTTGACAAGTCTACTTTTAAAATAATTCAGCATTTAAAATAAAGCCAGGACAAGCTGCAGGACTTGCAGCACATGCAGCCAAGGTTATTTTGCTGCACTAAGCATTGCAGCTGCTCCCCTTTCAGTCTCAGAGCATCAAAGCACAATTCAGCTCAAAGTTTTTTCAAGGGATTGACATTTCTCTTCCCACAATTGTGGAAATTCAGTTTTAATACTGGATGTTGTAGTGTCCAGCAGCAGATTTTTGTGGACAAGGCTCCACATGATGCCTTGTTGCCATTTCATTGAATTAGGAATATGGTGCTTTGCTGTATTTTTTCATATTATTTACCAAAATGAATTTTACTCCTGCTAGAGTATAACAAACATAGAGCATCTGATGACCAAAGGGAGGAAGCAATGCTGATTCTGCTGTCTCTCAACCATTTCTGATGCTGCATCCTGAACTGGTTATTCCTTTCAATCCTAAAAGCTTTCACTGTTCTTTTATGAGAACAAATTCTCACCATAAAAAGAGGATAACAAAACTAATCACTAAAACCTGAACAGAGGTAAAACTCATCAGCACAGGCTCTGCTAATTCTGAAGTAAAACAAATACAAAGAGAATCTTCAAAACATCTCACCTTTGTCACATCACAGTGTAGAGCTAAACTGAGCATGCCAGGGATCCAGGGGCAGCCACAGCTTCTCTGGGCAGCCTGTGCCAGTGCCTCCCCACCCTCCCAGGGGACAATTCCTCCCCAAAATCTAACTCTCTTCCAGTTTAAACCATTGTCCCTCATGCTGTCACCAGACTCCCTGATACAGATACTCCCCATGTTCCTGTAGATCCTATTCAGATCTACAGGATCTAAATAAGATGATTGCTCAGAGTTCTCCTGGAGCCATAAACATCGATTTTAGCCCTCCCAGGTGTGTGATAAGAATCAGATTTTTTTGCCCCATATTGGCCACTTAGATTACAGTAGATACCAGCAGGCCTCTCATGACATTTGGGAACTTTAAACTGAAATGGTGAATTTTCTTAGGAACTTGTGCTTCACCCATGCTGTGAACACATTGTCCCTCAGGGCAATACCATAAATTTCATCTCAAAGAGGAGTGCGCAACTCAACAGAGCCTCAGCTGAGTCCTGAGTCCCAAATGGTCCCAAATCCTTGTCTGAGTCACAAATCCAAACTCTTGCCTCTCCCTGCTGAAGATTCCCACATGAGGCTGTTTGGAGTGTTAACCCTAAGACTGAAGCTTTCTAGTTCCTGGCTTTCCAGGCAATTTAAATATACTCTCAAGCCAAGGAATAAAAGGGTATTTATTTCATGGTTACCAAGTCCCTATATTAAACAGACATCATTATCACTCCACTAACAATTTAGTGCTTGTAGCCTGACGTTATTTCAATTAAGAAAACAGCTCAGCTCTGGCTGAATAAATAAGTGATGTCATTCTTCATTCAGACCTCCAGATTCTTCGGTGTAAAAACTTCCCTTAGGAGAGCTTTTGGGACACGGTGGCTCCTCTGAGACTATTTACATCTCTCAATTTCTCTAATCTCTTCTTCCTTCCTTCCTTCCTCCTGTCTGTTTCCTTCCCTTTCACTATAAACTGGCCAGTATTTAACTCTAATGCTTCCAGTCTGCCCAACATGCTTTTAAAACTGGGTGGTTGTTGTTCTGTTGTTTTGTTGGGGTTTTTTTATAACCAGAAATAAAGCTTAATTTAAGGTAATTACTCTCCCATTTGGACAGTTTTGCTATTTGCAGGGTCTTATTTTTTTTCCCTAGTCAAATTAGCAGGAGAAGTTAGTTTTAAAAGTGATAGTTTTCTCCTAAAATTGTTCTTCAGATTAAGGGTGGCGCTCAAAACCAGAAACTCCTCACTCCTGTTGAATTTCTGCATGTCTAGAAACAGAAGTAGTGCTATCAGGGAATTATTGAGGGGAGGAAGAGGATAGACAATGACATAGACTTCCAGTGAATTGACAAAATACATGTTTAATTGATCACCAATTAGCATGGGCTTCCAAATAGATTAATCTTCAAATCAGAGGTGTCCAGAGCCCTCCAAGGAGCAAAAATAGGCCTATTTGAAAATAAGCATTTCTGTAGAACTGGTTTCTTTTTCAATAACATCTCTGATATGGCACTGAGAGCTCACAATCAGTCCTAAGGACTGAACTTGCAATGGAACAACTGTACTTTGTGGGGAAAAAAAGTGTTAATAAATGCAAATGTTCAATGGAGCATAATTCACTGCTAGGAATAAGTGAATGGGATATCCTTAATGGGAAAACCAGCATAATTCCAGAATTCAAGCATCACATCCTCAAACATATCCCTTTCTCCTATTTGGAATGCTGTCTGCAAGGATTGTAACTAGTTTTTCATTATTTTGGGGGTTTGGAACCTCAGCATGGCCATTGCATGTGGTTTGCAGCACAGTCTGAACTGACAGTTTGCATATGAGCAATAAACTCAGTCCACATCCAATTTCCTTTTAAGCTACACAGCCCTCAAATATGTCATTCTCTTTTGCTCAGCAGTCCCATCACTCTCTGCTTGCTGAAAAACACCTCTGCTATTTTGATCTGTTACAGGCAGACACACCAAAGGACCTTGGATTTACTTGCATTTCCCTGCAAACAGTGAAAATATAAATTCTAATATGTATTTAGGGTGCAGATAGAATGACACCTGCCAAAGAGCATTCATGCAAATATTTTTATGGGTGGTCTTTGGGGAAATGGCTAAAACATAGCTGGACCTGGCTGTCCAGGGAGACCTCACACACAAGTCCAGAGAAAGGCTGCTGCAGAAAACTTTAAAAAAAAATGAAATAAGAAAACATCAGTAAGATGAAAGTCATGCCCAAGAGATAACAGTAACTGATATGGGTTTCAGTGGAGCTGTACTGATTTTTGACATCTGGATCCCAAGACAGTATTTAAAGGGCAATCACCCAGATTGTCCTAATGAAGTTCAAAACAGGATCTTCTACTTATGAAAGGCCAAAAAAGCCACACTAATCAGCCAGAACAAACCCAGTGAGCAGTAATAACAAAAGTATTCTTTACATCTGCAGCCTGTGGCAATTTAAAATCAGTTAATTTTCAAAAAGTTCACTCTGAATCACTGGGAAGTATACTTAGTTCCAAGTAGCACATACATAAATGATACTGATTTGAAAGAAATAAACTAAAATAGAATAGGATAAATATATTGCAATTGTGTGGCAATGTATTTGTTATGCAAGAAAAGCAGCTGGAATATTGGCAAGTCAAATCAGGAAAGCTGAAATGGGGTCTGAGTTACTAAGTCCATTTTGTTTGGCTGACCAAAGCCACGAGACCTGTGCATGCTTGGTGTTTTGTGTCCTAAATTACAATATCTGGCAAGGAAAAAAAACGGGGTTTTGTCTTTGATCCTCAGCTAAAGCAGACTGAGAAAATCCCTTCATAATTGGTTAATAGTTCATGGGGCTAAAATCACTGTTGTAGCACAATCTGTGGGAACAACACAGGAGAAACATTTCCTGCAGAAAGAATGCTGAAGTTTAATTACTGCACATCACACCAGAGAGAATTTCAATTTTTAGGGCCCTGTGTTCAGGCAGTTACTAGGTAGCCAGCTTCTAGTGGAATATTGATGCTTTAGTCTAATCTCTGCTGTGCCAGAGAACAGTGCAGGGGCCTCATTCTCATGATGGGGCAGGAGGAATTCTACACATTTCTTAGCTCTTATCCTCATGTACATTGCTATGCCAGGCAGTTTAATTAATAACTGTCCACATCTTGTCATTTATCATGACCCAAACAGGAGGTGAGGACCCTTCCACATGCATGCTGTACAAATAAATTAAAGTTGTCTCCCCCAGTCTCACGGGTTTGCTGCTGTCACTCACTCGTGTTGTCCTTCCTGCACTTCAAAGAATTGCATCTTATCTGCTCCCAGGGCTGGGCAGCTATTTAGGTTGTGCAGCACAAAAGCACTAATGCAAGCCTGCTGGATAATCCACCAGCAATGAGAGAATTAAATTATTGAGTGTTTTATTCACCATAAAACATTTACCACTAGGTTTTCAATGTACAGCAAGGAAGGCTGTTCCACGAGCAAAGAAATGCATAGAAATGCATCCTTGAGATAATGTGGAAACACCACAGTCAGATAATGATGTCAAAATAAGCTTTTTCACTGACTTCAGACATCATTAGGGCAATATCTGATTTTCATATCACAAAGCTAAATACTAACTAGTTCAGTATAAGTAAATTGCTCCTCTTTCTTTGAAATTACAAGTGCCATTCTGCATATGAATACTCAGAATGGCTCTGGGTATTTTTCAAGATTTTCAAGCCTAAAAAACTTCCTCTCTGTGAATGCAATTTACAGGAAAAACCAATTCCAACTGAAATGAGAAGGTGGACATAGCTAGAGAGGGAGAGTGATGGACACACTTCCGAACACAATCAATTTTTGATAAATAAAAATAAGAAGTTTATCAGACATGCTCTATCTTCAGGGACACAGCATACCAGGGACCAAACACAGGGAAACAAGAGTCCCACAGATACTGTTATTTAAGTTTAAATAAAACCCCAAACTGAACTCCATTTACTCTGCACAATAAACTGAACTGTGAGAAATTTTCAATGTGAATTTGTGATTGCAGACAGAACTTCCCATGTCTGTCCAAGACAAATGATGGAACATCTCTGGTTGGTTTTGCAGCAGATCTGGCTGATGCTGGAATTGCCTTGTTCATGGCTGCTGAGGGGCAGCAGTGAGGGATGAACTCCTGCAGGGACTGCCAGAACCTTCCAGACAGAAGGAAGGTGCTGCCTGCCCTTAAATAATCATATTAAAGTATTGGTTAAAGCCACTAGGATGGTTCAGGTCACACTTTCACCAGGAAAACAGTAAAGAAAATAGTGGGATGTGCTAGTGTGAGCATATTGAGTGTCCCAGCTCTGTCCCACCCTGCCTCTGTGTGAGGGTGATCCTACAGACCCTACAGGAGCTTCTGTAGCCCTGGGGAATTGGTGCTTCTTTCAAACCATCCACCCAAATTTCATGAAGAGAAGACATGCTCAGACAGACACAACACACAGATCAGTGCCAGCAAGAAAATCATGCAGCAGAGCTCGTGAGATTCTCTTGTCTAAAATGTTCCAGGGACACAAAGCACCAAGGAAAAAGGTGTTTTGACCAAAGGAAAGAGACTTTTCACATTCGCAGAACCCATGGCAGACTTCAGGTGTCAAAGAGCTGAACTGGGAGCACATTTTAATAATGTGATCTGTGGTAATTCTGGCCCCTTCTGGCTGCAGTAAATTGCCCTGTTTGGCTGGAGCCAAGCTGAAATAGCACCTTGGGCATGCAGCAGGAAATTACCTCAGAATATACGAAGCCTCAGCCTCTAGGTGATAAGTAAGGACCCAACAAATTAATCTCATCATCTGCATTCATCTTTGGGTGCTGCTCTGTGCCAGGCCACAGCGTGTGGGCTGGAGACTATTTTTTTCATTTGTCTAACTGAAATGGGCAGTTTGAGTTACTATGATACAAATGTTCTATTCTGTGCTGTCTGCAGCGTGGATTGTTCTTACTGAAATAGGAAGAGGGATCATGTCATATTTTACAGACACGTGGAGAAATGATTGTGAGCTTTCTTTAGTCAACATATTCTGAATTATGCATTGTATAAGTCTGGTGAAGGGAATTTATGGACATCCTCGGTCTATTTTCCTTTAATGGTAAGAATCTTTATTAATAATTGTAACTTAATTATTTATTATGACATTCAGAATCCACTAGCTTTTACACTCTGTCTTTGAATTGCATTCCTCACGGTATTGTTAAGTCCTTTCAAGATCAAAAATCACATCTAAGTGAAATGGAAAAAAAGTTTCCTTAAACTCGTGATTGAAATTTGGGTATGCTATTAAAAAAAAAGAAAAAAAACCACATTACTTCACATTACTTTATAGAAAACAACCCACCCTCCATTTCAAGGAAATACATTTATTTTTCCAAAATATGTCAGTAAATTTTGTTGTCCTATGAATTTTTGAGCAGCAGAAAGGACAGAATCATTCCAATTCTCCCTTTTTTCCTTCACACACACAGTGACTCCATGGCAGACATAAGGAAGAGAGGCAAATCTTTATTTTGCCTATATTCTGTCTTTCTTATGCTCATTTTAGAGATAGCAAATTGAGGATTTTGGTGTTTTCTCCCAACCTATTATTTATTTTGAAAACTAAATGCTTTTAGGCACAGAAAGACCATTTTGTGGGCAGAGTTTTTAGACTCTTCAATAAATGTATGAATATGTGCTCAAGACACAAACAACCCACAGATTACTGTGAGAAATAATCCTTTTACTGTAATATCAGTCCCTAATGATTAATTTCTAATCCTTGGCAAATGACAAAAAGCATGGCAATAAACAGAGGAGAATATATGTAATATCATTCATTTTGCCAGCCCATTTTCTTTGTTCTGCAAACAGTAGCTATCAATGTATTTAATAAGTCATCTCTGAATGGTGATCACACATGACAGATGTACCAAAAGTTAATTTTCTGTTTGTCTCTGCTTCCTAGAAAAGGCAAATTATTCCTCTTGGATGAAATCTAAGGCATGCAAAGATGTCAGCACAAGCAGTACAAACGTGAATATTTCTATTGTAAGAATCTGTTATTTTATTTCTTCTACCCTTTATATTTGGGAATAGATTCTTACCCCACAAAACCATTGAACCAATGTCTCTCAAACAAGAACATTCTCCTGGTATTAGCCCATGGAAAGAAGTTTCCAGGCAAAAGTCTGTGGCTGGTGACACAGAAGGAAAAAGAGGTTTTCTTGTTCTAATGGGTTGTACTGCAGGAGACACAGTTTCTGGACAGATTCTTTCTGAATATTCCTCAATATCTGACTTTGCCATCCTGCACAGCTCTGCTCTGCACAAACACAGAGTTACCTGGCTTCAAACTGAGCTCTAGCTCCTGGCTGTGCTGACTGCCTGAGGAGAAACAGCACCAGAGGGCAAATTCCATGAGAGACAGACCCTGTGCAGCATGAGCTATGTTGGAAACCTAGGAGATTGGAAAACACATCTTTATCTCTCATAATTTATGAAAAACCCCAACTTCCCAGTCATCTGAAGGCCTAGGATTGACTTCTTTGGTGAGAAGATGGTCTTTAGTGAGAAGTAATTCTTACTCTTGCAAACACAGATCTAAAACTGGTCAAGGTATGAGAAGTTATAATTCAAAGATTTTTTTTCCTTTGCTTCTATGGTTAAAAGCAGTTTAACCCTTTGACTCTAAACTAGGAACAGTTCTTCATGTTCTAAAGGGAATTCAGTATGTTTGTGCATATTTGGATGGTTAAACAAGTTGAAACATAAAATGTTCACTATTGCTGCACAGTGGATGAGGCAAAGCTACTACCTTACAAATAAATTCATAAATTCATAAATTAATTCAAGTGACCCTTAAAATCTATACACACTAATGTTTAGTCCAGGATCCCCTACTGATGATACATAAACCCAACTGATTTACATGTGGGCTTCCAATGTTAGTGTGATAATGAAGTGGGAATAGTTATTCCACCTTTGAAAGTCCAAAGCTCTGTGGCACAGAATTCTACACTTTGGCTACAAGGCCAGAGAAAACTGCATTTTTGCAAGGAAAGGGGAGAGGAAAGGTCAGCTGCTCAATTATTCATTAGCCTCTACAAAAGCATAACACTTTGAAATTGTCACTGAAATAATGACTGCAGCCATAGGGACTAGAATTCAAATATTAGGACAAGAAGCTTAGTTTTTAATTCTCTGAGCAAGGGAAAACAATTCAGGTTTATCTTATGCTTGCTCACCTCTTTATTACACTTTTCTTTGCTGGAATACCCTGCACCAGCCTTGGATGGATCTGGCTTGGTCACCTGCTTGTCCTCCACTGTGGGGTCACTGTGACATCTCAGAAAGCCCTAAACTGGTGAATTCCCAAAGTTTTCTCCTCACTCTGGGATGATGTTGGCAGAACACTCCATTCTCTGCTCTGTTCCCTGTACTGGGTTGGCTCCTGGGAGGTGACCAGGAGAGCCAGGCTGGGGACACAACACACCCTCAGAGCTGCTTCTCTTGAGTGACAACCCAGCCAGCCTGGCTTCAGCAAAAATTCCTCTCTTCAAACCCTAATTACTGTGCTGGCAAAGCACTCCGAGTGGTTTTTCTAATTGTTTGTATTTATTTGCAAAGTCTCTACTGCACAGGGTCCTGTGATAAATATAATTCCACTCATGGCTAATTCGATGCTTTTTTGGGGGTAGAAGGGAGAGTAATTTCATGGTAAACCATAATTACTAGTACAAGAAGTACCTTAATTGCCAATCCAATCTGAGGGAGTAGCTGAGGCTCAAATCAGCCTAATTAGAATTCTACTTGTTCATAATAAATAAGTGGTAATTACTAATTGGATCTAGCCTACAGTATTCTAAAAGTGTGAATTTAATGTTAGTTTGTGTTTATTTTGGCCATTTCCTGCTTGCATTAGACTGACAGTCTGGCACAGAGGAGACATCCAAGAACTTTTAGCCTTCTCCTGCTGTCAGCTCCTCGTGGCAGAGACCTCTGGCAAAACAGACAACTTGATAGTGCAACCTATATCTGCTGAGTGCTGAATATCCAATATCTTGAATATCCAGTTCCAGCTGCAGGTGCAGCACACAGACTCCTACAGCTCTATGGTAACTCAATCACCACGTGGAAAAACAGTTCTAGCTTTCAGCTCCCCATTCCTCACCTTTTCTGATGAAACCACACATGTTAAAAATGTCTTGTGTTATTATTTGGGTCATTCATGGCTTCTGATTGATGCCAAATTAAAAGGGGAACTTTTAATATCAGTATATTGTTATTACAATATACTGATAACTTGGCTCCAGCTGTTCATCAAATATGCATTGAATCACAAGCAGAAATCACATTCTACATGAAAGGAGGTTGTAGCCAAGGGAGGATCAGCCTCTTCTCCCAGTGACAAGACAGGAGGACAGAGCCTCAAGCTGCACCAAGGCAGCTCTAGGCTGACATTGGGAAGAATTTCTGCCCAGAAATGGTGATCAGACCTTGCAAGGCCCAGGGAGGTGACAGAGTCACTGTCACTGGAGGTGTTAAGGACAGATTGATGTGGCACTCAGTGGGTGACAAGGGGGTGTTGGGTCTTGGCTGGACTGGATGATCCAGGAGTTCTTGTCCAGCTTGACAAAATAACAGAATTGATAATCCTTCTGTGATAACAGGAGGGTTGATTCTGTGGTAACAGAAGGATATCTCCCACACTTCTCCCCACATTTTACTGACCCAAATAACTGATGCTCTTGTAGGCCTGAAGCAACACTAGTAAGAATAAACAATGCATAATAAAAGTATTTCTTCTGTATAAAATGCATAATAAAAGTATTTCTTCTCTTTTTTTTTCCCTAAGAACTCACTAGTGGGTAATGGGAAGATTATCTCAGACCTACAAACACATTCCAACTTGGGGTTGGTACAAGTGTACAGCAGATTTGACAATTAGAACATTTTAGTAATAAAAATTCAGAGATTTTTCATTTCCAGTGACCTTTACCAGTCTACTTTAGTCGCTTTCCTACTAATGGGGAACTGAAATTTGTTAAATACAGCAGCTACAGGTGCAGCAGCTTTGCATCTTAAAGAATCCCGTGAAAAACACGGGTAAGAAGCAACTGTGGGAATCAGAACAGATATTTTGTGGCATCACCCTGGTCTTGTAGGGCTCTCTCTAATGGGTAAGAGTCATGTTAGCTGGTCACACTGACTGGCCAAAGGACAAATATCCAACCAAACCCCAAATGTCAGGCTGTTTAAATCTGTCAGTATATATCTGTCATATATCCCCCTAGCTACAGGCAGACACAGTGTAACACATCCTTGGAATGGAACAAATCAGTAACTCCTCTTCACCCCATTTCTACCTTTTTTTCCTTTTATTTTTTTTTCTTTTTCCCCCTTTTTTCTTATTCTTTTTTTTCTTTTTCTGATTTTGAATCCTTCAGAAATAAATAGAATTCCTTGGGTTTTTGGTTGTTTTGTTTTTTTTTACATCAGCTTCTGTTCTCATAGCTTCTGGGCAAATAGTTCCTTATTTGCAAGAGGGCTTAAGGCCCTGGGAACCCAGCAAGGGGCAAGTGGAGGAGCTGCTCACACTCCTCCTTACCAAGCTAAAAATCACTTTTTCTATCAATCAAACCCTACATGAGGCCTCCTTCAACTTACAGGCTCCTCACCTTTGTGTTATGATCCTGCCAGTCACTGTCGTGGCAACCACGGAGATCATTCCAGCTGAGAAAACTCCTACTTTTTTGGGGTAGCCAGTTGCTTGACACGTTAAAAAAATAAAGCATCCACTTGAAAAATTTTACCTTTTTTTTTTTCTTTTCTTTTCAGGCATGGAACTAAAAAGAACAAGACATGTAGTACCCTGGAAAACATGAAAATTGAATTTTTTCTCCTTAAACTATAACTGTTACCTCCTGAGTCACAGCAGGAACCATGGTGCCTCTCTGTCTTTGAGCAGCAAACCACAGGAGTGACTGTCACTGTCACCTTCTAGCACAGAATTTTGCTCCTCACACACATTTCTCCCAAAATAGCAACAGCCAGAAAAAAAATTAATGCCTCCCCTTACTCCCAGACACCAATCTGGCAAACACACTTGTAATTTGCTGCAGGGAGCTGGATTGTATGAGTTACAAGCATAAAATAAAACCAAATGAGGAAAGAGCTCCAAGCAGGGAGAGGGAGCATGGATTCAGCAAATCTGGGGGGTTTTGTGCCTTTGCTGCACCCAAAGGCTCGTGGAGTCTGAATGTCTTCACTCCTTGGCCTTGTTCTGCTGCAAAAATCAGCCTTCACAGCTCTCTTTTTCCTTATCCAGAATGGTCCTGGCTGCAGCCATGGTTTCCCTCCTCCTTTGCCATCCGTTCCAGTGTGAGGTGTGTGACCTCGTGGGCTTTTCTTGGCTCTCACTGCAGCATTGGCCTTTCCTGAAAGGAAATTCCAGCTGGGAATTTATTAACTGCTCCGTGTGCTTGGCTGGGAGCTTCTTTCATGCCAGTGAGTTCCTCCCTGGTTTTTTTGCCCCTCAGCTGGAATCTCCATCTCTCAGCTGCATCCTGAAGGTTGTGTGAGCAAATCCTGCCTGTGGGGCTGTGGAGCAGACTGTGCTCAATCCATGGAAATTCTCACATTCACCAAGCTACAATTCAATGATTTTTAAATTTTTTTAGTATAAACAAAAAGAATAATGGAGCTTCTTGATAAAGCATCTTCATACTTTTACTCTATTCTATTCTATTCTATTCTATTCTATTCTATTCTATTCTGTTCTATTCTATTCTATTCTATTCTATTCTATTCCATCCCATTCCATTCCATTCCATTCTGTTTATTTTCAAGGGGAAGGAGGGGAGGGGAAAAGCACCGTTTTATTTAAATTTCAGCTACGACTTCACAGCTGTTTCTTTACCCAGAATCGCAGGTAGACATCTCCACCTCGTGGTGTGAAAAAAAAGTATCTCTCAGAAAATTCCGAATTGCTGTTTTATGCGAAGGCAACGTTTTAAAATGACTTTTGTAAATTATTTTCCAAGGCAAACTGTCCTCGTCAGCAGCACATTTACTTAAAAAGTCAGGAAGGAAAAAGGTTTTGTAGCCTATTGGCTTGTATTTTCAGTACACAAGCTGACATGCTGGTTAGTGTAAATTTTGTTTTTGTGGTCTTCACAGCTTACAGTGTTTTGAAAACAGTGAAATTGATGCAATGAAATGGAAATGTGGTTACATTGCATTTAAAAATGTACCAATAGAGGGAGATACTCCACCATAACAATTTATTCCTTCACAGCAGAACTTACTGGCAGAGAGAATTTAAACTAACAGAAATAAGTAATTGTTGTTCTAGTTCTAAGATGTAATACAACACAAGGTGTTCTATGGTTTCAGCAGAATTCCCAAAAAAAATGGCAACTGACTGACTTTAATTACTAGATAGGATTACATAGGACACCTTTAAAACCAGAATTTACTCCAATCTCTTCAAAACTATAAACATTCTGTGACTATATTCCACATCATAATAACTTATAGAATGTTTTTTATGCCAAAAAAAATTCTTTTTCCATTACAGTCATTCAACATAGGACTGAATTGCGGCTCTTCCAAAATTATTTTACAAAAATTTCATTTAATTGCCTTTAGTTCGAATACTGAACTCACTGAAAGAGGTCACACAGCAAAAGGTGGTCTCAAGGAAAGCAGTGCAGACCTCTTAGCACTGAAGAAATTTAGCAATTTATCACTTGTCGGATAATCCTAGAACTGTATTTATTAAGATCTCCAGAAACATATGGGATTCCTAACACAACAAAATCTCAAAATGAAAATGTTGCATTCTGCTCTGCCTCAAAATATATTAACCATGCACTGAAGTTTAAGTGTAGATTTGTTAATCCATATCCACAAAAAATGGTTTTAAATGGCTGAATGTTCTGGTCCTCTCTGGTCCTTGGGGATGCCATGATTCCTGTTTCTTTCATGTTGTCTGATGAAAAGAACAGAAGAGTTTTGTAATCTGCCAAAAGCTGAGCTAATTTTGTATTTTTCAAACTATTTGCCAGCCAAACTCTTTAACTGTTCCTTTGCTGACCTTACAAAATATTCTTGATTTAATAGAAAGTTTCTGCTGCCTTGGAGCTTGCTCAGGACATTCAGCTCTCCACGAAATAGCTAAAATAGCATGCACAACATCAAGACAGGAGTCGTTAAAAAAAAGATGATTTATCAAAGTTTTTGGCAAATAGTCTTTCCTGTCTTAAGGATTAATGTGGTAGCTGAGACACTATTTGCTTTTACGACCTTTCAAGGGAAGGATATTCCTCATCTTTACATGGTCTTGGGCCTCAAATCCAGAAAAAGAACTGAAAGAGGAGAGACAGTGAGGAATACAGAAGTTGTGTCTGGACTTGCAAGCCAAGATCTTTGCTCCCTTAGCACACAGCTGCTGAAAAACTGAGCATGCTTTGCTTCCTGTAATTGCTAAATTTCAAGATATATATTTACCTATTTTCATTCATATTCACTTCTTAATAGTAGAGAGAACCCAAAAGGCAATGTTTAAAAAAAATTGCTTTAAAATATCCCAGTTAAGTGGGGAACAGATTCAAGGCACAAAAAAACCAAAAAAAACCATGTATGCATCCATCCACCCTAGAATTTGTTGTGTCTGATTTCCCATTTTCAATGACAGCAGCACCACTTTTCCCTTTTTTTCTTTTTTTTTCTTTTCTTTTTCTTTTTTTTTCTTTTTTTTTTTTTTTGTGGTTTCATGTCACTATTTTTAGGAATGAAACACTGTGTAACATTATAGCAGCTGCATTTCTGCAAACTTAAAGCTGCCCCCTCGTTCTTCTGCTTTTTGCTTCTATGGCTCCCCGTCCTAAGATAAATTATCATGTGAGTGTCTCTGAACACTTCTTGATGTTTCCTCTGCCTGAGGGAGGATTTCTTTTTTTTTTTTTCTCCCCACTACTGTGAAGCCATCAAATTTAATTAATACCGGAAATATTGACTTAGTGCTAAGAGAAACATTATCATTATATTAGAAATTCTTGTGGTGGTGATGCCAACTCCCCATCTGCAGAGCAAGTCAGACACTCCATCTCAGTGAGTGAACCACGTTTTAGATAAAAGTCTTTCGAGCTAAAAGCAGCATTTATTCACCTAACTTCAGGTATTTATTATACTCCTTCAGATTGAGAAGCTGGCTGTTTTGTATCTTCTCTTCAACACTATCTCTCTGACATTGCAGATAATTTATGCTTGAAAACTCCCCACAAATTGACTAAAAACTTGTTCCTAGAAGTTTAGGGAGAAGAGAGATAAAGATATCATACAACTGTGATATCACTGTTAAAAAATAGCTGCTTTTAATTTTTTTTTAAGAAGGAATGTAGGCTTTCTCTCTAAATCTCCTTCAAATTATCAAAAGTCTAATACTGATTTCCTGCAAACACAGACCTTTTAAACTTGACTAATTTGTCACATGGCATTACATCAAAATGCAAGTTAACATTTCATGATATTTTGTCCAATATCTAATGTCTTTTAATAGAGCTCTTTAGCTTTCTTTGGTGGGAGATCACTTTTCCTTTCCAGGTGCACTGCCTCTATTAGTCTGAGCTTTACCCTTCTATTCTTTTATCCTTTCAGAAAGGCTGAGAATGCTATTAGAATGACAAATAGATACACAGAGCCCACCTTTGGGCTTGGCATTTCCTTCCTAATTCTCCCAGCTGCTGGAGCTCCTTCTCCTCTCCTCAGGTGCTCACTGCTCCTGTCCTTGGCACCTCTTCTCCAGCTCTCTACCCTCTGCTGGCTCTGCTTTTTCCCTGGGAAAATCACCAATTGGACTGAGAAAAACTCAAAGAGAAATCTCCACCTCCCAGCCTCCAGCTCATTATGGGCTCATCCCTCACCAAAACCGACCTCCATTTTTTTCCATCCATTTTTTCAGCACTCGGCTGAAGAGATGTTGACTTTGCGAAGGTTAAAGGTGGCTGCCTCGGCCAACAAATGGGGTTTGGCAGGAGGGATGGTTGTTGTTCTTTCAGGGTGAAGTGTCAGGAAGATGCAGAGGTGCCTCAGCCCCTGCTGAGGAGCAGAGTGACAGCAGCAGCTGCCGAGGGTGCTGAGCCCTGCAGGACCTCAGGCTTCCCGCTTTCCCATCCCCTTTTCCCACATCTGAAGTTGGAAGAATAACAGTGAGAGCTCCATGAGGGAGGCAGGGTCCGAGCAGTTTGAGCTGGAATGCAAAGGGATGTGCAGGAATTCCCTGGGGCCCTGCAGAGCTCTGCTCAGAGCAGCAATCCTGAGTGGGAGCTGAAGCTGATCCTGACTGAAGGGGATGTGGGATGAAGGGAGAACCCTCCTTTCCCCTCTATCCCTGCAAGGACAAATGTTTGCCTAATTAGATGGATCTTTTTGTAGATCCATCAGACTTGGTCTGAATTCATACAAACCCCACATAACCTGTGTAAGTGAAGTGTTATACATATGACAACACAAAATATAAATTAAATATTCTGCATTTCTGGACTCTGACTTAGATTCTGCCACTGCCTGAAACACTTGCAGTGTTCACAAATTCATTATAACCTGATCTTTCCAAATAAAGATCAGTCTGAGGGTCTTCCTCCTGCCAGTGAGTATGAAGTACTTTGAAATGTTTACTATTTAATGCAACACAGCAACAGATTTAAATATTTAGGTGAGTTCTTCCTAGAGAATTAATTAGGTATTAGATATTGAGTATTTTGCAAGAAAATGAAGATTTGTGTGATAGAAAGGAATCTGATGTTCTTGTTCAGAATGATCTAAATTAAAATCACTTGGTTGTCTGGAAAAGGCCAAGTTCTAAGAACCACCAGATATAACATGATAAACACATTCCCCACCCCACTCAGAGTCCATGAAATTTTACAATTCTGAGCTATACAAAACCCAGAATAAAGTATCATTCCAGCTCCCGTGGAAAATGAAGACTCCACGCCTGTTAAATCTCTGTGTTCCTGAGAGAACACAAAACCCAGCAGCAGTAGTGGGAGAAGGGAAAGAGGCACAACCTGCAGCAAGGCCTGGGGGAGTGAGGGTTTGAAATGCTTGCAGGCAGATTCTGGAAACATGGAACACATGCAAACATAAATTGTCATTAAAAATATGGAGAACAACCTCGAGAGGAGTTGCAGGAACCCCAGCATAGCAGGGTTTGCCATAATTCTGTGAAGAAGGGATTGAGAACAGATTCCCTGTTAATGTCTTTTCAGCTGTGAGGGCTCTAGGGTCTAAAAATCTGCTTTCTGTTAGGAAAAACTATAAAATGTTCAACGAAAGATGAAAAACATGTCTTTCATTGGCTTAAAATCAGGAGATTTCCTTGCAGGAGGGTGTATTAAAAATTCCCTAGAAAGTAGAATACAGAAGGAATAACTGCCACTGGCAGCAAACTCCAACTCTTAGCATGTGTTACAAATCTAACAAAACAAACAAACATCACTCAAAGCCTTGTATGTGTGTACAAGCCAGGTTTAATAATTTTTTTTTCACTTTAGGGGTGGACCTTAAATTATATATAATTAGTGAAGTTCTTTCTTACTTTTATTTCCCACTTCAGTTCTTGAAATTTGGTGCCTGTTGAATTCTGGTTTAGGTCTTTTTCTAAGACCTAAGCCCAAGATGGAGGATTTTGTTAACAGTGCAATAAAAATAACTTCATAGTGTTACAAGGAAACATTAAAGACTTTTTTGTGTGCTGCTCCTTCCCTTAAAAAAAAAAAATACAGACATTGTTTCTTTAAAAGGCTCCATCTGCAAATCCCATTAGATGTGCATATAAGGTTTCAGATGATTAATAGCTGCCTGCTTTGCTTTGGTTGGAGGGGCTGAGGGGATGTGTGTTAACCCCTCCCTCCCCTTGCTCACATTTCACTTCACAAACTTGTCACTGTCTCCCCAGCACAGTATTTAAAAAGTGTTTCCCTCATGCCCAGCACTCCACAAGGAAGCTGCAGGCCTTGGGAAGCAGCTCATGGCAATCCCTGCACAGACCTGGTTGTCCCAGTCAGGGCAATGAAGACGTTTTTAGAAGAGTTCCTGAAGTAACAACCCTGAGACAGCATAAAACCCACCAGCAAACTGTTGTTTAGGGAGGAGATCTATTCTGTACCATTTGGAAGAGTTTCCTTCACTTCTCTCCTGCTCTGGAAGGCTGAGCTGTCACCAGGCAGGAGCCCTGCAGTGTGGGCAGCACTGGCAGCAGATGGATCCCAGCAGCAGCAGCTGCATGCGCAGCCCACAGCCTCCCCCTGCGCTCTGGGGGTGCATGAGGAGCACCCCGGGGGATGTGAGCACAGCCCCAGGGCTCAGCCACTACCCAGCAGCACCATTCTCCTTCCAGCAAAAGGCAGAGTTTGCTGCTTACTCTGATTTCTCAGCCTCCTGCCTGGTGACAGCTCCGCACAGCTTCCCACGCGAGGAGAGGGCGTTTGTGGAGCAGCATCCCTCCTTTCAAGGCTCTGAGTGGCACCTGGCAGCAGCTGAGGCCAGGAGAGGACTGAACCCAGCACTGGCCTTGGCTTCTGGGGAGTCAGAGGGCAGTAGCCCAAAGCCACTGAGTGCAGCAGTGGGTGCGGATGAAGATGATGAGGTGCCGGCAAATGCTTCAAATGGCGCTGAGAAAAAGCCATCCAAAAGGAAAAAGGAAAGCTCAGGTAGGTGATGTGAAATCAGGGTTGTGGCAGAGTGCTCAGAGAATGAGAACACCTGGTGAGATTGGGAATTCGGGAAGAAAGCTGATGAGCAAAACATCTCAAGTAATACTTGACTGGGGAAACTCAGAAAATAACATTGTAAGTAACCGTCTTATTCTTATTCTTATTCTTATTCTTATTCTTATTCTTATTCTTATTCTGGTCTCTGTACTTCACTCCTGCAGATCTTGTGTACTGAACTAGGCATTTTACTCAGCAGCTCAATGCTCATTTGCTGTAACTGAGCAGGAATCACATGGCATTTACACACAGAACTGAAAGCCCTAGGATGTGGAGTTAAACATTCCCACCTGCCATTTGTCTGAGCAAAAGAGAATGGCAAAGAGCAAAGATCCCTCATCCTGAGCTGCCTGTGGGAGTTGGAAATGTCATACTAGGATTTTGACATCTTGGTTTATGGTAAGAAGTACACCAGGAAAAGTCTTCCTTTAAATATAAATTCTATTTGGTCTCAGTAGATGTTGAATATTTTAACCTCAAAACAGGAGGTACTAAAACTCTTCCCATCAGCACAATGCCCAACAATGCAGAAAATGTACATAGTTTTCATGGTGTCAAACCACATTCTTTCTACAGTGTAAAAATCAATAATTTCATAGTTCTACAAACTCTAACTTGCTGATGTCTCAATCCAGATATTTGAAATATGCATATCTCGATCCAGATATATGAAATATGCATAAAATTGTTTTTTCCTAAGGAAGCTGTTAAAATTTAAGAAGCTTATATGCCTTTAAATGCCATAGCATTCATTTACAAAGTACAGTGTGCTTCTTCCCACAGCACTGCTTCCAAATGGAGAATATTTTCCAGTAGTCCCATTTCACAGGTAGAGAATGCAGGGATAAAAATATTGATTGGTTAATTTCTAGGTTTTGTAGATGTTTGTAGAATTTTAATTCATTTATACTGAAAAAGCACATTTGGGCAAAATTTTCCCAAATGCAAAGAAGTTTAAAAAAATAATAATTTAAAAGGTGAACAATGCTTTCATTAAATCATCAGCTAGTGATAGGTAAACAGCAGATTTCAGTTTACTCAGATCAGAGATATATCTTTATTCTTAAAGAGACAGATTCCAAAGCACATCTCCCTGTTTTAAGTGGAAGAAAAAAGTTCCTTTATTCTCTCTTACCAGCACTCTTCACATTTTCTTTTCATACTTGCCGCTGTCCCATACACTTTTCCTTTCAGGGAGCTGTAATCAATGACATCCCTGAAGGGTTTGGTGTTCCTGGTCACCTTCTGGTGACCTTTACAACCCTGGGGAGAGGCAGCTCTGAAGTTCAACCCAACACTGGAGCTGGTTGGAATCTGGAAGGACAAACACTCCATAGGAGAGACACAGATCTGCCTGTGATTCCTAAGCAGAATCTTTTCTCCTCTCCTCTCCTCTCCTCTCCTCTCCTCTCCTCTCCTCTCCTCTCCTCTCCTCTCCTCTCCTCTCCTCTCCTCTCCTCTCCTCTCCTCTCCGCTTCCCTGAACTTCTCTTCCTCTCCTTTCTTCTTTTCAAACTGGGAGTACGGTAGGAAAAACCTGCCCAAGATGATTTGTCCTTTCATACATTTGTCATTCTGTTGTCAAAACTGAAGCACCTAGACCACATTTTCACTCTTGGAATGTCACAAAACCTCAAGCCATGAATAAGCACCTGTCTCTTGGCAATACCCTGTGGCACACAGGATGAGAGATTCCAAGCTACACATCCTACTCTGCTCCCAGAGATACTTGTGAGCCTCTGGGAAACAGGGAACAGTGTGTTTGTGCTGTAAGGGATGAGAACAAAGGGGATTGCAAAACTACAGGCAAAAACTTGGGGAGAAACTTCTGGAGTTTTGTTCTCCAACTTTATTTGTGGATTTCTGAAGTAGCAAAACCAGTATGGAACAAACAAGGCTGATTCCCTTGAAATGGAAAGCAGCCCAGCTGCAGCAGGTGATGCACTGCTCCCCATGTGCATTGCCAGCAACCAGAGCTGTGTTTGATTTCTCTGTTTCTGATGGACAGAGATAAGCTCAGAGATAGTCACAAAGCCTACAACTCACAGATTTCTCCAGTTTTCCTATTTTGGCAACCAAAAGGACACCTAGAAGATGAAGCTGCACACCATGCTTATGTTGTTACCATTTTGCTTATCATTTCTATGTAGAAATATTATGCTAGGACACATAGGACTCCTTACCGGTAACACATAAAAATATATTAACTAATCCTCAGCATAACAAAACCTCTACTGTGTTTAGTTCAGAGAATCTAGCAAGAGGAGCCAGATGGGAGAAAGAGTCAAGGAACTTGCAAAACTGAGACCCTGAAAGACTGGCAATTTGGACTTTGGTCACTGAAAGAAATACGTATTTCCTTGCATTGCTTGGAGACTCTTTAAACACTGACATTAAAAACTCAGGAGAAAAAATAAAAGAAAAAGAAAGGTGGGGGGGAAGAAAAATTAAAAAAAGAGAAAGGATGAAAAAAGGTTGCCACAGTCTCAGGCAAAGTCAGTTTGTGTTTGCTTTTTATCATAACTGGGACAGCATCACTTTGACTATGGCTTGAAATTCAGCTTTGAAATACAGCTCTTGACCACATTGCAGAAATGCACACAGAGAGCAAAGAGCTTTTTCAGGACAGCACAAGGATGATACTGAGGCCAGTCATGTACACAGATACCAGATCTGCTTGTAGTTTTCATTTAGCAAGGATTAGAAAAAGTTTAAAAACTGCAGTGATTCAGATGATCCTGAGCTAGTGCAAAATACACTGTTTCTCTGCTTTTGCTTGTTTTACCAGCCCACATCCCCAGTATTTCCAGGGTGCTCACTGAGTGACTTGTTCTTGTGTCCTGCACCAAAGGTGGGCACCATACACTCCTAACATGTTGCACTTTGCCAGTACTTAGATGCATGGTAGATCAGGGGAGGGTGAAAATATGAATATAAGGAATAAAAGTAAAAATGGGGGGGGAGGAAATTATTTCACCGCAATGACAGCAAGGAATGAGAGCTTCTTTCCCACAGCCACTGTTCTGTGGCTGTGCAGAGCCAGGCAATGCTGACAGCACTCCCCATCCTGACTGAGCTGTGCCACCTCTGTCCCCTCCAAACCAAGGCAGCACCAATGAGTCGTGCTGAGCTCAAGGAGGCATAAAGCAAACGTCTTCAAACTTCCCCTGAGCACTTCCATGAGTCGTTTAGATCTCTGCAGCTGCACATGTTCACTCACATCAGCATAACCACGAATTACACAAGTGTGTTTGCCTCGTAGAAACCCAGAGCTCGAGCAATAAGGCAGAAACCAGCAGCAAATCACGGAAGGAAAGGACAGCTTTCACTAAGGAGCAGCTACGGGAGCTGGAAGCTGAATTTGCCCACCACAACTACTTGACAAGACTCAGGAGATACGAGATAGCTGTGAACCTGGATCTCACCGAAAGACAAGTACTTGCCAAACCCTTGTCTCCCCAGCTCCTTCTTCCTCCCCCACAACTTCTCCCTAATGCTAAAAACCAGATATGTTACTGGAGGGTTTGCTTTTGCAATGGCACAGAGGTGTTTTAAAACAAAGCCTCCTTATTAATCCAAACACCTTTGTTCCACGTTCCTGTAAGTAGCTAATAAATTTAATTATGTTTCTCTAAACTAAAGATAGACTTGGTAATAACTGGTCTCTACTGAGTTATGGTTTACCACCATTCATTGGTACATATTGATGTATCAAGGCTTACATATGGAATATGGATATCACCTTAGACTGTGACTAACAGGAAATTACTAGAATGAAATGTTTGATACATGCATTATTACTGGGTCAGGTGGTATTTTGAGGTGACAAGGAAAGACAAATATACAGAGTTTTGTGGAGAGAGGTATTTCTGTTCTCTCACTGTCATCTCAGTCCAGGTTTCCTTATCAAGGCTAAGTGGACAGCAGAAGAATTGTGTAATTATGTGAGGCAAATTAAAATTCCTGAAGTATTAGATTGGATGGCCTGGATGTTAAGAATACTTGAGAGGCACTGTGCCCATTGTGTTGAATGTTTATTTGACAAGAGAGATTCTAGGCAAAGCACTTGTACCACCTTTGAGGGTTTCAGAGGAACATCTCTGTGAAGCATTTTGGAAAGAATTGTTCCAGTCTATGTTACAGAGATGGATTAGCCAAACTTGTCAGGCTCTGTCCTCCTTGTCTCCTGCAATTCCACAAATCATCTGTCTGTTGATACACACATATGCTTAGCTCTTATACAACTCAGATTGAGGCAACAAGTAATTATTTTCTTTTGATCACCCAGGTCAAAGTATGGTTTCAAAACAGAAGAATGAAGTGGAAACGTGTGAAAGGTGGGCAAGCAGTGCTCCCACATGAACATGACACAGAAGATGTGGACTCTGCTGCCTCCCCCAGCTCTGAGTAATCCTCACAGCAACGGAGAGGAGCATGGAGAAAGGCATTGATGTGAATGTGGATGCAACTGCTTAGAATCAGCTACACAACGAGATCATCCTGCTTGCAAATCCTGCAGCTCATAGTGTTTAAAAGGTGCATGATGCTTGGGGTTACAGAGGCAATTAAAGAGCACAGGGGGAAAAAAGCCAGAGGAGAGCAGATTTTGATTTTTGTCTCTCGAACTGTCTTACTACCGCAGACTTGTCTACAGAAAAAAAAAAACAAAAAAAAACAATAACAAACACTGCATATAAAACAGGAGTAATGTTGTCTAGACTCTCAAACATCCAGCAAATACAAATTGTTGGTCAGCAAGTGATAATGCAGCTGTATTCTCACCCAGTCTTTCCCTGGTCACACCTATTCAGTCTGCATTTGGACTTGACAATGCACATTTTCCTTGTGCCCTACTGTGAGAGAAATAAATACTGTGATAGTTATTGATTTTGCTTGCAAAATGAGTTGAACACTTATATGACTAGGCAATAAGATTACAAAATAAAATGTGAGACTAGAAATATAGATACACAGAAGCTTGCTTACCAGTTTCAGAAGAGATGGCTTTCACACTGACAGTCCAAGAAGGTGGATGCCTTATTGATGGCAGCAATTTGCAGAGGGAGATTTCTTCCAAGCTTACTGTAAATCCTGAAATTAAATTGCTAGATCTCAGTTTCAAATATTTTTTCAAAGCAGTCATGACCAAATGTCCCAACAGGCACAGCAGAGACTGAACTCTCAACACCATAGATATCACGATTTTGTTTTCAGGTTTTCCAATAAACTGCCACAGAACCAGCACAAGAGGAACATTTCCACTTGAGGTTACCCCTGTTTTCTACCAAAACTTGTAGTGTATCAAATCACAAAGATGTACAAAAGCTTTATTAGATGTACAAAAACTTTAAATACTTTAATGTTTCAGTAAATGAAACATTTCATACTAAAATGGTTTAAATAGTTCAAAGGTAACCATTATTTGCAGCTACAGCACACTGCCTTCCTTTCACTTTGCTCTACTGCACTGCTATTGTGGTTTCATGTGAACTGTAGATATGCTGGGTACAAATTTGTATATCTGGATTATATGTTTATAAAGCTGTTAGTGGTAATTCCACTTGTAAAAGACCTCAAAAGAGATAAAAATCAACTTTTTTTTTTTAACAGAGATGTTGTATTCTTTCCAAAGAGCTGATTACTGTACCTACTGAGAAAAAACATACAATTACATTCCCTGCTAACATTTCCAAACTCTGATGGACAGATGAAAAAATCAACAGCTTAGAATATATATTTGTGCAAAACCATTTTTTAAAAAATTATTATTTTTAAAAAGAAGTTATTTAAAAATAAAGAAACTTGAGCAGTTTGGGCAGCTCTGAGGAAATGAATTAGGTTTCCCATACTGCATGATTTGCTCTTACCCACTTTATTAAAAAACAACAGTTATCCAAAACAAAATGCCAACAGTCCTCTGCCCCTGAAAAAAGAAAAACTGAGAAAACAGCATCACTGATGGCTCACACAGGACCTCTCCACAAACCATGTTGCAACCACAGCATGGATGTAAACCTGTGTAAGTCCTGTGAGTATAATAATTGCTATATAATCAGTTATGATTTTTAGGAGTATGTATGTTCTCTCTTCAAGCTAGATCTGCCCCTGTTTCTTCAGATTTTTATGGAAGGGAAAAATTACCCTCAACTTCCTCCTAGGACAGCTGTGTGCACATGGTGGATATTTAAACAGAAGGTGGTACAGACAGGGAGTTGTAGTTGGATCCCAGTTACTTCAGCTGTGATAAGCTGAGGTGGACAATGACAGAACACCCTGATTTTGGTTACAAACCTAAAGTTAACACTATTTTAAGAAGCTCACTACTCAAGTAGCATAAAATGAGTTGGCTAAAAAAATGTGCACAGATGAGAAGATACAATTTACTGTATCTTTAAAAACAGAAAATGTCTGTGGCTCTACCTCTTAAACCTTGGGGCCTTCTGATTAAACTTCTGACTAAACTCAGTAGTTTAGCACTTGGCAAAGACTAAAGAAAGCTGTGTTTGGTGAAGAACTCTGCTGCTCAGATATCCTACCCTCTTCTCCTGGAACACAACCATGGAGCAGGAGTTCTTTTTCACTCATATCCTTGTAACCTCTCAAGCCAACTAACACTGTCCATCACCTCCTCCCCACTGTGGTTAGAAAGTTTGCAACCTGCAGAAGCAGCTTCTTTTGAGGTGAAAACTTCCAGGCTCTTGGCTACTAACATAAAATAAAATCAGCTCCTCATCCGGAAGAGAGGCTAATAAAACTTCCCTTTCAAGGAAGCTGTCAATGGTAACACATTGAGTCCTAATTCACTTAAAAACTAATCAATGGGATCTCATCTGCACCCATAAGTACAGCTCCTAAACAGCTCTTGCTCTGAATTTTGAGAAATAAGCTATGAGTCACCTGTGAGACCATCTCATTCTTAGGCAGTTTCTTCATTAAACCATCTGCTTACTCTAAGATTTTATTGTTTTGAGAAGGAACATTTCACTCCTGACATCAAAGCATTTGACCTCTGAACCTCTGGTGCCAAGAATCTTTCAGGCAAGGCCTGTCTGGGAGTAAAATCTTTGACCTGCAATGATTTTTCTCAGAAATACACATCAGGCTGTGTTCTCCTCCTCACGGAGGGGAGGGGAGCTATCCAGGGATGTTTGGCAGTGTTTTCCACTGCCAATAATGCCTTATTCTCAATAAATAGTCGGAGCACACACTCATGGCATGGGAGAAGTCTGGCAGGCCTTCCCAGGCAGCACAGGCCAGCAGAGCAGAGAGACTTTTTGCCATTGCAAAGATCCCACAGGGAATGGGGATATCTGCATAAACACAAAAATATGTGCTGGAGCCTTTCTATCTGAGCTGCCTCTTCTAAACAGAGGAAGAGAAATACTTTCCTTCGAGTCCCAGACTTTATGGACTCTTTATCTCTGCAGCCAGATGCCAACACAGCAGAGGCCCTGATTGGTTTCACAGGTTGTGTGTCCTCTGCTGTTAGGCCTCAGTTTCTCCATGCCGTTCTACAGTGGCATAAAAATCACTCTGCAGTGATTTTTCCAGTCAGTGGAGCTACTAAAACTCCAAAGATAACCCAAGGCCAATCCAATGTTGCCTTGAACATCTCCAGGGATGAGGAATCTACAGCTTCTCTGGGCAACCTGTGCCAGGGCCTCACCACCCTCCCAGTGAAATATTTCACAGCCATGCTGTGAATAAGGAGCCAAACCCTCCAGTTCATGCTGTCTGGAAAACAAGAGAGCCCTTTCAGCAAACATTTCAAAGACAGAGATTTTGATTGGGACATATTCTACGTGAGCAAAGCTTACAAATCCTGCTTCCTGCAGAATTTCCTGCCCGTGGAAACAAG
Organism: Lichenostomus cassidix; assembly: GCF_008360975.1. Classification (NCBI taxonomy): domain Eukaryota; kingdom Metazoa; phylum Chordata; class Aves; order Passeriformes; family Meliphagidae; genus Lichenostomus; species Lichenostomus cassidix. Next base: position 2,440,253 of record NC_139507.1, read on the forward strand.
CACACACAACAAATCAGGGCATTTTACAGAGCACACCATTTTTCAATTACCCCCATTTGCTTCCCTCACCTCTAGCAGTGCTCATATTAAGTTTCACCAGCCACTATCTCATATTTTGGATAATTCCCTTCCCTTGAGGGAGGTGCACAGCCCCTTCAAGGAGTGTGTCTGCATTGCTGGGCTCAGAATGCTGGATCCACACAGCTCTTCTGGGCACATAGACAGGAAATCCACTTTCTTCCAGTGATTACAGCAGAAGGGCTTTTGTCTGACTGGAACTTGCTATAAAATAATCTCAGGCTCAGGCTGAGCCATTCAGGCTGTATTTATGAGTTAAAATGGGGTAGTTTCCACTGCAGTTCTGGTCCAGGTGTCAGCAGAGCCCCACCATCCCCACACACAATGCCACATTGTTTTAGTTTCCACGTGAAGGAAAGATTTCCATGCAGTACCAGACTCTTACAGCACTATTGCCTTCCTCTACACCATAATTGTTATTTTATTTTTTCAAATAACTCTTGGACAGGGATAAGCAGCCAGGTTGTCTGGAAGCTCCTTCGGGAGCAGATTGCAGAAGAGATAATGGGAGTGAGTAACAGAGAGGATGGTGACTTCATACCATGGAGGTTTGAGTCATGGTTCTCTTTCCTCATTAAAGAAGAAAACATTTTTTCAAACCTCCCTCAATTATGCTGTACAGCCCTGGCTTTGGAGCAGGAAACAGACATGTGAATGGACATGCTTTCTTGCAGCCTTTCATTTTTAATTCAGTGAAAGTTTCTGATGGCCCATGCTCATACCCCATGGTAATTTGTCACCCAGAATGGCACAAGTGGAGTATTCCCTACACCCAGGAATTCATCACCAGGTGAGTGTCAGCCCAGCAATGGTACAGTTAAGTCGATGTTTGGAAAGACACCAAAAAAAGGATTATTTCCTTCTTTCTTTCAATACTCCCCCAAAACTTCCTAACAATTTTATACCTCCATCTATTTTTAATTCTATTTTTCTATATTTTGACCCTTTTCTGTATATCTACATTTCAACACTCTCCCTTCTCTGTTTCTTTCCTCAGAGATGATCAAGAAAAGTGATATAACTGTTGAGAATCTGTGCAGTTTCCAATTCAGAAAAAGAAAAATCTAATTTAAGATCTAATTTGATTGCTCCATCCACTTTTCTTAGCTGAGGAGGACAGACCCCTGGTCCAGTGTCAGGGTATCTAACAAATCTGGTCAGGAAGTTATTTTCTAGGGAATAGAAGTATCACTCTCCATAAGTGATACAGTATATATATATATCTCCATAGGTGATATATGCATATGCACAGTTTTTTCTGTCTCAAGTTAATTGCAAAGGAGATTCTGGGGGAAATTGTAGCTCAAGAAGCTGATCTTCATTCAAGTGTACTAACATCCAATACTCTATGATTATACTTAGAAATGGCACAAAGTATAAAATAAGGGCTCTTATTTAAATGTCCTGGCAGCATGGACTTGTGTCAGGCTACTTGCTGTCTTCAAGTCACCTATATTTAGCTGGATTGAGTTATAAACTTCCTTAAAGTATCGCAATAAAAAAAATAAATCTATTTAAAAGAGAATAAAATAATGAGGTGAGAAATTGCCTCAGGAAAACCTTTCAGGCACATCTCTCACTGGTTTATTTGCAGAAGAAAACACAGACACAACTGGAGTATGTTTCACATTACAAGACTTAAGGGTTCTTGTCTGCACTGAAGACATGTTTATACTGTTGGGTTCCATTACGAATCTGTTTTATATCCTGGGAATGCTCAGAGTCCTTCACACACTCCAGGCAGGAAGTCTTTAATGCACACACTGAGAAGACATTTTCAACTATTCAAATATTAAATAAATAAGCACGGAAAAAAGTCATTCTATTGCAATAATTAAATTCTTCCTGTGCCTTTACAAGATTTCTGAAAAAAAACCCTAAAAACCAAAAAAACCAGGCTTCCCAATCCTGGCACAGTTGTACAAAAAGTCCAAGAAAGCCATAAGGGAAACAAACTCAGTGGAAAACCATCCACTTACCCCTTGCATTTTGTAGCACCATGAGATATTATTTCAGATCAGAGCCTCATAGAGTTTGGCTCAGAGGAGGCCTTGTCTCAAATGCATTTTGTGATTTAAAACAGGCAAATATCAAGAAGAAAAACAGAATTGTCACATGTATGTATTCCTTCCCAACTGTAAAATGGGGAGCTTCCAATGCTGGAAGAGCCCTGGTGAGGGAACTGAGACACCTGGAGTCCTTGTCTGGTTCAGTACTGATCTTCTTCAAAAGATTAGAACATGGCTCACATTATCTCCTCACTGCTTACACATAGTAGTTCCTTTTCTCTGTGCATTGTGAGCATTTCTCAGCCAATAACAAGATGAGAGAATAACTGGAGAGGAAGTTGTGCCTGAAACTTTCTAGAGCTTTCAGTGCACTTAATAATACTCTTAGTGATGAGCTCTAACTTCTGGTCAGCCCTGAAGTCAGGTAGTTGGACTGGGTGATTGTGACTTCCAATGAAAAAATCTCTTCTAGCTGCAGCTGCTTTGACATTTTCTACAACATGAATATGTAGGAAAAATATAACTCACCATATGGAAAACAATGCAAAGGTAATAATTTTGGATTTGTAACCTGTGTATAACTTCAAATATGAAACTGGGCTTGAATTTTCACTTTCCTTCACAGTTGCTAGGGCCAACTTGACCAGAGTTATTTTTAAGAGAAAAATGATCTCTCTTTTTACAGTCATCTCTCTGCTGTAATTCCTTTGTGTCTCTGCCAGAATCAAGATGAGGTGACGCCAAGAAAAAGGATGAGCTCATTGCATTTAATGGTATGAGGTTTCACAAATAAAAACTACATTACTCAACTGAGAAGTAGTCAGTGGTATAAAGCAGGGTTAAAGGCAGGTAGTTTTAACTGGAAACAAAAAGAATTCATTAATTTCTCATGCTGGTTGTCATTAGAGAACTGAGCTGATTAGCCTTCCTTAGGGATGGAATTGCAGAATATTCACCATTATTGTATTGTTACTGCACATTTATGATACCATTGAAATAAAAAGACAAATGTTATTGGTAAAACAACATCATGAAAGCAGTGAATTATAGGAAAGAGTAATTTGGATTTTCCTGTTCATATCCAGGGTATAAACCTCAGCCTCTGGAATGATGGATTCAGCACTCTTTCCACACCTTTTTGATTTCTAGCATCACACTGAGCTCAAAAAGATCTTACTCCACCGAACACTGAGTCCTTCTTAGTGGTGCTAGTTTAGAAGAATCTCTCAAACCTGGGGAATCTATTAACCATCACCTGTAGAGCAGTGCATTTTCCCAAAACAGCCAGAGGCACAGTCTCCTTTACAGGTCCCATGCAATCTTCGCAATATGTCACATAAAAACAAAAGAGCCTTCAACAGGGAAGGTGTTCAGGTGCCTCTAATGCCCATCTGAGCTCATGATGTGTTTGACTGGGTGCTAGATTTTTGCACAAGGTACAACTAAATCATTTTGTGCAAGGTAGGCATTCACAGGTGTCAAACATTATTCTCTTACGTGAGCAAAATTTAAATAAAACTTACAGATCTGTAGTTCTCCTGTATCCTTATGAAAACCAGGATATGGCAGCCTATGCTGCCAAGTATGCCATGACTCCTATCTGGAAAGCAATAGGAAGATATGATCCCTTCTGTCTCCTTCACTCTTCCTGCAGCATAACTGGATCAGAATCCCCTCTGGTGCTCCCAGTGGTGTCTGCTGCAGTGTCTCACTGACACAGAATGACCTAATTTGTTATGGCTGGTAAGAACTGAGAGGAATTAAATCCAGGGTCTGTAGTTAATTGGGGTCAGGTTGAGATGATTTATGATCGGAGGAATGTACTCACTCTTTCCACTATCACACAAACAACAGTATCAGTTGGACCCAGCAATCTTTGGAATCAAATTGAAATTGGGATTTTCCAGAAAATGAGTAGTAGCAGAGGCAAAACCCATGGGAGAAGGCAAGCAGTGGACAGATGAGGCTGGATCTGAACAAAGCCAGGTACCTTCTCTTCCCACCCTGCCAATCAGTTAACCTCCAGGCCCTGATTTACTGTGATTCAGAGGAGAGATGGAATAGGTCTATGCCAAGGAAATTTCATCTGTCTGGAATCTGACAGGAAGAAAAAAATGTTTGAAAATTTCAGGGGAAGTTGGGATTTGTCCCAGTTACAGTGTCTCAGCCAGGTCCTGTTACCGAGTTAAGCTTACTGAAAAATAGTGGCAAATGCTTTTCCATCAATCCAGAAGTCTGAGTTTGGTCCCGAGTCAAAGTTTGCTCCCTGTGCAGTGCAGCCCATGACCCTAAACAGGAGGAGCCTTCAGCAGGCTCCCCCTTGCCTTTGGCAGCATATCTGAAATGAACATCTTTCTTTTCTTTGTGGACTTTAGAAAAGGATTAAAAACGAGTTACTCTATTTTCGAGTTCAAGGCATTTTATCACACTTCAGCAGTTAAATAGAATGTAAAAATAAACCTATTCAATATTGGTTTCCTTTGGAAAAAAAAAATCACAGTTTTTTTTCTTCCCTAATTAGGACTCTGCTTCTTCATTTTTCCTAACTTCATGTCCTGTTTTTGATTACACAAGATGCAGCCATTCATGTGCCCAGTGACACCACTGACTGACTGGTTGGTTTTTTTAAAACTAGAAAAATCATCTCTATTCTTCTAATGTCTATCAAAATAGCAAGGAGAATGAAGGAGAGAAAGCAAAATTGTTCCAGCCCCAGGAGTGGTGGTTGTAAAACCCCTCTCCATGGGTTTCTGTGCCTCTTAATGATCACAGTTTTGCTCACACACACCTTAACCTTTCAGCCAAGTGAGAGCATATCAACCCTTTTTTTTATTTTCCTGTTTCCTAAGAGTGTCTTTGCATACTACTCCACAGAGATAAGATCTCAAAACATATAAACCTCCTCAGGAGAAAGAGAGGCCATTATGGAATGGTGCAAAATGCTGCATGAGGGCACAGATGACTGACAGTGCCAAATGCAGATGGAATCATCTCTGCTGTATCTCAGAGACTTCATCTAGAGACACATGCTGAAAGATGTGCTAAGACATCCCCTGAACCCAGTGGAAGCCCAGAGAGCTCCAATTCCAGCTCAGGAAACACCAGGAATGTGCCTTTGCCCTTATAAATCTTTCAGACTCCCTCTCATCCGTGGGACTGTCAGTGCATGCAGTGTGGCAATCCCTGCATTTGGCAGAGCTCTTTGCTACCTGCAGTTTAACTCCCAGCCCAGCAGACTGCAATAACACAGGATATTTATTCAGCTGCGCTTCTCTGGTGTATCCTGGGGAGAAAAGGTATGTTTTGGCCTCTTTAATCACTTCATTCTTTGCTGGAGTAAACAAGAGGAGCCACAGGGGGTTGTCTTTGCTTGTGAGGTTCTGCTGTGCACAGGGTTTGCTGCAAGAGACACCTTCAGTGTAAGAGCACAAAGCTCCTCTGCTGGAAGGAGGGGAAGATGAGCTGGGGTGACTACAGATGGAACGCAAAAATAATGAATAATGGTCCAAACAACTCCTTTCCATCCCTCCCAAGAGAGCAGGCACCATCTGAACTGCTGCATCCAAGGTGGGACAGGTTTGCTCCCACACAGGCACTGAAAAGGATGTGAATCAGTGGAGTTCAAAGTTCAAAGCAGCCCAGTGCTCTGCCGAGTTACTGACACGGAGTTACTAATTGAGTTACTAATACTGAGTTACTAATAACACTCTTGGATTTTTCAGGCTCTGTGCTCCACCACCTCAGCAGCTTTCCAAAGGGGCCACTGCAGCCTCTTGTGAAGGGAAGTGCTCTGAAAAGGGGGAAAGTGCTGCAATCACATGAGGAGAGCTCCCTAAGAAGTATCTGCCCAATACATTACCCTGAGTTTACACTAAAAACTCTGACAAACAGAAGGAACTGGTAGGTGCTTTAAAACATTGTGGTGGGACAAGACTTTCCCTGCTGCTCAGGAGCCTCCTCATCCCTGCACTCCAATCACACGGTTTCCCCTTCCCCATCTCCAGGCAGAGAACATATCTTGGCCAGATCCATGAAAGGTACTCAAATGGAAAAGGAAAAATCTTTTACTAATATTTACAGTTGGGTTAGCTGCACCATATAAATAGATCCAAAGTAAAAAAAAAAATAAAAAGGAGACACTATTTACTTCTTCAGAACCAAGGGTGGACTGGTCTATGAGGCACATTTATGTGAGTTAATATGGCTTGTAAATAGTGAATTTAAAATTAATTTCATCTGTAAGTCACGTTTGTCTATCTTTAGGTTTTCAGTATGAAATATTGGCCAGTTTGTCTGGCAAAGCAGCAGGAACTTCACTCCATCAGGGGCTTCTTTCAGAAAATGTCAAGTGCTCCAAACGGATGATTCACTTCTTCCCCTCACTCAGCACTAAGTTCTCTCTGGAAAGCCTACTTGGCCAAACAACAGGACTAAACAGTTTTTAAAGAAAAGACAGTAAGATTCTAATAAAGGAGGATCTTCATTTCAGACTTTCAGAATCTGAAGTTTTAATATAATGATTACCATGGAAAGAAATATCTCAGGTCCTATAGCTCTGTGACATTCCAGTCCCAATGCAGGTTCTTTAGAAAATAAGTTTTCTAGAATTGTAATTCCATGGGTTTTTCTTGCCACTTTTAAAAAGAGCAGAGGTTACCCACGTTTTTCACACAGTGTTCCAGTGCATATAAGTTTACTCCCCCATCCCTTTTCCGCTTACATGTAATAAAAAAAAAGTCTGAAGTAGCAAGTGAAGATAAAAGTAAAAAGGGCTAAGTGTCCCAGGGGGCAGATTTGCTGTATTACTTCCAATACTTTTAAAACTGAAAGTGTGAAAACACATTTGACTGATACTTCTACTTCTACATGGATATTCTTAGGTTCCTTAATGTGATTTATATGCAAGAATGAAGTCTATATTGATTGATCAGGATCTAGCTATGGATAAGGAACTTTCCTAGATACAGCACTTATTTTGCATCACTGAACTTCTCTTCATTTTTAAATAATGAATACTGATGGCCTAGCATTAAAAAAAAACCTGTAACGTAACTGAATCAAATTAATCTTCACTGGTATTTAAAGCATAGCATATTCTGAATTTTCTGATTTTCAGGAGGTCTGTGTTAATACCTTCCTTCAAGATGCTTTTCCCAGGTTTGTTGTCACTGAATTATGTTCCCGTGACTGGTGGATCCTTGTTTAGCTTCTCAGGAAATTGCACTGATATGGCAGAAGATACAAGGCAGAGATTCTGCTTTTTGTTTTCTAATCTTAACAATCAACCAATCAATACTGCCTGTAGCTAGACAACAGAAAGCTGATTTTTGGACCAAAAGAAGAATCCTATGAAAAACTGATTAATTTTCTTCCCCAAATTTAGTTGGGTGGAACATTTTGAGTTTGGTTGCCAGAAAACCCTTTCCTTCACAATGCACTCCTGGGTCCATCAAATTCATCTTCTGCACTGTCCCAGGCTTGGGATGCCAAGCTAGGGGCTTTAACTGACATCTTAGTACAAAAAGGCTGAGTGATAATTTGTAGAAAACTGGGAATCCACTGTTTAGCAGGGGCAGAAATTAGCTCAAAGTCTCTCAGGATGAGCCTCTTCCTGGAGCTTAACCACCCGCGTTGTTGGATACTCTGCAATCCACTCTCTGACGAACAGAGAGAAGTTTGGATTATTGTATTTCTTTTGGGCTGCTAAGAGTCATTTCAATTGAGTTCAGAGCTGAGGAATTTTTGCACCGTTGCTGCTGAGAAGTGTTCAGCAGAGCCTGAACACCCAGCCTGGTTTTACCACCCCATCCCTGCCCCATCCCCGGTGCTGTTGTCCCATCCCTGCCCCATCCCTGCCCCATCCTTGTCCCATCCCTGCCCCATCCCCGGTGCTGCCGCATCCTCCCGGCCCTCTCTCCCCCTGCCGGGCCGCAGCACCTTCCGGCACGGTGGCAGTGGGAGGGTTAAAAAAGTCTGCTCCGAGTTTTTTGTGGCTTCTTTCCAAAAGGTTTCAGTTAACACCAAAGGTCTCCTTATAGCTCACTCACTTTAATAGATTTTTCCCATTGAGTTCTTGCTTTATAGACTATCATTTCCTTTTCTGCAGGGGAGCTATTTTCTGGGTCACTGATCCAACCAACTTAAAAGGGATTTCATTGATTAGGTTTTATTGGTGGTTACTTCAACCATAATGGCACAAGTTGCTAGTACCTGCTAACAGCTGTGGCTCTGGCTTTGGTACCCTGGCTCTGGACTCTTCTACAAGTGAAGTTCCTCTCTCCTGCCTTGATTGCTTGCTAATTACTTAGCACCTTCTCTACCCCTTTGCTACCTCAGTTGCTTTTCTACTTTTACATTTCAGCACCCCAGGTCAGCTGCATGGCAAAATATTCCTGACAAAATCCCCAAATCCTCTCTTTTGTTGCCTGTGGCACCTCATTCCTCTCATTTCTCTGTGTTTACCTCTGGCCATCCCACAAATAACCTCCAGCTGAAGCTCTGTGTCCCAGCCAGCATCATGCAAACAGATGAAGCCAGGAGATCACCACTTCCAAAGCAAAATGAGCAGAATGTTCTAATGAAGGATTTTTTTTTTAAGTGAAAAATTACCTGACTAGCATTGAAGCATCCTCCCTTCATACTCCTGACTTTCAATGCTTCATACTGCTGTCTTTTCCTAGGTGAAAGAAAGATTGGCAGGTCATGTCTGTAAGAAACACAAATTAGTAATCAAGACAGGCATTTCTTCAAATACCCTACAAAAAGGTACAACTCTCCTTTGACTCCTGAACAATGCAGACTCCACACTCTAAGTTGTCCAAGTTGTTTTCTCAGCATTGTATTCTTCATGCTAGTGCTCATAAATTTGACACTATGTGGTATCAACTCTTCTGCTTAATTTTTTAGCATGGTTTATACTTTCACTAGGGTACTTTTGATGCCACAAGATTTTTGCCTTTTATATATTTTTCATATATTCATAGCTCTGTACATTATTATTGTATAGTTATATAGTTTCTTAGCTAACATTCAGTACTTTTCCAGTGCTTTGTTAGACAAACACATTCCTGGAATCCTATTCTAGTCTTGCTTCTTCAGTGAACCAAGGCCATTCTTCTACTCTCCTTAAGAGCAATAACGCAAGTGATTTGTAACTTGCTACTTCTAGATTAATTTCCTTCCCTCTAATATAGCTGCTTTCCTGTCTGGAAGCTACCTGCTTCTCTTTGTGCTAAACAAGGTATAATGGGCTTATGAGGAGATATCGTTTTCTTCCAGCTTCTTTAAAAAAACATCTAACAGCCCAAGAGGGTTTACAGATTGTTGAGCTCACTCAGAAAGGAACAGAAGGTCAATGGCTGGGTTGGTACCAAACTGCCTGGCTCCAGTGCCAATGGAGCAACCTGGCTGCTTCTGTCATTTCTGGAATCAATTCTGAAGCTCTTCTTCTTCCTGCATCACTGAGGTGAGCAGCACTGAATGAGACCTTGCAGCATCAGGCCATGAAAGCTGAAGTACAGAGAAATTCCCTGTCATTCTCTTGATGTCCCTTCACAGGATAAAGAGAAAGGGAATGGAGGGTGACAGCCTGCTGCTCATTCCCTTTTCCCTAGAAGACGTGGCCCTTTCTCTGCACTTCATCTTCTGAGCAGGGATCTCTCTATTTGCACTCACAACTGTCCTGGTACATTATAGCAATATGACAATCAATTAACTGCACACTCTATCAGAATAAAAAAGCCACCCAACCTTATATAATTCTTTTTAATTGTTTTCTTACATTATAGCATTTTGCTAAACTTATTCTGCCATAGTTCACATAATTTAATTTCTCAAAGTGCTAATAAAATAATTGCTTCCTTCCGGTAGACAGAGTGCCTGAACTGTCTTCTCTCGTTCAGAACATTATAAAAAGTGGCTGTCATGAATGCTTAAAAGGACTATTTTATTCACAAGGCTTGATACAAAACTGTTCTCTCCAGAGTCTGTGTTGTGTCTCAGATAGCCACAAAGGTGCAAGAAACCCACCCAGACACTTCCTTGCATACTGGGACTACCTGCACTAGAGAAAGTCACCTAGAGTTGAAAAGCATGGCAAGTCTCATAAGCAAAATTCTGTGGGTTAGTGGAAATCTCCTGTCCTATTGCCTTCATGCAGCAGCTTGAAAATAAAACAAAATTCAAATCACAAGTGAGTCATTTAATTACCACAGATTATCTCACTGAAAGAGACTGAAAAAAATCTTTGTGATTCAGGCTTGAGAAAGAGAATTTCCTATCATGAAAACATTCAGTGCATTTCAAACTTTGGTCTCATTCTGCATTTTGGACTTCCCTGTACTTCTGCCAGTTACACCCATCCTGTTCCTGGGAATATGGACTGATTATGCCACATCCAGTTTCGAGCCTCATAGGCCAAAACCTTTCTTTTCTGTGCTTTTTGTCTCAAAATGAATTAGGATGGGGACACCTCCAAACTGTGAAAGGTTCCTGGGGGTCATTCTTGTGGGATGAGCAGCAAAATGAGTGACCAGAGTGCTGCTGCAGCAAAGCAATTCAGCAGGGCTGCATCAACCAGGGCATCACCAGCAGAGTGAGAGAAGAGAGAAGTCACTGTGCCTCTCAGAGCTGGACAGGCCATGCCTGGAATACAGTTTTGATCTCTGCTGTACAAAAAAAAAAACCAAAAAAACCCCCCCCAAAAAAAAAAAATAATGTGGCTAGGCTGGAAATGTTCCAGAGAAAGGCCACAAAGATGATCCAAAGCCTGGAAAGCTGCCATATGAGGAAAGGCTGAGAAGTGGGTGTTTTAATTCTTGAGGGGAAAAAAGGTTTAGGGGAAACCTTATGACAGTGCTCCAGTATTGTCAAAATAGCTACAGCAGCCAGAGGGCTCAGTGATGGACACAAAGGAATGGATTGTAGAGCAGCCTGCATATTTCTGAGTTAAAATTCACATTTTCTGCTTCTGCCCAGCACCCAGCTGGAGTCTGATGATTAACTACTAAGCTTCACACTCTTCTAGCAGTCTTCTTCATGTTGATTCGGAAAATCCTCATCAGTACTCTGGCCCAAGTCAGACTGGATGGAAGATCACACAACCTCCAAAGGCAGAGGCTTTGCCCACAGGCTCATCAGCTGCCCAGGCTCCAAATTCCACAGCCTGGGCAAGACCAGCAGGAGGCTGCAGTGACAGCAGCATGCAGCAAAGCTGGCATGGATGGGGCACAAGGGCTTGACCCTCCCTCGGGTTTTCCATGTCAAAATGCAGCCCACTGCACTTTTCACTGAGCTACTGAAAAGCTGTGGAAACACAGCCAAGGTGATTTCCCTAGGGAAACAATCACACATGCAGTGCCCAACCTCTTCCTCACACACTGCCAGGTGCTGGCTGAGCTGGAGCTGCTCAGCAGTGCTTGGCAGCTGTTTGAGTGTCAGGATTTCTGTGTTTTCTCAGGTATTACATCACCTTACCAGTAAAGATTCTGGTAACAATAGACAGTTAGTGGACTCAGCACCTTATTCACGATATTCCTGTTCAAGGAACAACAGGGTATTGAAGAGCAGCTGGGCTGATTTCATGCCTGGTGTTGAGAAACCTGAGCTCTTCATCCAGCTGTTTATTATTATTTTTATAAAACTGCAGGTCTGTCCTTGCTCCATTCTGCAGTGCAGAGAGGTTTTCTTCTAACTTTCAGTATGTCACTTTCTGAGACATTTGTAATTTGATCCTGTCTGTGTCAGCATCTCTGTCTGAGAGCTTCACATTACACTAACCACAGCTGCTGTGGGCTGCAGGGGATGCAGCTGAAATTCAGGGTTGGGTTTTCTCCAACCCATACAATAGATGGGAACAGTTAAATCTTAGGGATTGGCACAGGAAGGGGAGGGGGATTGGCACACAATTCGGTTGGTAACTTAGAAAAATAAACTGTAAGTCCAGGGAAGAAACACCTCAGGCTGTGTGTATTACAGTGATGGAAGAAATCTGTTGCTGACACTTTATAAGCAAGAATCAGCTCACTGGGTTTTGTATCGCTGCTGAACTCTTCACACACTCCACACCTCGAGAAAAAAAAATAATAATAGAAGGTAATTAATCACCCTGAGAATTAATTGCTCACATTTGATTAGCCTGCCTTTGAAAACAAATGTGACATAAAAAATAAAAAAAGTCATTGACAGCACATCTCTGTCAGAGAAAAAATTTTTTAAAATAGAATTACTGCCTGGTTAGCTCTAACAGCAATGAGGGGCAGAAAGGATCACCTGGCTTTCTAAACTCCTTCTCAGAAAGGAGCCTGGGTTGTAGCCCAAGATTTTGTCAGCAGTTTATATCTAAAGGATAATAAAGGTATAATTGAAACTTTATACAGCTTTGTCCCACAGAATTAAGAATGGCCAATCAAATACATCAATATAAAAATAAATTACTTATGATTATGATTAGACTAAAAGATCTTAATCAGAATTATTTACTACATAATATGGAGAGCTGTAACTACTAGTACAGTAGAGTGCACTGTTTTTGAAACAAGATTGAAGCAATTACATTAAATTGCTTACATTAAATAGCCAATTACATTAAATAGCCAAACCAGTTATGAAGTAGATATTGATGTTACTCACCCAGACCAACAACTGTGGGCAAATCTCCTTCACTCAGCCTTTGAGGAGTGAGCTTGAGAGTCATCCCCTCTCCAGGGAGGAATTTCCACACACATTCTAAGGAGGTGTTAGAAGAGCCTGCTGTCAAAAAGTGGGGCTGGGCTTTTATGGCATAAAGTCTCAGGGCCATCTGTCAGCTCAGCAGCTTTAATTATCTGTAGTGTCACCTCCTGGTTCCTTTACCAGGTACTTTACCAGCTCTGCCACATATTCATCTCACTCTGAGCATGTTCAGCTTTGAGTTTGAGTTTTGCAGATAGGGTGAGGTTTGAGTTGTTTTACCCCCACTCCACGCAGAGCATCATGCTACATGGATGCTGGGCACTGTCCTGGATGCCCACTGTCCTGGGCAGCTTGTTCCAATTCTTGACAATCCTTTCAATGAAGAAATTTTTCCTAACATCCAATGGAAACCTCTTGTGCCCAACTTAAGGCTGTTTCCTCCTGTCCTACCACTTCTACCTGGGAGAAGAGATGAACCTCCACCTACCTACATCCTCCTTTCAGGTACTTGCAGGGAGTGAGAAAGTCCCCCTGACCCTCATTGTCTCCAGGGTGAGCACACCCAGCTCTCAGCTGCTCCTTATCAGACTTGTGCTCCAGAGAGTCACTAGTCTCTATTCTCAGTGACAGACAAGTGAAAAGACAATTATATTGAGACCTAAGGCTTCTCAGGCATCAGCATTCCTGTTCCTGCTAGTTGGACGGGAAATTAGAGCATCACAGAGTAAACAAATCTTTCAGTAGAAAATCCCATCCTGTTTGGAGTTCAGAGCACAGCCACGATTGAAGTCAGAGCTCAGTAACAAAGCTTCTATTATCTCTTTACTAGGGAATGTAGCTCTAATAACTGAGTGTCAAACTAGCATTTTTACTGTGATACATATAGGCAAAAGTGCAAAACATGAGTGTGTGTTAACACCTAGACTTTGTAAGGTATTTAAAGTATAAATTTAATAACAACCAGCTAACAGGGAGAAATATTCTCTTACCGTTGTCCAATAAAACTGGGTTAACAGCCTGAATAGACTGCTACAAATTATATGCAGCAGAAACAAATTTGGTAAAACTGAAAACCCAGATTAACTGATATGCATCAATGATTTTCTCGAAGCAGTGTAAGCTGGAATTCCAGTGCTGCATTTAACCACATCTACAATGTTTGGGCATGTGGGAACAGTTCCTGGCAGCTAGCATGTGTTGTTCTGCTCCCACAGATTTGTCAGAACTCTGTGTCAGTCAGGGTTCCTGACACAGTGGGGAGTTGTAGCCTATTAGCAGAAAGGTCAAAATATTTATTGACTAGATAGTTAAACTTCACAGACACTTCTCTCACAGTGAGCAGCAGTACAGCAAGCTGGGGAGGGGTGTGAGCCATAGAGGAAACATCAAAAATGTACATTTCCATTTAGCCTTACAGATAACTTTTCCCTTTTCTTTTCCTCGTCTACTTATTTTTCTTCCAGGAGTTGGCATTTCAGGAATTATTATCTTATTAGCACCAGGTCTTGCCTGTCACTAATATCTTTTGAAGGATAAAGAGGATTAATAAATGTTAAATAGCGTCTTGGAATTTTATAGGAGACATTTGGGGAAAAAAACAAAACAAAACAAAACAGGATGAATGCACATGGCCCAGGAGACAGCGTCTGGCATCTGAAAAAGCAAACCGATTTTTTTTTTTGGTGTGCAAATCCAAAGACAAGGGGGTTTCTTTTTTTTTTTGGTTGGTTTTGGTTTGGGTGTTTTTCATGTTCTTTTCCTTTAACATTTGTATGAGTAAACCTGATTTTGATAGGCAGAGCTTTAGTTACTTTCGCTCCAGCTGGAGCTCTGCAGCCTCGTGAATGAACTTCGGGAGATTTTTCTTTTTTTATGAATGGGAGCTCCGCTCCGCATGAATGGCAGAGTTCTGCAATCTGATTGGTCCCTCGGGGTAAAAGCCACGCCCACTGGTCAATGGATGACGGGCGAGCCGAGCTGCGATTGGCTGGCGTGCCGCAGCGCAGAGCTTCATTCACAAATTCCGTGAAACAAAGGAGTGGGCGAGCCGGGCGGTGAGCGAGGGGCCAATGGGCGACCAACCCCGGGCCCACGGTGGCCTCCGAGCGCGCTCGGGGTGGCTCCGCCGTGGGCTCCGCGTGGGCTGGAGCGGCCTGCGCTGAGAGAGGGCGCCGGGCAGAGCCGAGCGGGGCTTCTGTCCTGGGCGGCCGGGGGGTTCGTCCCTGCCGGGAGCTGCCGGGCTCTCTGCCGCCTGGTGTTCCGAGTTTCGGCAGCTGCGCCGCGGTGGCGCCTCGCCGGGGGAGGGACAGTGCGGGGAGCGGCGGCGATCGCGGTCCTGCCGCTGCTGCGGAGCTCGGCCGGCGGGGAGCACCCTGCCCGGCCCGGCCGGAGTGCCCCATCCCCGGTACGCGGCCCAGATGCCCGAGGGGAGCGGCTAGAGCCCCAGCAGCATGAAGGGGTACCTGGACCAGCAGGTGCCGTTCACCTTCCCGCAGGTGAGTGGCTGCTCCGCCGGCCGGGGGTTCCGTGCTCCGGCAGGGCTCTGCTCTGAACTGCTCCTCCTCCAGCAGCCCCCGGGCCAGGCGGCTCCCGGTGGCGGAGGAGCTCTGCTGGGCGCTGGGAAGATCCCCGGGGAGCCGGGAGTGCCCGCGGCGCAGGACTCGGAAGGTGAGGCAGGGCTGGGGGTGCTGCAGGCGGCTGGGCAGGCAGAGAGTGCTCCCCCAGCTCCTCCATCCCCTCCAGCCCCTCCATCCTCTCCTCCTGGTTCCGCCGCGGCTGGAGCATCCCTCTGTCCGCCCCGGCGCTGAGGATCCTTTCCCTTTCCCTTTCCTTTTCCTTTTCCCCTTTCCCTTTCCCTACAGAGCTGTTCCAAGACCTGAGGCAGCTCCAGGAGACCTGGCTGACTGAAGGTAAGCTCCTTCCCCGAGCTTTGCTTGGTTTTGCTCGTCTTTGAGTTGTTTGTCTTCTAAGGTTTGTCCTGCTCCTTGGCTGTGTTTGCCTGGCTCCGAACAAAAGTGGGTTTTTTCAGACTTGCCAACCTCTGGTTTGTGTAAATTAAGAGGCTGAATGACACTATTGTGCTGGGTATTTGCTTATGAATGGAGCTTGGCTGCTGGCCCGCTTTCCTGGGGACAGTTTTCGCTTCAGGCTATTTGTAACTGGTTCGATTTTATGCTAATTTGTCACTTATCTTTGTTGGTTGCCAGAACGTTGATATTTTCTTAAACAATAGTCTTTTAATTTGGGGAACAAAATGTTTCTCTCTTTCTTTTTTTTTTTTTTTAACTTTATATAATACTTTTTGGGGACCTCCCTGCAATTTACACACTTTTCAGTTTGGTGTCTAAACTGTTTAGCTTTGAACTTCAAGGAAAACTTCGAATGCCAGGAAGTCAGAATAATTCCAAGTGAAACTAGTTTTAAACGTGGTGAATTTGCTCTAATTCCAGTACTGCAGCTGATCCATTTACTAGAAAATTCAAAACACATCATCAAGTACAGACTCTTGATAAATACAGAAGTACTTATTGTGACCTAGGTACTTAAAAATATTTAACAATAAGGATATAAAGATGTGTGTGGCATCTGAGCAGGTTTATTTCCTCTAATTTTACTACAAGTGAAGGACAATCTTGTCTAACAGTTCTTTTATAAAGTCTTCAAAAAGGTATTCTCCAACTAAGCGAGATTATTAAGGAAAAAAAAATCAAATGTTTTATGTTCATTTCGAAATGAATTGAATTGAGATGACACTGATCAGGCAGTGTTTCAGGAGTGTGAGGATTGTAAGGCTGCAACAGGAATTACCAGGAGGTTGTTTCAATATTGAAACATGCAGGGAACTTCTATCAGAGCAGGAAAATAGGTATGAATTGCTGGTCATGTACCAGAGCTGCTGAATGTGCACACAGGCTGGAGATGGATTGCTTTGAAATCTTAGCACAATTTGAGCTGCCAATAAGTTTGCCTCAGAACTGAATTTTGGTAGACTTTTGATTTTAGATTTTCTGATGTCTGATAATATTTTTAGCTCACCAATCTAAAGAATTTGCATAGAATCTCTTTCAATATATTTGAGTGTTTGTAGGATGAATGTTGAAGTCCCCTGGGGTGAAGGGAAGGTCACACATAGCACTGGAGAGAAAGAGGTGCTCTGCTTTTATCCAGGATTAGGAAATGACAATGCAAACCTTATTGCATGCTTTTAGAATATAGGCAGAGATATTTTTTATATATTTTGCATAGCTCATAGCATCTAATCAGACTCCAAGTGAAATCCCTGAGACATTCAACATGTGTTTTAATTATGATTTTAGACTGCTTACCAGGGAAGTAGTTTCTCACACTGTCACTCCCATTTCCAGACTTATAACGAGGAAAAAAAATGACCTTCTGAAGCAAATTATCTTTTGGTTTTTTCCTACTCACCAGAATGTCAAAATATTTTCCTGAATGATGAAAATATTTTTTACTAATGTCTTTTGTGTGTCTCCATTTAAACATTTGTTCATGAGATGAAGACATCAGAACACTTGAGAGTACCTTCCTAAACAACGTGGAAGAAAAAGTGAAAACATGAAATGTTTTATTTATTCTTTTCCTCTATCACATTTTGGTTTTTTAAATATTTATTTATTTATTTATTTACTGTTCTTACTGTTATTTTTTTAATAAAAGAGAAACAAACCCAGGAAGGAAGCAAGCTAGAAATAAGCCATCAGCCTAAAATGTTAATGAATTTAAACCACATATACATCTGTATACGTGTGTTTATATGTGTCACTATATATATTTGTGTGATTTCAGTCATAGGTATATCTCTTTGCTATATTTTAAAAATATTTTTAATAGTGTCAATTGACAGCTGATGAGAGTCAAAGAATAATTCTGCATATAAATGGCTCTTAAAAGAAACATGCTGAAAAATCCTAGGCCTGGTTACTAAAAATCTAGTTTTGCTCTGCGCTGTTTTTCCCAGGCTCTGGTAGATTTCCTGGGTGTGGATCTGGCAGTTGGTAACTGGATGGAGCTAATTCCAAGCCAAATCATTTCTAGAAGTGCTTTAGCATTCAGAGAAAGAAAACAAAATCTTCCTTGGAGAAAAGCAGCTCAGGCAGCTCCCTGTGATGGCTGCAAGGAGGAAACTCCCATCTCCAGGTGTCCTGAGGCAGCAAACTTCATTTCCAGTGCTGCAGCTCCTGGAAGCTGAGTGGGGAATGGTGGAGTCTGTGCTGAGTGACTGTAACAAGACCAGAGTTGGGCTTCAGGTGTCTGATGATTATCCCAGTTCTTTCCAGGATAGCTGTTGGTTTGGGGAGAACAAGAAAATACCTATTTTGCAACTATATGAAGTAGATAATGAATATTCAAATTGAAATTGTCTTCTGGCAATTGTCTCTTCAGCCTTCCAGCACAGGACTGTAGCTGTCTGCAAATACCACTGCCCAGCAGTGAGGGTAGAAGTTTCCATTGCAGTTTTGCCCTTCATTTCCCACCTGTTCTGTGGCTCTGTTGCTTTCAGAGTGTAATTCTCTCAGTGACACTGTCAGTGATGCTTGCAGAGCCTCAGGGCAGCAGGCTGTGAAATCCAAACTCTCATACAATATGATCCCTGTCATTTCTTCTATTTCTATCTTTTTAAAATATTTCCATATTTTAAAATTATGCTTTTTAAAAATAACTCACAGAATGAATTTTCTAGGGGTTTTTTTCATCACTGCCCCACCTTTCAGTGTTTTTATTTCCAGTTTGTTGTCATACAGGTTATTTGAAGGAACACTGATCACAGAGCAAAGGGTTTTGAACAGTTCCATTCTTATTCACCACCTGTTAGCACAGTGTTGTTACTCCCTGAGGTTTATTTTTGTCATGTCTAGTATAGCTTAGTTTCAAGTGACTGACATTAGTGAGTTTCCATTCTTTATCTCACTTAACTTTGACTGCATCACCTTTGCTTTAGAGCTGAGAAAGTGCAATCTGCTGTCCTCTCTGCAATAACCAAACCTGCAGGTTTGCCTGTGATGTTCATGCAGCAGCATTTCCTTCAGCAATAGTGAGATATAATGAAATAACAACAACCTGCTGCAAGCTCTGCCTTCCCTGCAGTTAAAGGGATGTAAAAGTAACTGTTAGGAGTAATAAAATATGGGGAAGGTTCTCCCTAAGGTTTCTCCCAGGACACACATGTATTCATTAATTCCAAAGGGAAACTTTCCTTAGTCTCTGAAATCATCTCAGCAGAAAGCTCAGATCTTTCCTGCATAGATTTATTTCTGCCTTACTGTTAATTTTACTGTACAAAGTGCCAAAACTAACTCTTCCCTCCCTCTTTTTTCTCCCTTCCTCCCTCCCTCCCTCTCTCTCTCTCCTGACAGCTCAGGTTCCAGACAATGATGAGCAATTCGTGCCTGACTTTCACTCAGAAAACTGTAAGTAGCATGAGGATGATCACATCTCTTGGGGAAGGGGAAATCCAAATTTTGGTGCCTTTTCCCCCTGCCCCAGGCTGTTACCCCCCACATAAGCTGAAATGAAACACTTTTACTGGTTGCTCTTGTTTACCTCCTTCCCCCAGACTTGGCCTTGCAGCACAGCAGGTCTCTCTGAGTCAGATATCTTCTTTCTTTCTCTTTTTGACCTAGAACTGAGGAGAGAGATGATCCCACGTTTCACCCTGAGCGAATTAATGAGTCAGATGTAATGTGATATGGCTGCTCCAGCTAGTAGGGGCTGCAAAGAACTGGCTGCTCCTAACACATCCAGCTTCTTGAAAATTCCATGGAGTTCAGTGTACTGGAGAGAGCAGTTTGTAAATTTGGTTTTTTTGTCCCTGAGGCCCAGCTGACCCATCAGCCCTTTTTCTGGCCCTTTAGCTCTCTGCTTGCTTCTGAAGGGACATTTGGTCCTTTATGGGAGGGAGAGCTCATGGAAATGGCTGGTGCATTCTGAAAAAAACTCAGCAAAAATATGAGGTGTTAATGGATCAGGATGTTACTTCCCATCCTTAAAAGTAACCACAGTGCTGAACATCCCAGACCCAGAGCAGCACCATGGCAGCTTAAAGAGGTGGGAGTAAGCTGGGGAGGAAGGACTGGAGCTATCCTAACTAAGAAATTACAGTTTTGGTTTGAAGGGCAGATCTTTCCCTAGTTTGAAAAAGTAGCCTAAACTTGTGTACCTTTCTGGGGTTCCTTTCCTTCCCAAGTGTCAGTGACCTCCTAAGAGCAGCAGCAGACCACAGGAAAAGGCAGGAGATGCTCAGCTCATCCTTCAGCCAGGACTAGATTTTCTGAGGAACTGGGAAGCAAGTTTTGTCCCGTGCTGGATTCAATAAAGCATAAGAAGTAAATATCCACATCCTACTTCCGGGTGATGTAAACTGCAATCCACATTTGTTATTCATGAAATTCTGACAAGGCCAGAAATATCCCTCCTTGTCTGCATCAGGCTATTGCCACACACCAGTGCACTGAAAATGGAAAGAAACCTTTTTTTTTTTTTTCTCCCTGGACTGTCACTGATATTTGGGATGAGCAGAGCAGTTTTGAGATTCCCCCAGTCCCACATCAAGGGATGCTGGACTGTTAGCATAGAAGAGATTCAGCAAAGGGACACCTGCATTTGGAAATGCCTGATAATCACAGCTCTCCGTGAAGAAGAAAAGTGTCAAATTTGATCTTTCCTTTCTCTCCTGCAGTAGCTTTTCACAGTCCTCCTGCTAAGATTAAAAAGGAGCCCCCAAGCCCCTCGGAGGCCACGCTGTCCTGCAGCCATGAGCAGCCATTCCAGGCCAGCAGTGAGCAGTGCCTTTATGCCAGGTAAGGTGGGGGAGAGGCAGGAGCTGTTCTGAGATCAGTGCTGCTGCATTACCTGATGAGGGATTGTGTGACACCAGCCTGCTCTGGCTGTGTACATCAGCTCTGGGTTTGCCTCTCTTTCCTTCTCCCTGCTGCTGTTCCTCAGCCACCTTCACATCTACCCTATGCCTGTCCCCACTGCTTTCCAAAATCTGTCCCACACCTACAGCTCTGCCCACAGTGCCAGGCCCTTGCCTGGAAAAAGCCTCAGTGTGGCTTTTTCAGCACAGACCTTCCTTAGTTTTCTGCTTGAAGGGTTGTTGCTGTCAATGGACAATCAGAGAACAGGGAGTTGATGCTGGGAGTTTTCTGGCCCAGGTGGCTGCACAGAGAGCAGCAGCTTTGCCTGTGACATGTTCCCAGATGCTGCCACCAGTCCTTCTTGGAGAACTGTAATGCTGCATGATCTGTTTGACTGTTGCAGTGCCTATGATCCACCCAGCCAGTCCCCCAGCCCAGGAATCCTGATACAATCACAGCTCCAACAGCTCCCTAGACAGGACAGGAGCTTCCTGACCCCTGTGGGGCCACAGCACTCCACATCCAGCTGTGGATACCTCAGTGAAAACAGGTGAGTTCCTGCCAGGAGGAGGCAGCCACTGGCAAGGATTGGCCTCCTTGGCTGCAGCCTCCAGGTGGAAGTGGAAGTGGAAGTGGAAGTGGTCTGTCTGCAGCAAGCTCAGGATTCCCTCCTGTGGGACTCACCAGTGCTGCTGAGGGTTTGAATTCCATAACCTTAACCCTGTCAGATGCTGGGAATGCTGGGCTGTGTAGCAGCTGATGCCTTAGAATTTTAGCTTCTATATTTTTCATGTATCTGTAATCCTGTAATTCTTTAGTGTTTAACTCTAGGCTCCATATAGGGTGCTAAGCTGCCACTTTTAGTTAAAACAATTCCTCTCTAAGCCCAAAACTCAAGAACACCTTACTGTCTCAGCCCCTGAGATATGTAAACAGTGAACTGGGGGGGAGCAAACTTGGAGTCACTGGCTTCATTACCTGAAGCTGTAACTGGAGGATTAAACCTCAATATGCAAATAGGAAAAAATGTGAAATGTATGAAAAACTCGTGACCTGTTGTTCATTTTGGATGCAGCCCCTGGGTGGGCTGTGAGTGCCCTAAATGCACCTGTAGGCCCTTCAATAAATAGAACTGCTCTTTATTCTCCTAACTTTGTCTGGCCTCTCTTTTAGGTAAGCCCATCTTAGGCACCACAGCTACCCTTGGGAACATCCTTCCCTGGGCTCCTTTCCATGGCTGAGCTCCTACAGCTCCAGCAGCAGCTGAGGGAGTTTCTCAGCCAGCCCTGCAGCAGGGCTGAAATCATAGAGCCAAGCTGTCTCATGTCCTCTCTCTCTCCCAGCTCTGCCTATCAGCCACCTGGGGAGATGTGCCATTCCTTCCCATCCTCCCAGGCTGTGGCCCAGCAAGACCCCATTGCCTACCAGTGCCAGCTGCCCAAGGCCTGCCTGCAGTTCCCTCATCAGGGCTTCAAGCAGGAGCACCACGACCCTCAGTATGAGCAAGCAAACCAGGCAGGCAGCAGCCAGCAGTACCCAGCAGCTGTGGTGGTCAAGCAGGAGCAGATGGATTTCGTGTATGACTCAGGTAGGCAGAACCAGCTCCTTCTGACTGCAGGAATCAGGAATTCAGGGGTGAGAAACTCCTTGGTGGGCATCCAGCCCTGGTGGCCTTCGAGCTTTGAAGCTCAATAGCAGGATCTTGTGTTGTGTGGGAAAGTGGCCTGGTCAGTGGCTCTGGAGCAGGAAACTGAAACAGTTCTGTCTGTTCACAGCCTCCAGGATAAGGCTGGGACATCCAGCATGGTCTGAGAAAGACTTTCTGGTAGATAGCTGAAAGCTTTAGCAAGATAGGAGATAGAAGGTGATGTTAAATTAATTCAAACTAGATTAAAGCATGCTTTTTTTTTCCCCAAGGGAATAAGTAGCCAATAGGGAGACCAAAATCCATGATTAGCCCACTCACACCATCAGAAATGAAGAAAATAGTGTTTCCAGTTTTGTCTTGAAGGATATTCGTGAGCTGGAAAGTTGCAGTAAATAAGTGAGGTCAGCTTTGAAGAAATCATGCAGAAAACAGTCTGTGAATAGCAGCAGAAAGGAATGAATCAAATTTGTTGGATGTTGTACAGAAAAACTGTATTGGATTCTTGCAGCAGGAGGACTCTAATCTCTGGCAGAGGAAAGAGGCTCTGGGTGGACTCAGCTCAGGGCCAGGGTGCTGCTTGGTGTCCTTTGGAACATCAGCTTCCCCTGCTACTGCCCACAGAAACAAGGCAAGGAGAATAGAGATTTCAGGGGATGATGAGAGAAAAAAGTTTATAATGCCAGAAATAGCTCTCTAGATACCTGATCCACCAGGTGATCCCCTCATTTTTCCACAAGGGATAAATCTTAATCTTCTGTCAGACCTGCCCAAAACTCACTACCCTGAGATCACAATCTCCTCTTCCAGAGGGAATGTTACTTCTGGTTTCCTGGTATTTTAATGGACATCTGGAATTGTTCCCTTTAGCAGAAATAAACACATTAATAAAAAACTCCTGTGAGGGTACACAACTCACCACTGTGGTGATATTTATATTACACTTTCACTGGGTTGTTCTGTTCAGAAAATGTGCAAGAATGTTTTTTTTGAGAGTAGTTTATGGTTGTAATAACACCCACTCTGTCAGCTCAGAGCACTCTTCCCTTAGCATCAGCAAAATACCTGCTGGAAGCAATGGCTGGACACAGGTGTGTGAGGGAAAGGTAAATCTTTCCAGAGCTCCTAGTTCTAGTTTCATTTTCAGCTGAGAATAGCAAATAAGTTTGATTCAGGAAACACAAGATACAGAAGACACAAATTGCAGTGCACAGCCAGCACTACACACTACAGAGAGGATCATGAAAAGACTTCCTGCTTGTTTTTAACAAAGACTATTTTTCATTTTGTATTTTCTAAATGGTTTGTGAGAGTGCCCCACCATGATGTAAAAAAGCCAGGGACACCTGAGACGTCTGAAATGACATTTATGAGACTCTATCTGCAGAGACATTCAGATGCTACTGCTCTCCATTTACATCATCATAGTACCCCTGGAAAAATATAATACATTCTTAACTGGGAAAACAGCAGAGAAGTGTGTTGTTATCTCAAAGTAAGGTGAGGGAGAGGTCCAAATTTAGCCTGTTGCCAAAATTTTATATAAAAGTGATGTAGAGGTGACTGGCTGGCTATCCTGGCTGCTCTGAAGGATGGTGTGTGATAGTGCCACAAAAATGTACTACTCTAACTCCTGATTGGAAGGATATTGCCAATGAAGTTGTAGTTACCTGTCTGACACTAACCCTAAGAGGGCATTGGTTAGACAGCTGCACTCACCAGTCCACCTTATCATCCTGCCACCTGTGTTTTTGAAATAAAAGAGTTTGTTCATTGTCCTGTAGATGTTCCTGACTGTTCTTCCATGTACATAAATGTTGAGAGTTATCCAAGCCATTCAAACACAGAAGATACATTAGGTAAGAAATGCAGTGAATGTCTTCCTTTCCCTACACAGAATTTCCCTCTGGTACCACCCTGGCTGGCTGTGACTGCTGATGTTTCTCTCTCTTTCAGGCTGCAGCTATGACAAGCAGATGAGGTCCTTCACTGATGATGTCTGTGTTGTTCCAGAAAAATTTGAAGGTTGGAGAAAGAATGGCTTGGAGGTTTGGTGTAAGATAGGGTTACTCATCACCTTAGCTAGCCACTTGTGTCTACACTGTTCATTACACTGTGTTCTTGCAGGTGTGTAATGAACACACCCAGCTTTTTGGTATTCTATTTTTTGAGCTTTCTTAGCAGCAAACAGGCCTTCTAGCATAAGTAGCTTAATTGTGACATGTGCCAGAGCTGCTCTTGGAAGAGCTGCTTGGGAATTGGCCACTGTTTTATGTGAACTGAAATATTCCAGCTTTGTGAAATTGTGAAATGTGCTGGGATTTTTTCTTTTTTCCCCTGTGGTTTTTGCACTGCTGTTCTTAGGAACATCTTGTTTGTTGTCAGCAGGAGACATCAAGCAGGAAGCTGCTGGGTACCGGGAAGGACCTCCTTACCAGAGACGAGGATCTCTCCAGCTCTGGCAATTTCTGGTGGCTCTGTTGGACAATCCCACCAATTCCCACTTCATTGCCTGGACTGGTAGAGGAATGGAGTTCAAGCTCATTGAGCCCGAGGAGGTGAAGCCATGGAGGTTCTCTACAGGCTCAGGGGAATCAACCACTGTTTCTGGGGCTGCAGATTCTTAAGTGGCTTTTCCTTTGCCCTGTGAAGCTTCTGCCTGCCAGTGGTACTCGCTAGAGCCTGCAGCAAGTCAAGGCTTTTAGAAGAGGTCAAAACACTTGGGTGACACAAATACCAGGTTTAAGAAATGCTGCTTGTATGTAAGTTTAGAACCTCAGCTATGCAGTGAGTTAAATTATCCACTGCCTTCGCTTCTCTGCACACTTCACACTCAAGCTTGCAGTGACCTTTGCTGTCTTATCATGCTCCATACTTGAGGCTCACATTGAGGTTTGGAGTTTTGAACCTTACCAATTGCAGAAGTTTTCATAAGAATCTGGAAGCAGATATGTCCTAGTCTGAGTATGATTTCTATCAAAATTACTTTAACTAAAGTGTAATTTCAAATGCTGCCTTGTTCCAAGAAAAGCAGTGATACCTGACAGTATCTGGGAGATGTGTCCATAATGTCTGTTCTTATCTTGTACCAATTAGAGCTGCATTTAGCACTGCTCCTGCAACATATCAAAATTTATGGGCACTTTCAGTGCAGGTGAGTTGTCTTGGTGGGTTGATATCAGATTACAATGGATTTCTGAGTCTCATGGACAAAGCTGAAAGTCATGTAACAGGAGGAAGGTACAGGTTTTTTCCAGCTAATGTATCTTCCAGTGTGCTCCCTCATGCTTGGTCTCCTGATAAACATGGGACCCTTGAAGATGAAGTGTGACCCAGGATAAAGCAGCCCTTTAGCATCCTCCAGCTTTCAGAGTACTGCAGAGTGAGGAGCAGTGGTGACAGCAAATGAGCTCTGTAGTGGCCAAGAGAACTTCTCTGCAACACAGAGTGCTGGAGTTCTACTCATGTTAAAAAGCTGCTAAATCATTGATGAGTCTATTATCAAATGTTTGTGTGTGTCATGATACCATCCATCAAAGGAGCAACAGCTGGATAACGTTCTTTTCCTTTGGTTCCCAGACATTCCTACAGTTTGATGCTTCATTCTGCAGGTGGCCAGGCTGTGGGGGATCCAGAAGAACCGTCCAGCCATGAACTATGACAAGCTGAGTCGATCCCTTCGCTACTATTATGAGAAAGGCATCATGCAGAAGGTCAGTTTGCAAAGCAGGAGAAATCTTCGTGCTTTAAGTGATGCTTCTCTTGTTTGAGACAGGAAGTCCTACAGACAGAATGTCCTGGAGCTAGCCAGGCATCCCAAGCTTGCTCTCCCCAAAATTTTTCTTTGTCATAGTTAAATGGAGAAGCTGTGAAGGAGCTGAATGTGGGCAATGCATGAGAAATAAAACAAAGGGGGAATTATGATTTCTTTTTCTGTATACATCTGCGGTCAGGAAAGTTGGAATTTAGGCAGCTTCAAGGAGATATAATCAGTCCTTCCTCTTGTGAGAGAAAGGCTGCCTGGAGCTTGGTCCCATGTGGCAGGGATGGCATGTGGCACATCCAGGGCACTGCAGAGATGGTTGGGAGAGTAACTGTCACAGTAGAGACTGTTCAGGGACTGCTGCTGCTGCTGTTAGCTGAACAGAGTCAGCTGAGCTCCCAGGAGCTGTTCCAGGGGAGGTCAGAGCAGCAGAGAAGCAAGAGGACAACACAGGGAGAAATTTACAGCTCTGCCATGTCTCAGGGCAGGCAGATGTTTTTGCAAACCTTCTCAGGTGCTGGGGAGCATCACCCAGTGCTGCCCCAGAGCCTGCAGCACTCACCTCACCTCCTGTGGTCCCTGCAGGTGGCTGGGGAGCGCTATGTGTACAAGTTTGTGTGTGAGCCTGAAGCTTTGTTCTCCATGGCCTTCCCTGACAACCAGCGGCCGGCGCTGAAGGCAGAGCTGGAGCGGCAGATCAGCGAGGAGGACACAGTGCCTCTGTCTCACCTGGAGGAGAATGGATCTTACCTGCAGGACTTTGGCAGCTTTCCTGCACAGCTTTACAGCAAAGGCTACACCTACTAGCACTGCTGTGCCACACCTGGCTGCGTACAGGAGATGGATGGTTAGGATCCACTTGGGATCTGCATTGTTTCAGGCCAGCACTAAACTCTGGACACCTGCTTTGGTCAGGACAAGTGTTCAGGTACACAGTGGATAATCACCTCACAGGGCTCTCGTGTGTTTGTGATAAAAGTCTCTGAATGAGTCAGGATGGGGCACATTCTCAGCCCTGCAGACATCTTCTGAGCAGCAGAGCTACAGCCTCAGCAGCACAGCAGGTAATCAGTGTCTCGAGACATGAAACACGCCTGGCACAATCCTTCTCATTGCACAGGGAGGGGATGCTTTTTCCATGTACAAGAATGCTACAATGCTGCTGCTGACTCCATTCCTCCAGTACTGAACCTCTCTAGGAATTGCTTTCAGCTCTGACCTGAGGAACTCACTCTGCAAGTCTGATTTAGCCTTCTTCCCAGGATGGCTGCAGGACAGTGGTCACAGATCTTGGGGAATACTTGTTGTCCTGTATGTTTATTCTCCTGCCTTGTCACCTCCTTGCTCATGCCAGGAGTTTCTGGTATTTGGGCACTCTGAGCAGGGTAGGTTGAGCATTGGCCAGGATTAGACTACATGGCCCAAAACCATTTCTGGGAACTACAGAGGAGCTTGATTGCACTGGTCTGGGGCACAGTCTAAGCCAATGCCATGCTCAGGTAGAAGGAGTGTGGGAAGCAGCAAGGCCTGGGACACCAGCTCAGTGTTGTGCTGTGGCTTTTCCAAACAAAAACTTCTTCAACAAACATTCTCAGGATATTTGAAGAGCTGCCAGGCTTTTGAGTGTGTCCATTCTGGGCTTGGCTAGAAAATCACCTGAGGCAAGAGAAGAACGTGGTGGAGGTGTGATTAAAAAATGCTCTACAAAGTAACCTAAACCATACCTAGATCTTAATATAGGAATTCAGACTTAAACTCCACAGATGTTTGCATGTTTGAGGGGAATTCTGATGCGTTGAAAAGGCAACTCTCTGCAGCCTCATGCAGCACGTGCAAGTTAACTGGCAGATTTTCTACAAAAGCAAACATTTATAATGGGCACCACATCCTTATTAAGGGTATTTCATTTTTCAATTAGCAGTTAGACAGGGAGCAGTAGAGTGTAACCCATACAGAAAAAGTCTGTTTCCTACTGCTTCAGACTGGTGTTTCAGATGCTGAATACAGAACATTACCAATCCTGCCAGCATGGTAGCCTGTAGAGAAAATTCTGTATATTGATTGAAAGCCTGATTTCCCCTGATGACTCTCCCCTGCATGGCTAATGCCAACCCTCCCAGCCTCATCCCTGAGTGCAAGAGCCATGAAAGGCAGCATTCCCTGCCTGAGGAGAGGTCAGAAACCCAGAACAGTCTGCTCTGCTAATGCCTTTGCAGGCCCTGGGCAGACCTGGTGTTCTGCCAGCTCCTGACCCTCCTGCCTTGCCCTGCACCTTCCTGGCCAGCACAGTTCCTGTGCTGTCCCAGAAGTGAGGGTGAAGGGGAACCCTTCCTTTGGTATAAGCTGCCTTTACTATTTATGAGTGTAAAAATACTATCATTAATAAATTGGTCTGTCTTTGGCCAGTGCAACTCCATTGATTCCCTGACTGGTCCTCCTTTACCTTCTGAGCTTGCTTTGCATATCTTGGCACCAACTCACAGCTTTGGGCAGCTGATCCAGAGGGATCAGGCATGCATTGTTTACTTCTGAACCTTGATGGAGTTCAAGAAATTAACACTTTGCTCCCCTGCCATACTCACAGCCAGGCCTGCAAGATCCCAGTGAAATGTGTGACCTCCAGCTGTATCTAGTGTCAGGGGAACATCACTCATGCTCACAGCACACTGCCCTCTGAAGTTTAAATGAGTTTTTCACTCAATTTCAGCTCTGTCTCATGCAGCAGCACTTGCTGGGAAGGTGATCATGTGCCACCCCTGAGCTGGGAGCAGGGCCAGGGCAGAGCAGGAGGAGCACAGCCTGTCCCCAGCACAGCCAGGGACCTGCCAGGGCACAGCCACCCATGTGGGCCTCAGGCAAGGCTGTAGTGAGGAGTTACCTTGAGGGAGAAGAGCCTTTTTCACACTGTGCCTTCCTCAGGACAGTCAGGCACCTCCCTCTAAGGGAAGCATTTCTGCCTTCTGGAGGCTGCTGTGGCAATGCTTTTCCCAATGAGTGACACCAGAAGCTTGGTTTTCTTTGGTATCTCCATCTGTGGGATTCCCAAGGACTTTACATTTATCCAGTATTCTCTGGGCTACCCCCTCAGCCCAACAAATCTTCCTTCCAGAACTAGTTCACACATTTTGATGAAATTTTAGTTGCACATTTCATTCAGGGCAACAGATCAGCCACAGGGCAGTTCTGGGAATCAGCAAAGTAAGGTTCTCCTCACTGAGAGGCAGTGACCTCCAAAGCTCAGAGATTTATAATAACCAGATCAGAGAGTTGGGAGTCAATAAATAGATTCCACATTTCCAGTTCAGCTAGACTGAGAGGCAGCTGGGATGGAACTAATAGGCAAGAGACATAAATTTCTCCTGCTGCTGCTGAAAATGAGCAGGAGCTTCCAGGAGGGAGATAAACAGCTCCCACAGAACCCCATAAAACACTCTCAGGAAGGCTTCTCTAAGTCAGAGCCTAAGGAAGAATTTGTTTTTATTCCTAAGCACCACACCTCCACAATTTTTAAATCCCCTCTAGGGGTGGTGACTCCCCCACTGCCCTGGGCTGTCTGTGCCAATACCTGACAACCCTTCCAGTGAAGAATTTTTTCCTGATGTGGATTCAAAACTTCCTCTGGCACAACTCAAGGCCATTTCCCTATCACTGGTTGCCTGGGAGGAGTCCAATCACACTTGGCTCTCATCCCTTGTCAGGTAGTTGGAGAGAGTGACAAGTTCCCTCCTGAGCCCTACCAGCTCCTCCTCACCAGACTTGTGCTCCAGACCCTTCTGGGAGAGACTAAAACACTCAATGGCTCAAACTTTGTTAAAATCACCCAAGGGCTTTGCCCATAGTAGCAAAACTGCACCAAAGCCATCCCACTCCCCACAGTGTGACTCCTGACAGGAACCTGGGATAAGATAAAGATGGCACTATTGTGCAATTATCTCAGGTCTAGGGAGAAGTTAACAAGGCTAGGGGAGAAGAGCGTATCCACAAGGAAAGCCAAACCCAGCAGCTGTGCTGAGAATCAGCTCTGACTGGAGAAGGGGGTGCAGAGCCCAGACTCATTTGCTATGGCCAGGTTTGCACACTCTTCCCCCCAGGCAAAGGTGGAGGAGAGTTTTTGGGTGTGATTTAGAAATGTCTGGTACAGAGGAGCAGGGTGAATACCAATCCCTGGAGCATACAAGCCAAGTGAGAAGCAGACCCTGCAGAGAGTTCTCCCTTACACACACTGGCTCAGTGGTAAAACACCTCTGCACAACCCCAGAATGTCACATTCACACAGGACATTCCCATGAGAAGCAGTCTTAGAAGGGATCATAAATCATCAAAGACCCCCAAACCACCCCAGACTCATTCTCTTCATTTTAACAATAATTTCAGTAAATGTCCCAGCTTTGGAAAAAAAAAGTTTCTGCAGCTATGGAGTCAAATAAGTTTCATCTGTTAGCAACAAAAAAATATTTTACAGATAGCTTGGGTAAGACATAGTACACAGTGGGCAGTCACCGTCTTTTTAAACAATTTTTACACAATTTTTACAGACATTTTAGCTGTAAGAGCTCATTCTATTACAAAAACTCAACAGCTGTGATGTCACCAAACATTGCAAGTGAAAATGAAGCACATGTATAGGAAGTCTGAACATCTGTAACCACTTACATTTTCAGACTGAACTGTGCTGCAGAGGGGATGTGCTAATTACTGGTTGATAAACCAGCCTTCAGCACCCAGGAGATGGGGATGAAGGGTAAGACTTGCAGTCTGACCTGTGCCATTGTCCAAATGTACCTGACATTCTAGCTGGGTTTCAAGGATTTTTCCTGCCTTATCCCAAAGCCAGAGATACTAAGTATCTCACCACAGATGGCTTAAATAAAAGACAAATAGTTACAATGAATGAGAAAATGCATAAATTTGGTAAAATACAGAACAGGCTGCTCCCAAAAAGCAGTCACTGTCCAAGAGTGTAAAAAGAAATAAATCCCTTTTAGCAGGGTAAAGACACAAATTGTTCCAGCTTCTATTTGTCTGGTCACTCAGAACAGTCAGGTTGGTGAACAATCTGGTTTTGATCACTGGTTTTTTGTGTTGTTCAGCTCAGCACCCAGACTTCCAAGTCTTAGATTTTGTCTCTTGAAAGGGGAATCCCTAAAGTGCTCCAAGACCCACTTTGAGAGGCTGCAGTGGCCTGTGGAGCTGCAGCACATCTGTGCCACAGCTGGATTGCCCCTTGAGCTCCTGTTCTGCCAAGGCTGACTACCTGTTCATGGCACAGGTGAGCTTCCTGGGAGTGTCTGTCTTCCAGCACACTGGCACCAGTGCCAAAATCCCAATCCCACAAATACAAAAGCAGGAGAGTCCAGCAGGGAGCCGAGCTCATCGCCGTCGGAACGCTCGGGATATCCTCCAGGCATTGGGCTCCTCGTAGCGATTGTAGAGAGGCTCCAGCCGCTGCTGCTTCTTCTGCTTGCTCAGCTTGGTGGGATCAGAGACCTTGAAGAAAGCTGGAGCAAACTCCACCAGCCAGCGAGGGTCGATCGTTGTCACCTCACGCATGTACTCCTTGGTGGTCAGCACCAGCTCGTGATACACCACCCTGGGGAAAGGGACAGCAGCTCTGGAAATCAGTTTTTTCACACAAGAAGCAACAAGCGCTAGAGTAGCTAAGTTTGCTGCTTTATCTCCTTTTAAGCTCCAGTGCAGGCTCCAGAAGAACCATCCAGAAGAGCTATCCCTATTTCCCCTCTCCTACTTCCCAGCTACTCTTCAGCACAGAATTCCTTCATTCCATTTAAAACAATCCTCCCTCCCTCTTCAACACTCAGTGTTTTCAACTCACTTCCACAGTCCACAATACAGAAGCTGTAATGTGCTTCACAATACAGAAGCACACAACTGCAAACTTCAGGCCTGGCCTTGGCTCCAAAAGTCAGTCTCATCTCTGCACAGGTATTAAGTTTAGCAGCAAAAAGAGACAAAAGTAGACTTGAAATTCTTCTCACTCTGCTTGTTGCTAAGAAATCAGCAGCCTCTGCTCAGAGCTGTGCTCCACAAACAGCACACACCACAACTTTCTCTGTTATAAAGCTGAAGAGAAATGGAGAATTCCATGCTATTGGCTTCCTTACCATTCTGGCTGCCTGTTGAAGAGAGCACTGGATGGGTGGATATAGACCACTTGTTGGTCAATGAGTGTCCTATAACCTTCCTGGGGATCCTTCTTTGCTGCATTTCGGAAGAAACCACTACAAATGGCCTTCTGCACCCGAACTGTTGCCTTCCCACAAGATACCACATCCAGCTTATGCCTGCCAGACAAGAGTTAGAGAGAAACAGGTTAGAGCTCTCCAGATTTGGATGCAGCCACCAAGATCAGTTTAGCAAACTTTTTAGCTATTAAAATGTAAGAAAAATAAGAAACAAAGTCAGTTCTTGTCCTCCTTGACATGCTCACCTGTCCATAATGCCCAACATCTGCTTGCGGATGTCCTGTGCCCTGCGCAAGGATCTGGCCTGGATAAAATTTTCATAGCACCAGGGATTTGAAAATTTATTATTCTTCCACGAATTGTACACAGCCAGCAGGGTGAGGTGGTCACCTTCTGTTTGATGGAACTTGGCTTTCTTTTGATCAGCAAGTGCTTGTTTATCCTAACACATAAAATATACATCAGTCAGATATCTACATCATAGAGAAAATCCCTGTACAACACAAATTACACAGGCTCCTTGTCATTCATACCATGATGTTAAAACAGATGATACAACATTAATACAGCACAACATGTTTTATTCAATTTCAGTCCCTATTTTTGAAAGAACACATCAAAGTAAGTGGCTCCTTTATACTGCAGGAAGCATATACACACACTGAACTAGCTAGTTTTCTTACTGCTCTAGAAATAACTTCAGTTACTCATCAAAAAATGTGCTGAAGCAGTAGGCTTGAGCCTGGTGATCCACACACCTCTTCCCGCTTCTCCCATCTGCACATAAAACATTCATCAAATACTGCAGCTACATAGATCAAAACTGAAGTTAACAGACTACACTGCAGAAGTAATGGATCCAAAACAAACCTAATACTACAGCAGAGTCTGCTGCTTACTGACTTAAAAGAAAGCAGCACAAGACAGAGGTGCCATGAAGAAATACTTTCTGTGTGTCTGAAAATGCAAAGGCAATCTGAAGTCCAGAGCTGGGACTGACTTGGTTTAGGCTGTATGTATTTATTGGAAAATGCAAGACAGATTTTAAGACTTTTCACTTCTACCTTCCCATCTGCAAAGAAACTACCAACCCCACAGTTACAGACCCTTAAATGAAAAGGAACAGCAGAAAGATAATGCACAAGCAAATGGTCTGACCAAATTACAGGTTTCTTTTGGCAAATATGCTCCCACTAAACCCCTGAGGCATCCACACCAAACCCAGACTGTAGCACTGCCCAGTTCCTCACCTTTGGCCTGTAGAACACATTCTGCACAGACAGCATGGAGACTATGGTCAGCATTTCCTCACTGCATCCCAGGTGTACAGACATGATCAACATCTTACACAGCATAGGCTCCAAGGGGAATTCTGCCATCTGCAAGAAACAGGTTTCAGGGCATTCTATAACATCTTGGGAAAATCTTGAGTCTTCTCAGTGCAAAAGAAATTTTTCTCGCATATTTACTTTCCAAAGAGGTGTGCTTGACCCAGAATCACTTTACTCAACATTAAGCAAATTATTTCTCTGTATTCACTATCACAAGAATATCCCAATGCTTACAGGAAATTTTTTGACATGAATAAATGTAAACTTATGAATAAGGAGAAGCACTAGTTGCTCCTTAAAAAGCAGAAGGTAAGTGGTAAATGAAAAGCTAACAATGAAACACAAGAGAATGACAGCAAAAGGAAACCAACAATGCTAGGCAAGGCCTGCTGTGACTCCTCTCATGTCATCCCCTAAATATTGGCAACCAGGCAGAGGTCAGAGGAATTTTATTTTGCCTACCCTGCGCCCAAGTCGGGTGAGCAGTCCCTCATCATCCAGAGCTCC
The DNA here is from genome assembly GCF_008360975.1 of Lichenostomus cassidix. Lineage (NCBI taxonomy): Eukaryota > Metazoa > Chordata > Aves > Passeriformes > Meliphagidae > Lichenostomus > Lichenostomus cassidix. The sequence goes on from NC_139507.1 coordinate 2,474,337, forward strand.
CAGGGTGTAGAGCTGCTCCATGGCTGTTATGAGAGTTTCCATGGGAGGAGCATCCATAAAGTCAAAGGACAGCAAATCGTTGATGCCCATAGCCTGGGAGGGATTGGAGAAAACCCAAGTTAAAACACTGACAAGGAAGACAACAAACTCCAGCCAGAGATAAAGCACCAAACAGAGAGGTACTACAAAACTTTAAGCAACCCCAGCCTCATGTTCTTATCCTGACTGCAGGTGCAGTCATGAATACAGAGCTGCCTTCCTGCACTTGAAATAATGTTCACTGGCCCATGGCATTCGTGCACTACTCAGCTTTCTGGTCTGTGCCACATATCTCTCAAGCAAGATGATTCAGTTGAGGAGAAACATAGGCTAAATGCTGTTTTTGAGGACTTCTTGTCTTGTAAAGCAGTGTGGCCTGACAGCTCCACAGTACATTAAATGTGCTCCCAGAAAGGGGAATGGCAGCAGCTTTCCCTATTGTGACTGGGTTAATCCAGTTCACAGACTTCCAGAGGGATGGCACACACTTAGACATGCCCATGTTTGCAGCTCTAAATCCACTCTAGAACAATGTGTCTCACCTGTTAACAATATAAATGTATCCTACATAGGAAATGTTACTGATCCTGACATTTCTGTTTCTCCTACATCCTGCAACTAACTGTTCTGTGCAGCTGAAACTCATCATTTAGGTGGATATCCAACAGAATAACCCTCAACAGAAAAACACAGGACCAAGCCCAGTGCCTGAGAATTGCTTTTGTTCAAGTCTCCCTTCCAAAATACCTCTGTTCACTAGGAGGATCTGAAATTACAGCAGTACTTCCTGAGATTCAAAGGCAGAGACTCTGCCTTGCTACAAGCTGGTGAAATACTTACCTTCAGGGAAAGCACTGTACTGGCCAGATTAGTTCTCTGGATTTCAGGCACATTGGTGGTTAGCATTTCATCTCGATAGGCTCGTTCTGTATATAACCTGTAGCATTTTCCTGGGCCTGTTCTCCCAGCCCTTCCTGCACGCTGCTTTGCTTGAGCCTAAAGGTAACAAGGCATCTCAGTAAACAGGTGAAAACAAGTGAAATAAAATGGTTATTCACAATTTTAGTTGTATCAATAGAAAGATTTTAAATACAACATAGGAAAGTATGTATTCCTCAGGCACAGCCTCAAGGAGCTATCAAAAATGTGGTTTTATCATTGCCTCATTTTGTTCATATGTGCTTGGATGCCACATTGGCAAGATACACAACACCCATGGGGAGAGGAAAACACAGAATGTCTACCTGTGAAATCGGTGTCACCACCAGCTGGTCAATTCCAGTCTTGGAGTTATAAACTTTCTGCTTCACAAAGCCAGGATCGACGACATAATAGATTCCATCAATAGTCAGAGAAGTCTCTGCAATGTTAGTGGCAATGACAACCTGCAAATGACAGTCTGAGTCAGCACAGCTCTGTGTCAAGCTGCCCAGTCAACCCCACCACCTGACCTCATCCATTGGAATAATATGAGCAGCTTGTTATAAATGCAACCACTGACACTTAATGTTCAAAGGAGAAGTGCGTTCACAGAGAACAGAAGGAGATATTATCTACAAAAATTGACAGGTTTTAAGTATCAACCTCTGTTTAAAGTTTGGGCAAAAATGGAAAAGAGTGTGATAAAATCCACAATTAAAAGCAAGAGAAAGCTTGTAAGCAGACTGCACTGCTTTCAGGGAGATTTTTTTATCTATCACTCAGACACAGCCTTTATTTAGAGAAAAATCTTCCTGAGAATATACCTCTAGATATTCACTAGTTTCTTGGTAGGAAATTTACCTCCATCCAACAGGAACTGCATTTAGATTTTAAAATTAACTAAAGTTAGTATCCTTTAAAGACTTCATTAAACAACACACCAAGAACATTCCACACAGAAGTTTCCTACACCAGATGTTTTTATACATGTTTTCAAAGGCTTAGGTATCTTGATATGTATACAACCAAAAATATGCTCTAAGCTATAAATCATCTTTTCTCCAAAAACTGTATCATTTCAGCAGTGTAATACACCCCACTATTAAAATGTATCAGCAGAAGGTGAAAGTGCACATAGATGGAATTACCTTTCTGCTCCCTGGTGGGGCTGGGTCAAAGATCCTGGTTTGCATTTCACTGGGTAAAGCTGAATATACTGGTAGGATAATTAACTCTGGAACATCAGGTCCTAGAGATTTCATCCTTTCATAGAGGATTTCACAGGCAGTGTCAATCTCTTCCTGACCAGTCAGAAAGACCAAAATGTCACCTACACAGGAAATAAACCAAAACATCCACAGATTCAATTCTATTTAGTACAACTCCAGCATTACCATATTCCCATTCCTCACCTTTTCCATTGATGAGGATCCCAAACTTTTGCTAGCCCCTGAGCAGCAACACTTAGCCAGAGGCAACATACTTCAGTCTTTCACCCAACTTTTTCAGCATTTTAGTTTCTGTATTTGCAAACAAGGATAGTCCTGACAGTATTTTGCTCATGTTACTAACATGATCCATGACTTATAGAAAGACCTTGCTCAGAGATCCTTAAATCACCAATAACCCAAGGCCATTCTCTACTCACCTGGTGGCTCTGTTAAGTGGATCTGCATTACTGTAATCAGACTGGCATCCAAATAATCTGTCTCTGGCTCTTTTGTGTACAGAATTTCTACTGGATATGTTCTGCCAGGAATTGTGAAGATTGGTGCTTCATAGAAATACTGAGAGAATTTCACAGCATCCAGCGTTGCTGACGTCACTATCAACTTCATATCCTGCCGTTTCTGCACTGTCTGTAGTAGGAAAAGTTCTCAAGTCACTTATTGCCTTTGGAACCATTAATATATGGCACTGGACTGAAGTCTGACAAACACAACCAGTAACAAAAGGTGGTTTAATGTCTGAGTAGAGGGGCAGCTCATCCCAGCACCCAGAATTTCAGAACACTGACCACTGAGGTCCCATTTGAAGCCTTTCTTAGCAACATTATCACAAGAAAGCTTTCGGCAGAGACAGATGAGCAAAGCAAGAGCACTCATCCACCATTATGAACATCCAGGATGGCCAATTCTCCTTGTTTCTGCTGCATTTTGCTTGCTCTGCCTTCACACAGAGGTCATTTCACTAATATTCAGACTACAAACCCTTACAAGCATTTGCTCTGCTTCAGAAGAGACTCTTGAAGCACACACATGAACCTGACTAGTCCCCTCTGCCTGTGCTCCTCTACCCATACCGAGGACACCACAGCAGTAAAAATCCAATGCTACATTACCTTCTTCAGGAGCCCAAAGAGCACATCTGTATGTATGGTCCTCTCATGGGCTTCATCCAGCATGATAATGGCATACTGGGTCAGATCTGGATCTATCAAGCACTCTCTCAGTAACATTCCATCTGTCATGTATTTGATGACAGTTTCAGGGCTAGTGCAGTCTTCAAAACGAATGGTGTAGCCAACCTGGAAGCAAGAGTTGCACAGAAACAGAAGTTACACAATTATCAGCTTCATTAACTCCCAGTTTGATTATTCCACAAACTCATTTTACAGCCTACAAGGGAACAGACACATGGACACACACAAGAAAACTAGCTCCAGCAGTGATTTTTCCTACTTTTCCTCATGCTTATTTGGGCATGTTCTTCAACATGGAAATTCACCTCTTGTCCCAAGCAGCAACCGAATTCCTCTGACACCCTCTTGGCAACAGACATTGCAGCCACTCTGCGAGGCTGAGTACATCCAATCTTTCCTCTCGAGGTGTATCCTGCCTCAGCCAGGTATTGGGTAATCTGGGTTGTTTTCCCAGATCCTGTCTCTCCAATAACAATGAGAATCTGGTTGTCATGCACAGCCTAGAAAAGATCAGGAAACATACACTTGTCAATATTTAAACAAAATCAAAACAAACCAAACAAATTCAGTATCTATCTAGGACTAGATTGAGCACCTGTTGCTATTGCTGCAGTTGACCCAGGCCAAAAATCATGTAAGTATTCCTATTGGTCAAGTCAGCAACCTGTTTAACTGCTCAGCTGATTTATCCCTTGCTCACATGATCCCAGTATCAATTTTGATTTACAGCAATAAATAGCTGGAACTTTAATAAAGTATATAGACATAGATAATACTTTAAAATAAATATTGTGAATTAAAGTTCAGCACTTAAAATTCCTAGCTGGCTCTTCACTTGTCAAAAAGCTAAACCAAGACTATTTATTTTAAATTACTAATTTACTAAATTTATTTATTTATTTAATTTTTATTTAATTTATTTAATTTATTAATTTAAATTATTTTAAATTTTAAATTACTGCTTGCCCAAACCAGAATGCCTTTTCAAGAGTCTTACTTGTATCAGCTGCTCCTTCAGTCTGAAGATTGGGAGGCTCTCTCTCTGTTCTATGATGGAAAGCTGGGTCTTTTTACCATAAGAAGCTTTGTTGCCACCAAATGCATGTTTCTTCCACTCTGGGATATCATTTGGCATCATCCCAATACCTCGCATGTTTGCAGCTATTTGTCTTCCATCCACTAGAAAAGAAACAATTTCATCATTACATCTAAGTTCACACAGCACAGACCCTGATGATCCTGCTCCAACTGCTCCACCACACATGCCTTCTTTTCTGTGTGTTTAAATGTTTTTGAAGTTCCTACATGTACACCCCCACTATTACAGGATATTGACATTCCTATTTCACTTCCCTTGACATTTCTATTTCCATTTCAGTGGGAAAGCATTTCTTTTTTGACTGCCTTCTACAGTGTGGCAGACAAACAAAATATCAAGACATTTCCCCTGGGTGGCTCAACTAGCACAAAAAACGCACAGTTTACCTGTGCTCAGACATACCATCAGGGAGAGGATCCACCCAGTGAGTGTTGAGGCCCATGGGGATAGAATCCATCTCTGCTTCTCTCTGGGCTTGTTTAAGTTCTCGCCTCTCTTTAGCTAAAGCACTTTGCATCATTGCAGCCTGGGACAAGGAACCATCTGGATTCTGGAGAGAAAGAAGAAAAGATTTCAAGCACTACCATTCCTTCAACTTCAATTATCTTTCTGTTGTCACTGTCCTTTAGAAGCATCTTCTGAAAATGCTTTAAAAAATGTTAAATTTTATTAGATTTTCAAGAGATTTCCATTAGGCTAGCCGCATGAACTTTCATGGTCATAACTAATATGGAGCATCCTTACACTGCCCAGTCAGAAGGATTATGGGTACAACCAATCAAAAGTATTTCTCTACTACCTTCTACTTTCAAAAGATAAGAAAAAGCAAAACAGAGAACGTACACTCTAACACACTTAAATAAAATGGCATTTCAGTTTCATTATTCCACTTTGTTGTCACCAGTTAAGTTAGAACCCAGCTTTATTAGGAAGGAGCTTCAGTTCAGTGGCTATATTTTTCAGGGTTCTCAGTAATGTTTACTTAATTACATATTTACTTAATTAAATCAAGTACATTGGTTTTAGCCCTGGAAACCTCTTACCTTTACTATTTTGATGGGACTCATATCCATGCTCTGTTTAGTGTGACCTCGAAGAAACGGTGGCTCTTCTTCAACTAGCTCAATCTCAAGATCCTCATCTAAAATCCACAAGTGACAAAGTTAAACATATTTCAGGTACATAAAATTGCCTCTTCAGATAATGCTTTCTGTGTATTCTTGGTTAAGAGTTTTAAAAGTGAAAACACTGCAAATAAAAATGCACAGACAGGGCACATCCAAATGCCATTAATAATAAAGCCACAGAAACCCTTGTTCCAAATGTACAAGATGTCAGCAAATTGTGAGATGCTTTATAGTTACTTATATCACCAATATCTTTTTGAATCAAAATACATCCAGAGGGACAAGAAATTTACAACAGTAAGACTACTGGGAAATACTACCTTCTTCATCATCGACTTTAGGAAGAATCCCAGTCTCCTCATCAAAGTCAGGAAACTCTTCCTTGGAAAGCACATTAGCTGCAATCATCTGGGAACAGAATGAATACAACATGAATATGTCCCCATGAATGAACACAACTCATGCCTATGACTCAGTTCTAACCCTATTCCTGTAAAACAGGAACAAAGGAATGGTCCTACATCCTGGCACACCTCTCCCCAGGTCATCCAGCCCCTGACCAAACAGCCCTTTTGTTATTCCAAACAGCACCAAAATAGTCCCAAATCAGAAGACAGCAATTCAGGGTTAAGAAGTTACACGATCAATTAATCCAGGAGCTGTATTCTAGTTCATGAAACTCCCTGGCAACTTTATTGACTGTGAAAGCAACACCCACCTGCTTGATTTCCCATTTCTCCGGGTCTGAAATGCGGGTGAGGCGTTTCCGCTCGAGGCTGTCGTCCTCCACCTCCGGGGCGCTCACCAGGGACAAGTGACTGGGTCTGTCTGGGTTCCTCATTGAGCTTTCTTCATTGATTTCTCCAACCAGGTTCCTCCTACGGTTTGGGTTCAAGTCTTCCCCAGTGTCTTGATCAACATCCTGCATTAGATTGATTGATTGATTGATTAGATCAACATCCTGCATTAGACTGATTGATTGATTAATCTATCAGCTCTAGACTTCTCCTTATCTATTAACTCTGGTGCTTTGTAATGCCAGTAACAGCCCATTCACAGAAAATGCTGGTTTGTAGGCTTTTTATTTTTTTCAGCTGGCACTGCCAAGTAAGAACATCCTCAGGTGTGGAACATTTTACTCGGTCTTGGCAAGAGTAGTGATTTAGCTTAAAATTAAAAGTTTCTCTCCTACTGAAAAAGGAAGACAAACAGCAACAGCTTGAGGTTTGCCTTGCCTCTTTGCTATCATGTCATGCCAAGAAATTGTTAAGAACACAACATCAAAACCAAGAACCTAGAGAAAACAAGTAAAAAGTAATAGGCCACTTAAATGCAGAACAGTAACTCAGTTTTTAACTCCCACTTGAATGGTTTTGTATTGGTTTCTACCAAAAAGTGTAAAAAATAGCAAAAAGAGGCATAATTTTAAGAATTTTAGCACCTCTGTACCTTCATGCTCAGGCTGGTTTTGGATCCAGTAAAGGATAATACTTTGACTTTCACTCTTTGTCCTTTGCTCACAACATCAGCAACATTGGCAACCCGTCCTTCCCTTCGCAGCTCTGAGATGTGAACCAAACCTTCCCAACGTTTCCTGGGGGTGAAACAAAGGGGCATGAGAGGGGCACACTATGACACTGACAGTCCTTCAGATCACTCAGAATCTATATTAAAATATTTTGCTGTCAACTGATTGATTGTGTACGTTCACAAACTGATTTTTGTAATGAGAATTTTATAATTCTCTGCTATCAAATTTATTTTTTGGAAACAGTCCTTCAGCTTGATGTCAAAGTCCAGCACACCTTCTGGTAGCCCCAAAACATCTTTCAGGTATTAGCAGAAAAGAGAAATCAGCTGAAATAGCAGTAGATCTGTTGTGAACATCAGAAGGTACCTTAGTCCTTCCAGCTGCACAAAGCATCCAAACTGCATTATGCTCGTGACTTTGCCGTTGTAAATGTCTCCAATGGAAGGCTCCTCAGCCGGTGGACGATCTATGTGTTTGTCTCTCCATCTCTCATGGCTCCTTTCCATGTACTTATCTCGATCCTTACGGTCCTTACTGGGACTCCAACTTCTGCTCCTTGAGCGGTATCTGGATTTCTTATCCCTGTTCTTATCCCAAGTCCTGGAACGAGACCTGGAGCGAGATCTGTGCCTTCGCTTCCTGTCCCTGCTACGACTGCGGCTCCTCTTCCTCTTCTTCGCCCTAAAAAACAAACAAATTCATCTTTGCAGTGAATTTCCAGCTCAGAACAGAGTGAGCAGGCAACGACAGCAGCAAAGATCTTCCCCCCAGACACACCAGACACCTACCGATGGTCGCTGCTCCTCTGCTTGCCCTGCTTGTCTGCACTGGGCATCAGAGCTTCGAGTTCTTTCAGGGCATCAGCTGCCACCTTCACGTCATCTTCATCCAGCATATTCTGCAAGAACAGAAAGCTGTTCTGCAAAAGGGCTGATAAAAAGCCTGTCACAGAGAATTAATCTACAGAATTATCATCATACGTGTATTTATTTAGAAAGAATGCAAGATAAAAAGAGATCAGACTCAATATGTGATACAGAAAAAAAGGAATAAAGCTCTCTCCCTATTTGGCCACAATACTGAGAAAATTCTGTGTTTATACAAAAGAAAGTTCCATCTCAATGCCCCAAATTATTATAGAAATACAAAATGCAAATGCCTTATAGCATCAGAATATACAAAATTTTTAACTAGTTTGTAACACATCATTACTTTGAACATTATGGAAGGAAGGCCAGGCTACAAATTTCCTGCCACAAGAGTCTCATCAACCATATATTCTCCAAAACAGTATCAACAAGGCAATTGCTAACAGCTATTCTTTGCAACAATGTGCAGTAAGTAACACCAGCCTTCTACCTCTTCCACATTTTACTTCTCATAGCTCACATTTATCCATGCATTAGACAGAGAAAAAAGGTTGAAACTAACTGGGGAAAAAAAAAAAAATTCACATAGTCACAAAAGAAATCTCAAATGAACGCCTTACCCTGATGTTGGGATTGTCTGGCCTGCAAAGGGCTGGATACAATTCCCTCAACTTTTCTTTCTCTGATTTGGGTTTGACAACTGCATCTGATTTTGAGATTAAAAAAAAAAAAAAGGCACAATGAAACACAAAACTTAGAAGTGCTACAACAATTCACTCTTGATTTTTCAACATAATTCAACATGAAGTTTAATTTTCATCTGAACACAAATGTTGATACAGCTTTTACAGAGACTCAATTCAAGGAATACTGTTTTACCTTCCTTCATATAGAATTCTGATCATTAATGAATATGTCAAAGACTGAATACTCTGAGCAGTACACTCAGAATAACAACAGCATGGTGCAATAGGATTTGCCTTACAAGACTAAAACACTAACTGCATCAATCTCACCAAACACTGAGCCACTGGCTCCACATACCTTTGCTCGTAGATGGTTTTGCTGGAGGTCGCATTGTCTGTATGAGACGTAGCAAGTTACTGATGAGGGAATCCTGAAAGAGTTAATGAGATACTTTAAGAAATGACTGCAACATTTTCATTATCAGAATGCACAAGTGAGGGTTTATTCACAGGACAAAAAAAAAACCCAATTCTGAAGATGCAGGTTGATTTTTACAAACTATCACTGGACTTTGTGTACATCCTATAAAGGTGTAAGTTGAAGCTGAAAATAATTATGATAATTTCATCTAAGTGACTTTTCTGTTAATAATTTTTAGTCACCTACTTAATCCAACCACAGTTATTCTGAGGAATCAACAAACACAGCATATTAGCATCATAAGAAGACTTATGACAACATATGCCTTCATGAAAAGTTGTTTCTTCCATATTTTATATGTTCAACATAGTAATAAGCAGTTCAAGTCGTCAGGAAGATGCTTTTCAAAGACAACAAAAGTCTTTAAAAATAGGAGGGAGGGGGAGGCAGGGGAGACAGGAATATCAGGAGCTAATCAGTACATAGTTTTCCAATTGGAGAAAAGCAATAATCACTCCTCACAACTCCCTCTTTAAAACAGAAAGCTCTATAAAATACACCACAGCAAGAAGAATACATAAATAACATTCAGGTCTCACTTACAGTGAACTCAGCACCATTCTTCAGCAGAATTGCTTTAAACGTATCAAACGTGGTGTTTTTCTCGGCAAGGCTTATCACAAACTCGGCTGTGAGGAAAAAAGCATGAAGTAAATGAAAACAAGTGACTAAAAAGCTGTGTAAGCACTGCACGGGGGACAGAAGCTGCTCTGGCAGCAAGGACCAAGCCAGGCCCTGAGCCTGCTGCGGGCCCAAGGGGCTTCTCCTCAGCTCCTCCCTGCTAGCCCAGACAGAAGCGTTCCCTCAGGCTATCGACAAGTTTTTATAAGAAAAATAATGGGTTTTATCCTCTAAATTCGAAAAGCACCTTCACAAAGCGCGTCCGGCCCGACAGCAAGGGCTCCAGCGGCCCTCCGCAGGCTGCCGGCCGGGACGCGATGCTCAGCAGCCGTGTGCCAGAGCAGCCCGGGCTGCCCACAGACCGCCCCGCTTACCCAGGTCCTTGTCGTTGATGCCCAGGTGGTTGTCGAGCTCGGTGCACACCTTGGAGACCAGAGACAGGTACTCGAGCTTGGCGAGCTCCTCGGCCGCCGCCAGCTCCGCCATGGCCGCTCGGCCGCGTCCGGGAGCGCCGGAAACGGAGCCGTGAGGGGAAGGGGCGGGGCCGGCGGGAGGGGCTGGGAGAGAACATGGACACAGCGGGGACAGAGCCGGGACAGAACACGGACAGAACACGGACAGAACACGGACACAGCCGGGACAGAACCGGGACACGGCCGGGACACAGCCGGGACAGAGCCGGGACACGGCCGGGACAGAGCCGGGACAGAGCTGGGACAGAGCCGGGACAGAGCCGGGACCGAACAGGGACAGAGCCGGGACACGGCCGGGACAGAACAGGGACAGAGCCGGGACACGACCGGGACAGAGCCGGGACAGCGCCGGGACAGCCCGGAGGGATCGGGCAGCGGGAGGGGTTTGCTGGGCAGAGGCTTCATGGGCTGCCAGCCTGGCCGAATCGGCACGGTCCTGTGAAGGCTTTCCTTAACGAAACCGGAGCGGTGCTTTCCTTCTCCAGCAGAGGACGGTGAGCTGAGGGTACCCCGAGTGCTGTGTGCGGGGGCTACACGGTGGGTACGGAGCAGAACGGCGTGGGGAGCGAACCCCGCGGCCTTACGGTGGGAGAAGTCTCAGCGCCGAAGGGCTTCGCTCCCCGGCTGCCCCCAGGCCCTGCCTGCTCCCCCCTGCCCGCCTGGGCTCTGGCCAACCCCTGGGTGAGAGCTGAAGCCCTGAGGCTCAGGGCTGGGGGTGCCCGTGCTAATCCAGAGCCTGCGGCAGGAGTAGGAACCCCATTCCAGTCCCATCCCACCCCCATCCCTATCCCAACCCATCCCACTACCACCCCAACCCATCCCAACACCATCCCATCCCATCCCATCCCATCCCACTCCCACCCCAACCCATCCCAACCCCATCCCAGCACCATCCCAACCCCTCCCAGTCCCACACGCCATGCACACCCGAAATAAGATACAGATGTCACATCTGCTCTATAGAATATATTATAAATTATATCATGCATCCATTAACAAAATATACAAAGCCAACGGAAATATATCTATCTTAAGCCTGAGCATACAGCATCTAAGCTCTAGTAAAAAGTAACCTAAAGAGAACAGAATTCTCACACTTGACATTTCAATCTGCAATGAAGCGTTCCTCCTCAAATGTCTTAGTTTTGTAATTTATAGAACACATTAACAGTCCAAGTACAAAGGTACACACAGCTAACATGGTCCTGCTGGGCCTGACAGACCCAAGCGAATAACCACACTATGCTTCAAAGTGTCATCAGCTTCTGCATTTCACCCCTCTCCTTTTGTCCTCCTTGTTCTAGACATGGCATTAGTCAAAAGATACTCAAAACAACACACCCTAGGTAAGGTGGAGAAAGTTACAGAAGGGTCTTTAACTGGTCCACAGCACACAGTTGTACTGGTGTACAGAGAGATGGCAAACACTGCAAAATACTTCTACTGTATTTCAAAATAAACATTTAAGAGTATATCTTCCACAATCTATAAAAATAGGTTTAAAACGGAAGTGGTATGATACATTTGTTTTCTTGAACTATTTTAATGGTATCTTATCTCTATGGGTACTAAGTCTTTTAAAAAATTACTACTGATAACCTGGTCAGTCACAATACTGACATTGCTTCAGCTATATTGTGACAAAACATAACACTAGTTTGAAGCAGGAGTAATATAAAATATTTTAGAATCAATGGTCTCTTACTGCAGCAAGGAAAAATGTTTACTTGAAAGTAAGAATGTAGCCAACACTGTCACCTGCTGAGGGACTGAACTCTGAGGAGTTACCTATGGATACCCCACTGCACAGCAGTGTCTGGTGCTCATGTCTCCTGATTCTCCACAATCAAATCTCTCAGCATATTTAGAAGGGAATTCTTACTTCCAAATTAAATATGGGCATCTAAAAATCTTATGAGAGAAATTAATTCTACAGGTGTGGCTATGGAAACACAGGACCAGCTAAAACCATCAGAGGAGACTGTACACTTGAAAGTGCTTAAGTTAATGCATTTTTCAAACTCAAATGTAAAGTTATGTGATCCCTGCTTCAAGCCCTCTTTCCATTCCTAAACATTACCAAAATTTGTACTCCAGGTCTGAGTTTCTACACATTCTTGAATTTTTCTATGTAGTATTAACAGAGTAAAATGTTTATACTATGGTGAAAAAAAGGTAATGGTCGAATTTTAATATTTTTACAAAGAGCCTGTAAAGATTCCTAGAAAGGCCTTTCCTACCCTTACACTCCATTTTTAACAAAATATTTTATGTAGATTATACTTTTACAGTTAGAGATCTGGTTTGCACTATCATGACTAGAGCTGGTTCAATTGCTGGTGGTAATTCTCCTGCTTCATTCTGCTACAAAAGCAACAACTTTACTGGTATTCATCAGTTTAACTGTAGTTACACTTTCAGACTTTTCAAAAGTCATTTGATAATTCAAGACGGCTTTCTTCTATGAGTAACTTCTTTTTCTTAGAGTAATTTGTAAGGTTTAAGTCTGTCACAATACTATCACACATTGGAAAACCAATTACTAAATCATCAGAAGAAACAACTTGCTAGTTTTGGGCATCTCTTGTAAATTAAGCAGAACTACATTTTACAGCAGCATTTTACATTGGCTCCTATTCCAAAGCTAGTTAAGCCAACAAAAAATTTCCAGCTGCCTAAAAGAAATGTGCACACACAATAAAATGGGAAGTTCTCATCTGGGTACAAAGTTTAGTGTTATACAATTCCCTGGTAAAAGGATTTGATGTGGAACTGAAGAGATTTAAAGACTACTCATTTAACTATGAGGTCCAAATAATACCTAAAATTCTGGTATCCATTTCAAGAGATGCCACGACAAGGGTTGTCTGACATTTCCATGAGGGTAAAAAAAAAATTAAGAAGTCAAATGCTCAAAGAAAAGACAAAATTTTAAGTCACACCTCCAACCAGAGCAGCTGAGCAGCAGCCTGCTACTGTTGCAATGTTTAATTAGAGTTTACTCAATGAAGACTATTCTTCTCTCCACCAGGCAGGTTTAGCACCTACTGTACCAGTCACTATTACTGAGCTGAAGCAATTCAGTTACCACTTGAATCATGTTATTGTTGTGTTTCTTCAGCAGCTGCAAGTTTAGCTGCCTGTCACAGAATCCCATCTCACACAGACTGGACAGCAGAGTGGCAGTTTGCTCTTCTGTAGCTGCAGGCTGCTGAAAACAAAACATAGTAAGATAAGCTAAAAATGGTAATTTATCTTTTGCCATTTGAACTAGAGGCCCTGCATTATACTAGAATTAAACTGAGGCACAGAGGCTCTTTTGGCCCCAATTAAGCCATTTATATTCCCTTTCACTGCTCACTTACAAAGGTGAGTTACTACTCTTACATGATGCTACAACAGACATGCTTCCATCCCTATGGCACAAATTTTCCAGTCTGCTGAGAGCAGCATACCTCAAAGGGATGCCATCAAGCTTAACATTTTATTCTTACATGAAGTCCAACACAGAATATTGATACACTTATAAAGCATACACCCTATAAATTTAACATTGTCATTCTATGCAACTCACATAACATACAGGAAAGACATTTACCTGTTCAACAATGGGTGGTCCTGCAAATAATGCTTTGTAGGCAGAAGCAGCAACTGACAAAGCTCCTTTCACAAGTTCTCCTGCAATGCTGCTTCCTTGAGGGTACCTGTGAAGAGAACAGGTGTTGCTTTAGGGTCAACAAAGCCAAAGGTTTGTTTCAGCGAAATGCAAGTCACTGCCTGTTGATGTGAGGACTGTTGGAGAGAACAGCCTATGATCCACAGGAGTCAGTGATGTTTGGGAACTGAGCTATACAAGTAAACCCACAATTAAATTGCGGGTGTACTTTCCACGAAGCGACCTTTTGTAAACAGCTCTTCATTAAAGAGTCTTTTGTAAGGAGCTCTTCATTAATTTTTGCTTGCCAATTCTGCATCCCTTAGATTTGTGTCCAAGCAGAAACCAAGATCTTACGAAAGCACAGCATGTTTCCTTTAAGAAGGGAGGCCTCTCTCCAAAATAATGACTACATGAAATCTGGAAGCCAGTGCTTTTTCCTAGGTGTCTAATTAAGCAGTTCCCAGTCTAAAATAGTACTTGTGAAGTCACAGCCTCAGCCTCATTACCTTGGGTATTCTGAGAACTTCTGTTTACTAGTGAGAAATGCAGAAGGTCCTGGTCCATGACTATCTTCACCACTGGGTTCTGGAAAAGGAAGGAAAAATGTCAATGTGTCCAGTTAATGACAGTTAAGCTGGAAAAATGCAACACATACACAAACAGAAAAAAGTGTCTCTTGGTACAAAAGGAATACTCTAAGTTTAGTTATGCAGACCAGCTATCCAGGATTCTCACTGCAGTGAAAGCAGTCAGAAGATTTTCAGAGCCATATGATTGATTCATCAGTGGGTGTTTAGCACCAGAGGAACTGCTGTCTCAGGGACTGTAACAGCAGCTTAAATACATAGCTCATTAATTCCAGAACAAGGTAATTTTCCAGATGCCTGTAAGTACTTTTGAGTATCCTCTTACCATTTCCAATAACAGATGTTCTTAACTGATCCACAAAGCCAATTATTTCTTTATTTGAAACATCCATACAGGTAAAGTTCAACACTTTACTTAAAAGTTCAAAATCCACTTAATTAAATTTCTGCTCCCCTCAAGAATAATGAGACATCAAATTCAATACTAGGCATAAGGAATAGGTGATGACAATAGTCTGCACCCTTCATTAAGTAGTGTCAATACCTTCTCTTTGATCATGAGGAGCAGAAGAGATATTCTCTGAAGCTGGTGTGTTTGGTTCTTGGAAGATGTGATTCTGAGGAGATGCAAGATTCCTGAGAACATAAGGCAAAAACATTACTACTATTATTCTACATGTAAACACATAAATAAGTCAAGATCAACAGAAAAAAGAAAAAACTTCACTTGCTCCCTTCTCTCCCTCTGTTGCACTGAACTAAATCAGTAAGCACAGGCTCTATAAGAAGTTGCACGATTTAGGACCATTTACTTCAAACTTTTGTTACAAAAATTCCTGTTTGAAAGTACTAGACCTTGCAGACTCTACAGCAATGCCAGCACCACCATCTCAGTCTGGTCCCCAAAGCATACCTTTGTGTCTGGGCTGAGGTGTCCACAGTCACTGGGGTTAATGGTCCTGCAGGCAGTGTTTGTGAAGTTGTCAAAGTGTCACTGACCCCCTGGATCTGTGGCTGGCTTCCCCCTTCTGGGTTCTCTGCCACTGTTTCAGGTTCTCCTGTCTTCTCTAAACCAGGCTGAGAAAGGGCTGAACTATACATGGACTCTCCTAAAGGCCGGCTGGTGTCAAAGCACTCAGGGAGAATAATGATATAATCCTCTGATGAAGCAGAGGAGCATTGACTCTGAACATCATCTTTATCATCTTCATCACAATTGCCAGTACCACTAGAGGGGTTTGTGCTCTCATCAGACAGTGGAAGGTCTCCTCGGAGGAAAAAAAGGTGAAGTATTAACCATTGTCCATTCTGTATGGACAACAACAGACACAGTATTGTTTCAGTTGTAAGAGACAAGTATTTAGAAACAACTGTAAGCCTCAGCTGCTGCTATTAATGCTGTAATTTGCCCTGTTTGTTGTGGGGAGGGTGTAGTGTGAAAGTGTAATAGATCTGAATGTTAAGCCTGTGCAAATATGCTGCTGGTATTAATGCTTATAGTAAAAAACAGGAATAAGAGCTATACAGAAAACTTAACCCAGAGTTTTCATCTCCTAAATTACACACATTAGAAACAGGTCAGAAACATTTCAAGCTACATGTACAAAATATGGAGGCACCAGTCATGTGTAACATATGAGCACTTATTTGAATATCCAACTGTAACCTTTTGTTCTCAATTTCACTTCTTTAAAGAACAGCTGTTAAACCAGCTGCTTGCTCAGAGTACTGACACCAATTTTCTCATGTCATGCTTTTTACAACTGGGACAATGTAATGATTCTCTTCATCTAATGAAGATCAGTTTCCTAGAACAGGGCCAGCTCTTTTTTCCCAGCTTTTCCTTTTTTTATTTTATTATTTTTTTACAGCTTTATCTTACATTCAAACCCATTTTACTTACCAGAGGAATTTTCTCTCATTGGCTCTGACTGATGAATCTGTGCTTCCTTTTTGGAAGTGGAATTACTATTTATCACAGGAGATTCTTCATTTATCATATTGCAACTGAAGCTGTCTTGCAATGTTTGTAAAGAGTCTAATGAAACAAACCAGGAAAAACAATTAAATGGTATCAACTACCTGAGCTGAGCAATTTGTGTCTCATGTCTGACTGCAAACAAGTCAAACCAGAGAAGGCAGCTAATGTACTTACTCTGGAGGATTTTGGGGGTTTTTTGGGGGGGCTTGTGGTCAGGTGCAGCATCCAGAGTCAGAGATCGAATTACAGTTTCACAGACAAACTGAGTCCCACTCATATCTTCTTCCCCTTCCTCCTGGTTCAGTGCATGTTCAGCTTTCACTTTCACCACGGAATTGTCCACAGAAGGGCAGGCTTCTGCCATTCCTTGGAAGGGGAAACATAATCGATTTTAGCACCACAACAAGAAAATGTAACTGTAAGAAGAGGAATTTCTTAGACTAGCCACAGCTAATATTGACTCTCCGTGTTACTTCTTTTTAAAAATTGAAAGATTTTTGAATTCAGCTCAAGTTGAACATGAAAGTGATTGAGAAGTATGGGGACCACACCTGGAGTGTTTTGAGTATAACCTAGTTTATAGAGGTCAGATTGTTAATTCTCCCAACAATTCTAGTGGTCAGACAAATAAAAAGAAGCATTTGATAGAACTTTATACAAGGGCATACAGTAATAGAACAGCAGGGAATGACTTTAAGATGGAGGAGGGTATATTTAGATTAGATATTAGGCAGAAATCCTTCCCTGTGAGGGTGGGGCAGCCCAGGCACAGGGTGCCCAGAGAAGCTGTGCTTCCCCCCACCCCCCAGAAGTGCCCAAGGCCAGGCTGGATGGGGCTTGGAGCAACCTGGGATAGTGAAAGCAGTCCCTGCTCATGGCAGGGGGTGGAACTGGGTAATCTTTAAGGTTCCTTCCAATCCAAACCATTCTGTGATTCTATGATTTGTATTTCCAGATCTACACATATTATGCTCCAACCTCTACAGTCACTAATGTGACTACAGACTACAGGTTTATGAGCCAAAAAACATTTTTTTTCTTCCAAAGAAGGGGAAGACAGTCGTTAGAATTCCTTTTAGACATCAGGTTTGCTGACTACACAGAAGTGACAATATCCTCCCTTCACCCCCAAGCTCCTCAGGACTACTGCTTACCAGGCACTAGTTTAAATCCACTCCCCTCGTTCTCCTCCTCTATCTGCCCTAAGCCAGGTTTCTCCAGCAAGGGGCTGTCACGTGGCAAAGGGGACATGCATGGAGTCATGTCTGGAAAACACAGGGAGCAAAGATAATTGGCACTAAAGGAGGAGCCTCCAGGAGGTAACATTTTTAGAAGTTACTCTTTTTAAGGGACATTCTTTCAAGACTGAAGAAACTTAGTTATTTTGCAAGATAATCTGATGGAATAAACAACTAGCTTTGCATTACACTGCGACTGGCTGTGCAAAGAAAATGGCAGCATTCCTCAACATCTGGAATGTTATGATCTTGGGGATATGAAGGTGAAAAGTAGCTAAGACTGAAAAACAGCTGTCTGTGCTGGAGAGAGCACACAGAATACAGGAGCCTTACCAACAGGAGTGTTGTGTGGCACTCGCTCCAATTCCTGCACAATATTAATGTCCAACAGCTCAAAGGACAGCAAATCCTACAGGAAGAAACACCACACAGTTCCCATGAGCAAACTCTGAAACTGAATCATATCTGTAGCTGGCAGCACAGATCCCACTGATGTACAAATAACACTTTGCTCCTCAACATGCCCTCAGAGGGCAGTTTTCCCACAGCATGTTTTTAAATCATGGAATATGGTGCACAAATCAGGGCAGCAAGAGACAAAGCTAAGAACTCTCTTGTTAGGAGCCAGAGAAAGACTCAATGCTGACTCTTTTTTCAGAACCTTAATCTGTCTTGCACATACTTTCCACATGCTGACAGTCCCTGATACCAGTTCAAGGAAACAGCTCTGCTATACAAAATGCAATATACTCTTTCTGAAAATAAAGTGGCTATTTTTAGAGCTCAGAAGTTTTATTCTTAGATGTCTGCATACCTAGACATCAAACCCAAGGTGGTTTGCTTTGTCTCTACCTGAATTTTAGCACTTTACCTGTGCAGTGAGAAGATCAACAGATGGGATGTAAAACTCTCTCTCACTTGGCAGGTTTTTGATCTTTAAAGGAACAGTTGGCAGAGATATTTCAGCCTGCTCTGTGATTTCACCCATCAGCTGAGCACCTGTTTCTGTCTTTAAGGTAGCATCCTGCAAAAATAGAAAAAACAGTGTCCCAGAAGCCCCTTAGGCACAGTAAATAAAACATCATATTTTCACATGAAAGCCTGAATTTTGTGTAAACACACAAGTAATTTGGCAGAGTAATTCAACTCATTACAGAGCCCAAAGGACAAGGCCTAACAAAGAGAAATCCTGCAGTGTTTCAGTTCAAAGAACTACACAAATAGCTGCAAAAGACTGCTAACTAATCTCATGCCTGTCAAAAAGAACAACTACTTTAGAACTCATAAATGCAGTATACATTGTGTTTCTTTCCTATTAAAAATAAAATTTAGAAGCAAATAGCTAAAAGAATTCCCTCAAATAGTTAGACAGGAATACTATGCCAAATAATACACAATGCTCCTCCCTAGGCAATTCAGAACTGCCCCAAATACCAGGTGAGTGACTTGCCTGTTTGGTTCTGGAAGCTCTGCTCTTCTGACAAGAGTCAGAATCCTTCCAATCAGTTTCTACATAGTCAGCAGCTGGAGAGGGATCCACAACAATACTGCACCAGATCCTTGGCCCAAACTGCTCCCCTCTGTGTGACAGTCTCCAGTGAGAAGTGTAAGTTCCTTCTATGTTGGGAGCTACAAACTCAACTGAAACAGTTCCTACTTGTCCAGATGGAAGGGATGGCACTAAGACATCTTTCTTCTCAGCAGATGCCAAAGTCAGATTTCCCCACATAAGTTTCAACTGAAACACACAACAGAAAAAGCCAAAAAGTTAACTTCACAAGAGTTCCTCTGCTGAAAGGTCTTGTAGATAGCAGGCATGGAGAAGGCAGGCTGCTAGTACACATTCTCACATTAGTAACTATCAACACAAAGATACCCCAACCTTTTAACACAAATGCAGCCACTTGTAAAACAAAGGGGTCTGGAGGTGAGAAAAGCAACAGACCAGTTGCAAACTGGGTCAAACTGTTCCATTATAACATGGGGGACATATTATTAATGGGAAACATGTTCAGTGATGGTACTCTTAATTGCTTTCTTCCTGTAGTCTACAGTTGTAAAGAGTACCTAGATAGCTTATTGCCCCACAATTCCCAGCTGTGAATCAACAGGCCAAAGGAAATCTAAAACAGATCCTAACAGAGAATTCACATACAAATGTTACCTTCCAGAATGATTTTAGTGTGTAAAAGTAAGAGCAAAGGCAAGATACCTTTGTGTCTGAGCTCCATTCCACATTGCCAGTATTCTTCATTCGCCAGTGTTTGATAAACTTTGTTCCTGGTTTCAAGTGAGTACCATCAGGCAAATTCTCATCCACAAATACTGCACTTAGTGTTGGGACAATTGCTTGGAAGGGTTGATTAGGACTCCTGGGATTGGAGAGAGGAAACAAACAAAAAAAACTTACACCAAAACTGAAAAAGTTCAGCTGCTGAGTAATGTTAATTCAGCTTTTAAATGCCCTACATGGCACATTCATAAACTCAAAGGGAATGGGAAATGCAAAGGCTGCAGTCTAATGAACCTCAGCCTAAGAGCACATAAAAACATAAGGAAGAAAAAATAGCACTGAACATAAATATACAGCATGTACTTGATTTTATGCAGACACACTTAATAAAGCAGGAAGACACAGACT
This sequence comes from Lichenostomus cassidix, assembly GCF_008360975.1. Taxonomy (NCBI): domain Eukaryota; kingdom Metazoa; phylum Chordata; class Aves; order Passeriformes; family Meliphagidae; genus Lichenostomus; species Lichenostomus cassidix. Next base: position 2,494,711 of record NC_139507.1, read on the forward strand.
TCTTTAAAATTGGCAGCAATATTAATTTATGCTGTATATATATGAATGTGTTTTTATAATCCTAGACACTCCCCTTCCTCCTAGATCTATATGAATCACTAACTTTCTGGTAATACCCATCAGCCACTATTTTTCTTTCTCCTACTCTCCGCTCAACTAAAAACACTTTACCTTGCAAATCCCATTTAGGCAAAATTCTCACACAGTCAAATGACAAATCATACTTCAAATGAGCAAATTCATAACCTTCCTCCTGTTACTTTAGCTTGGTCTCATAACAAAAGGTCAAACAGCACAACTACCAGATACTCAGTTAACAACAACCCTTACAGGAAGTTATTAGGCTGAAGACTCTCAGATTTCAGAGTAGGTGAGCCATTCGTTTCCAATACATGGATAGAGTTCCACAGATGGATTTTCCTGTGCAATTTTAGCTGCTTTTTGAGCTCTCGGACCTCTGCTTTTCGCTGTTTCTTTTCCGCTCGCAATCTTTGCTTCTCTGCCTTCAGAAATCTTTTGTCCATCTGTTTCTGGAGCCTGCAGAGCAATTCAGACACCTTATTACATTTAACTGATCAGAATTTATCTTTAGCCAACACAGTCTTAGTCTCAAAGCACCCCTTCAGGAAATGTCCCATGCTTCTAGACTGGATACCAAATGATTTTAAAAGAACATCCCAATAGCTGCTTGTGGAACTAATTCGAATGGTCTGTGAAAGAACAAAAAAGGGCAGACACAGAGTGCTCAAAGAAAAAGCAAGCTCTCAAAGTTTACTACTCATCTATGACACAAAGTCTGTCTTTTCTACTTTGTTATTAAAGATTTATGACTTAGGCCCTTTGTAAGTATGTAGCTATTTTTAGCTACTCATAATACAGTTTGAGTACCATTTCCATTTCTTGTTATCTCCAAAATCAAAGCTGAACCTCAGCTCCAACACAGGTGTTTCCACTGGCTATGAGGACAATCTTGTCAGACACTGACAGGTGCCACTATTTACCTGACTTGCTCCAGAGTGGCAGGCAGGCGTGGGGAGAACTCTGCAAGGCTGTAATTGTCAGCGACACAGAGGATGGGTCTGCGCAGCTTTAGCAAGACATGGTTGGGATCATGTGCATATGTTCCTGCTTCACACTCCTCACAGATATTGTAGGCTGGACAAAGGCTGCAAAGCAGGAAAGACTGAATGTTACCAAGAGGTAAAGAATTCCTGCAGAGAAATCCTGCAGAGAAACAACTCTGCATCGTGCTACCACGGTAAGCATTTCCCAAGTGACAGCAGCTGGTTGTCTCACTCATAGATCAGGATTTGGAGCCACGTGGAATACCTAGATGATAATCTCTATTCTTGGCAAAACTGCAACACAGTTCCCACTTCTTTCAACACACATTGAAAAAAATTCATGCTTCCTTTAGCAAAAGTGACTAAAATTGTTGCTAAAAAGGATAGAACATTTCGCTAAAATCCAGTGCCAAAACCAGCACCATGTTTATGAAAATACAGAGGCTAAGACAACAATACTGAAGGATGCAAACCAGATTGGTCCTGCAGAAACAGGGCTGATAAATAACAGACTGTCATCTCCTGCCAGCAAGGAAAAAATATCCAAAGAAAAACTCCTGTTGGCATTTCATCCACTGCTTCTGCCTAGTCCCAAAATGCTGATCTTTACAGCAATTGCCTCTTTAAATAAAACTCTCACTTCTAACACCTTACTTAAGACATTCATCAAAACCTATTTCATATTATAAAACTGACAACATTTTAAAAAGTATGACCTGCCCTAGTCTCACTGACTCTCAGAATCAAACAAACAGCTACTAGAGACAAGTGGTTCTAAGTCTTGTTTTGTGTTTAGTGGACTGAAGGAAACATTTTCCTTTACAATTACTGCATGTTATATGCAGATAAGGTAAAAAGTCATTGAGAACACAACACTATAAAGTTCTCTCACTTTAACAATCGCCTTTTCTCAAAATAGTATTAATCTTGCTTTTATGCAGATCAAGTCTAGTCACCACACGAGAGAACATCAGCTGCTGGTGAGACACATAGCAGACATTCTGAAACGTACAGCAGGCTGCAGATTAGAGAGCTAGAAGTCCATGACCCCAAGCCAGTTTCTCAGACTCACACACCATGCATGTTAGGTTTAGGCTCCCCACACTCCCAGCTCCATCAGACTCTACCTGCACTGGTAGCGAACGCCCACAATGCGAGCCTGGCAGTTGCAGCAGGAGATCAGCCAGTCACACTGCTTGCTGCTCCCCGACTGGCCCTCCAGAGGTGGAGGTGCTGCTGTGATTGAGCTCTCCGAGAAATCTGGAGGCTGACTGTGGTGAACAAGCTTCTCATACAGCTTCTGCTCCAGCCTCTCAACAGTCTCCTTAACTACTTGTTCCCTGAACTGGAAAGAAATTAAAGTAGTTGTGGATGAGACCCACCGATGAAGTTTGAAAAGCTGAGTTACATTGTCACAAGTCTCCCAATCTGCAAGTCATAGACTACTTCAGAATCATTTCCCCTACCCCTGGCACATTCTGCATGAAATCAAACAAATACCACATTCCTCAGAGAAGACTTTTATTTTATAAAATACCAACCCAGAGCTTTCAAAAAGGCAAGTTAAAAATCACATATTTGTGCTAAAATTATTGTTTTTCTTCCATAACCTTGCACGAAGGGAAGGAAACTCATCTCCAAAACAATCACAACTCCCAAACCCCTCTGGAGTCTCTACCATTAAGTTCTGATTTGCCCACCAGGGATGTTTTAAACATAACCATGAACTTTCCCATTTTTAAGTTTTCCCCTACACTGTAGACATGGTTATACATCTAGTTCCCATTAAGAACCTGGTCACAAGTGCTGATGGCAAATGTGTTCAGATGTCTAGAGTTAGGCATCACATAGATCTCTTCCATGCACAACTTCTTATCTATTTCTTTAAGTACAGCAATACTTGCAAGACAAAACACTTACTGTTTCCAAGTAGCTGGTAAACCATTCTGGAGGATTTTCATTTGTTCCTTCTGTCCTGGTCTGATTTAACTTTTGCTGGGGAAAAAAAAAACCAAAACAAACAAAAAGCATGCAAAGTTAAAAAAAAAACCCTCAACACAGCAAGTTAACTGCTGAAATAGCTTTTAAGTGTCTTTATAGAAAAATATTTAAAGTTCTTTAGCAAACAGTGGAGAAGCAACACAAGGTAGCCACTGATATTTTCCTGAAACATTTCTGCCTCATTAGCATTTGATTGTAATTATGCACCAAAGCCACAGAAGTCAAGTCAACCACAAGTTACTAGATGACAATGAGGGCTTCAGGAGACAAACTGCTCTTTTTATCAATATATTTAAGAACAGTCAACATGACAGCACCTGTGCTTCTAAAGACAGCAGCAAATTATGCTCTTAAAGACAATCAAGCTATTTGGTGAGCTTCAACAGGTGCAGGTAACTGAAAACAGAGCCCAACTTCTGAACTCAGTTTTTATATACAGGTAAAGAGGACAATCCATCTACAAAGTGCATTACATTTATTAATTCTTTGTTTGAAAGCAACTTGGCTTCCTACCTGAATGGTCATCTCCTTGTCACTTTTTAGTTCTTCCTCTAATTCCTGAGCTAGCATGGGGTAGTGCAAAAATGGTTTCTTCTCATCTTTAGGTACCAGCTTTTCTGTCACATTTTTTTCATGTAGTTGCAAAGCACAAGGAGAGGCTTTTTCATAGGCATTCATCTGAAGCTGATTTCCTTGTTTAACTGCAATCTAAACAAACAGTACATCCAATACACCACATTTTCCACTTACAATCAGCATACAAAATCTGTAAAAATACAGTATTACACTACATTGGAGAGTTTGGGGAAAGACTAACAGACACAAAAACTGAGATACCAAGTAGAGTCAGCTGATATTCTATTTCTAAAAGGTTACTAATATGCTCGTTAAAAAAAGTTGAGTAAAAGCCAAAGCATAATCACGCAAATATCCTACTGGAATTTTTCAGCCTACAATGAAGTATTCATAGGAGCCAGTAAACAATAGATTGTGTCCAGGAATTTATGATTATTCTGAAATTATCAGATTTGAAATTCAAACCATGAGCAAAAAGTTCTGAAAGACTTAATAATGTAAAAGAGAAATATAAAGAAATGCAATTCTTATTTTGTCTAATGGCTTATAAAGTAACTAAGCATGGACTCTCCTAAGTTTTAATTATATACTCTGGCAGTAGAGTCTATGTGGCAAGATTTTTGAAGGGATTCACTAGAGCCCAGTATTTCCAAATATGGCATTATTGCTGGAAATATTTGAGAAAGTCAGTCTCAACCAAGCCACTGCTCCTGAGGGTCCTGAATTTTAACTGCTTATTCAACTAATTTATAAAAATGAAGACTACCCAGGATGGAAGAAAAATGTAGTAAGACATTCAAGATACTGTTCAAAGCTCAGAAAACTGAGCTATTTTGATATCCTGGGCCAGGTAATGCTGGTTTTTTTCTCAGCTACACCAATTTGAATTGGAGAAGGATGAAGATATTGAAAAAAGTCAAAGAGCACATTTACCTTCAGAGCTTCTTCATATTCCTCTAAAGAAAAATAGAAAGAAATGTGAATATCCCGTATCTCAAAGAACAGATATAAGTTTAGCACACAGTATTTAGAAACCCTTACATGACAAGGGGCCTCCCCTACCTTCTGTAAATTCTCTTAAAATAGTGCAAGAAATTGTATATACAGCAACAAGCATACATTTTCACAGCTAAGAGCCACAACACTCCAGTAATTTAGTCACTTCCAATTTATTCCTATAGATCAAGAACTCCTTCCTTTGGGAAAAAGTCGATGCCAAATCATACATAAAATACAAATATCAAAAAGCAAGAATTCTCAACTCCGTCTCCAAAAACCACGAGCAACAGTTGGGGTCTCTTTCTTGGTTTCACCTCAACAAAGCAGCAGCTCACCTTTGCTATTCACAGAGACCTGCAAAGAGAAATAACAGTGAGCAAGAGCCACAGACACACTTGTGCAATTCTCTTAAAATTAACACACTTCAGAATAAACATACTTTTATTCACATGTTCTAAAACACCACTCCTTCAGACAGTTGTTATTGCTGCCCTGTTTAATCATTACCCAAAGCTGTGGTGTTTTGAAGCAGCTCATGTTTGTTACAGGATTGGCACAGGAAGGTCTGTGCACTGCTGGCACCCAGAACAAGCATGCTGTCCTCAGAAAGCCACTGTCTGTATCCCTGGGCTCACTGCACAAGGACAGGGCTTTAAATTTTGCTTAAATGCCCAGCAAAAGATCAGTTAAGTGTTTCATAAGCCCATTCTTCTACAGATACTCATTTATCAATTCTGCACATAGAAGTCACTAATACAAGAAGCTATTTAATCCCTACAGCACTGCAGGATTCTGAACAATGTTCGCTCAGTATTTCAGAAAAAGCTTTCACAAATGCCTCTATATATGTATATATTATACAGGCTGGCAAATAAGGGGAGAATCTTTCCCTGAAAGGTTGTTAGAAGCATCTTGAGATTTTGTCTTAGGGAAAAAAATAAGAACAAGGACCCCTATCTCATTTAGTAGAGCTATAATCCAAGCAGTTGAACACTGCATTTGCAAAAGGTCCCTCCTGTGTGAGGGTTACATTCTCCTCTGAAAATCTCTAAACAGAAAGAACATGAGAGGTTGAGAATATGCCAAGCAGGAAGTTACTCAACAAGGACAACTAGAAGTAACCAATTTGTTTTCTGAGTCAGTAATCTGCTTGGAGATTACAGCAATTGCATAAAGCAAGCAGAGGATTTGAGTACAGCAGATCACTGAAGCAAACATATGCTAATGACAGGGGACCTACATTTTCCAGAGGAAGGAGTCTAGATTGAAGAGACAGGGCTTTACCATGGCTGCAAACACAAATAGCTACAACTAGCTTATTCTCATTTAAAAAAAAAATAAAAATTCCTCAACAGAAACATTCCCCCTCAGAGCACAGAGAACCACTGGCGCTTTCAATGGGGTGGGAAAAAGAAAGGCAGTAGGTTCTAACAAAAATTTAAAATATGTATGCTGCATTAAGAGGAACACCACAAGACTATCAGCTATTTTCTTATTAAAGGGGCAAACGTTCCCCCACCCCAATCTGCGTAACAGACACTCCTGAAGGACCCACTAGAAATTATCACGAGGCAGAAAGGCTCCCCCACATCATTTTTTGGTTGAGCTACTGGGAGGGTGGGGTGGCAGGTATTTTACCTCATCATTATCCTCATCAATGTATTTGATCTGAATGTTGTCCAGGTCAAATGAAACTCTAACCTGTAATGAAAGACAAGAACACAAAACCATAGTGAGACAGGATGACAGATGTCCTCAGTTAATAATGATCTTTAATTGCAAATAACATTATAACCCTTCCATCCCTTCCTGCAGTTTCTCAGTTGAAGCAAACACTGCTTTACAAATCCATTCCAGTTGAACTCTTCCCAGTGCCTTACCTCCAACCTTTACTACCTTTCCCGAATGAAAACAACAGATTAATTTCTTTTGTGTTGTACCTTTCCTAGTTAATGTTTACTCCAAAACAAACAATAATAACCTTCCCATTCTAAGAGGACAACCTCGGTCATTGTAAACACTGCAAAACACGAAAGCAATGACAAACAATCCCTAAACTCTACCTTTAACATCAAAAAGCACCTGAAGACAGCTCACCTAGGTGATCAGCCTTTTTTCAGCCTGTCAGAATTTGGAGAATAAAGCTGAGCAGTTATTTTGCATTTTACATTAACAAGGCAGAACGAGCAGCACCAAAAGAACCATAAAATGAAAGCAGTTGTTTCCATTCGCTGAGTCTTTGAGGCTCTTGTACATTATTGCACCAGCTACCTACAAAAGCTGTATTTTTCTCAACACAAACCCTGTATGCAACAAGCATACATTTTCACAGCTAAGAGCCACAACATTCCAGTAATTTAGTCACTTCCAATTTGTTCCTATAGATCAAGAACTCCTTCCTCTGGGAAAAATTCGATGCCAAATCATACATAAAATACAAATATCAAACTGACAGGTCCTGCTAGCCCAAACCTAAGAGAACAACAGGAGCAGCCTCAGCCAACACTGGCTGCCTGGGACCACACAGCACCACCAGAGCACATGGATGCAGTGTACACGTGGGCACGTTTTGCAATGAGCCTGCTTCAGGCAGGTTCTTCCAGCAACATACCCCAAATTTTCTGAGTGCACTGAGAGAACCAACTCGTCTTGTCAAGAAGAAACTGTGGTCTGTACTTACATTGTCTAGTACAACTGACTGTTCCCCTAAACTCAATGTAGAGCAAGAGCTCACTTTATCCCTTATAAATATCAAACATATTTAATAAAAGATTAAAACATAAGAAAGACGTGAATTTAACCGATATTCCTTTGAAACAGTAATTCACACAACAGTCAAGCCGTGGTGCTACCCTGGTTAGGGAAACACTGTAATAGAACACCACACCTTGAACAAACACACCCTGGCTCTCAGACTACCCCAGATTAAGGGCGACGCAGTGCTTACACAGTAATCTGCTTCCAGCTTTGATGCAAGCAGGATTCTGACTAGCTCAGACATTCCTGCAGGGTCTGCTTGCCACTAAGTATTTTAAGGCTGAACTAGTGCCTCTTTCAGAGGACTGAAACACAAGTGAAAATGATGCAGTTCAAACTTTGAACTCGAGTAATTCATAAAGCAAAACCTTTCTGCACGTATACTAGAATATATTAGCCCAAAAAACAGCTGAAAAAGAGAAAAGAAAATTGTGACAAGATCTCTTCAGATACGACTTTGAAAGCATGCTACAAAAAACAGAACAGTTGCCACAGAATTAATAATCATCCCATTATTTTCATCACAGCCAAGGGAATCCTTACAACATGATTTCAACCTCAGTCAACACAGGAATTTTCACTGAACAGCTCTGAAAACAAGCATCCAAACAAACTCTGACCTACGCTAAGTGCATGATACACAGACCTTCACAAGCAGCTGCCCACGCATGCATAGCCCAGTCAGACTATTCCATCCAAACCAGCTCATCCAAAGCTCCCGGAAACAAGCGACCTGCAATGCATTACTGCCCCAGAGAGCACAGACAGATCTTCTGAAAAGCAGCAGACGTGTGTCACTTCACCATAGCTACTTCACGAAGTGAAAGAATGGGAGATAAGAGGAACAGAATGTACTTTACAGAGGGATACAGAGCCAAACCGAGCGTCCGCACCTGTGGTAAAGGGCAAAAAACACAACTACGAGCATCTGTTCACACAGGGAAAAAAGAACACAGAAGAAGCTTTTTCCAAAACACGCTTTTCACGTCACTCTAAGCATACAGCAGGAGTAAACCACACTAATAAAGAAAATAGAAAACCCAGCCGTATGAAGCAGCAGTTCTATAAGCCTGTGAAATGGGGGACACTGCTCGGGAAGGCGCGGGCGGAGCTGCCAGGCCCTGCAAGGCTCGCTGGCCTGGCCAGCGCCTCACCCACACGGCCAGCGCCTCAGCGCCACGGCTCCCCACGGCCGCGGCCCCGGAGGGACACCCCGCTGCGCCTCCCGCCGCCAGCCCGGCTCACCATGGCCTCCACGTCGGCCCAGGCCGTGCGCGCCGGGTCGGACAGCACGAAGCTGCGGGTGTCGCCGCGGCAGGTGACGCGCAGGGTGACCCGCGGCTCCATCGCGCGCTCCCGCGGCGCCGCCGACAGCCGCGCCAGCCGGCCGGACCAGCACAACATGGCGGCCCGGGGGCGGCCCGCCCCGCACCCTCTGCGCCGCGCTATTGGCTGCTCCGCCTGTCACTCACCCTGATCGCCGCTCTGATTGGTGAGAAGGCGGAGCCAGGGGCCGCGGAACCACAACAATAAACACAGCCGGGCGCGCGCGCGCACGGCAGCCACGCACGTCCGGCGCCTGCGCAAGGGCCGCGCCTGCGCGCGCCGGGATCACGTGGGAGCGGCAGCGCCAATCAGCTCGCCCAGCCCCGCCCCGCCCCGCCGAGGCGGAAGGAGCCCATAAGAGTGCCGTGCGGGGGCGCGTGCTGGCTCCGCGGCTGCGGATTGGCTGCGCGCGGCGCGGCGGAAAGGGCGCGAAACACAGTGCGGGGAGCGGCGCTGAGGTGAGGAGGGGAGAGGGCAGGGCAGGACAGCACCGGGCAGGACAGCACCGGGCAGGACAGCACCGGGCAGGACAGCTCGGGACAGGACAGCTCGGGGCAGGGCAGCACCGGGCAGGACAGCACCGGGCAGGACAGCTCGGGACAGGACAGCACCGGCCGAGCTCTGGCGGCCGCACCGGCAGGGACTGCGCTCCCTCCGCGGCTGCTGGGACGCCTCGCCTCAGCCGCCTGGCAGGCCTGGCTGCGGGGCCCGTCCGGAGCCGAGCTGCCGCCGCGGGAAGCTCAGCGGTTTCTCTTTGTTTTCAGGATTTCCACACTCGCTGTGGGTCTCACCTGTGCTGGCTCGTGTCGGTACGCCCAGGATACTCTGTATAAGCGTGTCTGCCCTCTTCTTTGTATGCTTTTCCACCTAGCGAGCCCCTCTCTTTTGCCGTTTTGTGCTTCGCGCCCTCAGTGTGTTTCTCCTGAGTGCTGCTCCTGTAAACCCTTTCTTTTTACTCCTTCGGCTACAAGACGCTCGAGAGGTTTGAACTGTAAAATTTTAGAGTAAGAATTCCTCTGTCCTGTAAAGTCTTGCTCAGGAAATAGCAGCAATGTATTTGAAACGGGAGAACGCAGTGATGGGATGCACCAGAGCAGAAACACAGCTGGTAACGGTTGGTGGTTTTTTGGTTTTGTTTTTTTCTGTAGAGTATTTTTGGATGACTTCAGCGAAGGATGGACCTCTCAGTGATTACTATCGGCCATGTACAAAATGTGCTTTCAGCGATGCAGAAGAACTTGGAGTGCCCAATATGGTATGCCAGGGAATAATATCAGTATAGTTAATTTTGGAGGTTTTATCTTCCTTTTTTTTTTTTCCTTTCCTTGAAAATACTTTGTCGGTTCCATGGCTAACCAGAAAGCAAAGAGATTTGTGCTTAGGACTAAACATATTGATGTTTTGTAAGGCTCAAGTGAGAAAGTGCAAGAAAGAACTTATATTTTGCTCTTATGTTGTAGTATATTTTGCTTCTCTGTTAGAACCTAAATGTGTCACTCCTGTATTCCGTGAGGCAAAAAATGTATCTGATTGGAGTACTGTTTGTAAAGCAGCTTTTTGTCACTTGTCTCTGAAAGGTAAATGAGGTCTGTAATTCTTTAATGCAAACAAATGCTGAAATAGCAAAGGTTCTGGTTGAAGTCTGGATTCCAAGTGTCTATAATTTCTGTGCTTTTGTTTTGCTTTTTGTAGCTTGGATGTGGTACAAGAGCCTGTTTCAACAAAATGTGATCACATATTCTGCAGGTAGGTTTGAAAACTTTCAAGTGCAATGCAATTTTTAATTTCCATGTATAATTCTTTTCGGTTTATCATTTTTAATTCCATAAATACTGGTTTAATTTCCATATATACTTCTTCAGTGCTAATCATGTATGTATACTGTGTTTTGATAACTTCATGTAATTTAGGGGAAAAATCAGTTCTGTAGAAGAGAGCACTGCAGCTTCACAAATGTGACAAAGGGGATCAGTGAACTCAGTGTAACACCAGAACAAGAATACACACTTGATTGCTGCTAAGTGATGAATGCACATACTCAGTTTTAGGGGAAATGATATCCCTCTTATGTTACCATCACATATGTTCTTTTTTCCAAGGTTCTGCATGTTCAAACTTATCAGCAAAAAGAAAAAAGGTGTGGCAGAGTGTCCTCTGTGTAAGACTGAAGTTACCAAGAGGTGAGGAATGCATGTTTCTAAGGGGGCTTGAGGATGGGATATGTGAACTCTGAGGCAAGGCTAATAGTCTTAAAATATATTAGCATAAAACTGAAATAAAGAAGAAAAGGTGGTTATTAACTAAGCTGTCTGTTTCTAAAAGAATAAATGTAGTGTCTTATCTCAATGTAAATTTTTTCCAAGTGATCACAGGTGAACACATCTCTCCTAACAAATGTCTCTGCTATATTAGTGTTTAGTCATTACAGCTCATTTCTTTCTACTAAACCTACCTGAGGAAAAATATTATATGTTCACTTTTGTCGCAGTTTTAATTCCCATAGTAATGGTTGTTTGGCAGAACTGTGTTGTTATTTCCTGGCAACAATTCCTTATTGTCTCATCTTCCACATTGGAGTTCTACCCCTTCTTTTGTTCAGTCAAAATTCTGGAAATATTTATAGTTAAACCGTTAATTTGTCTTAAAGTAACTGAAGTAGTGATGTTATTTCAGGAGTCTGAAAGAAAATTCCAGATTTAAGCAACTGATTGAAGGATTGTTGGAAACTATCCGTGCTTTTGAGCTTGACACTGGTGTGAAGTGTAAGTGTTGTCAATGGATGCCCCCAGGTTTTTATTTCAAATAAGATTTTGACATATCATGTTTATATATAAGGTATCCCATTTACTGTGCAGCAATAAATATGGGAAGAATTATCAAAAGGTTTTTTTCCGTTGCATGTAGAAGCATGAATTCCATCAAGTTGCCAAGATTTTCTTAGAAAAACCTCTTGAACAGTTTTATTGTGTGTTTGATGACTCTAACCAACCTTTTGTTCAGTTCCTGAAGCATGGCTGAATGTGTATCAAATAATGTTGAATCTGTAACTGTGAGGGAAAGTCCTGCTGATGATTGTGCCCAACCTTGCAGTTTGAATTTGTTAAACAGTTTCAGAGCCTGAATTAGCAGGTGATGTCACTGTGTATGTTAATTCATCCTGTTCAGATATATCCTCAGGGAATCCAAATTTACCTTTCTAGTACTCAGTGTCCTGTAAAGGGTATTTGTTAGGGTATTGGCGAGTCAGACTTGTGCAGTTTATATTTGGGTCAACAAGACATTGTGGGTGGGGGGAGATGGTAGTGTTCTGTATATTGTGCTATAAAAATAGACTTTATTTTTGAATTCTTTTCAAGTTAGCAACTCTAAAATGACTAGAATTAGATTCTGTTCCTACTACATTATCTATATAACCAAAATTGGTTGGGAAAATTAGTTGGCAGAATCAAGATTTTATTACTTTAAGTTAAAATAATCAGACTAATAATTCATCACGATTTCATTCTTGGATAAACATATTTTAGCTGTGTGTACACTAAGTGCATAGGGTGTCTGCAAGTTTGTTTCATTTCAATAATACTTGTACACAGTCATGCACTTTTACACAGTCATACTCTGTGTAAAAAAATTTTCTTTTTTTTACCAAATAATGTTTTTTAGTTTTAAAGAGTCATCACTTTCCTAAAACATCTACAGAAGGCACTGATGCTGAGCTCCTGTGTAAAGAAAGTTCTGTCATCCAAAGCAAGGGCTTCAGAAACAGGAGGAAAAGTGCTAGAGGAGATGGACAAGAAAATTGCACTTTGGTAACTGTTTTTTCCCATTTTTTTTTTCATGGATTGTTTGAAAACTGATATCAATATGATAAATTACTTGTACTGGAGTTGTGCATAGAAGCTACCAATGCATATGAACTAAGTATTTATTTCAACCCTCTGCTAAAGTTTAAATAGCTATGATTTTTTTTAATACCCCACTGTTATAAATAACTATTCCTTTCTGTTTTCCTGTCAGCAGGAAGCTAGTGTGAATATTCAGCTTACAGATACCAAAATGTGTCGCCTGAGAAACAAAGCCCAGAAATGTGACTCTCAAAAGGGTATTTATATGGAGTTTGGTAAGATCTGTTTTAAATCCACACTAATTGCTCTTATGTACAATGCCTGCAAAGTAATGAAAGGTGATTATGTTCAAAGTCTTTATAAACACTAATTTCTCCTTAACACCCGAAATGACAACAAAGAGACAAATTGTGGACAATTCCAAGTTGGTAAATCAAAAGGATTTTTTACCTAATTTATTGTATCATGGCAAATAATGCTGCTGTAGTGAACCTTTAAGCCTTGGTGTACAAAATCCAAAGAAGAGAAAATTACAGATGTGCAAAAACTTGCAGCTGTTATAGCTAAAGATAACTACTCTTTTCTAAAGAATACTAAGCTTTGTCACCAATGCTTGAGATGAGAATGAAATCTTTTTGAGAAATGAATATTTTATTGCTGTCTATCCTGGCTTTTCAGAATTTTATTTTATCTGGTGTTGACTGCTATGAGAAACAAGATAGATGCCAAGCATTATTTTTTATGCTGTTCCTTCAAGGAAGGAATTGCTGCTTTTAAAGGGTAGAGTTTGTTTCCTTGCTTTTTTCCCTATTGCATCTGCCAGATTCAAATTCGAAATTCTAAATATTATTAGTTTTTTCATGTATAAATTCAGAAATCAGAAACTAACTTTTAGCTAGTTAACTCTTAATTACCAGTCTGTTACTAGTCACTGTATTCAAACAGAATTTTATGCTGGAGCCATTTAGATAGTTATACATAGAAATCATTATAACTAGGTAAAATACTTCAATGATTTCATCTGCTAAAAGTTGAAAGCGTCTAGCTCTATCTGGCAAGTCACCTTTCTCTGAATCACTCCAACCAGAGTAACAGCTGATTTGTTTTCAGGCTCTGAATCATCTGAAGAGTTTTTTAAACAGACAAGAAAAACTGGGTGAGTAAAAGTGATCAATTCTTATTTTCTAAAGACAATAGTTCAATGTTCTTATTTCAAGTGTTCTAGTTTCCTAGCATAGGACTAGGATAGAATTCTTAAGCTGACAACTGATTTTCAGCTTTGAGGGCATTAGGGTAGAAAGAGTAGCTGAGTTCCAACAGTTTGCCATATTATATGCTTTAAAACTGTTTTCTAAATGTTCTGTTGCTTACATGGACATTCAATAGAAAAGTAAGTACCGTGCTTAGAAAGTAAATATTAAATTCAGGATTGCAAGGGAGGATCTTTGAACAAAATGACCTGAAACTCTGAAGGCATCTAGTTGTGGTATCAATCATGCAGCTTGACTTCTCCAGAAACTATTTCAGGGAGCAAAAAGGGAAAAATAAGTACTATCTTCTGTCTGTTGTGGTTTTATCTGTAATGAAAGTCGATTTTCTTTCCAAACAGGTCTGAAAACAAAGCAGCAGTTCAGATTCCTTCTCAAGACAGGCTAGAAGAACTTGAGAGTGCTGAGAAGGGGAATGAAAATTCTTGCAATGCACAGCCTGACAAGCTGTGTGCCAAAGAAATAACACTACTAAATGTCATAGGTGTGTTATTTTGGTGACAAAGATGATGAAGCTTGAAAGAGACCACAAGTTAACATTTTTATTTCATGGGATTGTGTGTGTATAAATATATATACACACAGTATATACATGTATATATTGTGTGTATATATACATACATAACTGTATATACATACAGCATATACAGCTTGCAGCCTATAATGTAGTTCTGTTGATCCCTACACCTAGTGACAGTATAATACAAGACAATTCCTGTAGACTAGACACTTAAAATGTTCTATGCACAGGAACAGAAAGGGGAATAAAAGTAACTTTATCAAAAAACTTAATTATTCTACATGAACCATTTTATGCTTTATAGCACAAATGGAGAGCACTGGTTGGTAATTAATGTAAAAAAAATAGAAGAACATGTAATATGATCTTTCTGCCTTTCTCTAGAGGGAGATTTGTGCAGTGTAATATTCGGGTTTGGGGGAAATAACAGTTCTTTTAAAACGAAGTAGCCATTAAGCTTGTTACTGTGCTTGTGTGTGTAAAATGGATCTTAATAATTTATAATACCTATAAATCTTCACAGGAGACAGTGATTTCTCAAAGGAAGGCTTGAGCGAGAAAAGCACTCCGAGCATCGCTGAATGTGCCAAACCTGACCCAGTGAATGTGACTGAATGCCAGAGTTCTCCTTTACATGTTCTTGCTGTAGATCCACTCCCAGAGCAGTGTGACAGGATAGGTAATGCCAGTCCCAGAGTGAAGGGGGACACACCATTCTTTAAGAACACAGAAGAAATGGATGAAAAGCAAGCCCAGTACAGCAGTGAAAGCAAAGAGTTTGATTTAGAAGATAGCTCAGAGAGCAGGCTGGATAAAAGCAAGGAAATGGATCCTGTTGTACAAAGTGTGGAAGCTGTAGAGGAGTGTGAACCTGAGAGTGACTCTTTCCAAGACAAAGAACTTCATCTGGAGAAGCAACTTCAGCCAGAGACACTTCACTCTGCCACCCTGAACAAAGTCTCCAAGAAGAGACTAAAGCGGAGCATTCAGAAAGTCAATGAATGGTTTTCAAAAAGCAATGAGATTCTGTCTTCCAGTTCTTCTCTGGATGAATCTGCTGGATCAGCTGATGATGGTGAAGGAGATCTGTGTTTATCAGATAAAGAATCCTGTATCTCAGAAAAGACTGACCCTATGTTAGATTCCATGGAAATCTCATCAGTTAAAGAAAACAAGAGGTCAAAACAAACGGTAGATAACATCAAAGACAAAATATTTGGGAAAACATACAAGAGAGAGAGGAAATCAAATTCCCCTTCTACCTCCAGAGACATTTTACCTACTACAAGAAAGGAGGATGTGGCTGCTGATAAGTGCCTGAATAATTTCAGCAAAGACAGACTCAAACGAAAAAGGAAGACTGCCTCTTTCCTGCAACCTGAGGATTTCATCAAGAAAAAAGAGACAGAAAAGGCAGATGGGGACCCTCAAAGTGGTAATCAGTGCCTTGGAGATGCTGAAAAGAAAAGATGTGATGAAAGTGTTGCTGTTAATGAGAGTCACCTCTCTTGGAATAAAGCAAATAATGCACTAACAGAACCTGAGGAAGGAGGAGGATCCACATGGAAGAAAGCTGCTGAGAAGGTCACTAGCAAGCTCTGTGATGGGGAACTAGAAATGTCTAACTGTGATCAGAAAAGCAGCAAAAAAAGAAATTCTGCAGCAAAAAGAGGCAGGCATTCTACCAGAACTATGTGTGCTCTGCAGTTGGTAGTGGATAGAAGTTCTGTTTTCCCTGATCCAGCTGAGCCACAGATTGATAGCTATCCAAGCAGTGGAGAGCCCAGGAAAGTTGATTCTGAGCAAAATCAAGTCAGACGCAGCAGAAGGCTTCAGTTACTTTCTGAAGAAATGACAAAAGAAACGAGAAAAGGCGTAAAGGGAGCAGGAAAGAATAACAATGACTGTGGAAGGTCTGTCTCTGGAGACCAAAGGAATGTGGCAACTCACTCTGCTGAATGCGAAGAGCTGTGTGAGCCTCAGGATAAATTGAGTTACAAGCCAGTTGCTGATTTGAAGGGAGGTGATCTGGAAGTAAATGAAATGCAGGTTAGTCTAAAGAATTTGCCTGACACTGTAGAAACTGGAAAAAGTCTGTTCAATCCATCTCCATGTCAGCCTTCAAACTGTGGTTCCACTGTGCCTCATACAGGTTCTGAAGACAGTGAAATAAAAGGTAGTCCTCTCCTTCTGCAACCTCCTGTTGTGCAAACTGCTTCCCACCAGACTGAAAAGATGACTGAATCACCTGCAGTTCTTCCCCAGGAGCGTGGGCATGATGCACAAAGTGTTCCAGGGGACTTCAAAACTGACAAGTTGCCAATGGCAAAAAATATTCTGGAATCACCTAAGGAAGCTGAAGACAGTGAATTAGACACTCAGTATCTGCGGAATATATTTAGGCATTCAAAGCGCTCATCCTTTAGGCTTTTTCAGACTTCCAGGCAGGCATGTGCAGTGGAAGATCCTGATTTTGAAACCTTAAATCTATCATGTGCTGCTCAGGTAGAAAAGCATAGCAAACATTTACCACCAGAAAGCTTGCAAGAAGAGAAAACAACTACTCAAAGCTTGAGCAGGGTTTCTGAGAAAGAGAAGTGTAACACCTGTGAGTCTGCATGTGTTGATCAAGGGACTCTGACACCAGCAAGAACAGGGACTGCTCAGACTGAGGGCAAAAACAGACTGTTAAAAGAACAGCAAGGCAATGGAAAGCCAGTGTCGACTGATGTAGGGATAGAAAGCGAGTTAAGACAGAATCCCATCAAAAGAAATAAAACCCAAAGGGATCAGAGTAACACAGAAAAGCATGATTCCAAACAAACTGATTTAAGCACAAGCCAGGAAATAGGCTTCAGTTCAGAAAGCAATCAAGCAGGAAAGACTGATGTTGGTTGCAAAGGACCAATTATGCATTTTCAATCTGGATCAATGATTTGTCCTGAAACCTGTCAGCAAAGCCCTGCTGAATCCAGTGGTGAAGTCATTAAGACAAGAAGCAGCAAAACAGGAAGAAAGTGTGTAAAGGGGAATGAGGAGCAAGCAGCCCAAGCTGTTAGCACAGCAATGCCTGACTGTTCATTGGCAGAGGCTCCAGAAGAACCTGTTGGAGGGAACAGTGATCTTACAGGTTTGTCTGAAACCCCTCGTGGCTTACTGTCCTCTGATACTGATATTGAAGAGAACACCAGCTTTTGTGAAATTGATAGGAAAGAGCAATCTGCAGTATTTGTAAAAAGTGACAATGCCCTGAGAAAAGAACTGCACAATAGAAATTCAAGTTCCAAGCCAAAATCTCAAGGTATTCAAAAGCCTCGAAGACGAGTTCAGAAACTGCCATCGTCAGAGGAAGAGTCCTGTGAGGATGAGGAGTTACCATGTTTTCAGACATTAATCTTCAGCAAATCAGTAAGCACACCTTTGCAGGCTGATAAACAAATTACATCTGTGGAAGAGTCTCCAGTGAGTCCCATCATGTTGCCTCACAGTGGCAGTAATGATACCAATATGCAGAAAGTGTCTGAAGCTGCCCTAACTAATGTGTGTGATTCACCAAGCCAGGAGTCAGAATGCTCTGTGAACTTATTTTCTTCCCAGTCCAATGCATCTGAAGAATCAATTAATGGAGCACAAGAGCCTGAGAAACATTTACCACAAGTTCATGGATCCAAACAAATGAGCAGTGTGAATGAGAGTAAAGAAACTTTTCCAAGTTGTAATGGGGAGCCTAAGAGAACCAAAGATGAATGCCAAGAGGATCCAGACACAGGAGCTAACCTAGGTACAAACCAGGATTTTTGTCTCTGCAGCTGTCTTTATAATGTCCTTGCATACCGAGGTTTTTGGTGTTTGCATGGGAACTTTGTTCTGTATTTAAGGGGTGCTTGCTCTTCTCAAGGAATGTATCAGCCTTAAACAATCAAACCAAAAACCCTCAGTGGTTTATTTCCTGGAAATTATGTTCTTGCAGTGTTCTTTGTTCAGAACACAAATGAACAGATTGGGCACTAGAGACTGTCTAATGGGAATTCATTTTTGAGGGAAATGCTAGTTCTCTTACAGCAATGTGATAGTTGCATTGTTAGCAAAATTTCACAGCCTATCCAAGCTTTTCCCCAGATGAAATGTTTGTTGAAATTGGCTGTAGAATTTTGTAGTGAATATTTTGACCTTTTTATGGCCTTTGTAAATGTTTAGGACTCTTTCATCACTGTTGAAACACTGAATTCTATTTACTTTGTGTGTGACATAGTATTCTTCAAAATGTTCACTTACAGTAGATCTGTGCTTCTAACCTCAACATTTTCAAAACTTGTCACTTTAGTATTACAGTTATTCTCTAAAACCTCTGTAGTTAAGAGATTATGGATAATGTTGGTTGGTTTGTTGTTTGGTGGGTTTTGTTTTTTTAACCCTGCAGTTTTTTTCCACCTTCCTCAAGGTGAAGCATCTGGATACGACAGTGAAACAAGTATTGTAGAAGATTCATGTGGAACATTCTCTCAGGGTGAAATCCTCACTACACAGGTGGGTGAGTTTGTGCACTAAATAGTAGAAGTAACTCGCATTTTAGGAGATAAGGACATGAAAACTGTGAAATCAATACAGTAGAAAAGTTCTTTCATCATGATTCTTTGCCACTAAATTACTTCCAAAAGCATAATTAATGAAGAACTGTAGAGCTGCTTCAATGCCATTATTTGTCCAAACACTGCAATGGCCACAGCTTGTTATGTGACATTGGTTTCAGGGCTTAATTGTGGGAGATGCTAATTAATGTATCTCTATGCTTGACCAATGCTGGAAATGTCAGCTCCCCTATATTTAAAAGCTTTAATGGTGGGAATTTATAAGGATTAGATTTGTTACAAAATGATATTTAGAAACACAGAGACTTATCCTCTGTGTATAAAGATTAAATAAAATAATTCCATATTAGAATATTATAGATACAAGTCCCAACAGGCAGTGTCTAATGAAAGGTGTGTCCAGCAGTGTATTTTTTTTCTGCTGTTAATATCTTGAATGCTGTTCAGTGGCCTGACTTTATGTATTGGGTGATTCTGGGGGTTCTTGTGGGTTCAGTAACAAAGAAGCTCCACATGGTGCCAGTGCTGGAGCTGCAAATGGAATACTCAGTTCTGTGGAAATTGCTTCATCATGTGAGATGAAGGGTTTGGGGTTTGAAAGCATCCTTTCAAACTCTGAGTTATTCTTATGAGGACCTGTCTATGGCATGTGTTTAGTCATGTAATGTAGTTTTTGGGGGGCAACATAAGGAAGAATATTAAGAAATATTTCAGTCCTTTAAATCATCTTCAGGGCTTTTAGTAATGGTGGAAAATGAAGATTCAATTTAAAATTTATTAGTGAACATCATGTATTGAGTAACTAATGCAATTTGGACTAAATTACTTTTGAATAAATTTGTGCAGGAGTTGTGTTGTTTACTTTTCTGATTGATTAAACTCTGAGAGATCTACACTGAAATAATGTGGCAAAATGAGTGTGATTTTTTTTTTTGGGGGGGGTGTTTTTGTTTCTGATGTGGGTTATGTGCAATATTTACAGTAAAAGCACCATAGTCACCTTTTGAACATGTGGCAAAAACTAATTCAGAACAATTTTGTTATTTCTCATTTTCAAGTGCTTGTTAAAGAAATTAATCCTGACTTTGCTAATGTTGGCATTCTTGTGCCTCCTTTGCAGCAAAAGAATGCTATGCAAAATAGCCTGAAAAAACTTCAGCAAGAAATGGCTGTGCTTGAAGCAGCACTAAAGCAGCATGGAAGTCAGAACTGTGAATTTTCACCTATCCCTGAGGAAGTGCCACATTCTAGTACTGAAGGAACACTTGGAATGGATCAAATGAGAGAAGAAAAAGAAAGGTCAGTGGTTTGTTTGGGGGTTTTTATGCTTATTTCTAAATTTTTTATATTAAAAAGTCTTAAATACCTCTGAGCTTCTGAGAAATTATGATATTTTCACTGTTGCTACTTTTTTTTTATACTCAGAAGAGCAAACATGGTATTAAAACCAATTTCCCTCTCTCAAGGTCTCCAGAATTGTTGCTTCCATCTTCTGATCTCCTTAACAAAAAGGATTTAGATCTGGAGAAAGGCCTTGAGCATGACAGGGATCAAAAGAACAAAACTCCCTCTGAAAAGACAAAACCTGTGCAAGAGGCAGTGCAAGAACACAGGCAGTGTCAGTTTGCAGCAGGTAACATCTAAGAGGAATCCCAGTGCATTTTGATTTCTGGTGTTTTTCTCCTTTTCATGTTTTTACATATCACCAAGATACAAATTTCTCCTGTAAAACAAGGATTTTAATTTATATGTTCCTGGTCATTTTAAAAAGGTGTTACTACTTTATTTGGCAGCTGTATGGCTGCCCTTCAAGATGGGGTGTGACAGCATTTTGACAGTAATAGGAGTTTTTCTGTCTCACTTCTAAATTCATAAACTTCAACAAATGTGCTACTAAAAGTTCCACAGGTATTCTAGTGTCTTGCCTATAGATCAGGAAAAAGTAATGATAGAGGCAAAGATGAAGTAATAAACACATAAGGAGAGGAAGCGACTGCAGGATTTAAACCTAAAAGAGAGAGCAACAGCCTTCTACTGTGACTACAAGAAAGAAATGCAATTTTCTCAAGGAGTTATTTCTCTTTTCCTTCAGAAAATGCAGAGGAGCAGAAATCTGGGATCAGGCAAAACAGTGCATCTGTCTCATCAAATCTCTTTGGAAATGTGGCCCAGAGTCCAGATAACTCTTCCTCCTCTGTAAGCCTTTTTACCCCTCAGACTGCAGAAGCCACAAATGGGCCTGTTGTGAGTCAGAGCACTGCTAAAAGCTCTGGCCAAGGACACAAATTGAAGAGAAATGTGTGTTCTCCTGTACCTGCTCTGCACAATGCAACTGGGAAAGAAAATGCTACAAGTCCAGCTGTGAGTAAGAAGAAAGAAATGTCAATTGTGGCATCAGGTCTGAATCACAGCGAACATGTAAGTAAATTTCAGAATTTTGAAATCTCTAATTAATGATTCCTGGTCACCACTGTAGTCCTAAACAGAGAGATCTCTAAGTATAATAGAAACTAATCTGGTAGGAATTGCAGGTGAGTAATGCAGCAACTTAAGTCAAACTTTATCGCTCCTAGAACTGTGAGAATGCTGCACTGTTAAGCTTTGAACTTTGGAAATTATCCCTAATGTCTGGGGGAAAAACATATGATTCCAAAGCCAGAGGACTTCCAAAAAGCCTTGGGTCTTGTGGAGGGGCTGTGTGGGTGTTTGGTTCAATTTGTGTGCTCAGATGATGCTGCTTTACCCAAATTGTGAGAATTTCTCTAAGTAGTAATCCTGAGTTGCTAATAAATCTGTTTCTGCCCTCAATTTTCAGAAGGATTTGGCTTTTGGGTTATAAAGCACATACCAAAAGCTCTGCTTTACTTTAGTCTGCTGAATGGTGCCAAAACTGACTTAAGGAGCTCTGTTGGCATGCAGAATGTACATGAAACTGTTACTTTAAAGTAACTATCCTATTACATTATGCTCCTACATACTGGGGCTGCTGGGGGAGTTTAAAACTGTTGCTAACTGGTAATTTTCTTAACTACTTTGCAGTTGATGGTCCAGAAGTTTGTGAAAAAAACCCAGAGCACTTTATCTAATCACATTACTGAAGGAACAACCCATGTCATAATGAAAACAGGTTTGTTGGGAGCTGGGTGATAAAATCCTGTATTGATAGACCATGGATAATTTTACTTTACTCTAGCCAGCAAGCAGTCAAATCAGCAACAAATTTAATAAGTTTGAGGAAAAGGTATTGATTGTTTTCTCTATTTTAAGTTTTTTGTTTAAGCTCGTGAATCTTTCTCATTCTATTTCACAGAATCAGTGTGAGGGAATGTTTTTCTTGTGTAATTCACAGTTAATGGTACTTGATATTGGTTTCTCCAGCTGCTTGGTCATAATTTTCAGGTGGTTACAGCATGCCTAGTGTGAAGTAGTTCAGAACCAGCCAAACAGAAACAAAGAGAGTTCCCAAAGAAATCATGCTTTTTCTTGCCTCTTATCTTTATTGACTAATTTATAAAAGGGTTCCCAAGTGGTACATGTGATTAGTTTCTGCTCATTTCCTTCAGTTTAGTAGGATCACAACAGTAGAATTTTGGAACTTTCGTATAGTTTGTATATTTTGCTTCTACACTTAGCAAAAAATGTTTGCTTTTACATACAAGTAACCTGACCTGTGTTTTTTGGTAATGGCAAAACTGAAAGAGATCTTCCTCTTGTTTGCTCTGCAGATGAGGAGCTGGTGTGTGAACGAACACTGAAGTACTTCCTGGGCATTGCGGGAAGAAAATGGGTAGTCAGTTATCAGTGTATGTATAACTTGTGTTTGAGCTAAATGGTCTTTGCCCTTCAACCCTGAATGTGGTCACTTGTTACAGGAAAGAAAAATGATCTGTTTCTCTTGCCATCTGATGTTTTGCAGTGTTTCTTCTAAATACTTTAAAATAAATTAAAATTAAAAAAATGCAAACAGCAGCATCAAGCTTCTTCTTACGCTTGTGAATACTTTTTCTCTTTTCAAATAGCCACATTGGATTGCTCCCCACCATAGCAAAAGCCTTTTGTCCCTCTTGATTTTAATCTTTGCAATGCATGGCATCAATTAGTGTAAAATTAGTGTTATTTATAAAAGGTAAAAAAATTCTTGACCTTTTTTTCGGTGTAGAAAGGAATCTCTCAGATTCCTTTAGTACAAATCCCTTCAATTTAATATAGCAATGAAGTCAGACTACTGGCAGTGGAAGAACAATTTTGCTGGATAAAATGACTTTTCTTGTTCTGATCTTTTTGTTTAGGGATAATTCAGTCTTTTAAAGAAGGAAGGATACTGGATGAGGTAGGTCTTTTATCTTGAGTGAAATGTCAAATGGTTAAGTAATGCTGTTACACTGATGGACTTAGCAGTTACTTCAGATATTGTGTAAACATTTAATATATGGAATTTTAGTTCTGAAACCTGAGATTCTAGTTTTACCAAATGCTAGGACCAACAGCCACACTTAGGCTATATGTGTTCGTTGTTATTGAAGACATAATTTTTTAACAGGTTATATTTTATTTTTAACAGGTTATAGATGTATTTTTGTAAGTGTTCCTACTGATTATCTATTAAACTGAATCTATTCATGATTATGGCATAGAGCAAAAGACCTATTCCTTGTTTAAGGAAGTAGTGTTATTTACAGAAAATTTCTATCAAATAAGACTTTACTGATAAGATAATTATGGTCTTTGAACATACTGCTGCTTTTATTCAGTTTGCTAGACTACTCTACAGCTTGACTATAATTTGTTTCTTTAAAAATTGCCTGATGCTGCAGGGGTTTCATTAGTCCAGCATTTCTCTTGCAAAGCCATTTAATTCATTTTCTGAACACACTCATAGATTTTCAGCTCTGAAATATAACATCTTCCTGTTTTGATGCAGAACTTTGACAGGAAAGTGTTCTCAGTCTCTAACTTCTGATTCCTTGCTTCTGTTATATTCCAGGAGAACTTTGAAGTTAGAGGAGATGTGATCAATGGGCGAAACCATCAAGGTCCTAGGAGGGCTAGACAGTCTCTGACTAAAAAGGTACAACACATCAGGGATGCAAACTCTGTCCTGCTGTGACTCTTTCAGATATGTGGCTGTGCTAGCTGAATATCTGGAACTTCTTCCAATTTCTCTGCTATTCTGCTTACTCAGAGCTGCACAAATTAAGCATTTTTACACATGAAAGGTCAGCTCAGTCAGCAGCAGAGCAGATATTCTGAAGTGACTCACGAAGCTTGGAGTGAATGCTATCTTTTTATAACATAGGGTTAGTGGTCCTTAATAATCTTTTGGTTTGTAGGTTACAAAGAGCTTTGGATATGCTTTCTGAAATACTGATAACTCACTAACAAGCCCTGGAAGTGCAATGAAAACAGCATATTAAGCATTGTGCTTTAAAAACCCCACATGAACTTTGTTAACATGTTCCTTGCTTTTCAGATCTTTCAAGACTTTGAGATCTGTTGCTGTGGACCTTTCACTGATATGACTACAGGTGTGTCATTTTAGTGGGATTGGAAGAATGGTTAACTGAAAAAGATATTTGGAGGGGCACTGTGCATTCACCAGAATTTTACATTTGACCTCCTCTTGGATAATTTTTTCCTCTGGAACTTTTAAAATACCTACATGGGGTAAAGTGTAGGTAAAGAACTTTATCCAGCTGTATCTCCAAATGGAGAGGAAATGGTGTTCTCCTCTATTTGGATGTCCTCAGACAACCCTGTGGCAATTTTGCTGTATTTCAAACTAGGCCTTTTATCTAGTTTATCTCTGAGTCTCTAGCACTGAAGGAAAAGCATTAATGTCACGCTGTCTGGTAATTGTTATTGATGCTCCTGAATATGCGAGTATTTTTTTTTCTGTCTTAGTAAACAGCTCCTAAGTATCTTTTTTCTAGCAGTTGACACATCCTTATTGTAGCCTTATTGTAGGAGCAGGTGTTAAAAGTAAAACACAGCAAAGCTAGAAGTTAATAAGCAAAGAAAAAGCTGTGCAGGATAGCTTCACTTTGTATTTTTAAAATTTAATAAAGTATGTTGCATGTTTTGAAAATTTAAGCTATAATTTTTCTACATAAAATATTTGTACCTTACTCCCCATTTTTGTGGTTTATTCAGCAGATACTTTCTGATTTGTCCAATATAACTTTGTTTTTGACTAGGTGAAAAATTCTCACATCTCTTGACATTTACAGTAATTGCTACAAGGGGTGCAGTGCTTTCACCTGCTGCAGTGATCCTCAGTTGTGGCACTTGACTTAATCTTCTTCACTACCAATTCAACAAATTGGTGGGAATTAAGTACCTTGGCTACTTTTGTTAATGAGAGATAATCACAGTTCTAACTTCTGATTTTTAATTTTCATTTCACGTCTTGCATCCTTATGATAAGAGGAAATAAATTGTGCCTTTAAGTTTTGGGCATGTGTTCCACTGCTTTTTCATGGTTTTGTTCTGTGCAGACCTGACTAGGGAGTGAGGGAAGAGGGAGTTGATGTTCCCTAGCAGGTTTGAAAGTGAAAGGATGTGTTTTCTACTGAGGCTAACATTTCTTTCAAATTAGGGTGGTTTGAGTGTTGGAACAAACACACAAGGGTTTAAGGAATAGTGTCAGCTTCAATGTGATACAAAACACTGAAGTATAACTGACTGTTCATCTGATTTCCTCAGAACATCTCGAGTGGATGGTGGAGCTCTGTGGTGCCTCTGTGGTGAAGCAGCTGGATCAGTTCACACACCCACCAGTGAGTGCTGAGGATGTTACCCTTCCACAGTTTCCAGAGCTGTCTGACAGCCTGACAGTGTCCCTTGCTCCTGGGCCTGGCCAGTCTGCACTAGAAGACAGACTTCCTTGTAGTGGAGGAAGGATTGATGTTGGCCAGATAACTAATTTGACTTGAAACTAGCACTGAGCCTTTCTTTCCAGCACAAAAAGCCTTTTAGTGCTTGAATGTAGTCACAGCATTTCTGGAGAGACATCACAGAAGGATCTTAGTCTTTCTCCCTCTACTACTTCTTGTCTCCCTCTCTAAAGTGATGCTCTGGAGCAGAGTTAGCCCAGTTATTGCACTGTAGATATGAGAATGATGTAAGGACAGGCAGATAACAATAGCATTTTTTTTATCTTAAAATCCTAGAATTCTACTGCTGTTGTGGTTGTGCAGCCAGATGCTTGGAAGGAAAACGTGGATTACAGAGGTAAAGCAACACTGTCATGAGCTGCTTTCTAGTCTTTATCACAGAGGGTTTGTAGAGGAATCAAAATTCTACTGCATCTGGAGTCTTGAAAGAAAAATCTAGAAGGTGAAAGTATATTGTGTCAAGAACCTGCAACAGAGTCTTAAAATCTACTCTGGCAGATGAAGGCTGTTGCCTCAGTTGTCCTCTGTGTATCCTCAGCTTTAGACAAACTTTCCTAATGGAATAGTTTTTAAAAGGTGGGGAAAGGTGACCTTGGAGGAGCAGTAGGATCTAGGAGAAAGCCTCAGATGGAACAAGATTCCCTTGGTCTGGAAAGGTCGTGTTAAAAAGCCTTAATTGATATAATATCACATTTTTTTCTTTTAAGCAAAATGCTCTGGAGAAACCATGAGACTTTGAAAGTGCAAGTGTTCCAGATTAATTTAGAGATAGTTGGGTTCTGGAATGAATGGGAGCTGGTTAGTCTACAGTGAAGTCCAGCAAAACAGTGGAGCAGGATGATGATGTAAAAAACCCAGCTGTTTCCATGGCACTGGAAAAATGAGAAAAAGATCCTGGAATGAGGGAGAACTGAAAGCACTTCAGTAATTTTCTGTTGCTTCTGTCATAATGAGACTTGTTGCTTGTCACACACTCAGTATGTGGAGGCAAACAGGAACCACAGCTCTGTCACTGAGATCCTGAATTAAGAGATAACTGCATCCTTTGCTTTTAGTGTTTATGCTGTGGTGGTCACTGCCTCCTGCTTGGTCAGTTCCCAAACAGCTCTGCTCTTTGGAGCAACAGCATTACCTGCTTTGGCACAGGGAGCAGCAGTGCCAGCCTTCTGGTTTTTATCAAGGCTTTTAAAATGTCACAGATAAAGCAAAGAGCTATTCTGAAAGAGTCAGTAGACTCACCTTAAGCTGGTTTGACTCCTTGCTAACAGTTGTATCATTTGTGTCTTTGTTTCACAGCAATCCAGCAGCAGCACAACGTTGCTATGGTGACTCGGGAATGGGTCCTGGACAGCGTGGCTTGCTATGAGTGCCAGGAGTTCAGTGCTTACCTCATGTCCTAGGGGTGAGCAGCACTTGTTATTAATGACTGAATTACTTAAACAGCAATTACCATCTGAAGATGGAATTACCCACTGTTCCTGAAAGCTTTGCGTTAACGTAAAGGACTTTTTTGCAATTATAAATGTTAAACAAATTTTAGAAGTTGGAAAATATGCATATGGCCTCCTCAGAGAAATGGAGGTATATTATTTGCTGCTGCAGCCAGTTCCTGTTTAGGTACTCGAGGACATTTTGGAGACAGTCATTTAAAAGAGGAATATTGGGCTCAGGGCTTGAATTACAACATACCTGCACTCTGGAGTAACCTCCATATTTTCATTTTGCTTAAATACAAACTCTGAATGCTATTTTGTGATTGATGCATCAGCCTTGGCCATGGATTGATTATGGTGGTGTTGAAAACTCTACAAACAGCTTTCCTGTTGTGTATCAAAATGCCACCTCACCCTAACCAGAAACACTGTCACATGTATGGTCTCCAGAAAGCCAGTGATTGAGTCTGAACAGAAAGCAAGTCTTGAAACCAGGAAACTTTACCAGTGTTGTCAGCCTGATTTCTGACAAGTGTATGTGGCACTGTGAAAGGATAATGAATAGGTGCATTTTAGTATCCCAGTGACCCATAATAAGCCCAATAAGAATCTGCTTCTAATAGTCCCTGCTAGCAAAATGAGGCTGCAAAGAAATTGGTTTTTTATGAAAGAAAATATCTTGCTTGTTTCTGTTGCCAAGCAATTCTACTTCATATCTTATTTTGTACTTCGAGAGCAGAAAGAGAACCTGTTCCCATGAACTGGTTGTTTAAAAAGAGCAAAGTGTAGCTAAGTTCAGGAAATTTTGTGATAAGATGCTGCTGTCTTGGAAAGTTACAGAAAGTATGTTTGTAAATATTTGAATGCACAAAGCAAATAAAATTATTTTGGCAAGTATTTTCCCTAATTGTTTCGCTTTTCTTCTGTGAACCAGTCCCTCAGGCTCTGCATTGAGGCAAATGTGAAAAAATACCAAAGTCCAACCTCCTGAAATGGGGAAGTGGAGACTGACTAGAGAAAGTAAAAAATGTAAATGAGATTTTCCAAGATGCAATCAGAATTGCAATTGCTATCAGCCTGAGACGTAAATGTGTTATCAGCTGTCTTGCAGCTGCCAAGTGCAGGTAGGCTGATCAAGCATTGCTGCTGCTGCTGTGAGTGCTTGAAGCATTTGCTCAGCTGCCACACGCCGCTGTTTTCTTCTGTGTGACAATATTCCATCAGCACGAGGCTGTTCAACACAGCCTCACTTGCTGCTGCTCCTCTTATCTCTGAAGCCCATGCTGGCAGTGGGTATTGTATAATCTACATTTCAAAGGATAGCTGGAGGCAATGACTAAACACTGCCTGTTAAATGCATGGAAAAGGCCAAGAAAAGCTGTTTTGCTTTGGCCGTTGTGAGATTGTCCCCCAGATGTTGATGCAAAGGTTCTGTCAGGTGAGGTATTAGCTCCAGCTGGGTAATTGTAGGAATGACACCCATGGTGCTGCCATTCCTCCTTGGAGGTGACCAGATCTGTGGGAACTCTGTTTTCCATAAAGTTAAGCATTACCTGTAAACTTTTGTAGTCACCTCCATCTCATGTAAGATTTGAATGAAGTGAAATGACTACCAAACAGCTAAAGCCAAGGCTCTGCTTCCAGAGGAACAGGCAGTTTAAAGGGAGCTGCATTGTGGAATCCATGTGGACTTCTCTAGTAAGGACTTCTCTTCCCAGCTTCAGTAATAAAGCCCCAGCATGTGGAGTTCTACAGCACTCTCTGGGTCATGCTATATGTCAGGATCAAGGTCCATTTCTTCCCTGTTTGCTCATTTGCCAGAGCAGCTTTGTGATACTTTGCAGGGTAGGAAGCCTGAGGTGAATGCAGTTTTCAAGTGTGGCTGGGCTGCACACTGCTCTTCTCAGCAGCTTTTGATCCTGTTCACTGGAGGGAGAGAGGGAGCACAGGAAAGGTTGGTGCCTGCTGTAAGTTTGCTGAAGCTTTGCCATCAGATAAGTACCACATCTGTAGTTAAAGCTGCTCTGGGTTTGCAACTCAACAGGAGGTTTTCTCACTGCAGCTCCATCAGGGTGAAATGGAGGAAACCTGAGTTCTGCTGCTGTTTGATGTCACAGCTGGGGTCCAGCTGCAGGAGGAATGTGGTGGACACAGAGTTTGGACCCCACCTTTCCTGAGATCCTGAGATTCCATGCTTCCTCTGACTCTGCAGGATCCAGATTCTTTCTGAATCTGCAAAGTTTTCAAAACCGCAGGAGTGGACAGGACATGGAATTCTTTCCTTCCCCTTCTCTCTAAGCTATTAATTGCTAAACTAATTTCTAATGCAAATGAGAGGAATTTGCTGCTTTGGGGCAACAGAGTGATAGGCAAGATGTGTGCTATTGTCTTTACAAACTGTTCATAGACTGTACACCAGGTAAAGATGGTTGTGGTAGTTGTTTGCCAGGAAACATCTTTTACATCCCTAGCAGGCTGGGGATAGCAGCTTCTGCTCAAAAGGAGATGGAGGGGGGGCTTGCTCTCTATGCTGTAGTGGAGAGATTTTAAAGGCATCTACCAGTCATTATGCATTGTAAATGAGCTGCTTTGAGGCTTGCTCTAAAAGAATATTAAAGTGGCAAATCCATTTATCATGTAGGAGGCAAAGGAAGACACAGCAGCTGGCATTCCCACAGCAGGCTCTCTTTCCTGCTTAGAGATTTAGTGGGGAAGCTCTTTAGGCTCCACTCCCTGCTGTGACATTTCTTAGGCCATTATGGTTTGGAAATGGACTTTAGTGCAAAAGTGCATCTTTAATTTATTGAAACTCCAACTCTCCTACCTCCTTCCCCTAGAGGAGGAAGAGGGAATTCCCTCCCCATGGGATGGATGGCAGAATTTGGGGTGTGTGCTTGGTATGGCACAGAAATTCAAGGAGGGAAAGCTGGGTTCCAGCAGGGCTGCAGCATTGGGTGGTTGGGGTCTTTACACAGCCCCTCTGTGGAGCACAAATTCATGAGCCCTCACTCATTTATAAATTTATATTGATTTATTTATGTAAATCTACATAAATTTGTAGATTTATAATGGCCTGAGCAGTTTCTGCCCTGGCACTGGTGCAAGCTGACTGAAGGATCAGGACACTGGCAGGTGAGATGTGCTGGCACTGCCCAGACTGTGAGGCTCAGTCATGCAGCAATCCCAGTAAATGGCTATTAAAACACTTTACAGGTGGGATTGATCATTCTCTCCTGACTGAGGTTAGGTATTACTGCCCCTGCTTTATGAGTTCTGCTGTTTCTGTAGGATTGTTTTCACCTTGGGTCTGGTGTCAGTTTTATTTTGCTGATGTTATGAGTAAAAACCTTGTGCATAATTTATAACAATCCCTCTTGGGAGGAAATGCCCATGAACCCATTTGGCTCACAGGACAGAGGATGTGATCTGAGGCCAAGTGCTGAAGCTGCCACCTTGTAAGCCTCAGTTTAGACTTGAAAAGCATCAATTCTTGTTTGCTTGTTTATTTAATGCAAAGAGCACTTCTGCAGAGCAGTTCCTTGCTCTGCTGTGAAGCAAAGCCATTCCAAACCCATCAGGCTTTGAGCCCTTAATGTTGAGAATGCTGGTTTGGAAGATTTGGAAGGCAACAGGCACTTATCTTCCCAGGCACATGAGGCAGGGCATGTTCCACAGGCTGTGGCTTATTCATGTGTCAAGGGCTGCTGTAACATCTAATTTTTAAAAAAGCTTTTGGGAGGTGATTTGCTGTAAATTTCAGCTCTTCAGCAGAACACAAAGTCTTTTTTGCTAAAGCAGAATGGAACACAATCACACCTTCAGATCAGCAGCCAGGCTGTCTCTTCCTCATTGTTCACTGCCATCCCTGCTAAATCCCTGCACCGCTCAGCCCTTGGAGAGGTTGAAGGCCTGAGTAGAATTCAAGGCTGTCATCTCTCTTGCCATGGGCTTTGGATGTTACGGTGACATGCCTTAACCCATTCCACTACTGAACTTGTTGGAAGTCAAGAGGTTGCAGGAGAAACTCTTGATAGAAATGGTTTTTTGGGTTTTTTGGGTTACATGTAAGTCTGTAACCAGACTTATAGGTCTGGTTATTGCAACCTTTGGTCTTACATCATTTTTTTTTTCTTTTCCCTTGGTCAGTAGCTAATTCTTGGGTGAAAAGCCCAAAAGAAAGTTGAATCCAGCTGTACAGAGAAACAGTTCTTTCCTTCTGTTCCCTGTGGGGATGGTACCCTACAGTATCAGAGCTGCTGAACAGTGCTGCTGGTCAACAAAAACCCGTGCAGGTGCACAGCTAATGCTGCTGCCTCTCTGGAGCAGCAGCTCTCCCAGCTCTCTGTGCTGTGCTCTCATCAGACAGGGTGCAGTCACTGTGCTCACCTGTCAGGTCGCAATCCAGCTGTGAAATCTGAGACTGAGCCCAAGTGATCTCTTAGTTCTCTTCTGTGTGAACCAGAAAGTCCAGAAATAAGAATGCTGTGTCATTACCAAAGCATTTCCCTGTGTGTATCTCCAGGTGTGTGCAGTGCAGTCCCTGTGCCCACAGGGACACTCCAGCTGCTTCCAAGCTCCCTGCTGAAGACACATCTGCAGTACAAACTCCCAGCACCAGGGCAGTGCCCTGCCAGGGGGGAGGACTGCAGGGGTGGCATTGGACTGTGCTGTGGGGAGTCTGTGCTGGGCTGGAAAGTCAGATGTGTCTCACTGTGCCAGAAAACCTTCACAAGCTGCAGGGCAAGCCAGAGAGAAAAGCCAGCAGCATGTGGCTGTGTCCTGCCAGTGAATCCTGCTGAAATGCCATGTGTGAGCTGGATGAGACCATTTCAGCTCCAGCTGGGGGTAGTGCTCAGCATGGACTCTCAGTGCTTGGAGCAATCTGCTCTGCACAGTGCAGGGCTCCAAACAGGAGCTGTGCTGGGGCTGCCTTGGGTCCTCCAGCCACACCCAGCTCTGGGAGCCTCTTTGGTGGAAAGGTGCAGGAGAGGAAGAAATCCCAAAGTTGAGAATGAGCCTCTCTTGAAGCTGGCAGAGCTGCTGCCAAGATCCTTTTCAAGCACTTACGAGGCAAGATTTGACAAAGGGCAGACTGGTCCAAAGGGAATGCAGTGAATCAGGGCAGCTATTTATACTCTTGTAGGGATGCTGGGTCAGCCATTTCCCACGAGCTCTCAATTCCTTTGTTCATTTTCCCCTATTCATGAGAACCTCTCCAGAAACTTTCCTAGGAGGTGTGTGGAGGCTTTCCTCCCCTCCTTGCACTCTCTCATGTTTCTCATTCCTGGCTTGGAAGACTTTGACTCACTGAGGCTTTATTTTGGTTTAAGAAATCTCTTGCAGAAAAATCATCAGTACTGCTGAGGGAAACACCTCAAACCAGCTCAGGATTAGATAAACAGAGATCAAAACTTTATACTTCAGGGGAAGAGGGAGTCTCACCATGAACCAAGTGCTGACAGACTTGTCATCATGGCTGGAACTGAGTGTGAGTGAGGAAAAACATCAAAGAATTTTCCATAACCTGTTTCTCACCTGGTGATTGTGATTATTTGTCATGGCAGGGAACCAGAGCCTTTCCTTGGACTGGTAGACTGTGACACACAAACTTCAGAGGTTGATTGTGGTAAAGGTCCCTTCCTGATACTGCTCAGGGAAACTAAGTTTTTATAGCCCATGCACCTGATCCCATCCCCCATTAGGATGCCCTTTTCCCTTGCCAGAATTTTTCTCTAGATCAGCAAATGAAGAAAACCTATTTTCCCTTGTCCCAGGGAGAAAACTCAGTGCCATTCTCTGTAAGGGGTGCAGACTTCAGGCTGTTCAGTGTATCATGCAGAGCTCTGTATCTATTCCTCGAGAACAGCTGAGCACAGAAATACTAATTTTAATCTCTAAATTATGAATTAAGTTTCTATGTGGTCAGTTAATTTAAGAGAGATTTCTGTGGTGACTCTTGCAGCTAATATTTCTCCTGAGAGTTGCAGGGAAGGGGGAAAGGAGCCTGAATTGTCTCTCCCCTTAGCCAAGCAACCAGCCGTGCATCTGTGTGAGTGTGTGCTGGCAATACTAATCAAAGCCCTGCTGGCAGAGCCCTGCACAGAAAACTCAGGGTTATGGGAGCAGCTCATTAATTTGCTGATCACCATGCAGCTTTCTAAAAAGCACTGACCCCTTCTTAATCCTGATTTGACTCTAACACCCAGACTACAGGGGTTGTCGTTTCCCCTGCCCAGTCGCAGAGCAAGTAAAATGCTTTCTGCTGTTATAAACCAGAGCCAAGGAGCTGGGAATCTGACTGGGTGTGGGGAAAACATTCATGGCCAAACATGGCCTTGGCCCTGCCCTGTAGAGCATTTCTTTAACTCTGCACAATTAGAGAGGATTGTAGGAAAAGCAGCCCAAGCCTGTGCTGCTCCTCTCACCCAGGGCGCTGCAGTAGGAGGGTCACACCAGAGTGGACAAGGTGCTCCAAGCCTTGAGAAATCTCTTGCAGAAAAATCATCAATACTGGGGAGGGAAACACCTCAAACCAGTTCAGGATTAGATAAACATAGATCAAAAATTTATATTTTAGAGGAGGAGGAAGCCTCACCATGAACCAAGTGCTGAGTTCAGCTGGGCAAGGCTTCCCTTGGAAGGATCTCCCAGGGTGTGCAGAGGGCTAGAGCTGCTCTGCCTCCTGCTAGCAGCCATTCCATGGCCATGAAGATCATAACTTCCAGGCAGCAGGAATGATGTTTCAGTCTCAATTACAATTTCAAAGCCCCGTGCTGGGCTTGTTCCATGACCTTGATATGAACAAGCACAGATAAAAAAAGGAGGAAATTCCATCTGTGTCTCTTGCACATAACTGTCTTTCCTAACAATGGCCTTTGTGCCTCCCCTTCCCACCTTTCTGTGGGGATAAATCAAGGGCCAAGAATATATTCATGCAATGCAGGCAAAAGCAAGAGACTCGAGGGGGAGATTCTGTTCATGGAGCCTCTCCAGGCCAGGGCTTGGCATGAAGTCATCTGCCAGAAAAAACATGTTTAATTACCTGCATTAATATTCAGGTCCTGAAGTCCTCAGCGTTTGTATTTATTCGTTTATATAAATGAAACAAGCTTTCCAGAGCATGGCTGCTGACAGCACGTTCCCTTGAGGCCCTTTCTGAGAGCAGCATTTGCCATTTTGCATACATACATTTCAATTGATTACAATGGTTTGATTGATTAAATGAAATAAGATGATTAATTGACAGCTGTAGGAATCAGCTGGGGTCAGAGTAAACACATGGAAATGAGCACGTGGCTCACTCTCAGTTCAGTTTCACCTTAGATCAGTGGTTCTTTGTCATTTTTTACATAAAGGGTTTGAGCATTTGATTGGAACAGAGGAACAGAGGAAAGGACTTTATGACAGAGGCAGACACTGGGCTCTGCAAAATAAAGCAAAGCCATTGCTAGGTGCCACAGTGTCACCTCTGTGCTTCTGGGCTCAGATCCACACTGAGCTGGGCAGCTCTTACCTTTTCTATTTCTCATGACTGTGCAAGGCTAATGGTCAGAGCTGGGAGCAATGCTGGATTCTTGCACTGATCTCTTCCCATCCACATGTATATAGAAATTGCAGCTCCACCCTGCAGTACCAGCACTGCTCCCACCCCCAAACCCACCCGCTGCCAGGTTGCCTTTGTCCAGCAACACCTCCCAGAGTTCTGGTCTTCATCTCAGCACTAAATAGGTGAAACTGGTCCTTAATGGCCAAATATCCCCCATTCCTGGGACTGACAGCTGCCATGGAGTCTCTGTACTTTCCATGTTCCACAAGAAAGCACTGACTGCCAAGGGATACAGGCAAGGGAAACTGACCTGCTCTCAAGGAGTATCTGAAAAGAATTATCAAAATAGGAACCAGTTTTGTCTGCAGAGCTTTCTTACTGTTCTTTCTTTCTGAAAGAGAATGTGGCATTTTTAATGTAAATGTCAAATTACTGCTGGCTAAATAGAGAGCTTAACCCCAGAATTAAGTCCTAGGGTCGGCTGGGTGGGAAGGGAAAAGCCCAGCCTGAGAAGCTGAGTGGAGCAAACATTCACTGCCAGACAAACTGAGAGGGTGGAGATAGGGCAATAGGTCAGATGGAAACAGGCATGGAAAGCACATCTAGAGTGGTGTTAAGGATGAATTCATGGCTTTGCAATGGTCAGCAGCACTGAGACACTCAGGAGAAAGCTGCCTATTTTGTAGCTGAAAGCACTTTGTGTTTTCCAGTCCACGAGGTTTCTGCAGCCCTCTGCTCTCACCTTGTTGCAGCTGCTCCTCCCTCAGATGTGCCAGTGCTATTCTTCATGCCCTCCTTGGTGTAAATGCTGAGTGCTGGTTCAAGGGAATACATCCTGGCTTCCCAATGTCCATAAATTATTGCCCAACTGGTATAAGGGTGACTAGGCAGTCCTAAGATTTTCATTTCCTTAAAACCCACTTGGCAACACCATGAACCAAAGGAGGCTCCTCGTGTAGACATTTAATGAGCTAAACCACTTCTGACAGCAATTACACAGCATCTCACACTGATATTCCCTCTTCAGACATGTCATGTATTGCCTGGGAAAATTATTTCCACATCCTTGTTCCCCTTCCATCCCTCATCACAGCCTGACTGACACTAATGGAAAATATTCATTGATCCACATGGGAAGCTCCTGATGGCCCAGTGGCTCGAGAGACTTGCTGTCCCCTCCTCTCCACAGGTATCCAGCTTGTTGAATAATTTTCTTGTGGTGGGTTGAGAAGTGCCAGTGAAATACAAACTGGGAGACTGACAGGGAGGAAATGTCATGGCTCAGCTGTTTTCCTCTTGTGTGAGGAGGAGTGAACCCACCTGCTGGGTATGGAGGTTTGCATCAGTGCCACTCTGGGGAACTTCCCTTAGGTCTATCTGTCGTTCAATGGAGATGGAAACCCTGTGAGAGATGATGTGTTTATTTGTGCACTGTGGGTACAGAGGCTGTTAAAATTTTGCACACAACTGATTCAAAAAGTCTGGACAGAAGTAACAAGTGTTTCCAGTTTGGGAACATTTCATTCCTGCCTGTAAATACGCGACGAGGGAGATGTATTTTCTTGGCAGGAAAAGCAAATGGCTTGTTAGCTGTTTGCTTTGCTGACCACTTGAATTAAGGTAGAAAATCAGAACTTCAGGTGTCCCCAGGTGAGAGCTGGATGGCAGCCTGGAGAGCACATCACTGCCCCTGTGCCAGCATCTTCCCAGTCCAGACAGGGAGGTTGGCTCTGTCTTCTTGGGGTCTCATCTGCTGTGGGTTCTCAGGTTTCTCTTACACTTATCATCTGTGTTGGGATCACTTTCAAATTTGCTTCCATCAACAAATCTAAACACAGACTGATCATCTTGGAAAAGACTCTGCCTAAATATGTTTAAGGCAAATACTTACTAAATAGAATAGATCATGCAGTCACCTCAAAACTGCCCAGATATTGTAACAACTGGAACAATAAAATCAAACTTACAGTCATACGTTGTATTGGGTTTGCTTGGCCTGGTTGTTGGTAGCAGGGGAGGCACAGAGGTGGCTTCTGTGAGAAGCTGCTGGAAGCTTCCACCACGTCCAGCAGAGCCAATCCCTGATGGCTCCAAACCTGGATGTGCCACTGGCCAAGGCTGGGCCAATTAGAAATGGTGATAACAAGTCTGTGATAAGAGATTTAAGAAAAACAAACGTTGTTGTGCAGTTGCAGTTGTGACTATGGAAGAGCAGGAGTGAAAACAGGTGAGGAGAACAGGCAGACATCAAGGTCATTGAAGATAGAGGAAGAGGAGGTGCTCCAGGCACTGGAGTTGAGATTCCTCTGCAGGCTGTGGTGAGACCATGGTGAGGCAGCTGTGCCCCTGCAGCCCATGGAGATCCACAGGGATGCAGAGATCCACCTGTAGTCCGTAGAGAAGCCCCATGCTGGAGCAGGTGGATACCTGGAGGAGGCTGTGATATGGTGGGAGACCCGTGGAGAAAGGGGTCCTACTCCCAGGCTGGAGCAGCCTGTCCTTTCAGACTGCACCCCGTGGAAGAGTGACCCACGCTACAGCAGTCTGAGAGGGACTGTTTGCCCTTGGGAAACTCACAATACAGCAGTTTTGGGAGGACTGTCTGCCTGTGAGATGGAGCCATGCTGCAGAATTTCCTGGAGAACTCCAGGAACCCCACAGGTGCAGCAGGGCAGTGACTCCTCTCCCTGAGCAGCAGGAGAAGCCTCAGGTGATGAACTGACCATAACCTCCATTCCCATCTCCCTGTGCCCCTGGGGTGGGCAGTAGAGCTGGGAAAGAGGAAGGGGTGGGAGGAAGGTGCATTTAAGGGCTTATTTTACTTCTCATTTATCCTAGTCTGATTTTGTTAGCTATAAAGTCACTTTATATCTCTAAGTTAAGCCTGTTTGGCCCTTGATGGTGTCTAGTGAGTGATCTCTCCTGGTCCTTATCTCAACCTGTGAACTCTTT
The DNA here is from genome assembly GCF_008360975.1 of Lichenostomus cassidix. Classification (NCBI taxonomy): domain Eukaryota; kingdom Metazoa; phylum Chordata; class Aves; order Passeriformes; family Meliphagidae; genus Lichenostomus; species Lichenostomus cassidix. The sequence goes on from NC_139507.1 coordinate 2,532,477, forward strand.
TTTATATTTTGTCTCCTCTGTCCAGCTGCTGAGGGGAGTGAGTGAGTGAGTGAGTGAGTGAGTGGCTCTCATGGCTGCCTGGCATCCTGGCCTGGCCTGGCTCAATCCACAACATGCATATATCCAGAGGTATAGGGGCATCTACCATTACTAAAAAATACGTTATTAAATAATGGAGTTTGGGAATTGCAAGGTCAAATCAGAACAAAAATTATGAGACTGATGGTTTTGGAGCAGATGATCTAATTTTATTCCTGGAAGGGTAGAAGTCAAACAGTCTGGAGGTGGATATAAACATTACCAAATGTGCTGAAGAAAGATGCATTCTAATACTGAAAAAATAGCATGCCTAAAACCATCAGATCTGCAACGAAGAGCTACCTGGGTGAAGTGAGAGGGACAACTTCCATTTGGTTACATGTGTATCACTATATAAATATATAAATACACAAGCATATATCAAATATTCAGTTCTAGACCCCTTTTGCTGCAGTTGCAGAAGAAATGAACTCGTAGCTGCTTTTGATTTCTTTCTATTTGATCACCCAGTCTCCTTCCTTTTCCCTTGGGTCCTCTGATTGTTCATCTTACAGGTCATGCAGCTTTATTAAAATAACACACCAGGAAGACGTTATTAATTATTAATAAAGGCTTTATAGATTTCTTTTCAATAATTTAAATTCATTACAGTCAAAGCTATTACACTAAACACCAGATCAGTTAGTACAGATGGGATTGCTGACAGGGAATTGTCACTGTAATGTTATCCTAACTTGGAAGTTGTCCATTAATTAACACTTAAAGCCCAACTTGGAATCATAGTTTTTTTCTTTCCATCTCTCATATAGTGATTATGTCTCATTACCAACCTTACTGAAAGGACTCTTGAAGAGTTGCCACAGCCTTACAGACCTCCCAAGAGCCCTGGTGGGTCAGGAGATCACTCAGCCCCTGCCCTGCCCTTGCCTTTCCCAGGACTTTCCCTCCCCTTGCAGGGCATCACCCACAGGTACACAGAATCCTAAATTCACCTCCAGACCTGCTGCCCTGCCAGGGGCAGCACAGAGATCAGGACTGCAGGAGGATTTACCCCTCTGGGGAGCAGAACAATCCCAGCCTGAAGGGGCTGTCTGTCCCTGGCAGCTCCATGTACCCCATGGACTGGGAATGCTTTTTTTGGCAGGACACCTGCACTGGCAGTGTTGCTCATTAATTTTTCTGCCGGCACTAATTAGGGGCCTCAAGTCCTCCTCGCTGGCTGTGTCTTTCATGTGCCAGCTCCATTCCTTCCATCTGCCTGTTTGTGTTTCTCTCTTTCCTGTGCTGACTCATCTGCCCAAGCTCGGCAGCTCCTTGGCTGCACTGCTGGCCCTTGCTGAGAGCTGCAGAGCCACAAATCCACCTCTGGTGAGGCCAAGGCTTGTCCCGTGCCAGAGCAGGCAGGACAGAGTGCAGCTGGCATCCAAGGGGCTGGGAGCTCCACACAAGCCAGACAGCTCACAGCAGGTCCAGCACTGCCAGCTGACCAAGGGTGATCCAGGCTGGGATTGAGGCCAGCAGCTGGTTTTGGCTATTTGAGTCACTCTTTTGGGGAGCCTGGTTCCCTCCAAGGACATTGCAGGAGTCCAGGGAGACCAGCCTCCCATGCAGGCTCCATCCCCAGCTCACCATGAAGTCACCCCCTTGCCACCAGGACAATTCTTTCCTCTTCCCAAGGGTTGGATCCTCCTTTTCCCTCAGAGGAGGTGCTCTGATGAGTGCCTTCCCCACATCCATGAGGCAGCACGCACTGGGCTGAACCCACAAGCCTTTTCCACAGCTGCAGAGGCTGTCAGAATCCCCTGGGATCTGATGGGAGCCCCAAATGACATTGCTGGGTTACCTGGTGCTTTTTAACAAAAAACTCTGGTGTGTGGGAGTGAGAGCCACAGCTACATCCCCCACACAGGTACCTCTGCCTTTTTTTAATCCCAAATTACCTGCTATCAACTTCAGCAGATTCTTCAGAGCTGTTCCCATGCTGACAAGGGGAAAATCCCAATACTTTCATAGACTACTCTTCTATCTACTCATATATATATATATATACACACAAAAGACCCCCAAACTTCTCCTAGCAGGCTCTGGCTTGATTTGGAGGAGAAGAGACCCAACAATGGGTTCATTTGGTCTGTTCTGTGGCTCCCCTTTCCTGCTTCAGAGGTCTTTTTCTTTTTTTGCCTTTTCTATTCTTCTTTTGATTTTGCTTCCTGTTTTGTCTTGTTTATTCCTCTGTAGAGAAGGAGAGTGAGGGAGAGGAACTCCTTTGAAAAGTCTGGTTAAATGAGCTACTGTGGGAGTCCAAACATTCTTTATAGACAAGAAAGCTGGTGGAGAAGCAAGTGCCAGAATATTAAGCTGCTTACTGAATTGTGGCTGCAGAGAGCAGCCTTGGAGTCCTCTGAGGAGGGGCAGAGAAGGGGACAGGGACACTCATTTGCCCAGAATTCAATCCCACTCTGAAGCCCAAGCCTTCAAAGAAAGCTTCAAACAGTTGATGTCTGGGTTGTATACAAGTGTGACAGATGCATGCTTTGGGTTCAGCCCAGCTGTGGCAGCATTTGCATTTTGCCTTTCATGAGCTTCTCGTGGGTTGCACATTTCTGTGTCCAACTCTGCTCTGGTCAGGTCTGCATCTGAGTCTGGTCCTGCTCACTCTGGCAGAACTCACACTGTTTGGCTGCTATAATTTTTTTTTTTTTTCGTTTTTTTGGGGGATTTTTTTTCCCCTGCTCTAGAAGCAGCTGGGCACAAATCACTTCCATTCCAATATCGTTATTTTCATACCACGGGCTTCCAGTTAGTTAGAGCTGTGCTGAGGGGGGTGGGAGGTGGGTAGAAATGACATTTCCCTGCAGTACAGAAAATCAACAAATTACCAAAACCAGAACAAGGAGTTTTCCAGACAGATCCCATCCTTTCTGTGTAACCCCAAACACCAGCTGATGTTTGATGGGAGATGCCATGTGGCCATGGAAAGCAGAGGGAACACCATGGAGAATGCAGCTGCCTCTGCAGAGTCCTTCTTCCCTTCCTGGGGGAGCATCTTGTGGGCATTGTAGATTCCCCAGGCTGTAACTAACCTTGTCCTTGAAGCCACTGCTGAGCTGCAGGTCTCAATGAACAATGAAAAATGAATGTTGTGCTTTCCCTGCACTGACAGCCCTGTGCCTCCCCCAGCACAGCACAGAAACAGCTCTCTGCACTGGAACTGCTGCTGCTGAGGCTCCCACGTGTGCCTTGGGAGGGCTAGGTGATGTGCTTGGCCAACACTGCAGCAATGCAGTGCTGGAAGCCCTAAGGGAGGAGGTGCTGCTCTGTGCAGCCTCTCAGGACAGATCCTGGGAAATGATTTGCTTGTAGGGTGAGCTGACAAGTTAATACAGAGCCACTGTGAGTTCCATCAGTGACCCAGAAACTGCTTTTGTAGAGAGTGCCACATTAGATCTGAAAGTCTAAAAGATGCTAGAGCACAGTAAAAGGGAATGCACTTGCCAAACACTGCTGTGTGGACGTGGAAAGAAGGAAGTGACAGTGACTGTGTGACGTGAAGATGGTGAGGATGACTGCAAACAGATTATGAGGAGTGGCAATGACACCTGTGTGCAATTGATTGTTGCTATCCAAGCAGGGATCTGGTTTTGTTCAACAAGGTTTGCAAAGGCTCTGGGGACCCTAGAGAGTGAAAAAAAAAAGCATAATGATGCTGAGGGTTGCTCTTGACATCCTGCCTTGCTCAGTTCCTCCTCCTCCCAGACTGCAGATTGGCATTTTCACGCTCTTGCAGCCTGCACAGAGCACAAGTGTCCAGTCACTGATGGAGCTTTTCTTGTCCTGGTAAATCAGCAGCTCCAATTCACCAAAACGCCTTCACCATGCAGCTGCAGTCTAAGGCCTGGCTGTGAGAGCAGACACAAAATATTCAGTCAAAAGCTATTTCTGCAGTGAGGGCAGAGGCAGATCAGACTCTCCAGCTCAGACTGCTGGATCAGGCACAGACAACCTGCAAATACTCCACAGTATTTAAGGATTCAGGATAGAGGGAGAGGTTATTCAAGGCAGGTGTTTCAGCTCCAAAATGAATACAGGGAGATAAGTCCTCTGGGTTTTTCACTGCAGGGTATGCACAAGCAGATTTCAAGAGCTAGAGAGAGACATTTGGACACAAAGAGAAGTTGGGCAGTAAGAGATTTTGAGAGGATGTGTGGTTTGACTATTAAAAATGAACACAGTCGAGCACTATGAATTTTCCAATCATGTTTATTTTTCCTGTAGCCCACAGACACAGTTGGATCTGGCAACAGAGCAGATTCTTTTTTTCCATGAAGTGTCCATGTGACATCAAGCCCAGGCTAATACTGTCATCAAAGACATTCAGAGAGGGCAGCAGCAGAAGCAATGGGAGATGCTGGGAGAGGCTAGACAGCAAGGCACAAGGGCAGGGAGCACCTCCTCTCCCACTGCCACGGCAGAGACAGGGTGCAGATATGCATTAAATCATTTTTCTCATCTACACCAGACAAACACAGCACCATGCAACACAATCTGCAGCTGGAAGTGGGTGGAGAGCAGGATGTGGATAGTTATTGCAGTTCTTGTTGGAAGCTGTGTGTGCAGGACAGAGAAAGAGCCCAGGGAGTGACCAGGTGTCAGCAGCTCACACAGAGCTCGTGAGGGGCATTTGCTTGCTGAAGGGAACCACGACTTTCAGGATGCATCTACTGGGACAGACCTCTCCCTTGGAGCCAGATCCACTCAGCTGCATTTCAAAAGCAGTTCAAGTATCTAAAATATTGTGGAAAGAGACATCTGTCTATTGTCTTTGCAGGAGGTGGACGACTGTGGTGTCTCATCAGGTTAAGGTTCCTTCCCAGGGTGCCTTCCCTCCCAGCTCTGGCCCAGACCTGCACCTTCATGGCACTTGCTGTCCAACCGCCTCAAACAGCATTTCTCTTCTAAAGGAAGACTGGAAGAATACCTTCTCCTGATCACACTCTGCTGTTTGCAATCCCTCCTCCCTCCAGCCCAGGTCCCACGCAGCCCCCACTCCACCCTGTGTGCTGTACAGCTGCACAGAGCAGGGTCTGGGCTGTGGGAATGGCAGGGTGACACACACATAGCATTTCTCCCTTTTACTTTGTTTCACACAGACCTTCCAGCACCCGAATACTCCTCTGCCAAGTGGTTCCTTCATCCCAAGCAATCTGCACAGCAGCAGCCAGCCCAGAAGTCTCCACAGTGCAGGGCGACTCGTGCAGCCCTGCTTGCAGCTGGGACCTTTGCTCAGCCCTAGAGACTGAGAAAAAGGCTTTGGAAAGGCAGGCCAGCTCCTGCAGCCAGCACCATGCCCTTGTCTCAGCCACTTACTGTACAAATGGACAACACACACACATATTTACAGCCCATTTCTCACATGATGGAGCAGCTCTTGGCTCGGTCTTTCCTGATCTCCGTGTCACTCAGTAAGTCTGTCCTGCCAGGCATCTGTGACGCCCGCTTCAGTCCCCGTTTGGAGTTGCTGCGCTTCAAGTTCTTGTGCACCCTGTTGACCGAGGCGAGCGTGGTGACATGGAACACATCCCTCACGCTGTTCTCCGACACCTTGGAGGAGCACTCTGCGTACGCCACTGCCCCGATCTGCCGTGCCAGCGCGCTGCCCTGCCGGCCAGAGACAGCAGAGGGAGAGGGAGCAAGGTTAGGACAGCAGTGATCTCCAAGGAGCATCCTCTGCCACTGCCAGCAGCCCTGCCACAGCACAGTGGCACCATCGGGGCACAGAGGCTCCTCAGCAGCTGTGAACACAGTGCAGGGCTCTGTGAGAGCTCCAGAGGGGAGGGCAGCCTCCTGAGCAGAGAGGCCAAGCACTGGGCCCTGGGTTAATGGCACTTTCTCATTCCCAAAGTGCCACCCCTGCAACTGAGCAATCCCCCTCACCTGGACAGTCACCTGGGCTGCTCAGCATGGAGCCAGGCAGCAGCAGCTCAGAGCACAGCTGCCCCTGCACCACAGTCTGGCTCTGTCGCCAGCCTGGAGACACTGCTGGCTCCACTGGAGGCCACTGGCAGCCCTCAGACCCCCAGCCATGGCTTCCTTCCCCCCTGCAGCTTTGCCCCAGTGCAGTACCCAAGCAGGAGAGTCGCTGGGAGCAGAAAGAGCTGCACTGGACCAGGAGATGCCAAAGGACAGCACTCCCCTTTAGCCAGTCCAGCTTATCAAACCAGGCATTTTCACCTCCTTTGAGGAATTACTTTCTGGCTACTAACCATGTGGCTGCTCAGCAGAGCATCAGGAATCAGTCAGGGTCTGCCAGAGCTGGGGACAAGAGTGCTGTAAACCCGAGCAGCTCTGAGCCCCTGAGCCACAATCAACCCCTAACCCAAGCCCAGGGGGTCCCAGAGCACCCAGCTGTCCCCCCTGAGCCCGGGGGTCACTGCCCAAACCCACCTGCTCGTGTGTCACAGGGATGAGGCGCTGCTTGGAGAGCTCCCGCAGGGTGTTGAGGTCTGTCCTCATGTCCAGCTTGCAGCCAACCAGCACGATCTTGGCGTTGGGGCAGAACTCCTGCGTTTCCCCTTGCCACTGCAGAGGAAATCAGAGGCTCTGGTGTGTTTGGCTTTTCCAAACAGGGTGTCACTACTGTTCAGACACTGATTAGCATATCAGGGCTTTTTAATGACTGCCACAGGCAAGGATGGGAATGGCCAGAGTACCCTTTGGACAACTTTATGCTCCCTTTTTGCAGATTATGCCCTGCAAACCTGCAGCAGTCTCCTGTGCAAGGCTGTGGGAGGCCAGTCCTGGTTGTGGAAAAATAATGACCACGCAGTCAGATCTGGGACCCCAAGGGTCAACAAGGCCAGCAGGGAGCTCTTTGCACACTCACACACTATTTATTACTGGGAGCCACCTGTTAAAGACATTATGATATTCAAAGCACAGCTACAGCCAGGGAAATTAAGAATTAAAGCAATGGAAGGAGAAGGCCAGGGCAAACATCCATGTCCTTCATGTAAATGGCTCTTTTCAGAGCTCCCAAAATGAATGCCTGATGTCAGCTGTGTCTGCAGCAGTAAATAAATCCATCACCTGTGACCTCCCCCGGGGGGAGACCTGCACAGCTCCAGCAGCATGTCAATGCCCCAGTTACTTATCTAGTGGTACTATCTAGATAATAAATAGAGATAACCCCCAGCTGAAGTCGTCACTTGGAATTAGCAATTTCCTGCTACACTGACTGGTATATACCCTGGGCAATTAGAAGTAGAAAGGAAACTAAGCCACCACCAAGCCCAGAGTCCACAGCCTTGTGGGGAATGGAAGTGCCAAGAACAATCCAAATGTCATTCAACCAGCATCAGACCAAAGCAACTGCAAAATATGAAAAACCTTATTTTCTACCAGGAGATTATCTTGGGTAGCTTCAGCTGTCTGCTTGCCAAGGACATTTGTTCCCCAGGACTCAGGCACCCCCCAGCCCCTGGGCAGCATGCTGGACATCACAGTGCTGCAACCACAGAGCACCAAGGGCCAGCACACCCTCACAATGAACAGATCCAGATTCTTTTGCAGCTGGAATTCAAACACCCTAATTGACATGAAGGTGTGTTCACACCTGGCAGAGGTCACAGTTGTTCTAGTGACACAGGGCTCCCTGCTCTGTGGAGAGAGCTGTGACCCTCTCCCTGCATGCCTGACACCTCTGGGAGCCTCTGGGAGCCCAAGACCTGCTGTGCTATCAAGACTTGTCAGAGCAAAGGCACCACTCCATGAAAACTTCCTCTGTGTGAAAGGCAGAGCTGCTTGCTTGCACTCCCTCAGATGGCTCTGCCCCTTCATGTACATGCTGTACAACAGCCCAGGCATCAGAAGGAAGGCATTAATAGAGATTTCCTCTGCTGAATTTTTGCCTGAGGCTTGAACAGGAAATGTTATTTTCCTTATTTGCCTGATATCACAAGGTAAAACCTATTTCAGCTTCATGGTGTCTTAGGAATTTTCCTCACCGCCATAAGGCTGTGAGACTGCACCAAAGGAAACAAGGCATCTACTCAGAGGCACTTAAGAAATCCCGTGGGATTTAAGGTTTATTTTAAGTTACCATATCAAAAAAACATTGCCTAACAGCACTCAAAGCATCTGTGAGGCTGTACAGGGAAAGCCACGCACCGAGCAGGGTGGACTCACATGGAGAGTGTGCAGAGAGACAGAAATAACTCCCAACCCCACCTAATTATTGAAGGGTTTGTATTTCATTAAGGTGTAAGTGATTCACTTGCATTATTATTCTGCTGACTCCTAAGCTGAGCAGGGAATTCTTTCAGTCCACATGAAACAACCTCCCTCCACCCAGCCTGCTTGGTACCCAGGAGCTGCTCTGGAAGCCAACACTGAGCCATTGACCAGTTTATCTGAAGGGTCTTTGTCCCCTCACCAGGACACTCCTGAGACAAAGACCCAGTTCTCAGCCCTCCCAGCAGCTGAGTAAGAGGCACTTGCTTCAGCACAACGTTTGGCAAAATGTGGAGAGGCCAAGAGGGCAGCCAGTACAATGTGACATGTTCAGGCCGTGGCCATTCCAGCCCCAGCAGCCTGGGGCTCTCTGAGCAGAACAGCCACAGCAACCTCTGCTCTGTGGAGCTTTTCATGCCTCAGTGTCTCAGAGAGTGGCAGAAATTAGATACCAGCCAAGGCTCCCCCCAGGACAGGATGCAGCTGCCAGATGCTTTCCTGCACAGCAGAACCACAGCTCCCTGAATTTCATGGAAGGAAACAGGGTACAGCCAGGACCAGGGGATGCAACCGACCAGGAAACCACTTACCATCTCTCCTCTGAGCAGCATGCTGAGCTGCTGGACTTTACTCCATCTCAGAGGAAAGCCTTGTGTGGGACATTCTTCCAGAAGTGACCCACTGGAGACCAGCCTGTGGTGCTCCACAGCAGATCCCCAGCCCTGTGAGGCTCTCTGGGACCTGCCAGCTGGAATTTCACCTTTGCTGAAAGGCACTAAGGTGCAGGTAGAAAACTCTGGACTGCTCCTGCAGAGCATGGCCATTCAGCTCTGCTGGGGCAGGCTTAGGGCACTGCCTGTTCTCCAGGCCAGTGGCATTGAGCCATCTCATCTCATCTTATTAATTCACAGCCTTGAAATTCAGTGCCACAGCTCATTATTTTTGTTGACAAGCTCTAGAGGACTGATTGCTGTCTTTTTTACTATGCAGATGCTGAACTGAGGGGAGAGCCAAAAAACTGAGCACGCTGCTCACTTGGAAACACGCACCAGAGGCCACTTCTGAGCTGCTGCAGGCAATCCATAGTCACTGCTGGTTCTGCTAACAGAGATCCATAATACCTTCCAAGGTCTTAATGAAAAACAGAACAAATGCCCTGCATTTCTCTCTGTCCCCACTTTGTATGTGTGAATACACACAGACCCCACACACATGCTGCAAGCTAGCATGAGCTTCACCATTCACTGGGCTCCTTTCAAATGGAAATATCTTGCATTCTGTGCAGACCAAGCAGAGCAGCTGACCATCCTCCTCTGAGCACACAAACTCCAGCCACAGGGCCAGAGCTTTGAGCCCTGCTGAGAGCCTCAGGGCACAGGGACCCCGTGGTGGCTCCACAAGCTGCTGCTGAGCACCAGAAAGAGTGAAAGGCACGGGGGACTCACCTTCTTGAGCACACTGTCCAGGGTCTCTGGGCGGCTGATGTCAAAGCAGATGAGCACAGCGTCTGAGTCAGGGTAAGCCAAGGGACGGACATTGTCGTAATACGCTGAGCCTGCAGAGAGGAGTGAGGTGAGCAGATCCATCCCACTGACTGCTTCCTGACCAAAGAGACCCTCAGCCCTCTCCACCAGGCAGAGCTCTTTAATTCCAGTAGGAACTGGAGACACTGCCACACGATGCAGACTGCTCTTTTGGAGATAAAGGATGTGAAGCCAAGCTTTTGACCAACAACCAGGCACTATAAGGTTCAGCAGAGTTTGAATTGCAGACGATTTTGTTCCTCTGTTTAGGCCTGGAAGTCAGAGGTTTTGTCCTTGTTTTCTTATATTTACCCCTTTATAGAGTGAAGAGGTGAGTTTTGCCTCCCTCTCCCTCCCCAGTGAGCACCTGGCAAGTCCTGGTGGAGCTGAGCTCTGGGGATGCTGCTGAGGCAGGAAGGAGCTCAGCAGGGCTGTGGTGCCACAGCTCAGCACATGCCTCACTCAGCCTGGATTCCATCACTTGTCATGCCAGTGCTGCACCACTAACAGTGGAAAGGTGTGGCTGAGAGAAGACAGGGAATGCTACTGCTATTTTTTATCCTCTCTTGCTATCTTTATACCGGAGAGCTTGCTCACATATAGATTGTGAGCATTTATGACAGGTAAAAAATGAATTGCCTTTTTTTCTGGATTTGTGCTGGGAAAAGTCAGACAGATTCTTTTTGGTATATAAAAGAAGTGACAGGATTTGGTGAATAAGCTATAAATGTAAGGGGATGATGCTGCATTTCAGAGGAATTCTGTGAGCAGGCAAAGAGCCCAGCCTGAATCCTGCACAGCTTTTACTACACACATGTGCTCATGAACACTTCTTCAATGCAAATTTCAGGCACTAAAGTCACAGTGCCATGGTGTTTTTATTTGCAGTGCATGCTGTTGGGGAGTGCAGATACTCCAGCAAGCAGTCATGGAGCAATCAGCTTGCTGCTACTTAAAAACACTGTTTTGGTTTTATATTGCAAATACAAATGACCTAAACTTCCTGGAGGGATAAGAAGGAGATGTTTATTTATGAAAATTGGAACAGAGACAGCAGAGTCCTTGTTGATCTGCCTCCTCCAAAAGCAAAATTGCCCACCTTAGGCCGAGGAAACCAGACCTGCTTCTGCTGCAGCTCCTTGGGATGTCTGGACCCAGCCCTTTCCCAGCCCAGGAGAAGGGTGCAGCCCAGGTGTCAGGTGGCTCCTTGATGAAGTTCAGCACCTGATGAATTATGGATGATGGTGACTTATGTTTCCGGAAGGATGGAAATCTGCCTGGGCTGAGCAGGAGAGGAGAAAAGGCTGATTCTCTGCAGGAGCTCCAATGCTAGTCCTGTCTGCACAGGAGCTCCCAGCCAAGGTCCAGCACAGAGTGGGGCACAAAGTGTCCCCCAGCCCAGCACTGCACACCAGGGGCTCTGCAAACACCCTCAGCCCCTCTGCAAAACTGAGCCTGGGGAGCAGAGCCTGATGCTCCTGCCTCTGCCCAGAGCCCCCATGGGGCAGGCTGAGGGCCATGGGGAGCCTTCCCAAAGCCTGCCCAGTGCCATCCAGCTCAGAGCATGGCACCAGCAACAGCAGAGCTCAGGGGCTCCGACCAGCCCAGCCCCTGCCATTCCCCACAGCCAGGATTCAATGTGCGATTGGATTCCCAGCAAAACTGGGTCCAGCTGTGTCCAGCTCTTACTGCCAGCCCACAGCAGCAAAGGCACCTGCACCCCTTGTTCCCGTTGGGGAGAGATGGGTCTCTGTCCCTGCAAAGTCATGGGGAAGGGAAGCAGTTGGATCAGCACAGAAAAAACCAGACCCTGATGGCTGCAGAGCCCAGCCCTCTTCCTAGCGGGAAGCTCATGTTCCCCAGTGGAAAGGAGGAAGTCCCTGTGGCACCTTGGACAGCTCTGGGGACAGGGATGCCGGACAGGGAGGCACGGCGAGCCAGGGCAGCCCAGTGCCCCAGGCACGGAGATTTCTGACCTCGCCTCAGGCTCAGGCTGCTGCAGTTCACAGCTGGCAGTCACAGCATCTCTCCGGTGCCCACGGGGCTGCTCTGGCAGGCAGCACCGAGTACAGCAGCGCTGAGCTCCCCTTTGAACCGAGCTTTCAGTCTCACGTGTGGCGAGAGCTGACAGGACGGGACGGGATGGGAGATGCAGTGCTGATCTGCACGCTTGAATTAGCCTGGTCCTTTCTCCCAGCCGTGCCCTCTCCCCCGTGCACACAGGGGTGTCTGCCGGCAGATTGGGGCCCTGGCGCTGGAGGAAACGTTCCCACGCACATCCTCTCCCTGCAGCTTCTCAGTTTTACATAAACACTTCAGATAAATCGACCCCCTCCCAGCCAAGGAATGCTCCTTTTGTAGGGGTGGTTTTGGCTCATTCAGCACAGACATTGCCACAGCAAACTGTATCATAGCAACCTGCTGCTCCTCAGCAGCCAGCCAGCCCCTCGGCAGAGAGCTGACAGCGCTGCTGCAGCCCCCCATTATCCCAGGAGACCACCACTGCCTCATCCCAGCGCCAGGAATCACACTCTCGTCACCTGGGACCGCAGGAGGAGAGATTCCCATGCTGGCAGGAGGGGCAGAGGGAAGAGAAGCAGAAGATAAAGAACCTTATCGTTTTAATGAGATCAAAATTTGCTTGGCATTCATTGACTTTCTGCTCCCACTGCAAAGAGCAGGAGTCACCCAGGCACCTCGGCTGGCAGCTCAGCTCACAGCCAGCACGCCTGGCTGCAGAAGCTTCTATCCACCTCAGGAGACTGACAGAAACCAACAGTCAGGGCTGCCCTGTGGGGCAGGAGAGTTGCAGTGCTCCCAGCCAAGGTAATCCCCAGTTTGCTCTGGAGACATCTCTACTGAACCAGGAAATTCTGTTTGGGTGATTAGACTTCTAGTTTTTACATTGACTACTTTTCCATTGCATATGACAATTAAAAAAAAAAAAAACAAAAAAAACCACACCCCCCAAAAACACCTAAACAACCCACAAAACCCTCAGTGCCTTCAACTCTAGCTCTTCAGTTTTACTGATTATCAGCATTTGACACATTTCAGATACTCCAGCAAGACACTCCAGAGACCCCCAGCCCAGCATTTCCAAACACAAGCACCCAAGGCTGGTGTGTCTGCAAATTCAGCCTTCCTTTACTGCGTGAGTCATTCTCCCACTTGGCACCCAGGTTTGCAAAAAACAGGACCCATATGCATCTGTTCATGATTAAAGAGGAAATTGGAGCAAGCCAACAACCAGCTTAAAAATAAAATTGACACAGTTGTCTGAAATTCAGGGGTGGATACAAGCATGAGCAGCTCCTCTTTCCCCTTGGCTGGTAGATCCTGGAATGCCTGGCACCACAGCTCAGAGATGCCAGTCTAGGGCAGGGGATGGAAATATGAAGATTAGCACAATGTTGGTATAGATGAAACAGCATTTGTTTCTTCTTAGCTGTGGTAGAGATAATGAGCCTCCTCACACAGGCACCCTCCATCCAACAACAGCTATGATCTGCTCTACAAGGGGCTCCTGCAGCCCTGCTCTGGCTGAAACCATGAGATGAGCACTGCCAAAACCTCAATTTCTCAGCAGCACACTTGTCTTTGGGGGCTCACTGTAAACTCTCCCCATAGAGCCAGCAATGCTGAGGCACACGCTGCTTTCTGCAGGACTGCCAAGAACTGCCTTTGTGGAATGAAACAGAAATTCATCCCAGCTTTCTGGAGGGCTACGCTGACAAACTGAAGAGTTTTGGGTCACCTCCCCATACAGTGGTGCCAGATGAGCACCAGCTTTTAGGGATGACAGAGGATGTCCACTCTGACAGATCCCACCCACAGTTTAGCCAAGCTCTGGGTAAGAGGACAAAGCTGCCAAAGCAGGACCAAGACAACAACCCCAGGACTTCTACAACCTTCTGTCCTGCCTGGACTTTGACATTTGTCTTGTTTGTGCAACATCAGTGCAAACCCCTGAAGCAGAGGAAAGGAGCAAACTGCTCCATGACATAGAATAAACACTCTTCTGGGAAGTGTAAAATGACTGAAAAAAACAGCTCATCAGCTTGGACAATTAACCTCTGCTCCTAATTCTTACAATGCACATATAAAAATTAGTGGATTACTTAAGAGCCCAGCTGGCATACCTTGAGGATGAAGGGATTGGTATTTGCATAGGCTGAGGTGGCATTTCTGGGCCCTCCTCCAGATCTTATTACTGGAAGCCTGCCCCTCAGGAGGAGGCTGTTTTGCTGGATTTACCAGTGCAGGAATCCCCAGCTCAGGCAGGCACAGAGTGCTTCTGCCTCCTCCCAGCCCTGTGTCCTGCCTCACATACACAGCTACCAGTGGGCCAGAGAAGCTTGCTTGCAAACCTCCCTCCAGCAACTGTGAGAAGTCTCTGAAAACTCCTTGTGGAAGTCCCTGCTGGCTCCTGGGGAGCATCACTGAGTGTCTGGTGGAGGAGCCCACCCAGCCTTTTCACCATCATGCCTGCAGCAGCTGACGAGGGAGACAAATGGGGGGCAGAAGTCCCTTCCTGGCACTCTTGCCATGTCCCAAGGACAGCTGGCATTGCCACAACCTGCCTGTCACCCCTTCTGTAGGGTACAACAAGGACTAAGAGTGGCAACAGCTTCCCACAGCACTGCCAGAACACATTCTGCCCTTGAGGAACACGTCCGAGGGCTGAATGAACACAATTATCTTGATGAAATGCTGCACATTTCAGGTTTACTGTTCACAAGCTTTAGATCCCTCCCCAACCCCTTGGCTGCCAGATAAGGTTTCTTCCCACAGGGAAGGCTGGGCCTGTGCATTTGCAAAGTTTAATGAAGTGGAGATTTTATCTTCAGAATCTGGGGCAAAAGGAGCAGGGAGAGCAGAGCAGTGCTGTTCCTGCCACAGGAGAGAGCAGATCTCCTCCAGGCTGTGGGAAAGGTGTCTGCACTTGAGCTGGGAACAAACCCACTCCACAGAACACCCTTCCTTGTCTACAGGGTCACAGCAGCCAGCAGGGTCAGCTGGTTGTCACTAAAGACACTGTTCCTCAGCACCCCCAGGACATCCCATGGCCCCACAGAGGCTGAGCCTCTCAGATCTGTAGGGACAAAGCACAGAGGAATCATGCTGCCCTCGGTAAGTAACCTCCATCCCTGAGCCCCACAGCATTGCACACCCCCCCACACTGTGCACAGCCCAGTGAGATGATCCTCCTGGGCACTGCCCTGCCCTGCCATGTTCTGTCATGTCTTCTCCAGGTCCATCCTCCACCCACTTCAGTAAAAGTATTTCTGCTGCAACCTTTAAACTTCTGTCTGACTGGTTACTGACCTGCGTGAGAATGTGACCCAGCTGCACATATTTTTAGGATTAACCACGTATTTGTGCTGAGGCACAACACAAGCATGCTGGTTTTAGGCTCTCAGTCTCAACAGGAAGAATGGGAGGATCCCTTTTGGTATGGAAAGGGCAGCTCCACATTTCCTCTCTGCCTCAGTGCAAGTAGCATTGAACTCTTTCTGAGACAGAACTTGTTGTTACACTTTGGAAGAGGCAGCCATGGCAATCCTGGAGCTGCACACTGGGAATCCAGGCACAGACAGCCACAGCATCCATGGAGATGCCATTGCTAAACTCAGCCCCTTTCAGCTCTCTAATCTCATCAACATTCCTCAGTAGTTCCCTTAAAGAAGGATCTGTTATCACAGCCTGTGGGTTCCCACACAGGCCATTCCAAGGCAGACTGTTTGCTGAGTACAGGCAAAGAGGGAGGCGGAGGGGGATTTGCAATTCACAGTGTTATTCTTGTCTTGAAAGCACATCTGCTGAAGAGACAGCGGCTGTGGAGAGCTGGCAGCCACACAGCTCCTGTGCTGTGAGCTGAGCAGGGCACTGCTGGAGCTGTGGGCACTGCTGAAGCTGTGGGCACTGACCTTTGTGACGCTGCAGGCTCTAGCAGACCCTGAGACTCTCAACCACACTTCATCCTGATGGTCCACAAAGGAAAGTCCTCTCCAGCAGCTTTCTGAGGCAACAGTGACCTTGTGCAAGGCACAGTGCCAGCCTGGCTCTCCCACTGAGCACTGGCAAAATGTCCTTACCAGAAGCAGGCAGCTCTACTCTGCAGCTGGATCTGCATCAGCAAAAGATGCATCAAGAGCTCAGTGGCCTCAGGTCACTCACTGCTCTGCCTGCACTGTGAGGCCACAGGCACAGCAGGCAGGCAGGGCCTCTCAGCATAGGGGGATGAACCAAAAGCAAACAACTGAGTCCACACTGAAAGGCACAGTGTAGGTTCCTCCCCATTATTACCAAAAACAGAACAAAAAGTCTGCCAAGGTACAAGGTAAAGCCTCAGACCTGCCAGCATCTGTGCTGCAGCGCCCTGGCCTTGCCAAGGCACTGGGCAGCAGCATGGCTTGAGCTCCTCTCTCTCCTAGCTGGCAGCCAGTGCCAGAGAAGGGGCATTGGGCCAGTCCAGTGTGGGCAGCAGGTTCACTGGCAATGCCAGATCATGGTGGGAAACACTCCAAGCACAGATCCCTGGGAAGCAGGGCAGCCTGCTCGCTGAAGGCTCTCACTGCCAGAGACCTGCTGAGCACTGCAGTGGCTCTGCTTCGAGCTCCCAGAGCTGGACAGACCCGCAGACACTCCCAGATCCCACGGGGAAAGAAGTGTTGCACTGCTGAGGAACACCTCCCTGCCCCTGCACGCCTAGGGGTAACAATTACCCCTCAGACCTGAGTCACTGAAACGAAACTCACCCACTCCTTGCGGAGCATCGCTAATGATCACAAGCCATCCACCCTCCTCCACCTGCCGCGAGGAACAAAGCTTTTCCTGATGGGTCTGGGGCACTCGGGCTCTGGGAGGCACCCAGCCCTTTGGGAACAGCACTCCCAAGCCACCAGACATCTGACTGAACAGGAGTTTCCCCCACCACAAGATACCAGCACTGTGCAGAGGAGTTGTTTCTGCGCTGAGAACGTTCAGCCAACAGGCAGCAAAAGGAATTTGCCAGAAGAGGAGCAAGAAGAGCAGCAAAGCACAGTGTCCTCCATAAGGTTCATGAGCAGAGGTGCCAAGGCATGGCCACTCCTGGAGCTGGAATCATGTCCACCATGTCCAGCTGGCAGGCTCTGCACCCCTTCCCTCATAGACAAGGATGTCAAACTGATTTTCAATGGAGGCTTTATCAAACAGCATGTAGCACAGGCTTCCCAGGGGACAGGAGGAATGGGACGTTCCTGGAATGTTGTGAAATGGCACCTGAAACAGTTTTACTCCCACGGTCTGTCCTGAGCTGGGATACAAATGGAAGCAAACATGAAACACAACCAGCACCTGCAGATGCTGGAAATGGGGATTTTCTCCCCGGTACATTCCTAGATCTCAGGCACATCTAAGGCAGAGTCCCAGCATTTGGCCTATCAGAGCACCACAGGTTTCATCCTTGTGAAGGACTCTCAGTGCTGGGAACTCTCCAGAGTCACTCTCCAGCCTCAGAAAACTTTATCAATGGACAAAGAGTTAAAGAAAAAAAAAAAAACAAAAGAAAATCAGAAGTCCCAATACACCTCTGTCCATTCTGTGTCAATACTCCTCTAATGAGAGTCCCTGCCTGCCAGCTGCCAATGTCACAGCCTGTGTTTGTCACTTAGCAGGAAGGGTCAGTTCAGCACAAAAGGCTGCATTTTCTAACACACTACTCTCAGCCAGGGTGACAGGACACAGGGAGCAGTCAACAGCCTGGGCTGTACAGGACTACCAGTGGGATGGCTGAGTGGCCAGGTACACTGCAGTCACTCTCAGCCAACATAAAGGAAGTTTTCCAGGCCAGACTGCACTTTCCCCACCACTCATCACTGCTGAGTGATGCTCAGCTCACTCTGCACAGATTCCAGAGTCTCCAGATGCATCCTCAACTAAGTATGGGGCAAGGGGAATTTACAAAAAAGTGAAAAACAATATCCAGCTCTTCTCTCCAGGTCTCTGCTGATTTCTGGTGGAATTTCACTTCCAATTACTTATCTAAGAGATGGTGAGCATTTAAAATAGAAAGTGTTCCCCTTCTCATGTTAGGATCACCCTTTCTCCCTTTTCACTCTTGCTGGGATGGAATTTATCATGAACAATAAACCCCTGTGTGAAAAGCAGCTTAAAAGAGGGAGGAGGTAGCACAGAGAGAAGTGAAAGTGCCGCCAGTGCCTGTCATTCTCCATGGGGAGGGCAATGAGCTGCTCCTGATCCCTTCAGCTCAGCTGGTTCAACTCACTGTTGCACAGAACTTCTTCTGCCAAAGCTCCATTTATAAGGGGCTCCAAAGGGTAGTGGAAACTCAACAGTGGTTTGCAGCTTACAGCTAAAAATTTCAGTTTGGTTACTAGGGAAAATTGCTGTACAGTGCTTTACAGGATTGCTTATTAAGAACTAGCTCCTGTGCATTTCAAATCAAAGGGAATTTATCTGGAAAACTACCTGACTAACTCTATCTACAGCAAAGCTGTTAAAAAGGTCTGACATTTTTCATAGGAGAAGAGAGAAAGAATCAAAGTCCATTTCCTTTTGGCTGTGGAGATAAATACTGGAAAAACATATCTTTTGTGGCAAGGGAAAAAATGAATGTGTGACAGCATCAGATGCAGGTCTCAGACACATATATACAGCTTTAAGGACTTTTTATCATGTCCTTTTCTTCAAACATTTGTAAGACCAAAGCAAATCATTCTGGAGAATTACTAAAAAGTAGACAGTGCTTCAAACATGCTTCCACACCCTCTAAAGATGAAGTTTTTTATATCAAATACAGATACTCCAGAGCAAATCCATTCAGTGCCCAGCAAAGATAACCCACCCCATCCCCTTCCAGGGCTGCAGAAGCCCATGGTTTGGAAATCATGGCTGAAGGAGCTGTGGGTGAATGCTGATGTGCATCCTGGGGAGACACACGAGGTCAACCACCCCTTAGTCTTGGCATACCCTGAGCAGCAACAAGGAACCCTCTACACAGAAGGCCCCTGGGTTAGCCAGGATGGTTTCACTGAGAGGCTTCAAACACACATCAGCCCAGCACCAACCACCATGCCATGGTCGCCATGTCATAACCACCATTCCATGCTTCAAGCACAGCTCTCAGCCAAGCTCCAAGAGCCAAGACTTCATCCACAGCTCCAGCCCCAGGAGCTGCCCCAGGACTTGGTGTCCTTGTGGCTCACAGCACACAGCTTGCAAGCAAAGCTGAATCTAATTCCCTTTCCATCCCATGGAATAAAAACCAGCAAAACCAACATCTCCTGCATCAGGAAGCTCCAGAAGAAGACTCAAACATATTTTATATGTTTGAGCTAGTCCAAGATTCAGTAAAGCCACTACTCCAGGTAGAGCTATGCAGATTCTACAGCCGTCATTTGATGAATGCAAAATTACAGCAAGGAATCTGAATGAACAACAGCAAAGAAAGTCCTCGGATATGTTTTAATTTACTACTGCTCTTGGACAACCAGAAGACTTCATTTGTCATCAGGATGCCAGAAATTATGAGAATATGGGGAAAGAGCATCAGCAAGCATGTGATGAATATTCATCAGCAGAGCACAGCATTCAGCTGCACTGCCTCTACAAAGGAATCCAAAGGTAAATTAAAAAGTGCATGTGAACTTTGTGGGATGCCAATATTTCTATTAGCTCTGCATCAAGCACTTCGCTTGCAACTTGTGCCTCCAGTGACCGAGAGCACAAAGTTTGGGATGGCTCTCGGTGGGCTGGGACAGCTATGCCTGAGGCTTTGCGCAGAACCACAACTGAGGACACAGAAGCGAAACCAAACCAAGCCAAAAAGACGCCAGAGAACCCCAGAGGCTCTGTGGCAGCAGGCAATGACAGGCCAGGGCATCCCTCCCGAGGCGAGAGCTCCCTCCTGCAGGAGCACTTTCCCTCCTCCCCGCCGCTCCCCTCCAGCCTCCCCGGCAGCCAGAGCGCTTCCCTCGTTGCTCGCTGTCTCCCCGCACATCGGTGCGGCACCCAAAGGCCGTGCAGAGCCGCGGCGGCACCGCGCCGGCTGCGGGACAAGGGAGCGCCTGTCCGCCCGGCGGCACCGCGAGGTCCAACCCGGGAGGCTCGCAGGGCTCGGGGCCGCAGCTCCAGCTCCAACCCCAGCCCCAGCTCCAGCCCGGCCCGGCGGCCACGGGAACGGCGACACCGCCGGCCGGAGGGACGAGCCCGGCCCGCCGCGCCCCGCGCAGCCCCGGCCCACCTGAGGTGTCCCACATGTTGAGCTCCGTGCGCTGCTTGTCGATCTCGAAGCTGGCCGTGTAGTTCTCGAAGACGGTGGGCACGTAGCTCTGGGGGACGGAGGGGAGAGCAGAGGTGAGGTGAGCTGAGGTGAAGCGATGGGGAGAGCCCGGCCCGCCCGCCGCCCGCCCGCCGCACCTCGGGGTAGCAGTCCTTGGCGAAGACGTGCAGCAGCGCCGTCTTGCCGCACTGCGTGTCCCCCACCACCACGATCTTGCAGCGCGCCAGGTGCCCCTCCATGGTGCGGGGCCGCCTCGCCCGCTCCGCCGCTTTACCGGGCCGGCCCCGGCCTGGCCGCGCCCCCGGCCTCGACGGCACCAACCAGGCGCGGAGCGCAGCCGGCGCTGGGCAGGGCTCGCCGCCACGGCCGCGGCCCCGGGAGCCGCCCCCCGCCTGCCCCACCGCCCCTCGGGCCGTCCTCTCGGCGCTGCCGCGGCTGGGGAGGGCGGAGGATCCGGGACGGCGGTGGGCACTGCGCTGCCCCGCAGCCCCCGCCCGCCGCACCGCGGCTCTGCCCGGGGCTCTGCCCGCACCCCCGGTGTGCCCAGCCCAGCCCAGCCCCGGCTGCGGACCCTGCCGGGAGATGCCCTTTCCCCGGGGCCTCCAGCTCCGCCGCTGCCCGGGGAACGGGAGCTGCTCCCTGAGGAATTGGGCAGGAGCGGGGACAGCCGGCATTCTGGCCCGCCTCTCGTTCAGAGCATCCCGTATCCCCGATGTCGGTGGCCAAGTGACATCAGCAGGGGCAGCGAAGCAAGCTCTGCAGCAGCTGCAGCCCCCCCGGCCAGCTCACAGCCCTCTGCAGAGAGGGCAGCAACTTCTGCTCTCCATTCCTCCTTGAGCACAGATAGCACATCCGAAGATTACAGGCAGTGGTTTTAATTAGCAGAATTATTGAGAAAGGAAAGGCTTCTCTGCTCCTAATACTTTGCTGGTCACACTGCAGAAATGTTCACCTGAATGGGAAACTGACAAGCTGCCTGTCACAAAATGCAGTAAAAATAGACACAAGGAAGACAAAGCAGGCCTGGAGAAATGGAAATTAAAATGTTTTGGCAGTGAAACAGGATTATTAATGAACTGAGGGGGCAGATTGTTTCTGCTGAAATCACAGTCATTTTTTGTATATAAATATTGGTGCTGTGCATGATGTTGGGACAAGTAAAGGGCAAAGACTGGGTGCTAGGCAGGGGGGGAATGCCATGCAGGTACCCAGTGGTTTCAGGTGCTGCTTGGCCTTTTTACAGCCCTGCCAGCCAAGCCCCCTGGGACACATCAGCCTCAGTCAGCACTTCGGTGAGCTGGATGTCTTCATGTGGTCACAGTCCTCACAGGTCCCACATCTCAAGATGCACCCCTAGGACAGGAGCCAAGTGCAAGCAGGACTGAAGGTGTGTCAGTAGCACATTCAGCTGGTCAAACGGGATTTCAGGTCCCACCTTATCATCACACACCAAAGAAGACCTGAAAGCAAAGGGATGAGGTGGTCCAAGGAGACGAGGTAGCCCTGGAATCCCTGTAGTTTCTGTCCTCAATTGGTCTGTTTCCTGCATTTTGTGGACCAGGAACTGGCTCAGTCAGTTCCTTGCTCTGCAGCTTTGCTGTGGGTTTTGCTGCAGCATCTCCAGGCCTCTCAGTCTTGCCTTAAGCAAAATGAGTGACTGTCTCATGCTTGTTTCCTCCAACCCTCCCTGGTGGAGGGGAGGGTGCAGCACTGTGACAGGTTTTGTAAGGCCTGTAGGGTGTTTTCGCCTTCTTGTATGTCCGCATGTCACTCCATTTTTATGCAGAAGAATGGAATGAACAGTTCATTGTCTTGTGACTGCAGCTAAAGGAGTGTGGGGTCATGTCCCGGGTTAATGATGAAACTCTCTCTCCTCCGAGAGCGAAGGGCCCCGACACCCCCTCCCCCACCCACAACAGAGCCTCTTAGATGGAAGTGAAGAAAAAACTATTTATTTAACAAAACCACGCAGAGTGCCCTACAAGGCACAGGGGAAGGGGAAAAACAAGGTGAAAGGCAGTTATTCAACCTGATTAAAAAGTCCTTTTCTCAGACGCAGTCCCTCTCCTCCTCGCCCCCCACCCGGGGCCGGGTGGAGCTCCCTGAGAGCTCTGCTGTCCTCTGGCCCTCCTGGGTCTCCGGGTGGCAAAGCAGATCGAAGAGAAGGGGTCCGAACGAGGAAAAAAGAAGAAGAATGGAAAAAACGGGAACAGAGCTCACTCCGACCCCCGTCCAGCACGCAGTCTCTGCCGGGCGACGAATCCTCCCCCGAAGCGAGGCTTGGAGAAAATGTTTTCAAAACAACCCGCGTTTCTCTCTGCGGCTGGGTGCAGTTAAAGAGACAGGACCACACATTTTTACACATTTTTTTCTTTCTTGGGCATATAAGCCAACGATAGGGGATAAAGGATTATCATATCATCAATCCAAGACATTCCACCCCTTATTCCATAGCGTTGGCTTAAGGCCCACCTTAACATCTTCCAACTTCAAACACACACACATATATATATACACCTATATACATACATACACACATACATATATACATATATACACATAACTATGTACAAATAATGTCACGAACGGTGAACGGTGGTATGTTGCCATCCCAACCTTACATGTGGCCTTCACCCAAAATTAAATTTCCCTGAGGGACACATTGTGTTTTTCCATCTTCCTGCATTATCCACCAAGTACACCCTGGTCCCTGGGCAAAGACAACCCCACGGATGGGTTTGTCTTTATGTGAGGCAGAATCAATCCAGACAGTTTTCCCTAACAAGCCTCTGGCATGTACTGCTGGGACCTTATCTCCATCCACTGTATGTAGAAGCTCAGATTGGGCAGGACCTGCTCGGTTGATGGAGCCTCGGGTATTGACTAACCAGGTGGCCTCTGCTAAATGTCGCTCCCAATTCTTGTAAGTTCCCCCACCCAATGCCTTTAGGGTGGTTTTTAACAATCCATTATACCGTTCCACTTTGCCAGCGGCTGGTGCATGATAGGGAATGTGGTACACCCACTCAATGCCATGGTCTCTAGCCCAGTTGTTTATGAGGCTATTTTTAAAATGAGTTCCGTTATCTGACTCAATTCTCTCAGGGGTACCATGCCTCCACAGGACTTGGTTCTCAAGGCCCAGGATGGTGTTACGAGCAGTGGCATGAGGCACAGGGTAGGTTTCCAGCCACCCAGTGGTGGCTTCTACCATTGTGAGCACATAGCGCTTGCCATGGCGGGTTTGAGGCAGTGTGATGTAATCAATCTGCCAGGCCTCTCCATACTTATATTTTGACCACCTTCCACCATACCACAGGGGTTTCACCCGCTTGGCTTGCTTGATGGCAGCACATGTTTCACAGTCATGGATAACTTGAGAGATGCAGTCCATAGTTAGATCCACCCCTCGGTCTCGTGCCCACTTATAGGTGGCATCTCTGCCCTGATGGCCTGAGGCATCATGGGCCCATCGAGCTAGGAATAAATCTCCTTTATGCTGCCAATCCAACTCTACCTGGGACACCTTTATCTTTGCAGCCTGATCTACCTGTTCGTTGTTTCGGTGTTCCTCATTAGCTCGACTCTTGGGGACATGGGCGTCTACATGGCGGACCTTCTCTGAGTCTTGCCCTCCTTCAATTCACGCACTCGTCGTGCCAGGACAGCAGTGGGTTGTCCATCCCACCTGTTCATGTTTTCTCCACTGTCACACAGGAAATACCACAACTCATGTCGAGGGATATATCCAGTTCTCATAGCTGAGGAGCGTCTGCGTGGGGTAGCAGAACCTCTGGTCTGTACTGCTGAGATTTGGAGAAGGCTGTCTTTAATCTCTTTACTGAGTTTCTCATGATTCTTCTCTATCTTATTTTCTAGTTTCTGCAGATTTGTTTCCACAGCTGAGATTCTTGCATTCATTGGGCTATGCACGACATCTGCATACGCTCGGAGTTTCCTTGTCATATCACGCACAGTCTCATGCCCGTCATCTTGCTTCATAATGGCTAAAGCAGAAGCATACCCTGATGGCCCAAGCTTTAGGAGTTTCCGCCACATCACAGGTGTACATTCTATCCTATCTGGGTCTATAATCGGATCTGGGTTTGCTATGTCCTCTGGGAAGACAATTTCTACCACCGCCATTTCTCTCAAGCGTTGAATCCCTTGTTCTATGGTTCTCCACTGGGTTTGTTGCGAATAGAGATCGTCGGGATGTAGGTATCTGTCCCTCGCAGCTCTGATAGCTCGTCTCCAGAGGCTGCTGCAGTCAGGCCCATCTCGTATAGTTTGGTTGATATCTGGGTCACGTGACACAGTCCCTAAATGCCTTGCCTCAGTAGCATCTAGAAGTGTAACATCGCCTGCAGCATCCCAAAGACGGACTAACCAACTAATCACAGATTCATCATCTCGTTGGACATAATCTTTTCTTAGGCTGTGAAGGTCTCTCACATTCATGGATTCAACAATGACCTCTGACTCAGTTGCTGGCCTTGAGGGTCCCTCCCCACTGTCATCTGGGCGATCAGTCTTAAATTGGGCTTTCCTGCTCCTTGTAATAGGAGCAACTGCCATTGGCTTAGGCTCCCTTACTTCCTGTTCTATAATATCTGACAGGGTACGATAAGCATATGCCAGGGCCCAACATATTGCACTGCAGTTGTCTCTGCACTTCTCTTTCAGATACTTCCCCACCTCAGCTGGTCTCGGGATTTGTCCAGGGGGAAATTCCCAGTCTATTGGATCAGAGAATTTCTTTAAAGTTTTACCTATGTCCTCCCATACTCCACACCATTCAAATTTCCTCACATCTGGATTAGGTGCCTGCTCCTGCTCAGCCCCTCTGGACTTCTCAGCCCTCATTCTGGTAACACTGAACATCATATACACGGAAACTCCTAGGTAAAGCACCTGTACCACCAAGTTAATGGTCTCTTTAACATCCAGGGGAAACTGAATATTCTCAAAAGCTGATATACCAGATTTAAAGGGAAAGAGATGGGTGAGGAGCCAGGAAGCTTCACCCTCTACTTCTCTAACAGGTTGGGTAATATTACTAACAAAACTCCAAAACAGGTTACTAAAACTAGAGGAGGAAACTAACAGAGCATGTACATCTTTAACTGTTTCCCATACCTTCTTACAGATCGTCAGCATCACACACATTACTATAACAAGCCGGAGTCGTGTCCCTGATTGGTGGAAATTATACATTAGGGACAGGATTGCCCCTACCTGTTGGTAGGGAAACAAACCTATGTGCCAAACAGACAGTATTACATCAAACAACCTCCCATCAAACAGCATAGTGACTACTGATGGCTGTAATTCAATACCAAGCGTTTAAAACCAGAATGCAATTATTAGGGTTTTTTCTTCACTTTCTCTAACCCCACAAAAGGTGTAGAACAAGTAATCAAGGCCCCACGTTGGGCGCCAAATATGTCCCGGGTTAATGATGAAACTCTCTCTCCTCCGAGAGCGAAGGGCCCCGACACCCCCTCCCCCACCCACAACAGAGCCTCTTAGATGGAAGTGAAGAAAAAACTATTTATTTAACAAAACCACGCAGAGTGCCCTACAAGGCACAGGGGAAGGGGAAAAACAAGGTGAAAGGCAGTTATTCAACCTGATTAAAAAGTCCTTTTCTCAGACGCAGTCCCTCTCCTCCTCGCCCCCACCCGGGGCCGGGTGGAGCTCCCTGAGAGCTCTGCTGTCCTCTGGCCCTCCTGGGTCTCCGGGTGGCAAAGCAGATCGAAGAGAAGGGGTCCGAACGAGGAAAAAAGAAGAAGAATGGAAAAAACGGGAACAGAGCTCACTCCGACCCCCGTCCAGCACGCAGTCTCTGCCGGGCGACGAATCCTCCCCCGGAGCGAGGCTTGGAGAAAATGTTTTCAAAACAACCCGCGTTTCTCTCTGCGGCTGGGTGCAGTTAAAGAGACAGGACCACACATTTTTACACATTTTTTTCTTTCTTGGGCATATAAGCCAACGATAGGGGATAAAGGATTATCATATCATCAATCCAAGACAGGTCACCATCAGTGTCACCTGGAGCAAGCTCTTCCCCTTGCCCTTTCTGACAGCACTTCACCATGTTTCTCTATAGGAATTAGGTTTTTGCTCCCAACCAACAGGCTGTTGAAACCCTGCTTCGGTGGAGGCAGGACGCTCTCTGCAGGGAGTACTCAGACCTTTGCAAACCCAGCAGCTACATTTTCCTTCCCCAGGGAGAGGCAGCAAGTTGCCCTTCTTGCTCAGAGCTGCTGGCCACCATCGCTGCTGAGCCTCACATGCCCTTCAGTGCAGAGCACCTCTTGGCAAGCAGCACTTGCAGAATATGCTCAACAATCCACTGTCATGGTGTGAATTTTCCAAGTAGGCTGCAGAGACATGCTGTGACTGTCACTGTGTGTGGAGAGGCGACAGATGGCTCTCACACATTGGCTCCAGGAAATGCTTCCTCAGTGGCTAGATCCTCCCTTGCTGATCCACGCTCACAGGGTCTTGATTGCTATTATGAATTAACTTCATTGTGTTATATTTGTGCCATTTCCTGCGCAAAGAAACCGGAAGGCATCCAGACTACACTGGGAAAATATGCTGTGAGAAACCAATCTTCACTGAAGGACCCACAGCCTGAAACCTGGAGCCTGTGACATCTTGTTCTGACCCACAGAGCCCCAGACTTTGGTCCTGTACAGCCAATCACAGGCTCTGGACCTAATTTCAAGCGTGATGAGCAATGTCCTGTGCTCTGTCACATGGCCATGGTCCCTGCAAGGTGCACACTTACACCTGGAGAGAGGTGCACTAGTGTCACCCTGGGAACATGGACAGAGCTCCTGCTCATCACATCATGCAGTGACAGTGTCCTGAGTTTTTATAATGATTGTTCACTTTTTACTTTCATCTTCTCTGTGATGTTTGTCTCAGTATGCACTGTCTTATTTCCCAGCCTCTAAGCAGGGACAGAAATAAGGGATGTGCTTTAGTTTCTCACCAGATCTAGTCTTAAATATTTTTTTGACTTGTCAAATATGGGAAAGAGCTAGAAACTTCTCAGGCCAAGCTGTAGAGTTTTGCTACCTACGAACACTTGGAGTTAAATCATTCAGTCCCAAGTGGTGTGTTATTTGATGATTTCCTCTAGAAGATAAAGAGGTGGTAAAGCAGTAGAGATGCAGCAAAACAATACAAATCAGAAGCAATTAGGAAGGTTAAAAAAGGAAAGAAAAAAAATCCCAGCCAAATCCCCTTTCATGTGTCCAGCCTGTTTACATTCTGGGCTAGAATAGAGCTGATCTGACTCACTGCTGGCATTAATGAAGTTTGCACCTCTGGGTGAGCAATTTAATTTATCTCAGCAAGCCAAAGCTCATTATAACTGTCCATAAATGCTATCAGATGAAAGCAGCATCCTTCAGCAATCTCAAGGATTAAAGCAAGGAGGCATTCAACTGCCAAGGCTTCTGCTGGAAAGATTGCAGTCAGAGCATGTGTGCTAGAGGCTGAGGAAGCACAATGCCTCAATTACTGCTGCGGATTTCTCTGTATCGAGACAGTGATCTGGAGCCTTTCAAACACTCCTCTGGAGGTGAGCAGCTCCCTTTTCACCCCCTCTCTCTCCAGACATCTCTCCTTAGAGTTCATCAGGTCCAGTAGCAGCTGGAGAGAAATGGGGGTCTGGGGGACTCCATAGGTTGACCACAGCTGGTTGCTCTCCTCCAGGGAGCAGGAGGCTCCTTGGAGGGGCAGAGACTTCCAGCATGAAGGCATGAAAGAGACTTAGGGTGGGAGAGGGAAAATGGCTGATTCTGTCCTCTTGGGTGTAGAAAGTTCCCTGCCATGCATCCTCTCCCACGCTGGCTCCAGCTAGTTGAACTGCAGCTCCCAGGGCTGCTCTGGCCTTGCCCTTGCCCTCCCCTGGCTCTGGGTGGAGGCAGTGCAGCACCCACACGTTGTTCCCATCACTCCCTTTCTGCCAAGGCTGCCAGGGTGGCTGCAGCTCCAGCACATGGCCCTGGCAGTCAGGGTGAGCTCAGCTGGGAGTTCCCTGGCAGAGGTTCTCAGTGGCAATGACTTCTCCAGCAGTAGGTGTGATCTCCACTGCCTTCGCATTTGAAATCATACGTTCAGTTTTGCAATTCTTTTTCGTGTGGAGAGTGGTGGAGTTGGGGTGGACAAGGGAAGGACAGAAATAAACCCTCAAAACTTCTGTTTCTTTTCCATTTAGTTTTAAAAAATGAACTGCATATCTCAAACACAAATTCAGTAAAGAACACTTTTTAAAACTTCCTTTCTGCAGACCCAACTCAGTGAGGCAGTGTCCTCTAGGCTGTAGGGCTGCAGGCTGGAGGAAAGGTCTCTGATGCATCTGGGGGCTTCTGGGTGGAACTGCTTCCAGCCAGGCTGGGCTCAGGTGAGGGTCTGCAGAGGCACTGCTGTGCCCTGATGTGTTTCAGTCCCACCCTTGCTTTTCCCTGCAAAACTGCTCATGTCCCTGGGGTAAGCCAGGGGAGCACCAAGCAGCTGGCACTGCTGAAGCACAGTGGTGCCAGAACCTGCCAGGAACCAGGGCCCTCAGAGAGCAGCAGAGATGTTTGTGGTGCAGAGAAAACCACCAAGGCATAGCCACACTGCCCAGTCCTGCCTGCTGTACCCCTGAAAGCCTCAGCTCACAGAGGCAAGTCTGTTCATTTTCAGCGAGGTAAGACACGCTGACCAGATAATGGGCTTCTCATGGGTGCACAGCATGTGGATGTGCTAAGCCTGTAATTTTGGGACTGTAATTGTCAGTAAATTATTGATGCTGTGGCAGAAGGCTGAAGTTAAGAAGGATTCTCATTTCACACGGTTTCTCCAAGGACTGAGGAGGAGCAAGTGCCTCCTTCCAGAGGAGAGCACCGTGGGATGCTGTTCCGTGCACACCTGGGAGCTGGCCTTGTGCCAGCCATGCTGTTTTCTTGTGCTGCACATCCACAGCCTCTGTGCTGGGGTTGTGCAGGGAAGAGGCTGGAGAAGCCACAGTCCATGCCTTGTGGGAATGATGCTCTGTGCTGGGAGGATTTCTTCAGTCTGCTGCCTGCTTGAGGAGGGAGCTGCCGTCCACTGAGCTTCACTTACCGCTTGACAACTTGCCTCCATTTGTCTCTGTGATCAAAACAGCAGCACAGGGAACTGCAGCTGTGAGTGGCAGGTATGTCTGAGGGGTTGTGTCAGATCTCTTCCACCTGCTGCTCTACCTGTCAAATCTAAACGTAATTTACTGTGATACAGGCACAGTGTCACCCAGGAGGCACAGCATTTGTGGTATGTGTGATGCAGGTGGGACATCTTGTCTGTGTCTACCTCTCTGTGCAGCCTAGCACTCTGCAGACACAGGAGAAGAAAAGGCAGAACAGAAGCAGGAGGAATCTTTCTCTTGAGTTCTCAACAAATCCAGGTAGATGGATTGAGGTCAACACTTGCTGTAGAGCCAGGATACCAAACTATAGAGCCCTGAAAGCATGTGTGTGGGTCCTGGCACCCCATGGGGGCTGACCACAGCCCCACAGCCCCTTCCCTTGCCCTGGCCTGAAGCTGGGGGGACTGGGAGCAGCGGGGGGCTTGGGGACAGTGGGCAACACTAGCAGAGCAGAAGCAGAGGAGATGGTGGCACCAGGTCAGGGCCAGAGATGGAATGGGAAACCCCAGCTCTGAGCACCTCACTGTGGTGTGGAGCCACCCCATGTCCATCAGCCAGCCCCTGGCCTCCAGTGGGGTCTCAGGAAGCCTCACCCTGTGAGGAAAGGCTTTTGTGGGCCTGACCCTCTGGGATTCTGTCCTGAGAGCCCTGGGAGCAGGCACAGGCAGCTGCCTGCTGACAAGAAAACTGCTGCAAGGTTTTTTTTTAAATCTCCTGCCTGGTCATTGTTAAAATGTCCTTGAGAGCAGAGGAGAGGGACTGCTAGGGCCCTATGTAGAACTAAAAGGACATGGAACAAAGGGCCAGGCAGGGGAGCTGGCACTGCTCCTACTGTGGCACATCCTCCTCAGCCCCTTTCAGGGGATCAAGGGGCTGCAGGAGGCTGGAAAAAGCAGGACAGCAGCTTATGGGGAGGTGCAGGGCTGCTGTACAGCTGAGTGTCTGGCAGAGAGAACGAGAACAGTTACCTCGATGGCCTGTGCCCACCTCTGTCCATAAATCACACATCAGCACCATTAGAAGGGCCCTTGGCCATGTGCTTCTGTGCAGCAAAAGCTCACATTTGGAGGGCTTGCTGGAAAACAGGCTAGAGCAGTGAGCACCAATTCCAGTGGGAAAAGTAGTTTTCTCTAGCTAATGCTCCATTGCTGTTCCACACCAGTGTCTCATCCCCAGCAGGCAGTGGCAGCTGCTGTGATGTGCTGGAGATCCCAGGTCTGCAAGCTCAGAGTGCAGCTGCAAACACCCAGCCCATGCCCAACTACAGCACCTCCCTGCCTGCTCCCCAAACAGCTTCACTCACACCAATTCCAGAGCAGCAGCAAGCCAGAACCGACCTTAAACTTGCTGCTTCGATACAGTAAGAAAACTACCACAGGACACAAAGTGTCATGGGCAAAAATTTACAGGGAAAATGTTACCAACGGAGCTGATAAGAAAAGATTTATTCAGAAACATGAAAGAGACAAAGGCAGAAAGAACGCCCTGCCCCACCACAAAAACCTGCCACTGTGCAGAAATGTCCCTGTCCTGTCCAGTCTGCTCCAGAGCTTCACACAGCTGGAGCAGTCTTGCAGAAGAGGAACCTGACTTGCCAAATCCACTGCCTTCACTGACCACTCAGCCTCTGGGGATCATCCCCTGAACTCTGTGGTCTATAGAGGCTCCCTCTGGACCAGCATGTTCCATCCACCACAAGAGCACTGACAGTTGTGAAAATGAATCACTGAAAGAAGGAAGGCTAGGAAAGCTCCTAGGAAGAGCAGCAGAAGGTAGATGATTGTGCTTTTGCTGCTTCTTTCTAATCTGGGGTGTGAGAAATGCCCAGACAGCAGGAAGGTGCATCTGTATTTCTCAGAGCTGACCAACAGCAAACAAAGGGTAAAGCTGGACTGTGGTCCTGTCGTGCAACTGGACATGAGTTTCCTCCCTGTTCCCACTGCAGCCACCCCAACACCCATAAATCTGCCTCACAGCAGAATCACATGATGTGCAGCCTGCCCCAGGCTCTGCCCTCCTGCCTTCTTTCCTGTCTTTGTGCTGTTTCCGGAGCAGTTCAGAGGCTGCAATCTCAGGGCAGCACAGCCCAGAGTGTGGCCCTGCAGGGCACAGCCACAGCCATGCAGA
Source organism: Lichenostomus cassidix (assembly GCF_008360975.1). Classification (NCBI taxonomy): domain Eukaryota; kingdom Metazoa; phylum Chordata; class Aves; order Passeriformes; family Meliphagidae; genus Lichenostomus; species Lichenostomus cassidix. The sequence goes on from NC_139507.1 coordinate 2,563,873, forward strand.
GCTCCTGCAGCCCAGCTCAGCAGGCCACGCTGGGACTCCTGCAGCCAACAAAGGCCCTGGAGATGGCAGGGTTTGCTGATCCGTGGACCAGCCAGAGCTGGACAAGTGCTGTCAGAGTGCTGGGAGTGCCCTGCCCTGTGCAGACACTGTGCTGGGTTTTGCTTGGCTTGGGAATGACACAAACTTCCCCAGCACACTGATGCTCCTCCAAGTGGTTTGTGCTTTCTTTTTGGGCATGGATATTTTTCTGATTCGGGGGATCTTTGACTTGCTTGCTTGAGCAGTCACCCTGCAGTAGCTGGGGTTCATCAAGAACAGGCAACTGATGTGTGCATTCTGCTGTGCTCTGCACACACAAAATGGCACTGAATCAGCATTCCCGAGGGCAAGCGTGATATCTGGGAGAGGAACAGGGATCTGAGCCATGAGCTGATGGAGGAGGCTGATGTCTGCTGGCAGAAGGAGAGGCTGGATCCAGCGATCTCTCTGCACGCGCTGCCTAATTTATTTTTCTTTAGTTGCAGCGCTAGAACTCTGCTCCTCCCTCCAGCCTGTGCGCAGCCGGTGCCTCTCCTCCCTGTCGCCCGCAGCCATCGCAGGGCCGCGAGCAGAGCGATGGTCACTGAACTCCCCGCAAATGTCAGGATTTGCGCACTGTAAACTGTAGAAGTAACGCAGGGAAACGATGCTCCAGCAAAACTGCCATTTCAACCACGACCCCAGGAAGGACGCAAGCAGCGTGTTTGTTCGAAAGGAACCATTTAGCAGGGGGGAAAAGGGGGAAGGAATGTAAAAGACAAAAAACGCGGCGTGGAGAAGACAGTCCGTGGCGGAGGGGGACAGGGTGCGGCTGGGGTCCGGGCCCGGGGGACTGACAGGGATCGCCGCCACGCCCTTCTCCTCCGCCGCTCGGCGCTGCCCCGCCCGTCCCGCTCCGCCCCCGGCCGCGCCCCGGCTCTTCCCCGCCCGCCGCCGCCGCCGTGCGCCCGCAGCCGCTCCCGCCGCTCCGCACCGCCATGTCCGCCGAGCCGGCCCCGGCCGCCGCCGCCCCCGAGCCGGCCCCCGGCCCCGAGCAGCCCGCGGCTAGCGGGGAGCCTGCCGAGCACCGGGCGCTGGTGCTGACGGGGTTCGGCGGCTACGACAAGGTGAAGGTGCAGGCGCGGCGCGGCGCTGACCCGCGGCCCGGAGAGGTCTCGGTGAGCGTCCGAGCCTGCGGCCTCAATTTCGCCGACCTGATGGCACGGCAGGGCCTGTACGACCGCCTGCCGCAGCCGCCCGTCTGCCCCGGCATGGAGTGCGCCGGCACCGTCCGCGCCCTCGGCGAAGGCGTCCGCGACCGACAGGTGAGGGCGGCCCTGCCCGTTGTGTTTGCCGCGCTGCGGTGCCCCGAACCGCCCCGCAGGTGCGGCCCCGGCCCACCCCGCCCCTTGCCGGGCCCGGTGCCGGCAGCCCCTGCCGCTCCACCGGCGCGCTAGTGTCTGTCCCGGGGCAGGGACTCCCCGTCGGGCCGGGCGGCCCCGGCAGCGCTGAGCCCCCGCCAGCGGCCCGTCCGATCCCGCCCGCGGGGGCTTCGGCGGCGACCGGCCGGCGGACAAAGGCTCTGGACAAAGGGGCAGGGCGGGCAGGAATCCCCGGGCCGCCCTGCTGCTCCAGGATCACGGGAGCGCTGCCACCCACGGGCCGGGCTGAGGGGCTGGAGCCGCGGGGAGGAGCTGGGGGTGGCCGTGTGCCTTAGATGCAGGAGGTTTTCCTAAGGGTGGATATTGCTTTTCCATGATTGATGCTACTAAACGTCTTCCAAAGGCTCCTGCCTCTTGGCAGGATGATCCTTACAAGGAGCAGCAGTGATGCTTGCCTCATTGGGGATCTAACACGGATCCAGTGGTTGGTTTGGGCAACCACAGTTTGGGTTTGGGTACTACCACAAAACAAGAGCCTGGAGTGCCTGTGGTCTTTTTGAGGTTCCTGGTGTGCACCCAGGTCTGCAGTGAGAGGTGCTACAGTCTCCTGATAAGCAGGGCACAGGCTGTGGTCTCCTGCCTGAGTGCAGGGCTGCTGCAGTCCCTGCAGACCTCTGCACAGAGAGCAGTGTGCCTGCACTAGCTCTGACATACCAAGGCCGAGGGTGTGATGGCTTCTGCCAGCCTGGAGCTTGTTTCAGACCTCCTTGTCCTCTGATTTTAGGTTGGCGATAAGGTTATGGTCCTGGCTAGGTCAGGGCTCTGGCAAGAAGTCGTGAATGTGCCGGCCAGTCAGACTTTCCCAATGCCTGAGGGGATGAGCTTCGAGGAAGCGGCTGCTCTGCTTGTTAATTACATCACTGCCTACATGATTTTGTTTGACTTCGGGAACCTGAGACCCAACCAGAGTGTCCTCATCCACATGGCTGCAGGTAAAAAGTTCTTGCCAGACCATGCTGAGGCTCTTGGTTTCACCATGCAGCTTCTGAATAAGTGGCTTGGGTGAAGAAATGATCAGAATGGGGCTGGACTGACAAAATTCCACCTAGCAGAGATGTAGGCTTCATGCTGACCCCATTTCCCAGCAGCTGGGGTCAGTCTTCCAGTGTGTCCCAGGCATCAACCTCACCAGGCAGAGTGTCTATTCTGTACCAACTACATTGCTGTGCTCTGTGGTTGGTAGAGGCAGGGATAATTTACCCATTCAGAGGTTTTTCTGTCTGCTGGGGTTGTTTGCTTCTAAATCTTTCTCACTGCTGATTTTCAGGTGGTGTGGGAACTGCTGCCATCCAGCTGTGCAAGACTGTAGAAAATGTCACCATTTTTGGCACAGCATCTGCCTCCAAGCACGATTCACTGAAGGAGAGTGGAGTTGCTCACCCCATTGACTATCGAACAATGGATTATGCAGAGGAGGTCAGGAAAATCTCTCCCAAAGGTATGATGTGATGAAGTGCTTCTGCAACTGTCTTGCATTTCTTTCAATTGCAAAGAAACTTCTGTTTACTTCCAATTCCCTCTCTAGGTGTTGACATTGTCCTGGACCCACTGGGAGGATCTGATACAACCAAAGCGTTTAACCTGTTGAAGCCAATGGGCAAACTCATCACTTATGGTGAGTGTGAGCAAGGTGCCCAAATCCAGTGCCTGTGTGGAGGCACTGTGTGATGGTGGGATGGGATCCACACAGGAATGCTCTGTGTCAGGGTGCATGGCTGTCAGGCACCATCACTATTCCTGACTGCACTGTGTGTTGTAGTTCTGTTATTCCAGGATGCTTTGCCTTGGTGGGATGCTGAGGGGAGTGAGATTTGTGTCTTGTCCCCAGAGCTGTGTTCACACGTTCCAAAGCTCTTCCCTCCCATGGTGAAATCTCTCTTAGAGTAAAATCTGGTGCCTGCAGGGGAAGCTGGAATGTCCTCAGGGAGGAATATTGGCGTAGCTGCTTTGTCTAGGCTGAGTTAATGCACAGCCTTGCTTTTCTTTTAGAGGATGTGTGGGTGATGAGGTTTGAGGCTACTGAATACTTATCTCTCCATTGCCCAGCCCTGGAACACTGTGATTCTGTCCCATAGACAAAGCCCTCACACAACCCTCAGTGGAATTCCAGACACTTGCACCAGTGTGCTGCTTTGGTTGTCCCAGCCACTGCAGCTTGTGATTCCCCTGAAGAAGCAGGGCTGTAGAAGGGGAAAGCTGTCCTGCCAGCCTGGCTGGATGTCACTTGTAACCCTTTCTTACCTCTACCAGCACTCCAGTCTAGCTGCACTGCTGCTGCCTTAGCAGGGCCAAAGAAAGTAGTTGTTCTACATTTTTGCCATATGAGTGCTGATAATCCAAATTCTGCATATCTTGAGGATGAGGCAGGTGCCTGTTTTCCATTAAAGGTCAACTGGGTAGGTTCTGCTGTGACCCAGCTCTCTGCTCTGTCCATCACTATGCTGAGTGGCTGTTCCCCTGTGCATGGTCTGAGCTGTTCCATGGGATGCCCATTGCCTCTTGTGTTGTGTTCCAGCTTATCTGTGGCTTGCCTTCTTTTTAGGTGTAGCAAACCTGCTCACTGGGCAGAAGAAGAACCTCATGGCTATGGCTAAAACCTGGTGGAACCAGTTCAGCATCACTGCCTTGCAGCTCCTACACCAGAACAAGGCTGTGTGTGGCTACCATCTTGGATATATGGATGAAGAAGTTGAGCTAATCAGAAGTGTTGTAGCCAAGCTGGTTAACCTGTACAGTCAAGGCAAAATCAAGCCCAAAATAGACTCTGTATGGCCCTTTGATCAGGTGAGTCTGAGCAGTCGTACAGAGTGAGCACCTTGTTCATGGGAGCCCAACTGTTAAAAATGTCTAATAACCATCTGTTCTCAGATATTCAATGCCATTTTCCTTTTAAAATATTAAGGGTGAGTAAAGTGGCTGGGCTATTCTGCTCCAATGCACAGGGCTGGGCAACGTCAGACAGTGTCCCTGTGGAGCAGGGCAGGTGCTCAGCTGTGCTCTGTGGGCAGCAGCAGCCAGGAAGGGGCTGGAATATCCATCAGACTGGAGTATCTGAGTAGTCTGCACCCTGTAATTAAGCAGACAGATGGGAAGGTTGCTGCTTCCCTTCCAAGAGTGCAAAAGAGCTGAGGCAGTGAAGCAGAATGAGGATGTTGGAAGAGAGCAGCAGGTTTTTCAGCAGCTCTGCTCTGTTCAGGGTTATTGCATTGATATGTCCAGGCAGAGTCAGGCTCTTCCTTTGGAAATCCTGTCCTGGGGCAGGACTTGCTGCAAGAGAGCAAAGAACTTAGTGATGATCAGTCAGTGTTCATACCTGAGAGCTAGTCTGATGCAAAGCCTTAAGGAAACATTTGGTTCCAGGACTGGCCCCGGTGCTTAAAAATAATGATAATTATGATAAAACTCTGTGAATATATCATTTTGTATAGCTAGTAGGCTTTGTCCTCCTGGCAGATGGCCAGGTTCCTGCAGCTCCCCTCCCTTTGGAGAGGAAGCTGTGATGACACACACTGCACTTCCACATTTGTGTGAGCAGAGCATCCTTGTGTGTGTTAGGGTTGGTCTGTGTGAATTCTTGAGGATAGTTTCCTGTGGGCCTGCTGGGGTAGTTGCTGAGGTCTGTCCAAAAACACAGCTGTGCAGAGGCACCTGAGTGCTTGGGACTTGCTTGAACTGCTGGGGAAGCTTTCTTCCAGCTGTCCCTCAGACTGCTCTGGGGGGACTGAGGAGCCCAGGAAGGGCATGGAGTGTGGTGGGTGGGGGTCTTACCAGCCTCCTTTTCCTTCCAGGTGGCAGAGGCTATGAGGCAGATGCAAGAAAAGAAGAATGTTGGAAAAGTCATCCTGGTTCCTGAAGCACCCAAGGAAGAATCTAAAAAAGCAGAGAACTAAGAAGAAGAGATGTATGCAGGTTATGAATTCATGGTTAAACTCCCTGATCTCTTTGGGACCTGGAAATGGACAGATCAGTATCTTCCATCTTTCACCAGTACAAGAACATCATGGTTATCATTCAGATGAGGTTTGCATGCTCTTGTTGTGACTGACCCTGTGCCAGATATGCCTCCTGCTCTCTCTTTTGAAGCCTGTTTATTTCATACTGTTTTCTAATCACTTGTTTCTCTACCAAATTTCCAGACTAACCTTATTTTTCTCTCGCAGTGAGGCTGAAGCTTCCAAGCAGTTGGTGACTAACAACTGCACAGCCTGTCACTGTAAAGTCATGGCACGATGTACTGTAACAACTGCCAAGTACCTCTGCAGAAACTGAGCCCTGCTGAAGTGTTTGCACTGTCACCTTTGGGAAGCTTGCTCAGCAGAGGATTGGCCAAATGTAGGATGCTTCCTCCACAGCCAAAGGAAAACCACAGCTGGCCTAGTTTAATTTGAGCAGGGGGTTCTCTTCTGTTCACACTAACCCAGCTATACTCCCTCTGCTTTTTGTAGGCCACTAACACAGTCAGATAGTAACAGCTCATGTCACCTTTGCCTTGACCATCCTGGCAATTTGGAGTCTATGGCATATCATACTTCATTTGAAGTCACTTATCTGGGCAGTCAGTAAATACCCTGACAGGCTGGGCTGGGCTATGTCTGACTACAGAAGAAAAGTTTCGATTGGGTAATCTGATCTTGTCCATTTTCTATTTCCAAATTGTATAGAGAGATCTGAACAGTGTCTGATTCTTAGAGACCATAAGGACTCAACTGTGTCTCAAACGACTGGAAACAATTGATGTTGGCTCTGTGCTTTATTATGTTTGGCTCCAAGTTGGTATTGCTAGGGCTTCACCCTCGTGTTTGTATTTCCAAGGGCTGCAGTGTTGAATTGGTCTTCATCGAGATGGAAACAAAATAATCCCCTGTTAATGCTTTGTGCTGTGCCCTGTGCACCGAGGAGGTGTTGCAGTTTGGGAAGTAACTGTCCAGAGCCAGTGCTGTGGGCAGGCTGCCCAGTAGCCTGGGCTGGCTCTCCCTGTGGCACACTGCTTAGCAAAGCTGTTGCCAGGGTAGCAGTCAGATGATAAACAGCCCAGCTATGTGTCAAGCCTCTTGACCTGCACATTCTGTGCAGTTTTCCATTGTATCCTAGCTCACTTGCTGCAGTAAGGCTTGACTCTTCTTCCCCTGAATCTTTCTTGGGGTTCCAGTGCTGAGGGTTTAGGAGCTGCCTGGGGTGCTCCTCCTATACCAGAACTTTGTTTCTCTTCTACTTTCCTTCTGTGCATTTGGAAACAGAGCTGTGAAGAGACCCAATCCCAGTTCTGTGAGCATCTTGAGTCCTGGGTGATGCTGTCCTTCCCACTGGACTCTGCTTGCAGCTCTGGTGCTGTTGGTGCTTGCTTGTCATGGACTGTAGGTGTCGTGGGCTTTGGGGCTTCATTTTGGATTTGAAATGGTAAATCCAGGGGCACCAAGAAAAGCTGCCCGTCATGGAAGAGCTCAGGCTCCAGAAGCAAAACCTTGACACTAGAATCCTGCTTAACTAGCCCACAGGGAGGGCCCAGGGCCCAAGGAGGGCAGGTACCTGCTGGGCACAGGGCATGCAGCCCCTGCACCACCCAAGAGAGCCCACGCCACTCAGGGCTGGGGTTCCTCTATGGCTTCTTCCTCAGCCTGCTCCAGTGGGGCTCCTGTCTATCGGTGCAGCTTATCATTCAGGTGCTTGGGCTGAACTCTGAACTCAGTCCAGAGTTCTTTGGAAATGTATAGGTGCAGCCTCCAGGAGTCTTGACCTATTTAAATATTGCGACAACTCTGTTCCCTACAACCTCAGAGGCATGCTGGAGTCCTCTCACAGATCCTTGTCAGTTCATCTCTTGAACTTCATAAACACAGGCTGATGGAACTCACAAGCACAACTTTTTACCTTTCTGAATCCAAAATCTTGCTGCTTCTTTCAGCCTGCCCCGTCGTGCTCATTTAGATCAAATCCAACAGTGTCTAATGCTGCTTTACCAGGTGTGAAAACAGAAGGACTGTCTAAATTGCTGAAAAGGAAAGTCTGGACCTGTTCCTCTGAGAAACTGGACCTCACCTTGATGACAGGGCAGCATGCTCAAAAGGCGCACAGCCCCACACATCTTCCAGTTCTGCACGACTGCAAAAGGGAAAAGAATTACAGTGTGTTTCATAGTGACATCCTCTCCCTGCTTCATTCTGAGCCAAGCACGTGCTCAGTGCCTTACATGGATGGCCTTGGGTCAGGCGTGGCATGGTTCTCACAGCCTGGGAGCCTCACAGCTTCCCATCAGACCCCTCTGACCTGCTGCCTCCTGCTGCGCCGCAGGAAACAGCATCTCGGTGCCTTCTGCTACACGACTAGCAAGTCACTGGGGCCTTTTCCATTCTGGCCTTTCAAAGTATTGCCAAAACCCTGTTTTGACTCTTAGTAGCTCTGTTTTGTGAACACTGGTGATGTCGTTGGACTTTCCCTGAATTAGGTGTTCTCTCCCCAGGTGTTCCAGCCTTACCAGGGCTGACCTGGTGGTTCTGTACTCCCCAGTCCATAAGACCTGTTGTAAAGCCCTTGTCTCCCCCCAGGGCAACTGTTCGGCTCCAGGGAGAGCCTTGAGTGAGGCTTTATCAGCTGCTCCAGCCTTGGCTCTCTGGAAACAATCCCAGCTCCTGGCTCTCTTTGGGTAGCTGCTCTCATGTCTTCTACCTACAAATTCCTGAAACTCTTATCAAGGCAGGAATGCCAAGCAGCTACTGCCCGTTCGAGTTCAGTATTGGCTATTTTGTGTCCCTTGGTAGCAACACTGTTTTCTACAGACAGATCAAGGTTAAATGTAACCTTGCAATCCTCCGCCCCTGCACAATGCGCTGCTCTAGGTGGCTGTGGTTGGTTGTGCTTTGGTTTTTTACTTTTGTTTTTTGTGGGCCAGTAAGTATAGAACCTATGTAAAACAACTCCAAGTGTCTTAATCAAGTTAACCAGCCGCTTTGTATACTAAGGACCAAAGCAAAAAAACCAAAACGAAACCCTAGAATAAAAATCATTCCATTCAATGTTGCTTGTTTAGGGCAAAGTTGTGCTACTGAGGAACTGGGAGATTCCTGTGCTTAATCACGTGTGCCATTCCAGAAGTGCAATTTAACATTTATTTTACTGATTGTCTGACTCAAAGGTCGTGCCATGAGGAGTCCAAGTGGAAGTGTAAGGAGTTGATAAGCAGAGGTGTCCACAGCTCAGCATGGGGGGCCAGTGCTGTCATTGCTGTGGTGACCTCCCAGCCTGGTGCTGCTGGTCTTGGACAAAGTGCAACTCCTTTGCTATCACCAGACAGTGGGTGCCACATTTTTGACTCTTTGGTTTCTCTGAAGCTCACTTGTGTTGCAAGCTGACTGCAGGAGGGGAAGGGAGCAGAGGAGTGTGGCCCCTGCCAAGTGCTCTGGGAAGGAGTTCAGCTCTATGTTTTGTTTCAGACACCTGTATTAAGCTAGAATTGATTGGCCAGGGAGAAGTAAGGAGCACTCTGTGTGTCAGGCTTCAGTTGGTGCAGGATCCTCTCCTGCTGACAGCTGTTATCATAGGTGTTAAACCACTCTGGTTGCCTGAAGTCTCTGGTGCGCTGAGCCCTCGTGATGGCAAAGTGTTATTGGCAAGTAGTACATGAGCATGATGTGAAACGTGTTAGACTCTGAGTGAGCCTCTTACAGCATATGGTCTGGTCTGTACTGTCTGAATTGTGTTGATTTGCAGATATGTGATAGGAGTGATGCTCATCCTACAGACAGATAGCAAATCTTTTGTTTAAAAAATATATTTCGCTTTGTGTGTGTAACCAAGTTGGACAGAAAACAACTGTGCCACTGCTGTTTACATGACTACAATGTGTACTGCTCCTCTGTCAAATGTTACCATATGCCTTATGTGTTTCAAATGTTAATTAAAAGCATAACAAAACCTTCCACAGTATGCTGTTCAGGCTTCTGTTGCCATGATCCTGCTGCCCACAGCTCTGGGCAGGTTCAGTTTACAAAGTGTAACACTCCCAGCATGAGGAGATGCCTCTGCTCTCAGGCACAACTGTTATTTGTTGCCTTGAGTGTTGTTACTAACACCCTTCCTGGAAGGCAGCCCTGGTGAATTTTGTTTGCAAAGCCCTTAGCTGGGCTCTGTGCTTTGTGTCTGGGTGTCTCAGTAGCCAGGTGGGACTGAAGTGGGTGCCTAGGCTGAGGGTAAGACAAGGCATGAACAGCCACTACCAAACATGAGAATAAATCCTGTTTATTTGTATTTCTGCAGTTAAGAAACTGCCCTTGGGAGGCAGCTGTTGTGGGTGCTGAAAGCTGTTAATGTTCTCAAGAGAGCACCAGGTCACCTGCTGGCTTCAGAGCAGGTGCTGGGGAGGAGCTGGAGCATGGCACTGTCTGCTGAGGCCTGAACTGTCCGTGTGAAGAGCTGACAATAACGACAATTCATCTCTGGCCCAGGCTCAGGCAGCAGCTGAACTGGAACTGCCTGTAGTGGCAGGAGGTGGAAGAGACTTCCAGAAGCTGGGGCTGGACTAGGTGCAGACTCCTGCCCTGGTTTGTGTTGTGCTACTGAAAGCCACACAGGACTCAGCCTGAAATCAGCTGAAATAAGCTCTGTAACTGGCTGGCAGGACAGGCATCCAAGTGGAGCTGGAGTTTCTGGGAAGCACTAACCCAGGCTGAGGCTGCATGGGCAGGGATGGAGGTGCTGCTCTTTGCTAATATGCAGATTTCAAACACTTTTTCCTGAGCTGTCTCTGTTAAGCTGCAGTTTTCCCAGCAGGAAAGGAAGGCGAAGGGAAGCCACAGGCTGTGGCTGTGGGAGAATCACACAACACCCAGTTTCTTCAGAACTTTGTTGACCTCCTTGAGATACTGGGCATCTGGGTAGCCATTGCTGTGGGGCAGAGAGAGAAGCACTGTAAATCCTGCTGATGTGCCAAAACCACAGTGGGAAGCAGCCCTTTATTTTTGCCCCAAACTTCCAGCAGGGGCTGAGAGTGAAAGTGCTGCTCCTGGGATGTCCTGTTGCCTGCAGGCACAGGTCATACCCAGTGCTGGTTGCGTAGTGCTGTCATGGAAAAGGCTGTAAGTGAACAGGGCCCAGAACTGTGCATGGGGAACTTATGGGTTCCCACACCACGTATGGTTGTGGGATGGGCAAGGGCTTTTGCTCCAGCTGGAGGATGCCAGGGCTGGTCTGCCATGCCATAGCTGCCCTGCAAGCTGCAGCAAAGGGAGGCACCAACTCTGCCCCTGTGGGAGGGTGGAAGAGACATCCCTGCCAGGATTTGTTGAACTGGAGCCCATGGTTCTACTCCACCAATTGCTATAATACCCACAACCATACCCAGAAGCTTAGGATGAGCTGGGCCATACCTGGTTTTGCCTCCAGCCCAGGAGGTTTTGTGTGGGATAAGGCCCCATGTTACTTTTTCCTCTCCATTGCAGGACTTGATCTGGAATGTCAGCCCATGTTCAAATGCTTTCTTCAGCAGCATCGCTGTCTTCTGCCCTTCCCTGTTGTCAGGCAGGAAGGCACAAAACTGCCCCCCTTTGTAAGGCTGTCCTGGGCGGGGGTCCCCAACCTTAGAACAGGAATAAGACATTTTAAACAATGGCTGGAGTGCTGTGCCTATGAGGAGATTTCTAAGGTTTTGTCTAGCTTGAAAACAACACTGCTGACCACAGGCCCCATGGGCTGATAGTCACTGTCAACTAAACCCAGAGGTCACACAGGTTCTTGAGAAGCAACAAGCAGCTCAAAAACCAGGTGTGGAGATTTTTGCCTTTCATAGGTCAATACCTCTGCTGCTTTGCATGTGGAGTGGGGATCTGTGGCTGCTCTTTCCCCCCAGCCACCCTGACAGAACCCCCAGGTGGGTTACAGTGGTACAGGGAAGCCTTGGGGTGGTACCTACCCCCTGCACACCATCTGGGATGCTGTAAGTAACCTTAAGCGTTGGGTCTCGATAGTATCCAGGCAGGCTGTGAGACAGGGAGGAGATCTTGAATGTCCCCAAGATCTTGCAATTTGAGGCAGCTGAGGAGGATCTGCAGCAAGCTGGCTGCATACTGTCTGCTGCAAAACATGTCCTGCACAAGGCGTGACCACAAGGGCCCTGGCAGGTCACATCTGAGCCCTGGCAGGCATCACACTGGCCCAGAGGCATTGTGCTGCTTTCCTGTCCAAGGCTGGGGTCTCTTCTCTGCTGTGATGGGAGGTCATGCTCCTCCTGCTCATTGCTCCTGCTGCTTGGGAGCTGGGCCCTTCCCTGAGCCCTGGGCTCAGCTGTGGGTGCCTGTTGGGCCACAGCTGGTGGTGGCTCAGCCCTGGATAACCTGGTGGGCAGAGAGAGAGGAGCTCCATCAGTTGGAGGATCTGGAGAGTGCTGCTGTCCCATTGCTTCATTTTGGCCTCCTCTGCTCTTGTCTCTTGCAAACTGGAATCTGTCTGGCAGGACTTGTTTTCGCCGGGTGGTATCAGGCTCCCCCAGAGACAGCTTTGTCTTCCGCTGTTCCTGGGACTCCCTCAGAGCAGAAGGACTCAGCTTATCCCCTGCACCAAGGCTCAGAAGGCTGCTTCCTCCTCTCCCAGCCCCAGAATCAATGCAGCCCCTGGCCTCCTCCTGTCCCCTCCAGGGACTGGGGGACCTCTTTTCCTCAGCCTCTGGCGCCCAGGAAGCCCTGAGCACATCTGTAGAGTCTACTTTATTGCTGATGTTCAGGTGCTGTAGGGAATTCAGGCTGCCAGGAAGGGCTGCATCCAGCACTGGGTTATGGCTTCTGCTTGGCTGGATGACACTGGATTGCCCTGTACTCTGTGGTCCAGGAGACATGGAGGAAGACTTCGTGGCACTGAGCCTCCTGGAAGAAAATGTGTGGAAGGCCTCAGTCACTCCTGACAGCATCTCCTTGGGGCAGGCAAGACAGAGTTTGTGCTTGTCTTTGCTGAGTGCAACCTGGAGGGAATTTCCTTGCAAGAGGCTGCACAGTTCACTCAGGGCACTGTCATCTGGACCATCTACAGCGAGCTCTGAATAGCTCAGGCTCTGACACACCAAGTCAGGACACTTCTGCACAAGATCTTCCACCTTCCATTTAGCCTGGAACAGCCTTCTCCTGTCTGCTGCCTGCAGTGTCAGCACTGTGCAGTCCCCAGTGTGGCACTCCGAGATGTGCACCCCTGCTGCCCTGCACAGATCATCAATAGTAGCACGGCAGGCATGTTTCAGGTAAAACCACTGCAGAGAGTCCAGGCTCATTTCCTCACTCACACTGTTGCTGCTGCAGTCTCTGGAGTTGTTGCTTTCCTTTGACCTTGGCAGGGAGAAGCTGTTGGACCGTCGCAGCAGAGGCTTGGATGAAGAGGGTTTGGAGCCTAAAGCAGAAGAGGTCTGTGTCACATCACAGGTGCTGGAGGTGCCAGCAAGGGAGTGGTGCCCAATGGGACCTGTGCCTTTAGAGTCCTCAGGATGATGAAAAATGCTGTTTTCTTTGCCCACAAAGGGCAATGGCACCTTTTGTCCTGTAAGTCTGGTACTTCCTTCCCATTCTGTGGGGTTGTTCTGAGGCTCTGCTGCTGACCCCAGAACCTTATCTGTCACAGGGGTGGGAGGCTGATACTGCTGGGTCAGTGCTCTTGGGTTACTCAGACCAGGATCTTCTATCTCTGATGAATGTTTCCCAGAAAGCTGCATCTGTCCAACTGGTGGAGAATCCTGATTCAGCAAGAGGCCCTGGCGAGCCTGAGACCTGTCAGCTTTCAGGGCTCTGAAGTTGGCAGCTAGCTTGAACTCAGCCTTCAGCTCTGGCCTGCCTGGGCTGTGTCTTGTGGCTTGTCCTGTGTCTTGTGAAGTATCTGCAGGCACTTTGGCCAGGGGTAGCAGAGCCTCTGTGGTACCAGAGGTCACAAGATGTGCGGGCTGGGAGCTGCTCAGGCTGTCAATCATGTGTGCAGCACCTCTCCTGGTGATGGAATCCTGAAGGTACTGCTTGGCCTGGGACACATCAACAAGGTTTCCAATAAGATAAATCTGCTTCACATCCTCATGGCAGAGCAACTGGGGATATAGCTTCTGCAGCTCACGTGTCAGACCCCTGAGTGCCTCGCTGTCCATTCCCAGCCCTCCCTTAGCAATCTTCTCCTTGCGCAGGCTCACCTCCAGCTGCTGGTAGAGCTGCTGCAGGGCCAGGTGGGCCTTTTGCAAAGCCTCCATGCCCCCAGACAGACCTCCAGATGGTTGGAGGTACAAGATGGCAATGCCATCGCCACTAACATCCACCACATCCACATGATTTTGGCGCAGCACACGCTGGTACTCAGCAGCACAGAACTTCTGCATGTACAAGTAAATGTCCAAATCCATTGCTAGGGAAAAGTCTTCCAGCTTCCCCGAAAGTTCCACAGCTTTCCCATCCACTGGGCTCTGTGGTGATGGGACTTTAGCTGCCATTTCATGCACCTGGTCCCAGTTTGGCAGCTTTGCTGTCTCTTGTGCTGACTTGGCAGAGTCAGGCACTTGCTGGTGGTCATGCACTCCCATCTCTTTGGCCCCACGGCTGGAAACTGGCAGGTGGATCTCCCCAGTGGCTTGGCTCCTGAGGTTCAGGCTGCCTAGCAGATCCCTGCTGAAGGTCTGCAGCTCAGTGAATGGTCCCTGGACTACACAGTGCATATTCTTTGAGTTGAAGCTGAACCGTACATTGCTGTAGTCTCTGTGCAAGTCCCTCAGGAGGGTTTTGCCCGTGGGAAGCTTGCTATAGTCAATTGTCAACCATGCACGTATGAAGATCTGCAAAGTAGACAGCAAGGGAGTGAGAGAGCAAGGACCAAAACCAACCCCTTTCAAAGGCACAGAAGGCAAGTGCACCTGGCCCCTGCATTACTATGACACAAGAGATGAAACAGAGTCTTCCACCTCTCTCCCTCAGCATCCTACTTTCAAGAGAGATGGACCCTGACACAGACAGGATCAAAAGACCCAGACTAAGCAACTCCTTGACCTTTGCTAAAAGCTTTCTGCAAACAAGGAATCAGAGGGGGAAATTGCACAGAGATAAGGCCACATTTCTACACACTGGGAGCTCTCCAAAAAGCCCAAACCCAAGAAATCCACTATTGTTTCTGCATCTGAAAGGCAGTTACCCTCTTGCCCTTGCAGAGCTTCAGGTGCAGATCCTCAAGCAGTTTTGGCACCACATGCTTGCAAAAAGGTCTGCAAGGCCAGGCTAATTCCTATGCCCTTGTTTTTGGGGCTCAGACATGAAAACACAAGACTGCCACAATGTCTTGAGACTGGAGGGAGGGGCAAGAACTCTCCCGTGCTTCCCAGACACCAGCATGTCTGTATCCTAAGCTTTCCTAAGAAGGAGAGAGGAACAATACACTGTACCTCCAGCTGATGACATGGCAGAGGCATTAACAAGATCCCCTGTGTGGCACCAGATGGACTGGGGAAAAGAGCCTGTTCTCTCCAGCCTATCCTTCATTTGACAGGCAGAAATGCCAGATGACCGAGCGCACAGCCTGCCTGGCTGTCCCTGTGCTAATAGCTCAGAAAAAAATTCTTCATTTGAATATGAATGAAAATGGATTTAAGTGTAATTTGGATGAAAGGAGACAGTGAGGTCTCCTTTCCAGAGCTGTCTGCCAGGCACAGAGTCAGTGTGGGAGCAGCTGGGGCTCTCATGGCCCCTCAGTACCTCATCAGGGCTCAGCTCTGCAGCATATGGGGTCACCTCCAGTGGGTATTGAGTCCTTCCGATTGCCAGCACGTGGTTTTTCACCTTCAGGGTCCTCTGGGCCACTGGTGGGAAAAGCAACCCAGACCTGAGTCAGCCCAGCCAAGGGGCAGCAGAGGGGCTGTGGGGCTGTGGACAGTGGGACAGGGGATGGCAGGGCTGGGGACAGCAGGACAGGGGACTGCAGGACAAGGGAATAGTGGGGCTGGGGATGGTGGTGTTGGGGATGGCAGGACAGGGGATGGTGGGGCTGGGATGGTGGGACTGGGGACGGCGGGAGAGGGAATAAAGGGGCTGGGGATGGCGGGACAGGGAATGGTAGGGCTGTGGGACAGGCCGAGCCACCGAGGGTCCCACGGGAGTTACCTTCTGGCGCCTCGAAGGTGATGAGGGCGCAGGACGGAGACCCGGGCAGCACCCGGACATCGGCAATGTCCCCGCCGCCGTTGCGGGAGCGCAGGAAGTGGATGGTCAGCTTGTCGGCCAACCTGTCGGCAGGCAGCTCGGCGGGGAAGCCCTGCACCCTCACCGTGCGGCCCGCCATGCCCGCGGGGGCTGCAGCCCGGGCTGCCACACCGGAGCGCCTCCCGGGAGCCCCGATGGCTGCTCCCCCTCCTCGGCCCCGGTCCCACCCGGCTCTGCGGCCCCTGCCCGGCCCCGGCTCCGCTCTGGCCCCCGCCCCGGCCCCGCTGCGGAGAAATGAAAGCGAAAGCGGAACGGCCCCGCCCTGGGCCCGCGGGAAGGCGCAGCTCAACCCCGCAGAGCCCGGCCGGGAAGGGCCCAGCCTGGCCCAGCCTCCCCCAGGCCCCTGCAGGCAGCGCCCGGCCCGGCCCGGCCCCAACACGACAGACACGGTGCTCCCAACAAATGCTTTAATTTCCGCTGTGCCCGCGGGCCGACGGACACACCGAGCTCCTCAGCCTCGGGCTGACAGTGCTGGCCACGACTAGCCCAGAGCTGGCCAGGGCTAGCTGCGGTCCTCCACGAACACGGCCACCCCTGTCCGCCCTGCTGGGACGTAGGCGAGGGCATCCACCTCCCCGCCGCCGCGGCTGGCCTTCTGGAAGTGGATCTCCAGGGTGTCTCTCATGGACTCCTCACTCAGCACATCGGGGATGCCCGAAATCAGGACAGTCCTGGGGCAGCGGGAGGGCTGGAACTGGGCAGAGCAGGGGTGAGCTGCAGAGCAGTGCAGGGAGAAGGGCTTCAGGGCCCCCCATCTGTGCTGCCTCAGCCCAGGCTGGCAGGTGCTGCTTGCACAGGGTTCATGCCCTTACCTGCAGGTCAGTGATGTCTCCGTTCATGCATGGTGATATTTTGATTTCGTATTCCCCTCCCTTAATAAGCGCCAGGATGTGTCCTTTCTCAATCAGCCGCTCTGCCACTGCACATGGAGAGGAAAGCCCTGAGCTGTCCAGGTCCCACGTAAGCTCCAGGGGAGGTTATGTCCCTGGCACAGGCACCAAGGTTGAGCTGCCCAGCTCATTGCTCAGCTCACCCGCACCAGCACAGTTTTGGGGGAGGCAGGACATCCTGGGGCTCACTCTACCTTCCCTGTTCCCCAAACACATCTTCATCTGCTCTCAGATCTCCCCCCAAAGCAGGCTGGGCTGCTCCACCCTTGCCAGTCACCCAAGCCCAGCACACCCCATGCACCTCCATCCTGTGTGAAGGTCAGCACCACCAGGCCAGAGTCATCCAGGAATTCCCTACGCTCCACCTCGCTGCCCCCATTCTTTGTCTTGCTGAAGAAGAGCTCCAGCTTGTCCAGCAGGTCGTCCTTGGCTATGTCCAGGCTGGGCAAGTCAGACACAAGGATGCTCCTGCTGCTCTGAGTCAGCCTCATCTGTGGGTGGCACCAGCCATTCAGTGCCAGGGCAGGACTGGCCCCAGAGCTCAGTGGGGGTGAGTGGGGCTGGCAGCAGTGCCCTGGCAGAGGCAGGTTCAGACAGGGGGAAGCAGTGTGCCCAGGGCAGCTCCATGGCAGGGGCAGCAGGGGTCTCACAGGCCATACCTCGAGGGCAGATGGCAGCATTATCTCCACTGGCACTGCCTGCACTCGCATTCTGCACCAGTCGAGCTTCTCCAGTTCCTCCCCACAGCTCAGCTCCACCACATGCTCCCTCATCTCTATGATCCTCTGGGCCACTGCGAGCAGGGAGAGCCCCCAACACAGGGGAGTGACTGTCCCCTCCCAGTGCTCTACAGGATGGGACACGGCACAGCAAACGCTTTGGGGAGGGGCACAGCCCCACACAGGACAGGCAGAGGGACAGCACCAAACTCTGGCACAGGAAGGGGACACAGAGCAGGCCCCAAAATGATCGAGCAGGACACGTGGCCAGGGCAGTGCTCTTCTCACACTTACCTGATGCCTCCTCAAAGGTGATGAGAGCTGAGCCCCCTGGCAGAGGGTAGTGGATCAGCGGGGTGAGCATCAGCTTGTTCATATCCTGCTTGTTTACTACAAGTCCTTTAAAGATCATGTTCTTTTCTGGCAAGGCATTCAGCATCTAGGTTCAAGTACAGACAGCACATGGAGGAGACTGGATGCTGCACAGGGCATGTCCCTGCCAATCCACAGACTAGAAAAAAACTCATGGCTCAAATAAACTGCTGGAGAACCTCAGCAGAGTCTCTCCTAGGGTCTGGCTGTGCCTGGAATCCCAGAACCATGACCAGACCTCCTGGCCCTGGCAGAGGAGCTGCCTGCTAGCAGCAGCTGTTCCAGTCATCACACAGTGCCCAGCTGCAGCCTCTCCAGCCAGGCTTGCCCCTTGCCAGCAGACCCAAGTGCCCACACACACTCTGTTACCATCACAGGATCACTCCAGAGGACCCTCTTCTGCAATCCTTCCAGTTTATTTTTCAGGACCTGCTTCTCCTGCTTCAGTCTGTTGTTCTCCTCCTTTGCTGCATGAATCTGGAAGGAAGGAAAGTGGGGGCAGTGGGGAACACCAGGACACGAGGGGCTACAGTAACTTCTGTTCTGAGCACAGCACTGTTCTTGGGCACACAGCTCCACCCGCACCATTCTCCTGCTCTTGACTGCCTGCAGCCCTGCCCCGGGTCCTCTCCCTTGAGGACAACCCTCCCTTTGTCACAGCACCGCTTCACTTCTCAGCACAGGCCTTCTGTTTCCCCTGAAACCTCCACCCGATCTCAAGCAAGTGATCTCAGAGCAGCGACCGGCACGATGCAGCCCCTGCACCCCCTGCCACCCTTCCAAGCCAAAGACACATGCACTGAACACCGACCTCGTGGGCTCTCTCTATATCTCCATTTAAAGACATTTGTTGTTCAAACATTTTATTAAGTTCTTCTTTCTTCAGCTCTTGTGTCCTTTGCTCTGCAGCTGCCTTGGCCATTTGTAGCTTTGTACGGTCTTTTTCCAGAACACTGTAAAGCTCCTGTGAAAAGCACCATCAGACAGCAAGACCCTGCAGACATTGTGCCCCACATCAGCCACCCAGCCCTGGCTGTGCCTTTGGGAATGAGCCTGGATCCCAGAACAGGCTCTCTTCTCCATGGCATTGCCCCTCTCGGCCGCCTTTGACTCATAATCGAAGAAAAGACACTTGAGCTCTGGGGCAGGGCCGGCCGGGCAGATTCCTGACGCACCCCCTCTGACGGATGCAGCCAGACCCACCTTGCACAGCTCGATCTCCCGCCGGAGCTGCTCCAGACTCTCCCAGCTGTCGTCCTGCGGGGCCTCGTGGGGGGGCAGCCGGATGAAGGAGTCCTAAAGACAGGAGGTGTCTCAGCCGAGCTGCACCACCGCCCGGCCCGCAGCTCCCCGCGGCTCGGCTCTTCCTCACCTCCTCCGAATCCATCCTGGCGGCAGCACGGACGGCAGCCCCGGTCCCGAGGGGAGCTCTGTCCTGCCCTGTCCGCCGGGACCCCTCCCCGTGCCCGGTCGCTGCTGCCCGGGGCCAGCACCCGCTCCCGCCTTTCGCTTTCGCTTTCTCGGCCCCGCCCCGCCCCGGTCCCCTCCGAGCTCAGCCCCGGCCGCGGCGAAAGGCCGGGCCTGCCCAGCCCCGCCCGACATCCATCACCCCAATCTTCCTCCCGATTCCCGCCCCGCCTACCTCGCCTTCCCTGAGCACCCACCCGCCCCGCCAGTAGACCACTAGACCAGCTAGTAAATACCGAAATAACCTCTTCCCGCCCCGTTCTTGGATTTACACAGCAACCCAGCTCCTGCTGCCCGGATGGCCATCAGCCAGCACTGCCCCTGTTCAGGAACTTAACACCCACAGGGGGACATCACACAAATCACCACGCACCCAGATGACACCTGGATCACTTATTTGCATTCCCTCTCTCACCCTTTTTCTCACAGGGATTGACGCAGTTTTGGGAATAAGAGATTTTCACTGAACACCACAACATCAACCACCATGCAGCTGCAGAAGGGAAGCACAGCCCCAGCCCCACATGGAGCAGTCTCAGAGGTGATACCTGCACCAGTGGCTCTTGCTGCCCCAAAGCACCACAAACATGCTGACAAGTCACCTGGACTGCAATGGCTTTCCGAATTCTTAAGAGACAGATCACACATGATCATACCACAAAGGCTATTGCTTATTTGTTAAATAATGAATAAAACATATATTTTAATAAACATTTATTGATGCAACCTTGTTACACCCTTAGAATCGCAGCTTCTGGAAGAACCACTTATTCTTTCCTGTTTTGTACCTGAAAGAGAACACACAGGTTAGAGAAGGATCTGTACTAGCAGATAACAGCACCAAACCCATACCTGAGCTGTCCCAGACAGACAGAATAGCTCACCCAGAGGCCATTCATCTGGTCTCTTTGGCTTGGACTACAACTAAAACCACTTTATATATTGAAATTCCAAGGGAAGCATGTGCCAGGTTCCAGATTTGTCATGAAGGACACCTGCACAGTGACAGTTTCCACCACAGCAGGCACAAGCACAGGACATGGCCATCCTGCTGGATACCTCATGTGGAGGGCAGTCACTGGGAGATGGACTCAGAGAACAGCTCAGGGGCTGCCTGAGACACTCTGTGTCCCACTGAGGCCCCACAGCTCCAGAGGAAGGAGTTTCCAAATAGAAAACCATAAAGATCAGAAACCCAAGCACTCCCATGCAAAGCATCAGCACTGCCCTGCCCCCCCAGCCCAGTGATAAGAGAGAGGATGAACTGGCAGCATGTTATCAGATCATCCCCTGGCACCTGAAAGGCCCTGCACAGCCTGGCATGATGCTGCACACACATGATAAACATACACACAGTGCTGCACACGCGATGCTGCTGCACACATGCACAGGTGCAAAGAACATGCTCAACAAATGTGCATGCAAGGAAGCTGGGGCAGAAGTGCCAGCTTGGGAGACTCACAGGCTGTGGCACAGCCACACCAAGTCCTCACCCTGGGGATGAGCACCAACACCACTGAAGAGATGAGCTCCCAACTCACCTTTCCTCAAATTTCACCTTGGCTTCACGTCTTGCTTTGCGTTTCAGAGCAGGATCCCTGAACACATCCTTATTGACAACTGTTTTGTCCAGGGGAATATCCACAGAATACCTGGGAAAGAGAGCAGAATGGTTCAAAAAGGGCATGGTACCTGGCACAGGGCTGAAAACCAAGGGAGCCAGGACCAGTCAAATGCTTATACTACTGACAGGTCAAGCCACAACTCATAAAATCTCCTCAGTTTAGGAATCACCAAGTCACTAAAGCAGTCTCAGTTCAGCCTATAAAGAAAACAGCCACACGCTCTCTGAGGGATATGCAGTTCTGTTCGACATGGAGCATGGGAGCTGCTCTGGGAGCAATGAGGCACAGTAAGAAATGGCTCTGACAGCCTCACACCCTCACAGCTGTCTCAAACTGCTCATCTGCTGACACCCCCGAGCAAAACAAAGATCAGTATGGCTGAAATAAGAGTCGGCTGCCTCATTCCAAAAGTTCATTCATGCTTCCATTCAGCCTCAGATCCCCAACTCCCTGTTTTTGTAGAGCCTGAGCCTCACATTCACTCAACCACGGCATTAACAGTCCTCCTGATAACACCCGGTATTCAGCAGAGAATACAAGAACCACTAAAGCAACCAAGACTCCTCCAGCCCTGCCGGCAGCAGCACTCCGGGGGCCGCAACTCACCGGGTGGGCATCAGGTGGTTGTAGTTGTAAACCTTCACGAAGGACTTGATTTTGGACCTCTTGGCGATCTTCTTCTTGCCCATGGCAGCAGTCACCTTCCGCGGGTAGCGGTCGATGCCGGCCACCAAGGCGTGGCTGTACGGCCGGTCCGAGGTGCCATCATCGATGTTCTGAAACAAACAGGCCGCGGCGGCGATGGCACCGAGGAGCGGCGATGGCACCGAGGAGCGGCGGCCGCACGGGCCCGCAGGAACCCTGCCCGTGCCGCAACCCCGAGCTCCCGCCCGCCCCGGCACGACCCCGAGCACCCGCGCTCGGCAAACCCCGCCGGCTCAGCCCCACGCTCACCTTCACGATGACGGCCTTGCGCCCCGAGTAACGGCCGGCCAGCACCAGCACCACCTTCCCCGGCTTCATGAACTTCCCCATCTCTGCGGAGGCAGCAGCCGGCAGTCAGACCGGGTCCGCGCCGCGCCCCGGCCGCCACCCCCGCGGATGCCGACGGATCCCTCGCCCGCCCGAACTCACCGAAGCTCCGCCGCGATGGCGCCCAGGCCGGAAGAGAAATGTAAACCGCACCTCCCACCCAAACCCCGCGGCACTGCGTCACTTCCGTGCGTCACGGGGAGCCGCTGCGGACACCGAGCGGCGCTGCCGGCTGTCTGCCCGCCCCCTCTGCCCCTTCCCGGGCACGGCGGAGCCGGCTGTCCATGCCCCCCACCCCTTCCCGGGCACGGCGGAGCCGGCTGTCCATGCCCCCCACCCCTTCCCGGGCACGGCGGTGCCGGCTGTCCGTCCCGCCCCATCCCGCTCGGGCACGGCGGTGCCGGTGCCTGCCCCCTCTACCCCTTACGGGCACGGCGGTGCTGTCTGCCCGCCCCCGCAACCCCTTCCCGGGCACGGCGGTGCCGGCTGTGCTTCCCCCTCCACCCGCCCCGAGCACGGCGGTGCCGGCTGTCCGCCCCCTATACCCCTCCCCGGGCACGGCGGTGCCGGCTGTCCGCCCCCTATACCCCTCCCCGGGCACGGCGGGCTCCGCGTCACAGCCCCGGTAACGGACAAAGCACACAGCACGGCGGCAGGCTCGGCCCACAGGTACTACAGCGGTATTTAATACACCCCGCGGCACACGGGCTCCACTGACCCCCGCACAAAAGCCTGGAACAAGGAGCTAGATCCGTTGGGCAAAGCACCCGGCAGCCCAAGGGACACGGATCTGCCCCCACCTTCTACATCCACCTTGGGGAGGTCAAGTCCATGCACTGGGCAACCCCCAAGGTGCCTCAACACCTGCCAGCTCCCTCCTCCATGAGGGATCATATGTGCGCATGGTGTACAACAGAGACTGTGAGAAATAATCACAAAGGAGCTCAGCTGCACATCCCAAGGGCCTTTCCCCATCCCTAGGCCCCGTGCCCAGGCCTCTGCCCCCCACCTGAACAGTCACTGGCCACTGGGCTAGGCAGTTTGGCTCGAGAGCAGCAGGGATGGAGCAAGGTGAGGTGCTGCCCAACCTGCAGCCTCCAGCCGTTCTGCAGGGGCAGCATCAGACAACACACTTCCAGCATCATGACACCCTAAGATTTCCATAAAAGCAAATACCAAAGAGACAAACTTGGTCTTACAAAAGCCAGGCTTCTTGAGCCCAGCAGCTGCCTACTAGTGGAAAATGGATGATCTACAATTAAAAAAAACACATCAAAAAGCATCTTTGATGTTTTTCAGCTGCCGAACAGCCAGGTCAACTGGGAGGTTGAACTTCAAGTTGCTCAGGCGACTGAGGAGGGTGAGCGCACTTTCGAAGCCTGTGCTGGCCATGTAGCTCCAGGGCTGGTAGTGAGACTGAACCAAAGCTCCAGACTTGCAGATGAGGTTGAGCCATGAGACCAGGCGCTGCTCGTTCAGAGCCATGCACACCAGTGCCTTGAGCTCCGAGTCTGCACTGCGCTTGAAGGGGCTGTGCTCTGTGAGCACCGTGTGGATGGCTGTCAGCAGGCTCTGCTTGGGGGTTGCCACCACTGCTCCTGTCACAGGCAAGGCGAAGGCCTGGGAGAGCTTGCGAGCTGGGGATTCCACAAAGGCTTGTCCATTCTTAGCATTGTAATACTTGACAAAGAGTTCCCAGGGGTGCATGGTCCGTGGCGAGGGCGTGAACGCAGGAATCAAGCATGCGATGGGAGCCAACACCAGGCTCATGCCTGGGGAAGAGGCATAGAGCCCGTGAGCCATCAGGTCCCGCAGAGCAATCGTCAGTTCCCTGCGCACAGCCAGAGTCAGCTCGTCTCTGCCTCCAAGGGGAATCTCCTGCAGCTCAGAGGAGCAGATAACATGCTCTGCCTGCTGGTGTTTCAGGGCAAGCTGCCTCACCCGCTCCACCGACAATTCCAGATTCTTAATTAAGGGGGAGAAGTCCTGGTTGTCTTGGTCCTTCTGCCAGAGGGTGCGAGGGATCTGACCTGTGGCACAGCCAAACTGGCTGACAGCAAAGATCTGCAGCACAGCCAGCACACGGCGCATGAGCTGCAGGCCTGTTTCTTGCATCCTTCTGGTATCTTCTGGGTTCACTGACCAGGTTAGAAAAGAGAAAAACATACTCTCAATACAGAGTCAACAACTCTGCTTGCTCATATACACAAAGGGAGTGCACATGTCTGCAAATTCTATCAGGCCAACGTTCTGACTAGCAGCAGGTGCCTCAAGCTACATTACTGCATTTTCAGTAGGTTCATGGGATAAGGAGGGAAGTCTCAAACTCTACGAACACTGGATCCCCCTGGCTCACTGCACCTGCTCACAGAGCTCAGAGCTTGAAGATCACCAATTACCGTGCGCTTTGCACCAAGTTTCAGTAGTCTCTTCCTGACCCCCACTGAGGACCAAGCCCACCCTCTGTGCCACATGTTCAGCCTCTGTGACTACTCTGAGGATCCCATGGAAGGAGGGTAAAGGAACAGGGCACAGGCCTTCAGCAGAGGGAGTGTGGAAGCACAGAAACCAGCTGCCAGGAAAAAGCAGAGAATGACTGGTTTGTGCTCATTAAAGCTCCAGGGAGGTGAGGAGCTTTGCTGGCAATGTTGAGCCCAGCAGTGCCCACCTCTGTTCCCAGAAGGCCGGGTGCTGGGTTTGTAGGAGCCTCCACAGTCACAGTGTCCATCTTCTGCCTTGCCAGAGCTTCCAACTTCATCTACAAAAAGGATTTCACATCATTATTACACATTTGTGTATTTCAGCTGCATATCCCAAGTATTAAGGTCAACATTCCTCAGATCCCTCTGGACCTCTTTTGCCACTCTATTGATACTTTTCCTCACCATCAGTTTAGAGAGATTTGTACTTTCCCGTGACCCAGAAGCTGTTTCTGCATCTCCCAACATCAGTGACCTCCCTCCTCATGACTACGTCAGGGAATTACAAAACAATTCAGTCTGCTCATTCAAAAACTCATCACTGACCCTGAATGAAGTTGATGAACATTTCAAGGTCCCTTATCTGGGTCTTCAGTTGTTCCACCAGCTGCTCCTTCACCCTGGCTGGATTCACAATCTGTGCTATGGCAGCATCCACCCGCTGTCGCAGTTCCTCCGGAGAGAGCGTTGCAATATCTTCACTCAAGTCCATGTCCAGCTTCTTTATCAACTCATTTATAATCATCTGCAAAACACAGGTGAGCAGCACAATTTCACCATGAGGCACTGCTGCCCAGGAGCTTCAAATACGCCTTTTCCAGAGATTCCCCCAGAAACATGACACTTTTGCTGCACAGAAATGATTGCAAAAGACACAGGGCAGGTTCACACACATAGGTAAACTCCTGACACCCTGTTATAGCTGCAGGTGAAAATACAGATTGATGAGTGCCTACAGTCTGTAAGATACTCACAAGGGCAAGGAAATACAGCAGGAGGATTTGTGAACCTTACCCGTTGTCTTTCCATAACCACAGACTGTGGCAGAGAATCATAGCTGCCCTCTTGGTAAGCAAAGGTCTCCAGGTCATCCAGCTGTGTCTTGAGCTGCAGGATCAGCTCTTTCTGCTTCTCCTTCTGGGCCTCAATTTGCTCTTGCTTCTCTTGCTCACCCTGAAAAAAAGTTATCAGTAAATAAAATTGAAGACCTATTGTCATGTCCAAGCCCCAGAGAACAGGATTATGACATGAGGAGTGTTT
This sequence comes from Lichenostomus cassidix, assembly GCF_008360975.1. Classification (NCBI taxonomy): domain Eukaryota; kingdom Metazoa; phylum Chordata; class Aves; order Passeriformes; family Meliphagidae; genus Lichenostomus; species Lichenostomus cassidix. The sequence goes on from NC_139507.1 coordinate 2,589,367, forward strand.
CCTGCAGCTCATGTACTTCACTAGAGAGCACTGCAAACCAGTCTGAGAGAAAAATGTGTCAGAGCACCAAGCAGACATGCCAGCTACATCACTTCATCTGAGATAAGGGAGGGGAAACACCGAAACACCTCTCCAGACCTCCTGCATCCATGTCCTGTCCCACAAGGCCAGGATCCAGGAAGAAAGCAGCCAAATAACATGTACATATCACAGATCCTGAGTCACCTGTGCTGTACCAGGGCGTGGAGCGGTGACACACCACTCAGGGCTCTAGGGCACATCCCTGCAAGCTGGCTCCGAGTCACCAGGGGCCTGTGCATGTCTGCCACTGAGCTCTGAGCAAACCCCAACACCCCGGGCAGTGCAGTTGCCGAGCTCCTCCCGGCAGCGGGACTGCAGCCGCCGCTAACAAGGTGTTCAAGCCGGGTCAGACCCACACCGACCCCGGGGCTATGCCCAGCAAAGGCCCCACTCTGCCCTGCCGCGGGCACTCACCGGGGCGGCGCCGAGGCCATGGGGAAGCGGCGCGGGGCAGCCGCGGAAGGCGAAGTCCTCGAGGTCGCGGAGCAGGCGCTGCTGCTCGGCCGGGCCGGCCCGGGCCACCTGCCGCAGCCGGAACTGCACCTGCGCGAAGTGCGAGGCGAGCGCCAGCAGCGCCCCGTGCAGCCGCCGCCGCTCGGCCCGCAGCCGCGGCAGCGACTGCGGCGACCCGTCACCCGTGGCCGTCGCCTCCTCGTCCTCCTCGTCCTCGTCCTCCTCCGCCGACACGGCGCCTACCGGCGCCCAGCGCTCGCCAGGGCCCAGCGAGCCGCACTCCCCCTCCATAGCCGCCGCTACCGGCGCCGCGACACCGCCGCCATCTTGCCGACGCGGGGCGGGGCCAGGGGCGGGGCCAGCGCGCCCCCTGGCGGCCCGGCGCGGTGGCTGAGGCGGCCCGAGGGGCGCCCGCCGAAGGGGACGGGGCGGGGCGGTGACAGTCGCGGGCTGGCTGTCCCGGTTGGCTGTCCCGGGTTGGCTGCCCCGGGTTGGCTGCCCCGGTCCCGGCCTGCCCTGCCTGCCCGCGCCCCCGGCCCGAAATAGCGCGGGGCGGGGTCGGCACCGCCATGGCGAGGTGAGCACGGCCGGGACGGGACTGGCAGCGCCCGGAACCCTTGCACGGCGCCCGGTGGCCGGCCGAGGCACCACCCGAGAGGACCCTCCGACCTGGAGCAGAGGGGAACGGCGCCGGCCAGGCAGAGGGGAGCGGACACAGGCCGGCCGGGCCCCGCCGACTGCCCGGCCAGGGGCGTGTGGGGCGGGAGAGGGGAGCGTCACATGGCCACTGTCCACCGCTCACCGCCCGCCCGGCTCCCACCGCCAGGCCCGGGGCTCGGCCCAGGCAGAGCCCGTGTCCGGAACCCCTTCTCGGCCCCCCATCCGTGCCCCGCTAGGACCCTGCTGAGCACTGCTGGGCACCGGGGAAATGCCCGCGGGTGATACCCGCTGTTCTGCTCTTCTCCAAGGCAACCTGCAAAGACACTGTGGTATGACCGCCCGCGGTACGTGTACCTGGAGTTCTGTGTCGAGGACAGCAGGGACGTGAAGGTCATCATCGAGGACCAGCGCCTGGTGTTCAGGTGAGCTGCCACTGCCCTGCCGACCGACATGGTCCTGCTCTGAGGGTGGTTCAGAGAACCGGGAGGACTCTGTGAGAGGAGAGCACACCCGGCCTCAACCTTCTCCTAAGCCAGGTTGTTACGATATTTTGGCAGTTGCAAGAATGCAGACGGTGTGGAGTTCTACAATGAGATCAACCTGTATGCCAGGGTCAACTCCAAGGTGAGGTTTCCCACCAACAAACTGTTCTCCAACAGCCTGTCAGGCTCAGAGTCAGAGCCAACCTGTGTAGTCTTGAGCAATACTGCTTTGCATTGAAAGCTTCCCATCCTGAGAGCTTTAGTAGGGTGAGCCTGACAGACCCTGGGGCTGATGCTCACAATGCTGCCTTGAGCCAGAAACGACCTATCTCTGTGGTTCTGTGTCCCCCACAGCCTGCACAAGGCTGAGCTTTAACCCTGTGCAGAGAGGAGCTTGGTGGACACTAAGGCACCCCGATCTCTTGGCAGGACTCACGGGAGAAGCGTTCTGACCGCTCCATCACGTGTTTTATGAGGAAGTGGAAGGAGAAAGTAGCCTGGCCACGCATCACCAAGGAGAACATCAAGGTGTGTGTGGTGGCTGTCAGCCAGGACCAGCCTCAGTGTGTGTGGTATCCCCACTCAGCATCTTGTGGCTCCTAGGAACCAACGTGCCCTCAGGACAGACACAGAGGCCCCCACAGGGGGCCAAGACAGAGCTCCCAAAAAGCCTGACCTGATACTCACCACTAGTGCACAAACTTCTGCCCTTCAGGAAGGATGTGGCACCCCTTTCCTTGACACACTCAGGCTCAGGACCAGTGCTTGTAGGCAAAGGGACAGTCCTTGCTTCCTGCCTTTCCCCAGTCTGAGAAGGCCCCTCTCCTGTGCAGGAGCTGCCCCTGGGCTGCGTGTCCCTGCGGTGCTGCTCTCCCCCTCAGGGGATGCTCTTTGTGCCCACAGCCAGCCTGGCTCTCCGTGGACTTTGACAATTGGCGAGACTGGGAAGGAGACGAGGAGGTGGAGAGGGCCATGGTGGAACAGTATGCAGAGGTGAGCTGGGCCGCCAGCCTCAGGATCCTGGGGCACATCATGTGGGTGCTTGGGATGGGGGGACACCAGGCATTTGGGAGTCTAGCTGTCTGTTTCCCATCCAGATGCTGGAGAAGGTGACAGAAAAAGCCCCCCCACCAGCCATGGATGACCTGGATGTAAGTACCACCTGGCAGCTGCTTCCTAATGCCCTGCCGAGCACAGCCCACCCCCAGCGTTCTGCCGGCTCCGGGACACCGGCAGCAGCTCCTGCTGCACCCCTCGGGCAGCCTAGCCTGGAGCCAGTGTGGAAACGCTCTCCGGGACAACTGGCTGATGCCACCTGCTGCAACCGGGGCCAGCCCGGTCTCGGCCCAGTCCCTGGCACCTCGCTCCTCCCTCCCGCAGGATGACTGAAGCCAGGCCCCTGGGGACACCGCGGCTGCAGGAGGCCACCCGGTGCACCGGTAGCACGCACCGAGGAGCAGCGTGGGCAGGGTTCTCCGAGGAAGCGGGGCTGCCTCGCCGCGGGCAGCGCTCCCGACCCTGGCCGGCGGAAGCGGTCCGGTCTCTCGTACCCGGTTACTCGCACGGGGCAATAAACGTGAACTGCCGCAAGCGTCTGCTGTGCGCTCGGGCTGCCGCCGCTCGGGCTGCCCGGGAGCTATCCACTCCCACCGCCGGGAGCGCGCCGGCGCGTCACCCTGCAGGCTCCGCCCGCTCCCGGCACGGCGGCCGCTGCCGCCAGTCTTTGTCTCTCCGCGGCCGCTGGTCTCGTGTCGCTTCTGCCAAGCGGTCGTGATGGTGTTCCAGTGCCAGCGGGACAGCTGGGCCCGGCAGGTATTGTCGGGCCGGGGCCGGGGCGTGAGGCAGGCCCGGGCAGCCCCTCACGGCGCCACCGTCTCTGTCTCAGTTCACCACCAGGGTGGTGTCGTGCCGGGCGGCGGAGCTGCGGCCCGAGGGCGGCGGGGAGCCGGTGCGCGGGTTCCAGGTGGTGCTGGAGGACACCATCCTCTTCCCCGAGGGCGGCGGGCAGGTACGGGCCGGGCCGGGCGGAGCGGGGCGGGGGCCGGGCCGGGCCTGGCTGGCGGCACTGATCAGGTCCCGTGTCCGCAGCCGGATGATCGCGGCCTCATCGGGGACGTGCCGGTGCTGCGGGTGACCCGGCAGGGCTCCGAGGCTGTGCATTTCGTGCCGGCCGCGCTGGAACCGGGCACTGAAGTGCTGTTGTCGCTGGACTGGGAGCGCCGCTTCGACCACATGCAGCAGCATTCAGGTCCGTGCCGGTACCGAGGGTTGCCCGGTAACTCCCCGCGGGGCGTGCCGGTGGGGCGGCCTTGGGCGGGGGTTGGTCAGTGCCCAGCGTGTCCCCACCGTGGTCAGGGCAGGGAGAAACCCGACAGCTCTATGTGCTCAATCTGTTCCCGGGACTGCTGTGGGCAGCAGGTGTCCCTCTCCTCGGCTTGTAAACAAACCCACCGAAAACAGGTTTGGAAGGGAAAGTTGAACCTGCTTTGCAGTCCCCAGCGTGTGCTGCAGTGCTGCCGGGACCTGGGGCCCACGAGGCCAGAGCTGTCTCCTCACTGCTCCTGAGTGCTGGCAGGAGCCCCACAGCGCCCAGCACTTGCCTGTCGTGGAGAATGTCAACAGGGAAGACAGCCTGACTGAAAATACCAGTGGCACTGAGAGCTAGTGCTTGCTCGTCTCTTCCAGGACAGCATCTCATCACTGCTATTGCAGATCAGATGTTTGGATTCAAGACGACTTCATGGTGAGCAGGATAAAGGTTCTTTTGAGCCCAGTGCTTTCTTGTTTGGCACATGCTGCCTTTCACAGAACCTGAACCTTGAAACATCAAAAGCAATTTGGACATTTCACTTGAGCTCAGATGTTGCCGGAGGGGTGTCTGACCTGGAGAGAAGCTGTATAAAGTGTTTGCTCTGTCTTTTCCTCCTCAAGTGTTAGGCTTCTATCTGGTGCTTTGAACATAACAGAGAGAGGAGGGAAGTCTGTTTTGTTTCAATCTCCACATTACCAACAATGGTATACTGGTGCTGCACAAAGGGACCTCCCAGCTGGTCTCAGCTACAGCAGGAGATGTTCTTCCTTGGTGCAGGGAGCTGGGCCGTCAGCGAAGTGTCATTGAGCTGGACACCCCTTTGGTGACAGCAGAGCAGGTCGAGGCCCTGGAGAAGAGCGTGAACGAGAAAATTCGGGACAGGGTCCCTGTAACAGTGAGGGAACTGGCTGCAGGTGACCCTGAAATTGAAACAGTGAGTGGTGGGAGAGAACTGATGGTAGGGGTGGGACCGGAATAACTGAGCACAGATGTCACCTTGTTTGTCACTGTTTTCTGCCAGGTGAGGAGCCGGGGGCTGCCCGATGACCACGTAGGGCCAGTGCGCGTTGTGGACATCAAAGGCATCGACTCCAACATGTGCTGTGGGACTCATGTCTCCAACCTGAGTGACCTCCAGGTGGGCAGCTGCAGCTGGGCTGCCTCTGAGAGCCACACTCCACACGGAGCACAGCCAAAATCCCTGGCATCCACAGGCTCCTGAAGATTGTCCTGGTGGGGAAGGGGGTGGCAGCAGCCCCAGGCTGAGGGAGCCCCAGGAGGGTCACACACAGGCAGAGAGCCTCAGGCTCTTTTGTTTCTTTGTAGAAAAACTCAGTCCTGTGTGCAGCAGTGATGTTCTTGCTCTGCCAGGGGTGTCAGAAAGGTTCTGTCTGCTTAAAGCGCTGGTATTTTTGAGTGCTCATCATGGATGAGAAATCTTCTGTGCAGAGAAATGACGATAAAATTCTAGACCTGCCTTTAAGTATTTGTACCTTCTCAGTCATTGGCTGGAGTCTGTTTCCCAGCAGAGACATCCAGATGTGCCCTATTGAGTGAATCCTGTGGCTAGAGAGTTGCATAAATTCCACCGTATCACCATCCCTTCTTTTCTGTATGTTGACTTCATGGTTGATTTTAATAAACTTATTTTCACTGTCAGAGAGTCAATATTCCCCACCAGGCATAATCTGGCAGGAACTGACCACCTGTGTGTATTACCAAAATGCTGTTCTGACCAGGTTGATTTTCTTTTTAAGGTTATTAAACTCCTTGGTGTGGAAAAAGGGAAAAAGAACAAAACCAACTTGGTTTTCTTGGCGGGAAACAGAGTCCTGAAGTCAATTGAACAAAGTCACAGCACTGAGAAAGCTCTAACGTCCCTGCTCAAGTAAATACCCTTTCCACTTCTGTTATTAGGTTTTTACTCCTCCCCTGGAGAGATACCACATAAGCCCCAGGGTACATCTTGTGGAGCTGTGTATGATGTTGTCTGTTTTGCTCCTTTAGGAAATCCTTCCTTTGTCCTTCAGAGCAGTGATCCAAAGTCTCCTATTTCTTTCAGAAATGGACCAAGTGAGCATGTAGAGGCTGTGAAGAGACTGCAGAGCTCTGTGAAACTGCTCCAGAAGGTACAAGAATGGCTGGGGAAAGTGGGTTGTCACTATTTCCTGTAGAGCTGAGCTTTAGTTGTGGTAACTGGGAATCAAATCATAGGCTTCAGCTTTTGTGGATATTATGAAAAGTGCTCAAACCTCTGGGATCAAAACTGTGTTCACACCATTTACTTTTCTTTCAGAATAACCTGAACCTGCTTAGAGACATTGCTGTTTTGATAGCCCGGAACTTCAAGAGCAAACCTGCTCCTAGGCAGCTGTTTGTATTGCACAGGTATGGAGGAGCTCAGGGAAGAGGACCCAACAGTATCCCACACGTTTTAGGGCAGCTGGATCTCTCACACTTGTTCAGCTTGTTTTCTCAAGGAAGAATGTAAACAAAGTAAATAGAATATTAAACTGCCTTGGCCTGCTGGAAAGCTGTGTAATTAAAGGAATCTGTTTGTAATTCAGTCACTGAATTTTTCTGGTTTTGTAGCTGAGAAATTACTGTGTCCATCTAATTCCCTCTGCACTTGATATTTCCAAATAAAACCAGGGAGCTCTATTTCTTGAAGATAACACATGATTCCTAACATGTCCAAAGGAATGCCCAGTGAAGATTTACATATATAGACAAAGCCTAATCTCTATCATGAGAGCAAGAGGCCAAAATCCCTGATCAGGCCTTTGGTTTCTGATTAAAATTTTGTATTCTAGAGGGGGGTTTTGCTTCCTTCTGAAGTGTGTTTCTATCCATCCATACAGGAAAGAAGGTGATTCTGAATTTATGAACATCATCGCCAATGAGATTGGGACAGAGGTGAGTTGTTGATGAAGGCTAAACTGACACCACTGGTTTTTCACCCCAGTTATACACTAACAGGGGCTGGCCAGGCTGCTCTTCCTGCCACGGTCATGAGCTGCAATCTGGTTCCCTTAATAGGTAGCCGAGGTTACCTGTCCCCAGCAGCCTCAGTCTGTAGGGAAGTCCTCAAAAGTGAGAATTCAGAGCACTGGGGAAGAGCCTTAGCCCCCAAGAGCTATATAGAGCCTCATGGGCTGAAATAGGTTAGGATAGGATTGGATAGGAATAGAATAGAAAGAATAGAAGGTTTCAGTCACAATCACCTAGTTCAACTGCCAGCTGTATCCTTTTAATTTGGGATACCCCAGTACTGTTCTGTCCCAACAGCACCTGGCTGAACACAAAAGGTTCAGATGCCACTTCCCTTTTACTTGTTTCAAGCGTTCTCAGTCTCAGTAATGCACACAGACTTCTGAATTGTCAGTTTGCTGTTTGTGTCCTGTGGCCAGTGTCTGTCCTCTTCCTGAACAAGGAGGGCACTGATTTATCTGGAACAAGGCCCATGTCTGTCCACAGGAAACCCTGCTATTCCTGACTGTGGGAGATGAAAAAGAAGCAGGACTCTTCCTTCTAGCTGGACCTGTAGAAGCAGTTGAGAATTTAGGTCCCAGGTAACACATTTGGTGATTTGTTTAACGTGAGTAAGTTCTGATGCTGCAGACTGAGCAGCTGCCCAGTGTGATCCAGGCATGGATCAGTGTTTGGTGTCTGGAGCAGGTTGGGCTTCACCTGTGATGTTGTTGCTGCAGGGTGGCAGAACTGCTGGGCGGGAAAGGAGCCGGGAAGCGCGGCCGCTTCCAGGGCAAGGCAGCCAAGATGAGCCGTCGAGGAGAAGTGCAAGCTCTGCTCCAGGAATTCATTAGCCAGCAAAAGCCTGAGGCATAAGAAACAATTCTCAAAGTAAGGTTGTCTTCCTGTTGTTTGTACAGACTGCATTAAGTTCTCTAGCAGAGAATAAAGACCTGAACCCAACAGCTGGCGTGCACATGCTCTGCGTGGGCTGGTTTGGTGCTCACAGAAATGAGGAGAAGATCTGCCATTGACACTTTGCTGCAAGGGCTTATTTCTCAAGAGAAGTGGTACAGGGATTAAAGTAGTCTTTAGTTAACCACTTTGTAGGGTTCTGAAACCCAACAGAGGCCTCCCACTGGCAGTACTTTGGGATATTTTGCTTTGCACGAGTTGCTGAGGAGGAGTTACTTGGCACAAATGCTCAAGCAAGAGGGAGCTGGTCCCCCCAGACACCTTGGCCTGGGCAGGTGCCTCACAGGCAGGAGATCATTCCCCACTGCATACCAAGTCCTTTCCCTTGTTGGAGCACACGTTTTTTGAACATCGGTAGTTTCTTAGGCTGATGCAGCTGTAAACTCCCTCGGGATCAGGCAGAGCTGTTCCCGGTGTTCCCTCAGCTCACCAGGCCCTGGAGCTGCTGCAGTCTCTTCTGGAGGAGCTAAAGAGCACCGTGGAGCCATGAGGGGGCACAACAGGTAATTTGAGAATTTACCCTTCCTCTTCTTGCTAGAAATGGCATGACAGGTTTACTCCCGATTTGGTAATAAACAGAGAAGTAGAATAAAGGAAACTTCCATCCTAAGGAAGTTTATCTGTGATGAGCAAGGGGATGGAGCAGCCCCGGCAGATCATGGCTGCTGTGACTCCTGCACGGCCGGAGCCTGTGGCTGAGCTGTTGGGATGGCATCAGAACACAGGGAACACCACTGGGGCCTGGAACTGGGTGTGGGGTCAGTGCTGCAGGGGCTGGTGCTTTGGGGGAGATCCTGCTCATGCACACATAGAGTCTAGCAGGAAGAAAGTATCTGCACCTTCCTGTTTTCTACTATCTCAGACTGAACAAAGGTATTTACTGAGAAATTTACTAGCCAGGCTGCATAGCTTGGAAGGCAGCAGGTTGAGCCCACAGGACTTTCTGCTGCAGAGGGAGCACTGGGCTGAGGCAGGGAGTGGGATACTGAAGTGGGAAGGGCCTGACCCCAACCCCACAGCACAGCCAAGTGCCAGCTGTGTCCCCAAAACCCTGGGGGCTCAGCACAGCCCTAGCCGAGTCAGTTGGTCCCAAAGAGTTTGTTTCTGTAAACAGGAAGGTGACACAAGTTTGTCACTGTTACTGGCGCAAGGTGCACCCAGAAACCTTGGATAAACAGCACAAAAAGCAGCTCCTTGCCCTCATCAATGTTCAACTGCACCTCAGGGCAAAAGGTAAAGACCCAGGGCACCAGGCAGTGCCCTTCCCAGTAGCTTGAACATGTCTTGCAGGTGTTGAGGGTCCTCAGCACTCGGGAGAAGTGTCCTTCCTCTACCATCTGCAGGCCCTGCCACAGCCTGGCACCCAGGAGCTGATCCCCCATCCCACAGCACTGGCCAGCAGGACACCCAAACTCACCAGCTAAACAACCTTCAGCTTTAATAAAATACCTCCTGTGCACAACCCCATCCCCATGTCGTGTGTACAGATACACATTCCGTGTGTACACACATGGGGGTATGTGCACCCCACACTGTGCCACACACAGGTGAGCCCCCAACGTCCCAGGGCTGGGGGGGTCCCTCACACTGGCACTTTGTCTCCATGTCACAGTGTCTGCCCATTCCTGTCCCAGAGCTGTCTCTTCAGCAGACCCCAGGCACACAGAGGTGAGAGCCCTGCTCCCAGTGGTGCCGTCCCCAGCCCTGCAGCTTGCAGGTGGCATGTCCCCACGAGCTGTAAGGGAGTGCAGGATTGCTGCTGCTGCTGGGTCCTGAGCAGGTGACCCCCACCTGTGGGTGCAGGAGGGACAGCAGGGGAGTCCTGGGCATGCAGGGCTCTCTGTGCCATCAGCCAGCCGCAGACGGGCACAACTGGCACTGCAGGGTCCATGTTGTGGGAGCCACCCAGCAGCCCAGCCTCCAAGGTCTGCTCCCAGTGCAGAATCAGCAGGAAGCAAGCAGTGGCTGAGGTGCATCAAGGCCTGGTAGCTGCCCCTGAGCCCAGGGCTGGGGTGTCTGCCTGCCTGCCTTAGGCAGCCTTCTTGTCCTGTGCGGCCAGCAGCTGCGAGAAGCAGTAGGGGATGAGGCCAACAGTAGCCAGCGGCACAGCAGCACTCTTGCAGAAGGAGAGGGCGTAGAAAACCATCTGCATGTGGGAAGGTGGCTTGAAGGAATCGAAGATGTGGAGGATGAGGAGGGAGGTGACGATGCAGCCCAGGCGGAAGGGCAGCTGCTGGCCCTGCTTTAGGCGGGAGCTCTCCTGGTACATGTGGGAGTTGAGGGCCAACCCCAGCCCAAAGAGGATGCCCAGGTTCCGGAGGAGGCTGGCAAAGGGAGTGGTGTCAATGTGGACCCACTCAGGGTGGCTGCACCACCTCTGTGCTTTCTCCAGTGTCCAGAGCAGGTCCACGCCAAACACCCAGAGCAGCAGGTAGAAACCCAGGGTGAAGCTGAAGAGGAAGATGGTGATGCCCAGGTACCGACCGAAGCTGGCATTGTAGATGCTTTGGACATGCTGAAAGGCCTTGGCCACAGCCATCCCTGCCAGAAGCAAAGTGGGAGCATTGGTCAGTGCTGCAGGTACTGCAGTGCAGCACAGTGGGGCTGCAGGGAAAGGGATAGAGGGTCCAATACACTCACCTGAGAAAACCCCTGCGATCACCTGGTGGGGGAAGTGAGCAGCAATGAAGACTCGGGACAAGCAGACACAGCACTGAACTGCCCAGAACCCCATCCACAGCACTGCCCACAGCACCCTGCAAGGGACAGATGACCATGTTGGTGCCAGGGCCAGCTTGCACTGCCCATGCACTGTCATCACATACTCCATACAATGCCTGGCTGCCTGCCGAGCCTGTCCTCATGCAGACCCTACCTGGGGTGCCACAGCCCAGCTCTCTGTCCACAGCCTTGTGCCTTGATGGGCTTGGCTGTGCCTGTCAGTCCTTGGCTGGAGCTGCCCCTGCCTAGCACAGGTGGTTTTGGTACACAGCTTACCAGTATCCGAGTGTCCTTGACTGCTTCTTTCCCTTAGCAGCACAGAGGAGGGCTGTCACCATGACGTAGTAAACCCCTGCTGCACCCATGGCATGGCCAGACGGGCTCCCTGGGCAAGAAGAGAGACCCAGATCAGGCTCTGAAAGGGCCAGAGCTGAGCACAGGCAGGGGTTTGCTATGAGCCACTACAGTACACCAAGGGTCAAGGTCTGCCCTGCCTCCTTCCACTGCATCCCTGGGAGCACCACAGTAACAGCCCTCACTCCAGAGCTGTCCAGGGGCATGTGCCACCTGCAGGCTGCCAGCCACAGCCCTGGCCAGACCAGCACCCCGCTCCTTGCGTGTGCAAGTCAGTATGGACAAGCACCCCCTGCCCCTGCTTGGCCTGAGGGATCCTACCAGTGCTTGGGGATCCCTACCAGGGCCAGTCTCGCAGGTGAGTGGGAACTGCTGGATCTCTGGTGCAGAGCCGTTGCTGTAATAGTCCGTGTCAAGGACCCACCAGTATGGCCTCTCCCCAAAGAGGATCCTGAAAAGAAAAGAGAAGGGATCTGTTGAGGTCCTGGGCACAGCTGCAGTTTTAGAGCTGTCCTGGGAGATGGAAGAAGCAAAGGACCCACAAGTGGTCCACGGCATCCTGACAGACACAGCACCCAGCTGATTGCTTGGTTCTGACAGCTGACACTGTCCACGTCCCCATCCCCAGCTCTGAGGGGAAAGAACTTCCTGGGAGCAAGTCAGTGTGACCTCCTGTGGTGAGGGAACTCTCACCCCCACTCAGCACCACAGCCCTGGCTGATGGGAATCCCTGTTTGCAGGAGGCTCCATCTCTCTGCTTGGCTCTGGGAAAGGGGAAGCTGTTGCTGCATGGCTTGGGAAAGAGTGACCATTGTCACTGCCCAGCTGGGGCTGAACTCTGTTCTACTCCAGCACTGGGGCTGAGAGCGCCCATCTGGCCTGCATTAGTCCTGGTGTGCCAACACTCTCAGTGGCAGTGTCAGCTCAGGGCCACTCACCACTTGAAGACGAGGTTGAGCCAATCTCCGATTACAGACACCCAGATGAGCCTGATGCCCACTGCTTCATTGAAGTGGAACCAGATGGGGAAGAGAACATAGAAAGCGTTCCTGAGGTCAGCGGCGTAAGAGATGAAGAGGAACCAGTCCTGGGAGCCCTGGAAGCGCTGCTGCAGCCAGTGTGTGGTCCTGATGCCTGCATCATGCAGGAGGTTCATGTGCGCCTCCATCCTCCTCTGCTGCCGCTGCTCTGTGGCTCTGCCTGTCCTGTGCTCCACCGTGCCACTGGGGTTTTATACTCTGCAGGGTCTTGTTTTCACGGGCAGGTCGCTGTCCCAGCACTGATCTTTGGACCCAAAACCACTCTTGCCAAAGGTACATCACCAGGGGGGTGTAACAAACATGTTTGGAACGACTGACGTAAAACGGGAAAAGAGGCTTGAAGGGCGCGTGGAGAGCAGGGTGCTCCAGCACCAGCACTGTCCCCTGCCCCACACCATCCCCTCCTCGGGGGTCCTGCAGCCCTGACTCCTCCAGTGACACAAAACAAGAGTTCAGCTGCTCTGACTGAACCGCAGCCTTTGCTCCCTTATCCCACACTCTGTGTGACAGAGTTGCCATGTCCAGGGCTGATATTGCTCTCATCTCTCTGCCATCCCCCTGTGAACTACCATCAGAGCAAAGATGCCCAGGAGCATGGAGTGAGTCCATAGAGAGAGGGCAGACTGCCCACCCTCCTCCTTATCTGCCAGGCTAATTTAACCAGGACTTCACACAATGGGAAACTTTCAAAGCCATTCCTGGAGCTCTCTGCAGTCCTAGACAGCCAGGCCTGGGATGCTCCTGGCTGCCAGCCATGTTCTTCTGATCTCTAGTGTGGGGCTAAAGGACCTTAGCAAACAGGGACAGCATTTCTCCTCCCAGCACTGCTCCACAGGGTTAATCCCTCCTGCCCCATCAGACCCCAGCTGCAGGGACAGAGGCAAACACAGCACTCATCCTGCAGTGCCCATGGCCATCCCCTCAACCCCAGCCACACTCTGCTGTCCCTAGCAGCAGTGCTGGCACTGCAAATTTATCATCCACAACTTCCAGTGCACAAACACACAGGCCTGTGGCAGCAGCACAGGGTGCCCAGGCAGTACCCACTGCAGCTGAACAGGCAGCAAGGTGTTAATGATCAACAGCCAGTGAAACGCATCACTTATCTCCCTCCTGAGAAAATTCAGGTCAAGATCCTTGAACCACTGCCCTGTGTTGTTTGCCCCTGCGGGAGCTGTGTCCAGTGTTGAGTCCTGCTCACAAACAGCAGGAGTTACAGGTCCCATCCTGCCCCTCTGCCCACGCAGAACCCCGGGAGCCATGGTGTATGACAGGCAAAATGCCAGCAAACCTTGCTCCCTGAGGTATGGGCATGGATGGCCTGTGAGAGAAACTGTGCATCAGAATCAGCCCTGCTGCAGACTTGTCTTTCCCAGCCTGGCCTTGCTGCACCCAGAGAAGATTGTCCCAGAACCTGGACTGAGCTCCCAACCCACCAAACATCCCAGCGAAACAGAAGTTTGCACAGAAATTGAATTACTCTCGCAAAACAAATTCCCCAGCAGCTCATTCCAGGGTCCTCCACTGAGAGAGGCTTTGGCCAGCATGAAGGAATGCGACAGATTTGGCTTCTGTGTCAAAAATATTTTGAAACCATCAGCAATAAATCCTTCACAGGAGATTTCACAGCAGAAAATGGGGCAAAAGGTGCTGGGGGATGGGGACTAGTACTCCAGTCCTCTTGGAAAGAGTCACTGCAGGAAAACTGGGGCCATAGTGGGGAGAGGGCAGGAAGCAGGATGGGAACAGTCACCTCCTCCCTCCCAGCACAGAGGACAGAGAGGCTCAGCCCAGCAACCCCCTGTGCAGTGCCAGGTGCACATATCATGGGTTAGGACTCTGCCAGAGCTGCCAGGGTCCATAGGGTCCCAGCACTACTCTGTGCCCTGCCCTGCAGATGAAACTCTGGCTCCAAAGTCACTGTGTGGACCTGGGGCAGGTCAGGGCAGCAGGCACTGTCTGGGCACTGCAGGATTCTGCATCCTGGCCAGTCTCACCATGGCTCAGGGTCCAGCTCATCTCCTGCACCGTACAGCCACACCAGCAGCACCGCTGGGGATGTGCATTGTAAACTGGCTGGCTTTGCCAGGGAATGCATGGGGCCAGGATGGGGGAACCCGATTTCTACCCTGGGTCTGTGCACACCAAGGATCAGCTGGCAGCTCAGGAGCTGTGACTACAGTGGCAGCAGCTGGCTCTGGGACACAGTGTCCCCATGATTGCCAAGGTTCCGAATGCAGCAATGACAAGTGCAGCACAAGTGGTGCTCTGTGCCACATGCAATGCCAGTGTTTGGTCCAGAATGTTCCCAGCTGGCTGCAAGGCCCAGGCTGGGCTGTGCAGGGTGCTGGTCACTCCGTCAGCACGAGCAGAACCACACACATGTGGGCACGAGAACCAGCTGGCCACGACCTTCCTGTCCCCACACGACCTGGGAGGAGCCTCTGGGCACAGCCCCTGCTGTCACCCCAGGACACCCAGGGACCACTGCAGCCTCACACTGAGCCATGGCCTGAGCTGCCCACCCCTCCCAACACCTCTCCCCTGTGCTGCAGCAAGCTGAGCTGGCTCTCAGGGGGACACACCACAGCCATTAGGGCTTCTCAAGCCCCTCGCAGCAAAGTTCTGGACAGACCCATTCACTACAGCAAGGGGTCAGAGGGGATGGACACCCACCATGTCCCCAGGGACACCTTGGCGAGTGCTTAGCATCTGCAGCCACATGCCAGGGCTGGCGGTGGCCTCACCAAGCTTCTTGGTGTCCCCATCCCAGCCTGGCACACTGGGGATGAGCTCTGTGGGATCCTGCAGCCCAGAGCTGCACGTGAGCTGGGGGTGTAGAAGCAAGGGTCCCTGCATGGAGGGCTGAGCACACTGGGCAGCAGCCAAGCCCAGAACTGATTAACACAGCTCAGAACAACTGTTAAACATTAACTCCCTTGTTTATCCCATATCCCCTGGCAGGAGCCTCCTGTCAGCACCTGGGGTCCAGCAGCATTGCCAGGACACACTTGTGCAGCCATGCCAGGCACTGCACCGGGCACTGTGGCAGCCCCACGCCCCTTGGACCCCCACAGAGCTGAGCCAGGGCCATCCCTTCATGGCATCAGCTCCCACAGCATCAGCTGCACCAGGGTCTGGCCCTGGCCACAGGAGCAGCACCCATGAGCTACACCAGTTTGGTCAGGAAAAGCACTCAAGTGCCTGTTTATTGGGGAGGGTGACACAGGGCAGCCCAGCCCGGGAGTACCCATCCAGAGGCTCAGCTGTGGGCTCCTCCTGCAGCCTCCCAGAGAGCCCAGTGCTCCTTCTCTGTCGGCAGAGTTGGCACTGCAGCAGCAGTCAGAGCTCAGCAGTGCCTGGGCCCAGTGTCTGCAATGGCTGCGTGGCTGGGGAGGATGTTTTGGGCATCCTGTGGCAGGTCCACAGCAGCACCACACCACTCACTCCTGCCACTGTGGGCAAAACCTCGGGTGAACCACAGCTCGAAGGGCAGCTGCAGCTTTGTGCTATGGGCAGCCTCAGCCAGCACTGTCACCCTGTGTGCACCAACCTTGGAAAAGTGGCAGGAGCCTCATCCCAGAGGAGGGGAGTGGCTGTGGGCACCCCATAGTACATAGGGTGACATCCTGGATGAAATTAAAAAAAAAAATCACTCCTAGGGGCTGTTTTTCACAGGCTTTGGGTCCTCCTTTGGCAGTGCTGCAGTGCAGAAATGAGAGCTGAGCTTCTCCAAAACCTGACCCTGAGCACATGACACCCTGGGCAGGGGGAGGGCAGGTCCTGGTGTGGGACAGAGCCCCTCTGAGCGCCTACCCAGCAGCAGCCCCTGGCCCATCAGGCCCCACCAAGCGGTGGTGCCAGGCTGAGGTTAAGGAAGCCCCCAAATTGGAAGGGGGGCAGGTGAGGGGCACAGGCAGCAGCAGAGGACAGGCAGGCAAGGGGATTGGCCCCACATGCCCTGGCATCCTGCTCACTGCTGAAGTAGACACTGTCAGATGAATCCACTGAGGGGTCCTCGTTGAAGTAGTTGTAGGGCCTCAGGAAAAAGCCAACACCATTCCCCACAGTCACCGTGTTGGGAACATCTTCAGCACGGGGGACGTGCAGGAAGCCCACAGTGATCCAGGCAACCAGGTCCTGGGGAGAAGAGGAGCCAGGCATCTGTCAAGCTGAGCAGGACTCTTCCAGCCTAGCAGCTGCTCAGTCTGGCTCTGGGACAGGTGAAACCTCTGTCCAGAGCAGGAGCCAGGATGGCCCCACAAGGCTCATCTCCTCTCCAACCCAGGGACCCCACTTACCTCGTTGGTGATGGTCTCATTGTTGATGAAGTCAGCAAAGGTGACAGTGGGTGTCCAGGGGTCATTCTGGTTGTAGATGCTGGTGCTGGTGGGCTCCTCCTCCTTCCGCCGGGTGACAGCCAGCTGGTACCTGAGCACAGGGATCAGAGGGGATTGTCCAAGCCAGCACAGAGCAGGGCATGGCACTGCCAGCTGGGATGCACTGGCAAACTGGGGCTGGGTGCATCCCTGGTCTGCCCTAGGGTGGGGAGGGAAAAGGCTGGCAGGGATGAGCATGGCAGTAATGGGCAGCAGCACCAGCACTTTCAAACTTGCAGGGGATCCCTTGCTGCCCATGGCTTTTCCAGCATGGCTGGGAAACATGAATGGATCCAGGTGCCACTCAATGCCCAATGCACTCCCTTAAGCCAAGGCTACTTCTCCCCCACACAGACTTCCCCAGCATGAGCTCCCCCAGTTCACCCTGGCAGTGAGACTGGTCTGTGCTTATCCCAAGCATTCTCCAAAACACGTTCTGTCCTCATGGGAAGACATCACAACCTGGTGATGCCAGTGCTTCCCTTAGGAATTTGTTCTGCAGCCTACTTCCCCTCAAAGGGAAAAACACATGTGGTTGCTCTAAATTAGTCTGACGTGGGGTCAGATTCCTGCCTGTGAACTACCATGAGCAGTTGTTATTGAGCAACACTTCAAGGAAATTTCAGAGCCAAAAGCTATGCATGTTTGCTGATTAACCCTTCCCTGCAGCCTGGTGCAGACCTCCCCAGAGGTGACAGCCTCCCTCCTCCAGGAACAGAAAGAGCTGAGGCCACACGCTCCCCAGCCCTGGCACCCACCTGCCCCAGCTGACAGAGCGTTCCATGGAGCTGTTGGTGGGCAGGTGCTTCCCAGCAAAGCTGATGACATGGATCCGGTAGCTGCGTGGGTGACCCCACTTGTTGGGATTGGGGCTGGTAAAGGAGAGGTAGCGGGGCAGGGGGGCATTGAGTGGGAATGCTGCCTCATCCTCCTTCTCCAGCCTTGTCCAGCGGAGGTATGGCCGCTCAATGGTGTTCTGTGTGCTCCAGGGATCTTTGACAAACTCGTACTCCATGTTCTGGGTCTCCAGGGAATTCTGCTGCCCTGTGAAGCAGAAGAGAAAACTCTCTCAAGCTCTGCACCCCACGCAGAGCCTCAGGCCACAGTAAACCACACCAAACCACAGAAGTGGCCAAACCTACCATCAACATCCAGGTCCACCTTGTAGTGCATGTGGTGGAGGTGCATCGTCCCCAGTGTGTGGGGCCCAACCCTGTTGCCATAGTCAGTGCCTCGGCCATGGAGGAAAGAGGTGCTGATGTAGCCACTGGCATGCACCCGAACCTCCACAGTCCCATCGCCATGGAACATGAAGTCCCAGATGTAGTCATAGTTAATGAGCATGGAGATGGTACGGATCACCAGCGTGGTTTTCCGCAGCCCACCGTAGTAGAAGGACTGCGAGTCGGAGAAGTGGCGCCGTAGAGGGAGGGCGGAGTCATGCTCAAAAATGCAGAGTGAGTTTTGGTTGGTTTTGGGAGTATCTGCCTCTGCCAGGTAGTGCCGATCCACATAGGTGGCTGTGTAGGGGCAGTCGAGGCCCTGGACCAGCTCATAGGCAAACCTGCCGATGCCAAAGCTGCCATCGAGGTATCGGGTAGACATTCCCCCAGGGCAGTTGGAGCCGTACAGGGCTAAGGCTTCCTGGAGACTCAGCTCATAGATAATCCTCTCCCCACGGTACCTGATGTCAAAGAGGCGTGGGCCAGAGTTGGGGTTCATGCCGAAGGCGATGCTCCAGCCCTGGAAGGTGATGCGATTGTCCCTGACGCTGTAGCGGGGACCCTCGGGCTCAAACTGCAGGGGACCCGGGGGCCCAGGCGGGTGTCGGGGTCTCATTGAGCCCAGCACTGCATCAGCCTGGGGCTGCCTGAGTCTGACAAACTCCAGCACACCATACATAAACTCCCGCTCCAGATCCTCTATGCTGGCAAAGTATTGGCCATTGTAGAAGACTTGGCGCAGCTGCCAGCGGGAGATGTCGAGGTCCTCATGATCCACCAGCACCTCCAGCCCCACTGGAGACAGGTAGTAGCCAGTGCCAGCCACGTTGTGGAAAAGGACAAACCAGGTCACGCGGTCACCGGACTTGAAGCCCCGTGGGGCTGTGGTGAGGCTGACCAGGTTGGTCCCATCAGACTCACAGCATGCTGTGAGGAAGTGAGGAGCCTTTTTCAGCTCCATGTGAATGAGGGCGTTGATATCCATGTACTCCTTGCCGGTAATGGGTCTGCGGTGGTACGGCAGCTTCCCTCCGTACTTCTGCACCGTCACATCTCGGTGGTACACCGGTGTCGGCAGAGGACCCACCACGTACTCAGTGATGTTGGGCTCTGCCTGCTTCCCAAAGTACAGCACAGCCAGGGCCTCTCGGGCTGGACGAGCCCCACCGCCGTCCAGGAACTGCAGCACCTCTGCCTTGCTGGGGACCTGCAGATCCACGGAGGCGATGCAGTTGTCCGAGGGTTTGGCAAGGGAGGCGTCAACCAGCGGCACCCCGAGGTTTCCCTGCAGGTATCTCACTACTTGGGACATCTCCTCAGGTGTCAGGTCAGCAAACACCATGCTCTGGTCATCCTTGATGTCCTCCTGCTCCGGGGATAGGTGCTGGCAGGTTTTGGGGGTCCTTCCTCTGGTCAGCAACACACACACCAAAGCAAATATTGTGGCTAATGCCAGACCAAGTAGGATGAGTACAGTTTTCAGGTTCATTCCTGCTGGGGCACTGAGTGCTCCTGCAGTGTGCCAGGACTCGTTTTCAGCTGCAGAATCTCCCCAGCAACTCACTAGAACAAGGGGCTGGGTTTGGCTGGGTGTATTTTTCTCCCCTGTTTCCTCAGCAGGGAACAGCCCAGCAGGGAGGGTGCGAGGGGATGTTCTCACACATTGCCAGGATTTGCTGGGAACCATAAAAGGCAGCTTTGCTCTGCTTCCCTTGAGGGTCATAATTTTCAGTAAACCCTATGCTTGTACATCTGGCCTTCCCCTGTGGTTGTAGCTCCTACACTGCAGAGCTTGGAGAGGATGGATCCGGTAGTTTGGGGGAAATAAACACATCTCCCTGCTCGTCCTTCTCTTAACCCTGCAGATGCTGGGCAGGAAGCAGCAGCTGCTGGGATAAGCATTCCCTGTACAGAGCAGTGCAAAACACAGCACCACTGCCCCATCCTGACACAGCCCTTGTCACCAGCAGCCAACATCTCCATGGTCCGGTTGCTGCCAACATCCCCATGGTCCTGCAGCCAGGAGGGAGGGGACAGCTGTTTGTCACCCTGCAAAGGTGCCTACCAATCCTGAGCTACATCCTAACACAGATGGAGCTGTGAGGAGGGGAAAAAGGGCTCCAGAGCTCAAACAGCATCCTGGCAAACAGGCAGGGGCACTGTCTGTGCTGCATCACCAGCAGCCACGAGACCTCTTCCTGCAAGGTCCTGTCCAGATCCCTCCCTTGTGCCCAGCACTGAGGGCCTGAGAGCCACAACCACACAGTCCTGGCCATGACCCAGCCTCCCCCAACAGCCCCAGGGCTTGGTGCCAGCGCCCACCTCAGTCCATGCCCCCTGCGTCCTTGGCACACCCCAGCCCATCCCTCCTGCCCTCCAGCTGGACATCCCCATGCCCCAGTGAACACCCAGAGCCACATTGCTGGGCTGGTTTGTGGGCACATGAAAAACATGGCAGAGACCAGCATCATCCCCCAGGAGATGCTGCTGTGAGTTGCAAGAATGAGACACTTGACAGCATTGGACCAGCACCATTTTCATTATTTTAACCTGAAACATGCACTACACAGCACTTGCTTCTACAGCAGAGGAACAGTATTTTCTCCTCACTTTCCTCTGGCGACAGACTCAAATTCAGGAATTAACAGACAAAGTAGACTTCCATCTGGAATCATGCTAGGAAAATCATGCTTCTCTTTTCAAGAGCACTATTTCAAAAGCAGTGATAAGATGTGAAGTCACCAGACGACTGGAAATTGAGACAACTTCACTAAAAAGCTGAAAATGGGAGACAGAGCAGTCAGCCCGGTGTCTCTGACCACATCTCCCTCCCACCATCCTGTAGCATTAAAGCCTGCTCATATTTTGAAAACCATCAAAGGTGAATGGGGGGAAGTTTGGCAAACAAGAGGCACTTTTGGGCAGGCAGGCAAGAGGGTTGATTTCACATGCTGTCAAGTCCTGCTCGTTGGTGAAAAACACACCATCGTGGGAGTATATAGAGGGGTCCAGGTCATAGTAGTTGTAGGGTCTCAGGAGAAAACCAACCGAGTTTCCCACAGTCACAGTGTTGGGAATATCCTCAGAGTGTGGAATGTGAAGGAAGCCAGCAGTTATCCAGGCAACCAGGTCCTAGGCAGGGAAGAGCCACAAGCCCAGGGTTACTTCAGAATATGCAGCAGCAGTAACCAAAATACATATGGGGCCATGGAGAGTGACAGGAGAGAAGGAAGGGGACCCCCATGAGGACCAGCTGTCTGCATTCCCACACACCAAGCTCCCCTCTCCTGGGAAAGAACTCCTCCCTTCCCCAAAAACATGCTGCAGCCATGGCTGCAGATATCCACCGGAAGGATATGACCTTCTTGGCCTCACAGAGATTTTCACAGCATATTGCCAGCATTTCTCCACAGGGAGAAGCAAGCTTCTGCTCTGCACACTCTGATCTGTGTTCTCTGACCAAAGCACTGAGCAGACACACAGAGAAGGGGATGCTCAAACCCACTTTCCTCTTTCCCCTGGGCTGCTGCACTCACAGCTGGGCACATTGTCCCATGGGGGATGCTGGAGTCACTTCCCTCCTGGGGTAGACTTGGGTCTCCTGTTGAGCCTGGGGCTGGGATTACATTCCAGCCCCAGGTAAGGGGACCCAGCTTACCTCGTTGGTGATGGTCTCGTTGTTGATGAAGTCAGCAAAGGCAACAGTGGGTGTCCAGGGGTCATTCTGGTTGTAGATGCTGGTGCTGGTGGGCTCCTCCTCCTTCCGCCGGGTGACAGCCAGCTGGTACCTGAGGACAAGACAAGAGACAACAGCAGCCCCTTGAGGCAGGGCAGAGCTAAGTTAAAAGGCTCCTGGAAGAGCCTGCAGAGCACAGGCCTGCTCTGACAGAGCAACACCAGAAGAGTGTTGCCCTGTGCCTCCCATCCAGGGACATCCAGCAATGCCTTCCCAGCTGGCAGGGCTGAGGGGTCTTTGAGAACCTGCCATCCCACCCAGAACAGCCTGACCTTGCCCAGCTGATGGCTCTCTCCATGGAGCTGGCTTCAGGGATGTGATCCCCTGCAAAACTGGTGATCTGGATCCTGTAACCACGCTGGTGGCCCCACTTGTTTTTGCTGTTGGCCGCGAAGTAGATGTATCTGGGTATCTTTGACTGGAGTCGGAAGGCAGCCTGGTCCTCCGTGTCCAGCACTTTCTTGGTGAGTCGTGGCCTCTCTATCTGCTGCTCTGGGCTCCAGGGAGCCCGTGTCATCTCAAATGCCATGTCATGGGCCACGAGGGAGTTTTTCACCCCTGCGAAGCCAAAACAAAGTCACTGAGGAGCGTCCCCACCATCCCCTGTTCCCCAAGTACATCACTTCAGCCAGTGCCCACTCTCCCTGTCCTCCCTCCTTGCATCCTGGGCTCTGAGCACTGACACTGCCCGAGAGCAGTTGCTGCTCCACAGCTCCACACACCATGGCTGTACATGACATGTGTTGATCTATGGCTGAACACGTGTCCAAGCCAAGCAACACCACTCTGCAGCAGACTGAGAGACAAGAGGGGACAAGGGATGAGCTTCATCCCAGGGCAGAAGAACAGGTTTGCTTTCTGTACAAGCATAGTCTAATTAACTAGAGCACCAGCTGTGTTGCTGCTCATCAGCTCGTCCTGCACCATGGAGGCACCTGGAGCAGCCCAGGTGCTGAACACATTTGCACATCACAGACAAGAGCAGTGTTGCGCCATTCAGGTCCTGCCACAAAGAGATGTGGGCCCAAGGTTTGGAGCAACAGGAGGGGCAGGCAGCAAACTGATCTGGTGACAAGATGGCAAAGGGCTGCATTCGATGGCCAGCGCCTGTGCAGGTCTGGCAGAGAGGCAGAGAGTCAGCACCTCCTGCCCATCCCACCATGATGCCCCTCTGTGTTCCACTCCTTTTACACATGAGTTCCCAGCTTGCATAAAAGTAATTTCAGAGCTGAACGTGTGGCCATCTGTGAAAGTTTGAGCCCCACAGAAGATCCATGCACAGCCAACACTACTGAGCGAATTTCCTTTCTTTTTCTCGTATGAAAAACTTCTCACCCCACATCTCCCCTGCCAGTGTTAACAGTGACAGCCTGCCTTTTCCCTGTTCTGCAGTTTTGCCACCCCCCACTGCAAGCATGCCACTCTGTTCCACAAGTGGAAAGGAAAATTTGTATAAGCACCAAAAAAGTCAAGATTTGTGAGATTAAAAGAACTTGGGGAGTGCAAAAGGGAGAGATAAGAGCCAGACCTACCTCCCACGTCCAAGTCCACCTTATAGTTAATGAAACGGGTGTGTATCGTGCCCAGTGTGTGCTCCCAAAGCCTATTGCCATATCTCAGGCCATCCCCGTGGAGAAAGGAGGAGCTTGGGTAGCCCGTGGCCTGCACCTTGCCCTCGATGGCCCCATTCTGGTAGAAGATGAAGTCCCACACATAGTCATAGTTGCCCACAGTGGCAATGGAGCGAATGACCAGAGCCGAGTTCACAAGCCCCCCGTAGTAGAGCGACTGCAAGTTGGAGTAGTGGCGCCTCAGAGGGGAGCCCAGGTTCTGCTCAAAGATGCAGAGAGAAGCCTTCCTCTTCCTGGGCCTCAGGCTCTGGGACACAGAGTGTGTGTCCACATAGGTGGCCGAGTACGGGCAGTCCACCCCTCGCACCAAGGGGGAGGTGTAGCGCCCCAGGCCAAAGCTGCCGTCCATGTAGCGAGTGGACATCCCTCCCGGGCAGTTGGAGCCATACACCGACAGCGCCTCCTGCACGCTGATCTCGTAGGCAACCCTCTCCCCCTTGTGTCGGATGTCAAACAGCCGCAGGCCTGTGCTCACACTCATCCCAAAGGCAAAGCTCCACCCCTGGAACAGCACCTGGTTGTTCCTGATGCTGTAGCGAGGACCCTGCGGCTCGTACTGCAGCGGGAACAGCGCGGCTGAAGGCGCTCGAGGCTTCATGGAGGAGAAGTCCCCATCCCACGGGGCCTTCCTCACCTTCTCCACGCTGATACGACCCTGTACATAGGCACTCTCCAGCTGAACCATGTCCCTGTAGTACTGCCCATTGTAGAACACCCTCTGCACTGCCCACTGCGAGATGTCCAGGCTGCTGTGGTCCACCAGCACCTCCAGCCCCACCGGGTGCACAAAGAATCCACTCACATTCTGAAACAGGACAAACCAGGTGATCCGATCTCCAGACTGGAAGCCATGAGGGACTGTGGTCTGAAATGCCACATTGGTTCTGTCATACTCAAAGACTTCTCGCAGGAAGGTCGGTGCTGCAGCAAATGCCACCTTCTCCAAGAACACTCCCAGCTGCTTGTACTCACTGCCCAGCACAGGTCTGCGGTGGTACGGCAGCTTCCCGCCGTACTTCTGCACCGTCACATCTCGGTGGTACACCGGTGTCGGCAGAGGACCCACCACGTACTCGGTGATGTTGGGCTCTGCCTGCTTCCCAAAGTACAGCACAGCCAGGGCCTCTCGGGCTGGACGAGCCCCACCGCCGTCCAGGAACTGCAGCACCTCTGCCTTGCTGGGGACCTGCAGATCCACGGAGGCGATGCAGTTGTCCGAGGGTTTGGCACGGGAGGCGTCAACCAGAGGCACCCCGAGGTTTCCCTGCAGGTATCTCACCACTTGGGACATCTCCTCAGGTGTCAGGTCAGCAAACACCATGCTCTGGCTCATGGATTCTGTCTTCTCCACAACACTGGACTGGGATTCACAGCTGGGCAATCGCCTACCCCTGCTCAGCAGCATGCAGGATAGAATGAAGATTATCACTGCAGCCCCGACCAGGAGAACATAGGGAAGTTTGGGGTTCATCACTGCGAGTGCAGTGACAGCTCAGGCAGTTTGGCTGAAGAATCCAGAGTATGTCCTTCACCTGCAGACCAAGCTCTTTATTCATTTGCAACTGTGGGCGTAATGGTGACGCCTGTGCGGTGGGCAGGGAGCTTGTAGCTCCCATGGGGCTCTGAGAGATCACAGGTCCCAGCCAGTTTGGCTTGTTTCCTCCCCACCCCAGATGCATCCAAGGAGCCAGCCAGGGAGCCAATGCCTGGTTCACTCACCAAGCTGCTGATGGGTTTCTCTGCTGCAGGGTGACACCACAAAGAGCCGCAGTCTCACCTGTCCTCAGGGCCTTTGTTTCTTTCGGTGTCTCCCAGGATGCTCCAGCTCCATCTCCTGTGGGAGCTTGGCAATGCCACGGGGGAAGGCTCAGCCAGCCTGGTCCCTCCGCACCCAGTGCCCCTGGACCTGCCCCACTCCCCTGAAGGGCCACTCTGTGCTGGCACAGCCCAAGACCTGCTGGCTCCCAGCACCTCCACATGCCAGTTCTTCCTGTCGCCATTCCCTGTTGCCTTCAAGTCCTTCTCAGCCCTGAGGGAAGGGACCTGGCAGCTCCAGCCTGGCTCTGGCTGTGGGCAGAGCAGGGGCAGCTCCCTGGTGAGAAAAGGCAGCACTTGCTGAATCATCCCAGTCCCATTCCAGACTGATCTTTGCACAAGAAGTGATCTTTGCACAAGAGCTGTCATGGACAGAAATGGTGCGAGGTGGCTGCTGCAGTGTGGCCATCAGCTCCTGCAAGGCTCCCCCATGGCACCTGGCACCACACAAGGCAGTGACACATCACTGACAGCGAGGATGGCTTTTTAGAGATTAGGGTCCACCAAACACCCTCCTGATGGGGACAATCTGAGGCACAGGCAGGAGGGGCCAGAACCACCACAGCGCTGGAGCAATTTACCCATTTGCACTCATGTTAATTTAGAAATTATGTTTTCATTCTCAGTTCCAGCTAGGGAATAATTGCCCTTTTTCCCTGCAAGCCCCACGCCAGCCTCAGATCGGGATCCAAGAACCTGTGTGGGGAATGACCCACTTTAGCTGTGACACGGTTGTGCCCTCCCTGCACTGGAAGGTGGGGCTCCTGTGGGAATTTCTCAAGCTCCCTGCATGGCCCTGAGCCCTCCTGCCTGGAACATGGCTCCTCTCTCACCACAGGGAACAAGTCTGAGACCTTACACAACTCTGCTCAAGAGCATTTTGCAGCAGTCAAAGCTCAGGGTCTGTAAACAGAAAGGGGCACTGAGGGGCATTGAAGTCACAGAAAAGGACCTTGCCACCACACGGGACCTGTGTTTTAGCATGTTCTTGAGCTTTGCTTACAGGAAGGAACCAATATCAGCCCCAGTTTTGCCCGTAAAAACAGCAGCAGCACCTTTCAAGGCCACGCAGACCCCTGCATCTCAGACAGGTACCCAGCAGGACACGTGCTGGGACCAAATGCTTGCTCTGGAGTTAGCTGCAGCTTGACCAACATAGCTCTGAGATTACTTTCCACAATCCAGGAGACAGCCTGGATCCCTGGGGCTGAGCTTTTCCTTGGGCTGGTTCAGATGTAGCCACTGCCTACCAGCGACCTCTTTAGTGCTGTGCAGATGTAAAACACTTTCCCTCTAACTTTTACAGAAGTGGTTTTCAATAACAGATGCCGTGTGTGTCCTTACTATCCCCAGACTGCAGGTCCTGGAATAGCCTTCTGAGGGAAGCAAAGCTGCCCCTGAGGCTGAGCATCCCTGCACTCCCAGGGTGGCTGCCAGGACTTGGCTGTGAGCAAAGGGCTGCTCCTGGACTCAAACAACCCTGTGCAGACATCCACTGCCAGACTGTGACTCCACAAGGGAGCAGGGGAACTCGCTGGGCTGCTGTAGCAGCTTCACAGCTCAAGACTTGGGGTCCAACGCTCGAGTGTTTCCTCGAGAGAAGAAGGGGATAGAGCTGCAGGAGTTTAGCCCCACGGAGCACTAGGACAGCTGCCCTGCTTTACATGGGGCAGTGAGACATGAAGAGGATTTTCCCAAGGGAGAAGGAGTGCCAGGACCAGCACCAGGCACTCAGAAAGCGGTCTCACACTGTCTGTGCTCAGACAGGGCCAACTCCCTGTCTGCCCGCCCATGCCTATGGCAACACACACCGTGCCAGACATGAGGCCTCAAGGAAACACAAACATTTTTCAGCTGCTACCTTTCATACTTTCCTTGAGCTGAACACAGAGCTCCCAGAAATTCCCACTGCTTTCCACCCAATGACCTTGACCGACTGTTTTATATATTGAAAAATAATTTTGTAATGAAAGAAGAGGTTGGGAGAATAAAGAAGCAGAGTTCTGATGTCAGTTATTAGTGACTGTACAGACAAGGAGGCAAACCACAGCGCTCTGGGGTTTATCAGTACAATAGCAGGCATTAAAAGAAGAGCCAGACCTACCTCCCACATCCAAGTCCACCTTATAGTTGATAAAATGGGTGTGTATTGTGCCCAGTGTGTGCTCCCAAAGCCTATTGCCATATCTCAGGCCATCCCCGTGGAGAAAGGAGGAGCTTGGGTAGCCCGTGGCCTGCACCTTGCCCTCGATGGCCCCATTCTGGTAGAAGATGAAGTCCCACACATAGTCATAGTTGCCCACAGTGGCAATGGAGCGAATGACCAGAGCCGAGTTCACAAGCCCCCCGTAGTAGAGCGACTGCAAGTTGGAGTAGTGGCGCCTCAGAGGGGAGCCCAGGTTCTGCTCAAAGATGCAGAGAGAAGCCTTCCTCTTCCTGGGCCTCAGGCTCTGGGACACAGAGTGTGTGTCCACATAGGTGGCCGAGTACGGGCAGTCCACCCCTCGCACCAAGGGGGAGGTGTAGCGCCCCAGGCCAAAGCTGCCGTCCATGTAGCGAGTGGACATCCCTCCCGGGCAGTTGGAGCCATACACCGACAGCGCCTCCTGCACGCTGATCTCGTAGGCAACCCTCTCCCCCTTGTGTCGGATGTCAAACAGCCGCAGGCCTGTGCTCACACTCATCCCAAAGGCAAAGCTCCACCCCTGGAACAGCACCTGGTTGTTCCTGATGCTGTAGCGAGGACCCTGCGGCTCGTACTGCAGCGGGAACAGCGCGGCTGAAGAAGCTCGAGGCTTCATGGAGGAGAAGTCCCCATCCCACGGTGCCTTCCTCACCTTCTCCACGCTGATACGACCCTGTACATAGGCACTCTCCAGCTGAACCATGTCCCTGTAGTACTGCCCATTGTAGAACACCCTCTGCACTGCCCACTGCGAGATGTCCAGGCTGCTGTGGTCCACCAGCACCTCCAGCCCCACCGGGTGCACAAAGAACCCACTCACGTTCTGAAACAGGGCAAACCAGGTGATCCGATCTCCAGACTGGAACCCACGGGGAGCAGCTGCCATGACTGCAAGACTGGTTCCATCGTACTCCATTACTTGTTGCATGAAGACTGGAGCTGAGGGGAACACTTGGCTCTTTAAAAACCCTCCAATCTGCTTGTATTCAACAGCCAGCATCGGTCTGCGGTGGTACGGCAGCTTCCCGCCGTACTTCTGCACCGTCACATCTCGGTGGTACACTGGTGTCGGCAGAGGACCCACCACGTACTCGGTGATGTTGGGCTCTGCCTGCTTCCCAAAGTACAGCACAGCCAGGGCCTCTCGGGCTGGACGAGCCCCACCGCCGTCCAGGAACTGCAGCACCTCTGCCTTGCTGGGGACCTGCAGATCCACGGAGGCGATGCAGTTGTCCGAGGGTTTGGCAAGGGAGGCGTCAACCAGCGGCACCCCGAGGTTTCCCTGCAGGTATCTCACCACTTGGGACATCTCCTCAGGTGTCAGGTCAGCAAACACCATGCTCTGGTCATCCTCGATATCCTCCTGCTCCGGGGGCAGGTGCTGGCAGGTTTTGGGGGTCCTTTCTCTGGTCAGCAACACACACACCAAAGCAAATATTGTGGCTAATGCCAGACCAAGTAGGATGAGCACAGTTTTCAGGTTCATTCCTGCAGTTGGTCCAGCAGCATTCAGAGGCTTTCAGAGCTCTCCAGCTCCTGCCTCTGTCAGTGTATACTGCACTGGATGGATTAGCAGAGAAAGTACAAAAGACTGGGAGAGGCTAGGGGAGGAGATCTGAAATCCTTGGTGACCAGAAAGGGCAGATCTCCACTCTCAGCTGCAGCCTCTTCTGTCCTCCTTCACAGCAGTGCCCTGAAAGAACTTGTGGAGATGTAGGGTCAGTGACTCAGACAAGTTCCACATAATTCCGTTACTTTTTCAGTCCTGCCTGGCTTCCTGAGGCTGCCCGTAAAAACGGAGATCCTGCAGTCAGCCTGAGGTGGCTGTGACCACTGCGAGGCTCTGACAAGCTGGGAATTGTTGCCACACTGTACAATTTCACCTCTTTACAACTCACCGATTTTCCTTGTTTATCAGGCTGCTTCCTTGTAAACATTCTCCCTGGCAGCACCATTTCAAGCTTGGAGTTACTTTTTATTTTATTTTTTCCAGTCTTCCACACGGAAGCCTTTGCTGAAAACACATCCTTCTGTGTAGCAGCAGAAAAACTTTGGCAGGCATGGAGGTGTAGTTCAGGATGAGAATCAGGCCCCAATGCACTGTGAACAACCAGCTCTTAGTTTGCACCTCAGAACAGCTCTGAGCCAATTAATTCCCAGCATTGCACAGCCACAGGATCCTGCAGCCTTTGTCTCTCCCTCCAATTCACAGATAAACTGAGGTGCAGCTCCCAAGAGGTTCTCTCCAGGACAGGACAACCCTGAACCTGCACATAGCAGCAGCTAAGAGCAGTGCCTGCTCTCAGTGCAGCCAGGCCACAGCACAGAGGCTGGGCAGCCACAGCTGCCCTCTGCCACCCCAACAACAGTCCCTGCTGGCCTCACAGTGCTGTTCAAAGGCATGGCCAGAACAAAGCAGCCAGCAGGACTTGGTGCTCCATCCTGCCACGCAGCAGATGCTTGGGGTAGACAAGACACACCACCTTGGCTCCAGTCCCAGAGCTGGTGCTGAGTAGGACGAAGCATCCAAGAGAACCAGAGCTGGAGATTCAACCCACAATTTCCACTCCTGCTGCCAGCCTCACCTCACCTCACCTCACCCTCGTCTTCTTTCTCCTGTCAGAGTTTCCTGATGGGAGACAGCACCCACCAGCCTCTGTCTCTTCCTCTGCAGATCTTGCCTGGGGCTCAACCCCTCTGTGGTCCTCTGGCCGTGCTCACACACCACACTGGGAGACAGAAGGCCACGTTGCTGTAGGATGCACTCCATCATCCTCACCACCACTGGCAGCCTCAGCCTTCTTCAGGGCAGGCTGCAGCTGAGGCCAGGGACACGCTTGTGCTCTCTCTGCCAGCACACATGGCTCTGACTTGCCAGCCACCACACCAGGAGAGCCTCAGAGCCACAGCACTTGCTTCAGAGTTACAGTGCCAGCAAAGGGTTTCACTGCAGCACAGACACAACAACGGGCAGACAGGACAAAAAAGAACAGAGCTGTGGCTGCATGGGACACAAAAGCCACAGGTTTCAGGTGTACCTGCTCTCATTGGCTCACAGCAGCAGAATTAAATGCCTCCAAGTAACCCCAAATTAGGCAAAGCAGCGCTGATTTCCAAGTCAGCCTTTCAATCCATGAAGTCAGTGAGGCTTCAAGGATTACCCGGGGTTAGGCTTGGAAGAAAAATTCCTTTTTGGCATAGGCCTGGAAGGTGATGCCCATTTCACTTGGAGCACAGAGCAGAAGCACTGCTGTCCTGGTTCAGGTTTGGAGCACAGCCAGGACATCCCTCCTGCCTCCCAGGAATGGAACGAGGGTTCTGCTGCCACACATACTGACACAGCCTAGGTGAGACCACAGCAGAACCTCCACAGCTGCACGACAAAGCTCACATGGACCTTTCCTTGAAGTACACAAAGAGCAGATCATTCACGTTTGACTTTGCCTCTTGCATTTGCATCCATAGTCCCTCAAAGCCATGCCACAGGCTGCAATTACAGAAGGGCCTTTTCCAAGCAGCACAGCAGTAGTTTAAGAAAACTCCACAGGCCTTCCTGCCCCACAAATCACAACTCAACTGTGCAGCTGGGCTGGGAGAGATCTGAAAATAGAGTGTGAGAACACTCCTGGTTCTCTGCATGTTGGGGGGTTGGAGAGAAAGAGAAACCCTCATCTGTACTGACATCCCCAAGACTAACCGAACACAGCACACACCCTAAGGCTGCTGGACAAGGATGGCAGCTTTCTGCACTGCCTCTGCTCCACTGCAGAGCCTTTGCCAGGAAGGCCATGTCTGATACCAGATTTTTTTAGTACTGTCTGTTTCTGCTGGGTTTTTCAAGTTCTGGTTTAGAGCTCTGTTTCAGAATAAACAGAACAGCCCTAAATCCACCTTCATCTTGCAGTAGGAATTTCAGGAAGCAAAATAATTAACTGAGCCTGCAGAGCCAGAACCTATGTCAATAACTGACTGATGAAAAGCAAAGAGGGATCTTCAGGGGCCGCACATACCATGGAACTGCTCGTGTACCCTCTCCAAAAGAAGTCTGCAACAGCTCAAAGCTAACCTAGAATTAAAGAAATTGCACATCTCCCTAACAGCAGCATAACTTGTTTATGACCTGCTCAGCGCACGTACTGCTGCCCACATGCCAGTTCTCCAGTGTGATCAGCCCATCACTGACCCACATCTCATAAGGAGAATTCACATCCTACCCATGTTTTATTTTTGCTACAGCTGCTTTTAGGCACTGCCCATCAGCACATCTTATATTTGCTAAGTTGCCCACATTCCCCAAAGATGGGAGATGGGAGTGCTGTTTTTCACGCACACAGAAAGGTAGAGGTGGCAAAAATTAGCATCTGAAATTTACTGAAACCCAAACCAGACACAGACAGCTTTTGGCCTGGGGAAACTCAGAGACAGCAACTGCGACAGCTGGGGAAAGCAAGGGCAGAGCATGGAAAACCCCTGCCAACGCTCCTGACAGCAGCAAGGCTTGAGCAAGCCCCAAAGCAGAGCTCAAACTTTAGAAAGCTCCCACTCCCAATGCCTCACCTCACGGGGTCAGTTTATACAAAGCACAACAGTGGAACCTGCCTGACCCTTCCTCCACTCCAGCTGCGCTGCCGGCAGTGCCTGTGGCTGCACACGACTGCTGAGCCATTATTCTCCTCCCCTGCACATAAGCTGGGATGTATCTAGGAGTGGTGAACCGGAGCCCTGACTGCATGCTGTGACTGTTCCCACTCACTGGGATCACAGAAAACCTCCCTGCCCCCATGGATGAACCCCACTCCCTGCCAGCACCTGCCAAGACAATTGTCCTGGATGCTCCAATCTCCCATGTAACTGCTGGCACTGGCTTCCCAAGAGTTCAAATTTTTTTACTGTAGTGAGGA
Organism: Lichenostomus cassidix; assembly: GCF_008360975.1. NCBI lineage: Eukaryota > Metazoa > Chordata > Aves > Passeriformes > Meliphagidae > Lichenostomus > Lichenostomus cassidix. Next base: position 2,621,284 of record NC_139507.1, read on the forward strand.
GGAGCCCCTCATGCTGCACCACATCAAATCCTGCCAGCAAGTCCTTCCTTTGGGCTCTGCTCCAGCTGCCTTGGCCCTGAGACCTGTTTGCAGCTCAGTGCCCCCCTCCCTGCATGGGTCAGGCACCTGCAGGGCTTTCCCACACCGCAGGAACTTTCCTGCACAAGTGGCTGCTCCTGTTCCTGGGCAGCCGGAGGTGCCACAGCTGGGAGCCCCGGTCTGCAGCGGCTGCTCCCAGGGCCAGTCACAGACCCTGCCCAGAAGCACCGTGGCCAGGACAGACACAGCCCCAAGCAGGCACCAAGCCCTGAACCAGGGGCTGCCTCAGAGGGGATACAGCCCTGCAGCTGGGGACAGGACACTCAGGAAAGCCTTGAGTGCCCCTCAAGAGGCCTCTGTGCCCTGGGAAGGAGGGAAGACAGGAACAGGATGACCCCCAGAAGAGCACAGGGCACTGTGGCACAGGGCACAGCAGGGCAGCTGCTTCTCCTTTGGTACCACATGCACAGAGCAGCCAGGAGAAACAGACTGTGTGCCCCACAGACACTCAGTGCTGCATCCAGGACAGCCGAGAGACACCTGCCCAGAAGACACCTGCCTGGCAGAGAAACCCTGGAGCAACTGCAGGCTCAGAGGAACACCAAGCAAAGTCCCCATGTCTGTTTGAACTGGGATGGCTCAAGTCTCACAGTGGGCTGAGATGGGATAGATTCCATCAAACCCAAGTCCACAGGCCCAATGTGAGGCATGCCAAAGGAACAGAAACAACCTACACAGCAGACTATTTTATGACAGAATCAAAAAGAGGAATGAGGAGAATGCACGGAAAAAGCAACTGAATATGGGAAAAGCAGAACCAGAACAGGACACTAAAACTGCACAGCCTAAGAGCCCAGCATCACACACAGGGGGCTGCCTTGAAAGAATTCCAAGTACCTTATTTTAATTTCTTGACATAGTAAAGGTTTACATATGTTCATCTGGCAAAGAAAGCTGAACAAATTAAAAGGAATCAATACAAAGAAACACAAGGGGAAGTGCTGCTCCCAGACAGCAGCTCAACGCAGTTGGTTTGTTACTGAATATTTATTAGCGGGAAGACTAAGAGTTGACTTACTACAAACAACAACAGAAGAGTCTATAGCAAGGGCCAGCAGCCCGCCACACTCTGGGCAAATCCCTGGGAAACCAGCAAGAGACAACATGGCTCTTAGATGTGGAAGCAGGAAAAAAAAAAAAACAAACTAAAAACAAAGTAAAAAAAATAAGGGAAGAAAATCCATTCCATTTGTCACTGTTGTTACAATGAGATTAACACAACTCTTAAGGCTACTGCACAATAAGAATATACAGGTGTAACAGCGAGGCCTGGGAAACAGCGAGGTTCCTGAAACAAATGATTTAACGTTCCCTGATTAGGGGACTTAAGTAGAAATACTATAAATAAGAAAATTTTGAAGCCTGCAGCGTTATGGGCCCACTTGCCACACACAAAAACTGACGCAATACAACCAGTCATTTCCAAAGGGGTTTGTAATGGACCACGAAATGTTCTGGCAGCTTAGAGGAGTCACGAGGCACAAGAGTGTGCCCTTTGCAGGGGAAAGACTGCAAGGTCTGCAAGGTACCAGGTGGGTGTCAGCCACCCTCACCATCAAGCACCAGCTGTGGCAGCCAGCTGTGGCAGCCAGCCTGCTCTGCCCAGGCACCAGGCAGCACTGCCAGGGACAGGGGGGCTCATGTCTGATCACATGTGGAGATATTAGGACTTTAGCATCAGATCTCCAGCCCCTCCCTTCCCTCAGCCCAGGCAAAAGGAACTCATGCTGAAGGGGCAACTGGGATGTATATGAAAGAGTATCGGTTTTAGCCAAGAAAGTGGCTCTAGTCAAATGGCAGAGGAGCAGAAGCCACCTGAGCTCATGACAGCCAGGACAGCACCAGCTCTAATTCCAAGCATTTGCCTCATGCTCTGCACCGATCCAGACAGAACTGGTGAGGCAGAGACCTGTGGGGCAGGCTCTGCTGAGCCAGGAAAGAGCCAGAAAAGGGAGTGCAGTTGGCTCAGTAGCACCAGAGCACAGCTGCCAAGGGGCAGGGTCCCTGGTCAGTGCAGAGCTGGTGGCAGAGGGGCCTGGCCACAGCCCACAGTGGGGAGAGAGCTTTCCTGCTGTGGCACTGCCGGGTCCACCCTTGTGCTGGGCTGTCTGCCCCATTCCCAGAGACCCCAGTGCAGCCACCAGACAAGAGATGGGACAGGACAAGGGCTTGGTCTATAGTGTTGTTCCCACTCAGGTAGGAAGCAAGGCATGAAGGAATGTCCCTGCCTGGCTGCAGCAGCCTCTGGGGTGTCCAATGCAGCATGGCCTCTACTACCAGTGACTAGAGGAAGAGGGAGAGCTCCTGAGACCTGAACAAAACCAATCACAAAACTAGGCAAGAATTTCTTTAGAGTTTAACTAAGAATGCAATACTATTTCCAGCCAGTTTCCCATCTCGATAGTCACGTAACAAACCAAGGCAATGACGGTCTTTAGTTGACTGAACAGTTCTCAAGTTCAAACGTTGACACTTAATAGAGGGTCTCAGCATTGCTGCTCCGAGGCCTCTTGATCTTCTCAATGTTTTTAAGGATCATGTCATGCAAAGTGACCTGCAAAAAGGAAGAACAGGACTCAGACAGGAAGCCATCCAACTTTCACCATAAGCACTGGTTACCACAGCAGCACCATTCAACTTGGCACCACCCTCAACCCTTGTGTGCAACCACACACCTGGTAAAGGTAAGGGCTTCCCTCAGCCAGACCTTACAGAAGCCAGTACATGTAATACCAAAAACACTTATTCAGAAACCCTAGGATTGGCTTGCACTGTATGAACAGCTTAGGATCAGATTTCCACAGAGGAGGCAAGAACATTTTGTGCTAGGCCCCTGTGAATACTGTTGGAAACATCTAGATCTCTAGGAGATGGTTGGAAACATCTGCATCTCCAGGAGATGGTGGAGGAGCAACATCTGGAGCCGAAGCGGGAAGCAGGCAGGCTTCCTGCCAGGAGTGGACATGCTCAGGGGGAAAGGGGAGAGGAGCAGCAGCAGGATCACAAGGGCTCTCCACTGCTGTGCAAGGAGCCAGTGTGAGCTCTGTGTTTTCACTTACATATTGATTTCTCAGCTCTGAAATGATGAGGCGCAGACTAATGTACTCCTTCTCGTCGATCTCCGTCACGGTGCGGCGATAGTCCTCCTGCCGAGAGCAGACACGGCTCAGCCTCCCAGAAAGGAAACTCCCTGCCCTCCACAAAGGAACCCCCTGTTTCAGCTTGCTGTCCTCAATCCTCGTATGATCCCCCCTCTTCCCCCCTCAGCTCAAAAAGGACAGTGACAAAGCAGCTCAAAGAGTCCCAAGAAGCAGCAGCATGAACATGTAAATCTCCATGTCCCCGGTGACTTACCACATGAGGGTACTTGGCTATTTTGGAAACCAACTTTGCTCTTGTGATATAGTATCTGGCAGGAAAAGGGAGAGACTAAAGCTCAGATAAACAGCACCAAAATTATTTTCACGTCCAAGCTGTCCTGTAACAACAGCTGGGGGACCTTCCCCAAAAACATGAAACCCCCAAAAAGAAGTCTGTCCTTGCATGCCTACCTAGAAATCTGGTCCAGGTAAGATGCTGCCTCACTCTCCACAGTCCGAAGCTCAGCAACTGTTTCTTCCTACAGGGGAGACAAGGAAGCTATTAGCTCCAGGAGGCTTCAGCTGGCTTTCCAGGCTCAGAAAGCAGTGTCTCAGCAACACCACATCCAGCTCAAGTTTAGGTTTTAAAACCTAAACCAACTCCATGACTGTAGCTGCTGGATACCATGAACTGAAAGATTCTGAGGAACCCCAGAGATCCAAACGCCTGGAGCACAGAGCAGTGTCTTACCTGAATAGAAACACCAAAGTTGTTCCCATCCTCTATCCTGGGAATGAGAAGCTGCACCCACATTTTGACCTGCAGTGGAGAGATCAAAACACTGACCAATGCCAACATCTACACACAGACTTCTCTCAGGAATGTCACCAAAAGCTTCCCAGGACCCAGCCTTTGCCACACAGCTGATGATAAACTGCTGCAGGTCCCTTATGCACCTGTAACATTTCCAAGATCACTTCCCACATGCCTGGGATGCCATGCAAACCAGCACAGGCCCAGCTTCCCATGGGAAGCTCTCCTCACCATGCCACAGGAGCTCTTGGCAGGAGTCTATGCCTGTGCAAAAGAAAGGCACAGCAAAGCCTCATGAGGCCTGGTAACACACATACTTCTTTTTCAGATGAACAACAAAGCTCCCTGAGGGTTTCAGCTGCCTCCCAGCCCCCGTCAGACAGGGCAAAGCCCTGCTTTTCCTCATCTACAGCAGAGGGAGCTGCTCTTTTCACAGCTTGGCCTCTCCAGGAATAAAACCATCCTGCTGCCTCCCCTTATCCAGGCTCACACCTACCGTATTGCACTTCTCAATGAGCAGCCTGATTTCTGGTTTCACTTTCTCAATGATGTCCACCAGCTGCTGGTTGCTCTTCAGCATCCCATTGGGCATCACAAACACTTTGGTACCTGTGGCAGAGACAAACCCCCAGAATCAGCAACTTGCAGGAATGGCTACACTGAGGTTGGACCAAGGGGTCACCTGAGCCTCAGCTCCCACAAAGGCCAGAAAGGGACTGAGCCAGGCTATGGCTACCTGTAGGGAAGGGGAAATGGGACATGGGATAACAGCAGTTACCACAAGGGAAGGAAAAGAGAAAACACAGAGCAGGATGAGACTGAAGAGCTGGAGGATGCTGAGGTTGAGCATAAAGGGTTTTCCTGGTGCACACGTACAAGAAGCTTCTGTCTCAGCTTAATCCAAAGCCTGGACTCTTTTTCCAGACAAAGAGAGGAACAGCAGAGCCACCAGGAGATCAGCTGCCTCTGTCAGCAGGCCAAGTTCAAGCCAAGTACTACTTATGTCTATCAGAAAAGTACTAATTATGCTTCTAAGAGCTGGAACCTGGCTCCTCCACATCAAGACATCTGTAGGTCAGGCTCTGGCCGGCATGAGCAGCAGCTGCTGTCAGGGCAGGGCAAGTGGGGCTCACATGATTTGCATCCCCAAGGCTCAGTGCAGCGGTTCAGGGGGCAGGCAGCAATACAAGGGACTTGGGGATTCTTACCCTGAAAGGTCTCTTCGTGGTCTTCCAGCTTCCTCTTTTTCATATTTGGCTAAAATATACAAAATGTTTTACTCACAAACTAGTCGTAAGCTGTAAAAGTGTTGCAAAGGAAATAAGGAAAACTTAGAGCCCTGCCATGTTCCTAGTTTCTAAGCATTCTTCCTTAAAGCCAAAGAAGGACTGCAGAGCAGTGTTATCTCCAGCAGACTTCCAGGCTTGAGAGATCAATCTCTAAAAACCTCTGGGCCAAGGCCTGTTATTAAATAAGAATATCCTACTCCAGCACAGAGCAAACCATGCAGTTTTAATAGAAGCTGGGATCATAGCCAAGAGAGTAACCTTACCCCATCCAGTCCATCATGGCTGTTGGTGAGAAGAATTGGGTCAGGCACTGGGAGGTTCATGTCCGAATGGATCTGAGTAAGATCATGAATATTCAGGATGGGTTCCTGGAAAATAATGCAGATTTGTTATTTAATTATGAACTAACAGATTCTGCCACACCAAACAAAATGAGAAGACAAAAGATTCAGACCTCCCTCTTATCCAACTGTAAAACTGGGATGAATGAAAACAATTAGGTTTAGCAATTGGCTGTGACCCCCCAGACAGGAGTGCCAGGCCACAGTCAGCTCCTGGTGTCCCTGTGAGGCCCCAGCACCGTCAGGGACAGCCCACTGGGGAACATGTAGACAGATAAATGTGAGAGATCACACAATGTAAAATGAAAAAGGCAGCACCCCTCCAGAGCCAGCAGCACTGCAGTGCACATGAGCCAACAGATGCTGCCTTGCATCTCTGCAACAAGGTGAAATGCACAGAAAACACCCATGCCTGCCACATCACTTTCAATGTGTACCTGAAAATGGAAAAGGATACAGAGCGTAAGGCACACCCTACCTTAAGGAACCCATCAAGTTCTAACAGCTTCTTTGGAAAAAAGTTTGCTACGAGGTCTTCAGCCTGAGAGAGAAAGAACAAACAATGATGTGACACAATGCCGTGAGGCTCCCACTAGCAGGCAGGAGCACCAGGGAAATGATCTGTCCATAAACAGGAAATGGAGAGAACCCAAGTTCTTCCTGCTGCCAAGACCACACTAAGCCCAGGTGAGAAGAAAGCCACCAGGCTCAGGAACCTCACTGCAGTGGGTGACTGATGCTCTGGGTGCTGCTAAGCTTCCAGGGCAGGCTCGACCCACAATCGAGTCTGTCAGGAAGGTGATGGCTAGAAAACCTCTGTCCTTCTAGACCTATGACACTCACCTCACTAGTGATCCGCTCCCTGAAGGAGTCAACCTGCAGAATGAAACACGGACAGGTCAGGGTCGCTCTCGAGCAGCGAGGCCCGGGGCTGCCGCGCCCTGAGCCCTACAGCCGTATGACCCTCCCAGCACAGCTCCCGCTGTCCCGGGAAACGCGGGGCAACGGGAGGAGTCTGCGAATACCGAGCGGGAGCTGCCCGGGGACGCCGGGAACGGCTCCGTCCGCCCGGCCCGGACTCCGGGCGCTGCGGGGAGCTGGAAACCGCGTAGCTCCCGCCGGGCTGGAAAATGCGCCGGGCCGCCCCGGGCCAGCGGGCACGCTCCGCTCGGGAGCCGCCACAGCACGGCGCCGGCCACATCCCCGCCCCCGCGGCGAGCCCGCGGAGCAGGGCCGGGCGGGGGTGGAGACACCGGGGGCTCGTAGGGGCGGGCGGGCCGCGCTCGGCGGCCAGCATGGAACGGCCGGGAGGCACCGCGGGGCGGCCCCAAGCCCGCCCCGCCCCGGGCCGGCGCCAGCCCAGCTCGGAGCGGGCCGGCGGGGCGGAGGCGGCAGCCGGGCCGGGTCGGGCCAGTGCGGGCCGGGCGGGGCAGGGCGGGGCAAGCGGCGGGACGGGCGCACCTTGAGCTTCACCTCCGGGTCCACCTTGAGCAGCGAGGCCATGGCGGGTCCGGTCGCGGGGCCGCTCCGCTTCCCCGGGCCCACACCGGAAATGACCTCACGCCGCGCGCCCGCCAATGGTGCGCGCGCCCGCCGCCCGCGTGACACCCCGCGCGCGCACGCGCCGCCGGGTCCTGGCCGCTCAGCCGGCAGCCCGGGGCGGGGACACAGAAAATGGCGCGGGCGGCTCGCGCACCCCTGCCAGGACCGCGCCCGCCTGCGTCACGTCCGGCGCGCGGCGATGGCGGGGCGCGCGCGGGCGGCGCGATGGAGGGAGCGCGGGCGGGCGGCGGCACCGCGCACGTCAGCTTCGTGTGCCAGCGCTGCTGCCAGCCGCTCAAACTCGACACCTCCTTCAAAGTGCTTGACCGCCTCACTATCCAGGAGCTCACCGGTACCGGGGCGCGGCGGGCTAGGGGGCCGGGGCCGGGGCTGGGGCGGGGGCCCAGGCCTGGGCCCGACTGACGCCTTCTCTCCCGCAGCCCCGCTGGTGACCGCCCCCCCTGCCAGGCCCGGGGACCTGCACGAAGAGGAGAGCGCCCTGACGGAGGTACGGCGGGGCCGAGCGCGGTGGGGCGCGGCGGCGGCTCCCCCGGGCCTTCCGGTAACAGTGCTGCCTTGCCCTCAGGAAGCCTTCGCGGAGAACCGGCAGGATGGCGTGTCCAGGAGGTTCATCCCGCCAGCCAGGTACAGCCCAGCTCGGAGCCTGGCCGCTCCCTCCGGGCAGCTTGAGCTGACGCTGTGGCAGCGCCTGAGAATGTTCCCCCCGCAGGGGTCACACTGAAGAGCTCGTGTGACCCCTTAGAGTTTCCCCTGCGGGATCCCTGTGGCGCTTGGGCTCCTTGGCAATTTGAACACAGAACTGCACAGTCCTTTGGGCACTGCTCCTTAGCTGTGGGTCAGCACAAACCCTACAGAGCCCCTAAAACATGGGCTGCCCCAGCCTCCTGCTCTCCCTTTTCCGTGACCCAGCCCCAGAGACAGGTCTCGTGCTTGAGCTGCCTCTCTGTGGCCTGTAGCACTCACTTCAGTAACATTCTTTCCAAGAATGATGTCAACAGAAAGCGCCAACAGTTTCACACTGATCGGAGAGGCATCAGATGGTGGCACGATGGAAAACCTCAGCCGGAGACTGAAGGCAAGTGGGTCACGAGCTGGTGAGCTCAGATACTTGGGAATGGAGCATCAGTTTTTCTTAATGCTCTGGAAAACTAAGCTGCAAAGTTTCCCATGGCACTTGCCTTGTGGGGGTTTGGTTGGTGAGTAGTTTAGTAAAGCTAGATTATTTTAACCAATATTTGATGTGCAAAGACTTCTGCAAACCGAAGCTGCAGAAAACCAGCAGGCAGCTGCCTGTGGTGTCACTTGCACTAATATGAGCTTTTTCTCCAGGTCACTGGGGACCTCTTTGACATCATGTCTGGGCAGACGGATGTGGATCACCCACTGTGTGAGGAATGCACAGACACTCTGCTGGACCAGCTGGACACACAGCTCAACATCACGGAGAATGAGTGCCAGAACTACAAGTGAGTGAGCCACAGATGACCCGAGAGAGAGCTGTGGTAGCTTGAAGCATGATCAGTGCAGAGAGCTCGGTGTTGACAAGAGGTGCAGGGGCTGCCACAGAACTGGGGACTGGCAGTGCAGGACTTACCAGGATACCTATTTTGGTAATCCTGTTGTTCTCCTTTAGGAGGTGTCTGGAGATACTGGAACAAATGAACGAGGATGATAAGGAGAAGCTACAGACAGAACTGAAGGAGTTGGCACTGGAGGAAGAGCAGCTGATTCAGGAGCTGGAGGATGTTGAGAAGAACCGCAAGATTGTGGCTGAGGATTTCGAGAGAGTCAGGGCAGAGGCTGAGCGGCTGGAACAGGAGGAGGCTCAGTGAGTGAACTGCAGCTGCAGCTTGTGGCGGGGGTTGGAGGCAACAGATAAATGAGGTTGTAACATGAGAAACCTGTAAATGTGCCCAAACACCAGTATTCTCTGCTGAAGAAAAGGTGGCCAGACCAAACTGACCCACAGAGCTGTCACTGATGGAGAAGCTAGCACTCAGCACTTGCTGTCTTGCTTTTGCTCAAAGGTATCAGAAGGAATACTGTGAGTTCAAGAGACAACAGCTGGAGCTGGATGATGAGCTGAAAAGTGTGGACAACCAAATGCGCTATGCCCAGATGCAACTGGATAAATTAAAGAAAACCAACGTGTTCAACGCAACCTTTCACATCTGGTAACGTAGATACTGGAATATCATATCTATTTTCTTGGAATCTGCAGTGTGAGGTTGTTTAAGTCACTGCATTCAACAGGAAAAGTGCAAGCCAGCTCACCGTTACCTCCCAGCAAAGCAATGAATGCCACCTCCTAGGAGTGGCAGCTGAGTAAGATGTGCCAGGCTGTGGGACTGGGAAATGGCTCCTTCACCAGCCCCAGTAACACACTGGGAACCCCTGTGCCAGCCAGCAGTGACACTGGCATCAGGCTTCACAGAGCCCATAGCTTAGAGGGTCTGGCTAGGGGTTTTTGTTGTGTTTTTATAACAAGAAGAGAACAAGTCTCTGGTGTTTGCATACACTTGTTAAGAATAGCCCCAAACTCTCTGTGTGCATGGCTGGCACTGTGTGTGCTGTTGGGACACAGTCTCTATTTGTTTATCAGGCCAGGAACTGTTCTTGAGCTGTTCCCAGCGCAGCACACTTATTTATAATTCTTCTTATCACAGGCACAGTGGGCAGTTTGGCACAATAAATAACTTCAGACTTGGCCGTCTCCCCAGCGTTCCTGTGGAATGGAACGAGATCAACGCAGCCTGGGGGCAGACTGTGCTGCTGCTGCATGCCCTGGCCAACAAAATGGGCCTGAAGTTTCAGAGGTACATGGAATACCACACATACTTCACTTACAGCCCAGAGAACGACAGGCAGACTCAGGTGCCTGTGAATTCTGTCTCATTTTTTCAGATACCGTCTTGTCCCCTATGGCAACCACTCATATTTGGAGTCTCTCACGGACAAATCCAAGGTAGGAGATCCCATACAAATTGTGGGACGTTGACTTTGAGCCCTGGTCATGCCAGGGACGCAGGAAACAAGCTTGGTGTCTATGAATGTGGAGTCTGGGAGAGCTGGCTGCCCCAGCTCCTCCGACATGGTAACCTCTCACTCCACATCCCATATCAAGCCACTGGTGCTGCCAGCCAGTGGTGTTGAAAGTGACAGAACTGTTGAAGGACTCACTACATCTGGCCAGAGGCAGATGGAATGCTTTGGGGTGATTGGCAGGTCGATGGCATGATTTGGGATTGATGGAAGACAGGAACATGTGCCTGCACGTGGTAGGCACTTGCACAAAACCAGTCACACTCACTGTGTGCCACAAGCCATGTCTCAGCATCCCATGACAAATTTAAGCTTCACATGAGGTTAAAAAGCTGCAGTGATCATATCAAAAATAAGTGCTTGGGGTGCCTGATACAATCCTCTTTTCCAGGAGCTCCCCCTTTACTGCTCTGGAGGCTTGAGGTTCTTCTGGGACAATAAGTTTGATCACGCCATGGTGGCATTCCTGGACTGTGTGCAGCAGTTTAAAGAGGAAGTGGAAAAAGGTGAAACTCGGTTTTGTTTGCCTTACAGGTGAGTGTTGCCACATAACTGTCAAATTAATCCCTGTGTGCTGCCCCTAGCGCTGCTTGCTGTTTCAGTCCTGGCTGTCAGAAACCATCTGGAATTCTTTATGATGTATGTTTGCTAGTTTCATTGAAATCTGAAGCCAGCCCCTTGGATGAAGTCCTGAGGCTTGCTTGATTCCCTTTAAAAACAAAGTATTCTTACAGGATAGTATGAATGTCAGATTTAAAATTTAGTGCTTGATGTCATACTGAGATTAAATGTTTGCAGTAGGAATGCACTAATTAAATCTTGTGTATGATACAGGATGGATGTGGAGAAAGGAAAGATTGAAGACACAGGTGGCAGTGGTGGCTCTTACTCAATTAAAACGCAATTTAACTCTGAAGAACAATGGACAAAAGCACTAAAATTTATGTTAACTAACCTGAAATGGGGCCTTGCCTGGGTCTCATCCCAATTCTATAACAAGTAACTGTGGTCAGGACTGGCAGCTGTGGAGTGTCTGCGTTGTGTTGGAGAAAGGCAAATTAAGATGTCATTAATATTAACCAGTACAAAATGTTTACAATACCAAAAATCCACAAGACACTTTATTTAAGATACCATTATTACAAGTAGTTTATAGAAAAGCAATATGCAAAGTTGTATCATTGAGCTGAACAGAATAAAACCCAGCTATTAAATGGATGCTAAACTGATACTTTTGGGGTTTATGGCCATGCATGTAAATCGCTGTCAAACTTCAGAACACTTCAGAACAGAAAAACAGAGTTTGATGCTGCTCTGTTACAGCTAACAGAGGGTTGGAAAAGCAGAACTTTACAAACACGGGAATAACATGGAAAACCTCCCTGAACTCTTCGTGGTCATTAAAGAGTAACTACACTTTGAAATAAAGTATTTTCTGAGTCCTATTAGCACTTTTTTGTGCTACTGAATGTAACAAGGTTTGATACTATTTAAAACACTGTAATCCCTCCTGCAGCCCGTGCCTGCACAGAGCTGCACTGAGGAAACAGTAAAACTATACCTCACTCAAGTGTTTTCAGCCAGCAGTGTGCCTCGCACAGCACAACCCCCTGGCACTCACAGGGTCATGCTGTGACTGTCACCTGCTGTCGTGACACTCACAGCACTGGCAGGATTCTGTACTCATCACAACGCTGGTCACTGCTGGCTGTGGTAGGGCAAGAACAGACGTACTCCAAGTGCTGGCAGAGAGGGAACAATGACAGGCAGCTGAGACAGGGATTTTATAAAAACAGCAAGAAGAGACAGTGCAGAGCCATTTGTAATGCAGGTGTGAGAGCTGATCCCAGCAATCCCAGTCCCAACCAAGCACCAGGTATGGCAGCACCTTTCAAACACAACTACTCTGAGGGATCTTTTTGGTCAAAGGGAACTTAGATTCACAACTTCACAGATGCAGCTCTTACAATAATGCTTTTGGGGCATTTCTAAACACTCTGGTGCTGTTGGGCTTCCCTTCAGGGCATGACTTCGATGCCTAGTGGGATGAAGTTGGCTAATTAACACATGACTGAGAGGCTGTTCCAGAATGCCTGGTGCTCAGAACCAAAGGTAACCCTGAGCTGTGCTGAGTGCCTGGGCAGTGTCACAGAGGAGGGAGGACTGTTGTCAGCAGTGTGACAGCTCCTGCTGCTGCACCACTGACCAGATGGACAAGGTGGTTCTACTTCTGAGACAGAATCCTCTCCTTGGGAGATTTGGTTCCACAGTTCTCCCGGTGCTGCTTGGGTGTGGTGCCACCAACTACACACTTCAGCACGGCATAGGAGAACTCCAGAATACTTTGTTGAGTAATGGCAGTGATACAGTTTAAATGCTCCACAACCTGAAAAAAAGAAAAGATACAGCACCTAAATGCTATGAGTTTACAGACTAAGAAGAGTAATTTACAGACTAACAGGAGTAACTGCTCCATGGGCACATTTCACAGGGAGGTGTCCCTGCCTTCTCTACCTACCAAACATTGCCTGGAGGGGTTTGTTCTGGCTGTGAAGCACTGAAAGTGAGGACACACACCAGTGCAAGCACAAGCTGCACACAGAATTGTGCCCTGCCCTCAGCTCTGACAGAGCCCCACGTGCTTCCTGCTAAAAAGACAGGTGGCCCTCCCTCATGCCACTCCCAGTGCAGCCCCACCTCTTTCCTTGCTGGGCTGAAATAGATAAACCACCTTGGCATTGTGTTCCCAAAGAGCCAACGTGTTCAGCAGTAACTGTACCTGCTCCCAGTGCCCAGAGTTCAGCATGAACATGCCTGTACTGATGATTCCAACGGCCAAGAGCATGAAGTCTTCCTTTACTGTTAAAAACTTGGCTCTGCAGAAGGAAAAGTTTGTTCAGGTGTAAAATGCTGCTTCACAGTTCAAAAGCAGCTGCTGCTGCAGTTGGCAATGCCCAGGACATGTTGGCTCATTCAGGCCAACCAAAGCCCAACATCAGAACCTGGAACTGACAGTGCAAGGCTGGACTTTACCAACCAAGTGAAACACTTCCCTTGCCTGTGAAGCAGCTGTAGAGAAGCATGTTGCTTTGAACTGGTTTATTAAGAAACAATGCCGAATGCCCCCCAAATCAGGGTTTTTTAAAAAACATGCCCCCACAATGGCATAGTGGGAATTATGCTAGTATTTATTAGCTTTTTTAAGGGTTTTAATTTCAAAGTGTTGATGTAAGTCATTGTGAGGTAAGACCCTTACATCTGCAGTTTGCTTGGTGTGGAGTTTTCGATGGCAATCTTCAGCAAAGTGTCATAGATGGTCTCTCTGGTCAGGTAGCAGAAGTCCAGTAGCTGTACACACACCTCATGTAAGGGTTTTGCAGGAAGCAAGCAGCCATTGTATCCTGGCAGAGATCACATCATCAGTCCCACATTTTGGGTCACTAAATTGAATTAGAAGCATTAGGTACCATAAAGGAGAGACAGACAATTCTGAGGAAAACTGCCCTGTCTCTGAATGCCACAGGATCCCTCAGCCTCAATATAGTTTCACTCTGAAATTCAGGTCACCAAGAAAATGGTGAGTGATTGTAGAAAATGTGGCCTTGCACCAAGTTTGGGGGCTTTAAACTCTTAATCTTTTACTGAATGAGTCACAACTGGCTGTCCAGCAACATTCAGCACATTCTACAAAGGACAAAGTTGTCATCTGAAAAGTGAAGCCATGGATAATCTGAACAGTTCCATGTGCAAAAATCTGGGATGTTTTGGTTCAGATCAGCAACAACTCTATGACCCCACTAAAAATCTTCCTTCCCATTCTCTCTGATTGATACTCTCACCTAGAACCTCCAGAAGCAATTCCACGTAGGCCAGTGGAGTTGACACATTGATGTGGAAGTGCAGAGTGTTTAAAACAGCAAGCTCCGACTCCAGCAACTCCTGTTTAGTGTAGGAATATTTTAAGGACTGCAGAAATTTTAAAGCTGCATCACTGGTCACTCTCTGAAAAGGAAAAAAAAAAGAGACAAAATGTCTTCCAGGCAATAAGGCACTTGGTAGGAGCAAAGTGCTCTACCACCTCTCTCCTGCTAAGCACGAGACTGCAGCTCACCCGCCTGTCCTTTGAACTGGCATGAGAAATCCAGCTCAGCTCTTTCCCACAGGTTTCCTCAGCTCAATAAACCATCCTCAGGCAAGTGTGAACCCCAGTAGACACACGATTTTTGACTACCACAGGCCAAGATGTTCCTGCACTTTTTTCCCCAGCGCTGGGAACATTTCCTGGCAAATTGTTACTGGATGAGTAGCAATTTGCCTGCCCTAAAGGGAATGTCATGTCCTTGGCATTTAATTATCACTAATGGTTTTCAAAAAGGAAATCTATTTTTAAGAGAGATTAATGCACTGCAGAGTTAACCACACTGCTAAAGCAAGGGCAGGCTGAGCTGGCTTACATTGTAGTGCAGGGAGAGTTTGCTTGCAAGCTGAACGCACGACACGAGTCGCAGGACAAAGGTGTTGGCTATCTGCTCCCTCACAGAGCTCCAGCTGCTCCTCTGCTCTTGGTCAAGACTGCTGTTATCAAACATCTGTTCTACCTGCTTGATCATAAACCTACAAAACCCACAATTGCTCAGAGAACAATTCTCTGACTGCTGAGAAGAAGGAAGAAAGGAAATTCCACATATAATTAAGAGTAAACATAGAACTAATAGTGTGGATTAAATGAATGAAGAGACAAAGCCCTCAACACACACATTAGTCATGTGTGGTTTGGGTGACAGGGCCAGAGTGGGAGAGGGCATGGGCAACATAACCTCATCAGAGTGGTAATGCAGTGGGTGTTTAGGACTCATTACCTTTCGAGTAACTCCACTGCCTGGTACCTTGTTAAATGGTCCAGATGCCATTTTTCAGACAAAAGGAATATAAATTCTGCAAAAAGCACAGCAGTAACTCATTTCAGTCTCCTGAAGCTCACTGTACAGCTGTCACCTCCCCCGGGAGTTGCTGTAGCTAAGCCTCACCCACGATCCGTGTCTCTTTGAAGTACCCAGCCTGCTCTGGCAGCTCACTCAGGTACTGCTCATTCTCCATGGCCAAGTGGATCAGTGTGTCCTCAATAACTTCAGGGGCAACCCCACTGAACACGGGGCCTGAGTCACGGCCCCGGCTTTCCGATGGTGTCTGAGAGCCCATTGAGCGGGTCAGGGCCGAAGCCGTAATGACAATGACTTCACTGGCCGCACAGGGACAGGCCGGGACAGGGCTTGGCCAGCTCCTCCCGGCCGCGCTGATTCCCGGCTGCTCGGAGACGGCACTGGCAGGGAACGGCCCCTCGGTGCGGCCGCTCTCGAGCAGGGGCCCAGCGTGGTTGGTGGCGGGGCAGGGACAGGGGCTCGGGCAGGGACAGGGGCTGGGCAGTGCTCGGGCAGGCACAGGGGCTCGGGCAGGGCCAGGGACTCGGGCCGGCACAGGGGCTCGGCCAGAGCTCGGGCAGAGCTCGGGCAGGGCTCGGCCAGGGCTCGGGCCCGTTCAGGCCTCCATTCCGCCCTCACTCCGGGCGCGGACGTAGCGCCGACGCCGCGACCGGCACGCGCTGGGCCTCAGCCAACCACTCGACGCCGCGGGCCGCTCGGGCATTCCGATTGGCCAGCGCCCGCCGCCGGATGTGGCGTCACGTCGCCGCGCCACTGCGGCGGGGGAAGATGGCGGCGCCGGGGCAGTCGGGGGACGCGGCGGCTGTCGCGCGGCGCATCGACCCTGCCCGGGAGCCGGGGCTCAGCCCCGAGCAGCGCCGCCTCATGGCGCAGGTGGAGTACGCCCAGCGCCAGCGCGCCCTGCAGCGCCGGCTCCGCAGCCGCAACGTGCTGCTGGCGCTCGGCATCGGCGCGGTGACGTTTGGCATCTGTATCCTCCGGGGTCAGGGCAGGGTGGGGCCGGGGCGCTCCGGGGCCGCGCACGCAGCTTTTCCTTAATTACCCCCGCAGACTGTTACACCTTCTACTCGGTGTCGCAGGAGCGGTTCCTGGACGAGCTGGAGCAGGAGGCGGAGGCGGCGCGGGCGCGAGCCCGGGAGCGAGCAGAGGGCGCCGCAAGCTGAGCGGGGAGCGCCCGGCTCGACCCGGCCCGGCCCGTGACTGAGCTGCCCTCGCGAGGCAGAACGGGCCTCGAGCATGGGGGAGCCGCGCCTGAGGGCTTGGGGCCTGCCCCGTGCTCTGCGTGGGCCAGGAGAAGGCCCGGGGGCTCCCCGCAGGCAGGGCCCCCCGCGGGCAGACCCGCCCTGCGGCCTTTGCCGAGGCCGTGCCCAAGGGAAGGACAGGGGCACCCAGGGCCCACCGCTCCCCACAATAAATCCTCTCACTGGAGACTGCATCAGCGACCGTTGTCAAGCATCTTTTGGGCTGAGCCCAGCTCAGGATCTCATCCCGCTCAGGGGCTGCTGAGGAGTAATGTTTTGTTTTGCTCTTTATCATCACACAGTAAGACAAGGAACCACACGTCCTGCCTGACAGACACACGTACAGACACAGTTTGTATTCAATCCATGTTTATGAAAAGACTTTCTCTGAACACCAGTTCATAACAAAGTGCTCCCAGATCCTGCTGCTCCCGGTGCTCCAGCAGACAGGGCCACGGGGAGCTCAAGCCACTCTTCAGGGTTGGCAGGGTCTGGTGCAGGGCCGGGGTGGTGTCAGTTTGGAGTAAGCCAGGGGTCCTCAGGGCTCTCTCAGTTCTACAGCCACGAGGTGTGGGGACACCTGGTATGTGTCCTCCAGCAAAGGGGTGGGGGACAGTGGGCAGAGCTGGGAGCACAGTGGGAAGACACCTGTGGGACAGGCCTGCACCAGGCCAGAATTCCCACCCCTGCAAAGCCCACGGCTTTCTTGCTGCAGGCCACAGCCAAGGGGAGCAGGAAGCCCAGGCTCTCCAGGGCTGGCACTACCCTTCAGGAGGTGCAGGGACTCTGCCCCCTCTGGGGCAACAGGCACTTGGATGAGGTAGTTCATGGAATCATTCTTGGCCAGCCAGCTACTGGGGAGAGAAGCAGCCATGAACCAAGAGTGCCACAGGATCAGCAGAGAGCACCAGGGGATCAGCCCCTGCCCCTTACCATGCGGCCAAGGTCGTCAGCAAATGTCACCCCCTTGTTCAGCCGCTGCTCCTGAGAGCCAGTGCTGCTGCCGCTCAGCGAGTTCCGGCGCATGATGCCTGCGGGGACAGTGGCCTTGAATTGGGACACAGGCCCGTGCAACACCCAGCCCGGGGGTCCCCATCCTGCATCCTCCCCACCCTGGAGGGAGTGGGGAGCAGGGCTGGCACCTGTGGGCTGCGCCAGCTCCAGGCGCTGCAGGCTGTTGCGACGGGAGGGGTTAAAGCTGCCCTTGGAGAGGCGGCGCTGGCGGCTGGACAGCATGGCAGCGGGTGACACGATGCCCAGCGGCGGCTGCTTCCCCATCCGCAGGTACAGCTCTTCGATCTCCTTCTTCTGGGCGCTCTGCAGCAGCTGCACCTCAGCCAGGTGCCTGGGGAGAAGACAGGGGCTGGCAGCAGGGCCTTGGGGAAGGGACAGTAAACTCCCACCTGGGGTGGGTGGGAAGACCTGTCGCCTCCCGGGTGCAGCCCACCCCCTGCTCACTTCTGGCGCAGGTTCTGCAGCTCCTCCCAGATCTCCTCATCCTCACTCTCGGTGTCGTCGCTGCTCCCGTAGGACAAGCTGCGAGAGTAGCTCAGCCATACCTGGCTCAGCATGGCCTGTGGCACATTTTCTGTGCTCTCTTCCCTGGGGCCCTCCCGGTCGCTCCCCACTGGCGCCACAGGCACCGTGCCTGCCTCAGCTAACACCTCCTCAGCCTTGGGGTCCTGCTCTGCCGCCTCCAGTACCACGTCCGAGACACTGCTTGAGCTGTGGCTTGTGTCAGGGACCACAGGCGGTGGGGAGTCACTTGCTGCTGGCTCCATGCTGTGCTGCTCCCCATCACTGCTGCCCAGCACCGGAGAGGTCACAGGCAGATCCTTGGTTGGCACCACCTGGAACCTGCCCAGGACCTGGGGCTTGGCTTCTGCTGGGGACAGGGGCAGCTGGTGGGGTTCAGGGCTCAAGGGCTGGTGGGGCATCGTGGTGCCCTGGCACAGGCACAGCCGCACAGCACAGCCTTGGCCCTGCCCCACCTTACCTTCACTGATGGGCGAGAGCTGGGCCTGGGGCACGCTGGGGGCTGGTGACTCCAAGACGATCAGAGAGTGGCTGGGCTTGGGGGCACTGGGTGGCACCTGTGGGCACCTAAGCACCGTCAGCAGACCCACCCCAGCTCCCTCCACTTCTCCTGTCCTCCTCCTGCTGCTTCTGTGCCCTGGGATCTGTGCCCTCCTGCTGCTTCTGTGCCCTCCCTGCATCCCAGTGGCTCCAAAAGCCGTTGAGACTCCCTGCCCCATCCCAGGGCAGCATCTGCAGCAATCACCCAGCCCTCCTGACACTGAGCTCCACCTCGAGCAGCCCTGGGCAGCCCTTGCATACCCCCACTCACCGTGCTGCCCTCTGGACTCCCAGATGTGGATGTGCTTAGCAATGGCGGAAGACTCCCCATGGCCTCACTGCCTGTGGTGCACACTGGGGCTGGTGCTGGGGGAAGGGAGGATATGGACCCCCCAGCAGTGGGGACATCTGCTCCTCCTGTCTCCAGGATCCCACTGCCAGGTGGGACTGGCTTGTCTCTGCTCGTGGGGTCAGGGTAGACAAAGCGTGGGGCAGCCATGACAAGACTCTGTGGCCGTGGCAGCAGGGGTGGGTAGAGGTGCCTGCCTGAGCTGGCCATGGTGGAGACACTGGGCAGCAGCGTCTGGGCCACACTCATCACTGCCAGGGAGATGACATTGGCCAGGGTCAAGAAGGGGGCAGTGGGGGACAAGGGTGCGTTGGTCACAGTGGGGCTCAGGGGACTGCTGGGCTCATAGGGGACAGGGGATGGGGGGAGAGGCTGTGGGGACAGGAGGGCTTGGGGCAGGGCTGGGGGAATAGGCCCCCCTGGGGTTGTCGGAGGGGTCAGTGAGAGCGCTGGTGACGACGTGAGCCAGGAGGGAGCCATTGAGATGACAGGCCAGGTCTGTGCTGAGCCTGCAGAGAGAAGCATCAGGAGTAGCCCCCAAGGGCCGTTTTTACCCCTGCCCATGCATCCAGAGCTTCAAGCCAGCGAGCAGCTGGCAGCCCTAGTGCGATGAACATGCCCACCCTGCCAGCACTGGTACCTGTGGGGGACTCCAGTGGCACTGGGGCTGCCAGTGGCTCCACAGGACTGGCCAGGCTGGTCTCTGATGGGGAGCGGCTCAGAGACGGCAGGACCGGGGACTGGACAGAGAGGCTGGGACTGGTGCAGCCCAGATCTGTGGCACAGGGGTGACAGCCAGGCTCAGCCAGGGCAGGACATGTCCTTTGAAACCCTCTGGGCTTGGCTGAGGCCACCACCTGCCCTGCATGGGTGTTGGGGGAGACAGGAAGGGCCCACACAGGGGCACAGACATACCACTGAGTGAGGATGAGGAAGAGATGGAGCGTGAGAGCCCCTGCAGCTGCAGGTCCACCTGCGAGAAGGATGAGCTGAGCCCAGCACCGGGGCAGAGGCCCCAGCCAGGCTGTGCCAAGCTCCCGCTGTGCCCCACCCTGGCCCCACCACCTGTGGCGACAGGAGCTGGAGACTCTTCCGAGCAGGGGAGCACGGTGACTTGTCACAGGAGTGGGCAAGTGACCACGGGAGGACCCTGCACCCCAGCCCCCTCCCCTGGACTCCCTGGGGCTAGGCAGCACCCCAAGCCATGCTCAGCATCAGCAGCTTCCCCAGCACTGGCAGGGCCAGGCTGGCACTCACGGGGCTGCCCACACCACAGTCAGCCTCAGGGCCCTTGGGCAGCTCCGTGCCGCTGCGCCCATCCTTGCGAAGCAGGGTCTCCACACGGTGGATGATGTCCCGGATACGGCTGATGAAGCTGTCCCGCTCCGACTTGAGGATGAACTCATTGTGGACCTGAGGGTGGAGGGGCTGATCAGCACTCAGCACAGCCAGGCAGACACCACCTTTGCCCTCACCCCGCACTCACCATGACAGCTGCAATTTCCTCTGGGTTGTCCCCATCCAGGTCGAACTTGAACGTCACCATCTTGTTGTTGTATGTCTGCAGCTGGCACTCCACCACTCGGTCGCTCTTGTCAGAGATCTGTGGGCGGCAGGGCTGGCTCAGCCCAGCAGAACCTGCCTGGCACCTGCCTGGCAGCTGCCTGGCACCCGTGGCACTCACGTTGGTGATGCGCAGCCTGGACCGAGCTCGGCGCCGCAGCAGCTTCCCCAACGCTCGCTTGGGCGGCAGCTTGGAGCTCTGCTCACTGGCCGAGAGTCCCTCACAGCCATCGCTCATGCCCGATGCCACATCCGAGGTGTAGCTGCAGGAAGCCCCAGCTCTGGAGCATCAGCATGGCCATTCTCAAGTACCACACCCCCTGTCCAGCCCCTGCCTGACCCCCCAGCCTCACCTGTCCACTGGGGAGGAGAAGCCACTGGCAGGGGGCAAGCGCTCAGTGGGCAGCTGCACAGCGATGCTCTGCAGGGAGAGGATGGCATGAGCTGATGCCACAGCTGCCCTGACCCCTCGCCCCTGGGGCTCTGCTCACCGTGGGGAAGCAGCGCACCGGCCGGCTGGGCGGTGGGCTGGTGGGGTCCACTGCCACAAAGCTGCGATGGGCCACGTCTGGGGAGTCCAGGAAGCCTGAGGAGCTCAGGTACCCATCTGTCTCACAGTCAGCTGCGGAGGAGTGCTGGCATGAACCAAAGCAAATCCCTTCCCTGGCTGGACACCTGGGAAAGGGCTGTGGGGCTGGGAGAAGGTGACAGACCCCCCATCCACCTCCCCCCCCAGGTCTGCTGCTGCCCACCCAGCTGTTGCCCCCTTGTTGCCTACGCACAGGTGGCTGAGGAGTAGCTGGTGTGCCGGTAGGTAAAGTGCTGGTGCTGGTCAGCTTCGGGCTCCTCAGGCTCCAGGGGGAAGGTGCTGAAGGCAGAGTCCCCAGAACCAGGGGTGGCCAGGGCAGGTGTGGGGGTACCAGGTGGCAGAGGCGATTTGAGCTCCTCCAGCAGGTGCAGGACACCTGGGGGCTGCTCTGGCTCTGCGGGTGATGGCACATCCTGGACACGCTTCAGCTTCTCCCTCTTGCGCTTGATGGCGACCACACGGTCCCGCACAGCCTTGGCCACCAGCTTGTAGTCAGCCTCACAGACAAAGCCCAGGACCACCTGCACAGGAGGCAGCTTGTCACTTTGGGGTGTAGGGACCCCACAGTGCCCGGGGCTCCCCCATCTCTGTACCCACCATCTCCTGAGCCACCTCCTCTGCCACATCCTTGTAGAGCTCAAAGAGGAACTCGATGGCATTGTTGTCCTTATATTTGCCATGCAGCTTCTTTGTGTCATCCATGCGCAGCCAGAGCTTGAGCCCAGACTTGACTCCATCATCTTCCTCAGCCAGCTCCACATGCACCCCTGTGTCCTCCTGGAAGAAGGAATGCTCCAGCAGGTCCTGGATGGTGTACCTGCAGAGGACACAGCTCAGTGCGGGCTCAGGGCCGGGGTGAGCCTGACACCCAGGCCCTCATTCTGCCCCCACCTCTCATTCTTGTCCATGCGGATGCAACCCTCAATAATCTCCTTCAGCTCTGGCACCTTCACCTTGTAGAAGCTGCTGGGCTTCAGGCCCTGTGGGTAATGAGAGTGAGAACCTCCTGTGCCCACCTGCCACAGTGCAGGGCTCCTAGGGCCCAGGGGAGAACCAGCCAGGGCCCCACTAGCTCTGCAGGATGGCCAGGCCACGTGTGCCTGCACAAGCCAGGACGCCCTGGGGCTCTGACTTTCCACCCCAACAGGCAGGAGCTGGCAGGAGCCAGCCGTGACTGGTCAGGGTGGCTGCAGTGCCCCAGGCCAGCTGGCTGAGCAGACAGCTCAGTACTCCCGTTCCACCTCATTAACGCACTGGTAGTGGCTGGTGCAGGGCCAGGGACGTGGGGTCTGGCCAAGCCATGCCCCCACCACCACCACCACCCACAGCTCCATGCCCTTGCACAGCAACCCCTCACCGCCCAGACTACCTTTAGCCACTCACACAACCTGCACAGTGACACATTCTGACAGCTCCAGCTGACCATCCCCCCAGCCCCTTGTCCTGGCTCCTGCGGGATCAGCCAGCAGCATCACCCCCAGCTGGTACCAGAGCCTCACCGAGGTGACCTTGCGGTAGATCTGGGCGGCGTTCTGGCACTCAGAGTAGGGGTACTCCGAGGTGGCCATCTCCAGCATGCACATCCCAAAGGCGTAGACATCCACTGCCTCATCGTACTTCTCCTCATACATCTCCGGAGCCATGAACTCAGGGGTGCCTGGAGGCAGCAGTGCAGCTCAGTACCGCTGGGATGCCCACCCCCTGCAGCCCCCATGGCTCCCACAGCCCAGCCCCACCTATGACACTCTTGGCAAAGGAGGCTCGCTTGAGTGTCGCCAGGCCCAGGTCCCCAATCTTGACAGAGCCCGTGGGGCCTGTGATGAAGATGTTGTCACACTTGAGGTCACGGTGGATGATGGGGGGAGAGCGAGTGTGCAGGAAATGCAGACCCTTGAGGATCTGCCGGCTCCAGCGCTGCAGCACCTTCAGCTTCATCTCTTTAAACCGCTTCAAATACCTGCCAGGGACCAACAGGGCTCAGACCTGTGTGGGTCAGACTCATGCCCCAGCCTTGGCTCCAGCCCACCCTCCTCCTATTGCCATGCCAAGTCCATCTGGACTCAGATGCCCACACAGGGCAAGCAACAAAGAACATCTCAGCAGGGACCCTGTTCCCTCCCCTGCACGCCCCAATCACGTTTTCAGGGTGCCGGACGTCATGAGTTCTGTGATCAGCACGATGCAGATCTGGCCCTTGATGGTTGACTTCCAGGAGTCGTAGAAGCGGACGATGTTGGGATGCTGCAGCCCCTTCAGCATCTCCACTTCCTCACTGAACCGCTGCCGCTCTGTCTTGGACAGCTTCCGTGTCTGTGGGAGCCAGTGAGGGTGTGAGGGGGGCATGTGGGGTCCTGCCGAGCACAGGGGCTACAGAAGACCCTCATATCCCCATCCCCACTCCCTACATACAAGGCAGCAGAGGTTCCTGTGGCCCCAGTGCAGAGCCAGGGTCAGACCTGCTGTCCCCCAGCACAGCAGTGCACACAGGGCTGGGGCTGCCCCGGACTCAGATCTCCGGCCAGCCCACCACTCCGGGTGGGTGCACGACAGATGGAGCATGGAGGAACCCGTGCAGGTCCTCATTGCCCTGTGCTGGGGCCACCCTTTCCCCTCACTCAGCTCCCAGCTGGAGCTCACCACCCTGCCTCAGGACAGGGAACCCTAGTCTGCAGCTGGAGGGGACACACAGGAGCTCTGCAGAAGCTACTGCCATCCTGCCCTGTGCAGACCTGATGGCCGTGGCTCCTCTGGTCCCACCGGGGCACCACCAGCTCTGTGTGGCCACGTGCTGGGCCAGCCTCAATGAGGCCTTTGTTGGGGAAAGCAGGAGGGGGAGGAGGCTCCAGCCCAGGTTTTTCCATGTTCCTCCTGCTCGAGTTAATTAAAGTGGAAACACAAGCCGGGAGTGCTGACTGCAGCTGGGGCAGGGGCCAGCGGAGGGGACAGCCCCCTCATCCTGGAGAGACACAGCCCCAGGGTGGAGGAAGAAGGGAGCTGACTGACCAGAGCTAGAGGAGCCAGCCAGGTCCAGCCACAAGTGAGGCAGCTGGGAGTACTCAGCCCTGGGCAGGAGCAGGAGCAGTGATAACTCCACCACAGCCTGGGGTCCCGAGAGGCTCAGCTGCTGCAGAACCTGGGACCCTCCCAGCTGGGACCCCTGCCCAGCCCACATTCAGGGGCCGAGGAAACTGGAGCTGCCATGGGGCTCCCACTGCCAGAGCTGCCAGAGCTGTGCTCAGCCTCTTGGCCAGTGGCCACTATCCATCAAGCCCATCAGCTTTCGTAATATTTTTATTGCATCACAGGCGGCCCCATGGCTTGGCTGGAGCTGCTCTATAATCCCCCCGCATTTAATACATGCTCAGGGACAGGCTGAGCCCAGATGAGAACCTGAGCTGCTGCAGCGGGATGAATGGGACCTTTCATATGCAAGGAGGAAAACAGTACCCGAACCCCTGCATGGCCAGCAGCACACACCAGCTGCCCTGCCCAGTGCCACAGCCACTGTCACCCCTCTGGCCCCCACTGAGAGGTGTCCAGAGGCTTCACTGCACCCCGCAAACCTGCAAGGGCATGAGGAAGCTTCCTTCCTCAGGCTGTGAACTGAGGCAGGTGGGGTGTCATGGGTAGCCATGGCTCTCCCAGATCAGACAGAGCAGACCCCAACTGGAGCAGTTGTGCCAGCACAGCCCTCACTGTGCCATGACCAACTCCAGGCAGAACTCCAGCACATGGCCACCTCCCCTAGAGTGCCTGGAGTAATGTCTGGGGGAGCCAAGCATGTACCCCGATCCTGTGCCAGGGCTGCTGAGCTCGCCTGGCACCTTTCCTCCCACATGACAAAAGTGGCAACAGCTCCCACTCCTGCACATGCTGATACTCTCCCCATGAGTGTGGGCATCAGAGCCCAGCCTGGCCATGGCCTGGCTAGAGGAGCAGCAGGGAGGGCAGGGCAGACAGGGTTGCCAGCACAGACATGCTGCACAGCATGGGCACATCGTGTCCTCTCCTAATAGCCCCTCCACAGGGTGGAGGAGGACGCTAGGGATAGTGGCATGGGGACCATGAGGAGCTGGGTGGCAGTGGTCCAGCCCATCCTGTGAGCCAGGAGCTGGCTGCTGAGGAGCTCAGCAGAGCCAACACCAGGAGCTGAGGCCAGTGCAGGAGGAGGGAGGGTGGGGCAGAGAGGCCGAGGATGGCTGTCCTCTCTGCCGCAGGAGGCTGTCCCCTGCTTGGCAGCGCTGGTGCTCAGTGCACTCTGCAGCACTCCCAGGGCTCTCCCATCCCCACAGCCCTTGGCTGTCCTGCTTCTGCAGCTCCCAAGGGCCCTGGCTCTGCACTGACACTTGCACTCTGGAGGGGCATTCAGAGCAACACCATGGTGGGGCACAGAGCCAGTGCTGGAAAGTTCCCAGCACTCCCTCCAGCCATGTCACAGCCACCAGGAGGTCCCAAGCCCCCTGCAGAGGAGCCAGCTCTATGCCAGCAGTGGGTGCCAGCGCCTCACTGTTCTCCCCGTGGCTCTGCCCTGCCGAGCAGGACCTTGTGCATGCTCACAGACATGTGAGCACCCAGACAAGGTGCCCTGCAGCCCCAGGGCTGCTGGTTAGGTTACCTGCCCAACCTGGGTGCAGGAGCCAGGGGAGACACAGCAGTGCCTGCTGCCCAGAATGCTCTCGCCCACTGGTGAACCCCAAGGGGTTCCACAGGAAAATCTCACAGTCAGGTATTTACAGCCCGACCCCGCTCTGGGCCTCTGGTTTCCTCCCTGCTTCCTCTTTCCCCACCGCCTGCAGCACCTACGACAGAAATAGTGCCAGGCTAAAGCTGGAAAGCACAAACAGTGGGGCTGTGGACATGGGTGGGAGGCACAGACAGACGCTGCGTTCAGGAGAGGGGACAGGGATGGGCAGGTCCCCAGAGGGGTCTCACAGGAAGACAGAAGACAGGCAAAACCAGCCTTCAGTTTGTCACGCTCTGAGGAGGAAGGACAGGGTGAGGACAGTAGGGAGAGCTGGGATTTGGGACTGGGATCCGTCACAGGAGCTGAACCAGGTTCTCTGGTACAGAACAGGTCAGGCCTGAGGTTACGTATTCATTTGGAACTGAAAGGCAATAGAAGGAGAGCTGTGAAGTGCACAGGACAAAGCTATTTTTAAAATGGCAGAACCACAACCATTTTTATTTGTGGTTCCAAATCCTGTATTTGTGTCACAGTGTCCAATTCTTTGCATGATTGCTGAAAAAAAACAAACTTCTAAATGTCTGCATCTGTGCTCTTAGCCCCTTGTGGGACACAGATTTGGGTACAAGAGACACTGAATAAAGAGCAGTCAGTGGAATGGAGCCAAACACTGGGTGGGGAGGGGAGAGGGCTGGGGCAGAGGGGTTGTGGGGACAGACACAGGGGTGGCATGGGGTGGGAGCAGGGTTGGGGCAATCTACAGCAAGGGTGGGAGGGTGCAGACCAAGAGAAGTCAGATCTGTCAGGTCTTCCAACACCATGGGATGCTCACAGGAGGGTCCCTGGCAGGATCTCTGCCTGGACCCCAGCCTCTCCACACCCACCCCAGGGGACAAGTGAGTGGCTTCTGCCACTCTTGCCTGGCTGGTTCGCAGGACTGGCAACGAGGCCAGCATGTGCCTGCTGGACTGGGGCACAGAAGCATTTTGCTTCCCAAATCCCTTTTCCCTGCCCTGAGACAGTGCAGCCTCATCCACTCGGCAGCAAGACACCAGCACTGCCTGCACACAGCCACAGGGAAGAGCAGGGGGGCAAGGAACAAGACATGCTGCCAGCCTCACTGTGCCTGCCAGGTACCAGTACAGGGGAGCTGGGGCACAGCTGTGACATGAGGCTGAGACC
The DNA here is from genome assembly GCF_008360975.1 of Lichenostomus cassidix. Classification (NCBI taxonomy): domain Eukaryota; kingdom Metazoa; phylum Chordata; class Aves; order Passeriformes; family Meliphagidae; genus Lichenostomus; species Lichenostomus cassidix. Next base: position 2,648,136 of record NC_139507.1, read on the forward strand.
CACAGGGAGGGACACGAAGCCAGCTGAGTGGGAAGCACTGGAGACAGCTGACTCATCCAGAGAAGGTCCTGGGCTCACCAAGGAGAGCCTGTTCCAGCCAGTGGTTGCCACCTGAAGGGACACAGGACTGAACAGAGTTCAGGGGCATTTGGACAGAGCTGTGGGACTGTGTGACAGCAGAACTGAGCAGGTTCTGAACTGGACTCTCAACAACTGAAGCAGCTGTGCCACCCATGGGGATGGGGGGCAAATCCTCACCTTCCTCACTAAGAGGTCGCACTCAGCCTCTCTAGAAACCACCTGCCACTCTCTCAGGATCTCTTCTTGCTCTGCTGCCACCCCAAGGGCCCAGCCCAGGCAGCTACACTGAGCTTTTAGGAACAAGACAACAAAGTTGCAAGATGCATTTTCTGTGTCAACAAGGACTTGGACCTTCTCACCACATCAGCCATCCCAGGGTCAGGAGGCTGTGGAAGACTTTGGACTTCACCAAAGCCCCTCCCCAGGAGCTCCAAGGAGAAAAGGTAGCCCCAGAGCATGGATCTCCCTGTGCACCTCCATGGACAAGATCATCAAAACCACTTGAGTAGGCAAAGGTATTGCGCAGGCAACACCATCACCACTGCTCTCAGCATCCTGCTGTCTGGCAGCAGGGCATCCAAGGGAATGGAGGAGTGTGGCAGCAGAGAGGAGAAGAGGATGTTCCTCACAGACCTGGAACCACAGGTCCAGCAGCTCCCAGCAGAGAGCCCCTGGCAGCATCACAGAAACCATTCACAGGTGACCATGTACGCTGCTTCAGCCAAGGTCAAGCAGGCAGAGAGCACCAAGGTCGTGTCATGCCCTGCTCCCAGCTGACAGCCAGCCCCAGCTCACTGCAGCCACGTGCCCCAGAGCACACCAAGGGCTGTCGGAGCAAATCTTGGAGCCAGCTCCAGAGCAAGCACAGGCATGCGTGCAGAGAGGGCACTGCTGCCCTCACTGCCCTCCCAGAGGGAAAGCTGCCAGCTGGTGAGCATCAGCAAGACAGTGAGATGCCCAGCCCCGGATCCACCTGTAAAGTGCCAGAGCAGGGACTGGCATCAAGAACGTGGGCACCTTGACATGCTCCACAGTGCAGGCAGCAAGAAGGCAAACGGAAAACAGCACGTGATGGGCAGGAGGGCCAGGAGCAGCGGCACTAAGCAGGAGCCTGGGCCCGGGCCAGGAGACCCGTGAGGCACCGAGGCACTGGCAGCGATGGGCGCAGCGGCAGGCAGCGAGGGGAGCCCTCACGCAGCTGCAGGTCCCTGCCCTGCCCTGCTGCTGTGGCCCGACTGCAGCGGGACCCTGGCAGAAGCGGAGGCTCGAGGGTGCCTGCCTTCACCGGCACAGGCTCCAGCCCGGGGAAGTGCCCCGCGGGTCCCACACAGCACCCAGGCAGGCAGCAGGCTGAGGGCCGGGGAGGGGCTGCACACGCCAGGGAAACTGGACAGAAGAGGGTCCAAGTGCCTCCCTCGAGCCCTTTGCTTCGGGGCGGGAGTCTGCAGGTGCGGGCAGGTAGGGGCGGAGGCGCTGGCAGGGGTCGTACCTGCAGCTCGCACCAGGCCACCTCCACGGTGGTCTCGGTGTCCAGCCCCTTGTAGACGGTCTTGAAGGAGCCGCGGCCGATCTCGATGTCGAACTTGAGGAACCGGCCGTCGGGGGAGGTGGCGACCGCCCGCGTCTCCACCTCCTCGCTCTCCGTCTCCTCGGGTTCCCGGAGCCCGACGGTGCCCGGCGGCGGCGGCGACCCTCCGCGCACCCCGTCCGGCGCCGGGTACCCCAGCAGCTCCAGCTCGGCCGAGCTCCGCCGGTTGAAGCGGGAGGAAGCCCGTCGGGAATCGCGCCCCGAGAGCCGCCGGCTGCGGCTACGGTGCGGGGCCCGTCCGGTGAGCCCTGGACCAGGCTCCGGCTCCGGCTCCGGCTCCGGCTCCGGCTCCGGCTGCTGCGCGGAGCCGCTGCCCGTCCGCTCCGCCTCGGGCTGGGACATGGCTCCGGCAGCGGCGGGCTCGGCCGCCAGCATCGGCTCAGCCCGGCCGGAGCGGCCGCTTCGCACCCGTCGCCGCCGCCACCCCGCAGCCAGGAGCGACCGCCGAGACCCGGCCCGGGCACCGGCCCCGGCACCGCCACCGCCCCGCCCGGCGGCACCGCCCCCGCCCCGCCCGGGCCCGCCCCCGCGCGACCGCCGCCCCCCGCCCGCTCTGCGCCACCGGCCCCGCGCCGGGCAGCGGCCCCGCACCGACACCGCACACGGCAGCGGCCCCGCACCGACACCGCACCGGGCAGCGGCCCCGGGACGGCGCCCAGCGCTGCAGCTGCGGGCACGGGCTGCGAGCAGCGGGCGAGAGCCCCGCACCCGGCACCGCGCCCGACTAGCCCGGCGGGAGCGGAACGGTGGGCATCCCCCTGGGATGCCGGGACGCCCCTCCCAGCCGGCGGTCACCCACCGCCTGGCGCCCACCTGGATCGGCGCTGCCCTGGCTGCTCCAGGGGCTCCGTGCTTTCCCCTCCCCGCAGGACAGCCCCTTCCCTGCCGCCGTCCCCGAGGGGCTCCGGGGCCGCTGTGACTAACGCAGCCGGAGTCGGGACTTAGGAACGTCTCTGGTTTAAACATTTCCTCGGAGTTTCAGACTCTGGTCCCGGAGCAGCGTGTCCTGGAGCAGCCGAATCCCACTGCCCGGCCGCGGGTTCCCCCTCACGCTGCCCCAGACAATCCCACTCGGGGTCACTACGGTCCGAAATCCTGAAACTAGGGTCACGCAAATAGGAAGAGTCGAAGGTGTGTGTCAGCCCCGCGGGAGCCAACAGCCGGACAAGAGCGTGTTGTCTCTCCAGGCTGAAGGAGGAGGTTGTTCTGCCGGTGAGGCTGTTTACACAAAACACAAAGCAATTGAGGCCACCGCTAATTTCTTTTCCCTGAGGTCAGATTGTTTCTACTCAACGATACCGGAAACATTAAGGAGTGGATCGACAAGGGAACTCAGTCATGGTCTCCTAAACGCCGAGCTGGCACCCGCAGGGTGACGCCGAGTGACTGGGGCTGCTGACCTGCAGTTCGGCTGTGGCCACGTCCCGCACGGCTGCTCCCCACAGATCCCCGCTGGCAAGAGGAAGGAGAAGCATTTAACGAAATGTTCCTACAGAAGCCCTGGCCGACCTGTGTCCCACTGCTGATCTCTGCTCTGCTATACCCACCCGACCCAGCTCTTCCAGCCCGAAGCTTCCTCTCCAGCACCAGAGGAGCCAGATACTCCCTTCCCAACAAGGAGTTTGACCGATGCCTCTCTGCCAAGAGCTGCTCATGCAGTGCTGGCCAGTGAGCAGGGAGCAGCAACCACATTGCCACTCAGCCCTGCACTCCTTGGAGCATGGGAGTGGCATGGCCCCAGGTGAACAACCAGAGCCTGCAGAACATCGTGTTCTGCACCAGCCCCTGCAGGGCTCTGCCTGCTGCAGGTGGCCACTGGGTGCCCATGGCCACCAGAGCCAAAAGGCCAAGACTGACAAGCCACAGACGCAGTGTTTGCACTGGCCCTGCCATGGGTGACTCTCAGGTTGTAAGATGCAACCAGAACCTGCCCACTTCTCAGCATTGCCAGAAATGGGGGCATGCTGCCCAAGCCCCTGTAGGCTGACTCTGTAGCTGCCCCCACACGGGGGTCCCTGCCGGGGTCCATGGACTGCCTGGCCCAGGAACACAGCTCAGGCTGGCAGAGAGCCCCAGCTCTCCAACAAGAGACACAGAGCCGGGTAGGGATCTGAGCTTGGTCCCTGGCAAGCTCATGTCTCCTTATCAAGGCTTTTCATCATGAAACAAGATGCCTTGGAAGATCCCAGGAGAGCAGGAGAGTATCCCAGTCCAGTGAGGCCCCCACAAACAGGAGAGGAAATCAGGGGTAAAGTTTGCTCTGACTGCTGCCCTCCCACACATCCCTTGTGAGTGGTCTGAGAAATTCCCTGACTGATTCTTCCAAATGCCACTACACACCAGAATTGGGTAGGGGGAGGCAGCTCAGGCAGGGGAACAGGTCCTCTCCTGGCCTGGCCAGGAACACCAATCTGCAGCCAGCTTGGCCTGAAACCAGAAGGCTCCTGTTCCACAATCAGACGCCCACTGCAGCTCCCTGGCGTTATCAGGGTGACATTTCTGGGCTGCAGGTGCCAGTGCCAGCCTTCGCTTTGAGGAACCGCCACAATCAGGGAACATAACCCATTTCTCGCCTGCATTTGCCTGCCAGGAAGAGTACAGGGGACTGTGTAATCACTCTCCTCAGAATTAGATCATGAATCAAAGCCCTGCTCAGCTCCAGGCTCCACCAAGCCCTGCCAGGAATTGTCTGTTCTGATCCTGGAGCTTGGGGCAGGATCACAGAGAGGCCAGGATGGGTCTGGATGAAGGTGTTCCCCCTCAGATGAGGCTGCACAGCTGGGACTGCACAGCACAGGGTGCCTGTCCCAGGAAGGTCCAGGGCTCCAGGGACACCTAGGGCTTGTTTCACAGCTGGCTTCACCACCCCATACCCACGGGAGCCCCTGTGTCTCTCACCCTAACTCATGTGAGTTCAGGGAGGGGAAGATGGCACCCAAACCTCAGCTGTGGTGTAACCCTGGGCAGATCACTGCAGAGGATTTCCTCAGCCCAGAGGTACAGATGGGACCCACCTACACATTTATCCCAACATATAAATTTATCAAACTGAAACAGCTCTTGCTCCTAAGCAGCTGCATTAAATAAAACCTCTCTCGGCATCTTTCCTCCCTGACCAGTGGGATCCGAGTGTGCCTGGCCTGATAGTGCCTTATCTTGGCACCAGCCCCTCGGAGCTCTGCCCCACCCTGGTCAGCAAGCCCTAATCACCACGGCCAGACATGGCAAGGGCCTCTGAGGGGCCACAGGCTGGAGGAAGGGGTTGCACCAGCTGCCCTCCCCCCGAAACCACCCCAAGCCACCTCCTCCAGCGAGCCCCTCCACAGGGCTGTGTGGCTGGGCTGGGCAGCACCTCTGCAGAGGGACAGCTGCTCCCTCCAGGGCGGCAGCACCAGTCGGCAGCAGCTCTGCTGCTCCCAGGATCCATTCCACGGCCTCAGCAGTGATACCTCACTGCAGGGGCACTGCCCAGCCCGGGGAAGCTGCTCCCACAAGGTGCTCACAGGCACGGCTGGATGTGGTTTCTGGTAACCAGCCCAGAGGGTGTGGAAAAGGAATTTTACACCATGTCCATTCTGCAGAGGGGACATACTCTTCCTCCTCCTCCTCCTCCTCCCCCTCTCACTGAGTAAGCAAATAAATAGGAAGCTGAAAAAGAGAAGGGAATTGCTGCCAGGAGTGCCTTGGAATGAAAAGCTGGGTTTAGGCTTATCTAATGTCACATCAGCCATTTCCTAAGAAGGGAGCAAATTTAATTAAGAACACAGACTCCCTCAAGGACAGCCAGGTTACATACGGCACTCCCAGCTTGGAACACAGTGTTGGGAGGTCAGCATCATGCAATAACAGCAAGAACAGACACTCCAGACCCGGCTGCGGAAGGCTCATTGTTTGGGATCAAATGCAGATGCTTCAGGCACAGAACCCCAGCTCTCTGCAGGGGTGCAAGAGCAGCAGGGCAGACAGAGCAACCAGGGAGGGAAGGGGCAACGTGGGTGGCATGGGGAAGAAAGTGGAGGCAGATCTTGGACATTGAAACAAACCCAGGGCAGACACTGGTAGCACATGAATCCTACCCAGAGACTTTGGTGGCTGCAGGCATAGAGGGAGGATCCCTGATCAACCAGTGAGCTCCGGGCTGGGCAGAGCCTGTGCCAGTTGTGGGGTCAGATGCACTGCAGGGCTCATGGCACATACCATGGCACAGCCTTTGCTGCTGGGCTTGCTCAGCACTGTCAGTGCACAGCAGCACCATGACAGAGCCTGTAGGGATGATGGTCTTCAGAAAGGAAACCACACCAGCCCACTGTGTCAGTGACTCATCACAAGCACAGCTGGCATCTTTCTTCAGCAGAGAAGTGCCCAGGAATTCCTCCACAGCACTGCTGTGCCTGGCATGGAGAAGAAGCCTAGGCTCCAGCCAGAGTTCCAGAGCAATGTGCCCACATCGAGGCAGCACATCCCACCAAGTTCAGGTCAATGGGCTCCTGCTACAAAACAAATTTTTGAGTTAAAATTTTAAATTTCCTCAATGCTGACATCAGCTGTCAGCAGCAGCTGAACCAGTGCCAGGCTGTCCCCAAGGGCAGGGAATGCCAGACACGCTGCTCAGCACCAGACAGGGGCAGACAGTGGCAGTGTGTGAGGTGCAAGTGCCATCTGCTCTGCCAGACCCCCAGAATGACCACACTGGTCTGACCAGAGGTCATTCCAGCACTGCCCCCAACCTCTGCCAGTGACATTCACACAATCAGGGAAAGGTGATCCTGCCCCAGCACAGCCATCTGCTTCCCCAGGACTGACAGGGTCAGTGACTGTACCTGGGCCATGGCTTCTGACAAGCTTGGGACTTTGTTATCAGCACTGAGGACCTAAAGCTGAGTCATTCCTCTCCCAGCCACGGTGGTAGAGCTTATCCCATCACCCCTGCACAAACCCAGGGGCTTCCAGCAGGCTGCACATGCAAAATTAACTGTTGTCCTGAGAAGGGCAGTGAGGGCCCCCACAGGCCACAACTCTGCCAAGTGGAGAAAAGCACTTGTGCTGCTGCTTCCCACCCTGCAATCACTGCACTTCCCTGGGGCAGCAAGGAAACATGACTGAAGAGCAAAAATCTGGTACACTGGTCTGTTTTGTTTCTGATGGAAAAATAAAGATGAAAACACCCAGGCTGCTCTATAAATACATCTCATTTTAATCACCTGAAATTAGTTCCCTGGCTCCCCCCAGGCTGCTTGGCAGCAAGAGCATTTCCTTCTGCCACCAAGGGCTTCCAGAGCGTAGCAATAGCAGCCAGTCCCCTGCTCCTGCCTCAGCCCCTGGCACCACAGCAGGACTGCAGGGCCCAGGCACGTGGCTGGCAGGGGGACAGGGGGGCCATTTGAGGCCAAGCTTGACCAGCCAGCTGGGACTGCTTCGAGGCCATCACAGGAACAGGGAGCAGCAGCAGTCCCCAGTTTCACTTCTGGGTGGTCCTCTCAGAACTGCCCAGAGCAGCTTTAGCCTCTCAAACACACCAACAGGGAGAACAGACAGACAGAGGATCTCAGGATATTCCTAAGTCTTTGGAAGGGTTCGCAGACTCATCTTGCCCCAAGAAATCCCGAGATGCAGCTACTTGCAGTCACGGCCTGAAGCCAGGCCCAGAAAGTGACTCTTGGCAGCAAGACCCGAGACTGCAGCAGGGAAGAAGAGGAGGCTCCTGTCAGAAGAACTTGACGCCTCGGCCGTCATCCAGCGTGATAATTTCAGCCTTGTGCTCCTGCTGCAAGGCTTGCAGGGCACGGAGCAGCATAGCCTCATCCAAGCCATGAAACTCTAGGGAAGGACAAAGATCCCCATCAACAGGAAAAAAAATCATATCAAGAAACAAACAGACGTGTGAGGTCCAGGGACTGGAGGCAGCGATGCAGAGGGCTCTGAAGAGCACCATAAAACTACAGCAAATCCAGAGTCATGGCTACACTGACAGGCTCATCTCTACATCTCTGCTTTGGGAACAGAGCCTAAAGGTCAGCAGACAGCAGGGATGAGTCACAGCAGCCTGTAAGGCAGTGCAGGAGCTTGGCTTGAAAACAAAACACCCTTCACTGCACCAGATAAAATGCTGGGCACTGGGGAAGTGAAAATTCAATTACAGAGGAGGACATTCCTGCAAAGTGATAAAAGTCTTTGGAACAGCATGTGCCAGTGGTGGGAAAGCATGAGTTTGCATCTGAGATTTCAAAATATTTAACCTACAAAACTGTAATCTGGCAATCATCTGTTTACATGCCCTAATCCAGTGTGCTCTGAAAACCTGATCCAGAACGTGAGTCTCAACATTACCTTCACTCTCTGTATCATCCCCGCTGGCCAGTTCGTACAGCGTGAACACAGAGTTGGTCAGGCCATTCCTTGACACCTGGAAACACGAAGGCAATATAGCAAATTTTGTCTGTGTGGCTGAACATCCTTGTCTGATCTCTCATACAACCTGGAGCATGTAACATGAACTCTGCACAGCACTCAATAAGCAGAAGCACCGTGGACACACACCGGGGGAGAGAGGTCAGGAAGTGCAGCCTGAGGGAATGAATACAGTTCCTCCCCTGCTGCTCTGCTCTTCCTGCCTATGTGTTTCACAGTGAGGACCTGGGCCACACAGAAGCCAGGCAGTGACACTGCCTTGTCCTCCCCCAATGGCACCAAGGGTGGACAACAAGTGAGCTCACACTGCGGCTCACAGCAAGTGACAAGCTGCTAGTAAGTCCTCACCTCTCTGCAACAGAGGGAAATCGAAGGAGAAAGGTAAAAGCAGCGAGGAAGCAAGAGGAGGACATTGCAGTGGTCTTTCCCAAATACCAACCAGGACCCCTCATCCTCATGGACACTGCCTGTGCAGCCCCTGTGCTCTTACCCACTGATAGATGAGCTTTCCCCATTCTTCCGGTCTCTTCCACATGATCAAAAAGCTGGTTTTGTTCTTATCTAACCATTCCAGGTTCCCTAGAAACAACATGGAAAAAGGACTGAAGCAGAGCACAAGTCAGAAGCAAGGACCAAACATGCAGATTTCGGGATACGCGCCAGACACTGAGCCCAGAGGCAGCCTCACAGACCAGCCTCTCCCCTACAGTCGGCACTAACTTCCTAAATATTGCCATGTCTACAGAAAGTGATTTCTCTGTAGAGCCCTGTCTTCCCAACGCAGCTACATCTGCCTGCAAAGGCAGGGTTGGGTCCCGCGGAGCCGCGAGCAGGCGAGTGCGGAGGCACAGCCCACGGCCCGGGACGGAGCTGCCCCGTGGCTGCTGCCCTCCCTGCCCCGCTGCCTGCGGATTGGCACAGGCCATGGACGGCCGAGGCACCCACCGTTCTTGCGGAGCTCCTCCAGCACCACCTGGATGGATTCCAGCGGCAGCTTCCCTGGGCGCGGGTTAAGGAGGCGCTGAGGGAGGCGGGCAGTGGGGGCGAAGGGGGCGCGGGCGAAGGGGGCGCGGGCAGCGGGCGCAAAGGATACGCTGGAGGCGGTGGTTGGCGAAGAGCGGAATGTCCTGAGCCTCCCGTACCGTCATGGCGGGCAGCCGGTGCTGCTGGCTGTAGGCGAGCGCCAGCGCGCACCAGGCCGAGAGCTGCTTCTGCCGCGTCTCGCCGTTGGGCTGCAGCCTGCACGGTCGGGTCAGCACGGCGGCGGAGGGGCACCGGCACCCCCCCCCCGCGCCCCCGGCTCCCGCGCTCCCCGCCCCGACCCCCCCAGCCCCACCCCGGCCGCGCTCACGTGAAGAAGGGCGGGAAGCTGTACTGCCAGGGCCACTCGAAGCTCATCGCCGCCGCCGCCGCCACCGGAACCGCCGCCGCCTTCCGCCCCGCCCCACTTCCGGCCCGGCCGCGGCCCCGCCCCCCGACAGGGAGACCCGCCCCCCGCCGGGACCACGCCCTCCCCGCCGTGCCACGCCTACGCCAGCGGGGCCACGCCCTCCCCTCAGGCCGCGCCCCCTGCCGGACCGCACCCCCGTTAGATCACGCCCTCCCATTGGGCCACGCCCCCATTCGGGGGTGACGCCTACTGTGAGGCCACGCCCCTCCTGTTAGCCCCGCCCCCTGAACCATCCGCCCCTCCCGGCCGGCGGCGGCCTCGGTCCTGGTGTACGGTGTTGGTCTCGGTGTCCCGCCGGGCCCGTTCCCCACGGCAAGAAGCTGCCGGCGGAACCGTGCCGGGGGGGCACTGGCGGTGGGAGCTGGCCCGGGCCGGGGCCGTGGAGGGATCGAGCTGCCGAAGAACCAGCGCCAGGCGTGGGGGGAGAAGCGTTTAATCCCGGGCCGCGGGGCGGGGGAAGGCGCAGGAGGAACCGGCCGCCTCAGCAGCGCGGGTTGGTGGCCCCGATAGCCCACCGGGCGGTTCGGGTGGTCGGGCGGCCCCGCAGCCTGGGGTCCGTGCCCCGACGCGGGACGGGACGGCAGCTCTAGGCCTGTGCCTTGCCGTCCTTGCTGCGCCAGATGACCAGGGTGACAAGGAAGGGGATGAGGCAGATGGGCGCGATGATCATGGCCAGGAGCACATCTTCGGGCGGGTCGCCGTACACTGGGTGCTCCACGGTGCAGTTCTGGAAGTAGCGGTGGTGGCTCTGGAAGATGTACTGCTCCGCCAGTGCATTGGGGTAGCTGTAGTTCAGGTGGTCGGCCCAGGACTCCAGGCAGTGCTGCAGCTCGCTGTAGGGCCTGGGAAGAGAGCCGGGACGCTGGCAGGGGATGGAACACCAGAGGCACAGACCGCCTGGGCTGACCCCAGACCAGCACAACCCCTCTGGACTGGCCAGCCCCTGCACCCTGCTACTAGAGGGGAAGGTCCTGCTGCCCCATACCTGCTGATGACTTTCCACTCGCACAACTCTGACGTTGTCACATTCCTCATCAGGTAGACGAAGTAATCCCAGCACGTCTGTGTGATGTCGGTGTAATTCCCCTCTGTGAGGAAAGGTGCTGAGCAAGGGCAGCATGCTCGCAGTGTGTCCCTGCCTGCCTCTGCTGCCAGGTGACACCTGGCATCTGGAGCCCTGCCCAGGCCAGTGGGAGAGACATCGGCACAGTGAGGGATGGACCCTGCAGCAGCCCTGGGGTACTGCCTGGAGCCTGCAGCAGCCCAGGGCAATGCCAGGGGCACAGAGGGAGGGCAGGCTGCTTCTGGCTGCCCCCGCTGTGGGCAGTGGCAGGGAGGGCTTCATGGCATGGGCCAGCTATTCTTGCGATGGTTAGGGGAAAGGAGGGGTCATCCTGTGGCACAGGGCCAGTCCTGGGCAGGACACCGTTTGCCCTACAGTGCTGCCTGGCCCTCACTGAGCCCCAGAACTCACCCATGGGGTGGACTGTCTTGCTGGTCCCAGCATCTTGGTCGAAGCTCGTTGTCACATTTTCTGTGTGACAAAGGCCAGTCCCCAGGAGCACTGCAGAGGGAGAAACACAGGGTGAGAGGGGACATAGGGTTTGGGGAGGATAATGGGTGCTGACAACGCTCCACAGACAGGAGCTGCCCGGGCAGAGGCTGGGTCTACAGGCGATAACAGCTTTTGGTGTCCCTCAGGGAACACTGGAGCTGGCAGGTGGGGCACAGGGAGCTGCCCGGAGCTTGGCACAGGCTGAGGCTAGGGTGTCCAGCCCCCCGTATGGGCAGGGGCTGTGGGGAGGGGCTAGCCAGGCTGCAGGCAGCTGTCCAAACGTTCAGAGGGGCTGTTTAGTGGCTACTTGCCCTGGGCCGTGGTGACAGCACAGGGGCAAACTAGGACCCCCACCCATGGGGAGCCAGCGTAGTGCTGCGTTGCAGCCGGACAGGGCTGGGGCAGGAAGAGGAAGCACTGGTCACAGCACGGAACTGCTGGAGAGACCCTCCGCCTGCCATCAGTCCCACACCCAGCACAGCCTGCCAAGGGCGTGGGGCACGTCTCGCCTGGCCCACGGGAGCACCATGGCCCAAGGAAACTGCCCGATCCATCTCCCACCCTTGGCTGAGGGCCTGCAGTGTGAGGCGCTGATGATGGCTCCGCGGTGAACTGCCCGAGTGCGCCCTGCCTGAGCTGCTCGTGGGGAGCTCCGGCACAGCTGGGCACCGGCCACGGTGTGCTCCTGGGCTGGTACACTGGCTGTGGTAAGGGCAGCCCACCCTGTCCCCATCTCTGTCCCTGATGACCCCATCCAGCCCCTCTGCCTGGGCACGTGTAGTGCCACGGCTCCGGTCCCAGCCCGGGTTTTTGCAGGGCTCCCTGCCGGATCGTAGATGAGTGTGGTGGGAGCTGCCCCACAGCACCTGGTGCTCACCTACCACTGCCCCCCGGCCACACTAGCAATGGCTGCCCCGGCTAACCTCAGCGTTGCCAGGCTGGTCACATGTTGGGGTGGGGCAGTGGGTCGGGCTGAGTCAAGACCCTGGCCCCAGGCCCCACGAGTGGGAGGGCGGCCACGTGCGGGGTGGTTCGGAGTGCGGAGCCCCCCGGGCAGCCCCCCGCGCACTTACCCCAGAGCAGCAGGAGCCCTTGGGAGAGACGGCCGGAGCTCCTGTGCGCGCGCGGTGCCATCCTGCCAAAGCCTGCCGGCTAACGACCGGGACAAGGATTTCAATGGAAATAACAGGAAGCAACTCCTTTCCTCTGACAGGGGCAGTTTGACTACAGGAGACGTGTGAAAAATGAGATTGCTCAGCGCTGCTCTGAAGCGGCTCTCCCGGCGGGACCGTGCGCTGTCCCGTGCGGTGCCGGCCCCCGCGGGCATCGCTCCCGCACCCCGGCACCCACGACACCCGCGCCTCACCCACCGGCCTGGAGGATCCACTCTCTGCACAGCACGTCCAGCGTTACGAGGCCGCGATTTGTTTACTTGTGTATTTCTCTTTAATCCTGTCTGGGCTGGGTTGTGAAATCCCTCGTCTCCTGCGTGGAGGGCAGGCAGCCCAGCAGCGGGGGGAGTGGACGGGAAAGCATAATGTCCCCGGACGGGCGCTGCCGCCCGGGAATGGGGGCGGCAGGGGGATCCACAGCCCCAATGCCACAGTTTCTGGTTCACCCGGGCACCTGCCCCACAGGCGGCACCGCCGGGGCAGCCCCAGCTCCTGCCCGTGGCCAAGGAGGGCAGGGTGATGGCACAGCCTACCCCCAGGCACGAGGCCGAGGAGGTGGGGAGAGGGCAGACACTTGGCCGACCTGCCAGTCCTTGGCCCCAGTGCCCTCCTACCGCACTGTCCAGCCTGGCGCCTCCTTGACTGTGCCAGAGCCCCCCTTCCTGGAGTAGTTCCTGCCCAGGGGCCCATGTCCCTCCCACAGAGGGTGACTTCAGCCTTCAGGTCTGTGGCATTCCCACACAGGACCTGGCTGGGGCTGGGTGAGTTCCTTTCACACCTGGCCAGGGCAGAGTGCAGCCCAAAGCCTCCCCTTTAACAGCTGCCTGCAGACACGCAGAGCAGGGACTGGAGTGCAGTGAAGAGCAGCTCGGAGGGACCCTCCCTGCTGTGGATCGCACTGGGCTTCAGCTCCCCAACAAAGGTCCTGGCAGAGCTGCCTGATCCTTCCCGGGCTGCAGCAGCCACCTCCTGCAGGCGAGTGGTCACATCTGGAAGTCATCCCCAGCACTCCAGTGGCCACAGGGCTGGAGCCCCTGGTCTTGCTTTCTGGTGGAGCCGGCAGAGCCTCCGGCCGGGTGGCAGGAACCTCTGCCAGGGAGACACCCAATGATCTCAGCGCGGCCCCAGGGCTGGGACAGCCGCCCCCCTCCTGGGGCGTCCAGAGGGGATGGGCAGGGACAGGACGGTGGCTGCCTGCCAAGGGCCTGGGCTCCCCACCCAGCCTGGCATCCCCGGCATTCCCTGCCAGCCCCTGCCTGGGGTGTCAAGGAAGGGGCTTGGCCCGTGCAGGGTCAGTTGGCTGGAACTCTTCTCCCAGTGTTCTCCCCAGGCAGATGCAGACATCTGGAGCCCCGTGCCCAGCCTCCCCTCATGCCATGGGACCCACTCTAACCCCAGGGACTCCCAAACCCCCTATCCCTGTCACCCTCACCCTCAGTCCTCTCCTCCCACTCATTAGTTGCCAGGACTGGGAGGGAAGGGGGCTGTCACTGGTGCCTCACAGACATGGGGGCACACAGGAGATGGGCAGCTTCTCCCTGGGATTTGGGCCCCTTTCTGGGCTCTGTTGAGTGTGAGGGCAGCTGCAGGGGGCATGAGGCAGCTAAACTCTGTGGCCACAGCCACACTGGAGGCCAACTGCCCAGCTTGGGGAGCCTGGCCTCCATGTAGCTGGTGAAGTATTCAGCGTGAACCTGCAGGAAGAAGGTGTCCAGGATGACCCTGGGCCAGGACAGGAGAGCAGCAGAGTCAGCAGTTGGATGCAGCTGGAGAGCTTGCTGTAGGTGCTGTGAAGGGGACAGCATGACACCGGCCTGCTGGGCTGGGGATACATCCTCAGGATGGCCCTGCTCTGTGTGCACGCTGCACTGCTGGGGCTGATGCTGACCCACCCGCTGATCTGGTCCCAGTGGCAGCAGCTCCTCTTGAGGATGGCCATGAGGGTGACATGAAAAGGGGCCAACCTGTAGAGGGAGATCCAGCCCTGGTAGGTGTTCTGGCAGTAGGCTGGCATCACCTGGACTTCCAGAGACCCTGCAGAGCACCAGACAGACCCTGGGATGTCACTCCAGTCCCAGCTCTCCCCCAAGTGTGGTTTCAGGAGGGCTGTTTGGGGTGTCCCCTGGACTCTGCGCAGCATGGGGCAGGCACTCCATTTGTTGCGCAGTTCAACATAGAGCTCTGGGGGTCCCACACTAGAGCTGCCAGGACTGCCTGTGACTGTGGGGGCTCCATGGGCTCAGCCAAGCCAGGACTGAGTCTCTGAGGCTCTTTTGAGCCCCAGCACAGATCACAAAGGCCTCACCGAGGTCTGCAGTGGATGGGGAAGACAGCCAGGATGGCAAGAAGGCAGGTCTACTCACCATCCTCATCCAGGTACAAATAGTCACCTGGAAGGACAGACTGTGCCATTGGTGGTGGTGGGACCTGTGGGACCATGCGAGGTCCAAGGGATGCTGGACATAGCTCTGCCAGTGGTAGAGCCCCCCACTATAGCACTGCTGCAGAAGCCAGGGCTGGAGCTGCACTGGGATATGGCACAAGGGTATTACCTACATCTTTGAGATCCCCAAATCAGTGTTCCTGTGCCCTGCAGCAAAGAGACACAGGCGCTGCACAGCTAGGAACGGCCCCAGTGCCCAATCAGTGGTCCCAGCACATCAGAGACCCCTTGTCCTCCTCTCAGGTTGAGCTGAGAACAGTAAAGGTGAAGGAGCTAAGGAAGCAGGGGGCTCCTGGCTCTGTCTTAGGCCTTGCAGCCTGGCAGAGAAGTTTCTGAGACAACACCAGCCCTGGAGGCAGAGAAGTGAGTGGCAAACCCTCCTCAGAGATCCTTCGAAAGAAGGCCAGGAGGGGCCAGGGGAGCACAGCTACACTGGGACAGAGGAGCCAAAGAGGCCAGGGGCCCTGAGGGACTCGCTATCTGCCCAACCCCCTGTGCCCAACCCCCTGGGGCCTCCGTGCAGCACCCCAGCTGCCTCTGCCGCACCGCAGCAGCCCCGGCGGCAGGTCGGGGTACCCCTACCCCGCGGGAGCAGAGACAGGAGCAGGTAGCAGAGCAGCCGTAGCCCGGAGAGCATCCTCATCCTCCCGCCACCGGGAAGGCTGAGGCCGCACTGGGGCTCCCCCGGGCATTTATCCCGGTCCCCGGCCGGTCCCAGCGCTGCCCGCCCGCTCCCGAGCCCCAGAAGGCCGGGGAACGCCGAGCCCCCGCCGCACCTGACTCAGCGGAGCTCCCCGATACGGGCGGGATGCAGGGCTGCGGGCGCGGGCTGGCCCTGCTCCTCTCCCGCTGTCACCTCGCCAGGGCCGCGGGAAAAGGGTGCCCCGGGCAGCCGGCGCTCCATACCGCGGACGGCGGACGGACGGGGCCCCCGCCGGGGCAGGAGCCAGCTCCGTCCGCTCCCCAGCGCCGGGGCCCCCGGGGCAGGAAAGCTGCCGCCAGCAGCCGCTTCCTGCCCGGCGCCGCCACAGGGAGGCCCGGCGGTGGGGCCAGAGGGACCCGGGACCACCAGGGCGACTCGTCGGGGAGCGCGGCCACGCCGGGCAAGGCTGTCCCGGGGCCCGGAGGGCGGCGGAGCCGGTCCGCATCGGCGCTGTCCCACCAAGCGCTCTCCGCGGGGCCAGGCCGGGCCCGCAAGAGGGGTCGGGGCGGCCCGCGGGGAGACGGGGCCACGCACACTGAGCACGGGCGGGCACCGGGGCGTGCTGGGCACCGAGCCGCCGCGCTTAACCCGATCACCGCAGCTGACAGGGGTGTTCTCCAGGCTGGAACGGGTCCGCTCCGCCGGGACAGCCCCGTGCGCTCCAGCGCCACCGGCGGCGGCGGCGAGGGGCGGGGCCTGAGCAGGGGGCGGGACCTAACCCGGGGGCGGTCCGGGTGGGGCGCGGCCTGACACGGGGCGCGGTCTGCGTCGGGGCGTGGTCTAGGGCGGGGCGGGGTCTGCGTCGGGGCGTGGTCTAACACGGGGCGTGGTCTGTGTCGGGGCGTGGCCCGGCGGGGGCGGGGCTTGAGGCGGGGCGGGGGCGGGCCCGGGGTGGGCCGGCGCGCGCGCAGTGTGGCGGGGGCGCGTGGCCTCCCCCTGTCGCGATGGCCGAGCAGTGAGTGCGGGCGGGGCCGGGGGATCCCGGGGGGTCCCGGGGGGCTGCGGGTCCCTGCGGGTCCCTGCGGGTCTCTGCGGTACCGCCCGGGCCCTGGGAGGAGGGAGCTGCGGGGCTCGAACCCGCTTCCCTGGCCTGGCGGCGCCGCCGGCCTCGGCTCGCTCCGGTTCTTCCCCCGGGCGCGGGGAGCCCTCGGGCCCGGCCGGAGCGGCAGGGAGGGCGGCGGGAGTGGAGCCGCGGCTCTCCGGCGGCGTGTCTCGGGGGAGGGCGGGGACCCCAGCAATCTCCGGGCTCAGGCGCTGCCCCGGCGGCTCGGGGGGACAGGAGGGGCCGGTTCCGATCAGCGCCGCCCCTCGCTGCTGTCCCGGGCCTGCCCGTGCGCTCCGGCTGTGGGTGTTCCTCCCTCAGGAGCACTGCAGAGCGACGCCGTTATTTTGCTTCGTTTCGGTCTATGATGCATAGAGTGTTTTTACCATCCACACGGATGTTTTTCTAATGCCGTTTGTTTTGGGCTTGAGGTCTTTGCTGTTTGATATTTATTCTTTCTGTACTGTTACAGAAAAATGGAAATTACAACTCCTCCGACATCCAAGTGCATCATGTACTGGAAAAGGAAAGTCAAGTCGGAGTACATGCGTCTACGGCAGCTGAAGAGGTTCCAGGCGAACATGGGAGCAAAGGTAGAGACACAGCAAGGACTGGGCTGAGATGTCCCCAAAAAGCCTTCATTTCAGCTCAGAGTGTCTGAGCGGTGCCAGAGGGTATCAGCAAGGTGAATTGATAAGCTGTGCTTGACTTGCAAGCTGGATCAATGGGAAGAGAAGGCATTTCTCCTCATGCTCTGCCTTGAGCCGGGTGTGCAGCAGCTGTTGCACACACGAGGCCATTGAACAAGCACTGGAGTTACTGCAGCAAGAGAACTCATTTCCAGTTGGTTTTTACAGGATCTCCCTGCTGAACCCTTTCTGTGCTGTGGGGGTTCTCAATGGGTTTTCTTAAATTTTGAGAGCTCCTTTCTCTCTTTTCAGGCTCTCTTTGTGGCCAACTTTGCAAAGGTCCATGAAAAGACTCAAATCCTTAATGAAGACTGGAAGAAGCTTCGCGTGCAGCCAGTGCAGTTGATGAAGCCAGTCAGTGGGCACCCTTTCCTGAAACAGGTGTGCAGAGAAAAAAGGGCAGCAGCAGCAACAGCTCTGGGGGGATGTGGGATGAGCTTTTGTCTGTGTTGTCCTAGGTCAGTGTCAGGCCATGCCTCACACTTCTGGAATGCAGAAATGGACAAAAAGTACCCCCAAGGCTTTTTCCTGCGATGAAGTTCACAGAATGGATATCCGTGTTTGTCCTGAATTCAGTTTTCCTCAGGCTGTGGCAGCCTCCCAGAGTGGTTCCTCACTGACCTCTGTACTTGTATTCCAGTGCACTGTTGAGAGCATTTTCCCTGGATTTTCAAGCCAGACACTGTACATGAGGACCCTGAACACAGTGGCACTGGTGCCCATTATGTACTCCTGGTCCCCTCTTCAGCAGAATTTCATGGTACGTGGGAAGCACGGGGTCTCAGTGCAGTCAGTGTCTGATTGTGACACAGCTGGGAAGTGGTTCTTTATCCCACTTGTTTAGGGCAACATCTGCTTGAAAGATAATGGAAAGTGTTGCTTTAGTTGCTTGTTTTGTAGAATCCCATAAGCCAGCCTTGTGTCCACACTACCTCACCCAGGTAGTTCCTTTACATCTGACTCCTTGACAGAGTCACCACTGCTTCACAGGATTCAAGGAGCAAATATGTTTTCTGAGTGGTTTTGTTTGTTTATGTTTTTTTCCTAAGATTTTTATTTCCTTTTAAATGAAGAGTTTTATTTCTTAGGCAGGTTCTTTGTGACTGGGTTGCAATGGAATGATGTGTCAGTGATAAGACATCTGCACCTTAGCTGTGCACCTTGTTGTTGGCAGAGCAGCCTTGGGCACAGCCCCATTGACATCCTCAAACACTGCTTTTCTGAGCTGTGTCTTATCTCTCTTCAGGTGGAGGATGAAACAGTTCTGTGCAATATCCCTTACATGGGCGACGAGGTGAAGGAAGAAGATGAAACTTTCATTGAAGAACTTATTAATAACTATGATGGGAAAGTTCATGGAGAGGAAGGTAACCTGGGAGCAGCCAGCTCTGTCCACTCAAGGCCAGGTTGGATGGGGCTTGGAGCAACCTGGTCTAGTGGCCTGTCCATGGCAGGGAATAAGATGAGCTTTAATATCCTTTCCAACCCCAACCTTCCTATGGTTCTGTGATTCAGTCTCTTGCAAATAATGTATCCAAGTAGCTCAGAAGTCAAAAGGTGGCAGCAGTAACCAGCTTTTCTGTGGGAGCTCTCAGAGCAGGGAAACAGGGTGGTGCCTGCTGTTCTCCTTTGCAAGGGCACATTCCTGCCTTTGGATACTTCACTCCTTTCTAGTGCCTGGAGTGCTCTGGAGCAATGCTCCTATGTACAGGGATTCACGGACATCCTCTGGGATGCTGAAAATGTGCTGGAGGGTGGGAGGAGCTCAGCAACCCTGTTCTGCTTGTTGCCTTAGCCGAGAGTTTAATCAATGAAAAGCGCTGCCTGCCCCACCATAAAATTCCCCAGGGGAAGGAAGACAGGGACAACTGGTGTGGCCTGTCCCCAGATTGCTGAAAATGATACAAAGCTACTGAATCTAGTGCTAAAATCCCACCTACCCCAACAAAACTGAGAGAAGGGCTCTGGTTGGTAGCAGAACACATTGGCTTGCAGTTTGCCATGGCAAGAAATGAGAAAGATGGTGGCACACCCACTTCTATGTGTTTCAGAAATGATCTCAGGGTCAGTCCTCATCAGTGATGCTGTGTTCCTGGAGCTGGTGAATGCTCTGAATCAGTATTCGGATGAGGAAGAGGAAGGACACAATGATTCTGAGGTGAAACAGGAGGATGGGAAAGAGGAGCTGCCAGTGACAAGGAAAAGAAAGCGAATTGCAGCAGAAGGTGGGTTTGGCCCCCAGAGAACTGGGGTTTGTGTTGGTCACATTTCCATCGTGCCCTGCCTGAGCACTGGGCACTGCTCTCCTGCCATCACTGGATTGTTAATGTGTCGCCAAGAGCAGTTCCAGCTTGGCAGATTCTGTAGCAGAAGAGAAATTGTTCCCTGTGGACAGAAGAAATCACCAGCTCACTGTCCCCTGTGGACAGAAGACATCACCAGCTTAAAGTGTGGTGAGGACTAATTTAAATGAGTCATCTGGAAACCCACTTCTGGTGAGATTAGCAGAGCTGAGTGTTATCTGAGAGGCTGTGGGAGCTCTGCTAGTGGAGGTTTTCAAGTGCTGGTCTGGCAAGCACCTGTCAGGGAGGTGTGGGTGGATCTGTTTCTGTGGGAGGCAGAGAGGTGGACCTTTTCAAATCCCTTCCAGACCTGCTTTCCATGTATTAGTGTTCCTCTTCCCTCTCCTGTGCCACCTGGAGCTCCTGTTGCCTAGAGGAAGCTCTGGTTTGTGGGATTTTCATGTGTCCTCAATGACCTTCTGAATGCTGATAGGTAATTTTGTCTTTGTCCTTGATCTGTAGTGATGCAGGTGGCACAAACAGCAAGATTTTCATGGATGTAGAAAAGCCTTGTCTGCAAGTTCTGACCTGGCAGAAATAAATAGTAATAGCACTTAAGAAAAGTTGGTACTTCCAGCAATACATTGTGCTACACTGAAAGTGGCCTAACATTGCTTCTGGAAGTGCCTTTGCCTGGTTACAGGACACAAGGTTTATCTGTTGTGCATGGGATTATGTTTCTGTCTTAAAATACAATCCTGAGTGTCTCTGGAATTGTTCTGTGCAAGAAGGAAAGACCCATTCATATCAGCTTGGCTGAGGAAATGTGTCTCCTCTTCTTTGTAGGTAACAAGAAGTGTTCCAAGAAGCGGTTCCCCAATGACATGATATTCACTGCTATTTCTTCCATGTTTCCTGAGTATGGCTTCCCAGAGGACATGAAAGAAAGGTAGAAACTCCCTCTTCTGGATGTCTGTTACCTTTCTTAGCAAGAGGTGAAATCTTTATCTCAGAAGCCAGCACTGTGGGCTGGCTGGGCCACAAAGCTCAGTGCCTGCAGGGCCAATAGACAGAGTGTGTTTTGAGCGTTACAAACTGCAGTTTGGCCTTGAGCTACCTGGGCCAGAGCCTGATGGGCCCAGACAGTGATGTAGGCTTGTAAAGTGTCACAAACAGGGAAAGCTTGCACATCCCTGGGTGTTTGTGTTTGTCAACAGGTACCGGGAGCTCACGGAGGTGTCAGACCCGAATGTGCTGCCGCCGCAGTGCACTCCCAACATCGACGGGCCGTGCGCCAAGTCGGTGCAGCGGGAGCAATCCCTGCACTCCTTCCACACCCTCTTCTGCCGCCGCTGCTTCAAATACGACTGCTTTCTGCATCGTAAGTGCCGTCTCAGCCGGACGCTTCCCTAGAGCCCTTTCTCCTCAGTTTTCCTCTGCACACCTTGCTTAGTCCGTGCTGCAGTCTCTGGAGGGTGGTGCCTCGTGAGTTTGCAGTGGGGCCTTAAGAGCTGACAGGTGCCCAGAAGCCTTTTGCACAGACGGCTCCACTCTTTGCTCACACGGATGGCAGACCGACCTGCATGGCCGTCCCCTCTCCACGCTCAGCACGCCGCCTCCGAGCTCCCGGCAGTTTGTGCAGTTGTCCTGCCACCACCAGACTTTGCTCTTGCTTTGCAGAAGCTCGTCAGTGAAAGGCATGAATGTTTCACTGCCAAAGTCTGGACATGCCCCTGTGTTTTGTTGCCTCACTGGAACTTACAGCTTCGTCTTAGTCATGTTCCTGCGCTTGGTCCTGCCAAAGCCTTTTGGATACTGATTAGCTGCTGGACCTGCTGTTCTCCAGGTCTAAGAGCTTCTTTGGGAAGTCACAGGACTTTTTCCAGTGAATTATTTATTAAAAGTTATAATATTAAGATCATGTGGTCTTTTTGTTTCAGTGTGAAAGCAGATCTTTTTCCCATGGCCTCTCCCAAGCTGCCTAGTCCCTGCTGTGGGTTGGAGCAGGGCTACCCCATGGGTCTGGTCACCTCAGGCCCCACTGCCAGGGGAGCCCTTGAGCACACAGGCTCCTGCTTCCTGTCCCTTGCAGAGTGGGGGGAGACTCTTGGAGAATGCTAATAGTAAAGATAACTGTTACTTTTTCAGCTTTTCATGCTACTCCTAATGTGTACAAACGAAAGAATAGAGAGACCAAGATTGAGCCAGATCCTTGCGGCGCAGACTGTTTCCTCTGGCTGGTATGTTTCTGTGTCACTGCTTTAGAAACCGTGAGAGAGAGAAGTGCCCTGGCCAGCTCTGCTTTGCAGAGCTCTGTGGATCTTTTCCATAATTTGGATGATTTTTTCAGAATTAGTTCTAGTCCTTATTGGATTCAGGGGAGCATGAATGCAAATGCAGACCTTACCAGATGCATATTATAGCAGATCTCCAACAAAGACTAATTCTAGAGGTGGCAGATGGGAAATTGTGTGACAGATGATTTCTCTGGACTCAGTGCAGTGTTATAGAAATTAAGCCCATATTAAAAAGGAGCAGAGTGAGAAGCCAGGAGGATTCAGAGGAGTGGGCTGGGGGTTGAGGGCCAGGGAGCCTCTGCTGGCTGGGCAGTGATGCCGAAGGGAACAAAGTGGGAATCTGCAGCACACGCAGCTGGCAGGGTTTGACACTTGCTGAAGGGACCACACGTGGCTGGCCTCTTCCACCTGCTCTTGGTGGTGGCAGGACAGGGCTTGTCCCAGGGCCTGTGGAAAAGCCTTCCTGCATTCCCTGGTCATCTGCCACCTGTCTTGTCTTCTGCTCTGCTTGCAGGAAGGAGCCAAGGAGTTTGCTGCACTGCACAACCCCCGGTCCAAGTGCTCAGGCCGTCGCCGGCGGCGGCACCACGTGGTGGGTGCATCCTGCTCCAACACCCCGGCTGTCACTGAGACCAGGGAGGGCGACAGCGACCGGGACACAGGCAATGAGTGGGCGTCTAGCTCCTCGGGTATGGTGCCAGTCCTGAGACACCCCACTCCTCTCTGGTGGGCAGTGAGGGCAGGCAGCTCCTCGCTGCTGGAGCTCTCCCGGGCTCCCCTCTGCTTCCTGCACAGCTGGAGAACTTGGAATTAGCAGGCAGTGTTCCCACAAAACCTGAGGGATGCCAGCCCTGCCCTGCCCTTTCTGCTGTGGGATTCACTGTCCTTTCCCAGGAAGGAGGAATGTTGCCAGGCAAAGCAAGAACTTTGCTGGGACCTGCAAAACCCAGAGCGAGCCCTTGGCTCCTGACACCATGCCTGGCCAGAAGCAGGAGTGTGTGGCCGGGAGTGCAGTGCAGGGTTGCAGGGCACTATGGGGAGACCACTGCCCTCCAGAACCATGATGGCCAGGTGCCTTCTTCTAGGTGTGTTTGGCTTAACATCTGCCTTTCCTGCCAGAGGCCAACTCCCGCTGCCAAACCCCCACTAAGCAGAAGCTGAGCCCAGCCTCCTCCCAGCTGTTTGCAGTGGAGACGCCGCAGGAACCCGTGGAGTGGACAGGAGCTGAGGAGTCACTCTTCCGTGTCTTCCATGGGACCTATTTCAACAACTTCTGCTCCATTGCCAGGCTGCTGGGGACAAAGACCTGCAAGCAGGTGGGTGCTCAGAGCAGGCCCAGGAGGGGCCAGGGCTGGAGCCACTTGGTTTTATTTCTCCAAAGCCTGCTGGTTTTATTTCTCTGCCACAAACCTCCCTGAGGAAGGTGCCACATCAATGCTTTTGGAGTTCAGGGTGTTACTCTGCAGCAGTGCTGCTGTTGGCAGAGTGAGTGCTGTGTGCTGGTGTTGTGGGTTCCCTCCCATGCTCAGTGTCACAGCCAGGTGTGTGGGCACTCATTTCCCAGGCAGAAGGAGCAACAGTGCCAGTAGGTAGGAAAATGGGGCAGAGCTGCTGCTCTCTGGACCCAGGCCTGGGAACCCCACTGTGCTTGCTCACACTCTCCTTATGCTTTCGATAAAACGACTTGAGTGCACTGAACTTGTTTCTTCTTCTTGCTTGTGTTCTTCGGTAGGTCTTTCAGTTTGCAGTAAAGGAATCGCTTATAACGAAACTGCCAACAAATGAGTTAATGAATCCATCCCAGAAGAAGAAAAGGAAGCACAGGCAAGTGCTGGACAAGCTTGTTTTGTTCTTAAAATGCAACCAGATCCGCTGCTTTTTGTGCCAACGCATTCCTGGTAATCCCCATCTGGCTCCCATCTGTGCGCAAGTCCTGCTGTCACATGGGGCTGCTGCTGCTGCTGCTGGGCGCTGGCCCTGGCCCTGGCCCAGCTCCAGGGCTGCTGCCCTGGTTGGGGGCTCAGTGGCCCTGTAGCCCCAGGCTCAGATCAAGGACAGGGCAGCACTGGCTGTTGCTCCTGGTGCCACTTCCCGAACAGCAGCCTCAGTTCCCTGACCTGTAACCCCCTTTGTGTGCTGATCCCAATATGTCCAGTATTATTCTGGCTCTGGTGTTTGGCTTGAAGAGCTTCCCTTCCTGCTGCAGCTGCATCACTCTCATCTCTCCCCACTTTATGGTGGCTGCTGATCATTAATGCATGAATCTGCCAGGCCCATCTCTGCTGTGCTGGCTCCTGGTGCTGAGCAGCGCTGGCTGGCTCTCCCTGATGGCTAATGCATTCCCTCAACCCTCTCTGCTCCTTTTCTAGGCTGTGGGCTGCTCACTGCAGGAAGATCCAGCTGAAGAAAGGTATTGTCGGTTGTGGCTGTGTCGTGGGAGGTTTGTTAGCATTGACTTCTCCAGCTCTGACTGCCACAGCGGGGTGGCCACATCCTGCTCACCAGCCTGGCAGGTCCAGCAGCGTGGAGGGGACTACCCCTGGCCAGGCTCCTTGGGGTACCAGGGGCATCGTGGCTGTGCCAGTGCCCGCTGAGGCTGCACGTGCAGTGGGGTTTGCTGCAGCCAGGGGCGGCTGAGGGCTGGTGTGCAGCCCTGCTGTGGACTAGGCTGTGGTTCTTGGCTCCAGCACCCTGCATGTGCTGCTTTGAAAAAGTTCCTGCAGCATGCAGCTTACAATCTCAGCTTTTCTCTTCTTGTTCTAGATAATTCACCGACCCAGGTGTACAACTACCAGCCCTGTGACCACCCCGAGCATCCCTGTGACAGCTCCTGCCCTTGCATCATGACTCAGAATTTCTGTGAGAAGTTCTGCCAGTGCAACCCTGACTGTAAGGAGAGGTCAAGGACTATTGGGCAGGAGAGCAGCCAGCTCTCCTGGCACAGAGCCCAGGGAGGGTGCAGAGCTGGGGCTTGCTGCGGGACTACTTTATTCCTGCACTCGCTGTTCTGTCCATCCACAGCAGTTCTGTTAGCAGCCTGCTAAAGTCCTAAGGGAAATGGTTCTGTGCTGCCCTGCAACTCTTGGCAGCTGAGAGACACTCTGTTAGTGCTCATCTCTGTGTCTATATCCTGCGGGTACTGCTGCTGGTCCCCTGTGAGCAGGATGTGTCTCCAGCAGTTAGCGTGGGTGTTGGGTCACTGTGATGGAGACAACAGCCAGACTTTGTTCTGTCCCTGCCCAAGGCCTGCTATGGCAAGACCTGGCTGGGGAGGAGCATCTGGGGCAGGGACCCTGCATGGCCCCTCTGTTCTCTGCCAAAACTCACAGTGCAAATCCATGGTCTTGTGTTGTTCCAGGTCAGAACCGCTTCCCAGGCTGCCGCTGTAAGACCCAGTGCAACACCAAGCAGTGCCCCTGCTACCTGGCTGTGCGGGAGTGTGACCCAGACCTCTGCCTCACCTGTGGAGCCTCAGAGCACTGGGACTGCAAGGTGGTCTCCTGCAAGAACTGCAGCATCCAGCGAGGCCTCAAAAAGGTATTGACAGCACTGTGGCAGGGGCTACCTTAGGGCAGAGCTGATACACAACTGCTGTTGTTGTGTGGGAAGAGGGGAACGACTTCCCTGCAGCTGCCAGAGTGACAAAGTCTGGAAAAAAAGCTGTTCTGCCCTGGTCCTCTGCAGCTCTTACTCTGGAGTAAGGATTGTAGATGTGAAAATCAGGAGATGAGAGTTACATGAGGAATGGTGAGAGCAAGGGAGTGTATAAAGTGACTGCAGAGAAAAATTTAGTCTTGAATTCTGCTGGTCAGAGCAAGGGATTGAGCATTAAAAAAAGAGAGAGAAAGTTGCAAATTAGCGTGTGTCACATCCTGTGCAGCTCCACGTAATGGTGTAAGTCTGTAGGGAGCTGTGTATCACTGTAACAAGAGGATGCTGGATGGACACTGGCTCCCCTCTGCTCCCATTATCTGGTGTGTGGCAGGTGCTGTACATGCCAACTCTCCCCATTTCCTTTCGTTTTGGTTCCAGCATTTGTTGCTGGCCCCATCGGACGTGGCTGGCTGGGGGACTTTCATCAAGGAGGCTGTGCAGAAGAACGAGTTCATCTCCGAGTACTGTGGGGAGGTCAGTGCTGCTGCCTGTGCTGGGGCTGCATGTAGTGGGACAGCTTCCTTTGTCCTTGGGGACAGCTGCCTTCCCCAGCTCGGCTGTGCCCATGGGCTTACTCTGACCAGGTTTGGAGAGCGAGCCTTGTGCTATCCGGGGACAGGTCTCAGTACCTCTGGCCCTCCACTGTGGAGGAGTGTTGTGTGTGTGCTGCTCCCTGGGAACCCTGCTCTGGCCTCTGCCCCCTCCCTGGGAGCCCCGGCAAGCTCCTGCCCATGAGGTGGGAGGGAGAGGAGGAGGGTGTTTCCAGGAGGCAGGCAAGCTCCTGGCTCAGCCCTCAGCTGCTGAGTCTCTCAAGGTGCTTTCCCTCTACAGCTTATTTCACAGGATGAGGCTGACAGGCGAGGAAAGGTCTACGACAAGTACATGTCCAGTTTCCTCTTCAACCTCAACAATGGTAACTTCCTGAGGTTGCCAGGGGTGGGGAGGCCAGGGCTGCTGGCTGGGTGGGCAGGCTTAGCCCACCTCTGGGTGACAGGCCTGGCCTTACACCACAGTTTTCTTTTTTTTTCTTGAATAGATTTTGTTGTTGATGCTACTCGCAAAGGAAATAAAATCCGCTTTGCCAACCACTCGGTGAACCCCAATTGCTATGCGAAAGGTGAGGTCCCCCTGCCCACCCAGACCAGGCAGGGCACAGTGCTCTGAGAGCTCCAGCCCAGGCTGGGGCAGTGCATCTCTGATATTGCATCTGTGATGTTGCATCTCTGGTTGCAGTTGTGATGGTGAACGGAGACCACCGGATTGGTATCTTCGCCAAGAGGGCCATCCAGGCAGGAGAGGAGCTCTTCTTTGACTACAGGTACCTTGGCCAGCAGGGACTCTGGGCTGCAGGGTTGACCCCACCTTCTGTGCAGGTTTGTGGGGGAGGTCACTGCTGCAGCCATGACTTCTTGTCCTGTAGGTACAGCCAGGCAGATGCCCTGAAGTATGTCGGCATAGAGAGGGAGACGGACATCATCTAAGCTCTGGGGTGGTCCTGGCACACCTTGCTGCTGCACCTTGTAAGCAATGCCATGTTTGCTTCACGCTGACATGACTGCTGCTGTTCCTGCTGCTGTGTGTGTCACAAGTGCTACTTTCCATCCAGACACCAGAGAGACTCGGAGCAGGAGTGTGAGCAGTCCCTGGGCCCCAGCTGCTATCCCAGGGTGGTTTCCCCTCTGCCCCAGCTGGCTGGGAAACAGGGAGTGCCCAGCTGGAGTGGCACCAAGGGATGCCTGGGGATGGGAGAGCAGCACTATGCAACATGATACTTTGAGTAGGGGTGCCACTGAGCTGGGTAGAGGACGATGTTACACTCACTGCCTGTGGTGACCCAGGGGAGGCTCCTCAGAAACCTTCCTTGGGCTTTGTGACCCCCTGGCCTTGGGAGTAAAGGGGAAATCTTCTCTGGCAGGGTGAGGTTTAGCCTTGGCACCCCATGCAAAAAGGAAAGAAAAAAGCACTTTAGTATCTTCAGCTGGTGGCTGGGCCCTGTATTTTGCGCTGGGGTGGAGGGACTGCAGGTGTGTGAGATGTCCTGCATCTGTCAGCACCTTTGTAGGGATGTTGCTCCAGGCCTGGGATAGGGCAGGCAGGATGGGGCCTGGGCTGACCGAAGGTTGGGGCTGTCCCCTGAGAGCCACATATGCCACCAGCCGCCTGCCTGGCCTGGTGCTGGGTGCTGAGCTGTGCTCCACCCAATATCCAGGGCTCCAGGATGACATGGGGAGCTTGCCTGAGCCCTGACCTGGCTCCAGGGCCCCAGCCCCCTCCCAGCTGTTTAGTCCAGGAACACACAGAGGTGCTGGGTTTGCCTGGGAGCCAAGCCCTCCCTGGCCCAGCCCTCACCATGGTTTCCCAGCCATGGCAGGCCAGGCTGTCTGTCTGTCCTTCCCGTTGTCCATGATGGGCCCCTGGAGCTTGGAGGTGTTTAGGTCTGTCTGGAGCAGTGCTTGTATCCCAGTACCTGCCTGAGCCTTGCTCCCTGCCACCTCCATCTGCCCAGCTCCTGCCAACCCTGCTCTTGCCTCAGCGTCTTCTGCCACTTTGGCCATATCTGCACTATGCCAGGCTTGTGTCTGTGGTTTGTTGACGGTGAATAATGGTAATAATAATGCACTTTAAATAACACGGCTTGTAGCCTTTGTCATAATAAAGTGGTAGCAAAGACCCTCCCCTGCTTGCTGGCCTCTGTTACCCTGGGGAGCAGCTGGCAGCAGCCTGTCCCCTGACTGTCCCCTGCTTGCTGGGCTCAGCCTGGCTGTCCCCGATGTGGCTCCCAGGGTCCAGGGGGATTCGTGAGTGTCCCAATGCCACTAGCTGCCTGAATCACACACGGCTCAGGGTGGGAAGGGGGCAGAGGGGAGAGCAGGACATGATGTGTGTGTGCAGCAGCAGCTGAGCTGCTTCCAGCCACAGTTCACTACACCCTGCATCTCATTCCGGGACCAGGAATTGCTGTTGTCCCTGAGGTCCCTTACTTGGTGCAGGCTGAGCTGGGGTGGGAGGAGAGGTTCTGCCCAGGCTGCCAAGGTGAAGGCTGGGGAGTGTCAAACGCCATCATTCTGCCTTTATTTGATACTCTTCACATCTCATTCAACAGAACAGGTTTTTTAAAAATAAAGTGCCCAGTGGAGCCAGGCCTTTGGGTAGATAAATGCATTTCTGTAACATCGTCTTACCACGACACAGCGAGTGAACAGGAGCTTTCCCTGGGCTGGAGGTAGCCGGCAGGACTGGCACTTCATACAGAGAAGTAGCAAACTACAGACCACATACCACGACACGCGGAACGTCACGCCCGCGGGAGCTTCCGTTTGGTTTTTTATACAAACCGATAGAATAAAAAAACCAGAGTGTAGTAGAATATCCAGCAACAAAAACGGTAGAAAGGATCTGTACCTGATTTATGAAAGCAGCATCTCAGCAAGGCGCGGTGGCGGCATGCGCGGCGCCGGTGTGGAGTATTGCTTGGCAGCCCGGCTGTGCGGGGCCGGTGCTCATGGCTCTGCGTGGTGCTGGCGAAGCGAGCAAAGCAGCGGGTCATCTACGCGGGCAGCACTAACGGGCGGCAGCAGCCGGGTGCCCCCGGCCAGAGGGAGGGTGGGCGCCGGGCCTGGGACTCCCCGACAGAGGCCAGGCAGGATTTGGCAGCTGTAGAGGCAGCAGCCTGCCTCCGGCTTGGGGGCTGTCGGCGTGTCCGGGGCGAGCGAGGCTGGGGCTCGGCGGACCGTGGCCGCACTCCAGGGGCCGGTCGGTGGTGGCCGTGGGGAGGAGGTGGCGTTCAGTCTGGAGGTGGGTGTTGGCAGTTCAGGTGTGCTCGGCCCTTTGGTCCCACGACGCTCGCTCGTTCCCGGGTGCCTCCCGGGGCTGCAGGGGCTATGAGCCCATCCCACCCCCAGCCCCGCTATTCCCCTCTCGCCTCCTCCAGGATCTGGGGCAGGTTCTGGTCCTTGCGTGCTGGCAGCTGTTTGGTAGCACTGCCGTAATCCTGGATGGCCTTGGGCTCGTTGGTGTGGTAAGAGCCCTTGTAGCGATGGTGGTAGAAGTACATTAGCACCAGTAGCCCTGCCAGCAGCAGGAGCAGGAAGATCACGACTGCGGGGAAGAGACAGCAGTGAGGGGTTGGGGAGGGGCCGCAGGGCCTGCCAGTGTGGAACACCAGCCAGAGGCTTCACTTACATCCAATGATGATCCCAATCCAGCCGTCGTCATGCACGTGGGGGAACTCTGCAGAGATAGAGTAGGCAGCTGAGACCAGGCTGCAGCAAGGTCTCATGCTGGAGCATCCCTTCTGCAGCCGGTGCTTCACGAGGGCTCCATCCCCACCAGGGTCCCACCACAGCACCCACCTGTGTCCATGTACCACGGGTCCATCTCAGGAGGGATAAGGAGGGTGCTGAGGGGGAGCATTGAGGCACAGCTCGACTCCACCAGTTCCCCCCGGATTCTGTAGGGCCGCAGGGCACTGGTGGGGTGGAAGATGGCTTTGAGGGGCACGAGGGTGTTGAATTTCACCCCTGAGAGGCAGCCTGAGAAACCAGGTGTGTTGTAGCGCTGGATCTCTGGGTCAATCACACCAGTCTCTGTGGGGCCACAGAAGGAGATTACTCATCCCTCTCAGCGGGCAAGGGCCATGCTGTGCAGAGAAGACCCCAGAGAACCCATCATGGGAACCCAGCTGAGGGCAGGACCCAGCTCACCCATCACACGCCCCAGGTACAGGTTTTTGGGCGAATCCAGCTTGCTGTCCACAAACAGGGAAAACTGCTGCTCCATGACGGGGAGATAGTCCACCTGGGAGGTAGGTGCACAGCATCAGTGCCCTCAGAGCCACCCTGCCCATGCCCCCTCTGAGCCTGACCTGAAGCCCCCAGGCCCCACTGGGAGGGTGTCCCAGCCCATACCTGGGTGTACAGTGTGCGGTGCAGGCGGGTGATGTTGACACGGTGGGGTCGCCCGTCCGTCACTGGCTTGTTGGTGAGAGTGAAGACATAGGGGCTGGTGCCCAGCTGGTAGCGCAGCTGTAGGCTCCCTGTGGGCAGCACAGGGCTGTCAGCAGGGCTGGACCTCTCAGTGGGCATGTCCAGCCCATCTATGGGGTTGGAAAGTGGCATCCCAGAGAGGAGCATCCTATGCAGCCCTATAGAGGAGAGTCCTCCTGCAGGCTCTGGGTGGGCCCTCACCATCATCCTTGATGAGCACAGCCATATAGTCCTTGACGAAGGTGCTGACATAGAGCAGCACAGCAGGCGCTGAGGTGGTGCTGAAGCTGAAGCTGACCTCCTCGCTGGTGAGGTTGTAGCCAGGCAGAGGCTGCCAGGGGCTGCTCACAATGCTGGCAAACTCGCGGGCGGCATACAGCGACATGGGCAGGATGTTGTACTGCACCCAGGTGCCCTCCTCGAAGTACCCACCGATGTCTGTGGGAGAGCCAATGGGATGAGGGGAGTGCCAGCTCCTCGTCCCTCCCACCCCCTGGAGCACAGCCACTCACCGTGGTTGCAGAAGGGTCCGGTGAAGGCAGAGATGCTGCAGTTGCAGGTGTAGTGGCTGTAGCGCTCGACACAGAG
The DNA here is from genome assembly GCF_008360975.1 of Lichenostomus cassidix. Classification (NCBI taxonomy): domain Eukaryota; kingdom Metazoa; phylum Chordata; class Aves; order Passeriformes; family Meliphagidae; genus Lichenostomus; species Lichenostomus cassidix. Next base: position 2,679,073 of record NC_139507.1, read on the forward strand.
CCCGCTGTTCTGGCAGGGCACCGGAGGGTCCTGGCAGTAGCCGGTGCAGTTGACCCGCACACCTTCGGTCTCGTTGGCTTTGCCCTCCAGGTTGAGCGTCACCCCGTTCATCCGCAGGCCCCGCAGGCACCCCAGGAATGGGCGCATCTTGTGCTCTGCTGCGCCTGCAGCGGGACCAAGGCTCAGCGCCCTGTGGCACACGGGGACCTGGGGGTGCAGGGACGTGGCCAGGGGCTCTCACCAACATAGAGGGGCCTGTCGAAGTCCAGGTGGACGAAGCTCTGTGGGGGAGCTGGCCGCACCACCCAGGGCAGCTTGTCCACCCGCAGCCGTGCCAGCTTGACGTTGAGCTCAGCCTTCACCTGGTGCCACTCATCGTCATTCCAGGGTACCACCGACCGCACCGTCAGGTTCTCATCCCCATTCCCAATGTCATATATAAACACAACATCCCTGGTGGCTGCAAGGACATGGTGTTGAGAAGAGGCCCCAGCAATACTGCCCCCAACAGCCCTGCACCCTCTGTCCCCCTTACTGTTGAGCTCAATGCGGATGTAGTATCGGGAGCCTGGGTTCTCCAGGAAGACTCCAGACAGGGCAGTGGTCTTGAAGTAGAAAGAGATGTCAAGGCTGTGGTTGGCCTGGAAGGTGGGGAAGATCAGGGCTGCACCCCTGTTGAAGGAGACGGTGTTCCAGCTGTTGCCTGTGGGGAACAGGAGGGGCAGTGAGGGATAGGCAGGGTCCCTCCATGTGGGACCCTGCAGGCGGATGTAGGCACTCTGTAGGCAGGGGATGTTCTGTGGGGTCGGTCACTTACGGTCTCCATAGCACCGCAGGGGCCCCAGCAGGAACTGAGCTTCGGAGCCAGTGCGGTTGGTGTCTCCCACCACAACCTGGGTGACGGGCAGGTGGTCCACAAAGGTCAGCAGACCCTTGTCTGTCCTCCTGCAAATGTGAGTGCATCAGAGGGGCCATGAGGTGTTTCTGTCCCTTTGGTAGTCCACAGCCCTGTTACCCCCATCTGAGTGCCCCAGAGTCTGTGCTCCCCATGACTGCAGCCTCCACCCCACAGCTCCCATTCCACAGCCCCCACCACTCACCAAATTGCATGGTCAGCATCGCAGTTGCAGAAGTACTGGGGGTCAGCACAGTTCTTCTCCAGCCCGCAGGCGCAGCGCTGGATGCCCGGTTGTGAGCCCCCCCAGTAGTAGTGCCGCTCATCATTCCGACCCATCCAGAAGCTGAAGGGCAGCCCAGCTGCAGGCACAGAGGAGGGTCAGTGCACAGTCCCGTGTCATGGCCCTGCAGTGCAGCCACACAGCACAGCCCCACTTCCCCAGTACTCACAGGGGGTGTTGAGCAGGCGGGAGTTGTAGCAATGGAGCTCGATGCGCTGCTCGCAGTACTCAGAGGCGTTGGCCAGGGCTGAGACCTCAGCCCAGGAGGCATTCCAGTACTCCACAGCCCCCAGGTAGGGCTGGTCCACACTGGAGCCTATCACCCGTGTAGCATAGTGACGGTTGTGCCGGATGATGGTCCACGCTCGGTCCTCTGCAGGGAAAGGGGAGCTTTTAGGACCTGACCCCCAGGACACCCCTGCTCCATCCATCCTGTTCCAGCTCCAAGACACAGTCAAGGGCTGGTTCCAGGGGCACTGGACAGAGGGACCCCCTGCCCTCCTGCTACCCCCACCTCGGATGTCACAGTACACTGTGAAGGGCTTGAGCGGCCCACTGCCATCTGGGTCGATGGTGTAGTTGCCTGAGGTCTTCCCACTGACCCGGTAAGCATCACATGATTCCTTGTAAAGGGCTGGAAGAGAAGAATGGGGTGGAGGTCAGTGCAAGGGAGGCACCAGGCAGCAGTAGGGGCCGCAGGTGCGCATGTTGTCCCTGATCCATGAGGCTCCAGGCTCACATTTGTGGCACGTCTCCCCCTTGTAACCCGTCAGGTCGCAGATGCACATGAAGTCATCCCAGGACTGGATACAGCGGCTGTCGTGCTCACACAGGTTGGGGGTGCACCTGAGGGCATAGAGGGCTCCTGTCTCAGCACTAGCACAATCTCCCAGTGCCCCCCACTCCCAGGCAGCACCCTTGTCCTGGTCGATACCTGTCCGTGATCCCACAGACATTGAAGAACACGTTGTGGTACTGTGCCAGCCGGTGCTGTGCCAGCAGCTCCACGTCCACAGGCTGCATGTCTACATTCAGCATCTGCAGGCAGCCGTGGAAAGCCGTCTGGTTTGACCGGCAGCCAGTGACTGAGGCCGGCTTGGGGCAGCCTGCAAGACAGATCAGGGTGAGCAGCCCTCAGGCAGCCATTGCCCCAGACCCCGCCCTGCTGCCCACCTCCAAAGAAGTACTGGCTGCCAGTTCGTAGCTGGAAGGGGTGAGCCACCCGAAACTCAGCGCCATCATCATCATCAATGGTCACCACAGCTGAGCCTTCCCGTGCCACCAGGTGCACCGAGTGCCAGAAGCCATCATTCAGGCGATGCCCTGTGTGGAAGAGAGGAAGGTGCATGGAGAGGCTCCGCTGCCAGACTGACCCCCTGCCCCACACTGGCTCCCCAGCCCACCTGCGGCAAACTCCAGCTTCTTCTTGCCGGGCTGGGCAATGGAGACATTGACCTGCCCCTCACTCAGCACCATCTCAAGGGAGCCCAGGCGGTCAGAAAAACCAGTGTAGAGCAGGAGGCCAATATGGTCCCAGGAGCGGAAACGGAAGCTGACAGCCAGGCGATTCCTTCGAGGGATCCCCGGCACCCGAATGTAGTTGTTGATGCCAGCAAAGGTGATGGGGGTGGTCAGCTGGTCCTGGCAGTAGTGGCCCACTCTGCCCTGGGAATGACCATAGGAGGGGGTGAGAAAGGGAATGTTCCCATGGAGGGGAGGCCCTCTCATCCCCACAGTCCTGGCCTCAATCATGCCCAATTGATCCCAACGCCTGGCAGAGCCAGGCAGGCGCCCCAGGCCAGGGACAACCTTGCGCGGTCAATCCGGTGCCGCTCGGCTGAGCATGGTCACTGCCTGACCCCATGTCACCCTACAATGGGCAGGGAACGTAGCCCCAGGGAAGGGGTCACCCCACAGTGGGGCTAAGGACCACCAGGAAAGGAGTCCCCCCACAGCAGGGAGAGGAGTCCCAGAAAAGAGGCCACCCCCCAGGCTGGACCTCAAAGCGGATGTTGGATCGCCGGTGCCGGGCCAGTTCAGCAATGTTGACCCCATTGAACATGATGTTCTCCACACAGCCCCGGAAGTTCTGCCGGTAGGTGAGGTGCTGCTGGTCATGGTTGATCACCCCTCCAAAGAATATCTGGGAGGCAGAGGGAGGATGTCAACCCCGCTTTGGAGGACACCACAGGTCAGCATCCTGGCAGCCTCCTGCCCGCTGCACCCACCTCAGTTTCGAGGTCAAGCTGGTCGAAGGTGCCATGGCAGCGGAAGCGCTTGACCTCCCCGTCCAGCGTCAGGTTGACGTGGCGGCCAAGACGCTCAATGTGCAATGAGTGCCAGTGCTGATCATCCAGGAGGCTGCCCACCGCCACCGTTGTGTGGCCCTCACTGGCATGCAGTGGGCTGCTGCCTGGGGAGGACCAGCATCAGCCGGTGGCCCCCTGGCCCCATGCCCCCAGCCCCTGCCCCCGGCTCACCTAAGCTGATGTGCAGGAGGAGCTGGGCCTGTTTGAGCTCCACCGTGATGTAGTCACCCTGTGAGCCCTCCCCATGCATCAGCACCCCATCCTGCTCCAGTGTCTTGAAGTTGAAGGAGATGTCATCCTCAAAGGTGCTGACCATCTTGGCTCGGAAACGGTAGGAGATGGCATCATCCCCATCAAAGTAGAGTACATGTGACCCTGGGGAGAGCAGAGCAGCCCCACCCATGTCACTGCCTGCAGCAGCAGGTGCCCTGGCACAGGGAGCACACCCTTCTGCTATGGTCTATGCCATGGCCACAGATTGCTTGGGCACAATCCTCTCTGAAAGAGGTTTCCAGGTGTGCCAGAGCCAGGGTCCCACCACTCAGGGCTGCTGGAGCCCCTGGCCAGGTACTCACAGTAGGGGCAGCCATAGAGGCCCAGGCGCAGTCCAATCTTCCCACGCGGGTTCCAGGCCACGGGAATGATGCGAATGTAGCGTGCAAGGATGGGGTAATGCAGGTCATGCCGCACCACCCCGCTATTATTCACGTTCCCAAAGAATGTCTGGGGATGAAGGGTCACTGTCAACACCTTGCTCCAGGCCAGGGGTTTGTACTCCCCTCAGAGGGCTCCCTCCCATAGGGAACCCCGGGCTCCCCCCTACCCAGTTGCTGCCCTGCTGGAAGAAGGGTTTCCAGCTCGTAGGGTGGTCTCCATAGAGCACAATGTAGCGTGTAAGCCAGTCATAGCTGTTGAAGGTTCCCTGCGTGGCCACTGCGTTGATCCGGTGCTTTTGCATCAGGTCGATCTGGAGCCAGGGCTGCTTGTCCCGGGGGTCGGGGGACCAGCCGCTGGTGCCTGCAGAGGGAGCGGCTCAGCTGTTCTCATAGCCCCACGCCCATCGATCGGCTCCCGACTGAGCCGGGGCTGATTGCTCAGCCCCACCGCAGCACCTGACAGGACCCCTCAGCCCCGCGAGACGCAAAACCCGGCCGGGAACACGCCCTGCCCACGTCCCCTGCCCCGCCTGCATCCCAGTTCCGCGGAGGGACTCACTGTGCAGACGGGCAAAGCTGGCCGAGTAGAAGATGCTGTATCTGGAGGAGGCACCGATGGAGTAGGAGTAAAGGGGAGCAACGAGCTCATCATAGCAGGGTCCTGCGGGGAGAATGGGGCTGGGGGCAGGCTCGGGGCACTAAACTGGGCAGTGTCCCTGTGGGAGCTCCCCCGTCCCAGCCCTGCGGACCCTGAGGCTCTGGAGACCCCGCGGGCCGGCGGAGCGGCGGGCCCGTTTTGCTCTCCCCTCCCACTGCAGCGGAGCTGACACACCTCTGCGGGCCCCGGCGCCGGCACCAGCCGCCTCCGCACTGACGTGGGCGACGGGACCCCCGCTCTTCCTCGCCCCGCCGGGGAACGACCCCGCGTGGGAGCCCGGGGAATCCCCTGCAAACCCTCGCGGCCCCGGCAAAAGACCCTCCGGAGGGCCGGAGTCCCGAACCCCTTGCAGGGTCCCCTAGCGGGTCGGACGGAGTCCAGGAGCATCTCCAGCTCTCACTGCAGGAACCGTGCTGCATCACCCTCCAGTCCACCGCGCCCCGACTCTACCACTCCCTGTCCCACTGCCCCCCGCCTCGATGCCCCTTCGCCCAAGCTCTGGGGAAGGGATCCCGGGCGCCGGCTCAGGGGGCCGCGGGGAGCTGCCAGGTGCAGCCAGGACCTCGCCGATCCCCGTTCCCGAGCCCAGGTGCCGGGGCGGGCCCGGTGCAGCCCCGCGGCGGGGCCAGCCCGGCGGGTAGCGGCGCTGGCCGTGGTGCCGGAGGAGCCCGGCCGGTCCCGCGGGGCTGTCCCGCTCGCCTTGGCATTCCCGGGCATCCCGGATCCTCGGGGCGTCCCAGTTCCCCCGGGTCCCCAGAGGCTGCGGTCGGACGCGGGGCCGCCGCCGGCGGGGGGGCTGCGGCGGGGCCGCCTCGGGCGGGGTGCGGTCGCGGGGAGAGCCCGGACGCCCGTGTCCGGCGGTGACCTTGGGAACGATGCGAACAGGGGTAGCGGAAGATACCGACGGATGCCGGGGGATGCCGGAGGGAGAGGGGGGATGCCCGAGAGACCGGAGGGTGCGAAGGCTGCTCGGGGATGCGGAGCTGGGACGGCGGGCGCGGTCCCGCAGTGCGGAGCGGCCGCTCCCGGGACTGCGGCCCCACTTACGTGCGAGGCAGCCGGGGCCGGGGCGCAGGAAGCCGGCGCAGGCGGCGAGCAGGAGCCCGAGGAGGCGGCGGGCGCCCATGCTGCGCGCCCCGAGCGCCCTCGGCGCCGCCGCTCCCGGTGCTGCAGCCGCGCGGCGGAGCGGGGCCGGCGGCTCCGCCCACAGAGCGGGGGGGAGCTGGGGCCGGGCCGGGCGCAGCGCAGAGCCCCGGCCATCCCCCGCGGCACCCTCCGCCTCGCCGCCGGGAGATGCTCCGCCCGGGCGCCCGATTTCCCCCGCTCCTCGGCGCTGCGAGTTGTCGGCCGCCCCGGGCTGCACCGGGACACGGCTCTTGGGAGCGGGGGTAAAGGGGGCAGAGTGAGGCCGTGCAGGAGCTCCCCGGGTTTCCCCGGTGGGTTCCTATGCGGCGTCTGGTCCTGGCCGATCCCCCGTGCAGGGAGGGTCGGAGCGGTGCCCGCAGCCCCCGCCGCAGCAGATGTGGCGGCAGTTTGTAATCAAGCCGTGGATTAAGGCATGCAGGTCTCGAGGTCGCTGCTCTCTCCAGTGGTGCAGAAGGGATTTAGCTTGTATCTGCTTCCAACCACCCCCAGACGCCCACAGAGGGGCTGGGGGGGCTGGCGGCTGTGTGTCCTACATACACCCACGGACCCGCGGTGCCCCCTGCCCCCTGGCCCCGCAGAAGCAGGACACCTACTCTCCCAGGGGCCCCGAGCAGTCCCGAGAGATGGGGATGCCCCAGCAGCTGTTGGGTCCGGGCTGGCTCCAACTGTAGAGCAGGAGTCCGGCCAGGTTGTGCCCGGTGCAGGCGGCACAACACCGGTGGCTCCAGACCTGGCAGCATGTGCCAGACCAGGCTGCCGCGGGCAGGGCAGCACAGCCGTCAGCTGCAGGCGGCCGGTGCTAAGCCTCCGCCCTGCCCAGGCAGAGCCCAGGCCGGGGCTGGGGAGTGAAAGAGCTAACAGAAAGCCCCAGGTGTGGCAGGGATGTGGGACATCTGGCAGTGCACGAGGAGTTCTGCTACCAGGAGCTGGAACTGTATGCTGAGGACATTGGCACCCGCCCTCCTGTGCTCCAGACCTCGGCAGTGCCTGCAGGTCCATGCCCAGGAGAGGCACAGCTCACCTGGCCTTATCCTGACACCCAAGGGTGCTGCCTGCTCCAACCACAGCCCCACGTCCTGACCCTCTGCTGGGTCAGGTCTGTGACTGCCGCAACGGGGACATGCAGAGTCCCTGCTCTGCACCCACAGCTGGCTGTAGGGCCAGCATTGGGCTCAGGACCATCCTCCCTCCCCTTCCCCCAGGATGCAGGGGACGGGAAGGCACCCCCAGAGCCAGCACAGGGCAGAGACCTGCAGCTACCATCCCTGCACTGCAGAAAGAGCAGGAGAGGGGGAAGAGACCCTCCAGCAAAGAGCCCTGGGGACCCCCTGGAGGCTGGGGGCATCTCTCCCGCTGCTCTTCATCCAGGGTGCAGCAACTCCACAGCTCCACAATGAGCACCCTGGATCCCATACCCGTCTGGAGGCAGCAGGAGGGCCGAGGGCAGAGCTCGGATAAGCCATGGCAAAGACAGCTGTAGCTGGGAGAAAGGGGGATTGAGGGATTATGGCTGGGAGCCCATTAAATCTAGAGATCAGTTTTCTCCCCCCTGGGGAGAGGAAAGTGGGGCCTCTGCCCCACAGGAACTAATCTGCTTCTTAACGAAGAGCTGGAAATTTTGTTGTCAACAACCAGCAACACGCCTGCTCAGCACTGTGGGGATGCAGCGCTGGGTTGGGACCTCTGGGTGAGGGATATGGCCTGCACCAGCAGCCACCAGCTTCTGGAACCACCATGTTTGCCATCAGGAAAAGATAATCCTAGACCAGACAGGGCTCTGCTGATCCTGCTGGAGGAGCATCCTGCCTGAGCCCAGCTCAGTGCCAGCCCACAGCAGCTCCTACTCTTAGCCCCATTCCCTCTGGTCCTGCAGGAGCTAACAATAGCCCTGGGGTAGGCTGGGGTTTCCTGAGTGTGCTGGGTGCCCTCAGACAGACCCTCCTCCCCTGGCTGGATGCTCTTGGGTTTGGCCTGCACACCCACATGACATAAACTGAGCAGAGTTACTATTTCTATCCCCAGTACGCAGATGTAAAAGACACACCAAATAAAAGATTCAGGACAGGCTCCAAAGTGAGGTCACACCTGTCATCTCGCTTTCCTCCCCAGGGCTGGGCCTGTGCTCTGTACTGTTCTCGGTATCAGGAGCGGCACGTGGTCAAACCACAGGTTACAGAACACTGAGACACCAACAGCTTCAGACCCACCGGCCAGGGGAAAGGTCCTGCCGTGCAATGATGGAGCAGGTGAGGGGACTGCAGGGTGAGGGGGCTGCAGGGTGAGGGGTTTGTTGGGAGCCAGGCAGGACTCCCCATCACCGGCTTTTCTTAGTTTTTTAGGTAGCTTTCTTGTGTGCCCTGTGGGTTTGGGTGGAAAGGCAAAACCCTGGGGAATCAGGGCAGCATCTCATGCTCCGGGCCCCTGGAGTCCAGAGCAGGAAAGGAGCTAGAGGAGCTGCTGGAGAGTCAACCTGCCCTAGCACCATGTTCAGATCTCACCTGTGTCCTCAGAGCTGCTGAGGGGCTCAGGCCCAGCTGCCCGGGCTCGCTGACAGGGGCCAGAGTGTAATTGCTGTTGAGAGGCTACTCTGAGTCAGAGCATGTCCAATCCTGATCTCCAGGGCAATGGAGTCCCGACTGACCAGTACCAGGCTGCAGCACTGTCTCGCTGCCCCAGGCTGGGAGTTGGGAGCACTGTGCTCAGCTGCCTGCAACCTGTGTGAGGCAGCAGGATGTCCCAGGACCTCCCTGTCTGGGAGCAGGACTAGGCAGTGGAAGGCTGTGCTCACACCGGCATCCCCAGGCTGGTGCATGGGTGGGTGGGTGCTTTGGGCACCTGGGGATGCTGGTGTGGAGCCCCAAAATTCGACTGTCCTGGGTGGCTGGGGTCATAGGCTGGGTGCTGAGCCCCAGTGGATTCCAGAGCAGCTCCCCTGACAGCTGCAGGGCTAGTTTGTGGGACGTGGTGCAGTGCTGGGGACACCGTGGCTGGGGTCATGTCCCTTCCCCAGCTCTGCACTGCAGGCGGCTGCTCGGGAAGTGTGCGGTTGCTCTTGCAATGACTGAGCATGGTGAACCTCCCGCTGCTGCGGGGTGGGTGTGAGATGGAAACAACCCCACGCGTGGGGCCAGGGACCTGCGGCTGCAGCACACCCGGGCTCCCAGTGGCGGGGCTGGGTGGAGAAAGGCTGCTCTGGGTGTGGTTCTGCACCCCGTGGCTGGGCCACCGCTGCCGAGCCCTCCTCACTCAGTCTCCCTCTGCACAGGTGAGCCCCAGCCCCGTCTCAACAGAGCTGATGGCCACCACTGACTTCTACCTCTGGCAGGATGGGTACTCGGGCGAAGCTGGCATGTTGCCCGAGCTCTGCGAGAAGCAGGCAGTACAGGGCTTCGCCCGCACCTTCCAGCCTGCCGTCTACCTGCTGCTCTCACTGCTGGGCACAGCGGGGAATGGGCTGGTGCTGCTCACACACACCCGCTACCGCCAGGCACACAGTGTCACCGATGTCTGCCTCCTGCACCTCGCCCTATCCGACCTCCTGCTGCTCCTGACCCTGCCCTTCGCCATCACCGACACACTGCAGGGCTGGTCCCCAGGCACGGCTGCCTGCAAGGCGCTGCAGGGACTCTACGCCCTCAACTTCTACAGCGGCTTCTTGTTCCTCACCTGCATCAGCGTGGATCGCTATGTGGCCATCGTGCGGGTGACGGCTGCCTGCCGCCTGCGCCCACGAGCTCGCCGCCACGGCTGGCTGACGGCGGGGCTGGCCTGGCTGTTGGCCATGCTGCTAGCACTGCCTCAGTTCATCTACAGCCAGGCAGAGCAGCACCAGGATCTCCGGCTCTGTCGTGTCGTCTTCCCCCGTGTGGTCTCACGGGCAGCACGGGGGGCCACCAACCTGGTGCAGGTGGTGCTTGGCTTCGTGGTGCCCTTCCTGGTGATGGCATGCTGCTACGCAGCTGTGGCAAGGACACTGCTGGCATCCCGTGGTGCCCAGCCACACCGAGCACTACGAGTGTTGCTGGCTCTTGTGCTGGTGTTTGTGGTCCTGCAGCTGCCCCACAGCCTGATGGTGGTGCTGGACGCGGCCGAGCTGCTGACCAATTGGGAGATGAGCTGTGCCCAGAGCCACCGCAAGGACCTGGCACTGCTGGTCACCGGCGGGCTGGCGTACCTGCGCTGCTGCCTCAACCCCCTGCTCTACGCCTTCCTCGGCCAGCGCTTCCGCCGGGAGCTGTGGCTGCTCGCCAGCGATGTCGGCTGTGTGGGGTCCCCCGAACCGCGCTGCTCCGGCTGCCCCAGTCCCCGCCGGCGGACATCGCTCTCCACCTGCCCGGACGTGGAGTAGGAGCACGGTGCCCGCGGCAATGAGGGGAGCAGCGCCCAGGGGTTCGGCCCCTCTGCGGCTCCCTGGGGACAGCCCGGTCTGTGCATGGACCTGCCCCAGTGTGCAGCCGGGAACGAGCAGCACCAAACAATCCGCGCGGCGCCTGCACCCACATGGGCAGAGGGAAGAGCAGCCCCGCAGCGCCTGCATGCCCTGCGAGTGCCTTCACTGCCCGGCGACACGCCGCAATGTCAGGCGTGTTTAGGGGAATCCTTCAATGTCACCCGCGTCGCGGTTACACGTGCTCAGGGGCTCCGTACGGTGCCGATGAGCCGGGTCGGTGGGTGTAACAGCGGGCCCAGGCACGCAGCTGGTTCCCATTCTCATAATAAACCCCGAACGAGTCCCGCTGGGCGAGCGCAGTCTCCGTCCAGGGCGGCGCTGCCCCGGGGGTTTTGTGGGGCCGGGGGCGGCTCGGCGGCCACCGGCACTGGCGGGCGATGCCAGCAGGAGGCAGCAGAACCCCGCGCTTCTTGGCCGCCCTCTGCTCGTCCCTGCTGCTGGAGGGACAGGAAGCCCCCGGACTGGGGACAGCAGAGATCCCCCGGGAGAACCCTCCTTGGGTCCTGTCCGCCGGGGCGAGGGCAGAGAAACGTTTCTCTCCCTTCCTTACTCCTCCCCACGAGCTCCTCTGCCACGGCACATCCCGGCCCGGAGGCTCCCCAGCACTAGGGTGCTGCGCTGGTCCTGGCCCGGCCCGGACACGTGGCGACCAACACATGACCACGGCCTGGGACATGGCGAGTGACACATGTCCGGCGGGCTAGCACGTGGTGCCGTGGGCCAGCAGCGCCGGGGCCGAGCGGTGTCCGACTCAGCAGGTCTGGCTAAAGAAGCACTCCAGAGTGTTGGCTTGGCTCTGGTACAGCTGCTCGTGAAGTCTCCCAGTGGAGCTGTGCATGCAGAGAAGCACCTCCCAGTCCTGCCGGGGCAGGAGGCTACTTCCTGTTCACCCCGTGGTCTGCTTGGGATTAGCCCAGGGCTCGACTGGAAGAGGCCATTCCAGAACCTTCACTTACTGCTGGGCCAGAAGCAGGTTACTGCTGACTCAGCAGCTGCAGAGGTGGCGTGATGGGCCTCAGTCCCCCGCAGCCCTCGGTGGGGATCAAGGGCCAGATTTGGGCCAGACAGCACAGCTGCCCCTTCTGCCCATCCAGCCTGCGGTCTCGGGTGGTCCTGTTCCAGTCCTCCGCTGCCCCCATAGCTGCTGCACTCTGCTCGATACCCGTGACTGCCCTGGCTGCACAGCCGGCCCCACAGCGGGGCTCAGCCCAAGGCACAATCCAGCACAGGCTGCGTGGGAGAGGAACTGGCAGCCAGTGCTTCCTGCCTGTGCATCCCAGCACCCAGGCTCCCAGGGACGGCGGTGACCCAACAGCTGTAGCAAAGCCGGAGCCTTAACTCCTGGGGCTTCGGGAGTGGGGCCAGAGCCTGGACGCTGCCACGGCACCCATGCTCAAGGGTGTCACAGACCCCCTGCCACTGGGCAGAGCCCAGGGCTGGGCTGAGCCACACAGTTGTGGCGCCGGGTGTGACCCCACCATAAACGCCTTCTGCCAGCTTCTTTCTGGAAGCGCTCATGAGGGCCTGCATGACAGGCCTGCCTGGGCATGGTGTCCTGCCACCGGCGCCCTCCTGTCCAAGCACCGAGCCCATGGTGCTGCCCACTTGGCACCACACCGGGCTGAGTCGCCATCCTGGGACGGGCGCCAGTGTTGCCGCACGCAGGGGCCAGGGCAGCACATGCTGCGGGTGCCGCGGGGCAGGGCAGCGACCCGTGCCCGGTGCCGGTGGCCACATCGGGTGCGGGCAGTGCTCAGTGACGGTGCGCCGCCAGGTGCCGGGGGTGCCCGGTGCATCCCGCCGGCGGTGGCTCCGGCAGCACCGGCCCTACCGCAGCCCGGCCCCGCGCTGCCCCCGCCCCGCAGCTGACGCAACGGCAGCTCCACCGCCCCGGGCACTGGCTCCGCCCCGGGCCGAGCGCGGCGATTGGCGGCGGCCGGTGACGCGCGGCCCAGCCCGCCCGGGGCGGCGGCGGGGCCGGCGGCCGGTGCGCGGGGCGGGCGGGCGGCGGGCCGGTCCCGTCGCGTCCCGGTGCCGTCCCGTCGCTATCGGCGGGGCGATGCCGTTCCCGGGCGGGCTGTGGTGGCTGCTGTGCTGTCGACGGGGCTTCACGCTGCTGCGGCGGGACTACGGCGAGGCGGAGCGGGACGTGGACGGCGAGGCCGAAGAGGAGGAGGAGGCGTCCTTCGAACTCCGCGCCCAGGGAGACCAGGTGGGGCCGGCACCGGCTCTGGGACGGCCACCGGGACGAGCACCGGCGCCGCCGCCCGGGTGGTCCCTCGGGGCCAGGGGTGGGTTGTTCCGGCGGTAGCGGGCGAGCCGTAGCCCAGGGAAGCCTCCGTCGGGGGAGCTGCTGCCGGTTGGGTGCAGCCGGAGCCAGGCTCTGCCTGTTCCTGCCTGCTTCGGCCCGCGCTGTCCGCCTCTTCGGACAGGAGCTGCGGGGCGGTGCCAGACCCGCGCCAGCCCTGCCCCGGCCCGGTGCGCGGAGGAGCCCCGGGCTGTCCCACTGGAGCGGGCCGGGGCTGTCCCGGGAGCACGTGCCGGGCGCGGAGAGCGGGCCTGGATCTCCCCCGCTCCCGCTGCTTCCTCTCTGGAGGGAAACGGATTGGCGGAAACCGGTGCTTCCTCCGGCCGGGCTGCGTGTGCGACGGCTGATAGCGCGGGGTGCGGGGGGAACCCTGGCTGCCGGGGGCCTCCCGTCTGTCCCGGCGGTCTCCTGCACCAAGGGCCGTGGGGCCGAGTCCCAGCCCGGACTCGGGGAACACAGTGAATGGTGACAGCCTGGTCCTGCTTGCTGTGGCTCATCTCCCCTGTCCGCTGCAGTGTCTGCAGCACGGCCCTGGCTGCGCAGGGCTGGGGGCAACCCTGAGCCACCTACGCTGTCGGTCCCCTAACAGCAGGTCCCGTTTTCCAGCACTGGCAGCCCCGTGGGATGGTGGGAAGTGGGGACAGTGACAGGGCTGGAGCTGGGCCCTCTGGGAACTGGTGGCAGTGCCAAGGGCACGACTATGTCAGGAACCGTCTTTGGGCTTCCCGCATCCCATGGGCCACACTGGCTCCAGGCTGGCGTGGGCGGCTGGTGACGCCAGCTCCCCTGAGAGCCCTTTGCTGTGGCCAGGGGGTCCTTGGAAGCCCACAGTGCTGACCGCCCCTTTGTGGGAGCGTGGGAGCAGCTACCCTGGCCGTGCTGCCGCAGCTCCTCTCCTGTTTATTTATATCCCTGAGAAGGAGCCGGCTGCCACTGCTGCCTCCTCTGGACTGCCCACGAGAAACTGGGCGCTGCCTCCATGCCGGCAGCCCTGAGGAGCGTGTCAGGCCCTCCCCAGCCTTGGCAGCAGGACAGTGTCTGGAGGTGCTGGCCCCGTGCATGGGTACCAGCAGTATGTGACAGGTGCCCTTAATGCCACAGGTCAGTGGTGCCCAGCCCTGCCCCACAGCACAACCATACCTGCGGCAGCTCTCCCCTCCCTGTCACTATTTTTAGCATCTGTCTCTTTTTCTTGGCATTGCATGCTCTGGCCTGTCGTGCCTCTGGCTGCCCTGTTGGGCTGCAGCTGGCAGGAGCTCCCGTGCATCTCCCAGGACAGCACTGCCGGTGCTTCCATGTCCCCGCACCCCGCTCTGCTGGGCGCCCTGCCCGACCCGGTGCCTGCCTGTGCCTGGGCTCTGCCTCGTGTCCCAGCATGTGTGCCAGGGTTATCACGTGAGTGGCACTGTCCATGTCAAGTTGTGCTGCGTGAGGAGGAACTGACCCTGTCCTGCTGCAGGGCCAGGGACTTCCCAGTGCTGCGTCCCACCGCCGCGGGCAGGAAGTCAGCAGCCCCATTACAATGGGACTTTGTGCCGTAAGCGTATTACTCAGCACTGACCTTGTGCAATTCTGCACGGTATTCAGCCAGCCGGGTCAGCTGAGGACACACGGCTAGCGCGCCCGCCGGCTGCCCCCGCACCCGGGGAGCCCCAGCTGCAGCCCTCGCTTCAGCCTTGGCCTTGGGGGTGCTGGGGTTCTTCTGCCCCATGGCAGCAGGATTGAGCCTGCCCCTCTGGGACCAAAGCTGGGTTGATGAGGAGGCATGCAGTCACAGGGGCGATGGTCAGGGGTGCCAGCTAATGACCGTGGGGCTGAGACGTCTTCTTCCTCCCCAGGCATCCCTGGAGGTGAGTCTGAGCCAGCCCACCCGTAGCAGCAGTGGCTCGGAGCGGTGAGTGATCCCCTGCCTCTGGCCCACATTGTGTCCCTTGCATGGTGCTGGGGGACTGGCATGTCGTGGGAGGTTGCCCTGGTGCTGGTGTGCACCGAACCATCCTGCCCACAGAGCTAGCACCAGGCTGTGCTGCTCTCGGGTAGAGCAGGGAGTGGCAGAGCCGGGACTGCCGTGCTTGTCCCCATCCCTGGCGCATCCTCAGGCATGCCTCCATCCTTCTGCCTTGATGGATAGCTTGACTGCCTCAGGCTTAGCCGATGGGGCTGTGCATGACTCTTCCTGTGCCAGGAGGCTCTGCCAGGCTGTGTCCATCAGCAGATGCTGTGCCCTGGGGTGGTCGGTGCTGAGGAAGATGGGGTGCCGAGACACAGGGGCCTGCTCTCTCCCTGTACTCGCAGTACTGACGCTGCTGCCAACATTCCTTCCTGGTTGTTCATTTTCCGAATTCCTTGGCAGGGCCAAGACTGCAAACAGCTTATTTTTAGCTGGGGTCACTTGCACCCAGTGACTCTGCCGTATTCCCACCGCAGGGCTTTGGGGTGCCCAGAGCCCCTTGGGACACAGCTCGCTCCAACCCTCAATTTCCTGCTCAGGGGCTGTGGGAGACACCTGCAGGCACCTGAGCTCAGCCCTGTGTTGTCCTCAGGTCCCTGCTTGTTGCAGAGGAGATGCGCAGCCTCATCGTGGACAAGGGCCCAGGGCCAGTGGAGGATGACCCTGATGCTCTCGTGAAAGGTGGGATTGTGCCCCAGCTGCCACTGGTCCCATCCCAGACCTGGGCAGACCCTTCCCGGTGCTGAGAAGCCAGTGGGGTGGATGGTGCTGTCAGTGGGGGCTGAGGGTTCCCCTTCCTAGGCTGGCTGCAGCGGGAGATGCGTGGCTGCATGAAGACCCCCTGGATCCGTCCTCGGAAGTACTGGTTCGTGCTGACATCTGACTCCCTGGACTACTATAGCAGCAACGAAAAGGGGGCCAGGCGGCTGGGCTCCCTCGTGCTCACCAGCCTCTGCTCTGTGCTCTGGCCAGACAAGCAGCTCTACAAGGAGACGGGTGAGGTGCTCCTGCCCCTTGGCTGGGCTGAGTTTTCCCGGTCCCTTGTGCCCTGTGTCACTCTCCCAGTCCTGAGGGCCTCTTTCACCCAGAGGAGGGGCTATGCTGAGCACTGGGGTGCTGAGCCAAGGGGCCCTTGGGCAGCTGATGGACAGGGGGTGAGTGGATCTGTCCCTCGCAGGCTACTGGAGTGTGACGGTGTTTGGCAGGAAGCATTGCTACCGCCTGTACACGGAGCACCTGAACGAGGCAGTGCATTGGGTGTGCGCCGTGCAGAAGGTTATTGACAGCAAAGCACCTGTCCAAACGCCCACCCAGCTACTCATGCGTGATGTCGAGGTGAGCCCGTGGCATGGGGCTGCCCATACCCATAGCCATAAGCAGCACTGGGATGGATGTTTGGGGCCTTGCATGCCCCAGGGCGGTGGTGGAGGTCTGTGCCAGGCACTTGACCAGATGACCCCTCTGCAGCTGCTGCCATCACTTTGCCCCCCCAGGAGCACAGAGAAAGCCCTGAGGTTCTGGAGCAGATCTATCGCTGCAACCCCATCCTGCGCTACACCAGCGGTCCCCTCTACGCTCCCCTGCTGCCCTTCCCCTATGGCAGCCTGGACCAAAGCGGTGAGGGGTGGGTTGGGGGGCACAGAGCTGCACTCTAGGCTGGTGGCAGTGGTGGCTGGGCACTGTACAGGGCTGGTGGGCACTGGGCTGGGGCCTGGCTGGCCTTGGGTGTGAGGACAGTGCCCAGCTGCTGGCAGGGAGAGCCTGGGGAAGACTACGGGTCTCTTAACCCTCATCCCATCCCACAGCCCCTGGCCCCCGCAGCTACACCACCCTGCGTGACGAGGCTGTGAAGCTCTTCAACTCGCTGCAGCAGTTGGAGTCAGAGCGGGACCCAGTGCCGCTGATGCAGGGTGTCCTGCAGACCTGCCTGGACCTGCCGCCACTGGTGGATGAGATCTACTGCCAGCTGGTGAAGCAGACAACGGAGCCGCCGGCGCCAGGCGGGCAGGGCGACCTGCACTACTGGCAGCTCCTCACCTGCATGAGCTGCACCTTCCTGCCTTCCCCGCCTGTCCTGCACTTCCTGCACTTCCACCTGGACAGGTGAGTGCCAGGGGTGCCAACTGCCATCAGGGAGCTCTCTACGTGTCAGGCGCTCCTCAGATCAGTGCCACCATGACCCTTCTGGCATTTCTTTCAGGACAGAGAATCGTTTCCCTGCCTCTGAGATGGCCAAGTATGCCTGCTTTATCCGGGAGGCGCTGGGAAAGACAAAGGGGCGGGAGTGTGTGCCCTCTCTGGAGGAGATCCTGGTGCTGATGCAGCGGCAAGAGATGATCTGCACGGTGCACTGCCCTGGGGCACCTGCCTGCAGCGTGGCCATCAGTTCCCACACCACAGCCGAGGAGGTGAGGGGTTATGGCTGTGCCAGGCAGGGGGCTGGGAATGTTTTGGCACACAGGGCTGGGTGGGCAGTGTGCCGCAGCAGGTGAGCAGCTCTTGTGGGTCTCTCCCAGCTGAGCCGTAGTAGAGAGGGCCAGGGGATGTCTGCCTTTGCCCACCATGACCTGTCTGTGTCCCTTTGCAGCCCTGAGTGCCGTGGCCAGGAACACGTGGTCACCATCGGTTGCCTTTGTCTCGCCCAGGTGGCCCGGGAGCTTGTGTCACGCCTGGGGCTGTCCCAGAGCCCCAACCTCTTTGCGCTCTACGAGCAGTCCCGGCGACGGGAGCAGCCAGTGGGCAGTGCCACACTGCTGGCTGATGTCCTCACCAGGTTTGAAAAGTAAATGTCCTCCTGTTCTGCTGCCTATGGAGGAGAGGGGCTGGGGGGCCACGGGTGGGAGGGGAGGAGCGGTATGGGGCATGTCCACAAGCTGATGGAACTGGTCCTGTCTGCTGCAGCCTGGCTGGAGAGGACCGGGAGCAGGACCCGCCGTGCCGGCTCTGCTTCAAGCACTACGGCTTCCTGGACACAGACAATGTCCCACGGGACAGCTTGGAGTTTGCCCTCCTCTTTGAGCAGGTGAGTGACACACAGGGGTGGGTGTGTTGTGCCATGCCGTGGTGGCCATGCCATGCCATACCGGCTCACCCTGCTCTCTCGCAGGCGCACGAGATGGTGCTGCGGGGCTACGTGCCCACATCAGAGGAGACGCTGCAGACACTGGCGGCCCTGCGCCTGCAGAGTCTCAACAGCGACTTCTCCACCCACGCGCCCTTCCCGCGCCTGGAGGAGCTCTTCCCACCCCACGTGCTGCATGCCCGCTTGCCGCCCCCGCCCCACCGGCCTCCCGCCAAGTGCCGGGGGGCCCGGCTGCGCGCAGGGCTGCTGGCCGGCGGGCTCTGGGGTCAGGCGCTGGCCAAGCAACGGGCGGAGCGGGACCAGCGCCTGCGGGGCCGCCTGCGTGAGGAGGGGGCCAGCACCATGGCTGCCATTGTGGAGAAGTGGAAGCTGCTGCAGGGCATGGGCCGGCCCGAGGCCATGGCTGCCTACGTGGCCTTGGTGCGGGAGTGGCCTGGTTTTGGCTCCACACTCTTCGATGTCGACCTGCACGCGGTGAGGCCCCGGCTGGATGTGGTGCAGGAGCAGCCCTGGAACTGGGCAACCCTGACACCCCTCTCCCCACAGAGCCCGGTGGGCTCCGGGCCCCAGCGCCTGTGGCTGGGCATCGGGGCCAAGGCCGTCTCACTCTACAAGCCGGGGGAGCCTGAGCCCTTGGACAGCTTCTGCTACGGCCGCATCTCCTCCTTTGGCGCCTCTGACAGCAGCACCTTCCGCCTCTCCGTGGAGGATCGAGACCTGCTCTTTGAGACCTCCCAGGTAAGGTGCTGCCATCCTTCCACCGTCCCCTTCCCCCAAGGGTGTCCCAGACTGATGCCCTATGCCCCCTCTACCTGCAGGTGGATGAGATCGCCCAGCTCCTCAACACGTACCTCGCCTCTGCGGGTGCCCAGCGGCTGCCCCGGCTGCAGGACCCTCCCACCAGCCCCCCTGCCTCGGAGCCCACTGTGCTGCCCCAGGGGCTCTGCCCTGCACAGGTGGCCAGGCCATGGCAGCACCGGCCACCAGTGGGTTCCTCCCACAGCTAGCCCAGCAGCCAGTGTAGCCATGCAGGTGCTCTGATGGCTAGTGTGGGAGGTCAGCCAGCCCGGCAGCGAGTGGCAGGTCTGTGCTGGCCCCCAGCTGCTCCACAGAGCAGGGGGCCAGGGGGTCATGCTCCCCCCACTGCCATTGCCTTTCTGGCTATTCCCTTAATTTATTTTGAGACGCCTGCGCGCCCCACGTCTCCCAGCACTTTCCCTGGAGGGCAGCGGAGCCGCCCAGCTGCGGTCCCCTACACTGCCCCCAGGCCTGTCCCTGTCCCCTGTACCCTGGTGCCTTTGCCTACAGCACTTGTATTGCCTGGCCACTCTTGTGCCCCGGGGGTCTTCGCCCAGAGCAGAGGGTACCAGGCAGTAGTGCTGTGCCATCATCTGTCTGTCCGTCCGCTGGACTCACCCCTTCTGGAAAGCTGCGGGCAGCTTTTGGCCAAGCTGCCCTGGGGACCCGCGGGCTCCTCCTGGACAAGTGGCTGGGCTCTGCGGTGGCCCTGTGGCCAGGCTTATGTCACAAGGGTGACTGGTGGAGTGGCAGCTGGTACAGCTGGGGCTCGGCCCCTCAGTGTTGCCTCTGTAGAGTTTGTCAGTTCTGTCTTGGGATGGGGGGGTTGGTTGGTTGTTTTTCTAAATAAATGCACAAAGGAAAGGCTGGGCCTCCTGTCCTGGAGCGTGGGTCGACAGCAGGAGGCTGGGACAGTCAGATCCCTGGGGCAGCAAGGGCAGCAGGGCCTGGGACAGGCAGCGGGGAGGAGCGGCACAGCGTGTCCTTGGGGGCAGGGACTGCTGTCCCTCTGGTCATTGCCAGGCGACCTTTGGCATTTCACCAAGAGCACAGGCAGCTCCAGCTCCCCGGCAGCCCCTGGCACTGGCTGCCCCGGCGGGGGGAACTGCCCCAGCCACGGGGGCTGCTGCCAAAGAGGGCGTGGGAGCCCATGCTGCCGTGATCGCTATATTTTTAGTCTCCTGCTCTGTGCCCCACAGGGTAAGAGGAAAACGCTAATTTTCACCTTGGACTGCCTGGGCTTGGGATGGTGCCAGCACTGCCCCTTGTCCCCAGCCCACAGCCTAACTCCCACAGGGCAGGACCAGAGCTGCTGTGTCCATATCCCCTGACACTGTACTGCCCCAAGCCTATATCCTTCCTGGTAGTGCTGTACCCTGCCTTGAATCCTGAGTGACAAGGGCACCCCCAGCCCCTCATAGCCCACCCCTGCAAGGGGCCTCACCCCTGCAGAACACCTGTGTGGGCGCTGCAGGCCCTGTCGGCAGGGCGGTGCCCATCCTGGCCCTGGTCAGCCCTGCCGGCAGGTCCTGCCAGTATTTCTGGCTCTGCTGCAGCAGTTGCCCAGTGCTGCCTGGGCCCCATGGCACTGCCAGCCGGGGGCAGAACTGTCCCTGCACACCCCAGGACATGCTGGTGCGCAGCAGCCATGGCGCTCCTGTGCAACAGGGCTGGCTGGCCAGACAAGGCAAGCACCAGCACCAGACCCAGTCTCTGCAGCTGGCTTCCCTGGCTGTTCAATCTGGAGTCATGTAGGCAGCATCAGTGCAGGAACAGCCTTTATTAAAGCAAAATAACCTACAAAAATATAGATACAGCCCGTGCCCCTGGCCGGATCTGGCCAAGGAGGAACAAGGCTCCTGCCCAGGGCAAGGACTAACTCAGCCACACGGAGCCTTTGGCCACAGGGGTCGTGTACACCCAACTCAGGGGGCCAGGCCTGTTCCCAGCCTCAGGGTCACTCTCCTCCTCCTCCTCATAGCAAGTGTTGCTCCCACAGGCAGAGGTTCCCTCCCAGCAGAGCGCGCAGCTGCCCCAGTCCTGTCCTGGGCCAGGGCACATGGTGGGGCGGGGGCTGTCCCCCGCTGAGGGGCTGCAGGCGCAGTGCTGCTCCCTGCAGAGGGCCTTCCGCAGAGGAGCACAGCGTGTGTGCGGCTGGCACGAGGGCTCTGCCACACCAGGCAGCGCTGAGGGGTGATAAACGTGGGCACGGCAGAGACAAGCCCTGCCGGCGTGCGTGGGGGTGGCCATGGGACCTTCCTGTCTCCTGGCAGGGAGCTCACTGTTCCTGCGTGCCCCAGGAGATGTAGTCAGGGCGTGTGGCTGCATGATACTCATCGATCAGCTGCTGCACGATCTCCCGGGAGTTGTCCAGCTCATCAAAGTTGTCCTTGAAGATGTCCTCCTTGCGGAACTGCTCCAGGAAGGCCTCCCGCTTGCGCAGTTTGTCATACTGCCGGCACGTCCGCTCAAACAGCTGGAGAGCAGCACAGGGTCAGGGGGGGCAGAGCTCCCCAGGGACCCTTCCCAAGAGAAAGGCACCTTGGCCAGTAGGACTGATGGGACCCTGGACCAGAACTGAGCCCTGCTGAGAGCTGCCCACCCCGTCCCTGGCAGCGCATGCCCTGGCTTCATGACAGGCTCAGACTGAAGAGACACAAGGTCTGGGGCTGCAGGGCCCAGCATGGTGAGGGAGGACACTCACCGAGGAGATGTTGGTGTGGTTTGCCATCATGAGCCCACTGACACGGTGAGCGGATGGCAGGTAAGGAGACTTGCGGGACAAAGCCACCTGGATGCTGGCAGGGCCCCAGGGGATGAAGTTGGCCAACTTCCTCTCCCGGATTCGCTGCAGACTCTTGTGAACCTGGTGAGATGAGAACAGCAAGGGGCAGCAGGGTGAGGGACAAACAGTTTGGCTGCAGCAGACCCAGGAGCTGCTCCTCACAGGAGGCACAGCCACAGGAAGGTGGATTTCAGCATGACTGCAGCCTTTCCATGAAGCTAGAGCCCAAACAGAAGCAATCTGAAGCCAGCTCTCAGGCACTGCCTAGTCTCACTCCAGGATCCCTACATAGAGACCATGCTCTTCCCTGGGCCACATCATGGCCATCAATACCTGAACATCCATGGAAACTCACCTGTGTAGGATCCACCTCGCCCTGGATGATGTTCAGGATGGCAATGTAGCAGTGGTTGGTCTGCCTGTCTCGCCCTGTGGACACCATCACGTTTTTAGGCTGCAGCAACCTTCTCATCACATCCAGGACTGTGGTTTTCCTCACGCTGGCCACCTGCACAGGCCAGCCAGGGGTCAGAGGGAGCAGGTCTATGGCTCCCTGCCCTCCTGCAGCCTGATACACACACACAAAGGAGCAAGAGGCATCTGGACAGAGATGCCCTCACTCTGGGGATGGAGCCACATGCAAAGCCACATGCAGGACAGGGAAATCCCAACATCACGCAACAGGCACAGCCAGGCCAAGAAACGGAGTGTCAATGGAGGCTCCAGCATGGGGGCTATCGGCTCCCCCACATCCCCTCTACTGCAGCACAGCAGTGAAACTCAGCTGGGGGTAAAGCTCAGCTGAGAACAGAGGGGTCTGGGACCTGTTTCATGTTGTTGCTGTCAAACATGGGTCCTGTCCCACTGACAGGCAGGGAGCAGTGGGGGTTCAACAGGAAAGGAGTTGTTCCCCACTGCATCCCCTCCCCACCTTGCCCAGCTCTGAGCCATGGGCAGGCTGGCCACTGCCCTTCCTAAGTGCTGTTGGGGCTTTGCCGAGCTGCTACTGGCCAGGTGGGCCACAGCCAGGGCCAGCACCCAGACTGCTCACAGCAGGGACAGCTGGGTGAGGTGGCAGCCCCCTCCTGCACTGGTTGAGCCATTGGCTGAGCCCTGCCCGCACTCCTCTCTTGGAGGACAGATCACACACTGATACCCTTTTCAGAGCCAGCAGTTTTTCAGATTTGCTTCTCTGAGAAACATCCTGAGGAAATGCACAGGGAGAGGAGAAGAGCAGCTGTTAGTTCCTGCCAGACCACAGCGGGACAGTGCAGGTGAGCACCTCCCGAAACAGAACTGTCCCATTTGCACTGGGGGGCTGGGGTCACTGGCTAAGGATGAGCCAAAGGCAAGCAGCAGTGTTTGAAGTGCTAAGGGGGGGCAAATTCCCTCTCAGACACAGACTGAACTTCAGGAAGGGGCTGATACCTGGAGCCCATCACTGACAATAAGCACTAGTGTTTGGACCTATATTTCCCAAGTCGATGGCTCACAGGGATGGAAGGACTGGCAGGGCCATTCTCCTGGCCTTACTCTGATTATTACTAAGGGTGGCTTTTGCCAGTCCTGACCCTGATGATCTCAAAAGCCACCCTGATGCATGCAGCAGGTAGCCTGACACAAGCACAACTGCCTGCTCACGTCTGATTCATTACACATGCAGCTGTCACGTGGTATGAGCACATGGGCTTGGGATTTGGGGCATGCAGTGACAGCTCACACTGAGACGGGGCTGACAGATGCTACGAGGTGAGTGTGGCAGCTTCTCTGTCCTTGGGCATGGGAAGGAGTGCCTGGGGCTGCCTTACCGACTGGTCGGTGGTGAGTGGTGTGTACCCCGTCATGAGGAAGTGCAGCCGGGGCGTGGGGATCAGCGAGGCGATCAGCCCGATGAGGTCATTGTTCATGTACCCGGGATACCTGAGCGTGGTGGTGCTGGCAGACATGATGGTGGAGACCTAGGGGAGAGGACAGGGTCAGCAGAGGGTTGCAGAGTGTGCCAAAACCTGCCTCACGCAAGGAAGGTGGGGTGCCTGAAAGGGCAGAGGGCCCTTGCTCACAGCTCCAGGCTGCCCACCCCTGAGCCAAGCCCACGAAGCAGGTTCAGACTAAACTGAACACAGCAGGGAAACCCCATGCTGGCTTCTCCTGAGAGAATAGTCCTCACCAGCTGGTTGATCTGTGAGAATGATGGGTTCTGAATGTGCAGCCGGTCTGTCGCAATCCGATTCAAGGCCGTGTTGTCCAGAACCACCTGCAAGAGAAACCTGGCTCCATGAAGGGCCCCTGAGACAGCTGAGGAAGGGCGGTCCTGGCCATGTGTCCCAGGGCACTGGTGGCCCAGCACAGGCCCTGAGTGGAGCCCTCTGCCCAAGTGGCAGACACCCGAAACCACAAGCTGACTCATCTGTGGCACGTAACTGACACCATCAATGGAACCTCTTCCCTCCCTCCTGGCTGTGCTCCCCATGCTCTCCCAAAGAGCTCTGCCCCTGGGCCAGCACTGCGCAGCAGTGGCAGTTCCAGCAGCCGCAGCACAACTGCTCCTCCACTGCCACATGCACAGATCAGCTGCGGGGGAAGAGCAGCATCTCAGTCAGACCTGACCGAAGGCCCCAGTGCAGGCTGAAGGTGCTGCCTGGCCAGGGATGTTGTGGGTGCTGCAAATGACACAGGGATTGAGTTCAGGTAGAGGCTGCAGCACAGCTGCACAGAGCAAGCACAGCCAGTCTGCACTGCCTTGGGAAGATCTGAGGCAGAAATGCCAGGCAGCTCTGCAGGGGTTAGCACCAGTGAGGGTCCCTGGGACCACATCTGCTTGGCCTTTCTGTTTGGGGCGTGCTCATTGCTGCACTTGGGGCTCACAGACACATGGCACTGCCGTGGCGTTGGCCGCAGTATGGGCTGCAGTTCTGAGCCGTGGGGACAGGGCTGTCATCCCAGGACTGGCTGCACCACGGGCCTCTTACCACACAGTCAGCATTCTGTGTCAGCCTCTTCAATGTCAGCAGAGAGTTGTATGGCTGGACTACAACATCGCTCATCTCATCCTGGTTTGGGAACACCGAGTAGGTCTCCACCAGTTTCTTGGGATACCTGGTGAGAAGTAGAGCATCTCAAGGGTTAACACCATCAAGCTGCACTCTCCCCTCCCACAAGCTGCCTTAGCAGTCTCCAGGGCTCAGGACAGGGTGAGTCACCAGAGCTGCAGCCAGAGTGGCTCCCAGGGAGGGAGAGAATGTGTCCCAGCAATGCCTACCCCAGCAGCACAGGAGCCGGCTGCCAGAGGAGCTACAGGGAGGCTGAGCCATCCACAGGCTGATTAAGCAGCTGCTTACAAGTCTTTTCAAGAGTATGCAAGCTGAAACAGGCCAGGATGGCAGCTCACAGCCTTCAGCCAGAGCCTCCCACCCTCCCCTGCACTGTCAGGGTGTCTGCAGGCAGCTGCCTGATAAGAACGGTCAAGGGAAGGCAGAGCTTGGACAGAACAAGTCCACTTTCAGAGCCTCTGAAGTCCCCAGGCGTATCAGGAGCCATCCCTCCGCAGGCAGCATGCCAGGGATTGCACAAGGCAGTGTTTGGGTGGGGGTGGTGGCTCTGAGTCAGCGCTCTCCAGCTCTCACTCCAGGCAGGGTGCCCAGGCTGGGCCAGGCACTGTGCTGTGGGAAGGAGACAGGGCTGTACTCACCTGTCATTCAGTCTCTCTAGGAGGTACGAGCCCAGCCCAGAGCCCGTCCCACCAGCAATGGAGTGGCAAAGCACAAAGCCCTGGAAGGAAGCAGAAGGCAGGTGCTGAAGGTGAAGCTCAGCCCCACAGCAGACGATGTGTCATCCCCACCACCTCCAGCAGAGACCTGCCAGACAGGGCCAGAGCTCCCTATGGCAGTTGGGAGCAGGAATACAGCAGGGACTGACCCAGCTCCTCCAGACCCCAGCAGCAGCCACAGCTCCTCAAGCCCTGCCCACACAGTGGGATCTACATCTCTGCACACCCTGCAAAGTGCAACAGCTGCTTGGGAGCGTTCAGGATTGCTCCCACCCAGAACAGGATTCGGAATAGCTCCAATGTCACCTCCAGGGTCCAGTTTGTCACAGGAAATGGGGGTGCATGTTCTCAGCCCTTTCCTGGGTCCTCCACACCCCTGCCTCCTTCTAGATGACTAAGGCCAAGCTCCCACTGCCTGACTCTAGGGCAGTTCTCACAACAGGCACTTGAATCTCCTGCCAGCTTGTTTTATATGACATTCTCCCTTCCCCTGCTGCCATGTGACAGCCTGACATGAACACCCAGCAGCCCTGTCTGTCAGCACACAGGGTTATAGGTTCACATGCACAGTGTAAAGAAAAATGCCTCACAAGCAAACAGTGAAAGAACTTCCAGGGCAGGCTGGCAGGTGGAGTAGGGATGGACAGACCTCCTATCCCTAGACCCCCTCTCTACATGCTCCCTGCTCAGCCCCAGAAGCACACTGAGCAAGTCTGTGCCCATCTGAGTGCCGGGCTCAACCTTACAGGGAGCAACCTGGCTGGGAAAACACCAGGCAGGGCTGCCAGATCCAAATCCCTTGTTTACTTACTTCCAAACTGTCACTGCCATCAGCCTCTCTGTCTATTATATCAAAAATATCTTCATGGATCTTTTCTCCCTGCAAGAAAGACCAGGACCGGTTTTGTTCCTTTCCCAGAGAACATGGAGAAGAGCTGCTCAAGCTCAGTGTGAAGCCAAGTCAGACTGGCAGTGTGGTCCTGTGCCCCTGTGGCCAGGGTGCCAGGCATCAGTTCCTGCTAGTGACAAGGTGCTCTTCAGAAACTGGGACTGAGCTGACAAGAGGCAGCCATGACAAAGCCTGATGAGCTGCCTTGTGTATCACACAGCAGCACTAGAGCTGGTACCTGTGAGAAGCCACTGGCCCAGTTGTTCCCAGCTCCCCCTCCGTGCTCGGACAGGTAGATGTTCTCTGGGTTGTAAAGGTTGGCATAAGGGGAGTTGAGGATGGAGTGGATGACGCGGGGCTCCAGGTCCAGCAGCACAGCCCGCGGGATGTAGTGCTCATCATCTGCCTGCAATGGAAGCAAGAGGATCTTGACGTTGCTGCAGCTTGGTACCACTTCCACTCCAAGAGCTCGAGACACCCCCTGGCTGCAGGTGAGCCCCACATGGCAAGGGGGAGGAGGGAGGGAGAGAGGCTGGTCCTGTGCAGCCTATCCTCAATGCAGTATCTCTGTGCCCCAGGGCACTCCCAGCGTGCGAGGGGGGGACTCTTGGTGCTTACATAAGACACTATCTACGGCAGCCACAGCCTCGTGCCTCTGCTCCGCCTCCACAGCGCTCCGCTAACAGACCCGGAGCGCAGGCGGCAGCCCGGAACGGGCTATAAACAGGAGCCTGGGCTGAGCCGCCGCTCCAACTTGCACGGTCAGCGCCCGCCCACCGGTCCCTGCGCCCGCGGGGGCTGTGGAGGGGGCTGCATGGGCACAGACCGCCCAGCTGCATCCATCTCGGCATGGAGCCCCGCGGGGACCAGGGCAGCACACGTCGCGCGGTGTGCCCGCTCTACGGTCCGGGGCCGCCAGTACCTGGTAAAAGAAGACGTCTTTGCGGTCGGTGCCCTCGGTGGCGAACTCTTCCACGATGCCCTCGGGGCTGATGCCGTGCTCGGCGCAGAGCTGCTTCCAGAACTCGAACCCGACTGCGGGGAGGCGCGGTCAGACGGGCCGGGAAGCGGGACCGGGACCGGGACCCGGACAGGGGCAGGGGCAGGGCCCGGAGCGTCCCGGTCCGCAGGCCCCGCCCCACTCCCCTGGAGCCCCGCCCCGGCCCGCCCGGCCCCGCTAACTGGCCCCCCCTCAGCATCCCGACCCCGCCCGGTGCGCGCTCCCCCGGGCCCACCGCGGCCGTGGCGCGCTCACTCTGGTTGCCGCACTGGCCCAGCTGCAGGGTGATGATCTCCCGCGGCATCGCGGCCGAGGCTCCGCTCTGCTCCGGCGCCCCGCCCGACTCCGGTACCGCCGCGTCTCCCGCCGGCGCCAACGGCAGTGCGCGTGCGGACTGCTCACTTCCGGGGCAGAGCCGCTCACCTCCGCCCGTGGCGGCGCCCTGGCAACGCGCATGCGTTCCGACGGGATGTGCAGGCTGCGCCTGCGCCAAGATGGCGGCGCCCAGAGTGGCGTTGCAGTCGGTGGCGGGGGCCGCCATGCCTGCGGCGGGCGGGCGCGCGCGCGCGGCGAGCGGGCGGATGTTGACGCCGTGAGGGAGCTATGGCGGTGGCGGCGGCGGCAGGGCCCGGGCCTGGGCCCGGCGAGCGGCAGCGGCGGGTGCAGGCGCTGAGCGCGGCATTGCGCTGCCACCTCGGGCCCTACGAGCCGCTGCTGGGCGCCGTGCAGGCCGCGCTGGTGTGGGAGCGGCCGGGCCGCAGCGCGCTGTGCTGGGCGGCGGTGCACGGCCTGTTCTGGTGAGCTGTGGGGCTGAGACCGGGACCGGGACCGGGCCGTGCAGGGCGGGCGGCGGAGCGGCCCCGCCTCGGGAGGCGCGTCCCGCCGAGCCCCGATCGCTGGGGCTGGGGGGTCGGGGGCTGCGGGGGAGCTGCTCCCGAGGAGGAACGGTCCTTGAGGGGCCGCGGGTTTGGTCCGTGTCCCGTTCCGGACAGGAGGGACTTGGGAGCGCTGGGTCTGCTGCAGCCTCGTCCCCGTCCGCTTGCTCTCCTTGTACCTGAGAGCATCAAACTAATCGGGAAAACCCAGCCTGCTCTGTGGCAGTGCAGGGAGGGCATCTTGCTTGGGACAGGAACTGTACAGCAGGGCTGTTCCGGGAGAGTTGACACGAGCACACCAGGGTAGCTTGGCAGCTGCCCTCGGGGCACACTGGGTGGTGACTGAGTAGCAGGTGCTGAGTTTTCCCTCTGAGTGACTGGTTTTAGGTTGGTTTGTGCTACCCCTTTGTGTCTTACACAGATCTGGCCAGTACCGACTCGTTCATTTCTTCCCCACAGGTTCTTTGCTCTGACTTCCCTTCGTTTGCTGTTCCTGGTTGCACTTACCCTCATAGTAGTAGTGTGTCTAGATCAGTGGAAGCACAAAATCTGGCCAGAAATTGGCGGTAAGTTGCAGCATTTTGAGCTCATAGCAGCAAATCAAGCCCCGTTTCCAGCCCCACAAGTACAAGCTCTGCACTGCCTGCAGTTAAAGTGTTAAAAGCTGCGCCTTTTGCTTTGAGGGTCCAGAAGATGGTAAGAGTACTGCAGGCATGCTCTTCCTGGAGTTGGAAAATTCTAACCTGTGTAAACATAAGTCCTTTTTGTGCTTGTGACACTGGTATTTGTCTTGTAATCCTGAACCACAGGGTGTACGTGACCTAGTGCAGGTTTGAGACAGTGATTCACTTTCTGAGCATTCAGTACCAGAGTGAGAAATTAGAGCATATGTGGAACTCATCTGGATTCCTCCTCAGGATCCATAATAATCCAGTTTAGGACGAAGACAAGTCCCAGCATTGCTGTTGATCAGAGATTTCTTAGGGAGAAGAGGCATCTGAACAGCTGTTAATGAAGTTAGTCTTCAGCTTTCAGTAACCAAAGCAGTTGTGTCCTTCCTTTGTGACATTAATACACTGATGAACACCCCTAGTCTGAGCAGCTTGAGGTCCCTTGGCTTTGCATGGACAGGTTAGTTTGGAGCCATGTGAGGGTCTGCATGTTCCCAGGGCTGGTTCCCTGACTAACCAGCAAGTTCAGCTCCCAGCTTTCTGCTTCAATCTGTGTTCTCTGTAGTTCCTGGGAAGACATTAAAGCTTTCCTCGGTTTCAAATCTTGGCTCAGACTTCTTAGGAAACAGTGTCTGTCCAGCTCCGTCATCCCTCTGATCTCTCAGGGTGATTGGTACATCCTTTGGTCACTTTTCAAGTCCCAGCCTGGGTGAGAAAGTATCAAAAGACTTAAAATCCGGATGCCTCCAGCCTGTAGGCTGTTCCTCCTCCCCAGCTGGTGTGTGCAGGGAGTAGGGGAGAGGGAAGTGGGCAGCCTCTAGTGTCCAACAAACACCGAGGAGCAACAGGGAGACTCTTGCAGTCCTGTACTGTCACACGTACACACTCAAGACTTATTATGGAGTGATACATCTCCATCCTGTAATTACAGTTAATGTCTTTTCCAGGTGTTCCCCAGCTCATTAAAACTTTACTTAAATCCCAAGAGCTAAACATTCCCATGGCAAATTCCTTGCAACTAATGTAGTGTCTGTTCTTAATATTTTAGTGGCAAGACCTGATGAATTAGACAATGAGAGGTAGGAAACTAATTGACTCCTCTGCTGTGATACTTTGCTGTGATACTGTGTTGTTACCTGCACATGCTTGGGATGTTGTCTCCTTTGGGCAAGGAGGAGGGGGAGGAGGGAGGAGAGCTGGGAGCTGGTCAGTGGAGGGCAGTTGGAGACCCAGATGCAGCCAGGTGGTCGTGAGAAGTTTTTGACTTGCCCAAGCCATTTTATTACATTCTGCCTTCATACCAGCCTCCAGATATGCTTGCTTGATTCCCTGCCCCCTGAAGTTAGAGCTGCTGCCTTAGGAGCAATTCCTCTTGTATGGGCTTCCAATAGCAGAAAAACAGCATTTCTGTGGGAATTAATGAAGTCTTCTGAGATTTGATAGGGAATATTTGACAGGCTTGTTCCAGCAGTTGTTCCTGCATAGTTATGATCTGACTGCAGCATTAATAATGGGTTGAGAAATGTTGGTGTTGCCTCACTGCTCACACCTGCCTCTCTGGGCACACCTTCCTGCCGCCACTGCCAGACTGTGCTGGATTAAATCACCTCAGCTGGTGCCAAAGGACAATTGTCTTTATTCATTTTTTTAAGAGGCCCAAGCACAAAAGGAATTGCTCTTTCTAACCTTCAGGTACTCGTGACTAGCAGTTAAGCACTAACAAAACTGACCAATTCAAGGCCTCCAGAATAACTGAGTATATGAATTGAAGTGCAAGGCTGCTTCTAGACCTCATGCTGAACACTTGGAGGCTGCAGTTGGCCAGATAAACACAGAAAAAGTAAATAGATTCACATGATTTGCCTCTGCACTGTGCACTCCCTCCAGCAGCTTGGAGACTAGTGCAAGGCTGTTGACTGAAATTCCTGCTCTTCAGCTGCTGTTGGGGGCACTGGGATGCTGCTAGAGGGGCTGTAGATGAACTGCTTTGGGGAGGGCACTGCTTGGAGGGCATGTGACCCACATCTCTATAGCTCTGTGTTGGGCAGGAACAGAAAGAAGCATTGAGACAAGTGCTTGTAACAAGGGACTTCAACACTAACACTGATGCAGCAATATTTCCCAAATTCTGCCCTCACTGCAGCTGGGGATATGTCCACCCTCGGCTGCTTGGAGTGCCAGAGCTCTGTCATCATTTGGCTGAAGGATGGGTGACTGTGACCAACTTCTTAAGTAATCTGTTCGTTTTCAAGAGGCAAAATCCTGGCAAGGTAAGAATGTACAGACTTCAGAAATAACCTGTTTGGTGTGGAGCCTCTGCTGACCACAAGGATCCTCCTGCGCTGGCATCCAGCTAAACACGTTCCTGGATGAGAGGTTGCCACAGGAGGTCTCCCACAACACTGTGCCTA
Source organism: Lichenostomus cassidix (assembly GCF_008360975.1). Lineage (NCBI taxonomy): Eukaryota > Metazoa > Chordata > Aves > Passeriformes > Meliphagidae > Lichenostomus > Lichenostomus cassidix. Next base: position 2,710,006 of record NC_139507.1, read on the forward strand.
TTAGGTGGTGGGGAAGAATGGAAAGCACAGGCAGAATAATCAGGTTGTGGAGGAGGGAGGAGAAAGTGAATGTCAGTGCATGGATTGCACCACTGAAGTGAGAGCGTGGCTGCTCCTTCTGTAGGCTTCTGGCTTTTCAAGTGTCTGTCAAACTTGTCTCCTCACTGGGTTTCAACAGTTTGAGAAAGTGTGTCAAGCCTTTTCTTTCTTTTTTTTGAGTTTATGGTAAGAGAAACCTGTAGCACAGTGATACTGTCTTTGTCCTCTTACCTGGAAGAGCTCTTCTGTTTAGCTTCTTCCTTGCTTTTGGTGTCCCTGCTTTGGGAAGATCCTCTTGCCCTAAGGCAGGAGCCCTCAGCTGCCTGTGGCTATGAGGGCAACTATTCCTGTGTCTTTGCCTGCACTGGAGCAGGTGATTGGACACTGTGAAGGCTTCACTCTCCTTGGAACAATGACTTGACCCAGCATTTGCAGAGACTAACACGGTCAAGAAGTGAGTGAACCTGCTGCTTAACCCTGGAAACTCACTGTCTCCCATGTCTTCAGTTTTGCCTTCTAGTGTGTGGAGTGTTCACTTTCCTGGCTGTCCTGGGCCGGTATATCCCTGGGCTCTTGCTCTCATACTTGCTATGTAAGTAAATCTCTGTGCCAATACAGACTTACATATGAAAAGAGATGAGTGGGTGCCAAGTGTCTGAGGAACAGGGCTCCTCTGGTTAAAAGGAAAGCTTGTGTGAGTGGCTTCAAAATTTAAAATAATACATTCTGCCAGGAGTGTTGTGGTTCTTGACCAGGACTCAAAGTCTGGTCTGGAGAGAACATGTTTGAGTGCTTAGTAATCACAGATCTGAGCACTAACAAGTTGGCCTCTCAATTTTGTTAAATTGGCAGAGGTGATGGCGCCAGTTCCAACGGCCTCCCACAGCACTCTGAGCCCTCAGTGCTCAGATCTGCTGTGCTCTGTGTGTTGTGCTGCATCATGAAACGGACAGGATGTTTGCTAAGCAGCATCCTAAACAACCTTCTAACCCTCATTCCCGCTCACTCCAGTGCTCTTCATCCTGCTGTGGCCCCTCGCCGTGTACCACAGGCTGGGGCAGCGCATGTACCTGCGGCTGGAGCCGGCTCTGCAGCGGCTGGATTTCAGCGTCCGGGGATACATGATAGCGAGGCAGCGGGAGAGGCAATGTGAGTTCTGTGCTGTTTCTGGCCCCGAGGTTTCAGACCTTCATCTTTGGTACCTGAAATGGGCTATGAACAGAGGCTCCGGCATTGGTGGGTGGTAGGACTGCATGTCTGGCATGGCAAATTCTTGGAACTGCCTTGGGAAGAGAGAGAGGCTGCTCTGCCTCTGCAGCCATCTCGTAGGAAGCAGCTGCTGTGTGCTTTTCACAGCACTGAGCTGCTCCCATTCTTGGCTGCCAGAACTGTGTGTTCCCTATGACGGAAAAAGGAGGAAAGGCTCCGTGCAAGGGAGTTCTAAACATGTTCATCTCAGCAAAAAACGTGCTACAGCCGCAGTCGGAAATGATCACGACTCTGCTGTGGAACAGAGCTGTCTCTGCTCTGTTACGCCCAGTTCAGGGTTTTCTGGTCCTGCACAGAGCCCTGTCCCAGCAGCAGTAACAGCTTTGTGTCTGGTTTCTAACAGTGCGTGGCCGGGCCCTTGGTCAGGAGGCCACGGACGATGGGAGTGACAGTGAAGAGGAGCTGGCTGCATTCTGCCCCAAGGTAACAGAGCATCTGGGAGAGGGAAGAGCTCAACTGGAAAGAACAAGCCACACTGTGGGGTCATGCAGCATCTGGCCGCGTGTCAATACAGTGTAGCTGAGAGTGATGGGAGAGCAGATGAGGACACTCTCAGATGGGTATTTCCCATTCTGTCCCACTAAAGGATGTCCAGAGCTGCTCATGCCAGCTTCAGTTTCCTGGACTGTGCAGTAAATGTGAATGAACCTCAGATACCAGTCTCCTGTGAGTGCCAGGTTTAACTGGAGGCCACTGGATCATCTGTTTTGTCCTTAGGCACAGGGATAAGCTTTCTAGTGCTGATATTTTTAATTTTATCTTTTATTTCAAAGCTGGATGACTCCGTGGTCGCCAAGGAACTGACCATCTCTGACTCAGAGCATTCAGATGCTGAGGTTTCCTATACTGAAAATGGGATGTTTAACCTTTCAAGAGGCCAGACTCCCCTGACAGAGGGATCAGAAGGTGAGAGGAAAGTTTCTGGAAGGTGTGGAACGCCAAGCAGGCACCAGTGTGATGGGTTGGAGGGAGGACGTGTTAACTCCCGTCACTGAAATCTGACTGTTTGATGTCAACCTCGCTGCTGGAGATGAGCTGCAACTGCCTGTTCTGTTCAGAACTGAAGCTTCCTCTTTCATTCCTGTGGTGCTTGAGTGAAGTGACAGCAGCAGCTCTGCGAAGGCAGATCCGGCTCTGCCAGTCTGGCTGTGGGTGCGGGTGCTCCCCTCTAGCAGGTGGCTGGTTTGGCACCAGCATTCCTTGCGAGTGAGCTGGGAGGTCAGTGGGATCTGAACAGTTGGGATTGGGGCAGAGGGAGGTTGAAGGGAGTGTGGTCTGTGAGCTCCTGACAGTCTGCCCAGGGGAGGTGCTGGCCCAGCTACAGCCTGGGCCTGTGGGTGCTGGCAGTTAAAGCACTTTCTCCTCTTCCAGACCTGGATGGTCACAGTGACCCAGAAGAATCTTTTGCCAGGGATCTCCCTGACTTCCCTTCCATAAACCCAGAAGCAACCGGCATAGATGATGAAGATGACACCAGCATTGGGATCCCGAGCCTGGCATACCGCTCACAAGGGACAGAGGATCTGCAGCTCCCATACGAGCAGGAGGAATTTGGCACACTGCCATCAGTGCAGAATCTCACCAACAACATCGCTGGCTTTGTCACCAGGGGCATGATCCAGCTGGCACTGTCAGGAGCCCCTCAGCCAGGCTCCTCACGCAGCAGCAATCCCCAGAGAGGGGCAAAGACTCACCTCAGAGCGGCCAGTTCGGACTTGGACACTGATGCTGAAGGGGATGACTTTGAACTGCTGGATCAGTCTGAGCTGAACCAGTTGGATCCCACTAGCTCCCGGGGCCAGTAAGCCATCCTGTTGATTCCCTCTGGTTTTCTATTGTGCATCATGGAGGGAATCCTAGAAGGAAAAGCCTTGCACAGTTCTCTCAATCGTCTCCTGTGAGTCTGAGTGATGTGACAGCCAGTCTTGGTTGGGTACACACTGTGACTTGTGACTCTGTAGCCTCGCTTGGATTTTAAAATAAAGGACACTGGTAATCTGTAGGGAAGAGGCGTTGATGGGATAGCTCCACAATCACCCTGTGCTGTCTGACAGGATGCTGCCTGCTCCAAACTTTTTCACCTACGACAATAAATCTGGTGTCTGCAGCTCTCAAGTCCAGTGGGACCGACAGCATCGCCAGGGACAATTGTGCACTGAGTTCTGGCACTGAGGTGTATCCAGGGGAACAGAACAGAGGCCCTCAGATGTGGTGTCTGGGACTCAATGCTGTTCTGTCTCTGACAGCTGTTCCCCATTCCTAATATGTGCACAAATCCAAGTCTTCTCTCCCAGCAATATCCAACTCCAGGTGGAACCAAGTCCTTTGCTCCATTGTGGATGTTGTGCAGCCGCAATGTTTTCCTTGCACTGGCTGCTCCCTCGGTTCCAGCTCCTCATGATGCTGTTTTGTAAGAGCTCAATGGCAATAAGACACCTGCTGTGACCACCAGACCACCTGCAAGAACATCCACGTGTAGCTCCTGCTCTTGTGTTGCTTTTCTGAACTAACAGCTTTTGTTAACAGCAAACTAACACTTTGCTAGAAACCCCTGTGCTGCTCCAGTGTGTTCCCGTGGGCAGGGCCAAGGCTGGGCATCCCCCAGCAGTTTTCCTGGAGGAAGGAGGAGGTGGAGCAGGGCTGCCAGGGCTGTGATGTGTCCCCTGGGCCCACTTTGCTGCATCCAGCCTTGTGCAGGCAGAACCCAGCAGTGGGAACTGGACCGGGGACGGGCCCAGACCATCAGTGACTGAGGAGCTCGTGCCTGCCGCGGTCCCACGAACAAACCAGCAGATCCAGGGCGAGCTACCCCTGCTCTGCCCACCGAGTGCCCCCATTACCTTTCCTAAGCCATAGACCCGGTTCTGATCACGTTTGTGCAGCCAAGAACGTACCTCATCAGGGACGCCGTTATTGGCTGCTGTTTGTCTGACTGCCTAGCCGACTGCATCGGCCGTGCCGGGGCTGCGGTCAGGGGCGGGGGGGAAGGGGAGGTCGGTAACGGGTTATTCCATACGGGCTCGAGCCCTTTCGCTGGCTGCGTCCGGTGCAGAGGTGGTGGGTAGAGGGGGCTGCACTTCTCATCCCGCGGCGGGAGCGCCGGGTCCGGTCAGTGAGTGCCTGCCCCGGGCGGGTGGAGCAGCCCTGCCGGTCCGGCGCCCTGCGGCCGACGCTTCGCCCCTCGCCCTGCGGCACACGGGCCCAACCCACTGCCGCCCCGTACCGGGCTGTGCGCGCACCCGTTCCCGCGGGGGCGGGGCAGCACCGGAGCGGCGCGCTCGGCCCCGCCTTAGGGGCGTGGCTTTCGGTCCCGCCAATCACAGTGTGCTCCTGCCTGTTCCCCGGTTGGCGGTGAGCGGGCGGCGCGCAGGAAGTGCGCAAACGGCGCCAACCGGGAACGGAGCGGAGCGGGGCTGGAGGGCCGGGGGCGCGGGATGAGTAAAGGGCGGGAGGCCGCGGCGGGCGGTGAGTGTGGGAGTGGCGGGGGAGCACCGGGTGGCCTCTGCGGTACCAGGAGGCCGCGGTGACCGGGGCTGGTCCCGCAGGAGGCCCCACCGCTGTCCTGCTGCGGTACCTACGGGAGCAGAACCGCCCGTACAGCGCCCAGGATGCCTTCGGGAACCTGCAGCGGGAGCATGGGCTGGGCAAGGCGGTGAGCAGGGTCGGGCCGGGCCGGGCTGGGGCAGGGCGGACCCGGGCCCGGCTGACGCCGCGTCCCGCAGGCCGTGGTGAAGGCGCTGGAGCAGCTGGCGCAGCAGGGCCGCGTGCGCGAGAAGGTCTACGGGAAGCAGAAGATCTACTTCGCTGACCAGGTGAGCCCCGGCCGCCGCCGCCCGCTGGCCCCGCTTACCCCGCACCCCTGACCCGCCGCTCCGCGCAGGAGCAGCTCCCGGCTGCCAGCGATGCGGAGCTCCGCGGGCTGGACGAGGAAATTGCCACGCGTTCTGCCCAGCTGCAAGCGCTGCAGCAGAGCTGCCGGCACATGGAGGCGGGTGAGTGTGCCTGGCCGGGCAGCCCCGCGGCACCGGGGGGTCCCCGAGGACACGGGCAGCTGTGCCCTGTTGCCAGCTGGCAGCTGGGCCGATGATCGGTGCCACCTTCCCAGAGCTGAAGGACTTGAACGGCTCCATGACAACCCCTGATATGGCCAGAGAGATCGAGGCACTGAGGAAGGACTGTGCCAGTTATACGGAGAAACTCGAGAGGATTAAATCTGCTACCAACCACGTGACTCCAGAGGAAAAAGAGAAGGTGAAGAGCTGCTGTGTCTGAATCCTGGGCCAGTCTGGACTAGGCCTCTGCCAGGATCCAGCACTTCCCGTACAGGCATTGCTTGCCCTGGGCTGATGGCAGCTCTGTGGGGTGGCTCTGACCTGGTGCTGTTGGCAGGTGTGCCGGGAGCAGCAGCTGTACCGCCGGGAGTGGCGCCGGAGGAAGCGGATGGTACTGGCTGTGGTGTGGGTGGGCGGTGATGGCCCCGCTGGGACAGCTGCCCACAGCCCTCACATGCCCTGTCTTGCCAGGCCACTGAGCTGCTGGATGCCATCCTGGAGGGGTACCCTAAGAGCAAGAAGCAATTCTTTGTAAGTACCGAGGTTGGGCCCTGCCCAGGGCTGCTGAGCCTGAACCTAAGCCTGTTCTGATCCACTCGGTGCCACGCAGGAGGAGGTTGGGATAGAGACGGATGAGGACCACGGCGTTGTGCTCCCAGCGACCACGTGAGGTGCTTGGGGGACCCTTTGTTCTGGGGAGAAGCTTCTGCAGAGTTGCCTCTGGAACTTAGCTGTTGGGTTGTTCTTTTTCTCTTCTTGCAGGACTTGGGCTTGTCCTGTGTATTTATTTGTTTTTGTTTTAAAATGTTTTGCAGTTGTAAGGGTGGTGGGTGGGAGTGACTTGGCACTGGCCCTCTCCCTGCCATGGAATGTTGTTTTTTTCTGCCTCACAGTGCACAGAGCTGCCTGGCTGGGGTCTGACAGGGCTGAGGGAACGGGTGGTACCATATCTCTGGTGTTCTGGTAAGAAAAGGGATGTGGGGGCAACTGGTGCTGTGTCCGTGGTGTTCCAGTAAGGAAAGGGAGCAAGGGGCTGCCTGGGCTGCAGAGCTATGTATGTGTTCTAGCTGCTTCCCACCATGTCCCTGAGTGGACACATGAGAATATGATCCATTAAACACCAGGATTTTGGTTCAGCTGCACATCTCTCTGGTGTTTGTCTCTTCAAAGGGTGTCAGGGCAGGGTTCAGGTCCTGAGCAGTGGAGAGGGCAGGAGCCAGGAGAGGGTAACCTGAGTTACAGGGGCTGGAATGGGCTTCTGGAAACCACCAGCTCTGAGGCACAGCTCCAGGAACTCAGCATCAGAAAAATCATTAAAATATTCAGTGAAATTTATTTAATTACTTTCCACTATAAAAAAAGACGTCACTTTCATGTGTGAGGTCTGTAAAACTCCACATCCTCTTCCCAAGGCAGGAGGCAGTGCTCCCTTCTCAACACTGAAAAAACTGCCTGAAATAAACATTCCCTGGATGTGCTCCTGCAGCAGGAGCACAAACATGGTTATGGAGAACAAACCCTGCTGGTGACAGCACCCCAGTTCCATCGCTCTGGACAGTGACGAACCCTGACCCGGGCAGAGCTGTGACCCAAACTGGGTGTGGGACAGGGTCAGACATGTCCCTGAGAGTAGCTGCTTGTACAGCTGGCACAGGCCGTGCTTTGGGACCATTTCAAAATTAAAAAAAAAAATAAATAAAATTGAGGTTGGTCAGGTATGTGTGTGTATATAAAAGTTCTAAGGAGGAGCAGCAAGGCCATGTGGCCATGCTGTGCTACAGCTGCAGAACTTTCCTGTGCAATATGGCCACAGCTTCTGAAAAGGGAGACATGTTCCAGCACTAACAGGAGCTTTCTGTGTTCCTTCCCAGGGACCCACGGCTGCAGCAGCACATGGGGTTCTTCAAGCCCCTAGCATGTGCTGCCAGGGCCACAGCTCCCAGCTCTTGCTGGGCTCATCCTGCTGCCAGCACTGCCAGGATCCCCCAAAACGCAATAGCTGACTCAAAACAGCTGCTTCAGAGGGGCAGGGGACAGTCCAGTCGGTCCGGGAGAACCAATTCCTACTGCTACACCAGAAACCCACTGTTTTTAGTATTCGTTTGTCATATTTTCCCACCCTGGGGCCTGGCGGGGCTGTCAGAGGCCTGAGGGCACAGGATGGAGCTGCTCTGGGATCAGCTTTGTAAGGAGAGTCAGTGGCACAGGCAAACCCCTGGCACTGCCTGAGCCAGAGACTCTGCCCCCCACCTTCTGCTCCACACCACCTTTCCCCCTCCCCTCTTGCCCTGTCCCTACAAAGATTTGGTGGCACTGACTGGAGCAGCAGTGTCTGCACAGTCACCATTGGACTTCAGAGGGAACACAATAAATAATTCAGAGAACCTTAAAAACAGTCATAAGGGAGAGGGCACAGGGTGGTGCCTGTCACCCAGGCCCCTGGGCAGGAGGTGCCCCATCCCCACGGGCATGGAGGTGGCACGGAGGGCTCAGCAGATCTGGCTCTTTGTAGCAAATGAGGCATGGACCGTCAGCGATTCCAGCAAAGAGAGAGGTTTATTACAACTAAGCAAGGCTTTTTGTACTGTGCTAAAAACATTCTTTTGTACTGTGCTAAAAATATTATTGATAGCATTCTTGTTAACTAAACAAAATCCCAAAATGGCCAAACACTGGCCACCTGCCACATCCTTATCACCTCCTGTGTTGCTGTTCACGCGTTCCCTCGACCAATTAGCACTTTGAGCAGGCGTTGTTCACGTGAAGCTTATATAACATGTCCGTCCTTCTTGTCTACATGTCGGCTGTACATTTCTCAAAGTGCTTTTCGTGAACTATCAGTGAGCAAAAGTGAGCAAAGGCTCTTTATTTATTCCATAAGACTTTTTTCGTCTCCCACAACTCTTCACCTGGTGCAGGACCGCGATGACAACGTCCCGCAGCGTCTGCGGCAGAGAGGGGACACGGTCAGTTGGTCCATGGGGGAACAGCCACCCCTGTGCCACTGCCTCTGCCCCCTTAGCCATGGCACCAGCCCCCTTGGAGCCCTGCATTCACCTGGGGTTTGCAGTGCTCCTCAATCCAGCTGAAGACACATGCTGAGAGCTCCTGAAAACTCGTTACAGAGATTGAGGCATTGAAGGACTGGAACAGGGAGTCCATGATGCCTTGGAAAACACTGAACTTCATCTCATCAGAGACCTGGTTTTTCCCCTCATTTGGGTTGTCCTGATGAGCTTTCACAATCTGCTCATAGTTCCTGAAACAAGCACAGCACACCAAGGTCAACAGTGAGACCTCCACGCTTGACTTCGAGCTGCCACTCCCAGCTCCCACGTCCCAGCTGTGAATTCCCACACCCAGCTCCTGCTCCTGGTTCCAAGCTCCAGACCTTCCCCCAGATAGAGAACCTCTGCAGAGCCCTGCAAGGATGTGAGGAAACAACAGGAAGAAGAGGGCATGACCCCAACAGCTCTTCCCTTACACTTTCATGATCTTCAAGGCCATCACATCTTTCCTGAGAGTAGAAACTTCCTCCTCCTGCTTTTTCTTTTCCTTGTGCAGGAACTGTATGTAGTCGATGGCTAAGCATGAAAACACAGAGTGAGGACTTGGGAGCACACATGTGTCCCCAGGATCCCCATGGGAGGTACCTGAGCCAGGGCACCATCAGCTCCCACTGACCCAATTCCCCTGGGGAAGGTGGGTGGGTGCAGGTGAGCAGCACCTGAACTCCCCAGAGCCTCATCACACAAGGTTCTAAGGTGCTGCACTTTGCCCTGCGCAGCTCAAGGGAGGAGGTTTAGCGGTTGATAGCTCCTCCTTCCCTCCCATCCCGGGACTCACTCTTTTGGAGGACGATTGCCTTGCTCAGCTTCTGCGAGCCGATGGAGAAATCCTGCTGCTCGCAGGTGGGGACGATGGCCTGCAAGTCATCGTAGCCTTTCTGCAGGGAAGCAGAGCCACAGTGTGTGGGCTCATCCTGAGACTAGGTCCACACCCAGATCCCACCACACAGCCGGTCAGAGTCAGGGCAGCTCCCAGCACACAAGAAAGCAGGGAGGGCAGATCCAGCAGCAAAACAGAAAAGTGCTAGAAAAGCTGAGTGCCAGAGCGGCCTGGGAGCAGCACTCAGCAGTGCTTGCTGCCTCTCGCCTCACCTTGATGGCATCTCGGCGCTTCTGCTCAGCCTGGGTGTGTGCCCGGCGGCGCCGGTCCTTGTACGACTCCTTGTAAGGCTCCTGATGGTAGTCACTGTCCTCATCATCTGTGGGGACAGAGCGTGGCTGGGGCTGAGGAGGGCAGAGGCACGAGGAGGAGCACAAGGGACCACTATGGCTGCAATCAGGCCAAGGATTAGCCCCCACCCTGGTCAGCTACAGCAGGCTGGGCCACAGTAAAGCCTTCCAAGGGGTCCCGGCAACCCTTTCCCTCTCCTTGGGAAGCTAAGGAGGAGGCATATGCTGGCAGCTCCTTTGGAATGCATCAAAACCAGAGTGATTCTCAACTCCAAACCCTGCTGGGAATCACAGAACCCTGATGCTGTTCCCACCACCTTCCTCCTCCTCAGGATAGGAATCCTGCCTAGCCACTCTCACCCCCTCGGCACGGAGCAGACCTGGAGCCCAGCCCGTGCCGGATTCCCCAGGAGCAGAAACACCCGGTCACGGAGGACAAACCCCACCTGTGTTGGGGACAGAAGAGGCACTGGTGGAGCCGATGCTGTTGGCCCGGGACACTATGCTGCCTTTCCGCGCATTTTCCATGAAGAGCGCTGGAAGAAGAGCGTCCCTGGGTCAGTGCCCAACGCGGGGTGCGACCGGGCGCAGGGACGTGAGGGGCGTCCCTGGGCAGCCGCTGCCACCCTCGAACGGGGGTGGCGCGGGCCGGACACGTACCAGAGTCCAGGCCATTGTCGCCGTAGGCCGCGTCCACCTGCTCGGGGCCGGCGGGCGGAGGAGACACATCAGCGGGACTGGGGCGGCGACCGCGGCCCGCGCCCCGGAGCGCCCCGGCCCGAGCAGCACCCACCACCCCCGAGGCGCGGCTCCGCCGGGGCCTCTGGCCGCCGCCCCTCGCCCAGGCACTGACTCCAGGCGCTCCCCGCCCCAGCACCCCCAGCCCGGCGCTCACCTCGCCCGACCGCCACGAGCCCCGGCCCGGCCCGCCGCCCTGCGCCCCCGCGGCACCCGCGGCGCGGCCCGGCGCGGCCCGACCCGATCCCGATCCCACCTTCCCCCACGAGTCCTCGGCCGCGGCGCCCGGCGGCTCCGCCATCTTCCGCGCGCCCGGTCATGTGACCGCCGCACCGCCCGCCGGGGAACGCGGCCCGCCCCGCGCCGCCAGGGGGCGCCCGCAAACTCGTGACGTCACGGGCGGCGCGTCGCCGCCGCGCGCTCCCGGTGCGGGACCTGGCCGGGGAAGCGCCTCGGCACCGGGAGTGCCACACCGAGCCCCGCGGCGCCGGGGGCCGCAACGGGAGCTGGGAGGGCCGGCGGCATTGGAGCCCTTGCGGGGGCGAGTGAGGGTACGGCACCGGCGCACGGACACGCACTGCGGGAGCAGCCTCTTTACTGTCACCTAGCGGGGCTCAGCCCTGCAGGGTCCCCTGCACCGGGGCATGGCAGGGCGCCCCGGGCTCTCGCCGGGGCTGGACGGGGCCGGCGGTCTCGGTCCCGCGCTGCTCCGTCCGCCGGTTCACCGCGGGCAGTGGTGGCAGGACGCGGGCCTTCACGGGACCGTGTGGGACTGTCCCTCACGGGCTGGGCTCCGCGCTCAGGCGCTGCTGCAGCAGGTCCCAGGCCTTCTGCACCTGCCAGAGAACCAGCCGGGGCGACACTTGAGAGCCCGTGGATAAGGTGAGCGGCACCTCGGCTCAGGGCAGGAGCGTCCCACGAGGGTCTCACACCTCCTCTTCCCTGCTGGCTGAATTTACATCCCCAAAGCCACCCCTCTGTGGTCGTGTCCAGAGGCAGCCTCGATGGTGAGCAGCACACCCAGGCACACCAGGCACTGCCTGAGCACAGCACTGAGCCCTCCTGTTCCTGTCACCCCTGCTCCTGCAGGAGCCCCAGGCTCACCTGCTGGCGGGTGATGTCCGGCTCCCAGAGGGTGCAGAGCACCACCTGTGACTGCTCTACCCGCTGCCTGTTGGTCATTTGGCTCTGCAGCCGGCGGCGAGCAGCCTCCTCGCTCAGCCCATCCCTGGCCACGATGCGCCTCACAGCCTGGCAGGGACACAGGGGACACTCAGGTGCTTGGCGAGGGAGGCTGAGGACCAGCCCCGGCAGCAAGTGAGGGGCCCAGGGCATGCCCACCTCCTCCTCCGGGATGATGGCTGTCCACACCTCGTGGACCATGTCCTGCCAGCCAGCCTCCAGCAGCACAGCAGCGTCCAGCACACACACTGCCTTCCCTACAGAACAAGGGCATTCCTCAGTGCCTGGCCATGGATGGCAGCAGCCTGGGCTCAGTCCCACCTTCCTGCTGTGCAGATGCTTCATTGCTGAGCTGAGGCTGTCACAGAGCCACCCCCCTTACCTTGAGCATCAGCCTCCCTGACCCTCTCCTTTGCCATCTGGGCTATTTTGGGCCACACAATGTCCGTCAGGCTCTTCAGCTGCTCCTAGAAAGGACCACAGCAGGATTTGAGATTTGGTCCCTTGCCCTCAGAACCCCATGGCAGCCAACCAGGAGAGTGGGGGTGTAAGCAGTCAGGGGACACCAAGGAAGGGCTGAAGCTGTGGGGTGGGTCCAGCCCGTCGCCAAGAACTGAGAAGGAAAGCTTTCATGCTGGCTGGAGGCTCACATTCCTGCAGACAGGATTGGGTTGGTTTTCCCTGTTATTTTCCTTGTCCTGCCATTAGGAGAGACCTCAATCTCCACTGTGAGAGTTGCTTTGCTCCACAGCCCAGCAGGCTCCCTGTGCAGCAGGTCCCAAGACCTGTCAGACCAGGGAACTCCTTGGGCTGCCTCCACTTTGGCCTGGGGCAGCAGCAGAGCAACAGGCTGAGCACCTGTAAAGGCCAGGTGCCACTGAGCCCCCCTGGGTACAAGGGGCAGAGAGCACTGGGTCTGGGTATGCCAGGTCTGTGCTCCGAGCTGGGTGAAGGAAAAGCATGGTATAGAGAAGACAATGGGGACAGGGACAAGAACAGGGAGACAGCAGCAGCTGCAGGGTAAGAGCAACATATCCACCACAGCTGCTGACTCAGCTACAGAGATGGGATCTGTCCCACCCTGTCCACAAGCCACTGACAGGGAATACAACCAGAAAGGTGTCTTCATCTTAAGGGCCGAAAACTTTAAACCCCTGGTACAAGAGGATAACTGCCCCCACTTGCAGGATTAAGTATTTACAATAAACCTTTTACCTGGTTTCCAAACACTTTGGCCCCAAGGACTTTCCTGTTAATCGTCCCATCTTTGTTCAGGATCTCTGCAAGGCAGAAGAACAACAGGTTTGGGTGGGACGAATCTCATCCCTGTGGCAAGTCTGGGTTGGGGAAACGGCTTTGGCACAGGCTCTCAGCAGAAAAGAGCTGTAAGACCTAACCTATCAGCTCTTCAGCTGACTCCTGAAAAGGACAGGGAAGACCTTTTTCCAGGCAAACAGCAGCCTGCTTCATCCCTCCTCACCAGCAGCTCTGACATGGGACACATAACACTTGGGGAGCCTGAAACCCATGGGGTGGGAGTGGGACACAGGCCAGGGCTCTCTGGGACGTCCCTCCCTCCCCTTCCTCCTCCCCACATCCTCCAGTGACTCTACCTGCCCCAAAGGCCGCCACCACTGGCTCGTAGGCTGGGCCACCAGGGACATAGACAGCATGGCCCAGCTTGTCGGCATCGATGACAAACGCGCCCAGGTGCCCCAGGAGTTTGGCGATGGAGGTTTTCCCACTCCCAGTTCCCCCCGTCAGGCCAATCACATACGGGCGCAATGGCAAAGTTGGGTCTTGCTAAGGGAAAGAGGAAAGCCGTGACAGCAGACAGAGAACTGGGCTTTGCTGGAGAGGGATCCTGACACCCCAGCTTGGAGATGACCATGAAAGACCCCAGCCTGCAGAGCAGCAGGCAGCCTTCCCAAACTCTTTGACTCCCGAAACTCCCACCCCTCCTCCCGGGCACACCACTCCCACTGCAGCTGTGGCTCTACAGGTCCCCTCACCCGTGGGGGCTGCAGCAGTGTCCCCAGCAGCCTCTGCCGGAGGCTAGAGGAGCTGATCTTCTCCTCCTCGTTCTGACTGTGGTCGGGGTCCTTCATCAATTGGATTTCATGAAGAGCCAGCTCCGGGAGCCCCTGATGAGAGAAGGGAGCCCCGAGGGCTGTCAGCCATGAGAATCCAGTGGAGGGAAGAGACAAATTGAGACTAAATTTGCCCCCAGGCAACGTCAGGCAGGGCGAGAGGGTGGGCAGGGGTAGCCCACCGGGCTCCAGCGTGGAAATTACGTTTTCAAGTCTCTTCCTGTTCACAGCCTCCCCTCCACGGCGGGTCTCCTCACTGACCACCAGGCACTGCAGGTCAGGGTCTATGATTGAGGGGCCAAAGGGGTCGGCCAGAGGCACGATGTCATAGCACAGCGAGGGCTTCACGTCCTCCAAGAACTCGCGCAGCTTTGCCGCCCGCAGCTCGTACGGCTCGATCAGCTCCGGCAGGACCTTGTCTGCCAGGTGCCAGGAGGGCAGAGAAGCACAAGAGTGACGGAAAAGCAAGACCAGGAGATGGAAGACAACACCCATTTGGGACTTTGAGCGCTGCCTCCCCCTCCCCCTGCCCTCGCTGCACATGGTTGTGGACAGGACACTAGGTCCCTGTTGGATCCCCAGTGACACTCTGCCTGGGTGGCACCACCTTGGGTGGGTGGCTGCCACGATTTCACGTGTCACTGGGCCCCGAGATCACTGCCCTGCCCCGGGGAGCACCAGGCTGACCCCTCGACCCCACGCAGTGCCATGGCCGCCCCGGACTCACGGCGGAGCAGGTCTCCGTCAGCCACCCCGGCCAGGAGCCGCCGCCGGGCCAGGAGGCAGCAGGCGCTGAGCAGGAGCCGGTGGGCGCCGTGGAGCCGGTCGAAGGTGCCGCCAACCGCCACGTCCGAGAATTCGGGGAGCGCCGCGTCGGGATCCTGCTCGGGGTCCCCCTCGGGGTCCCCCCCGGCGTCCCCCGCGGTGTCCTCGCCCAGCAGCATCGCGGGCAGGCTCGGCGGGCAGCCGTACACAGCCGCGGCCAGGCGCTGCAGCCCGAGCTGCACCGGCTCCGGCGGCCCCGGCGCCTCGGCAGCGGCTGCCAGCAGGACGCGGGGCGGCCGTGCCAGGCGGCAGCCGGGGCCGAGCAGGACGCGCAGGTCCAGCCCCCGCCGAGCCGCCGCCGCCGTATACAGCGCGGCCAGAGCCCGCAGCAGCGCGGGGCCGGGGGGCGGCGCGGCGGGACCGGCGGCGGGGCCGGCCAGCCGCAGCCCCGGCTGCAGGTGCACGTACAGCGGCCCCGCCACCAGCCCTGCCGCCGCCGCCACCAGCCCCGCCGCCCGCCGGGGCAGCGCGGGCAGCGGCGCCGTCAGCACCAGCAGCCCCGAGGCGAAGGGCGGCATCTCCCCGCCGGAAGCGCCGCCGACCGGAACGGCGACGGGAACGGGACCGGAACAGCACCGCCTCCCGGGCAGCCCCGCTGCGGGCGGGCGGTGTGCTCGGCTCCGCCCGCGGGGGGAGGAGACCGGCAGGCCCGGCCACACTGGAGTCCCGCCCGCCTTGCGAGGGCACGGGGGACCTGGCGGGGGCACGGCGTGAGAGGGACGGAGTCGGAATCGGAATCGTGCGGCTGCAAAGGGTTTTATTGGGGACGCGGCGGAACCGAGCACGCGACCGGGTCCGGGTCCGGGCTGGGGGTTCGCATGGCAGTGGCTACCGGTGTTCTGGCGGCTCTGCTCAGGGCTGCTCCCCGCTGGCTTCGCTGCCGCCGAAGACGAAGTCGTGCATGGCGCGGACGTACGCGGAGCCGTCGGGGCTGCTGAGCCGCAGGCGCCAGAGCGGGGCGAGGAGCTCGGTGCTGGCGCAGCGGAGGGGTGGGCAGGGGCTGCCGATGGCCTCCAGGAACACCTGGCACGGCAGACGGGTCAGAGCTGTCCCCGGCACGGCCCCACGGCCACCCCCGCCCCGTGGTGACTGACCGGCAGGACCTCCTCCACCTCCTGGGCCGCGTCGCGGAAGATGCTCTGACAGTGCCACAGGTAGCGGCGGTACAGCCCCTGTGTCTCAGCGTCCAGGGCCCGCATCTCGCTGCCCTCAGGGTCGGGGTGCTGCAGGTTGGCCAGGAAGCTGGTGTGGACGGGCCCACACTCCACCAGCGTCAGGCTGCAGGAGGGAGCACATGAGCTGCCACCGTACCCCCACCCTGGCATCCCCATTCTGGTGGGAAGGATCCAACCCTCGTGGCACCACCGGTACTCACTGGATGTTGAAGGGGCGCAGGACGATGGCCAGACTCTCGCACAGCCCCTCCACTGCAAACTTGCTGGCACAGTACACAGCATTGAAGGGCAGCCCTGGGGCAGAGCCGCAGCCTGAGCACCAGGGCTCTTCCCCGCGGCTCCCTGTGCCACAAGGTGCTGGGGGTCCCACCTTGCAGCCCCCCAATGCTGCTGGAGACAATGATCCGCCCGGCCCTGCGGCTCTTCATGGCAGGCAGGAATGCCTGGATGGTTCGAACAGCTCCAAAGAGGTTCACATCAAAGAGAGATTTCATGGCCTGGTCAGAGCAGGTCTCCAGTGGTCCCATCAGTCCCACGCCGGCATTGCAGACTGCCAGGCATAGTGCAGTCAGCTGGGCACGGTGCCGTCAGCCAGTCACTGTAGCCCCACACACCAAGTGCCAGAAGGCAGAAATGGGGGGGCCTTTCCCTGTTAATGGGCCCTTGGCACCCCCAAATCCATCTCCTGCACCTCTGCCCCTCTAAACATGTCCTGTCACAGCCCTAGGTCTGCCGCACCTCCCATGATTTCAGATCTGCTCCTGGTGCCCTGGGGTGGGTTGTGACCCCGGAGAGGTCCTCCAGCCACCCCAGGGACACTGGGGGCACCAGGAAGAGCCATACCCAGCACATCCAGCCGCTGTCCCTGCACCCGCTGTGCAGCAGCTGCCAGCGAGCATGGGTCAGTGACATCCAGCTGCAGGACCTCCAGCGTGTCAGGGCAGCAGCCTCCCAGGCGCTCCAGCAGCCGCTCACCCTTGGCCAGGTCACGCATGGTGGCATAAACTGGGGAGAGAATGTGGCTCCAGGCATCAGGGTCACTGAGCACCAACCCCAGACCATCCCCAGGCTCCCACTGTCCTCAGTGAGGCACTGCCTGGCCCACCCCAGAGACCACCTGGGGCTGCTGGACCCCCCGGGGCACCATTGACCCTTTACCTTTGAACCGGCGAGTGGCGTCGGCTGCCAGGCGTGCAGCCAGCCCCAGGCCGATGCCTGAGGAGCAGCCTGTGATCAGCACTGTGGTTCTCTCCATGACTGGCAGTGCTGGCCAACAGGGCCACTCCATTTAAGAGGGCTGGGAAGGGGTCCCCCCGCCCCATGCCACCGTGTTGTGTCTGCTGCCTTATCTCAAGGCCAGAGATAAAGCCTTGAGACCACCTCCACCCACCTCCCTGCACATGTCTGGGGCTCCCTGTGCCTTGATCCTCATGCAGGTGGTGTGATAAAGGCTCCACCGAGCCAGGACACCCCTGCCAGAGGAGGCTCTGGGGCACAAGGGGAGCCGCAGCCCCAGAGATCTGCACCAGCTGTGCTTTGCTGTGCCAGGCATCCTGGCCGCCAGGATGCCTCTGGCAGTGTGTTATTCCTGCTATGCAGGCTCAGGGCTGAGCTGCTCCTCTGCCCCCCACGTTCCACACAGTCCTGAGCTAGCAAAAGGAGTTGGACACTCATGGGAGAAAAGAGTCTTTATTTGCTCCACATGTGGGCTCTGCCCAAGCCCCAGCTGTGGAAAAGGCCTCAAAAACTCCATCCTGGGAGTGCAGCCCCAGCAACACTGCAGGCAATGCTGCAAAGTCTTCTATAATACAAAAGGCACCAAATGTGGGGAGGGCCATGCAGTACCATGTCCCCACAGGCACTGGGGTCCAGGGCTGCTCTGCCCCCCTGCCCACTGCAACCTCCCTATCTGCTTCTCCCCCGTCACTGCCCCTGCTAGCCAGCCAAGGCCCCATGGCATGGACACATTTGTCCTGACCCTCTGCAGTGTCCCACCAAGCTTCCAGCTGAGAGCACTGGAGCAGTCCAGCTATCCTGAGAACAGGCTCTTGGCAGGCAGAGCTGAGTACAAAGCATGGTGCAGGATGGGTCCCTGGGGCACAGCCTGGCCCCTTCCATCTGCCAGCCCCTGCTCTACCTGCCAGCCCCTTGTCCATGTGTCAGCCCCTCTTGGGTTATGTCCTGCCCATTCAGGGGAAATGGGGGGTCCAAGCTGGCTGGGGGCCACCAGGACCCTATGCTCCTCTTCCAGTACAGCCAGGAGCCATCAGGCCAGGAACCCAGATGGGGGAGGGTGCAGGGGCTCTGTCTACCCTCCCTGGGGGAGGCTCTGGAGGCAGAGCCCAAAGTCACGCAGGCACAGCTTGGCTGCGCCTCAGGGCGCTGGGGTAGTATTTGAGGAACAGCTTCCTGGAAATCTCCATCGTATCCCCAGTTGGCACAGCTGGGTAGCGCTTCTTGTTGTAGATGAAGCCTCTCTCCACTTGGAAAACAGCCTGGTTGAACTGGTCCTGGTGGAAGGGGCGGCCTGAGTTGAGGCTCTCCACCAGCACAGAGACAAAGAGGCTCCAGCGCACACTGTAGTAGTCCAGCACCAGTCCCCCCAGCTGCTTGTTGGCATAGTCCAGAATGTTCCCGCTGGGTCCCCAGAGTGTCACCTGGTTCCGGGCATTCAGCTCATACTGCTCGGCCTCCTGATCACTGGTGGCCATGGCACGGGCATCCTCCAACCAGCGGCCAAGGAGGAAGAGCCTGTGGCTGGAGAGGAGGCTGTCCAGCTCTGGCAGCAGGTCGTACACCAGCACGCCACCGGTCGTCAGCAGCTCTGGCAGCGCGTGGCTCTGGAAGGCCTGGCGGATGCTCAGGTAGTAGTCGCTCACCAGCTGCTGGGCTGCCTGCCGCGTCACATCCACCAGGTCGTAGAGGAAGGTGGGACTGGAGCCCAGCTCGGTGCCAGCGCTCAGTAGCAGGCGCCAGGCTTCGTACACATCGCTGGCGTTGTACCAGAGCTCCGTGTCCATGTGCAGCGAGGGCCGGCGCACCAGCGGGCTGCGGTTGTGGTTGACGCAGACACCAGTGCAGTTATAGACACTACGGAGGAGCAGGCGCCAGGCACTGGCTGCAGCAGCGTTTGGGGCACCATAGCGGCGCTCAGCGTAGCGAGTCACCCAGCTGGGGAGGTCAAGGGGCTCCTGACGCCAGCCCAGCTCGTTCATCAGCTCGTACACCATGTCGTTCTGCTCAATGCCCTCTGGCACCAGCCCCGTGCCCACTATGGTGGAGTTGGGGAAGCGTCTAGCTGCGAAGGGGCCGTGGTTGATGGCCTCCACAGTGCCAAAGAGACCGTGGTTGCCCCCGAAGTTGTGCAACATGCACCAGATGAAGGGCTGCCCATAGAAGGACTCTGTCCACTGGTAGACGGGCTTGGACTCAGCAAAGAGGTCGAGGACAATCATCCTGCCGAGGGGCACACCATGCAGCAGGGCCCGCACCTGTGCTGGCTGCCAGAAGTCGGGTTGGTGCTGGAAGAGCCAGCCCTGCATCAGCCACAGTGCCTTGGGGTCAGCTGGAGACAGAAGAGCACCAGGTGAAGTTCTCTCCAGGCAGGGCCCACAGGTGTCTCATGAGGCCCTGAGGCCACCAACCACCCCTCAAGGGGGTTTTGGGGGTCTGGCACCAATGGGGTGTGCATGGGGCCCACAGACACCTCCCCCAGCCCTGCTATCCCACCTGGATCCCTGCAGCTGGGCCAGCACTGACCTACCTCCTGTCATTGACCTGAAAACAGCATTGCTGACTCTTGAGAGATAGGCAGGGTCAGAGGAGAGGGGGGTCATCTCGTTGAAGGTGTCTGCGGCATAGACGTGGTCTGTGCCAAACTCCTTCATCAGCTCCTTCAGGAAGAGGGTCCCGATCACCTGGAACATGGGGTCCTCTGGGTCCAGCAGGTAGATACATGAGTAGGCACAGTCAAAGTGGCTCCAGTGCCCCAGGCGAGTGGCATTCACACGTGGGAAGACCCTGCACCAGCAGGAAGAGATGGAGTTCAGGAGAAGGAGAGGACAGGACCACTGTGCCCATGTGGGGACAGGGCAGCCTCCCACGGAAGCCACAGTGGGAAGTGCTGCCGGAGGTGAGACCCGGGGAGGGCCCAGGGCTGAGCCCCCGGGCAGGAACTGCACCTACCGAAGGATGCCCTGCGGCACGTGGCCCGCGAAGGCCGGCAGCACCGTGGTCATCCCCAGCGAGCGCATCCGCTCCACGATCCGGTACTGGGAGAGAGAAGGAGGGAGGGAGCAGAGGGAGAGAAGCCCCCACTTTCCCGAGAGGGGACCCCGGGCGCTGCTGCAGCTCGGGGCGGGGCGGGGGGAGCCCCGAGGCTCCGTGAGAGCAGCCTCGGCCAGGAGGACCAGGGGGTGACAGGGGTTTGCTCCGGGCGGGCGGGGCCGCCCCCGGTACCTGCAGGTAGAGCTGCTTGAGGTGCCATGCGGGCGGCAGCGGCCCGGCCCAGCGGCGGAGATTCCCCATTCGGTTCCAGGCCAAGAACGCGGGGCCCGTGAAGTACTTGTCGATCTCCGACTGGTTCAGCCCCAGGTTGAGGTAAACCTGCGCCGGGCGCCGGAGGTCAGCCAGTCCCACGGCTCCCGGTTCCACAGGTCCCGCCACCGCCACCCTTTCGGTTCCGGTTCCGACGCCCTCCCGGTCCCCGCCGCCCCTCGGCCCCGGTCCTCACCCGCTGCCAGATCGCCTCCTGCCCAGCGAAAGCCGGCGCCAGGTTGATGCCGCTCAGCGCCATCCAGTCGATCTCCCGCTCCCAGCGCGCCCAGTCCCACCAGGCGAAGGAGTAGCTCTGGGCGCAGACGTTCTGGTAGTAGCGGTACCTGCGGGAGCGGCGGAGGCTGCGCCCGGGACCCCGCGGCCCCCTTACATAACACCGCCTTGTCCCGCGCTAACGAGGCGTGAGCGGCGCCCGGCCCCGCGTCCCCGTTACCTGCCGGGGGCGGCGGCGCGGATCTCGGCCCGCAGCCGCGGCAGCGGGTCTGGCAGGCGGAGCTGCGCCCCGGACCACGACAGGTGGCAGCCGCAGAAGTCTCGCAGGTAGCGGTAGAGGCCGGCAGCCGCCGCCACGCCGCTGGAGCCCGTAACGGACACGGCCACGGCAGCGCCGGGAGGTGACCACAGCCGGTAGATGTCGGGCCCGCCAGCCGCCAGCTCCGGGTCCACCGACAGGGACACGGCGGCGGCCCGTGGGCCAAGCAGGCGTCGCGCCAGCGCCCGCACCGCCTCCTCCTGCCGCGCGTCCCCCGCTCGCGCCGCCGTCGCCGCCAGCAACAGCAGAAACGGCAGCGCCAGCCCAGGTCCGGGACCCAGTCCCCGTTCGGGTCCCAGTTCCGGGCCTCGCCGCACCGCCATCGCCGCTTCCTGACCCTGCGCCGAGCCCCGCCTCTCCCGGTACCGTCCCGCCCGCCGCAGGTCCCGCCTCTCCCGACCCCGCGGCGCTGGGCGGTCCCGGTGGCGGGGGGCGGGCCCGATCTGTCACCGGCCGCACAGGGGAGCGGGGCTGGTTCCGCGGGCAGGTCCGACCCCTTGGAGCAGGGACGTCCCGGGCCGGCCGGTTCCGGCAGCCAGGGCGGGTTGGGGCAGGGGACAGGCTCTCCCTGAGCCCCGGGGCCACTGCGGCCCCTTCCCCGCCCGCCCCAGCTGCCCGAGCAGGGGCCGGGTTTGCAACTGCTGCCCGCGGCAGCGGGACTCCCGCGGCTCCGGGCTGTTTCCAGTTTCGCGACACCCGTGACGGTTCCGCACCGCCGGGGCAAGCGGGCCGCGGCGGCCCCGCCCATCCGCCAGCCCGGGAGCTCCCGGGACTGACCGGGACCCGCTGCGGCCGGCCGGGGGCGCTGCGAGACCAGGCAGCGGGGACACCGCCGGTGCGTCGGGCGGGGGAGCGCCCCGGTAGCCCCAGCACCACCCGGAGCTGCCCCGTCCCTGGCCGCCGAGGCGAACCCCGCCGGGGAACGGGGCAGAGCGGGTTCGGGCTGCCCGGGGGTTCTCTCTGCTCCAGGGGGAATGCGTAGGGACTTCCAGGACAGAGCCGGCTGCGGAGCGGCTCGGGGAAGGGATGGGGGAGCTCGGGGCTCCCTGCGCATCCCCAGCATAGCCCAAGTCACCAGGGCTGCGCCTGAGACCCCAAAGCCATGGAAACGGACAGAAATGTTGTGAATGCACAGGAGAGTGGTGAAGAGCAGAGAGAACATCCCCCCAGCCAGCTAGGACCTACAGCTGCAGGAAAAGCATCCCCTGGACCAGCGGGAAGCAGGTTCCTCATTCAAGGGGTGCCGGGAGGCTGGGGCCACAGTTCAGCAAGGCCTCTCACCCTCTCGGAGGTATCAGATGGGAAACACACCGACATCAGCCACACAATTGCCAAAACCCTGCAGAACCCTCCCTTCCGCACATGTGGAAATAACCTCAGCGGCAGGAAGGGCCTGAGTAAACACGGCTCTCGGGGGAGCAGGGGGTCCCTGCGGCTGGGGAAAGCAGGAGTAGGGCACAGCCCCAGGCAGGCAGAGCGTTTCCCCACCACCATCGAAGGATACCCAAAGCACCCGGGTTGAACAAGCTGGAACTTTTCCTCCTGCACAGCTCCTCGTTCCATGAAGTTACAGGGTCTATCAGGGTGGGCAGAAGGCCCAAGATAAATGGCCCTGGCCAAGCCTTTGCTCAGGATGTCGCTGGGGCTCGATAAGCACAGAGACATGGCAGCCCAGGCAGGGTCACGCTGGTCTTGCTGTACAAACCGGCCCTGCCCACCCCATGGTTCTGGCCATGGAGGTAACAGGATCCTGGGCAGAAATGCCTAATGTTCCAGCTGCCCCCAGGAGCTCTGGGAACATTGCTCAGTGCAGATCAGGGATGAGGGGCTGCCCCTGAGCCCCCTCAGTGAGCATTGAGAAAGCAGAAAACAGACCACAGTGGT
Organism: Lichenostomus cassidix; assembly: GCF_008360975.1. Taxonomy (NCBI): domain Eukaryota; kingdom Metazoa; phylum Chordata; class Aves; order Passeriformes; family Meliphagidae; genus Lichenostomus; species Lichenostomus cassidix. Next base: position 2,732,587 of record NC_139507.1, read on the forward strand.
TGTTGTGGAGTTAATTTAATTTATACAGTGACTGTCAGCAACATGTTTCACCCAGGCAGCAGAACACAGCAGGACTCATGTCAACGCTCCACCTGCAGCCATGCTTTGATTTCACCCTTCAGTCTGCAAACACCTCTGTGAATAGCCACCGTGTCCATCTGTAACACAGTGAGCGCCCAGGGCTTGCCCAGGTGCAGCACAAGGGTCCCTGTGCCCCATGCACGTGTGCACTGCAGTGTGCAATGTACATGTAACTTTCTCACCTAATTTTAAGCAGCCTGGCTCCTCGAGGCATTTGCTACTTGCTTCCAGGTTGTTAAAAATTCTCGTTATTGTTCTAATCTGTTCATACACAAATACTCAGCTCCACTGCGAGAATTCAACACGACAGTCACACACAGCACTAACACACACCCCACTGCTGCTACAGCTACATCGAGTTGAGGAGTGCAAGGAAATATTGACAGCTTGGACAGGAGAGAAAGCAACACAGCTAATGCAGGGACACACCACAGAGACCTTCCTGCCATGGAGCTATTTTGGCAAGACTGGGCCACTGATCTCCCTTAGAGGGCTCCTCAGACCCTGAGTGCACAGGACAATGTGAGTTACTGGTACCTCCACCTGTGCAAAAGCTGCCTCCACCAATGCCAAGCCCACGAAGGCACTATCTGATGTGCCTCAAGGGTTTTGGTTTTAAACCAGAAACCACCCAGAAGCTCCACTGCCAGTGGCAGTACCTGCAGTGAGCAATGCCAGTCTGCACCAAGGCTCATCCCCGCTCATCCTGCCCTAGGTGACAGTCCCAGTGCATGAGGACTCCCCGCCACCACCTCCAGTAATAAGAGGGGGAATGGCCTTCATTCTTCCTGAGCTGAGGTTGTTGGGCCTTTTCTCCATGTGCTGTTTTGTCCCCTCAGCACAGCTGCATTTCTTTTCTGCCTGGATTAGCTGCCAAGGAATGCACAATACAAGGAGCACACGACTGCACACCAAAGAGACACCTCATGCACTTGGTACCTTTGGGAGTAAACTTAAAGAATGAAAAGTTTCTGTGATCCAGTGTTGTTACCCCAGAACGTGAAAGCTTTTGGCTTTGGGATGCCATGGTAACGCTCAAGGGTGCTGCAATAAGTTATTGTCACTATACACACGACTCAGACACATGGGGAGGGGTCAGTCACACACTTGGTGTTGGAGAGGGTCAGTCACACACACACACTCTCTCTCACACACACACACACAGAAACTACATTTAACACTGCTGGAGTTGGGGGGCCTCAGTCATCAAACCTCCCCTCACGGATGATATCAAAGGAGAAAGGGAGAAACTTGAACCCAGTGCCAGTGTAGAACTTGTTCTGGAATTCAATCCTGCAAGATAGAAGAGTGATTACTCATTAAAAAGGCAGTTTTCAATAGGAACAATTTCAATTCCTTTTCAATAGGAAAAATTAGCAAGAACTCCATTAAAAGTAGGATTATTGACTATGAAAAAAACCTTTAAAGAGAAAAATAGGTGCTATAACATAATGTGTCTTTTGGCACAACCATCTATGTGTGATGCTTCTGTGTGGAGCAGAGAACTGTCCAGAGACTTCGGTCCCACCCTCAGTGAAAGGGCAACAGGAGCAGAAGGCCAGCCCTGACTGCAGTGCCCCAGGAAGCACAGGGAGCAGAGACAGCATTTTCTACACCAGCTGCTAAAGTTCCCTTTTTCATTAGCACAAGCCTCAGCCACGTGACGCTGAGCTCAGACTCCCCCAGCAGCCACTTCTGTTTATTCCCTGCAGCACATTTGCACTGGGTCGTGCCCGCCAGCTCCAGCCAAGCGTTAGCTCAGCCCCATTTGCTGCTGCCCCTAATGAACTTGGGCAAAAAAAGAATTATTCTAGAGAACTGCCCAATGGTCAGTGACAGCCAAATAGGGACAGGGGAAACTAATCCCCTGATTCCCAGCAAATACAAGCCCAGGCTTCACAGACACTTTCCACTGCACAATCCACTGGAAAACAGTCTCTGCAGAGCGCAAATGACAGCAAACTGGGGAGCATTTAACACAGTTCAGGAGAAGGGGTTTTTTCAGCAAAAAAAGACAAACTTGAATTATTTTTCCCCAAATGGGGAATCATGGCAAATTCCAGAGCTATTGGATTCAGCTAGCAAAAAGTGATTTCCTCACAGAGCCCAGGAGAGAAAAACTCAGGAAAACCAGCTTTAACTTGTATCTCCTGGTGCCTCACAGGCCAAGGGATCCCCAGGATGAGCAGGATTTTCCGTGTGGGAGGAAGGGCTCCTTGCCAATGTGCTCCAGTTTTTCAGGAACCCTGATAATCTCTGTAAGTATCCTGTGACTAAGTAACTGTTCTGTAAGCAAAGGGAAATGAAAGGCAGAGGGTTGGGTATCTGAGTCACCCAAGCCCACTGTGAGTGACATGTTAACCCTGATGATTCACAATTCCAGCTGGCCCCAGCAGCCAAACACTCCCTTTGGCCATTCCGTTACAACTGGCCACAACTGGAGGCCTGACGCTGGAAGAGAAGCTGCTCTGAGGTTAGAGAACTAGTGAAAAAAGTGAATTTAACCAAATCATCACAGTGTAAATGGTCCATGGGGTTTTCTGCAGGTGTCTTCAGGAATACCCAGAACCCAGCAGGAGGCACTGCTGTTGCTGGGCTCACTGCCTGTCACATGTCCCAGTTTACTGCTAAACTGTCTGTGTGTCTCCCATCAGTGACCAAGTTCGGCAGAGAATTTATAGATTGTGGCCCTATCAGCAAACAGGCCAGAAGTCCTCTGGAAGCAGCGTTACAGGAAACACGCTCTGCATCTTTTTGCATTAATAATTAGTGTTTGTCAGATTGTAATTCTGTGGATTTTACAGCACCCCAGAGCCAGGGTACCAACACTGGAAAACCAGGCAGCTCCAGTCCCGTGAGCAGGAGGCAAGAGTCCAACAGGGATCCTGACTGTCACTTGGTGCAACTGCAAACTGCTACTCTGTTTGTGTGCCCAAAGACAGGTGCCAGAGCCTGGGGTCAAGTGTAAAGCAGGCACACCTCAAGGGCAGCACACCTGACAGTCAGAACCCCCTGAGGTGTCTGTGCAGAGACTGTTGCAGTTACTCCTTCCCAAAAAGGACAGAGGTAACATATCTGTCACCGTGGGATATTCCATCCTGCCTGACAGGAGGCTGCTGGCTTATGACCTTTACAAAGGAAAATCAAATCCTGGTAGGTGGGTGAGCAGCTTCACTACTCCCACTCACTGGATTGAGAGTGGGATGCAGCTCCAACACACCCACGCCTGTCGGGAAGCAGCACTCTGAATCCAGTTACAAGCTTCTCCTTTTGGGCACAGTCTGTTTTGGCTCACATTAGAAGAGGTGACTAGCGTAAAAATAGGGAGGCTGCTTTAATCTGAACGTTCATGTCAAACTGCATCACTGAAAAGCGATAAATGGAAAGGTTAAATATTTCTGGAGAGTGATATATTTCAGAAGAGTTACAGCAAAAGAAGCTGACAGCACGACAGCTCAGACACGTACCAAGCTGCAGTGCAGCCCTGATTCACACCCTGCAATCCTGGCAGCAATCCAGAGTGCTGCCTCCACCCCAGACTGCCCTGGAAAGCCCAACCTGCTCAAAGAATGCACACTGAAAAAGCACAAAATAAACCTCCCTAATTTGGGACTGCCAGGCACAGCATATGGAACAACCTGTGAATTCCCTGATCAGCAAAACACATGCTCAATGCCTCCTCCTTTCCAGGAAGGCTGAACCACCCACACCTCAAATTCCTGATAGGTGACTGTTTTCCCATAGCCAGAAAATCCCATCTGCTCCTCCCAGGACAGCTGTATCTGACCTCCACTCTCCCTTCCTCCTCCTAAAAAGGGAACACCTGCCATTGGAACACCCTGTTTTTGGCTCAGGAGCTAAAAGGAATCTGAACTGCATGCTCTTTGGAACCACTGCAGGTGCCTCCCTGTGATAACCAATACCCAGCAAACCCAAAATCATTTCAGCAAGTCACTTCCAGTCTGAAATAGAGCCTTAAACTTGATTTTGGGCTCTGAGTCTGAACAGGTTTTCTCTCTGAGCCTGTACATGAAAGGCTTGCAAGTTTGAAACATGCTTAGGCAAAACAGGACTTTGTTAAGCACTCCAACAGCTGCCAGGCCGTGCCCTGTGCTGGTCTGCATGGCCAGAGCAATCTGTGAGCTCACTGCTGCTGCCCTGGGTTTGCCTGTTTGCCCTTTCATTGACATCAGTCTTCCCTTGACACACACAGATTTTTTTTTTTTGAATAGTCCTTTAGGGAAGACTAGCAATGTGAACCACAACCTCCAGCTCACACCTGTTCCAGGTGTCTGAGCCATATCTGGAGGTGTAGTTTGTGATTATTAACACATTACAAAAATCTTCTTTCCCAAAAATGTGCTTTCTGCTCCACGGAGCCTGTCTAGAGCAGCTGCTCAGAGCTGTTCCCCTGCTGCTGCTTAGAAACAGCCATGCAGCTCCACAGCCCAGAGAGGCCACACCCTGGAAATCCTCTAATCCACAACGAATTGCAGAGCAAATCCACCACATCTGGAGTTACAGCACTGCTGCCCTCTGCTCCCCTTGGACTGCTCTCAGTGCCCAGAAGGGTACATGGGGCTCCTGCCATCACTGCTGTGGTGGCCCAGCACGGTGACAGCAGGGAGAGGATGAGGGACCTCTGGCCAGTCAGCGAGGAGCTCTCGAGTGACTGCTATGCAGGGTTCAGGCTGGATGCCAGGAAAAACAGAGGCACCATCCAGCAGCCATTTCCAGGAGTGCCCCCCCGGCTCCCTCTGCACAAGATGGCTTCGCCCCAGAATCCTGGGATCAGCTTGGCTCACTCAGCTGCAGAGACACAGGTGGACCAGGACACCCCAGCCTGCACCCCCCAGCCTGCACCTCACCAGCTGCCAAGGGAGAGGGCAAAAGACCAAAGCTTTCCTTCCCCACAAGCAGGGGAAAAGTGCAAAAAGGCTGATTTTCTTTTGCTTTTTTTTTTTTTTTTTTTAAGAGGCACTGGCTTCTTTTTGCACTTACAGGACTACTTTCAGAGAGTAATCCCAACCTTTTCTTCCCTTTTAAGCAAGACAGAATACTTCTTGTGATCTTCAGGGACTTCCCTTTGCTCTCATGACCCCCCTAGGAAATCAGCAGCCTGAGGAGGTGGCAGAAACCTGAACCCCTCAAAGGCACAGACTCTCCTACACTTCAGGCTGAGAAAATCCCACTCCCAGTTGCTCTTCTGATCCCACCAGTGCACCCACCAGGGAATCTGAAGTGGAACAATAAAGCACTCTTAAACATGGATTAGAGAAAGCTCTTGAATACTTTCCATACTTGGGAGCAGAGTAATTCCTCCTGCTTTGCTGGCTGCATACACAGGCGCTTAATGACCACAGGAAAGGGGCTGCAAAAGGAACTTCCAAAAGCAAGACCAGCAAAAACTCGCTGCCATCCCAAAGTACCCCAAGGGCAAAAGGCAAAGTTGCTCCTGTCCAAGGCAAGGTCTTGTAGTGATGAACAAGAGCATGAGAAGGAACCTGCAGTCAGTGGCTATTGCACAGAAAGGACAACAAACACGGGAACCAAGGAAAAGACCAAGAGACAGAACGAGAAAGTCCTGCTGAAAGCCACAAAGCACACTGCTCCAGCCAGCTCAGCCTCCCCAGTCCCTGGTCCCAAAGCTTTAGTCTTTTAGTGCTTATTTCTAAGCAGAGCTCCACAGCTTTAAGCAACAATCAGGGAGAGGCGTTTTACTACAAACAGGATTGGAATCTCTAACCCTTTTAAAGACTTTCTGCCTTCTAGAAGATGGCATTTCTGCACAGTCCAGGTGATATAAATTTTCTTGTTATGAAGAGCTCTCTGAGTTTCTGCATGTTTCAGTAACTCACCAGTGCAAGCGCAGAGCGTGGAGGAAGGCCGAGAGCCCCTCCATGACCAGCAGAATGGCCACTGTCAGGGTGGCAAAAGCAGCAAAGATGAAGACGAGGCCCAAGCCTCCCCCCAGGCTCCTCACGCTGAGGCCGACGTGGATCACCATGGTCCAGAGCACCTCCGAGAGCTCTGCCGAGAGAAACAGGAAAAGACTCATGTCAGCAGGAACAGGGGGTTGTTCACTTATAAAGCAAAAACTAAAGTCAAGCAAACTCCCTCTACAATGAGGTAGGAAACTGAAGAGGGACAAGAGCTTTCAAAGCCAAGTGTGTCAGGACATTGCCTCCAGCTGTCACACAGGGCAGGGCAGAGTACTTGCTCAGCAGCTCTTAATTCTGTGATTTTAACTCACTCCCTCTCATTCAGCAGAGCTGTGGGAACAGTCCCTGATGTGTGGAGCTCACTGCTCCCAGGTAATGCACACACAGCACTGTCCTGTGCCAGCTGAGCCCCGACAGGCCTCTGGTGTTCCTGCCTCCCACCTTCCCGGGCTGAGCAGGCACACAGAGCCACAGCTCAGCCCCCTGAGGGACACTCACGTGCGTGGGCCAAGCTGAGGGCCCAGAGCCTCAGATAGGATGCCGTGTTGGAGATGCAGCCCAGGCAGTACTCGATGGTGTGGATGGCCTGGTACACCACGGTGTCACCGAAGTCAAACTGCAAAGGGAACACAGGATGAGGGGAGCTGGGAGCCTGGGGCCAGCCAGGTCGGGACAGGGGCAGGGGAACTGCTGCTATCACCAGGGAAACTGTGTGTGACGCTGCACACTGACACTGTCTTCTCCTGGTTTAGCACGTCAGCTTCACAAATGAAAAATGAATCTTGTCTCGACAGGTTTTGCAGAATGACAAATGCTGTGATGTCAATATTGTTTTCTCACTCTGGCATGTGAAAGTCAGATATTCCAAATTCATCCATGGGCTTAGCCAGGAAAAGACTGTTCAGCAGAAGATGGTGCTGGTGTGCATTCCCCAGTAACCTGGAGGTGCTGCTATGGGAAGGAGGCAGTGCTCCAAGCCGTACTGTGTGTGCCTTTGCAACAGGAGCAAGAGGAACATTTTGCAAGACATGAACTTGCCCTTTTTGAAAGCCAAAATAAATGCATTAAGCTACCCTGAAAAAGTCACATCTGTGCACCATTCACTGGCAAAGTCTCTGTGTCTCGGTTATTTTCTGCAATAATAACAGAAGAACTTAGAAGGAAGTCTGCCATGTAGGGCAGTTTCTTATTCTGCAGTTTGGGAAAGCATTCCCTGCATTTTGGATTTAATCCATGCTTCAGAAACTGCTCAGATTTAAGTGAACACGATGTTTTAAATACATCCAGTGACTAATGCTCTAGGCATGCACACAAAGCTATTTATATTCTTAATTCTCCCCCAGTATATCCAAGGCAATAAATATTTCAAACAATTCAGTTAAATTAGCTGTCAAAAGCCTAATCCTTTCTCCACAGAACATGAGCTGTGAAGTTCTTCACTAAAGGCAGCTCTAACCAACAGTTCCAGCTCCCGGACACACGAGCCAGCCGGCAGCACCGGGAATGTGGGAAATGTTTAAAGAATGACCTTTCAAAGCTGAGTGCAACTGCCAGAGAGAGCGACCACTGTGCCAGGAGTGGGAGCATCGGGATTGCTATGGCACAGCCCTTGTGGGTTTACACATTTTCCCCAGGTTCAGTGAGACATCAGGCACACCAGAATAGGACCCTCCCTCATTCCACACAGGTCTGTGCACAGCAGAGCTCTGAGCAAACCACTGGCAGCACAATTTTCAGCAGCAGTGCCCTGGTCAAGCTGTTCTGATTTCACGCCATTTGTATTTTTGGTAGTAAAATTGGTTACCTGATAGTGCTGAAACCTACACTCAATTGTGCATCACTATTTCTAAAACCCCATTTTTAAAATACTTGTTACAAGTGCTTATGCGATGAGCAGTTTCTCAGAACGGAGCTTCTCTTTTACACAATGCCTCTGGCCAGTTCAGCTGTTGAACTACATGGAACTGGACTGGTTTTGCTGCATTTGCTCTCTGGGTCAACCAGCACCATCCTTAACATGGCAGATAGTTTGTGGGAAGAAATCTCTTTAAACAGTTTAATGCAGCACAGAATTAAGAAAGCACAATGTAAAAAAACTAAGACTTCTCCAGAGGCTCAAAAATGAAAACTTTTCCGTTTCAGACCTCCTGCTGAACAGTTTCCCAGGTAACTGGGAACAATCTGCAGACAGGGGATCAGACAGACAAGCTGTACAGATGAACTAATTAAAAATCTGGTCATGTATGTATGTATAAATTAAAAATGGCCCGTAACATGAAAACAGCAAGATCTTTTGAAAAACAAGATGCTGTGACATAACATGTTCAATTCAGCAACGTTTTACATTGATGGGAAATGGCCCAGGTACACATGAAGGCAAAGCTGCTGTGCTCTTACCACCTCGTCCTCTGTAGGCTTGAAAACATAAATTTACATTTAGTGAAGTGTTTTGATCACATTAATCACGAACACATTCAGCAATTCCCTCCTACGCACGCCACGGAAAGCATAAACACATCCCATGCACTACAGAGGCAGGATCTGCTGCAGTCGTTCAGAAGCACCAGAAAACTCCCAAACTACAAGAGATCAACTGTTTTTCTCCTCTCCTGGAGGAAAGGGAAGTAATTAATATCACCCCCAGAAGTCAAAATGAAGATATAAACAAAATTTCAGTGCTGCCAAAATACAGCCCCTGAATTTCCCCTGGCACAGGAGAAGCAAGTAACATGTGGCACCTGGGAGTGCTGTGCCCCCTGAGATGGTGGCTTTCGGGGGACAAACAGAGCCACATCTCCCAGGATATGCAAGTTATGCTGCTTTTTCTGGAGTCCTGGGAGTGATCAAGAGACAGTCAGTGAGAAAACTGCTATGAAAACATTTCACTGGGAATGTTGCTGTTTAAACAGCATGGAAATGAGTAACTACAGTCCCAGTGAGCTCATCCTGCTGCCGAGTGCAGTGCCCTGAGAGCGAGGATGCTCAGGTGCTTACCTCTTCCCCCTCCTCAGAATGGGTAGATAACTGGTCATGTTGAATGATCTCAGCATCCTCCTCCGTTGGGCCATTGCCCACCCGGATCCCACCAAAGTTGTGCGTGCCCTGACACATGCAGAAAAGAAAGAGCAAAGTGTTGTTTGGGTTTTAGTGCAAAAGTGCAGGTTTCTCATGACTCCATGTGCAGCAGCAGCTCACAGAGGAAAAGAGAGTATTAAATATGAAGGCCCAGATTAAGGCAGGTAGAATTCTATTTCCCAGCTTGGATGGGAAAGGTGCTGATTCCTGCTGGGGCTGGGGAAAAAAAAGTCTGTCTGAGTGAATCCTTGGCACATTTCTACAGTGTAACTGCAATCATGAGGACAATAAAGGCACATCTCTCAGAGGACATTTGCTGGCTCTGACACGCAACAGCCCCACATCCTGCCCAGCACTGCTGGACAAGCACTGACACACCACTGCTGGGTACTGGAGCAGGTCATGGAGCAGAACACGCTAACACAAACACACACACACTTGCTCCCACCAGCCTCAGGCACACCAACACCGCACGGAAAACCAAATCTTCCCCTGCTTGGAAACTCTACGTTGTGCAAGCAGGTCCTTTTAGAGACATTTGTTCTGACATTCAGCATCTGAACCTCAGCTGCACCTCCAGGACTCCAAAGGGAAAGAACAACACACAGACTGAGCCGAAATGCTGAAATCGAGAGCAGCTCCCACCTGACCCTTCAGTCTGACCCCTAGGGAGGCAAACTCCAACACCACAACTAGAAATAAACCCTGTGTCCAACTTCAGCAATGTCTTGGGTCACCTGTGACACAGGATGTGATCAGGCTGACTTGCCACATCCAGACTGCAGAAGTCCAGGGATGCCCATGCAGACAAAAAGAGGCTGAAAGTCCTGAGACCTGGCACTTGCACAGACCAGCAGAACGGCTACCCTGCGTTCCTCTACCACCTTTGTCCTTAGAAGCCTCCTTTTATTTTAGGCTGAACTATAATTTGCCCAAAATGGCATATATGAATTAAAGATTTTGTCAGGTTTCTCAGAACAAATTAGGTAGATGCTTATGCTCTGAAAAGAGAAACAAAATTTAAAAACCCTCCATATTTACAACTAAGACAATGCTTTTATTAGGATTTTCAGTATGCCTGAAACACCACAAATCACTGATGACTCCTTTCAATATTCTATTTATGTATTTCTAGCCTGTGTGAACTTGCACTTGAGCAGCTCTTCCCTTGCACTCAACTCATATCCATTCCCTGTAAACCATCCAAGCTAAACACCGCTCCAACAGCTCCAGTTGTTTACTTGACCCTTCTAAGCACACTTCACACAAGACCTCCCCTTGCAGCTTCCTGATGGAGATGCATTTCATACACTGGATGGATCATGCACAAAAGATCCATTTTCATTCTGACATTTCTGTGAGGAGACTAAAATGTCATGAGAGAACCAGCTGATATGTCCCTCCCAGCACCTCTGGCACCTGGAGAACGTGATGTGCTTCACACAGTCGAAGAGATTCACACTTCCTAGTCAGCCAGGCAGATTCAGAACTAAAATTGAGCTGAAATAGGCAGCACTGGGGAAGGGCCTAAGTTCTGGGGGCTGCTACAGTCCTCACCTGAAAGCTCTGGCAGGAAAGGGCCATCTATAGGCTTAGAAACATGTAAGTTAAAACAACTGCCACCATTTTATAATAATTTCAGGTCAAAGTGTGTACAGGACAGATGTGTCACAAATCCAATGATTACTGACATGGAGTTGCTGGAGGCCATCACATCACTGTGTGTTTGGGAACATGTAATGCAAACAGAAATGCTGCACTGAGAAGAATCCTAATCTATCTTAAACAAATACAGAAGCAAAAGAAAAAAAGGGAATTTAACACTGGGGGATGTGGCAGCAGGAAATCCTGTGCTGCTCTGCAGGTTGGATTCAGCAGCACTCCTGCAAGGAAGTGTCTCTGTGCCCACATAACTACCATCCTCCAGCCAGGGTGTTCATCCAGAATGTATCAATTTGGCTAAACTTTGCTCTTTCCAAGAGAAAGTGTTTTTCACCCTAATGGTGCACTTGCCATTCCCTTACGATTCAGATACATTCCATGCTCCCTTGATAATCAGACACAAAGCCAACTCCCATCTGTAATGCATCAGGCGAGTTTGAAGTGCACTCACTGTTGCAGCCGCTGCTGCCTCGAGCGCCTGCGCGTTCGTGCTGCCCTGGGCCTCCTCGGGCTGCCCTTCCTGGGGGTGGACGGAAGAAGAGAGAGGGAGGAGGAAGGAAACAAAGAGAAAGGGAGACGAATGGAGGGGACATGGGAGGATGAAAGATGGTCAGAGAAGGGAGAGGGAGTGTCTGTAACTGAACTGATCTTTGACTCGCTGCACATCCTCACAGTGCTGCCAGATGTGCAGGGAGAACTCGCACGTCTCCGCAGTGCACATGTGCCACATTCCTGCATCTCACACACAGGTACTTTACAGTGCAGCTGGAAACCTACAGAGCACCCCAGCAGACAACCTCTCACACAAGTCTATAAGTCTCTTTTTCCTTTTAATTGTTTTTTTTTACCATTCAAGCTGCTTTAATAAAGATAGCTGAGAAGTCTGCCAGCCGATTCCATCTCTGTTTCCCACTGCCAGCCTAGCCCAGCCACAGAAGTGCATCCAGCAGCCAGTGAGACTGTTCCTAAACCAGCTGCCAAAGCCCAAGCCAGAGACACTGTTCTGATCATTACCAACATAGGGGGGTTTTAAAGAAGGTTTGATGCTGGATCCAGATCTGGGAAGCAGGCAGGCAACACTCTGTCTCCAGTAACACCCACCTGCTGGTATGCCCAGGAATATGTAAGAACACTTTACAGGTCTCAATGTAGTGTGAACCCATGAATCCGAGCTCAGGATGGATAACACAGCTTTTCAACCAAAACCAGTTTTCATATGTCAAATATAAAAGGGAGTCACCCACCAAGTGTTTTCTCCTTAAATACTGCTGGCGAAGGACCAGGGGTTTGGCTACCAGCATCCATGGCACACACAGCAACGCTACCACCACAAGGAAGCACTGAAGCCCTTTCTGCAAAAGAAACAAGTCTCAGGTAATTCAGTTGCAGCCCCTGCTCAAACACACACAGAACCCAGCAAGAATGGCTGAATTCCCAGTTTGTGGAGGCTTCACTACCTATCTCTCTTCTGGGAACAGCAATTAAGTTCTTAACGCCTGCAGCTGCTACCTCTGACTGAGCATAGCATTTAATGCTGAGACTGGGTTAGATTAGGGAAAAATCCAAAAGATCCTGCAGGGAATGAGAATTTGGCAGATGTCTGATACTGCTGGGGGGAAACAGCGTTGGTGTCTGAGCTAAGCTGAGAGGTATCACATTGCAGACACGGGACAATATTCCTAATTGCTTTCCGCTATTAATCAGGATCCACACGTTCTGAAGCCACTGTTGACTTATGGTCAGACAGATAAAAATTCCTGGTATAGGGATTATTCTTTCCTTCTTCAACATTACATAGTATCAGCCTTCAGAAACACTCTGTCACAGTGGAAAAATGTTTTATGCTTGATTTCACAGTTATGACAAGGTCAATGAAACACTCCAGTATCACGAAGCATCTCTAATTCTATTCTAGCAAAAGCACGCACCTGCCCACTATAAAGCATCTTATTACTGGTGTCCTCATAGGAGAACAGAAACATGTTGATAAAGTGTATTAAGAGGCTTGGTGCTTCCTTGGATGTGTGAGCATCGTAGGCTGTCCACTTGTAAAAGATGAGAATAACAAGGTATCCAAAGAGGGCGGACATGAAAATCATTTCTGGTATAAATCCAAGGTATATGTTCAGCGGCTTCTTAAAATAGCTACAGGGGAAAAAAAAAGAAGGAAGTTTATACCACATTTGGTTAGAATCAGGGCAAAAGCTTTTAATAAGAGTGTGCAGTGACAGTGCAGGGGTTCAGCAGCTCAACAACAGCTGGGCCTGGACACAGGAACTGCCTGACAGGCACAGTTCCACACACAGCCAGAGACAATTGCCCTGAACCTTCTATCAGGAGATGTGGGTTCATGGGTTCCTGCATTTTAAACCAACACACACACGACACCCAAAGACATTCCATTCCCCCCACGACGAGAAAACCAGAGCAAAGCACTTACATGTGGTTGAGCAGACTCAATGCAACACCAAAGAGCATCTGGAAAATGCCAAGAATCACAGACATCTTCATCTTAAAGGAATTGAGGAAGGCTAGCTTATTGGTGGCAATATTCCAGATCTGTGAAAAACAACACCCAGTCAGGCAAATACCAGGGAAAGGAAAACAGGAGAAGGAAAACACTCCCTTTAAGCTAAACAGAATGAACCAGTCAGGAAGTGTCAAGCTGAAAAAGCAGGTTTTTAAAAATGCATTTGTCCCATGGATATCTTTTGGGGAAATGAGCAGACAAGCTCACAGAGAGCATATGATTATCCATTTAAATGAACAATTGCATACAGCTCTGATTTCCTGCACCTCCTCTTTATGTGGAACCCACACAAACTTTGTGTCATTTATTACAAGCAGAGTTAAGAGCAAAGGTGTTGATGCAGGCAGGTACAAAGTGACAGGATTACTGAGAGGTACACATTTCCAGGGTTGACTGAAAAGAGATTAACAACTTTTCCCAAGGTAAACAAGTAACTTCAGAAAGTGATTTTCAAGTCTAATCAGATTTGATTAAAGCACTGCAGGTTAGAAAGGGTGAGAAAGCAACCTTTAATGGACCTCAGAACAAAGGTCTCTATCCCAATCTGGCATCTCGGTAGGAACTGGATTAATTCTATCATTCAGGAGTATTCCCACCACTGATGGACTTGCTAAGGGAATGGCCAGGCTGGGGAAATCTTTCACAGAACAGTGAACAGACAGATACTACTTCTCTTTCTGCTAATACAGAGGATGTTCCCAAAAGACTGCAGAGGAAGGATGAGCTCTTACCGGGTCAATGCCAAATGGGTAGGGCCCACCAAACACCCCCGGGATAGCAGGATCCAGCTGCAGCAGGGGGGTGGTCTCCAGCAAAGCATCTCTGTTTGGGAATAAGATTATACAAACATTAACAAGAGTAATGCCACCCTCCTTCTGTAAAAACTAACAACACTCTCCCTTTGTGAGAGCAAGGAATAGCTCAAATTGAGAGAACTTTAGGGTTCCTGGATGGTTCTAGAGATTTTCCCAAAAGAATAAAACCCTGTTTCTCGACTCAGTGTCACAAGGAAGACAGGTGCAAGAGATAGGAATCTTGAAATGACTACAGGGAAAAAGGTGAAAAACTGCATCTTTGCAAGTTTTCTGGGGAAAAAAAAAATCAGGTATCATCCTATTTATACCTCTTTTCCAAATCTACTTGAGACAGAATTCAGAAGTTTTTGTTTTCCTGAGCTGGGAGGACAATGGGAAGGACAAGTCACCTGCTTTTCACTGTCTCTCTTTATGAAGTTACCAAGGGTTTACTCACGACCAGTTGGCTTTAGTGAACATTGGCCTGACACTCCACGAAGAACCAAACATGTTGAGGGACTTGGAGAAGCAGTCATTGTAGATGAGGCCTGTGTACGTGGAGAACAGCCCCATCAGCAGGATGATGTATCGACCACTGAACACCATGTTGAACATCTGGTGTAAAAACCCAAAAAGAACAAAGGAAGTCCATGAGAACAGGGAAAATCCCTCCTAAAGCCAAACCAGGGAGATCAGTCTGCTGCAGGACAAACATGGGCCATAGAACCAAGAGCCTGAAGTCTCTATTTCCCCTCAGCAGGAATTAAGGGTGCAAGAGGGAGCATGGCAGCACAGAATCTGATAATGAGGATAAAGGGGCAGCATGGCTCTCCACAGGGAATCGGGATAAGCTGGAGAGGACAAACTGCACTGCACAGCCTGATGCAACTCCCAGCTGGCAGCATGAGTTTGGAAAGCAGAAGCACAGACCCTATCAGCCTCCTCCATGTTCTGCCAGTGTATCTTAACTCTGGTTCAGCTCCTGCAAGCCCTGAGCCAGCAAAACCCACCTTGAGCAGCAGGTAAGAAAAATGCTGGGGATAGCATATTGTATAGAAACTGTTTTTTTTGCAGTGACTGAATCCCACTATGATCCAGCTAAATTTGGGGTGACTTGTTTACACCAACTTACCTACTACACTTGATAATTACCTTCAGACAACTGAAATTAATAATTTCCTATAAATACCCAAAAGGAAAACCAAGGGAACTCAATACTATTACGAAATTACACTACTCAGTGTGTGTGTGCTCTTCAGACTTCCCAGCCTGTCCATGCACTTCAAAAATTTCAAAGGAGGAGTAATGGGCATTGTCAACTCAAGGGTAAAATGATGGGAGTAAACCAGGCTGCATCCTTTGTCTGAAATGCAAAGCTCAGCATGATCTGCCACTTCACCTCATTGTCACTCTTCTGGGACAGAATCCGGCTTTCCCTCACCACCATCCAGACAGCAATCAGAGTCATCAGGATTCCGTGGCCAAAGTCCCCAAACATCACAGCAAACAGGAATGGGAAGGTGATGATGGTATAGGGTGCTGTAAGGTAAGAAACAACATTTCCAGGGCACTTTGTGTGAGTCAGCCCAGATTCACCATGGTACAGTTCAGGCAATTTACCAATATAATTCCACAACTTCCCCTCTGCTACTGAAAGCTGCTGAGTCTCTACTAGAATTCTCTATTAGAAATTTCCACATAGGACGTGCAATACAGATAAACATCATGACTAAAAAATTTGAGAAACTGAGACAAAAGTCTTGGACTTCTCCAAGTCTTAATTTACCTGGATTTATTTCCCGATATGTCCCAATGCCGTAAGCATCAACAATGTTTTGAAAGCCAGAAGTAAACTTGTTAGTTTTGTTGTATGTGGGTGGGGTCTGATTGGTTTGCATCCTGTTTAAAATAGATGGGACAGTGGATCCGCTGTGCTCCTGTTTGAGAAAAACAAAGAGAAGATCAGCAAACCCACCCTTGGAGCACTGGAGGACGAAGTCCAACACAGCTGTCCCATTGGCAACTGGAAAACTGCAAGCTTGAGTGTTTGCAGTGTGCTTGCACAATGAGACACTGGAGCAGCTGAGGAAGGCTGCCAGAATTCCATTGCCCTCCACTTTGTGTAGCAGGAGTAAAGGTGAATATTGTCCGTGTAGGACAGACGAGAAAATAAACAGCAAGTGGAAGGACTTCAAGAAATGCAACTCTTGTCTATCTGAGCAGAGGATGAGTTTGCCAGCATCCTGGAGAGCTCCTGTATCCACTCACCACGACTACAGAGCACACCCAGGGTAGATAACTAAATGTACCAAAGGACTCACACATGAGAAAATCCTTACCATTCCAGCATTTTCCTGAACTTTAAGCTTCACACAATGTTTTTTTTACTTCTTTTATCTCTAAGTCATCATTCCTTCATGCTAACTAAACTGTCCTCTGTGAGGGCTGATTCCAAAAGCCCAAGGGGATGGTGCTCAGAGGCACACAATACAGAAAAAGCAATGAATCCATGCAGTGCCACCACAGCTGACTGGCACAGCAGCTACTCACAGTGCCTCTCCTGAGAGCAAACTGGATGGAATCGAGGTCAGCAACAGGACACCACACTTCAGCAATCAAGCACTTCTGTGTCACGTCGATGTTGCACAGGTTCAGGGTGTGGTAAATCGCCTTCATCTTCCGGACTTTGATGAACCAGACACGGATGTTTTTAGCAGCTGCCTGCAAAACCCTCTGGCGATGATCCTCTGTTTGGTTCAGCACCTTTCAGAGAAGCAGGAAAAAGATGAGGCCAAATCATTGACCAAAGCTCAAGGTGCACCAACAAGACAAGCCTTACCCATAGGAGGACAAACGATGAGCCTACTCCCAACCCCAGGCATAGCTGCCTCATGCCTGCAGTCTATGCTGTAGCCCCCATATTAATTAGTTCTGCTGAAAGGCTTAAGGGCTTTTTCCAGGGACGCTTTCTGATTATTTTCCTCCTCCAGCTCCAAGGTTGGTGGTTGTTTTAAACAACGAACTGTGCCAAGATCACAGGGAACAGTTTTACCTCCACCCAGGTTAAAAGAGCAGAGGAGAGTTCTGCAAGTAAAGGGTTTGCTGCCATGAGAAAACATACAAATTAACCTGAAAGGCTTGTTTACTGAAGGGAAAAGGAGAAAGTGTTTCCTACTGAGGGTGTTTTCCAGCTGGAACATATCAAACTCAGGCCAAGTCAGATTTCCAGAGTGGAAAGTCTTAGATTGCAGGGAAATTGAGGACACGAGGCACATATAGCTTACAGCAGTTACACTGCTTCTGAGTTCGTCTACTTTAGAATATCTTTTGAGCTACACTGCACAATTCCCAGCTTGAGACAGTTTCTGTATCAAATAAGCAGGCCACATTCAACCCTTTGTCCTTCTAGTTTCTGAATCTTTTCTTAATTTTAGTCTTAAATCCCTTAAATCTTTCTGCATTATCACATACTGCCTTTCTTCCTTGAAGCAAGCACCAGGTATTTCAGAGGTGGCACCCAGGAGATCTGGGTACTAATTACTTTTTACCAACACTCAGGCTGCTGCACAAGAGATTAGTTGTAAAGCAGAAGCTCTTCAGGACAGCACAACATGAAAATATAAAGACAGGCAGAAAAAAGAAGAGCTAAGTTAATGTTAGCATTGTTATCTCAGCTTGGAAAAAAAGTTTAAATGTTTTCAAAGTACTTGTGGATGAAGCAGACAATTACACAATGTACTTTCAGAGCTGGAACACACAGGATCTCCCTACACACGCTGAGTTCCTCTTTGCTCCCTGGTATGGAGTTCTCAGTACTTACTTGTACATAATGAATTGCTCAGCCCTCCAGAAAGATCAAACCACCCCATCCCAAACCCTGTCACAGAAACAACTGAGCACTCTCCAAACAGCTCTCTTACACTGCTGGTCTCAAGATACCTAAAGCTGAAAACATGGTCATCCAATAGGGCCAAAAATCCTCCTGTTTTAACAGGATCCAAAATTTCCAAATATAGTTTTCAACCATACTATTAAAGAGAAAAACAAAACCAAAGAAAGGTCGTTGACCCCAGTTATTTTACCATCTGAAGATCATCAATTCTGGTATTGACACCAGAAGCCATTTCCTTCCGCTCCTGGGGTGTTTCTGGGCATGGGTAGAGGGAGGCCCGGAACCTGGAAGACAGGGAAACATCTCAGTGACAGAGATGGAAAGAAGATCAATTCGTCAGGGGTGAGCCTGAGTGCAGAAATAAAGCCAGAGGCACCTTAAGAGAAGTTTCTGATCAGCAGAGACTGCCAAGCAGAGCTCCAGTCTCTGTATCAAAAGGATGCAGAAGTTTGCTTTAGGCCAAAGCAGAAGCTGAGTGCTAAAGAAAACAGAAGTGGGAGAGAATCCTCTGCTCCCTATGCTGCCAGTGTCTCAAGGCACTGTCACGAGGTTGGTCAGCCATCCAGCTGAGGGGGATGCTGTCATGCCAATGCAGCTGCTGATAAAAGCAGTCACTGTTGTCTCCCCTGTGAGAATATCCCACTGATGTCCCATCAGGTCTGCCCCAGAAATCAACACTCCCTTGGTTTTTTGCATTCCCTAGCACAGTATTTGTGTACTTTAGGCATTACAGGCTGGGGAGTGGTGAGTTTGACTGTAAAATGTGTTTCAGTTACTTATGGCACATTTCATTTGCTGTCAAAATGTGCTCCTGCAGCCTCTGCAAAACAGGGAGTTGAGAAACATCGATATTAAGTCATGTCAGTGTGTTTCAAATAATTGAGAGCTGCCCAACTGTCAGACTTTCATACCCTTCACAGATCTTCTTGACTCTGTTCTTCAGCTGGTCACCTTGGAAGAAGATGATAAATACAGACTTGTGAACATAATCCCCCTAGAACAAAGGAAAGAATCACAGAAATTAGCATTAGCTAATTACCAGAGTTCTACTTTTCCTTTTGCTGAGTCCGTGCATCACAGCTCAGATCTGCCCAGCAGGTCAAGAATGTACCCAAGTAACACTGAAATAGTCACAAGGAGAGCAATTTTCTTAGCCTCAGTACAGAGTATCTGCACTGTATTTGTGTTTACTGAAGCAAAATGCCCCAGATTATCCATTATTGATTTTATGCAATACAGCAAATGGGAAAACCTGGTAAGATCTCAAAAAATAACGGAGATGCAACGAAATATTTATCAGCACTTATTGCAGTCAATTCACCTACAGAATCAAGCCAAAACCACAATGAATTAAGAAAAAAATAAAGTGGAGTTTAACCGCTGTGGTTCCCAGGGAGGCCACAGGCACATTCCTTACACAGCTGTGTCCATGGGGCAGCCAGGGCCCCTTTCCTGCATTTGTTGACAAGTTATTGTTCTACCTTACTTAGGAAATTTTAACATAATGTTTCACTAATAATTACATTAGGTGTAACCTCAATTTAAGGAAGTTCTGCACAATAAGAAAAAAGTCTGTCCTAGCAGACAGATGATTCCACAGGTCAGCTACCAGTGGTTGGTGGGACAAGGGAACACATCAGCCTTACGTGAGAAAGAGAGGCTGTTACTGAACTTCATCTCCCGAGTCTGTGTTCCAGGGCAGCCCACAAACAGCTTTTCCTAGGTAAGAGCAAAGGTGCCCCAAGTTTGGGCAGTGCTCACTGGTTTGAGCACAGAGGACACTGGATGTAAAACCAGACCCAATCACAAATTCACTATTTGTAACTGTACTAATGCAAAAGTACTAAGGTGGATATTTAAACTATTGATTAGCGAATTAAGAAAAAAAGGAAAGGTTCAAGTTCAGAGTAAATGACCTTCAGATGTTACACACTGCCCATGTCCCAAAGAGCCTCTTCCAAGGAGGATCACTGCTCATTCAGAACTGCACTTGTAGTTTGGGGCAGAGAAATCACTAGGGCCTGCCACAGTCCACATTTTGAGGTTTTTTTCCCCTTTTCAACAGCATTCCCCATCCAGCCTTATTTTCGCGTTCGTTAAATGAGAAAACATTTGTTGATGAAGCTCAGAGGCTGCAGTAGGTGCTGGGATGGACCTCACTGAGGGACAGAGGCTTCGATCTACAGATCCACAGCTCTTAGATCCTGCTACACCCTGGAGGCTTCTGCTGCTGTACCCAACAGTCCCTTTACCGTGACAGGGTCCTCCAGTGGGTTCTCGATCTCTGCCTGGCGCAGGAACACGTTCCCGCGGCACACGCGCCACAGCATCCGCTCGAATGTGGGGATGCGCTCGCGGTTGATCACACCAGCCACGAACCTGCAAGGGGACAGCACGGCCTCAAGGGCTGCACCTGAACCACCCCAGAGCCTCACACCCAGCACATGATGGCAACTGGGGGTCAGTGCCACACTGAAAGCTACAAAAATCTTGTTTTAACGAGGAAAATGGAACATCCTCTAAATACATGGAGATGGCACACAACAAAACAACTGCACTATAGCACAGGCTCTGTTTTTTAACAGAATGAAATAATCTTTAAAAAGGATAAACCACTGCTTATAGAAGAAACAAATGCATTTAGATATACAGTTTCTAGCCTCATTTCCCTACAGCCCTGGTACATTGGCTGCAAGGCCACTAGCAGCCACGGCTGCTAGTGCCTGTGTCCCAGGCTCATACTTCAGGCCTTACTGGACCAAACCCCCACACCCAGATAAAGAATTACACACACACAAGGAAGCCTGGAAGCAGCTGATAAAGAGGATGTAGAACTATACAGTTATTTCAGACCATTTTGTACCAACACTAGTTACAACTTTCAACAAAGCTGTGAGATCTCAGAATGTATGAGACTTATGTGGAACAAGCTGGGTTAATTGTTTGGTGCCAAGAGAAACGTGTGAAGCACAAACATGAACTGGGAAGTTAAAATGGGCAGAAAAAGAACAGAAAGCAACAGTTGGTTTTAGATCAGCTTTCATCTGCTTGGTGTGGAAAGTTCCACAATTGTGCTCAAATCATTGCTGCTTCCCCAGGCTCCCCCCTAATCCAGCAATCCTGAACTGCAATTACCCGAGTCGGAGCGGGGCACCTCTTCCCATCTCGCTCGGCTCCAGCAGTGAAGAGGATTCCTCCAACAGGTCTGGATCCGCCATCTGCTGATGATGCAATTCAGCCTGAATTCACAAATCAATTAATATCTAATGAAACCAGTTAGTGGCATGCAGGGAATGAGGAGCCAGGAGATAGTTGTGGGAGACAAAGAAAGAAAAGAAGAAAGAAAAGGAAAGAAAAGGAAAGAAAAGGAAGAGCGAACATAAGACAGCAAAAAGAGGAATGAGATGACAGAAAAGACAGCAAGAATCACACATGGAACAAGGAAAACAAGAGGAAAAATGGAATGGCTCAGCAGGGCTTCCGTACAAGAAAGGTTTGAGGATTGCAACAAAGGGGCTGGGGGATATATAAGTATGAAGAAAGGCAAAATTTTAAAAAAAATTTCAAGTTTTAAATACAAGTGATGTTCCCAAGAACCATTTTTAATGGCACAAACCAGAGAAACACACTTGACTCACATATTTTCCCAGATATTAAATTATTTTATCCTTATTCACCATACGGTTCACCACCAGACACACACATTGCTTATGGGCAGTTGGCAACATGGCTCATCTCTTAGCCAGCCAGGCATTAAAACAGGACGATTTTACACTGCAACTCATTTGCAGGCTAAAATTCTTAGGAATGTGGCTTGTAACTGTCAGAAATTCAGGTCAAGGATGCTCAAATCACATCCTTTTGTGCACCATCTTCACACTTGTTCAATCCCGCCTCACACTTAGTTCTACCTCTGCAGCTTATATAATGAAATGCCAAAAATTACAATTCCTGAGCACAATCAAAGGGCCAAAGTCTACCCTCTGTGGTATGCAGAAGGTCTGTTCCACAAAGCCACCAAGGGAAGTTGCTAAATCACACTGGAAGGCAGAGTTTGACCCAAGGACATGTCATATCCACGCACACACACAAGAGCACAGCCTTGCAAAATGTGTGTGGCAAGTGCAGTAACTTAGCCCCACTCTCTCTATTTGGGTAACAGCTGTGTCAGAGTGAAAATATCTCCGACACTTCACTTGCTTGACAAATTAAAAGTGCCTTTACAAGAGAGTTTTTGCAAGGCTGACATCTAATGCAGCTCAGCTGCTTATACACACACTTGCTACATCTTAGGATGTTACACAAGGGAGAAAGCCCTTCATTCAGCTTGGAAAGGCAACATGGAGTATTCCTGATCCTTTCAACTTTAAGGCAACTTGTTGCAACATCAAAAACTGAACGAAAATTCTGCTTCATACAAAACACAACTAAAATAAGTTTGGTACCTGAAAACAAAACACACAGACCAAACATCCCAGCAACTGTTTGACATCTTGACTTCAGGATGTTGAAGAACAGTAAGTTACACTTTTAAGAGGCTTGCATTGTATTTCCAGTAATCAAGACAGTGTCTGTGGTAGTTGTTACGTGCAGCATATTTTAGCAGATGACTCATGAAAAAGGAGGGACAGCAGATGTGACACTCTTGGACTCGCCCCACCTGAGAGAGAATTTGTTATATATGTTTAACATTACCTTGGTCCATTTGGGCTATTTGTCCTTTACTCAGGACAAGTCCTGCTTGGAGGGGGTGGAATTACAAAAAAAACCAGTTTAGGATAAATGTGGATTAAACTAGTTTTACTAAAAGGGAACTTACTTTTGCAAGGATTATTTGCATTACAAACCCCATGTTCATTAAATTAATTTCTCAACCACTCCACTTTGATGAGCACACACTTCCTAGAAAGGAAATGGCACAGCAGCAGCAGTTCTGCAGCTAAAAGGATAACTAAAGCACTGCTGTGGCATTTAACAGAAATAAAAAATTGAGACTATGTGGAAATGGAAGAGATATCCAGTTCCAGTGTGGGAAACCAGGGTTCTGGGAAATTTACACTGAATATGCATTTTCGCCAGCATTGAGTGAAATACCCAATTTACTGTGGAGTACTTTTTACTGGATGAGGTCGTTCAGGATTGGAAGCCCCCAAGCATTTCCATGCTAGTAATCAAGAAGCAGAGCTTTCATTATCAAACATTATAAAATTCCTTATTGATCCCCTGATCAGCACTGAAATCAGCACCTTTAATCTCAAAAAAGGTTAATTTTCTCCACTCATTATTCCAGTCCTGCCCTGTGATGGTTCTAGATGCCCAGTGCAAGCCTATACAATTCAAGCCCCTTCCAGATCACAAACAGGACAAAAATCAACGTTCACAAGAACTAAAAACTATTCATATCACCATTTAACTATTAACCCAGAGCCAGACAGAAGTGACAGATGCAAAGCAAACAGAGAAAAGCAGATGGCAGAAGAGTAAGAGGGGGGAAGAAGGGACTGCATGCCATTAACCGTTACTTTTCCAGTCTTCTTTTACGCTCACACTCTAGGCAATCTCAGAGAAATCTCTCCAGCTCATATCGTTCTTCATAAGCAAAGACAAGAAGACTGAGAAAAGGAGCATAATCATCAACATGGTGTGTTGGAACAAGAAATGGCTGCTTGGACTGGAATGGTCACAGGAAGAACAAGGGGACATTTTGCCACCCTCCCTCCCCCCATGTTCAAACTCTGGAGAGCAAACGCCAAGCATGAAGGAATTGGAGAGTCAGCCATTTCTTGTGCAACTCATTACTATGAATAACACAATCTTAATTACAAGTTATTATAGTCTTCAAGTGTTGAAAGAGTTGTGCAATGGCAGCATGGAGAAAGGAAGCGCTGCCCACTCTGGGCTGGTGAGCAGAAGCACGATGAGCACGCGCTCTGGGCTGCTCTGGGCTCTCCCCAGCTGTTTGCTGAGCACAGCGTGAACTGAAACAGCTTTAAATTGTCCACACTTACGTTGTACTGAACATCACCTGTGAGCTGTTCCATTTGCTTTTACATAGAGCAGCACATGTTATTTGGTATATTTTGTTTTATTACTACAGAAAGCAGTTATCGAAGAGAACATATCTAAGCTTTCTGTGGCTGGTTCATGTAAGGCTGCCATGAGCTCCTTTCTACGGGTGCCCTGACATGGACTGTGTAGAGAATTGATTTTGATCTTTAAATTTAGTTTGATCAAACTGCAGTTGAAAAAGAGCAGTGGGAAGCTTTCACTGTAGAGGACAGTAATTAACAAGACCAGGTTGAATGGGGCTTGTAGCAACCTGATCTAGTAGAAGGTGTCCCTGCCTATGGCAGGGGATAGGATGGGCATGAGCTTTAAGGTCCTTCACAACCCAAACCAGTCTGGGATTCATTCTCAATATAGAAGTGCTCAGCACCTGGTTTTACCTGATACTCAGAACAGGCAGTGCTACTTTAACGCAGCAAAGTAACAGATTATCAAGCTAATCCTGTTTGCCAAAGGGACACTTGTAAGTGAACATTCAACACTCGAAGACAAGGGTTTTTTTGTACTGAAATCAACCCCACAACCCATCAGCCCTCACACCAGCAGCAGTATCTGTGTCAGCAGTGACTATCACTGGCACAGGACCAACCTTGGTGCCTTAAAAGGCAACATCTTGTGCCAAAACAACAAAAAACAAACGGTTAGATAAACGGCCTGAAGTGTGCAGGAGTCCAGCTCCACTTGACAATAGCCCTTGAAAATACCAGGAGCCACTTCCGTTAAGAATTCTTTGATCAAATCCTGAGATTAGAGGAAACAGGACATCTACTCGGCAAAAACATGTCCTGAAAAACATACAGGAGCTCTTTGAGAGAACTGCCAAGACTCTTGAGATACTTCAGCTTTACAAGGAAGGGTTATGTCTTCTCCCAAGCAGGATTTATGTCGGTGCCATGAACGACATCGGAGAAGCTCCTCTCAGGTCCAATGAAAGTTGCCAGTTCCCAGCCCAGATGGTATTTGACAAAATGTCGAAGACTTTAAATGTCAGCTTTACTCCACAACTGACCTCTGAAAGCTTCAGGGTTTGATCAAAGGTTTGATCAAATGATCAAATTAATTAACTACTTAGTTAATCTATTATTTCAGTATTTGTATCTATTTGTATTATGACCTTGATGAGTTTCCACATAACACTTTAAAGGCTGAAGAGAAATTCAGCTTGATTTTAACTCCTCTGCACGCATGCCAAAGACACTCTTAACCCACTGGGGACAGTGCTTGCTGGAGCACCAAATTTTGGGGCTGTTGATGTGCTTTCAAAACTATTCACATCTTAGCTGTTTTACACAATTTTTAGACAAACCATTGCTTAACTACAACAAGCCCAAATCAGCATCGTAGGAGGTAAATCATAGGTAGCTGTGTGTACTGCATGAAAAATGGAAAACAATTTGTGCAGCTTTCTTAAACAAAGCATAAAATGACCTTGCTGTCCAAAACAGCAACTAAAATATATTTGAGAATAAAAAGGGTAATTTCTATAAGAAGAACCAGCTCCCCAAGTGTTATGTCCCACCGGTATTCTGACCTCATCAAAAAACTGCTGAGTTTTACGCAGTATAAATTTTAATTCTGTCAGCTCCAAGAAGTTTCTCTTCAGAGCCTCCTGGTTGGTGTTGATTTCTTTAAGCTCATTTTCAATTTTCTCAAAGTTTGCCTGGAAGATGTGAAAAGGAGAAAGAAAAGGGACTTAAAGCAATTCCACAAGTAAGCGCTGTTCAGTCTATCAACACACAGAAGCAGGTGAGATGCTTCACATCCCCACTTAATTTGCAGGGATTTACAGGTGCATCTCCAGCCTGCTGTGGCACAAATTCAGATCTGCCGTATCTGCAAGCAACTGCAGACTTCTCACATTCAGCCAGACTTTCATGGACTAGATTGACAGTTTCTTCAAATCATTAAAATAGTGGTAAACTTTATGATGCACTACCATAAACCATGAGGTTCCAGCAGCTTTGGCTCATTTCAAGTGGTGAATCTGTATTTGGACAAACATCGCCAGCTCAATGAGAGGCAGCAGAGCTGCCTCCAGGGACAGCTGGAGACTGAGCTAATGCCACCCTGCCACTAAATTCTGCAGGCATGGACCAACAGAGACAATTTTCCCTGCTTCCATCCAGAGTCACATACTAGTCCAGTCTTAACACATCATTACCTCCAGGTCAATCATGTCACGTGGAAAAGGCACCTCCGGGTTTTCACCGGTGTCCATGATAGGAATATTTGCCTTTTTAATCTCCTTCTCCACAAACCCTGTAGAGATAGCATTAAGTGTTAACTACAGACACTTCAGTTACAAACAGTCACCCCAACAAGCAGCTTGCCCCAGCAGCAGCTGATTTTTTCACCTCCTATTCCAAGATTGTCTGACTTGGCCAGAGTTACCTTTCAAGGGGGAGGTGAATTCCCGGAGGCAGCAAGCTGTGCCTGTGCCCTCACCCCTCTGCTCTGTCTCTAACGCTGCCCTAAAGTTTCAGCCTGCGCTGACTGTTTTGGTTTTTTTTAAGCAAAAGCTGCAGAGTCAGAGCCACGGCAACCCCAGTGGGAACGTACGGAGCTTTCGGTCCATCTCCTCGCACCTCCGGACTTCATTGACAAATTTACGGTGGAACACGTTCACGTCGGGGTTCAGCTGCAGGGAGAGACACGGCACTCAGCACCCCCCACCCGCGGGGCCGAGCGGCCTGGCAGCGGGGCCGGTGCCGCTGGGCCCCACCGGGCCTCACCGGCCCTGAGGCGCGGCGGGCGTGGGGGCGGAGCTGGCCGGGGCTCCCGATCCCCCGATCGCCCCGATCCCGCGGGGTGCGCAGGGACACTCACGTCGCGGAACTGGACCTTGCCCAGCTCGCCCAGCTCGCTGACACAGCAGTACGCGGCCTCGGACTGCAGAAAGAGCTGGGCCAGGGTCATCTCCTCGCTGCGGAACAGCTCCCCCATGGCGGCGCCGCTCCCGCCGCGGCCTCTGCGGAGAAGAGCCGTGACAACCGGGCCGGGGGCATGGACCGAGGCCTCCCCGCCTCCGCCGCCCCGTCACTGCCCGGCTGCAGCTGGACTCCACCTCGGCCTGGCCCAGCCCGGCACGGCACGGCGGTCCCCATCCCATCCAGTGCCGATCGCATCCAGATCCGTTCCGTTCCCCCCATTACCTGCCGCCGCCGCCGCCGCCGCCGCCGCCTGACCCGGGCCGGCTCCCGTCCGCGCCCTCACGGTCCGCGCGGGGCGGTGTCACGCGCACGTCTCCTGGCGACAGCGCGCGGCCCCGCCCCGGAAGTGATGATAGGGGCGGGTCCGCATGCCGACTCGGTGACGTCACGTGCCGCGTGGTGATGCAATGGTGACGTCACGCAGAGCGTGTCCTAGACGCGAGCTCGCGGCTTGTCCCCGCCGGTCCGGCCCGGTCTCGGTGCGGCCCGTGTGTGGCCGGGGCAGTGACATCCATGGCACAGTGAGTGAGGAGCAGCCCGAGATCCAGCCGCTGTTCGCACCGGGCGAGATCGACTCCAAACTGAGGCTCCAGAGGGGAGGCTGCAAATTCCCACCCACTGGCTGTTCCTGGTGTGTCTCCGCAGCAGAGAAGGGACTGAAGTGGAGTTAATCTAAACACAGATAATTACTCCTGGCATCCGGCTTGGGACAGTTGCTGTGGGCATAGAGGCACCCAGTGGGGCACTTCATCTCATTGAGCCCCAGGAACAGATGTCAATCCCCGTCCTGTTGGTTTATCTGGTTCTACCCACACTGACCCGCTCAGCCAATTTTTTTAAATTATTCTCAAATGGAGACCCAAAGGCAGAGAGATGCACTGGAGTCACACGTGGAATGGATGACAGGTCCACAAGGAGCATCCTGTCCTGTACTTGAATCCCTACACAGTTACCTGTGGAAGCCCACCCTGGAGTAGGTAACCCCAGGGACAAACAGCTCTGGGGCCTTGGCCTGGCTGCCTACAGAGAGGGTTCTTTTCATGGAACTCTCAGCAGCAGCAAACACTGGAAATTAATGCTCTGGAAAAAGGTCCCTCCAGGAAAACACAGTGTTACAGAATGCAGCCTGTTTTCACTATGGCACAGGGTACAATTCTGTGATTCCAGAGCCACCAGGCCCAGGTCAATGGGGAGTGAGTGGTCACAGGGCAGGGACATGGCAGAGAAAGTGCTGACTGCTGCGAGCATTGTGAATGAACAATGTTCCATCTGCACCCGTGGGATGTCCGGGTTCCCCAGCGTGTAGTTGGGATGGATCATTTCTCCCCGTCTGCCCTGAGGCAGCTCAGCTGGATGGAGCCCAGGGCTCTGGGGCATTCCTGGTATTTGCCAGCCAGTGGCAAAGGCCGAGAGCAGACTTGGCCTGGCAGGAGGTAGGAGGTGCTGAAGATGAATAACTGTTTTCAAAGCTACAGAATGAGGGAAACTGCCACCTTCCCAGTGTGCCCACAGCCTTCCCAAGTGCCCCCAGGCTGGCAGCAAAGCCCAGGCCAACGAAGGCTCTGTGGCAGCTCTGTCCATGGGAGCTTGGTTCCCTCTGGCTGAGCCAGCTCCAGAAACAGCGAAGGGTCTGGCCCAGGGTCACTCCCAAGATCTGAATTTTCCTTCTCCACATTCCTGGCATGTTCCCGCTGGGTTGTTGCAGTCTGTGGTGGCCCCTCCCACGTGTCTCCCTGTTTTGACTCAATTAGGGGTTTTACCACTAAATCCACAAGTAACCCACTGTATTTGGTCTTGTTTACAAGCACAGTTTTGTGCAGTGTACACTGCACCATGTCCCGCATCTAAAGTCTGATGACGGGATCTGTAGAAGGCTCAAGGATTGCGGGGCTGGGAGAGCTCCTTTAGGGGGAGTGCTCAGCTGCCTCACTTCAGGAGTGAGTTATCCTTCTCTGTGTTAAATCTGTGTGGACATGTTGCACCCTGCATGTTCTATGTGTGCCTGTTGTACATTGACATACATGGGAAGGGGCATTCTTGAGATACAGATGTTTCCATGCTGTAACTACTGAATTGAAATTGTAGCATTTCTTTAAAATATTGAAAATCAGGCTCTCATAGCCCTGGGGGAAAAAAAAAAAGCCCAAAGAAACCAAAGTTAAGTATTGGCAAAAGATCTGAACTTCCAGCTGAACTTTCAGTGTGTGCAGTTGTTTAAACCAGCCTTCAATGCACACAGCTGTGCCCAGATGGGGCTGCTTGCTTCCCACTTTCTTCCCAGCAGCTTCCCGAGTCGTTTACTAAAGGATTTTGTTTTTTCCTCCCGTTACCTACTGTGCCTTTAGACTGAGGGTAAAGAAGGGGCCGCTGCAGTTCCAGAGCTTTGCATTCCTGGCCGAGCTGTGCTTGTGTTTGCATGCAGAGCCATCGCCTCCCCTCCAACTATTTTAATCATTTCAAAAGGGTGGGTCAGCAGGCATTTGGCAGCGGCTCCTTTTCTATAGCTGAGGTGGAGTCAGCCAATGACCTGCAAGCCTGGAAAATTTTGCAGGGCAGTTCCACTGGACGGCTGTGCGGAGCTGTGCCATTTGAATTTCAGCACAGACACTCACTCACTGCGCTCCCCATTCCTGGCGTGTCTCCCAGTGCGGAGTTTAGCTGAGGCTCGGGCTCAGTTTTCCCTGCTCTCTCCCTGCAGTGACAGCTTCTCCGGGCTCCGTGAGCCAGGACTCCCGAGCGACCATGGAGGACACCACCTTGCAAATCATCGAGCCACCCACTGTTTCTGAGACCTCAGAGGAACAAGTGCCTGAGGAACCCATCAAATCAGACCAGATCAACGGTGTGATGGTGCTGACCCTTCTGGACAAGATCATCGGAGCAGTGGATCAGATCCAGCTGACCCAAACACAGCTGGAGGAGAGACAGCAAGAGATGGATAGCGCAGTGACCAGCATCCAGGGAGAGCTGACCAAGCTGACCAAGGCACACACCACCACCAGCAACACTGTCAACAAAATGCTGGAGAAGGTGCGCAAGGTGAGCGTCAACGTGAAAACAGTGCGGCAGAACTTGGAGAAGCAAGCCGGGCAGATCAAGAAGCTGGAGGCCAACGAAGCGGAGCTCCTGAAACGCAGAAACTTCAAAGTCATGATTTACCAGGTAAGGAACTGTTTCACGATATCCTTACATCCTGTTAGTGGGTGTTTTCTTTGCCGAGGGTCCTGTCACACTGCATGTTCGGTCCAGCCCTCTCCCAGACTCCCCAGATTGTCCAGCAGTCCAAACTGAGGCGGCTCCCCCGTCATTCTCTCTTGTGGTTTAACATTTTCCGTGTGTCGTAAGGCAAAGTTTGACAGAGTTGTCCCATTTAACAGGAATTTTAATGCAGATAGGGAACGAGGCCTTAAGAACTCACTGCAATGGGCCAGAAGTATTAAAATAACCCGATTTTACTGCTTAGTCCAACAAAGAGTGCTCTGGGATCTGGAAAGGGGTGTTGCAAATCCATCTGCCAACGTCTCTTCTACCAAGAGACACCATGTGTATGGCTACGTGGAGACCGATAATATTTCAGATTTGTGACATGCATCTGGTAACAAGTGACAGTAACCCCGGCCTCGGGGTTAATCTGTCCAGCCAGGGCAGATAGAGCTGTCAGAGAAAATCCAGCCCAGCCCCCTGAGCTTGGCAGTGCTCGGGGCAGCCTTTGCTGTGGGCTTGTACAATTCCCACCTTCTTTCTTCCGCATCCTGCAAGCCTTGAGCCTTCTTGTTGTTTGGTCTCAATAACAGCTTTGGTTTGCTTGATGTTCACCCCCTGCACTAAGTGTTGGAGTTTTCATTTAACGTTAAACAAGGAGAGAGAGAGGAACAGGGTTCTGTCAGGTTTCCTGCCCGGAGTTAGTTTTCCGCATCAGAGCAAACTCTTCTGTTGGGCCATGGGAGAAAAGTGAGCGAAACAGTTAATGCTACAGTTGGAAGCCTCTGGGTTAATAATAGCCAGCGCCAGGGACAAATGGAGAAGCTTCGAGTGCTGATCATGGGAAGAGAGAGAAGAAAAGCGGAATAAAAGGGAGAATGGCCCTTACTGTGAGGTTTGAGGGCGAGTGGCTCATGACAGGCTCAGGGATCAGATACGTACAGGGCCTGTGGGACTCCTTGCTTTGGAGTCTGAGCATTTGTAGTTTATCACAGCTGAAAGTCTGAAATACTTGAGCACGTTCAGATAATACAGGAAACAAACAGTTATAGACAGTTTATAATATGTGTATGTATGTATTGCAAGCTCTTTGTATCAACCTGTGCATGGAAAAGTGAAATAGAAGCAACAACCATTGCAAAATGAGTGGAGTGAAGGGAATTGTTTAAACATAACATTCCATGTCAGTTACGGAAATAGGTAGGAAGTTGGCAAGGTTCAGTGTCCTTGGGAAGCATCCCAAACATCTGCAGGTTAGTGTTTCATGAGCAGTTTGTGTTGGTTTGCTGTGGCTTACTGATACTGAGCAGAGTTTCTCTTCGAAAATTAAAAAGCAATCCTGCTTCTAAAGGGCTTGGGGCCTGCCCTTGCTGCTGTGGTGAGGACAGAGAAGCCTTGGAGAGAGTTGTTTGGCCAGGGACTGTGCCAGGGACTTGGGGAATCACGGAGGTATTAGGGGAAGAAGTTATTTCGAATTTGGAATAATTTCCCAGCATGGAATTTAGTGTGATTTGAATGAGAGGCCACAGAGCACAAGTAAAGAATCCTAGAGGTTTGTACCATGTGAAATGGAGCTGTTTGTGCCCTCATGGACATCCTGGCACTTCGAGGGGAGCCAGAGCAGACCTGGCTGCAGCAAGAAAGCATCCAGCCGCTGGGGTCCACCCTGGGTGCTAACTGAGAAATTCACTGTGCTTTTCTAATGGTGTCTGTAATTAAAACCAAATAATTACAAAATAACTCTCATCTAATTCAGTGGCTCAATTCTCAGACACCCCCCCCACCTACCAAAGTGTCTGTCGGGTACATTACTGGACTGGTCATGTAATTAATTCTGCAGTGTTGAGCACATTATCGCTCCTCTCTGACTCAGGGAAAGCTGCTTTGCCAAACTCAGAGTGACTCCTATGTGTTTTCAGTTGCTGTGGCAAAAAGTCCAAAGATTTATTAGTCTTTTCTTTTGGAGGACAAAAGATAAATTCGTCCTAAGAGACGTAAAATATTCCATAATCCCAGTGGTGACTGTTTTCAGGTGAGGGAGCTGAGCAGAGCAGAAGTCGAGCCCTGTAAGTTTCAATATTGCACAGTTCTGCAGTTGGAAGAAATAAAAGAGGTAAAGATAAATGAGCTTTTTGCTGGTTATTGATGTTTGATTATTCTCTCAGCATTGAGTCCAGAGGCTTCAGCAATTGTGAAGGGATTATTTCAGGAGTGCAAATAAGATCTTTTGCACCTTCGAGGGGAAGTCAGACTGCCTGTTGAGAATTGTGTTTTGCTTGCTGTAGATTAGGAGGGAATGAAAACCAAATTTTATTCAGGGAAAGCCTGACCTGTGGGATGATCCTAAACACATCTGCTGGGGTAGTTTCAAAATTTGGGGGAGAAAGTGCAGGGATATCACTCCCACGTCCTGGCTAAGGGGAGGTGTTGAGCAGAACATTTACCAATGTCACTCAGTCCTGTCCATGCTTGTGTTTTCTCACTTGCTTACCCTCTTTGAGCTGATTTTGCCAGGAGCTGGTCTGAGTTCTACAGAGTTAAGAGTTTTTGTACAGACTTAATGTAGGGAATTAGATAAATTCTTGAGAATAAAATTTGAAAACAATCATGCCCCTCCAAATTGCCCTATCTTTCTCTTTTGAAAACTTGCCGAGCCAAAGCAGAGGTGACAGCTTTGACAGGCCACTGTGTATGCTGATGTTCACTGCAGAACTTACCTTCCTAAAAAGTCTGACATCAGTGAGTGCCTGCACTGCTCAGCAGCCCCTGGGAACAGAGCTCAGAGCTTCCTTTGTGCCTCAGGTCCAGGCTCCTGCCTTTCAGAGAAATCAGGATTCCAAAACTTTGGTGAGAGTGGTTGCTAATAAAAACAAACTAAAGTGACTTCATCCCAAATCTCCTGGTTTTAGGATCCTGAATCTGGGGGTGGTTACTGCAGTTCATGGTTAAATAATGGATGTCCTGTGCAAGCAGCTACTGCTCTGAAACCAGACTTTGTGCCGTGTTCAGCTGGAGAGTGGCACGTGGCAGTTTATGTAAGCTTGGCATTTTCCTCCAAACAGTTTTTGACAATTATTCCTGAAAATGTCAAAAGCTGATTTTCTTACAACCGGACAAACCCTTGCAGCACTCTGCTCACACACAAGAGTATTGAATTTCTAAAGTGTGCTGGTCCTTTATTTTGAGGCTCGTGTGGGTGCCAAGCTCTGGGAACTCTGGCTTAGGATGTGCAGCATTTTTGTTGGGAAGAGCAGCCTTTGTCTGCTCAGAGGGGTGTGAGTGAGTGCTCCTCACACTGTCCAATTCGGAGACTCCAGTGGGGGTCATCTGCTCTTTGGGGGCTCCGGTGGCTGCTGTGAGCTGTGTGAGATGTGAGTTTCCATGGGAAGGGCTGTGCAGTTGGGAAAGCAGGGTGGGACCTGGACCCCAGCCATGCAGTGTGGGGTGGGTAGGGCTGGGCAAGGAAATATAAATAGCCCAGCCTGGCTTTGTGCTCGCGTGGGCCTTATACGGATGGGAGCAGCAAGACTGTACATCGTGAGAAGGAGGGGTGGATTTCAAACCCACGCATTAATGTGACAGATTCAGAGGCCAGACCTGAACTGCCTCGGTTTTGGGTCTGTGCTCCTCAAAACAGAGTGTGGAAAAGGACATGAGCTCAGGGGGCTGAGGAGAAGCACGGGGCAGGGAGCCCAGGACATACAAACCTATTGCCCGGGGCTGCAGCTTTTCTCCACTGCTCAAACAGAACGGCAGCTGCCCTGAGCTATGGTTTTGTTTTAAATTAATCATTCAGAAACAAAACTATGATGAGTTTAATGGCAATGGAGCATTGACAAGAGCCAGCAAGATCCACAGGCCTGAGGGACAGCCTGGGTGGGTGACGTGCCTGCAGTTCAGTGGAGCTTGCCTAGTTACCAGCATTAAAAAGTAAATAGGAATTTCCAAAGCAATTTGGATGACAGCACTGGCATAGGCACAGGCACCAGATACCCACAGGGTGCTTTTCCTGCAAGACCAGCTGGCTCCGTGTGGCTGAGAACTCTCTGTGCTGGAACATCCATCCCTCTTCCCAGTGGGTCGCTGCAGGGATTTGCATTGCAGCAGCCACTGTATTTATTTTCTGATAACATTTTAAAAGAAAAAGCTGTTTTCACTTTAACTGAGAATCCAGTCTAAAGCAGCTCATGTCTGTGCTCCTTCCATTGCAGGGGCACCACGTGAACATCCCAATGTAAAAAAATCTCACATATTCTCTGCATATTACAGACTTATAAGAGGCTCAAGATAATAACTCAGAGGAGACTGAGCCTTAAAAAAAAGTCAGGATGTTAATAGCTCTGACTTCCAGGATTTTTCTTAGTACAGATTACCAGTCTAGTAGTAGACAACTCTGGAGCATGGATTTCTCTGTTGCAGTCTGGAATCAACTGCATTAATATTTCATTGCTCAGCTATTATTTATAAGCAGTTGGTGCCAGAACTGTTTGCTTTGCTGGAATCCTTTCACCATTATAGTTACAGACTGAGCTGTGCAGCCATAAATTGTCTCAGAGCAAAGGGCCAGAGGCTGCCCAGCCATTGGGATGGGGTTAGACTGGACAAATAGTGGCTCATGAAAACAAATCCAAGGTAATATCCCTCCTGATCACATATTCCTCCCTCAGGCCTCTCATGTGCACAGCAATGACTCATAAACTGTTCAGCAACAGACTTAGCCCTCTTTTATCCCATTTGGGATTGTCCTCTTCATTCTGCACGATCTCCTACAACTTACAGAGCACCTGAAGAATTGTGGGTCCACTGTCCAGCTGCGAGATAGACAAAGAGCAGAAACAAAATGTTCAGTGTCAGTAAAGGAAAATCAAATATTTAGAATAAAAAGCCTCAGGATGTTTAGTCTCCAGCTTTATGGGAGGATGCAAATGTCAGTGTCTGCAAATCATCTGTAATGCAAACCCCATCTATGCTGCTTTGCTGCTCAGGAGCAGCTCCGGAGTCATCAATCAGCTCAGACAGATTTATCTGGGAGGAGTAGATCTGAGAGCAAAGCCAGTGGTACAAACAGACTGATAATGGCATCAAAACTTTCTAATGCTGTCAGAGGGGGGGAAAGCACCTTTTCACTCTCGATCTATTTACTTCTCTGTTTCCTACAGCCCTGTCTCTCCTCTGACTCACTATAGGCAAAAACATTTTTCCAAGCACAGCCTCCTCCTCTCCCCACCCTCTCTCCCTTCCTTTGCACCAGCTCTGGTGCCTGTATCAGGCTGTTGTTTCTCACAGCTGATGAAGCAGATCCAGCTTTTCAGACACAGGGTAACTGGATGTGCCTGATAGGAAGGAGTGCCAAGCAGATTGCACAACACCCGGAATTTCAGAGGGTGGTAGGATTCTGCTAGTCAAGGAGATTCTACTTGAGAGTGAACTACTTATCGCTCTAACATTTACCTAATCCCAACCTGATTTGCTTTCTCCCCTCATATTTTAGGTCTTTTTCTCTCAGCAGTATTCCTTGGTGACTTCCTAGTGCTGGACTCAAATCTCATCTCTAAGGCTTGAGGCTTCTCTTTTCATGAACCTCTTGGCACTATTAGAGACAAACTTTGTCCAACCCTTGGAACCCAGAGTCAAGGCCATGCATGACTTTGCTGTGTCACTGGGTGCAGAGATCTGGGAGCTGCTGGGAATTATTCGGTGCTGGTTTAGGGTAAGGTCAGTACGTGACAAAACCAGCAGATAGAGTTCTGGAGTTGCACCCGGCTGTTTCAATCTCTGCAGCCTCTGCACTTGAATTAATAAACACAGGGCTTTCAAATCACTACACTTTTTTCATGAGCTACACCACAGCAAAGGGAGACAGGCGACACTGAATCACTCTGATGGTGAGCAGAGTTTAGCCTGTGACAGTGTCATTGTGAATTTGCCTGAACCCACAGAAGGGATCCTGCATCTCCTGGGACCTTCTGAATCAGAGACGGACACTCTTCCATCTCATAGACCTTTGCTAACTCCCTTTTCTGTCAAATTCTGCTTCTGCTTCTCCCTTTACTAAAATGTACCCCTGTGCCTTTTCTCTCTGCCTGTTCTTGTGCTAACCCGGATCACTGTTGGCGTGTTCCCAATCAGATTCCTGGCAGGAACAGGTAAGTGTTTCCATTGTGCTTCCTTTCCCCGGCCATTGAAATGCAGTTTTCCTCATCTTAGCCCGAGAAGATCCCGCGCGTGTGCCTTGAGCCTTCGCCAGGGACTGCCCTCTGAGCCCACCCCGTGGAGACAGGCCCAGGGCAGCAGAAGACATGCGAGGAGGCAGCAGTTTAGGGCCTCGTCAGCGGCACCCCCTGAAGATCATTCTGAACCTCTTCTGAAGCTCTGGGAGCTGCTGATTCCTAGCCTTTGCCTCTTGCCTGCTTGGGGCTGCCTCAGGCTCTCAGACCTGCAAGGCTGATCCTGCTGCTGACTAATGCGCTTGCTGCATGAGCGTGGGTGTGAGGAGCTGGGATTTTCCCTCAGGCGATCTGAGAGGGAGGAGTTGCTGTGTGACTTGCATGAAGGGTGAGTGGCCAGGGGCAGTTGGCTCTGCTGGGCTCTAACTGGGCAAATCCCACTTGTTCACTCAGCCGCTGTTTCTCCCTCTGAAACAGCCCCGGAATACCCACCTCCTCAGGCTTCTTGTGAGCATTAGTTTGTGATTGTGAAATGGTTTGAAGTTGTTGTTTTAAACAGGTAGAAGACACGCAGAGAGCACAAACTGCGACATAAACTTCCAGTGCCTCAGGCAGGCCCTGTAGCATCTCCCATTTCTGTCTGGCCATAGCCTCTGGAGCTGCTTGCTCGGAGCCAGGCCCTGCACACACTTTAGTTTAACTGCTGTTCATATCACATTTAGGCCACGGAGGCCACAGTGGCCTATTGCCTTCCTGTCATTGTGCAGCTACTGGAGAAAATGCCCCAAGCTCCAGCTGCCCAGCAGCATGCGCTGCACTGTCCAGTGGGAATGGCCACCTGGTTGGACAGGACTATTCCAAGAGCCAGGTGAGGGTGAACTCAGCCCAGGAACTGGGGTCTCTGGGCAAAGCTGCCGGGGAAAACTTCTCCTTTCCAAGGAGAGTCAGACATAAAAAAATGCCATTTTTGTGGTCTATTTAAAAAAAAAAAAATCTAGCAATCTAGCAATTTCAGTCCCCACAGAAAGGGTCTGTTCCACCAAGGCACCAGAGAGGGAAGCACAGCCTCCTCTGTGCAGGACATCTGGACACCCCAGAGCCCTGCTAGGTTTGGGGTGCTTCTCAGGCGTGCTGCTGTTATTCAGGAATAGCTGAATTCTCCTTCCCATGACACTGCTGGAAGGTCAGCACAGAACAGCCTCCTCTGAGGCCTGGCAGAGCAGAGCAGTTATCATGGCAACGGGAGAGAAGAACTTGTTCTCTTCTGGCACGGCTTGATCTGACCTGGAGGGCTGTTTGCTGCCCGAGCTCCTAATCCTCCCCCGGGCACTCAGGCCAGGGCTGGGCTGTGCTGCCCAGGGTGGACAGAGGGAGAGCTGGGGCACAGGAGGGGCTGTGGGCTCCAGCTCACCCATCATTGGGATCAGCCCAGTTTGGTCATAGTGGAGCCTGGGAATGTGAGCTGGTTGTTGACTGCACGTTATGGCTGCAAATGTCAACCAAACTCACTGTTTGTGCTATTGCAGTTGTGTAAAAATAACGGAGTGAAATGAATTGCAGATGTGATTTGCATGTGCATGTGAGAACCTTCCATTAAACGGTCCAACTGGAGATTGGAGTGGCTGGGAGTGCTGGGACTCCATTTCTTACACACTGACTGGGAATGCAGTTCAGCTCTGCGTCTCCTTGGCCTTTTATACGCCAGGGGAAGTGTTTACGTGTGTTGTAGCAACCAGGCGGGTGTCCATGGCCGTGGGCTGCGGGTGACTCACTGCCAGGGAACTCGAAAACAATGTCAGATAAAAGCCCACTCAGGGGAGCTGGGAAGAGGCTGCTGTGGATCCAACAGTTCGGAATTGTTTGAAGTAGGAGGACACAGAGCAGCTGGCAGCCAGCTGCCTTTGGGGCTGGCTGTGGGCACTGGGGCCCCTCTGGGTGCCCACAAAGTCCACAGATGGACCAGCCTGGTGCCAGGGAGCTTCCCAAAGCACACATCTTCCCGGGAGGTCTGTGCTGCAGGGACAACACACACTCCCTCTGCTGCTGAGTGCAGCTTTGCAGGGCCAGAGTTTGCTGCTGGTGGTACCAAAATCTTCTCAAAATGTTGTTTACCCACTGTCCTTGTGCCAGCTGGATCCAAGCTGAGAGGACAGAGCTGGTTTGCCTCTGCTGATTGGGAGCCAGGCTTTGAACACCCCAACAGGCAGGGATGCCAAGACCCAGGATTTTGGACTCGCCCACTTCAAGATCAGTGTTTTCCAAGTAAAAATAGAATGCCTGGTGTTAAAAATGTGGCTCAACTGGATGAGTCATGAGTGAAATGATGTGCAGAGAGCATAGTGCCTTGCTTGGAACAGGGATTTGTGCAGTAGCCACCCATGGACCCAGGATGATTCTTGATTGTTCTGGTCACGTCCCATTATCCTCCACTGCTGTGTCTGCAGGCATGTTCTGCCCACACCAGGCAGTTCCCCTTCCCCTCCCCGCTGGAGAAACCTCCCAGGCAGGGAGGAGTTTAGATGGCAGCTCCCATCTCTAAACTGAACATCAGCAATGCACATGCAAATCACAAAAGCCACTCTTCGTGGCATTTTGGCAGTGCCTGGGTGCAGGGAGGAGGTACATGCAAGGGATGCTTAGCAGAAGGTGCTCATCCCCATTAAGATGTACCAGAGCTGTGGATGTTCTCGCACCAGCTGTGCTGTGCTTGAGCCCACAGGAATGCTCCCTGAATGCAGGTGACCCCACAGCACACTGCTGAAAATCCTCCAGCTGTCCCCCCCGCTGGTTATCTACTGATCGGATCAGCAATCAGAGTGAGGAAGAGTGGGAGTGGGAAATGCAGGAATTATACCAGGCTTACAAGAGAGAGGCCGGGAGCAGGATGTGAAGGATTTCCCAAGCACAGCTGGAGAAAAGCTCTCAGAAACAGTCCCAAGGGCAGAGGCTGGGATCCTCACGTATGGGAAGGGCTGTGCTCCCTCTGTGCCTCTGGCTCTGATCCATGAGGTGTCTCCTGACAGAGGTGAGAGCAGAGCCATGAGCATTGCTGGGCTGGGGCTGGGCTGTGGGGATGGAACGGGGCTAGCAGAAGTGGTGAAGTGCCTTAGTGCAGCCGGTGGGATCACAGGGCAGCTGCTGCTCTCTGGGTGAAGTGCAGGAATAGGGAGAGCTGCAGGCACCCCAATAGAAGCTGCTGCTGCTATCCCATGTATCCACAGCTGCTGCTGGCCATGTCTTCATGGCTGTGAGGGAAGAGCTGCAGGATGCTGCTGAACATTGCTGGGAGCAATGCTAACACAGCCCACCCCACCACCTCAGAAAATTCAGTCAGGAGCTGGATCTACTGGTGTACCACGAGGAAAGATGGTTATTTATGTGACAGATGTGGAGTTTTTGAGGTGGTATTTCTTTCTGCAGACACATATTCTGGAGCTGACAAGGGACTGATAGGATCAGAGTTTGCAGGATATGGCCCATTTCCAGGGACAACAGTGCCAGGAGAGAGGGGGATGCCTTTGTTCTGGCTCATTGTGTTGCTGCAGAAGGAAGGAAGTGGCTGGAGTTCCTGATGTTCTGCTGGCTGGGCAGGGTCCTTGGGAGTTTCTGGGATTGCTCTGGCAGGTGTTGTTGTGGAGAACAGGATCCCTGCCTTCCCTGTGATGTGGGTTTGCCCTGGACTGACCTGGCCCTCTGGAGAGCATGTGTATTGTTTTCTGCTGAAGTGGCTCATCAAATGAAGAAAACATATGTTGGCCACTTCACCTTAATTTCCACAAAGTGTTTGGGACCTGACATGTGATCTGGAGGGCGAAGAGCTTCACGCAGCACTGCCCTCTGCTCTGAAGAAAACCCAGAATGAAACTTATGCTCCAGCAGGCTCTGTGTTTTCACCACAGACACTGCAGCCTGTGCCACCCTCACTGAGCCCAGTGCTCCATGGAGCTAGCTTGTCACTGCTTGCAAAGGTTTCTCCAGATGCCCTTGTGCTTCTAGAACTTCAGCTGGCCCAAGAAACAGCACCTGTGCTTGGGAAAAAATGAGAAAGCAGATGAGAGCATCTGGATTTCACCCAGGTGAAACTGTGCTGGAGTCACGTATACAATGAGTTGTGTCACTTCTTCAGGGGTGCAAGGGAAGACAGGGCTGGGGACAGTGCAGAGGGCCGACCACAGCAGCTGTGTCTGCAGGGAGGGCATCTCCTGCTTTTGTTCAGGGGCTCAGGCCAGAGCACAGTGTGGCAGTGACCTTGGTGAGGCAGGGCAGTGGCATGCAGTGGGACAGCGCTCAGGGTGCTGGTGTGCACACATGCCGTCCCTTCCGGTGCTGAGCAGGGACTGGGATGTTCTGTCCCGTGGAAGCAACAGGGACGCCCCTCCTCATGCTTGATGGAATCACCATCCCCAGTGTCCCGGCTCTTGGCACCTGTGCAGCTCATTTGCGCACAGCTGAAGTGGAGCAGTGGCGGCTGCTGTGACATGCAGAGCATGGGAGATGCCGCAGCAAAGTCACCCTCCTGGGTCACATGGCACCTCCCCAAGCCAGGGGCAGGCAAATCACTGACAGTGTTCTAGGGTTTGCCATGCACTTCAAGCACTCAGGGTATACCAGGCCTGCCACTTAATTTCCCTGGGCCTGGCTCCTGTCAGTGCAGGACTGGAATCCCATCCTTGCTCCATTCTTCTACTGCCCGCCCCAGGGCTCAGAATGGCACCTGGCCGTCCTGCTGCCCAGGCTCTTCTCCAAACCTCAGCCCAGCAGCTCCGCCTGCTGTGTGCCCATTCCACACGTTGCACTTTGGCTGCTGCTAGATTTCTGACAGCGCTGGTCCTGGCAGCTCCCACCTCTCCCACCCAGCTCTGT
Source organism: Lichenostomus cassidix (assembly GCF_008360975.1). Taxonomy (NCBI): domain Eukaryota; kingdom Metazoa; phylum Chordata; class Aves; order Passeriformes; family Meliphagidae; genus Lichenostomus; species Lichenostomus cassidix. The sequence continues at coordinate 2,773,790 of NC_139507.1, forward strand.
AGATTAGAACTGCTTGGGCAATAAAATTCCAAGCGTGGGCTGCAGCCCCGCAGCTGTGACGCTCCGTACAGTGATGGGCTATTTCCAGCCTGTCCCGGGAACAGAGAGGTGAATCACTGCAGCAGGGACGCATGCTATGTGCTGCTCAGATGAAAACCAATCCCACTCCAGACCTGTGCCCCTCTCCCGGCACATGCTTGTCCTCTGCCACTGGGATCAGAAACTTGGCTAGCTCAGGCTTGTGGAGAAGCTGAATGAATCTAGCCCTGTCCCAAGTAGAGCTGTGTAGCCTTGCAGACCAGGCTGTGTGAGTTGCGGCCACTGTCTCCACCATCTCCAGATATGGACTTGGGCAAATTCTCTAACTTATTCCCCAGCGGACAAATAGGAAAACCAGGGCAGCCTGCTGCATCCCAAGAGATGTCCCAGCCCCACATCTGGATCCTGAGGCCTTGGGAAAGTCTGAATGCAGACTGGGGGTGGCCAGGACAGCATGTGCATGCTGGTGGTGTGGCCTGACTCCCAGCTTCGGTTGTGCCTCTGCAGCCCTGTGCTGCACCCGGGGCCATGGCCAGACCCAGCCAGGCTGGAGACCTGAAGACCACCATCCTGCAGCCAGGGGCTGCAACGGCCAGGTCCTGGGATAAAGATGAAACTGGAGGGGACATGACTGTGACAGGGGCAGAGGAAGAAGGGAAAAGGCTCCAGTTTCAGTACTGGGCTACCTTTCCCGTACTTCTAGGGTCACAGATGAGTTTGGAGCCAGCCCAGAGTGAGCAGAGCTGGTGCCTGAGTCCTGATACAGGACAGTCCTAAGCAGATCCTCTTCACAATAACTTACCAGCTGCAGTAAGGGAGAATGAGCCCAGGCCTGAAGTACCTGGGTCTGTTTAGCTGGGTGGAGGCTGATGTCTCCGTGGCACTGAGGGAGGGAGGATGGGCTGGCTCCTGGGCTGCCTGTGTGTATGTGTGCGTGTGTGTGTGTGTGTGTGTGTGTGTCTCACTGGCTCCGCTCTGTGTCTTGCAGGATGAAGTGAAGCTCCCATCTAAACTGAGCATCAGCAAGTCCCTAAAGGAGGGTGAAAAGCTGGAGAAGGAAGGTGAGGGTGAGGAGGTGCCTGTAGGTGAGGACCATGCAGAGGAGGACCACATCCAGCTCTCCTCGGATGAGGAGGTGGAGATTGAGGAGATTATCGAAGAGTCACGGGCAGAACGCATCAAAAGGAGCGGCATGAAAAGGGTGGATGACTTTAAGAAGGCATTCTCAAAGGAGAAGATGGAAAAGACTAAGCTAAAGACCAAGGAAAACCTGGAGAAGACCCGCCACAACTTGGAGAAGACCCGCCACAACCTGGAGAAGAGGATGAACAAACTGGGCACTAAAATTGTGACTAACGAAAGGAGAGAGAAGATGAAGAGCTCTCGGGACAAACTGAGGAAGTCTTTCACCCCTGACCACACCATCTATGCCAGGTCCAAGACAGCCGTCTACAAAGTGCCACCCTTTACTTTCCATGTCAAGAAAATAAGAGAGGGTGAGGTGGAAGTGAAAGCCACAGAGCTGGTGGAGGTTGGTGGAGAGGAGGGAGAAAATTCAGATCTGATGCGTGGGGAGAGCCCCGAGATGCACACACTGCTGGAGATCACAGAAGAGACTGACGCGGTACTGGTGGACAAGAGTGACAGCGAGTAGGACAGGCTGCAGCACGCAAGGGTTGTGGACGACGGCTGAACACATTATCACTCACATTTTGAGCTCTCCCTGCCCTGGAGCCCTAGGGAAGTGTACACGATGCATCCTTCTTATCCTGCAGAGCCGACGCCAATCCCCTGCCTGCTTGTACAAGGTGTATTTTATATTTTAGTTTTAGCACACAAACATTAGGAACACGGAACTGTTTTTCTTACACTACTAAATCACCCTCAGAGACCATTCCTGCTGCAGCCTTCTTGCTCTACACCTGAAGATGGGCTTTGAGTGACAGGGCCCCAGCCTAGCTGGAGAGTGCTGATCCCAAGACAATGGCTGTACAGCTGAAAGTTCAAGAGTCCTCCATAAGAAAAACCTGGTATCAAGAAAGCTTCCTGAAAGTAGCCCCCCACCCACACCACCCGGCCCCCTGTGCCAGGCTGCACAGCTGCCCCCCAGTCAAGAAGACTCCCAGCACCCAAACTGGCTGCTCCTTCGGGGGACCAGAGGAACTGGGATGCAGCCAGTGCGTGGGAGGGAAGAGTTGAGCAAGTCCTGTTCATGGGCAGAGCATGGCAAAGCTGAGCTGGTGTGGTGCAGGTGGGGCTGCTCCTCTCTGCCCTCCCAAGGACCAGGTGACCTCTGCATGAAGCCACCCTGCAGCTGGGCCTGCCATGGGTGCCTTCAGGGTGTCACACAGCTGGGGTGTGCTGCTCCTCCCCACTGTGCCCCGGGGCCGTGGCAGGAACAGTGCAGACTGCACGCTTCCCTGCCTGGGTCCCGGATCTGGCTGTCAGAAATCCAGGGTCCATGGTGAGTCCTGGGAGCAGGGAGCAGCATGGAGGTGGGGTGCTGGATCTGCTCCCTCCACACCCACAGAGGTGGTGGCAGCAGGCAGTGAGGTCCATACTTGCTGCCCTGGGAGAGCGGAACACACAGGCAGTGATGCCGGAGGAGCCACCAAGGCTAGCAGCTTGTTTCCAGAGGGATATGGGATGCACTGCTGCCATGAGAGACTCTAGACCATCAGAGAGAGGCCCTGACACCTGTCCAGCACCAGACCTTGAGCATTCCTGAGTGTCTGCTCTCTGCAGGAGTCCTGGCACAGCTCAGGCTCATGCCCACGTCCTGTGCTTTCCTCCCTGTGTCCCTCTTTCTGCAGCTTCACTCCGTGCCCTGAGTGAAGCAGCTCGAAGGCAGCACACGGTGGCTTGGGGGCTCTGCCTGGCTCAGCCCTGCTTGGCTCTCACATACTCAGCCCAGCTGCAATCCCCAGCCCCGCATTCCCCATCCTGCTCCCCCAGCACGAGGCTGCTGCTGCTCACATAACCCAATATATAAACTCGCTTTTCCTTTAAGAATTATCTTCCTTCACATTGTCCAGTGCCTCCAGGCTGTCCCGGCCTCGGGGTCCTGCCGCAGCTTCCCTCCCCACAGAAGGTGTGACCGGCCGGTTCCGTGTGCCGGCTGCAGGCAGCCCTGAGACACCGCTGACCCCGAGGCTCCCGTGTGGGGAGGCACTGGGCCCTGGTTCGTGGCTGCCAGCGGGGCAGGTCGTTCCCAGCCCAGTGTGGCCCCCAGCCCGCAGGTCACCTGCCCTCACGGAGTCTCTTGCAGGCCCCCGGGCAGTTTTCACGCGGGTTTCCTCTGAGCGGCGGGGCCAGGGCAGCGGAAGCCCGGGTGATCCTGGCCTGTCCCTGGCTGTGCCCAGGCAGCAGCGCAGCAATAAAGTCTCTTTTGTAAACCACCAGCGTGCGGCCTGTCCTTGGCACCGGGTGTTGGGGAGGGGCTGCCACCCAAGGACCGACCACCACAGTTCTGCGTGGGGCTGACCCCAGAGCCCCACAGGGATCCATCCCCGCAGCCCTATGGGACTGAACCCCACAGCCCTAGGGGGGGCCGATCCTCACAGTCCTACGGGGATGATCCCCACATTCCCACAGGGATCGATCCCCACATTCCCACAGGGATCGATCCCCACAGCCCCACAGGGATCGATCCCCACATTCCCACAGGGGCCGATCCCCGTTTCCCCACGCGGGGGCGCTGCTCCCAGCATACCGCACGGGCCCGCCCCGGGAGGCGCGGCCCCTTTAAGAGGCTGCGGCGGCGGCGACCGCGTGACGTCACGGCGCTGCCCGGAACTCAGCCGGGTTTCCCGGACGGCTGTTCCCGGCAGTCGCACCCCGCCCCCCGGTCCCCTGCACCGCCTCTGCCCGGCGCAGCCCTGCGGCGGGAGGCGGTGCCATCCGGGAACAGCTTGGGGGGGCAGCCCCCTCCGGCTCGCGCCGTGACGCGCCGCGCGGTGCGCGAGCTGATTGGTTATCGGGGGCCGGCCGGGGCGGGGCCGCGGGAGCACAGAGTCACCATTGGCCGTGAATTGGTGACGTCACGGCGGGGTGGGGCCGGGCCGCAGCAGGTCCCGTCCCTCGGCGGAGCCGGACGCGATCGCCGCCGTCACCGGGAGCCGCCGCCCCGCCCGCCGGGACCGCCGGTGAGCGCGGGAGGCGCGCGGGCGCTGCTGGTCGCCGGGAGCCGGTGTTCCCGGGGCCGGTTTGGGGCCGGGGCGGGAGCGGGGCTGGCATAGCGGGGTAGCGCGGGGGGGGCCTGTTCCGGCTCCCCCGTCACTGGAGGCCCGAGCCCCGGTGCGTAGCGGGGCGGTCTGTGCGGTCCGCGTCGGTCTTCCCGGCCCGCACCGCACACTGCCCGGCACGGGCAGAGCCCGAGCCAGCTTCTCGGAGAGCGAAAAGCGTCGGGACCGGCAGGGCCAGAGGAGGTGCGGCCCGCCCGAGTCCAGCTGGAGTCGGGCCGAGGCTGACCCGCCGTGGCTTCGGGGTTCCGGTGCGGAACGGGGCAGAGGCTGGTGCGGCTGGTCCCAGCGCTGGTAGCGTTGTGCTGGTGGCAGGACTCAGAAGCAGGGCTGGAAGACCCGGCTGAGATCAGTGGAGCTGCGAGCTCAGGGCTGTCACATGCCTCTTGGACTACAGCAGCAGCTCGGGACCTCCTGCCTGCACCGAGCCTTGCTTTGGTCGCTGTCCCTGTGGGTGCGTGATGTGACGGATGGTGGCCGAGCAGAGCAGTGGGGTTCTGCAGCTCGGGAGAACGAGCCGCCCGAGAGCTCTGCGGGGGCTGACAGTGCTGCCCACTGCTCCTGCCCCCCCGGGCTCCCGGCACTGCGCTGCCCGGGTGTGGGTGGCTCCTGTCCCATGGACCATGGGACACCCCTGCGTTCCTGTCAGAGGGACACAGCCACGGAACTGGCACTGCGGGGGGATCTGGGATGGTGGGCGGCCCTGGGCCCACTCCATCTGCACCTGCAGGGACTGGCCCTGCCTGTTGTGCACATCGGGGAGTAGACCCTGCTTCCATCCTGAAGGTGATTGCTGTCACTGTCACTCCCCTGGCTGACTCCCCCAGTCTTCTGCTTCCTGTGGATCTGTTTGAGCCGCTGGAGCAGTGGTGATAGAGAACAGGAGGGGTGTGGGCTGGGTGTCCCCTGCCCCTCGGTAGGTGGTGACAGTGTCACTCGCAGCTCCTACAGTGGGAGTTCTGCTGGGATGGAGCTTGGAGAGCTGTGATGAGGAACAGCCTGCCGTTCCTCATCATGTGGGGTGATTGGGGAACTCATGCTGTGGCTGTGAGATTGCCCAGAGCCATCTCCCCCCTCCTGCTGCAAATCTCTGCATCACTGTTTCCCTCCTCCAAGGCTGGCTTTGAAATCACTCCAGAGAAGCAGAGCCAAATTCTTCTGACAGCCTTTCCAAACTGGCTCTTATGCTGCCAGAACAATTGGCTGCTGTGTCAAACAGTTTTCCATTGGGCTGTTGATGGTTGGGTGGAAGAGGGGGCAGCGAGGTGCCTGGTGCAAAGTGCCTGATGCGGGGATTCTGTGAAGTGTTGTTGATGGCATCTCTCATGACCCTGTGATGACACCTTGATGATGTCTCTGCAATGCTATTGGTGACTAAGCTTCATCCTACTCATGTCACTGCAGGGTACATGGAGTCCCAGGGTCCTTCCAAGGCCCTTTCCAGTGACACCCCCATACATGTTGTCCTAGGGCTTGTTGATTGTTGTGGGGGCACATGTGAAGGGTATTCCCTGGTGTGTCCAAGAGACGAGAAGGCAGACAGAAAGCAGTTGCAGGGTTGCTTCCAGGGCACTCCTGTTTTGAGTGAGGTGGTTAGAGTGTGCAGAGCTGTCCCAGGCTGCCAGTGACACTGCGCAGTTGGGCACGACTCTTGTGCTCTGCCCTTGCAGGGAGATAAAGAAAGATGAACTTTAGCTCTTGAGCTACTTTTAGCAGCTCTGCTCTGAGCTCTGGACAGCACGTTTACCCCCGAGCTTGCATCATGCTGGCCATGTTGGCTGCTCTCTGGCTCCATTCCAGAGACAGAGGAGAGGCAAACCGCAGAGATGGGCAAGCCCGGCAGAATTGGAAAGGTTCAAGTCTTGGATCTTTCACCCAGGCAGGGGATGCCTCCCATCGGTGGGGCTGACCAGGCAGAGGCTCTTGTGTGGGGTTTCAGGGCTGGCAGGGTCAGAATTTCCCTGATACTGGGGCCAGCTACAGTAAGGAGTTTTAGGGACCCTTTTCCTCTAGGAATGTCAGTGCTGGCTTGTGTGGATGCCAGGAGGAGCTGGAGTTAGTGCTCCAAGCTGGTTTGTCCTGCAGCTTTTTGTGGCAGTGGGAAGTGGCTGATTCCTGTCCAAGTGCTGCTGCTGCTGCATGGCAGCCTGGGAACTTTGCACTTGGCCCTTTGGTGCTCTCAGACTGGGGCTCCAGCACTGCCCTGGAATACCGAGACTGTGGCTTCCAGGTGGAATATCTGCTTGGATCATGGGTCTGGATGTGGCTTCTGGTTCAGTTTCTGCAGCCTGAGAAGAAGGTCCGCCTGTGAGCCACTTGGCACTGGGCACTGCAGGGGCTGCCCAGGTAACTGCCTCTTGTGCCATGGTGCTGCAGCACCGTCCTTGGCTCAGGGCTGGAAACACGGCCCTGGCAGGAGCTGGGCTGGGGCAGCAGCTGCTGCTGTTTCCGGAGGGGCTGGTGCAGCCTCCCCTCCTCCCCCCCGTTCATGGTGCAATAGGAAGCGAGGTGGCTGAGCTCACCATCCAGGCAGGGCACTCCCTGCGGGGCTGGTGGGCTTTCACTCTTGCCTGGCCTGTGCATTTGTTGGGTTTTCCCTGCAGCAGCAGCACCACTCTTGCTAAAGAACTGAGTGGAAGGGCTGGAGCCCTGCAGCTGCTGGGGCAAAGAGAGTGTTCCTCGAGCTGCTGCAGCTGAGAACTGGCCACAAAGAACTAAACACATTGTGGAATGGGGACTCTGCTGTGCTGCTCCACACACAGCCCTGGCCTATGGCTCACAGCCCAGCCGTTGGTCTGCAGCATCACAGAGGTTCTGTCACATCAGCCAGGTCTGACTCCAGGGCTCAAGGAGTCTGTCGTCTGCAGGACCTTGCGCAGCCACCATCTCTCTCCTTGTCTGTTCACTTGTTCCTCCATTGAAAGCAGGTTTGGTTCACGTGGACTTCCCTGAGGATTGCACCAGAGGGTTGTGGTTCAAGGTTAATGTCCTGTGGAGGCTGCTCCTGCCTTTGGGGCTGTTCAGGGCTGTAAAGTTCTAAAAATCTCTCTAACGCCCAAGTCAGTGCCAATGTCTGTCCCCTCCCTGTGTCTCAGCCCACAAAGGATGTTCTCCCTTTCTTTCCTCACACCAAGACAAATGGGAAAAGAGTCCCTTGGGAGAGCAGGATGTGCAGTGATGCTACATTGCTCAGCACAGGGATGTTTGGGAAAAGCAAACCACTTTCTGCAGGGAAGTGACTACTGATGTCACGTGGAGCTCTATCTTCATTTGCCAGCACAGCTGGAGTCCCCTTGTTAGCGTCAGTTTGATTTCCATTGATACAAGTCATGAACTTGAAAATTGCTCCTTCCTTGTTTCTGTAGTTTCCCGGTAGTCTCCGCCTTCCCCACTTACTGTAAGCTCCACAGTCACTTTCCTGGCTCCCGGCAGGGCCAACCAGGAGTGCCTGCAAGACCAAATTAAAGCCTCCTTCCTACCTGTTGCTAGTGACCTGCCTGCCCGTGCTAGCTGTCCTGGAGCACTGTGCCCTGGGCTCGTGCCCTGGCTGTCTCTGGTGCTGGCCACCTCAGCCCTTCTCAGAGGGGTGCAGTGGTCACAGCTGGGTCCTGGCAGGAGGGAGCCAGAAGCCCCTGGGAGCCAGCTCTGAGCTAAGCGTGTGCCCATCCCAGCAGGTCTCCGGAGCCGGCCAGGATGGCGCAGTGGAACCAGCTACAGCAGCTCGACACACGCTACCTGGAGCAGCTCCACCAGCTGTACAGTGACAGCTTCCCCATGGAACTCCGGCAGTTCCTGGCACCATGGATTGAAAGCCAGGACTGGTAAGGCCTTGTGAAATGGCAGTGAGGGAACTTTGCTTGGAAAACCCAGCACAGGGGCCTTAGTGGGCTGGAGGAGCTTTGTCTCTTTGCCTGGGTCCCTGGTGTGGTGGGACTGGCCTTCCTTCTTGGGGTTCGTGTGGCATCAAGAGAAGCAGGGCTATGTATGGAGTGCGACTCTGGTGCTGTTTGACCCCAGACCAAGAGAAGAGGCAGCTCTGAAGCTGGGGGATGTCCCCGTCCGGGGCTGGCTAACACTGACCTCTGTTGTAAATGGGGCTGACACAGAGCACTGATCTCTGGATCCCATCCGTGAGCCTGTGGGACATGCTCACAGACATGAGGTGCTGGTGTGCACTGCCTGCCTGCTACATGGCCAGACTGCAAGCCTGAGTCCACAACTTCTATCACCCAGTCACTTCGGGAGCAAGGGTTTGGTTTGTTGATGTGAAGTGAGTCAGGCCTGCACTGGCCCTTGCTGTGGTGGAGGTTAGGGTGGCTGGTAGATTGTGGAGTCAACCATCCCTGGAGATGTCCAAAGAATGACTGGACATGGCACTCTGTGCTCTGGTCTACGTGACAAGATGGTGATTGGTCACAGGTTGGACTCAGTCTTAGAGGTCTTTTCCAACCTGAATGATTTTGTGGTTCTGTAAGTTGCACAGGGGATGGTGGGCATGAGCAGAGCCCCCTTGCATGGTCCCCTGCTTTGCCCCTTGGCCTGTGCCAGGCACCCAGGGCTCTCCCTCTCTGGCACAGGGCATATGCTGCCAGCAAGGAGTCGCATGCCACGCTGGTGTTCCACAACCTGCTGGGGGAGATTGACCAGCAGTACAGCCGCTTTCTGCAGGAGTCCAACGTCCTGTACCAGCACAACCTGCGCCGCATCAAGCAGTTCCTGCAGGTGAGGTGGGAAGTGCTGGCTTGGCAGGGGTAGGCATGGTGGGGGAGGTGGTGAGAGTCCAAGCGATTCCTTGGCACAGCTCACCGTCCACAGCCCTCAAGGATGTGGAGATCCTAGGGGTTGACCTGGGCCTGCTAACTGGTGAGTATTTGACCCTTTACAGAGCAGATACTTGGAGAAGCCAATGGAAATAGCCCGCATCGTGGCTCGCTGCCTGTGGGAAGAGTCCCGGCTCCTCCAGACAGCTGCCACTGCAGCCCAGGTCAGTGGCCAGGTATCTCAGGGCCTCTGTCCTGATTCCCAAGAGGCAGGACTGAGCCTGTGTGTTTTGGCTGGGTGAGGTGAGCTGGGTGCCCCCATCTCTCCTTTCCCTAACCCTGTGCCACCCTGGAGCTGATGCTGGAGTGAGCAGCCAGCTGCCCTGGTGTGTGTTAGGGATGGGGTGAAGACCCATCCAGCAGCACCCAGGTTACAGCCCTGTCACTATGCCCTTCTTGTCCCCTCTGCAGCAAGGGGGACAGGCAACACATCCAACAGCAGCTGTGGTGACAGAGAAGCAGCAGATGCTGGAGCAGCACCTGCAGGATGTCAGGAAGAGGGTGCAGGTATGTGTTTGCCTGTAAACCTTCTGTTTTCCCCAACGTGGTGCTTGGCTGCTTTGAATGAAACCACATCTCTTGCCTTGCAGGATCTGGAGCAGAAGATGAAAGTGGTGGAGAATCTCCAGGATGACTTCGATTTTAACTACAAGACTTTGAAAAGCCAAGGAGGTAATGACAGCTCATTAGCATCTGCAAACCACAGAGTGTTCCTGCAAGGAAACTTGCTGGAGAAGTATTCCAGCCTCCACTCCCAGCGGGAATGTGCTCAGGCTCAGGGCATTTGCATGGCAATTGGAGAAACCTGGTCTTTTGTTTCTGCCACTGTGATGCTGCCCATTGATGAAGCTGAACTGAGCTCTGCTGTAGGCACAGCAGTGACATGGGGAGGGATTGGCCATTGAGGTGTTTGATGGCCGTGCCAGATTCCTGCTTGGCTACAGGGGACTTTCAGGGCTTTTGCCATGGAAGTGTTGTGTTGTTGTGGCACTTGGGAAGGTGGGAAGAATCCTTGTGTGTGGCTGAAGCTTCTCACCTCTGCACAGACATGCAGGACCTGAACGGGAACAACCAGTCAGTGACCCGGCAGAAGATGCAGCAGCTGGAGCAAATGCTGACAGCACTGGACCAGATGCGCAGGGTAAGTGAGGCAACTGGCCATCCAGATTCCCCCAGGTGCAGATTGCCCTTCTTTAGAGTCCAAGTTTGGTAGTTCCTGCATGGCCAGAACCAGGAACAGTGCAGCAAGCACAGCCCTCCGTGACTTCTGGCTTGTCTGTGAATGTGAAACTTGTGGGTCTGTAGGGGAAGTCACAGAGTGCTGAAGGTTCTGCTTTCTCTCTTGGCAGGGCATAGTGAGTGAACTAGCTGGCCTGCTGTCGGCCATGGAGTATGTGCAGAAAATGCTGGCGGATGAGGAACTGGCAGACTGGAAGAGGCGGCAGCAGATTGCCTGCATTGGTGGCCCACCCAATATCTGCCTGGACAGGCTTGAGAACTGGTGAGAGCTGGCCTGGGACTGTGTCAGTCCCCAGAGCAGTGGCACTCATGCACCTGCTGTGGAAATGAGCTCTTGGTCTCTGGAAATGTCTTTGCAAAATGGTTTCTGATGCCTGCACCTGTGAATGTAACCCACTGCTTAGACTGAGCCATGATAGTGGGCACAGTGCTGGAATGGTGTCCCTGTGTCCCCAGCTCCGTGCCTGGGGGATTCTTAGGCTGCTGAAAAGTTTATGGCCCTGGTGTCACCTGGGCATGTGGAGGTTTTGCTTGTAATGCATGTTCTAGAAAAATGCCCTGGGCTTGGAGCCAGAGACACACTCAGTTCTTGACTGGTTTGGCATGGAGAGCATCTTCTGGCATGGGAGGGGGAGGGCTCTGCAGGCTGGACCATGTGGGCTTGGCAGCCAGAGCTGATGCTGGTTCTCTCTGCTCCCCTAGGATAACGTCTCTTGCTGAATCACAGCTACAGACCCGGCAGCAGATCAAGAAGTTGGAAGAACTGCAGCAAAAAGTATCCTATAAGGGTGACCCAATCGTCCAGCACCGGCCCATGCTGGAGGAGCGGATCGTGGAGCTGTTCAGGAACCTGATGAAAAGGTGCAGAGGGCAGGCGGGAGCTGCAGGCAGTCCTGGTCCTGGCCATGGGTGGAGGGTGGGCACTGAGGGTTTGACTGTGGTCCCTGTGCTGTTCCTGCAGTGCTTTTGTGGTGGAGAGGCAGCCCTGCATGCCCATGCACCCCGACCGGCCCCTCGTCATCAAGACAGGTGTGCAGTTCACCACCAAAGTCAGGTGGGTCACTGTCACCCGCGGGTGAGGGACGGGAGATGTGCAGGGAGGGCAGAGTGGGATCACTCTCTGACAATGCTGGTGCAGATGCAGCCCCCAGCGTACCTTGGGAGCACTGGTGCTGGGAAGGGATGGATACCAGCAGGCTAGATCGCAGAGGGATGATCCCAGCAGGCTGGAGCGCTGCCCACATGACTCAGTGCCGGGCTGGCTGGGGCTCCGCCATGTTCCTGCAGGCAACCGGGTTCTGGTAAATCCCATTGCGGGGGTGGGAAGCATCAGTGCATCCCTGGCCAGCTGCTGCTCAGCTGGGCCGTGTTCCCTGCCAGCCTCCATGGAGGGAGGCTGCTCTGACTCTGGCCTCTGCCTGGAGCTTTCTTGCCCTCTCCCAGCTGGGTGTCCATTGCCCTCTTGGCCTGTGGCAGCCTCTGGCCCAGACTAGTGTGGAGGATGTTTGTTCAGAGCCTGGTGTGGGCAGTCAGCAGCCCAAATGAACTCCTTGGGATGCTCAGGGGAGCATCAGTATCTCCCTGGTTCTGGGGACAAGTGTTGGGGCTGACATGTCCTATGCCCATGTGAATGTGTGCCCAGGGCCACCGGAGGAGCTGGTCCATACTGTTGGCTGCCGGCTGTGCCAGGTGCCCTGTGGAACAGGAGGTGTTTGTGTGCACAGGATGTTTATGTTCTCTGTCTGCTGACTCTTGCAGGTTGTTGGTCAAGTTTCCAGAGCTGAACTATCAGCTGAAAATCAAAGTCTGCATTGACAAGTGAGTCCTGTGCTTCCCTCCTAGAGGCACAGGGTGGGTTTACTGGGATGGGATGATTCCTGCTGCCCTTGGATTGGGCACCATCTCCACACCAAGGGCCAGCATTGAAGGGGAGGGTGCAGGGTGGTGCTGAGTTCTGAGGGTTCACCTCCACGTGGGGGTAAAGCTTGTGGGGCTCATGGGACTCGTGCAGGGATGCAGCTAGCACAGCACACCAGCTTGTCTGCATCAGGGTGGGAAGGCCACTGCCATGACCTGGTGTCTCTTTCCCCTTTCCTAGGGACTCTGGGGATGTTGCAGCACTTCGGGGGTAAGTGCACTGTTTGGTTGTTTTTTCTTGTTTCTGTTTTTACTCTGGGCAAATATCCTACCACACATTCACTCCAAGACAGCCCTGTCAGCCACACTTTTGTCTTCCCAGGTCCCGGAAGTTTAACATCCTGGGGACCAACACCAAGGTCATGAACATGGAGGAGTCGAACAATGGCAGCCTCTCAGCAGAGTTCAAGCACCTGGTGGGTACCATGAGCTCCTGGGCTGCTCCTCTATGGCCATGTGTCATTGTGGTTCTGCTGCAGCCTTTCTCTCTCTCTGCAGACTCTGCGGGAGCAGCGGTGTGGGAATGGAGGCCGAGCTAACTGTGATGTGAGTGCAGGGATCCCTGGGAGGGGGACTGGCCCTTGACAGGGGCAGCTGAGCTGGGAGGGGAGGCAGGAGCCCTGCCCTGAGGTGGGGGGTCCACTGGCACCGATTGGAGCATTGGCAGCTGCCAGGCCAGTCCCCGCCAGTGTTGGGCCTGGTGGTCATGCTCTTGGCTGAGGATGGATGTTTTGTTGTGCTCATGGTGTCCCCTTCTGCCCCAGGCCTCACTGATAGTCACTGAGGAGCTGCATCTCATCACTTTTGAGACAGAAGTGTATCACCAGGGGCTGAAGATTGACCTGGAGGTGAGGCCTGGGTCACTGCTTTCCGCTGCCATGGGCCTGGGTGAAGAGGAGCCGTGGGAGTTATCCCAGCCCATGGTCACACCCTCTCTTTGCAGACCCACTCGCTGCCTGTGGTGGTCATCTCCAACATCTGCCAGATGCCCAATGCCTGGGCGTCCATCCTGTGGTACAACATGCTGACCAACAACCCCAAGGTAGGGCTGGCGTGGGGAGGCAGCTGGGCAGGTGTCAGGATGGGGGTGTCACAGTGAGAGAGAGAAACTGAGGCCAGGGAGTGAGGCTGAGGCAGGACCTGGCCCTGCTCCTGTCCCATGTCCCGCTCAAGGCTGTGTCTTCCCTCGTGCAGAACGTGAACTTCTTCACTAAGCCTCCCATTGGGACCTGGGACCAGGTGGCAGAGGTGCTGAGCTGGCAGTTCTCCTCCACCACGAAGCGCGGCCTCAGCATCGAGCAGCTGACCACACTGGCAGAAAAACTGCTGGGTAAGTGCTGTGTGACGTGGCGTGGTGTCCTGCCCATCCCTGTTGTCCCTTGGCATGACTCCCCACCTGTATGTGTCATCTAAGAGTGAGGTCCGGTGTTTGGCCTGGGAGCTGTAGTTTTCAGTTGCTTGGTTTTCTCCCAGATGACACAAATCTTGAGTTGCTCCCTGGAAATGGTGTCTTTGAAAGAACAACTCTATTTAAATGGTAATGTTTCTGTTCTCTGCCAGGACCAGGTGTGAATTACTCTGGCTGTCAGATCACCTGGGCCAAGTTCTGCAAGGTAGTAATCCCTCTGTTCCCTGAGCACCTTCCCTTAGCTGTTCCCTTCCTCTGAGCAGTGCTAGCAGCCTCTGTCTTTTCCTCAGGAGAACATGGCTGGCAAAGGCTTCTCCTTCTGGGTCTGGCTGGACAACATCATTGACTTGGTGAAGAAGTACATCCTGGCACTATGGAATGAAGGGTGAGTGCCAGCCCAGAGCTGGGGTTAGGCTGGGACTTAGAAGGGTCCCACGGGTTCCATCCTGATGGCGTGGGGTGCCTTGTCCATGTGCAGGTGGGCTCTCCTGGGGTACTTTCTGCTGGTTCAGAGTGAAAACTCACCTGGGTATCCATAAAATGTCAGTGCCCAGGCCAAGTCCTGCTGTTGAGCAGAGCTAGCAGGGCTCAAATCCTGGAGGAGCTGCTCCTGTGCCCTAATCCACATTTGTTGTTCTTGCTTCCTCCTGCCCAGGTACATCATGGGGTTCATCAGCAAGGAGAGGGAGCGAGCAATTCTGAGCACCAAGCCCCCAGGGACCTTCCTGCTGCGCTTCAGTGAGAGCAGCAAGGAAGGTGGCATCACCTTCACGTGGGTGGAGAAGGACATCAGTGGTACGAGTTCTACCCTTGCTGCCCCCAGTTCCTGGCTTGGCATTCCAGGCTCCAAAGGGGCCTTGGACCCCCTGATAAGTGCTTGTGCTTTGTCCTTGTCCCAACAAGCTGTCTGCCTGGGTTAACTTCTAAGCCTGCCTGCCCTTTGCTGATCTTTGCCTCTTGGGTGTCAGTGCCCACATGCTGCCCATGAACAGTTTTCTATAGCACTGAACCCAGTCAGGTCCCAGTCCTGCCCCATGGTCTGCTGGCTGCCTGGTAGGGCAGAACACAGCCCCAGGCCCATCTTGTCCCTACTGCTCCAGGGGTGTCTGGGGGCAGCCCTGCCTCTGTCCTCTGCCAAAATTCTCATTCCTTGCACAGGGAAGACACAGATCCAGTCAGTGGAGCCTTACACCAAGCAGCAGCTGAACAACATGTCGTTTGCGGAAATCATCATGGGCTACAAAATCATGGATGCCACCAATATCCTGGTGTCCCCACTGGTGTACCTGTACCCAGACATCCCCAAGGAGGAGGCATTTGGAAAGTACTGCCGCTCTGAGAGCCAGGAACACTCAGAAGCGACGGACTCAGGTAGTCGTTGACTTTCTGTGACTCCTTTGTCACAGGAAGGCTCTGGGGATAGCACCAGCTGTCACCAGCCAGGACACTGTGCCATCCCTGGAGGGCACAGCCACAGTGTGGGGACCAGACATGGGGTTCTGTGGGCTATGGGCAGAAGGTGGGCACTGCCTGTGCTCCGAGGGGCAGAGAGGATTCATCCTTGGGTGGCTGGTGACAAAGCTTCTCCCTCCTCGCAGGTGCTGCTCCATACCTGAAGACCAAGTTCATCTGTGTCACCCCGTGAGTGTTCCTGAGGGGTGTCTGTCAGTGATTGGGAGTTGTTTGTGTCCTCAGCTTTACTTGAGGGAGAGATTTCCTTCCTTTCTTTCCACCTGTATCTGAGCTTTGCTTGGGTACTGTGGGGTTCCCAGCCTGGGGTGTTGGTGGGGGTTGAGCCAGGCTCCGGCTGCTGCCCAAACCACAGCCCTGCTCTTCCCCTCCGGGGCCCCTTTCCTCTGGAGAGCTCTGGGGGCCGCTGGGCTGTGCCCGGGGGCCCCTCAGCGGGTAGAGGGGTTGTTAGAGAGCTCGGGCCAGGCCCTGACTCGGGAGTTTCTGTGCTTTTTCTCCCTTGGACAGCACCTCCTTCAGCAACACCATCGACCTGCCCATGTCCCCGCGCACCCTGGACTCGCTCATGCAGTTCGGCAACAGCAGCGAGGGCGCAGAGAACAGCGCGGGCGGGCAGTTCGGTGAGTCAGGGGGGGCCCCAGGGGGGCCAGGCTGCGGCCACACGCGGGCCCCGTAACCCTGGCTGTGTCTGCCCGCAGAGTCGCTGACCTTCGACATGGAGCTGACCCCAGAGTGTGCGTCCTCGCCCATGTGAGGGGCTGCGCCGGCGCACGGGGCCCTCCCTGGGCTCAGCCTGCCCGCCTCCAGAGCGCTCCCCTGGATTTGTCCCACTCGGCTGCAGCTGCTCCGGGCCTGCCCTCGGGAACAGCTGAGGGCTTGGATGGGTCAGGTCCTCACCTCACCCAGCAAGCAGCCCCTCTCTGGAGTGGTGCCCCTCATCTCTGGGGGAGGGGGATGAACCTTTTTCTATTTCCTTCCATAACAGTTTTTTATTATTTTTGCTCATTCAAGTGCCTATTTGCCCCCAATTGCAGCCACAGTTTTTACAAACGCTCCCACAGCCCCAGTCCTGCTGCTGGAAGCTGCTGCCCTGAGTGCCTGCACTCAAACCCACAAGACCCTACAAGCCTGGAATTGCAGAGGGGATTTGCCATGTGGCAGGGTCTGCCCTGCTGCTCCTAGCACTTCCCAGAGCTTGCAGGGTGCTGGGATGGGTCCTCTCTCTGCTCCCACCTAGCCCTGGTTTTGGCCAGGATGACCAGCACAGGGCTTGGAGCTGCAGGTGGATGTATCCAGGTCCTCCCATCCTGACAGGGCACTGCCCCTGCTGGACTCAGCCTGGGTTTGCTGGGAGCCCAGGGGTTTGGGAGCTGCTTGTGCTTGTCCCCAGCTTCCTCTTTGGACACCACAGTCTGGCCAATGCAAGCAGCCCAGGCTGCTGCTGGGATGGCTGATGTCCTTGGGGTAGGGCAGTGCTGCTACCCAGTACTGGCACCTGCGTGTAAGCAGCATTTGCAGCTGTGGCCCATTTTGGGAGCTGGGTGAAGCCACAGAGGCTGCCCTGGCCCTGGCTTCCCTGTGGCCAGGCTGGTTTTGGGAGCACAGTTGTGTTTCCAGCATTGTACCAAGTTAGACCAGTTGGACCCTGGGGAACTGGTGGAATCAGCATGGCTGACAGTGGGGCCTGCTCCTTTGTCTCTGGGTAGTGAGGGGCCAGGCATGGGGACTGCAGCATTCTCAGGGGCTTCTTGTGGCATTTCTGTTGGAGGTTGGCCCTCACAGTTAAGGTGGGAAGGGGCAAGAGTTGAAGGGAGCAGGTAGATGTGAGGAGGGGAACCTGCTGCGGGGCAGTGCAGGACAGACATGGTGTTGTGAAGGGCCGGTGTCCTGACTTTTGGGGGGTTGGTGGTTGTGGTCCTGCATTTACCAAAACTGGCGGAGCCTTCCTGCCTTTTCCATGCAGTGGGCATACAGACACGGATGAGCAGTGGAGTGTTGGGGAAGGCAGTGGGAGAGCTGCCCCCCAGGTTGCATCACAGCTGGTGGTCAGGGAACGAGAGGGCATGGGGGAGGATCCCCATGGCTGTGGGGTCTGGGCAAGTTCCTCCAAGATGTGTGAGAGCAGGATGGGGGGTCCGTGGCTGGCCCTGGGGATGCTCAGAGGGGGTGAGCGCCCTTTTCCCCCTGTGCTCATTCGCCATAGCTGTCTCCAGCCACAGTCCCTGGAGCCCAGGGCAGCATTCAATATTGTAAAAAATTTTATTTTTTGTATATTTTATTGCTGTATCTACAGGCGTTAACTTTCTCCAAAATAAAGGCCCTGACGCGATGTGCTCTGGGGTGTGAGCTTGCCTCTGCCTGCAGCACCCTCCTGACCCTGCTCCGGGAACTGGGGCCTCCGTCAGCGAAACACGGCCGTGGTGCCGCAGCTGCGGTTTGCTCGGTGCGAACCAGCGCCGGTGCTGCCGACACCTGCCCGGCACGCGTGGGCAGCTGCCCCGTATCGGGGCCTGCCGGGCCCTTCCCGGGGCATATGGGGGGCTGTTGTCATGTCCCAGCCCGGGGTTGCTTTCTCTGCCCCAGAGACATGCCTGGGTCTCCTTCACTTGTGTAAAGGAAATGCTGGTGCCAGCGTGGGAGGACACGGCTGCACTGGGGCCCTGCTCTGGCTGCTCTCAGCGCAGGGTGTCTGGGGCTGCAGTGGGGCTCTTGCAAATGCTTCTGCCCTGGGTGTTGATGGGCTCTGGGTGGAGCTGACTGGGCTGGAGCTGGGGCTGGGGGGAGCAGGTCCTAGGCTCTGCAGGGCAAGGGGTGGTAGATAAAAGGCTGGGAGCACTGGCTGGTGACAGTGACATGCTCTGCCCACAGGGCCCCGGTGGGTGCCACCCCAGCACTTGCACCCCTGGCCCTCTGCAATGCCGTGGAGGACAGAATCATTCCAGGCTTTGTGCTCTGGTGAGGCCAAGAGGGAGAGATTATTTCTCTATCAGAGCAGGATTAGGGGGATTGTTCATGTGGGTCATGTGGAACTGGCTGTGCTGGATGGTTTGAGGCGCTGGAGGTGCCCTGGAGCCTCCTCTGCCCTCTCAATGCCCTGGAGCATCCTGCTCAGGTACAAGCTGACCACGTCTCTGCTTTGGGAACCAGCCCTGCTCCAGGACCCTCCATTTCACTGTCAAACCAAACCAGGGCTTGGCCCAGACCCCACAAACCCATTCCTGCTCCCAAGGAAGCTGTGTTGGATCATTACCTGCCTCAGCATGCTGTGGGTGGTGGGCAGCTCACAAAGGAATGAGGTCCAGCCTATTGGCAGGGATCTCCTTGTCCTGCCCTGGCAGATGCCAGCTCCCCTCTGGCGGCTGCAGGATGGGGTTGAAAACCAAGGACTGGAGAATTTTCTTACCCATCTGCAACCCCTGGTTTCATCCCATCCCACATTCCTGGGGATCAGGGATTTTTTACCTCTCTGCACCAACTGCATCCCTCTTGGAACCTGCCCTGCTCAGCGAGGGGCCAGCCCTGAGTAAAGGGCTTTAGAGGCCACTCCTCCTGTCTTGGGGTTCCTGCTGTCAGTGATCTGTTTGGCAGCAGGCTGGGAACTCCTGAAGCCTGATGTGCAGCAGGAGAAAGTGCCCAGTGAAGGTCCCTATGCTGGGCTGGTGAAACCCCTGCAGCACCAGGGGCAGCTGGGGAAGGGACAGATCCTGTCCCCCTCCTTCTGCCCCAGCCAGCCCTGCAGGGCTGCAGCACTCACATTCTGCCCGTGCTGGGGCATTGGGTTGTTTGTGGCTCCAAAAGGAGGTCACGGGGTGGCTTTGCTCCTTGCCCAGGGCAACAGCACAGTGGGGAGGAGTGGGGATGGTGTCTGAGCCAAGCGTGCAAACGGATTAGGGGTTTCCAAATGCAGATAATCCGCTTGGGATGCGGACACTTGCGTGACGGGCACAGGGCGGCCCCGTGGGGATGGGCAGCCACCTGGCAGGGCAGCCCTGGACCAGGGGCAGTCCAGAGCAGGCAGCTTGTGTAGGGTCCCCTGGTACCTGGGGTATCTGAGCTGTGTAGTATTGACAGTTCCTTGGGAGTACACGAGCAGACAGGGATTAGAGAGGCCACAGCTCATCTGCAGCTCCAGCCTCATCCCCAGGGCCAAACAACTGAATGAACACTGCTGCAGTGGGGGGTAGGAGGCAGAGACGCCCCAGGCCTCGGCTTCCACATGCTCAGGGACCTGCCTGTGGGTCTCCTCTGCCTTTCCAGGTGCTGGGCAGGGTTCTCCCACAGCAACACACACTGAGCTGCAGAGCACAAGCCAAGAGCTATCCCAATCCCTGCTTCCAGTCCTCAGAACATAACAGTCAAATATTGCATCACACCCAGACTAAAGCACAGCAGAGCAGAGCCAAGCAGCAGTGGTGTCCACTGCCACATGTGGCAGAGGTCAGACCCGGAGCTCCAGCACAGCATGATCTCCAAAGCCACCACCTCCCAGCCATTTCAGGAGGACACAACCTGCCTGTTTCCCTACAAGTGTCCCATCCTGGCTCAGGATGCAGCATTTGGCTGTGGTGGCACCAGCACTGAGGGCTCAGCTTGCCCCCACATGGGGTGAAGGGCCCTGGCCCTGGTGCAGCCACTGGACTAGGCTGACCTGTGACACCGTCTTTGAGGTAGGAGCAGCTGGGACTGAGCGGTTACTGTGGCAACCTGAGCTCTGCAAGGGAGAGTAGGGATGCAGAGAGAGGGCAGGGATGTGTGGGGATGTGCAGGGATGTCGATGCAGCAGCATGGGGTGGGAGGCCAAGTGCAGCCCTGGTGCTTGCACTCCTGATGCCTCCAGCCAGTCCCAGCACTGTGGTGGGCATGAGATGATTGTGTTCTTGGTCCCAGCTGGGCTGTGGGTGCTGCTGGCTTCCCCTGCTCTCCCCGTGCCCCCTCAGGTGCAGCGATGCTCACTGTGCTGATGGGGGGTTCTGGTGCCCTCTGCAGACCCAGCTGGGCTCTCGCTGCCCTGCATGTTTCAGTAGCAGAAACTGGATGTTCTTTCCTAGCTGGGAGAACTGTGGAGTAAACAAAGAGTCTTTGCCCAAGCAATGGCACTGCTTGGCTGCTGAGGCCAAGTGTTTGCTGGGTTGTTCCCAGCCGTATCCGAGAGGCTGGAAGCAGAGGTTTCCTGTGGAAATTCCCCCTTGGACAAAATATAATTTCCATTTTTTGCTGGAGCAGATCATCCCCTCCTACTGGTGCTAGGCACGATCAGGCTGAGCCTGTGCCAGTGATGAGCTTCCCTGGTGCCCCCATTTTCCCCTGCCCACGGCTCCAAGCGCTGTGCTGCCCATGGGCTGGTTGGGCTCCGGCAGAGTCTGTGCTGCTGCCCCATCCCCTTGGCCGCTGGCCTCACTCTCCACAGGCTGCCTCTTGTACCAGCACCAGGGTTGGAACCCCGCAGGGCCCATCCGGACTGGTTCTCCAATGGGACCTTTGTGGGAAAACATGAATCTGTGACTAATGTGGCGATTCATCTGGTTTGCATTAGCTGGGCTGGACTATCACGACTGGATTTTGTGGCCTCAGCACAGACCTGGGAGTATGAGGGACCCAGAGCAGGGGTGGGATGGGGCTGGGCTCCCCCATGAGACCTGCTTCCCAGTAAGCAGGAAGGGATGGAGCCAAGGCTGTGTCCTGCCCGCAGGTGACGTGGTTGAGTGTTTGTGCCTTGACCAAACCCTGTGCCCTGCACATCCCAGGAGCAGCAGGAGGGTTGCAGATGAGCCTCGCATACAGGATGTGCCCGGAGGGCAGTAGCCAGAAGCGTCAGGACCTCTCCAGAGCCGCCTAAATAAATGTTTCCACTCCTGAGAAATAATTAAGACCCTTGAGATGCCACTTAGAGAGGAAGGCTGTTCTGCCTGCACTCTTTGCGCTCCTGCTCCAAACACAGAGGCAATTTTCTCAGAAATCCATTACAAAGCTCCAGGCTCCCTCTGTCCCCGGAATGCACAGCGTCATTCGGCATCCTGCTGAGCTCATGCGAGGTGACCACGCGTCCGGCTGCGGCTCAGTCTGAATAATGCTCACCTACCCAGAGCCTTTCTGAGACTTTTTGAGGACCAAAGAGAGCCAGGGCAGAGCTATGGCTGCTTTGGAGCATTGCTGGGGCAGATACGGGGGCAGCCTCTCCACCGGTCACTGCAGCAGACACAATTCTCCTGTTTTTTCCTCTGGAAAGGAAGAATTTCTCCTGGATAACATCCCCATCAGCCAGATCGGAGCTTTCCTTGGGACCTGGTGAAAAGAAGTAGTGATTGGATTGGATTGGATTTTATTGGATTCCATTTGCCCTCTCAGCATGGAGCACTCTCCACTTTCTCTCCCATCAGAAATTTATTTTCCCTTTTTTTCCCCCTTCCTACCAGAAAGGGGATGGAGAAGGGAGGGGAATTGAGAGGGAAAGGAGGGTGTTTTGTGTACATCTTCCAGCTCTCCCAAGCACACGTGGCTGTGCAGGTCTCTGGCATGGGGATCCTCCAGATACCCCTGGATCTGTGGTGCCCAGACAGAGCCCCAGCAGCCACAGACATTGTGTGTGACCTTGATTCTCTGGCCCGAGCAGCCAGTGCCCGCCCGGCTGACTGCGCCAAGGGGTTATGTGGGCCAGGGATTGTGAAAGCTGCGTGTCCTCGTGATGCAACTCACCAGAGCAAGAGCATCCTGGCCAAGCAGGGTGGGCAGGCACCAGGGCCCTGCACTGCTTTCTCCATTCGTTTTCTTTTGTCTCAGTGAATACAGACAGTGTGGGAGCTGCTGGCTTCACATTGGGCACCCGTCCTTGCTTGCCAGGGTCCCAGCGCACCTCTCTGTGAGGTCTGGAGTGTCCCAGGAGCACTGGGAACCACAGCCAGGGCTCTGCTGGCAGCAGCTCAGCAGCGATGTGTCAGCCTCTGTGCGTGAGATTCTCCCGAGCGGGTGAGCGCAGGCGGCAAAACATTTGGTGGGAGCTGGGGGCTGTTCAGGCTGGAATCATTCATTCACCAGGGCTGCTCCAGGCACAGAGTGAGGCTGGCAAGTTGGGAAGCACTGTTTTGGGGCTGGCGTTTACATGGAGCAGGTGCCGGGCTGGTGCCTGCCCAGCCCACAGGTATTTATCTCTTGGAAATGTGGAGCCAGATGAGGCAGTGAGGAGCCCGAGCTGGAGCCAGAGGACTCTAGTACAAAAGCAACAGATAAAAGCAGTAGAGAGGTGGGAACTTGGGGCTATGCTCTGACACAGTGGCCAAGTGATTTGCAATTGCTGGTGCATCAGCTGAGGGCAATCCTCTTCCAGCGCTGGCACAAGGAGAGATGAGCCTGTCCCTCCTGGATTCCCACTGCGGAAGGTTCACCTGTGCTTCTACCAGCCCAGAGCAGGACAGGGACCTGTGCTGGCTGAATTTCCCTTCAGAGTTTTTTCAGACCACAGAAGATGAACTGGTAATGAAAGTGAAAGCCCAGGAGATCCCATGCAGCGGCTGCGAGCGCTGGGGCAGAACGAGCACACCCAGTATTGCTTCCTGCCGCCGCCTCTGCCCATCACCGCACAGCAGCCGCACCCCGGCATGCCCATCACCCGGGGTACCCCACTGCCCTGGAGTGCCCGTGCTGCCAGGAGGAGACTGCTGGGGGTGGCAGCTGCGCAAGAGCCCCTCAGGATGGTTTTCTCACGGCCACTGTCAACTTTCCCTGTTTGAGCAACCGCAGAGGAGCTGACAGCACCTTGGGTCTTCTCACAGCTTGCAGGAGATGTGGCAGCTTGGAAGAGGGGGATGCAGCATCTTGTCCCAGCAGGTGACTGAGGCTGCAGCAGCCAAGTCAGATCCCAGTGCTGGGGATCTTGGCCGTGCATGTGGCTACAAAGTGTCAGCCCAGGCCTGCGGCGGGAATGAGCACCACGCAGCTATGGTTGCTTCACCCAGAGGGCCTGGTGTCAGCACAAGGCAGCCTCGCAGCAAAACCTGTGGCCACCCGGTACTGATTTGATCACTCCTGCTTCCAAAACCAAGGCCTGGTGCTGCTTTGGGATTCCCCAGTACTTACTGCCAAATTCTGGCGCTGGTTTGTGTCCTGCCAGAGCTACTGGTGTTGAAGCTTGAAGCTGTTTTGGATTCTGCCCGTGCCTGGTGCTAGTGTCACTACTTACTTTGGACACCCTGTGCCAATACCTCGTGCTGGTGCTGGTACCGGTGTCGTTAATCAATGCTGGTGCCCGGTGCTGTCACCCAGTGCCACTGCCTGATGCCATTATTCAACGCCTGGTATCGGCACTGTTACCCGGTGCCCGATGCCCAGTGCCGTCACTCAGTGCCATTACCTGGTGCAGTTACCCAGCAGTGGGTACCGCTCCCGTTACCCGGTGCCGTTCCCGGTGCTGGCGGGGGCAGGAGGGGGCGGAGCCGTGGGGGGGGCGGGGCCGCGCGGGCCGGGCCGGGGCGCGGCGGGGGCAGAGCGGCGGCGGAGCCGAGCGCCGGGAGCCTCCGGGAGCCGCGGGAGCAGCGGAGCCGCAGCCGCCGCCGCGGCCGCAGGTGGGCGCGGGCACGGAGCGGCCTTCGCCGCCGGGACAGGACCGGGCGGCCCGGGACCCCGTCCGCCTTCCGCGGCAGGGCTGGGCGGGGTGCGGCGGGGCCGGGGCGGTCCGGTCCGGTCCGGTCCGCGCTGTGGGTGTTTCGTAACCCCGGGCGGGCGCAGCTGGGCCGGGCGCGGGGCTCGGCGGGGCCCCGGCTGGGCCCGCGGGCCGCTGGGCGGGCGGAGGCAACGAGTGGGGCCGCTCCGAGGGGGCGGCGGGTACGTCCCGGGCCCGTCCTGGTGCGGCGGCGCATCCCGGGGCGGGGGCGCTCCTCGCCCGGCGGAGCGGGGCTGGTTTTCGCACCCGGGCCCCGCCGGAGCGGCGGCCGCGGAGGGCGGCTCCGAGTCCCGCTCCCGGGCCGAGGGGAGGATCCGGGACAGCGCGGGACGTCCCGTGCAGTGACGGGGGGGTTCCCGCCGCAGGCAGCACACCGGATCGGGGTGGCGGGAGTGGGAGCCCCGTTGCTGTCGGTGGGACACGCGGCTCCGCGCCGCGGGGCGGGTGGGATCGTCCCCGGGCGGGAGCGGCGACACGGCGGGGACCGCAGCGCCCAGTGGCCTTTCACCCAGCTCGGGCGCGGCCGGTGACTGGGAGCCCGCGGGAGCTGCGGCCACCTGTCCAGCGGGATACGGAGCTGTCAGGGCTCCGTGCCCGGCCAGCCCCGGGCTCGTGCCAGGCCGGCTCCGGGCAGCTCCTGCCGAGCGGCTCCGGGGCTCCCGTGCTCAGCTCGCACCGGCACTGCTCAGCGCGCCCTGAGCTGCTGACGCGGTGACACCACCGATGGCACCTCTGTGGTGCTCCGCCGGGGCTGTCGGCTTGTTCAAGTCGTCGTGCACCGTACTGGGCACCCCGTGGCACAGGGCCGGGGACAGGCGGTGACCAGCAGCAGTTTGATTGCAGTCTGGGTCGCGTTGTGGAGGGGAGGCAGGGCTGGGCTCAGAGCAGGTCCGCGTGGTCTGCTCATGGCAGTGGCATGGCACACAATGTCCCTTTAGTGCGGGTCGCTTGGTTAGAGCAGGACATTTCTGGCTGGGAGCTGGAACACTGTGCTGGCTGCCTGCAGCCAGCTCATATCCCTGCAGTGCTCGTGCCTGTGGCTAGAGCAGTGCGAGCCCCAGCAGTAGCATGCATGGAGGCACTTAGTGCGGGCACCATGAGGTGCTCTGCAGAGCCTGACCACTGCTGTGGGCACCAGGAACCAGTCCTCCACAGTGGGAGCTCTCCCCTCCAGGTCCTGACTGCTGGCTCAGGTCCTTGTGCTCCTGAAACCATCAGGATCACAGCCAGACCTGATGTCGTTCCAAGATGCTGTGTGTGAGGATGGAGACTGTTCCCCTGGGTTTTATAACCCTTTCTGGGGAGCTGCTCGTCCCTGGGGTTGGAGAGGGCTGGGCCATGCTGTGCAGTGCTATGGGTGCAGCATGAGGAGGAGGAGGAGCTCTGGTGAATGCTGAGAGGTGCCAACAGCCTGTGCCCAGGGACACGGGAGAGCTAGCCTGGGAGTGGGTGTGACGGGTGGCTGTCACCTGCTCTGTGTTTTGTGGCACTTTGACAGTGCCTTGCCTCAGGGGTGTTGGGCCCCTACAGTTGTCACTGGAGCCACCTCACTGGGTCTGCTGCGCCTGCCTTTTGCCAAGGCCAAAACTTTGGAGCAGGATTAGGGATGCTGTCACCAGACAGGGAGCTGCAGTTGGGGATGCTTAGTACAGGGCACACAGAGCCTCTGGAGGGACCTTCCCTTCTCACTGCAGGGGAAGTGCTGACTCCAAAGTGACTGTGAAGGCTTCGCCATGGGGTTTCCCAGCTCTCTCTCGAGTGATAGCAAAACTCAGATACCCTACTTGCAAAAAATCCCTGCTCCCTGCACTGCTCTACATCGTGGGCGGCAAGTGATGACTGTGTTGGGCCGAGTACAGTGAAGCGGCCCCATCAGCTGGGAAATGACTTTCTAGTTTGCAAGGAATGACTGTAAGCTTGGCTGCACCCAACAAGCTTCACAGCAGCCCTGGGGAGCCAGTGGGAGCCCATGCACAGTGGGACAGCAGGCAGGGCGAGTGGGACCTCCCTGCCATCAGCATCCCCTGGGTATCTGTGCTGGAGGCTGCGCCCCTCTGCCTGTCTGGCTGCGGTGACTCCCAGTGTCACACACCCTGTGAGTGCTGCCCTCAGAGCAGCCTCTGCAGGGAAGCCAGGGCATGGCTAGGGCTAGGATTAGGGTCCCCACCTTACCAGGATGGGTCAGGACTTGGCTCTGTGGCCATACAGGCAGCTCCAGTCTGGAAGGCTGTGCTGGCTTTGGGGCTCCGGCATGCTCCGGGAGAAGTAGCCTCGACAGCTGTAATGTTTCTGTGGCATGCCTTTCCTTTCATGGGGTGTCTATTTTGCAACCCCCAAGTGTTTTGATCCCGGGAGGAAGGGGGCGGGGGTGTTTACCCTGGCACCGTGTGGCTGGTGCAGGGATCCAAGTGGCGCTGGGCATGCCTGAATTTCACATGCAGCAACAGTTCTAGCAACATCTGCTGGCTGATAAAAGGTAGGCTGCTGCGCGCTGCTGCTCCCGCGTTGGGAAACGTCGAGGGGGAGGCACACTGAACACGGCTTCCTGGCCGATAGGGCTGAGCTGACTTGCTGATAAAGCAGAATCCACCCATCTGGCTGCACCAGAGGGGCCAGGAACACAGGCTACTCGCGGGCGCTTTGTGCCCAGTGCTTCCCGGATTGCCAGCTCCTGTTTCCCACTGTACCAGGAACGATGTGCCGCTGGGCTGGGGCAGCCACAGCGGTGTAGCCGAACCACAGCATAGTCACAAGCCATTCCCGGTTGAAACAGTCACTGGTGAGTTTTGCAATATCCATTTTCAATGTAACTTTGTGTTATGGGCTCTAAATGCTGGTTTACAGTACAGCTGTCCTGGGGAGGGAACTGGGGAAAAGGCTGGTGCTAGAGAGCCACTGCCTCAAAGAGCCAGAGCAGCATCGACCCGGCCCTGCCCACCATGTGCTGGGTGCTCATTCTGTCTGGCCTCTCATTCCTATCACTCAATGGCCCTGCAAAGCCTTTAGCAGAGGAAGAGGCTGCTCTTGCTGGCAGTTCTGAGTCTTTGCACCAGCTGGAACCACTGTAAAATGATCTTTGTCCTCTCCAGTGGGAACATCCGATCCCAGTGCTGTTGGGCTGTGGGCCCAGGGGTGCAGCTTCTCTGGCCCCACTTGGAGAGATGCTGTGGTGTTGCTTATGGTGCAGCTCAGGGGCAGGGGCTCTGCTGCCGCCTCAGGGGCTCCATCCTGGAGCCACGAATGCCAAAACCCACCTGGACATGTTTGTGTACATGTGGATGCGCACTGTGCTTCACCCCTCTCTGGATTTGACTGAGAATTTTGTTGTACAAGCCATTGGTGTTTTGGTTGTTTTATTCTCTACATGACTAGTCCCCCTCCTGCCAGCATCCCGGGATGTCTATGGATGCCCCTCTTCCAAAGGCAAGGCTTTACCCCTCTCTGTCCTGCTCCACTGACTTGGTGTGAAAGCATCTCTGTGTGCAGAGCTGCTGCAACTACTGGGGATGAACTCTGGAGTGCAGTGGGGGATATGCAGGAGCTGCTCTGGTGTCACTCTGGCTCTCCCAGCTCACCAGACATCCAAAAGCCTGTACCGTGCCAGGGGTGAGGAGGCTCCTGCACCATCTCCCCAGCCCCAAGTAGAGCTGGAGCATGGTGATGATCTGAGGGAATGGATGTGGCCAGAGCAGTGTGGTTGGTGCCTGTACTGCCCACATGTTCCCCAGCCCACCTGGGTCCTGCCCAGCAAATCCAGTCTGGCTGTGGCTGGATTAGTGCCATTGTGTGTGCTCACTGGAGCATGGCAGAGAAAATGAAATTGTGTCTCCAGACCCCAATCAGGACTAATTCGATGCTGAAATGAGCTTAATCCTCAGGCCCTTCCAGCCTGTCCCTCCTGGGCTGGTGCAGGTCTGAGCAGGGATTAGCACTGAGCCAGGGGCTGTGCTGGATTTGGCCTTGGTGCAGGGGGCTGGCACAAGACCTGTGGGACCCCAGGGCTGTGCCCTCAGCATGGCATTACAGAGACTTGGCGTTGGTCATTATTAGCATGGAGGGAAAATCCCTTCCTTGAGTACCCTGGCACAGGGCAGCTGCACATCCCTGCCTAGGCAAGGGCTGGAGTCTGCCAAATCAGGATGCTGTAGGTGGTCAGTGGTTCTGTGCCTGCCCTGGGATTCCCCCACCAAGCTGGGGGAAGCCCCAGGACCCTGAGACATCAGAGATGGCAACTCCCTGCTGTGCCAGCCCCAAAGCCAGTTAATTCGGCTGCTTGGCCCCAGGGAGCCAGGAGTAATTAAAGTTCTGCCCGGCATCTCTAATCCTGTCTGGGGGTTTATGGTGGGGGTAACACCACTGCTGGCAGGGACTGGGCTCCTCATGGTGGATGTTCTGCAGGAGCCAGGCTGGACTTGTGCCCATGGGGCTGGTTGGGCACTGGGCTCTGCTGATGTGGCTCCACCATGTGTCCTGCCCACGAGTGCTGGTCCTGCTACATGCTCAGTGTCTGGAGGAATTCCACTGGTGCCAGGGCTGCACCTGTATCTGACAGTGGCTGCCCTGGGGTGGCTCTTGGTGCACTGGGGTTTTCTCAAAGTTCCAGCCATTGGCTTCAAGGGATTTTGCTGGGATTTTACTGGGTATTTTGGTGGTTTTGGTTTGACACATGTTTCTGGGCCTCTCTGATTGGAAGAAGAAATCTGAAGTGAGGAGGAAAACCTTTCCCAAGGATGGCAAGTGCTGGCAGGCAGAGAGCCTGGCCCGTGGTGTGAGATCAGATGTTGACAGCCCCCAGCACTGATGCCCCTGGCACTGGTGCCCAGCTGGGGCATCTCTGCCTGTGTGGGGCTGGTGTCCCCTCTGGGCAGCATCAGGTCATGCATGTGGTTTCCTTGTTCCTGTAACGGTGTGAATTCTCTGCTGTTGGCTCACAGAGTTGCTGGGACACCCGGATGGTCCTGGTGCTACAAGTCCCAGCTCTGCCTACTGGCTGTGGGGCCTGTCACCTCTGCCCTTGGGGGGCACGTTGGATTACTAGAGCCAGCCATGCCTCTTTCATGAGTGTCATGGTGCCTGGCCCCAGATGTTTCCAGCGTGGGCTGAGTTGTTCGGCTGCCGCCTCCCCGATGCCACCAGGGTGAAGCCATCGGTTGCTGCCACTTTCCGTGGGAGACAAACAAACCCCATCAAAGCACAGAGCTTCTAGAAGGAGCATGCTCCCGTGCCAGCAGGTGCTGCTGCCTCCCAGCCAGAGCTGGAAACCACAGGCCAGTGTAAAACAGGAGCAGCCTTGGGGCCTCTGTGCCAGCTCCAGTGTGTGCCGGTGCCACCAGCCCTGGCCATAGCTCTGAGTGGGGCTGGGGACTGCTGACCAGCACCGGAGTGTTCCCAGTGCAGGCTCTGCTCCAGGGCCGTGCGCTGCGGGTTGTGAGTGAAGCTGGGGGGTGCAGGTGAGTGGGTCCTGTCCTCCCCATGCCAAACTCCTGGATGGGTTCCTGGGGTCCCATCCCTGGCTCTCAGCCAGCCACAGGGGCTTGGTGCCACTGACCTGCCGAGGATAGAGGCCGTGCCTGCTCTGGTACCGGCGAGGTGTGAGGGGCCGAGCGGGAGAGTGTACCGGCCCCGCTGCCCGGTGGGCACCCCGGAGGCGGCAGTGGCAGGAGTGGCTGCCAGTAGTTGGGGACAGGCTGTCCTGCGCAGGCAGCTGACATTTTGGAAGGAAATAGCTGCTCTCTGCTCCTTCCTGTAGTGCGCAGCCAGCGAAACGGCCGCCCGGGAGCCCGGCTGTGCCGGCTGCCCCCGCCGAGAGCCGTAGCCGGGCTGTCCTGGGGCCGGACGGAGCGGCGCGAGGGGCAGAGCGGGGCCAGAGCCCGGGTGAGTGCGGCTACAGGACGGGGCACTCCACACCAGCTCGGGGGGCCCCGGGGTGAGGCGGTGCGGACAGGGGGCCGCTGTGGGCGGAGGGGTGGGTGTCTGTGGTGGGGTAAGCGGAGCCCCTCGCTGTGCCGAGCGGCTGCTATCCCGCTGTCATCCCCACCGTGCCCGGGGCCCCGTCGGGGGGCTGGATCCCGTCCTGCAGGGACCTTGCTTGGGGCCGCCCACCTTGGAGGGCTGCAGGACACCTTCTGGCCAGGCCTGCCGGGGGCAGGGGCAGCGCCGGCTGGGGCAGCACCTAAGCCCCTGGGCAGCACCACCGTAGGGTGCAGGGTCCAGCCCTGCGGCCACGAGCGAGGCCGGCTCTGACCTGGAAGCGATCGCGGGTTCCCGGAGGTGCCGAGAAACCACGTGTCCGTGTTTACTGCGGCGGGAGGCGCAGCGGGTGCAGGGCCGCTGCCGCCGGAGCCCAGCGCCGCGCCCCTGCGGGGGGAGGACACCACTGCGGAGACCCCCGGGCTGGGAGAGCACCGGGCAAAGGGCAGTGCGGGAGCCGCCGCGGCGGAGGGACTGCGTGGGTCCGGCGCGGGAGTGGGGCGGGAGGGTTACAGCTAGAGCCCCTTGCTGTGGTCCCCCCAGGCCTTTGCCTGGCCCTTGGCCCCTGCCTAGCCCCTTCAGGGCGTGGGTCTGGGCAGAGGCTGCCCAGAGGTCGGGAGCTGTGCCAGCAGCAGGGCAGGGTGTCCTGCTCACGGGGAGGCCCTCGGGATGGCTGTGTGCAAGGAGCGTCCCGCGGCTGATTGCAGTGAGCATCCCGCGCAGAGCGTGCTCCGGCCCCGGGGTAGTGTCTGCCTGTGTTTGGATTTTGCCGTGCCCATGGCACGTGGGAAGGTGCCACTGCCGGCCTCACCCTGTAAGGCATTTCCCTCCTTTTGTGGGCCCACGGATGTGCTCTGGCTCTGCCGC
Source organism: Lichenostomus cassidix (assembly GCF_008360975.1). Taxonomy (NCBI): domain Eukaryota; kingdom Metazoa; phylum Chordata; class Aves; order Passeriformes; family Meliphagidae; genus Lichenostomus; species Lichenostomus cassidix. The sequence continues at coordinate 2,804,414 of NC_139507.1, forward strand.
AGCTTGGGACTTGTTGCTGGTGCCTGCTGCCACTGTGACTGCAACCCTTCCCCAGTGTGGTCATATCAGTCCCCTGGTTGCCCCCAGTCCCAGCAGAGCTGCTACCTCCCCCGTGCCTACCCTTTCCTGCACTGCTGCCTTTGGCCTTCTGGGTGCCCTTTTCTCCTGTGGGTTTTTCCTGTTTTGCATTGGATTTGGCAGTGCTTCCCCATCAGCAGTGGGCAGTGGGGCTATAAGAGGCAGAAGCAATGACTGCTGGCATCTCCCTCTCTCTGCTTGGTCCCCGTGGCTCTGGAGTCCCTCCCCACAGCTCTGGGGTCCATCTCCTCAGCAGTGGCCCTACCCCGGGAAGCTGCTGCCTGTGCCGCTTCACAGGCAATAAGTCTCCGGTGAGCGCGTTGCTGTGGCTTGTCGAGTGCTGCTGGTTAACCGAGCTGCAGTGACGGGTGGGTTCCAGCTCGCTGCCAGCGAGTAAATGCAAAGTAGCCTAAACCACTACAATTATCTGCCTCTTGCAGTTGTTGGAGTGCGCACGGGGCCGGCGGCTGCAGCATGGCTGACCCATGGCAGTGCTTGAGGCTGCAGCTGTCCTGCTGGGGCTGGTGGGCTGGAGGTGGCACTGGGGTGGGTGAATGTCCCTGGACACGGGGGTGAATCCCTTGAGCTCCCATGCCTTGGGCAGCCGGTGGTGCCACTGAGGAGTGTGGTGTTGGAAAGTGGTACTGAGCATGGTCCAAGCCAGGGCAGTGGCTGCCAGCAGCAGCCAGGTGCAGGAGGCAGGGCTGCCTGGAAGGGCTGGCAGTGGCAGCTCAGCTGCATGGTGGGACCATGGTGCTCCAGCTTATGCTGAAGCAGAGCTGCTGCCCCAGCCATGCTGAGTCTCAGGGCCAAATGTCTGCCCATGGTAGGCGACACTGATCACTTGTGCTGGGGTGGTTAGGGTACCCTGCAGCCCATGGGGAGGTTTGGTTTGTCCACAGGTTGAGACACATGAGACAAAAATGAGGTGTCTGGAGAAATTGCATGTCCTGCTGCCTTGACAATGTCCATGGAGGTTGTGCCCAAGCCTGGTGCAAATGGTGTTTTGGGGCACACACCAGGTGAGCTCAGCCACTGCACAGCCCCTTGTAGAGGCAGATGTGATGCTGGTGCTCCTGCTCCCAGGCTGGCACTGGCCAAATGCGATGCCTGCTGGCTCACCACAGAGCAGCCAGAGACTCGTTGCTTAACAACATGCTGGAGTGGAGTAGGAAGTGTTTTGTCACTCTGAGATGGGAAGAGATCACCATTTTATCAACAGGCAGGGCAGTGTCTGTTTGCTCTGTGTCCATGCAAATGTCCCCACAGTCTTGGGGACTTCGGTCGCTTTGTGGTGCAGTGGCACCAGCGTGGCCATTCTTGTCTCTGCCCCTTATCAAGCGTCTGCAATTTCCAACAGCAGCATGTCCTGCTGTCGGCCATCCCACCTTCCCTTTCCTCCTTGTCAGCATTCTTCTGCCTCCCCAGGCCCCTCCTTGCCAGCAGCATTTCCAGCTTGGTGATTTCTGTGAATGTGGAAACGTTCCTCCCTTTTTATAGGGGAAAAATTCATTTTTAGCCAACTCTGGGTTATTGTTCCTCTTCCTGTTCAGGGGCGGGTGTGCTTGGCTCAGGGGCTCCGGCTGTGGCTGCTCTGCTCGGACCTGCTGCCACTGTCCCCCAGCATGTGCCCCTCACCATATGGCAGCACCAGCTCTTTTGGAGCCCTGTGGGCCACTAAGTATTTCTGAGGCTGAACAAAATGCTATGGGGAGAGGGGGAAACAGCCCCCATTGGCTCAGTCCCTCTGCTTGTGACCAGCCAGTGCAGTGATCAGGTCCTGGCCTGCTCACCCAGCCTTGGGACACACCCAAGGCCTTGCACCCCAGCCTGGCCCCTCGTGTGGTGCCAAATCCCAGGTGGTTTGGGTGTGAGTGTATCTAAATGCTATTTACTGCTGCCTTCTCACTCGGGGACCTTTAGCCCCCCAATCTCTCCTGTGTCACTCACCATCATATCACCCTCAAACACTCAGCTGCAGATTGTTTCTCCAGCTCCCTTGAGCCACAGGTGTGACTTCCCAGGGGACGCGCTGGATTTTAGTAGAGGTGCTGTCCCCACCATCTCATCCCTGCCTGCCCCCAGGGGAGCTGAGGCCATGTGGTGGGTGGAATCCCTTTATGGAGCCAGAGTCACACCAAAACCGCTTTGGGAAGGTCCGTGCGTCTCCACCAGGACATGGGGCACACAGTGGCCCTGGGACCGGGGACTCATCAGGGACTGCGATGCCACAGGGGCTTTTGGGGCTGGGGCTGCTCCTGCCTGTCAGCACTGCCAGGGTGTGGGCAGGAGCGGGGTGAGTGCAGGGGGGGCCTCCGCTCTGCGTCACCCTGGATTTCTGGGCAGCCCTTCCTCCCCCTGGCCTGTTTCCTCATTCGCGTGGCCAGCAATGGCTGCCATCCCGTGGTGCAGTGAGGGGAAATGAGAACCATGTGGAGAGGCCGCGCAGAGGCACGTCCTTGGCTCCGGGCACCCCCAGGGCTGTTCCTAGAAAAGAGGGGGTGACTCAGAGCCAGGGTCCCCTGCCCCCGCATGTCCCTTCTTTCAGAAGCTGGAGACAGCACTGGCAGCACCGGAGACTCCAGACACTCCTTCAAAGGGCTTTGGGATCGCAGAGGCTCCTGCAAAGGGAGTGGGGACAGCCAGGGCCAGACCCCTTGCAGCACAGTGCCTGCCTGTCTCCAAGAGGTGCCCTGACAGTGCGTCTCCCGCAGGTGCTGAGCCATGGCGGTGTGGATCCAGGCCCAGCAGCTCCAGGGCGAAGCCCTGCGGCAGATGCAGGCGCTCTATGGGCAGCACTTCCCTATCGAGGTGCGGCACTACCTGTCGCAGTGGATCGAGAGCCAGGCATGGTAGGTCAGGGTGTCCCATCCCCAGCGGGGTGCTAGGTTTGGCAGTGGGTGCTCCCTGCCGCCAGGCTGCCCTGACACTGCTCTTTCCCACATGCAGGGACTCCATTGACCTTGACAACCCCCAGGAGAATGTGAAGGCAACGCAGCTTCTGGAGGGGCTGATCCAGGAGCTGCAGAAGAAGGCAGACCACCAAGTGGGTGAGGACGGCTTCCTGCTGAAGATCAAGCTGGGGCACTATGCTACGCAGCTGCAGGCGAGTGGGGGGCTGTGGGCAGGGGTACAAGGCCAGGGGGGTCCCTGCCCTGTGGCTGACTCAGGCAGTGCTCTCCCCACAGAACACATATGATCGATGCCCCATGGAGCTGGTGCGCTGCATCCGGCACATCCTCTACCACGAGCAGCGGCTGGTGCGGGAGGCAAACAATGTGAGTAGGGGCTGGGAGGGGTGAGGGAGAGGGTTCTGCAGGGTTGGGGGGATACTCAGGGGCTCTCCTCCATGATGATGTGAGCAGCCCTGAGGCAGGGAATGGAGAGGGTCCCCTCCCCATGCTGAGTGTACCCTGTGCCCCATGCAGAGCCCTTCCCCAACTGGCTCCCTGGTGGACGCCATGTCCCAGAAACACCTGCAAATCAACCAGACCTTCGAGGAGCTACGGCTCATCACGCAGGACTCAGAGAATGAGCTCAAAAAGCTGCAGCAGACACAGGAATACTTCATCATCCAGTACCAGGAAAACATGCGCCTCCAAGGTGGGTGGGGGGCCGAGGAGCATGGGCCTGGGTCGCTGCCTGGGCTAGCCCTAACAGCATCTTCTGTCCCTTAGCCCAGTTCTCCCAGCTCTCCCAGCTGGGCCCCCAGGAGCGCATGTCGCGGGAGACGACGCTGCAGCAGAAAAAGGCATCGCTGGAGGCCTGGCTGCACCGTGAGGCCCAGACACTACAGCAGTACCGCGTGGTGAGTGATGTCACCCCGTTCTCCATGACGCTGTCCTCTGCTCCCCGTGATGCCCTGTGACACTGTCCCTATGCCCTGTGATGTTGTCCCACCTTGCAGGACCTGGCTGAGAAGCACCAGAAGACGCTGCAGCTGCTGCGCAAGCAGCAAACAACCATCCTGGATGATGAACTGATCCAGTGGAAGCGTCGGCAGCAGCTGGCGGGTAATGGGGGCCCACCCGAGGGCACCTTGGATGTGCTGCAGACCTGGTGAGTGCCTGGTGGGGTGGGATGGGACAGGGTGCTGAGCCCCAGTGTGTGCTGAGCTCTGCTCCCCCCAGGTGTGAGAAGCTGGCGGAGATCATCTGGCAGAACCGGCAGCAGATCCGCCGTGCCGAGCACCTGTGCCAGCAGCTGCCGATCCCAGGCCCGGTGGAGGAGATGCTGTCAGAGCTGAACGGCACCATTACCGACATCATCTCTGCCCTGGTCACCAGGTATACGTTGAGCCCAGCTGGGTGGGGGGCCGAGTTGGCCCTGCCCTGCCCATCCCGACCTGATCCCCCTGCTCCCTCAGCACCTTCATCATCGAGAAGCAGCCCCCCCAGGTGCTGAAGACACAAACCAAGTTTGCAGCCACCGTACGGCTCCTGGTGGGGGGGAAGCTGAACGTGCACATGAATCCCCCTCAAGTGAAGGCCACCATCATCAGCGAGCAGCAAGCCAAGGCCCTGCTGAAGAATGAGAGCACGCGCAAGTAATACCAGGGGCTGGGAGTGTGTGGTGGGGGTGGCTGGGGCTACCAAGGCAGCGGGGAGCAGGGTGTGGTGGGGCGGCTGCACCTCACACTGCTCCCAGTCCTGGTGGTTGCCTGACTTTGTGCATTCCCATGGCAGTGAGAGCAGTGGGGAGATCCTCAACAACTGCTGCGTCATGGAGTATCACCAGGCCACTGGAACGCTCAGCGCCCACTTCCGCAACATGGTGAGCGCCCCTGGTTCCCCTTCCTGTCCTCTTGTGTCCCTCTGTGTTCACCCTGGTGTCTCCATCTATTGCTCACTGCTCACCTGTTGTGTCCCTGCAGTCCCTGAAGCGGATCAAGCGCTCAGATCGCCGCGGGGCTGAGTCAGTGACAGAGGAGAAATTCACCATCCTCTTTGAGTCGCAGTTCAGTGTTGGTGGGAATGAGCTGGTCTTCCAGGTGAAGGTACATCCACTATGTCCCCTCTGCAAGCCCTAGGCAAGCCATGGACACTATGCCCACAGGGGTGGGGCTGGGCTGGGGCCACAGGGTGCCTGTGGGCAATGTTCCCTTGGTGACCCACAGCCCATTCTGGTCTCCTTCCTCTTGGCAGACACTGTCCTTGCCTGTGGTGGTGATTGTGCATGGGAGCCAGGACAACAACGCCACAGCCACCGTGCTCTGGGACAATGCATTTGCCGAGCCTGTGAGTGCCAGTGTTATAGGGGGCAGGACAGGCCCCATCTGCCCCAAGAGGGTGTAGGAGCAGGGCTCAACCTCCAAGTGGGGTATGCCCTGAGGCATCAGGGAGATCTAGTGCTGACCCTGCTCTCTGCCCCCAGGGCCGCGTGCCCTTTGCTGTGCCTGATAAGGTGCAGTGGCCACAGCTCTGCGAGGCGCTCAACATGAAGTTCAAGGCAGAGGTGCAGAGCAGCCGCGGGCTGACCAAAGAGAACCTGGTATTCCTGGCACAAAAGCTCTTCAACAGCACCAGCAATCACCTGGAGGAATACAGCAGCACCACAGTGTCCTGGTCCCAGTTCAACCGGGTGAGCGACCTGGGCTCTGTCCAGAGCTCCCCCAGTGCTCATGCTGGGGGGCTGGATGGGGCATACCCACCTGGGGTCCCTGAGTCTTTGCTGCTGCACCCAATGTCTATGCTGTGTAACAGAGGCTCAGAGGCTGGTGACAGGAGTGCTCATTTTCTGTGGTTTTCAACAGGAAAACCTGCCTGGGAGGAATTACACCTTCTGGCAGTGGTTTGATGGGGTCATGGAGGTGCTGAAGAAGCATTTGAAGCCACACTGGAATGATGGGTAAGAGCCGCCCTGCCCTGTGCTGCCTGGCCCGAGCCCCAAGCCCTGACGCCCTGCTCTGCCTAGGGCCATCCTGGGCTTCGTCAACAAGCAGCAGGCGCACGACCTGCTCATCAACAAGCCCGACGGGACCTTCCTTCTGCGCTTCAGTGACTCTGAGATCGGCGGCATCACCATTGCCTGGAAGTTTGACTCCTGTGAGTGTGCGCCAGACGCTGGCACCCCTGGACCAAGTATCCCTGGCCCCAGCATGAGCACTGGGGTACTCATGCCCATGGGGTCCTGGCACTGCCAGGCCATCTCAGGAAAGAGGCAAGCCAAGAGGCCCCAGAATGCCTTGGCTGTCCCATGGGGAGCAGTGCTGCCCTTGCTCACTGCAGCCATGGGTGTGTCAGGCCCGCATGCTGGCAGCAGCAGGGAGGAGGGACCAGGCTGAACCCTCTGACCCATCCCTGGGGACTGATGTGGACTCTATGAAATCAGTGACTTGGTGGTGCTCCCCAGTGCATGGGTTTTCAGGGGTGGCCTGACCCCAAGGGGTCTGCTTGTTGCTGTTTGCAAGAGCATCCTTTGGAGGGCCACGTGGGTGAGAAGTACCGCAGAGCCCCACGGAGCCCCATGGTTGGGGAACCTGCCCCCCATCTGTCAGGATGAGGCCATACCTGCCTTGGCTTCACTGTGCCTCCTGCCTTATCCCATTTTCTGACGACCTGTGCTTTATCCTCAGCTGTTGCTGGGGGAGGGATGCAGTGTGAGGCATGCTGTTTGCTGCTTGGTATGACCTCACAGCCCATGTCCTGAGCAGGGCCAGGAGCTGCTGCAAACTGTGGGAGTCACCGTGGTCCTCACTCTTGTCTTGCAGCTGAGAGGATGTTCTGGAACCTGATGCCTTTCACCACCAGGGACTTCTCCATCCGCTCCCTGGCTGACCGCCTGGGGGATCTCAGTTACCTCATCTATGTGTACCCCGACCGGCCCAAGGACGAGGTGTTCTCTAAGTACTACACGCCGGTTCTCTGTGAGTCCACGCCAGGTAGCGCTGTCCCTTCACCCCATGTGTCCTTTCCTTTGTTCATCCGGCCAGGATGGAGCTGGTGTTCTCAGCATCCCCCTGCCCCGGGGCCACACCGGCCCCACAGGGCTTCTGCATCTGGCCACCTGTGAGCCCCCAGTGCTGCCTGGGGTTGTGGCATGTGCTGGAGCTCGGGGCCTCAGTGCTGCCTCCTTCTCTCTAGCTAAAGCTGTGGATGGATACGTGAAACCACAGATCAAGCAAGTGGTGCCAGAGTAAGTGTGACCCTGAAGGCAGATCCTGGGCAGTGGTTCCCATGGGTTCCCAGTGTTGAATTGGCTGGGTTGGGCAGCAACCCAGGGCACTGTGGAGCTCAGGTCTAGTGCTGCCAATGGCAGTACATGGTGCTGAGCCTTGGGAGACCCCTTTGTGATTTTCACCCCTGGGGCACCCATCTTGTCCTGCACCAGTGCTCATGAGACCCATCCCCACAGGTTTGTCAATGCATCTGGCGATTCTGCCCCTGGAGGGGCCACATACATGGACCAGGCACCCTCGCCTGCCATCTGCTCCCAGCCTCATTATAACATGTACACCCAGAAGTAGGTATCATATCCCTTGTCCCTGTCCTACTGCAGCTGGTCCTCCCCTCACCCCTTGCCTCCCACAGTCCTGACCCTGTGCTGGACACCGAGGGTGATTTTGACCTGGAGGACACGATGGATGTGGCGAGGCATGTGGAGGAGCTGCTGCGGCGCCCCGTGGACAGTCAGTGGATCCCCCATGCCCAGTCGTGACAGGCAGGCACCTGGTCCCTTGTCCCGGGCCCCAGCGCTGTGGGGACTGTGCTGTGTTCGTGTCTCTGTGCCAGGGGACAGCGGGTGGGCCCTGCCCCCAGGATTTGCTCTGTGCTGCCCTGAAACACAGGCTGGCGTCCAGCTCTTTGGTGTTTATGCCCTTGTATAAACGGCAGCGGATTTGTCGCATGGTTTTCCTGTATGTTCCTTTTAAGAGGCCCAGCTTCGGCTTTCCGCTTCTGCCAGCACTGGCCCTGCAGTCCCCATTCCCCCGTGGGGCTGCTGGGGTGGGGGCCACCAGCCCGGCCTCAGGTTCGCTTTTGCAGTTGTCACTAAGAATGTACGTGTCGCCTTCTTGTTCTCCCCCGCGGCTCTGTTCCCAGGGGTGCGTGAGGGCAGAGGGCAGAGGGGGGGTTCGGCCAGGGCTCCCCCAGCCCGTGCTGGTGCTCTGCTCCACAGTGGCAGGGTCCCTGGACCTCATCTCCTTTGCCCCCAAGGATGCAGGAGCCCCTCCGGCTCCCGGCCTCGGTGTCCCCTCTGGAGCCGGTGCAGCATGAGAGTGGCAGGGTGCGAGGGCACCCAGCGAGGGCAGTCGGCTGGGCAGGGAGTTTGGGGAAGCGGAGCCCTCTGCCCTCCGCCTCTCCCCTCGCTTGGGCGGGAAACTCTGGGGTCCTGGCCATGTTATTTTTCTATCACAGAGTAAATAAAGCACGGAATATTTTTGTAACACAAAAGCTCTGCGTGCCACGTGTGTCTTGGGGCAGAGGTGGGTTCCTCTGGGGAGCTCCCCCTCTCGAGTGCACCATATGAATGCCGGGGCTGGGTCACAAGCTGGGCGGATCTGGGGACTCTGCCCGGGCAAGAAGGCTGCCGTGGGGAGCAGGAGCTGGGCTGGGGCCGTTTTTCCGGGCAAAAAAGTAGACCGGATCAATTGCCCTGTTTTTCTAAAGAAGGAGCTTGGTCTTGATGGAGGGGCAGGGGGCGCTGGTACTCGGGGTTCAATTGCGGTTGAATTCCCTGCCAAGGGAGGGCTCCGGGGATGCTGTGTAAAGGCAGAAATGAAAATAAAAGTAAAGCGGAGAGGGGGGCGGCGCCGGGCGCGATAGTTCTCCGTCATTTCTGCCGGAGGCGGAATAGCCGGGTGGGCTAGAGGGGTCCGGGGCCAGGTCCCTGCTCTGGGGCGGTGTCCGCATTCCGCGATGCTGCCGGCGGTGGCGGTCGCGGTAGTGGTGGCCGTGACTGTGGCCGTGGCCATAGCTGTCCCCGCGCTGCGGCACCGCCTAGTCCGTTCCGCGCTGCGCCGCGCCGCGGGTCGGTACCGGCGGAGGCTGGAGGCGCTGGGCAGCGACGTGCGGCTGAGCCAGGAGTGGCGGCTGCGGCGGCTGCGCGGCACCGGCACCGGGACGGCCGGCGGTGAGCGCGGGGCTGCGGCGCGGGGGCGGGAAGGGGGTCGGTCCCATGGTTGTCCCTCTCACCCTGTGCCTCTCCCGGCAGGCTTGGAGGAGTTCCAGGAGCGGCATCCCCTGGAGCAGCCCTGTCGGGACGGAGCGCCAGGAGATCCGGTTCCTCCGCTACGCCTCTGGGCTCTGCTCCGCGGCTGCTGGGACACCGATCCGCCTCTGCAGGTACGAGGAGCAGCGAGCGGGGTGGGCGCGGACCCCCGCAAGGCCTGCCCTCCTGACCCTCTCCTTCCCCGCAGGGATCCCTGCTTTACCTAGATGCCCTCGGCGCCGCCTTCCCGCGGGCACTGGCCCGCCGGGGCACGGCCCTGCTGCACTGGACCCCTGGCTGTCCCCGCGCCCCGGCGGGGTGGCCGCTGCCCACCCTGTACTGCACCCCGGCCCTGGCGGGTACCCTGCTCTCTCGGGCCGCCGCGCTGCGGGTGCAGCTGCTCTTTGCCCTGAGGCAGCGTGCGCTGCACGTTCTGGAGGCCGGGCTGGCAGCCGAGCTGCACGACGCGCTGGTGGCCCTGCGCACTGAATGGCCCCAGCTGGCCCAGGAGCTGGCGTTGGGCAGGCTGAGCCCCCAGCCCGGGCTGCCCGAGGGGGTGCGGGACCAGCTGCAGGCACTGCTGACCCCTGATGCTGCCCGGGCAGCAGAGCTCCGTGCTGAGTGCACCCACGGCTTTGAGGGCATCGCGTTGCGTCTATGGCCACAGCTGGAGGTGGTGGTGGTGAGAACGGCGTATGGCACCGAGCGGCTCTACTGCGACTCCCTCCGCCAAGCCGACTGCCAGGGGCTGCCCTTCTACTGCCCCTTCTACCAGGCAGCAGGAGGTGAGTGTCCCCCACGCTGGGGTGTCCCCATGCCCTGGGTACCCGCAGGGAACTGCTGCCATATGGCAACACAGAACTCCTTGCCCCACCACATGCTGGTGCATCTCTTCGCTGCATTCCCTTCTTGCAACCTGAAAACAGCTCTGTCCTGGCACCAGCAAAACAGTTCCCCCGTGGATGGGGTTGAGGCTTGTGTGGGCAAGTCTGGGGGGTCTGTGGAGCTCACATTGACACATGCTGCTTCTGCCCAGCCCTGCTTGGTGTAAACCTGTGGCCAGTGGAGCCAGCACCCCGGTTCCTGCTGTGCCCTGACTGGGCTTTCTACGAGTTCCTGCCCTGCCCGGCCAACAAGGAGCCACGGACAGTGCTGCTGGATGAGCTCTGGGAGGGACGCGAGTATGGGCTGGTTGTGACAGCCCAGCCAGGAGAGTACAGGTGCCTCCACCCTGCTGTGTAGTCCTGGGGGGCTGCCTGCCCCAGTCCCATGCATCTATCTCCCCCTCACTCTCTCCCTGCCCATGCAGGTGCCGTACTGGGGAGGTACTGAGGGTGGTCAGCTTCCACAAGCAGTGTCCCATAGTGGAACCTGTGCGCAGGTGAGGACACCCCAATCCCTGCCCCTCACCTCAGGGAGCTGGGTCCATGTGCTGGCAGGGTCTTAACAGGAGGGTGCCAGTGACCCATCCTGTGTTGCTGTACTGCAGGGAGAGCCAGATGCTGAGTGTGCGAGGTGAGAGCATCCCTGAGGAGCAGTTCTGCCAGAGCCTGTGCCGCACCCTCAAAATGTGGCCAGGCTCTCGCCTGATTGACTACGTCTGTGTGGAGAGTAGCCTGCTGGGTGAGCTCCCCTGAGCTGTCCGAGTCCCCCCAAAAGTGTAGCTGGTGCTGCATGGGGCTCTGCCAGCCCTCCTGTGCCCAGCAGGGCTGGGGGCTGCGGGCAGCTCTGACATACTCATGGTGCTGCTCCAGGTGACTCTTCAGGGCCCTGTGCCCCTCACTACGAGGTGTTCACGGAGCTGCAAGGCCTGCGGGACCTGTCAGAGGGGCAGCGCTACAAGGTGAGCAGGCTGTGCTCTGCGTCTGTGTGGGGTGGCTGAGGGGCACTGCTATGGCAGTGTGGGACCAGCACAGGCAGCTGCCCTCTCTTTGCAGCTGGACCAGTGTCTCCAGGAGGATTTCCCCGTCTACAAATCCTTCCGCTTCAAGGGCAGCATTGGGCCGCTGCGCCTGCACCTGGTGAGGCCCGGCACCTTCACCCGGCTGCGGGAAGCACTGGGCTCACCCCTGCCCATGCCCAGGGTCCTGCACGAAGAGCAGCTGCTGCGGCTCATCCAGGGATCCGTCATCTCCTAGGGCAGCCTGGGGGTCCTGCAGCCCTTCCATCCTCGGGTTCACTTGGCGTGCACCCTCTGAGGAGGGGCCATGTCCCTGGGGCGGGAGGGCGTGGGGGTGAGGGTGCCCAGCCCCAAGGGTTTCGCTGAGTGGAGCAGATGGAGACAGTGAGCTTCACCATGATCCGTGGCAGCAGCAGGCACCGGTGGGCACCCACTCAGTGCTGCCGTGGGGATGGAGCAGGAGGTTGAAAATGTCAAGGGTCAGTGGGGTCCTGCAGCTGCAGGATCCCCTCACTCAGTGCCTTGGCAGCACCTGCAGCCACAGTGGAGCAGGTGCCCGTGCCTTTCCCAAGGGACACCTCAGCCATCACAGCCCATGGCTGAGGCAGAGGACATAATGGAAACCTCTGTGAGAGCAGGAGGAGCAGAAGAGCCTTCGCTCATCACTGTGCTGAGCACTGGGGCCCTGTGGCATTTTGTCCCCTGGCACGGACACTGCCGGCAGGGCTCAGGTGGCTGGTGGTGGCAGGTGCCACAGAGCAGCCCCAGCCAGGCTCCAGTGCATGTCCACTGGTTTAAGAATAAGCTCCAGCGAGGGCTGCTTTTAATGTTTTAAAAACCAGATTCAAAATAAAGGAGGATTATCTCTTAAAAATAAATAAAGGACCCCACTCTGGGATTGAATTTTAGACTATTATTTTTAATCCTCATTAAAGAGATTGCTTGAGCAATCTGACTGCTCTGGGGGCTGAGGAGTTGCTGCTGTTCTCGGGGGTCCTGGGGAAGGGGCAGCCATGAATATTTAACCGGATGAGCGGCTGCTGCTCTCTGTGGGCACCAGGCTCTTTGTGCCTTTGAGGCACACGTGTACCATCGGGAGGGACTGGTCATTTCTCCTCCTGCTCATTAAGGGTTATTTCAAGGGCTGGTGAGGGTGTGTGGGGCACCTGCTGTGCCGCAGCTGCTGCTGGGGGGCAGCCGGGCTGTGGGCAGGAGATGATGTCTTGAAGAAGGCTCACACAAAGCAAAGCATCCCCCGGCACAGTGGAGACTCCCACAGTGGGGGGATCCATCCACAGGGATGAACTGCAGGGATGAACCAGACTGAGGCTTGCTCCCCCATCCCTGTGGGAAAAAAAAATGGAGCAAAATTTCTCCTCCAGGTCGGGGAGAAGCTTTTCTGTGGGCTGGGGGTACCCCGTAGTAAAAGCCTTGAGCCACTGGCCTGGAAGAGTCGTGCGGGGCCAGGGCTGCACTGGGTGGCTCTGCTTGCACTGCCCTGCTTGGGTACCACCCCAGTGGGAGTGGAGGTTGGTGGGGTGGAACCCGCTGGGCAGGGCCAGGCCGCCGAGTGCCCGGCTGGATTTGGATGCCAGGCTGCAAGGTGCAAGGTCGATTTTGAGTGCCCGGCTGCAGGGTGCAGCTTATTTTGGGCGCAGGCTTATTTGTGCTGCTGGTACCAAGGCTGGAGGGTGCGGGTGCCCGGCTGCAGGGTGCCAGGCTGGGTTTGCGTGCCCGGCTGCAGGGTGCCAGGCTGGGTTTCCGTGCCCGGCTGCAGGGTGTCAGGCTGGGTTTCCGTGCCCGGCTGCAGGGTGCGGGCTCGGCTGGGGTCCCACCGGGATGGGGCGGCTGCCGGGCCCGGGCGCTGCGGTGCTGGGAGGAGGTCGGGGATGCCCCGGCGGTGGAAGATGCCGGTGCCCGGTGCCCGTCCGCGCGCCCCGCCGCTGCAGCCCGGGGCGGGGGGGCCGCGCCGGCCCCGTCCCCATCCCCGCCGCGTCCCCGCCCCCGGCCCGGCCCGTCCCCTCCTCCCGGCCGCGCCGCCTCCCGCCCGCTCTGCCACTGAGCCCGCAGCGGCGGCGGCGGCGGGCGCAGGCTCCGGGCGCCCCGGGGCCCCGCGGCGGCCGCTGCCCTGAGGCCGCGGGGGATGGCGGAGGGGCCCCGGGGCGCCCCGCCACCGGGCTCGCCCCGCCCCGCCGCACCGCTGCCCAACGGGCCCCGTGGCGGCGGCGGCGGCAGCCCCGGCTCGGGCTCAGGCAGCAGCAGCCGCGAGGACTCGGCGGAGCGGAGCCCCGCGCCCGCCGCGCCCCGGGCCAGCATCATGAAGGTGAGAGCTCCGCACCGGCAACGCACCGGCCCGGCCCCCCCCGCGCCCCGGGCCCGGCACCTGCGCAGCGCTGGGGTGCCGAGCCGTGTCCCCCCCGCCGAACCCTGCGTCCCCCCGCACCGGCTCGGTCCGCCGCTCCTCGCTCCCCCTGTGCCCGTGGAGCGGCTCCGAGGAGCTGCAGAGCAACCGCATCCCCAGGCGAGCGAGGGTCGCCACCTGCCCACGGTACTGGTCACACCGGGACTGACACGGCGTCCCCGCGCCCTGCCCGGACCCAGGGTTTCCAAGGGCACAGTCTAGCCCGGCCCGGCTCTGTGGGGTATTCGTGGGTCGACCTGTCAAGTGCCATGGCCATGCTGGCCGCATCACCCGGTCCTGCTCAGGGCACCCCTGGGTGCCAGTGAGAAGATGCCCGCTCCTACCCCTCGAACAGCTTCTGCTCTCCCTTACTCTCTCCTGCCAAGCACTGAGCCCTGGGCCTGGCCTGACCAGCTTGCAGTCTGCTCCCAACAGCTGATGTTGGTGTTGCCGGGCCATGGTGGGGCCGGGGGCCAGGGAGGGTCTCGGAGGTCGCCCACCTGGATGGGCAGTGGGTTACACGTGTGCTTTCCTAAATGAACCCCCCTGATTGTGCTGATGCCAGCGGTACTCGCTGACACAATAGGTCATGTCCGCTCGGGACTCGCCTCCCTGCTCCCAGCAGCCTATTTTAAGCTGGGATTGCTCCGGTGCTATTAATACGCCGTGAGGGGGCTGTTCCCGTGGTGCCCCAGCCCCGCTCTTCTGTCCCCGGGATTCAGTTTTTTGGACAGCGGTGTCAGGACCCTGAGTCCCTGCCCGCGCCCGCCTGGGCTCTCGTTGCAAACTGTTGCGGGGGCGGTCGGGCTGTGCCCACGCGGTGACGGCACGGAGACCTGCCGGTGCTCCCGTGCAACCAGAGGCTGGTGACAGTGCGCCGTCTGTACCCGGGTTCCTTGGGGATATTGCAGGGGTCTCCTGCTCCTCCCGGGATGGACCAGCATCCTTCCTTGCCTAGGGACCATCCGTGGGCACCGCGAGCTGGGGGTGGGGAACCTCTCGCTTGCCCCCGGGCTGGGCACATCCCTGTCGCCACCTGCGTCACCACGGGATTTGGCCTCACGTGAAGGTCGGGTGGCTCAGGGCCAACGCTGGCGGGGGAGGGCGCTGGCCCAGGAGGAGGTCAGGTCCGGACAGTGTCCCCAGCTTGTGCCGATCCATTTTGCACCTCCTAGTCCATCCGGGGCCTGAGTGGTAGTGGAGGCACATGTGGAAAGAGCTGCCAGCTCTTTTATTTTTTGGGATTTCCAGAAAAGACTGGAGGAGTGAAGCTGAAAGTGGGACTCACTGGCTGTCTGGAGACAGGGGGCCAGGGGCAGCAGGGTCCAGAGGTGTACCCTGCAGTGTCCCTGTGCCCTGGCTGGAGGACCTGCTCCCTTCTAAGACAGAAGGCTGAAAGCAGATGGGGCTGGTGGTCCTGTGGGCTGGGAGGATGCTGGAGAGGGACTTGGAGGAACTGGATCTGTTCTTCCCTGCTGCAGGAGGTGTACCTTCCCTAGCGCCTTGCTCTCCTGTCCCCTGAGCCCCCTTCCCATCGTGTGCCAGCCCTAGGAGCTGTGTGGTGCCTCTGCTGGGATCTGACTCCAAGGCCCCTCGCTGGGGAGTAGCAGCTGGTGCCGCGGGGAGTGGATGTGTCAGTCGCTCTCTTCTTGGCAGGGAACAAACGATGGTAGAAAAGCCCTGACTATGCCTGGTCTCCCACTGCCTCAGCTCCAGGGCTGCTGCCTGCCTGCACCCCTACCCACACAGGGATAAGAGAAGTGGGGAGACCCGGGACCTGGGGAATTCAGCTGCAGATGAGTCACATCACGGCCAGGCTGGGGGATAAAGGGAATGGAGGGACGACTGATGGGCCGTTCCCCAGCCCTTGCTTTGAGAGTGGGTTACATGGCCGGTAACGGTGGCTGTCACGTGAAGGCTGAGATTAGGGCATCAGCATTCACCAGGGCACTAATGCAGGAGATAATTGGCTGAAGAGGTGCTTAACACATGCTGCAGAGCTGGGCAAGGCACAGGCAGCTAGGCTGGGACGTGCCCTCCGTGCCCAGCCCACCATCACCTCTGGCGTCGTGGTCGGCATCCGCATCGTGGTCAGTGCTTTGCTCTGCAGAGCCCTGCCCACTCCCTGCCAGCTTGGTGGCACAGTGAGCAGGATCCCTGCTCCGGCCGGAGCTCTGCCCTCTGGCCGGGAGTGTTCCGTGCTGCCATGGCCATGGGCGCCATGTCCTCCCGGCTCCACTGCTGCCTTACTCGTCGCCCGCCTGTGCTGCTCCTGCCCGCGGCTCGCCCAGCACTTCTTGGGGTGTCCCCAGGGTTGAAGACTACCTGGAACAGACTTTGAAGGGGCTGCCAGGGCGCAACAGCTCTTCCCTGCCTGTTCCCAGGGCGCAGTGAGGAGTGTAGAGCAGCTGCAAACAGGAGATTCCTTGCACCCACAGCCGCCCGCTCGCTGCTTGCCCGTGCAGAGGGAGAAGCGGAGCCTGTGAGCTGCGGGGCTCTCTCGGATCTGTGCCAGACATCTACACCCCAAAGGGCTGCAGTGGGCACCCCTCCCCAGTCTAAGCCTGCGAGGGTGGGAGTCTGCAGGGAGAACGTTCGGGCTTTCTCCCTGAGCCGGGGTGACCGGGGTGCCGGCGGGGTTGGTGCCGGCGGGGTGTGTCTGGCTGCCTGCGGTGGGCGCAGCTGGAAGCAGGTCCCTGGCGCTGGGTGCACGCAGGCCCCCCGCCCGTGTTTCCTTTCCGGATGGATTTCCTGTTTTCAGCTGTGGGGCCCGGTGCGGAGCCGCCCGAGGTGGGTGCGCCGGGCGGGGAGCTGGTGTGCAGAGATACGGGGGTCCTGCCGGGGCAGGAGGTGCTGCCCTCGGTGCCCATCACCCCGCGGCGGGGTGGGGCCGGGGCAACCCGTCAGTTGGGCGCTCAGATTGCAGATTGCAGCAAGCATCCGGGGTCGAGTCCTTCCCCGCAAGGCTGGCCGATGGCGTGACCTGCCGCTGAGCCCCTGCCGACCCGGGATGGCTGGCACCGAGGCAGGGTCTTGGAGCTCGACCAGCTCCCTGGAGCAATCTGGCAGCGAGAGGATGCAAACAGCTCCCACATCCGAGCTCCAGGATAGTAGGATGTGCCTGGCTCTATCTAACAGGAGGCTGAGGGCTGGTGCTGGTTCCTCCTTCCCTGGGCCGTTGTTTCCCAGGCATCCTTGGACGATTCCCCATTCCTTGGGGAAACTGTGCATCCTTCTGTGTGACCTATCCCGAATGCCCTTGGCTGGGGCTGCCTGGCCCCAAGGGACGAATCCCGACCCTCCAGGATCAGGCACGGGGATGTTCTTGCCCAGGCACAGCCCCATGCAGGAGTTGTGGAAGCTCTCAGGGCGCTGGAGGGAAACAACTTCTCACCTCCAACCTGGGCAGCTGAGCAGGACCTGCCTCTGACAGAGACACCACCAGATTAGAGGTGACTCACCATAATCTTGAAGAAGTGGATTAAATCTCCTCCTACTGTGCTACTTAATGAAATCCATCCCATAATACACTCCTGGCCCTGCTGTTCCCCCTTATCCCCTGCCCCTGCCAGCCCCGTGGCAGCTGGGCTCCCCCTCCCTGTAGTGAGGCAGGACAGAGTGTGGGCATGAGGTGCTGGCAGCAAGCAGCCCATGCCCTCGTGACCCTGTGCTCTGTGGGACAGGGCTGTGGCCATGGTTGTCCCCAGCACGTGGCACTGGCAGGGGCTGTCCTGCTCTGCTCCTTGCAGAAGAGTAGGGGGTCTGGCTTGGACTCCCCAGGAGCAGCTCTTCTCGTATATCACATGCCAGGCATCTGTTTTCCTCTGGTGTCCCCAGGCCAGGGACACAGGGACTGTGCTGGGTTGCTGGCTCATGGCTGTGCCTGTGAGGGTGAGTGAGCAGCGGGGAAGGATCCAGCTCAGGGCCAGGAGCAGGAAGGAAGGAAGGAAAGCAGAGTTAAAATAAGCCAGGCAGTGAGCTGTGAGGGAAGCCAGGGCTGGAGCTGGCTCCCAGCCCCCAGGAGAGGGGCGGACTGGAATGGACTGGGCTTAGCGTGGTGCTGGGACACCCTGGGGCAGTGCCATGCTCTTCTTTGGGCTGGGGCAGGGGAACCATGGGGCAGAAGGATGCCGGGAACTGGTGGGGTGTGTGCTGCCTGGCTGTCCCTGATGGCTCTGCCCCTTTCCCTGGCAGGATGGTTCCCGGCAGCGGCCGCCACACAAGAAGAAGACAGTGTCCTTCAGCTCCATGCCCAATGATCGCAAGATCAACAGCACAGCTGCCTGCATCTCCCTCATGCTGGAGGGCTGTGAACTGAAGAAGGTGCGCTCCAACTCCCGCATGTACAGCCGCTTCTTTGTGCTGGACGCTGACATGCGCTCTGTGCGCTGGGAGCCCTCCAAGAAGGACTCAGAGAAGGCCAAGATTGAGATCAAATCAGTCAAAGAGGTGCGTGTGGGCAAGAAGACGCCTGTCCTGCGCAGTAATGGCCTCTCCGACCAGTTCCCGGATGAGTGCGCCTTCTCCATCATCTATGGAGACAACTATGAGTCCCTGGACCTGGTGGCCAGCTCAGCAGATGTGGTGAGTGCCTGGGTGATGGGGCTGAGGTATCTGGTGTCCTATGGAAAGCATAGCCCTGAGGCGCCTGGGACTGGCCACCCCAGCCTCCGGACGTCCTGGATCTCCTCTGTCTTCGACCTTGCTGACCTGGAGAAGTCTGGCCGGATCCCCGTGTCCCGGGCTGTGCAGCTGATCAAAGCACTCAACCCTGGCATGAAGACCTCCACCATCGAGCTGAAGTTCAAGGAACTGCAGAAGGCCAGCGAGCGTCCCGGCGCGGAGGTGGCCTGTGACCTCTTTGTGGAGGCATACTGTGAGCTCTGCACCCGCCCTGAGATCTTTTTCCTGCTTGTCCAGTTCTCCAGCAACAAGGAATACCTGGGTGTGAAGGACCTGCTGATGTTCCTGGAGGTGGAGCAGGGCATGGAGGGGGTGACGGAGGAGAAGTGCTTGGAGATTGTCAGCAAGTATGAGCCCTCCAAGGAGGGCCGGGAGAAGGGCTATCTGGCTATTGACGGCTTCACGCGTTACCTGCTGTCTGCTGACTGCTCCATCTTTGACCCGCAGCACCGCAAGGTCTGCCAGGACATGGCGCAGCCCCTCTCCCACTACTACATTAGCTCTGCCCACAGCGCCTGCCTGCTGGAGGACAACTTCTGGGGCCGCTCAGACATCAGTGGCTACATCAGTGCCCTGGGCCTGGGCTGCCGCAGCATCGAGCTGGTGCTGTGGGATGGCCCGGAGGGTGAGCCCGTGGTCTACACCAGCCCCTCAGCTGCCTCCTGTGTGCCCTTCCGTGCTGTGGTGGGGCTGATTGACCAGCACGCCTTCACTGCCTCCGCCTACCCCCTCATCCTCTGCCTGGTGGTGCGCTGCTCGGCCCCCCAGCAGCGCCTTGCTGCCCAGTGTCTGCGCAAGACACTGGGGGAGAAGCTGTACCTGGAACCCCCCAACCCTGTGGCCTCCTACCTGCCCTCCCCAGAGGAGCTCAAGGGTCGCATCCTCATCAAGGGCAAGAAGCTGCCACCCACCTGCGAGGACAGCGAGGGGGAGGTGTCGGATGAGGAGGAAGGCTGGGAGCTGGCACGGCGGCTGGGCCAGGAGGACCGGGAGGCACCCGAGGGAGGTGGCCTGCGGCGGGTGCGCCTCAGCCGTGAGCTCTCAGAGCTGGTGAGTCTCTGCCAGGCTGTCCCCTTCCAGGACTTTGAGAGCTCGCGACGTGGGCAGCGCTACTGGGAGATGTGCTCCTTCAGCGAGGTGGAGGCGGGACGCTTTGCCAACGAGTGCCCGGCTGAGCTGGTCAGCTACAACAAGCGTTTTCTCTCCCGCATCTACCCCAGCCCCATGCGCATCGACGCCAGCAACATGAACCCCCAGGATTTCTGGAAGTGCGGCTGCCAGATGGTGGCTATGAACTACCAGACACCCGGGCTCATGATGGACCTGAATTCGGGCTGGTTCCGGCAGAATGGGGCTTGTGGTTACGTGCTCCGCCCGGCCATCATGAGGGAGGAGGTCTCCTACTTCAGTGCCAACGCCAAGGACTCCCTGCCCGGGGTGCCTGCCCAGCTCCTACACCTCAAGGTCATCAGTGGGCAGAACCTGCCCAAGCCCAAGGGCTCGGGGGCCAAGGGGGAGGTGGTGGAGCCCTATGTCTGTGCTGAAATCCATGGCATCCCGGCTGACTGTGCTGAGCACCGCACCAAGACAGCCCTGCAGAGCGGGGACAACCCCATCTTCGACGAGAGCCTGGAGTTCCAGATCAACCTGCCAGAGCTGGCTGTCCTGCGCTTCGTTGTGCTGGACGATGACTACATCGGGGACGAGTTCATTGCCCAGTACACCATCCCCTTTGAGTGCCTGCAGCCTGGCTACCGCCATGTTCCCCTCCAGTCGCTGGCCGGGGAGCCCCTGCCCCACGCCACCCTCTTTGTGCATGTGGCCATCACTGACCGCCGCGGCGGGGGCAAGGGGCACCGCCGGGGGCTGGCAGGGCGCCGGGGCCGCCGAGTGCGGGAGTACACTTCCACCAAGGCCACTGGCATCAAAGCCATTGATGAGGTCTTCCGGACGGCTACCCAGCCGCTGCGGGAGGCCACTGACCTGCGGGAGAATGTGCAGGTATGGACCCTGCAGAGGCACTGGGGGACCTGGTTCCTGCAGGGGAGGATGGGGCTGGACTGAGAGTGGTGGGGAGCCCAGGTGTCCCCTTTTTCTGGGGGGACATGAGTGAGGAGCCTTATCTGGAGCCTGAGCCATGGGAAATGGGGGTGTTCCTACTCTGGGGGGCTCCTGGGGACCCTTCCAGCTGCACTCCTGACATTGGTCTCTGCCTGCAGAATGCATTGGTCTCCTTCAAGGAGCTGTGTGGGCTAACACCTGCTGCCAATATGAAGCAGTGCATCCTGACGGTGTCCACATGGCTGCTGCACAGTGACAGTGCACCCAGCGTCACCCTCAACCTGGCAGAGCAGTATCCCCCCATGGAGGCCCAGGGCCCCATCCCTGACCTGCTGCGCAAGGTCCTTACTGCCTACGAGACGGTAAGTGCTGTCCTGCCAAAGCTTAGCTCCTTGGGGATGCTCCTTGGGATCAATGGCATTGGGACCAGCACCCTGCCAAGGATGGAGGCCCTGAACTCACTGTACCCATCCTGGGGTGGGGGAAGGTGAGTGGGCAGGGGGCTGCGTTAGGGCTGCCCAGGGATGAGTCTTGCCAAGGAACAGGCTTGCCCAGATCAGTACGACCCTGGGACACTGCAACCCCTACCCAGTGCCTGCATTGCCTGCTCATTGCCCTGGTCCCACTAGGTGGGAGAAATCCCATTAATATCTACAGCCAGAGCTGCTTCCTTCCTTTGTGTTGAAGGGAACCTGGCCACTGGCCAGGTGCTGGTCACACCATACCTGGCCATGTGTGGTTAGTTGGGAAGGACCAGACCCCAGGCACTGCACTGGGGCAGAGGGCAGCCCCTGATGAGCCCTTTCCATGCACTTGGCCAGGGGGCACAGGGCTGGGGCTGCCCAGCCCCTCATGCCACCTCTCTTCCCAGATGATCCAGACCAGCCGGACGCTGATCGAGTCTGCCGACGCCGTGTATGGGAAGCTCATCCAGGCACAGCAGGCAGGTGGGTCCCAGAGGACAGCCTCAGCTCTGGCGTGGCTCTGGCTGCAGACCCAGGCATGTCCTGGGGTGCTGGGGCTCAGGGCTTCCTGCACTGGGGCAGGGTGTAGGTGGGTGGGCTGCAGTACTGTGCAGGAGGGAGCAAGCAGAGTGGGGGAGGCTGATGAGGAAGTGGGGAAGAGTCATTAGCTGTCAAACGCCAGAACATAATTAGTGCCAGAAATAACAGGCTGGGGCTGACGGCAGAAGTGGCAACTGAATGTTAAGACTTCCCAAACACATGGCAGAACCCACACAGGCAGGTGCTGCTGCCACCTGCCCTGGTCCTCCCCACAGTTGCCCCCACTTTGGCAGCTGCCTAGGGCCTCTGGCTTCACTCCCCACCCCGATGTGGCTATATGGCCCCTCTGTTGGCTGGGACCCCGCTGGGGTAGCCCCACCAGCCCCAGGGGTGTCTGTGGGCTCCCCATGGGGCTGGGAGAATGTGAGGAGCTGGAGAGTCTGGGGAAGAAGGAGGGAGCCCTGCTCTTCTGTCCCCGCCATGCCAGCCTTGCTGCCAGCAGCCGTGCTTGTTCCCTGCCTACGCGGCAGACGGAAATCTCCCCAAGCTCTTGGCTTTCAGCTCTGCCACTGCAGCGAGCTCTGGGGGAGTGGAGCAGTGGGGACACGGGCTGCAAGGCGCAGGTTGGTGCTGTGCCCTCCTGTACTGCTCTGGCTGCTGTGCTGGAGTGCCGCAGGGCAGAGGGACTCTGGGGCATGCAGCCCCTCAGGGTGGTGGTAGGCAGCAATTTGAGGGCTGCAGCCCCCACCCCCTGGTGCTGCCTGTCCCCACTTTCGCTCTGGCCACGCTGTGGACAAGCCCCTGTGGTGCTGGCATTGCCAGTACCCAGCGGCGGGAGCTGGGGGTCCGGGGAGGTGCGGGCTGCGGCGGGGGCACAGGGCTGTGGGCGGGCTGATTGGCAGCGCGAGGGCGAGCGAGCTGCGTGGGAGCTCTCGTGTGGGCCCAGAGCCGGTGCTGCGTCAGGAGGGGTAAATATAGCACCCACTCACGAGGATGTCACATGGTGTACAGTGACAGGGCCCACGCTCTGGTGGGGGGGCCTGCTTTGAGTCCCCCCAGATGAGCCATGGGGTGCAAGAATTGTACCTCTGCCCAGGGTGTTCACTACCCTTCTGGACCTCACAGTCTCCAGGGCCCAGAACGGCCGCAGGTTGTGGCTGACCATGGTGCTGGGGTGTTGGGGGCTCTGTTGGCCCATTATTCGAGGCCTGGAGGAGTCTTGAGGCTGCTGGGGCAGTGGGGAGCCCACCCAGCCTGCAAGCCCATAGTGGGCAAAGGGCATCCCTCTGGCGTGGTCCCTGCTGGTTGTGGGTGGTGGCTGTCCCTGTGCCAGCATCCCTGCACCCACTGAGCACTGCTCCCGTCCATGCAGGGATGGATTTCCACAAGGAGCTGCACCGCATCGAGACCAAGGAGGGGCTGCGGGGCCGCAAGCTGCAGAAGGCACTGGAGAGCTTCGCCTGGAACATCACTGTCCTCAAGGTGAGGGGCAGGGACTGCGCGGACACACCTGCTCTGCCCTGCCTTGCCCTGACTCCTCACCCTCCTGCCTCCACCCTAACACACCCCGCAATGTCTCCTCCCCCAGGGCCAGGCTGACCTCCTCAAGCACGCCAAGGCGGAGGCACTGGACAACCTGTGGCAGATTCACAATGCGGGACAGTCCTGCGGCATTGGCAGGAATGGATCAGCCTCGCCAGAGCCCTCCCGGCTGCGTGCCCCGCTGGAGCCCATCCCTGAGACAGATGGAGGTGGCGACACGCCATCCTGCTGACCCCGGTCTGGGGCTTGGGGGCCCGGACTGAGCACCCCTGGCCACAGGGGCTGGGAGCAGGGAGCCCCAGCCTGCCTGGGGAATGCGTGTGAGGCTGGGTGCCTGAGCTCTGCTGTGTTGAGGGGCTTGCACCAGAATTCAGTGGAGAGGTTGGGGAGAGATGTTCTGCTCCTGCTTGCCCCACCAAGCTCCCAGGGAACTCATCCATCCCTTCCACCTACTTCTGGAGCCAGTACTCTGCTGTGGGGCCAGTGGGGATGCTGGTACCCTGGTGCCCATATGCATGTGCCCCCAGCCTGCTGTGCTAGATGCCATTTGGAAAAACAGCCCCAGGTCTGGGCTCCTGCTCACCCTCCCCAGGGCTGCAGGTTTGGTCTTCACCAGCCCTGGAGAAAACCTGGCTGGCAGGAAGGGTTCTGGCTGGTCTTGTCACCTCCATAGCATCCCTGGGGTCCTGACTGTGCAGAGGGGCTGGGAGGCTCTCTGGTGCAGCAGGTATAGGGCCAAGGTGTCACTAAACAGCAGATGTGGCTTCTGGCATCAGGGAAATATTTGGGTTCATCCTCCAGGGTAAAGGAGCTCCAGCACAAGCAAAGGCTGGAGGTGTTCTGGGGTTGGCCTGGGTCTGTGGAGTGTCATAAAGAATGTGAGACCCTCCCTGCTGCCCTGCGGCTCCCTCTCTTCCAGGCACAGGGCCAGGGTGGGATGGTGTCACCAAAGGGAATGGAGGGTGGCACCAGGTACAGGACCCTGTTGGCACCATCCCTCCCTAGTTCCAGCCAAGCACAGGGTGACAGCTCCCCACGTCAGTCAGGGAGCTATACAGCTGCTGGCACCCCTTTGTTCAGGGGGTTAATTAGCCTAATGGGGCTCTGAGCATTGGCTTGTGCACTGTGCTGCTGCGGAGCCAAGCCACCACTGACCTTCAGCCCCTTTGTGCCAGCCCAGCCGCTCAGCCTGTGGGCAATTATGGCCTCATTAGTGCCAGGCACCCCATCCAGTGAAGACCCACACAATGGGGAGCTGCAAATGAGGGGAAAGGCCTGGACGGTCTCCGGGCTACCGGCCACAGCGCTCCCACGTCTCCCAGAGACCGGTCGCTCCCGCTGCCCCAGCGGTATTTTTGGCAGCACTATTGTGCTGGGCCCTATAAAGTGGCAGTGGCAGTGCAGGGTGCTGTGCTCTCAGCTGCCCGATGGGACATGCCCCAGAGCCGCTCGGCCGCCTGAAGACCTCAGGAAGAATGGAGGTGCCCAACACCAAGGTGGGGCTGGGGTGCTGCAGTCCCTGGGGACAAGAGGACAGTGATGGGTGGGAGGTTGGTATGTGGGGCTGGAGGTGTGGGAGGGCCTGGCTGGTTTCTTGGGAAGCTCTGAGTGTGCAGCAAATTGCCAGGACTCCCTGACTGTAGCCAGCAGCCGATGAGGGGGCTCCTCGGGAAGGAGCTGGGCATGCAATGCCTGTAACATGGGTGCTTTCACCACTTGTTCTGTGGCACTGGACAGTGAGAGGGGGTGTTTGCCACAGCTGCAGTGTGCCGGAGCAGGGCGGGGGTGCAGTGGGGACATCTGGCTGCTGGTTGGAGTACAGGTGAGGATGCTGGCCGTGCCCCAGGGTGCCGAAGGGTGATGCTCCAGGTGCACCTCGGGTGTGGGACTGAGCGCCTGCGGCAGCAACCAGGGCAGGTGGGAGTTGAAACACCAGTGAGCACAGCAGGGGGAGTGCTGCTGGGGCTGTGCCGTTCCCCTCTCTCTGCACTGTCGTTGCCCTGCACTAATGCTGCCCGTTGCTCCGGCAGCCCCGGAGAGCTGCCTGCCTCCTGCTCCTGCTCCTGTTCTGCTCCCTGGCTGCTGCCCGGCAGAACCTGCCCCACTGCTGCCGGCAGAAGACCTGCGCCTGCCGTGTCTACGACCTCCTGCACGGCATGGGCAACCACGCCGCTGGCATCCTCACACTGGGCAAGAGGAAGAGCGTCCCCCTGGCCTTCCAGAGCCGGCTCTACCGCCTGCTCCATGGCTCCGGCAACCACGCCGCGGGTATCCTCACAATGGGCAAGCGCGGGCAGCACCCTGGCACCACTTGCCACGACGCACTGGGCTGCCCTGCGGGCATGGACGCCCAGCCGACGCCGGTGCCGCGAGGTGCTGACACCAGCCCTGCCGGCCCCAGGGAGTGCCAGGGACACTCAGGGAAGGACCTGAGCACGAGCCAGGCCCAGGGAGCTGCAAGGAGCTTTTACTGAACGGGATGGGGGCAGCAGGCACAGAGAGGGGATCCCTGGCAGGATGGACTCCGGGGATACACAGCTGGAGCTCAGTGTAAATAGCACTTTTAGATACCTCCTCCCAGCCCTGGCCCTGGCCCAGCCTGCTCAGGGCACCGCGGGCACCGCGGGCACCGCGGCCTTTTACAATAAATGGTAGCCTGATGTCACCCGGCTCTGTTGTCTCTCTGGGGAGGGTTTGGGCGGGCACATCTCAGCGCCGGGGCAGCTGCCGGAACAAGTGTCCTCCTCCGCGGTACTTGGACTGGGATCACCTGTGGCACCTGCACTGGGGCGTGCGCGGGACCAGCTGCCTGAGTGCAGTACCAGGACAGAGGTGAACCGAGGTGAGGCCAGTCCTGCTTCTTCTGCAGCCTCGTGGGCCCGGGAGGGCCGGGCGTGAGCGGCTCCCGCGGCCGAGCGGCTCCCGGTGCATCCCGGTACGGCGGCTCCAATGCCGAGCAGGTCCCGGCGCCACCAGCCCAGTGCCCCGCCCGGGACAGATCGCCCTGCCCGCGGGCGGGGGACGGTGCTCGACGGTGCCCAGGCCCCTCCCGGTGCCGGGGCGGGGCGGGGGCGGGGCGGGAGCCCCGGGCGGGCCGGGATCAGCCTGCGGCGCTGCGAAGGGGCCGGGGGCGGCGGAGGCAGCCCCGCCGCCGCAGCCCCGCGGCGGGCGGCCGGTCGGGCGGGACGATGCCGGTGATGAAAGGGCTGCTGGCGCCACAGAACACCTTCCTGGACACCATCGCCACCCGCTTCGATGGCACACGTAGGGCTGGGACGGGACCGGGGAGGGGCTGTGGCGGCGGCCGGGGGGAAACCGGGTGGGGGAAGCCGCTGCCCGCGGGGGATGGCGAACGGGACAGGGCTCGGTCAGGCCTCGCAGACCCCGCGACTCGGCCCGGCGCGACCACCCACGCGCTGTACGGGGACCGTCCCATATCCGGGCTCGGTGCTCCGGAACTCCCCGTGTCCGCGTCCCGGGCGGCCCCAGCGATGCTCTCCCCGCTCCCGCCGCCGGTGCCGCTCGGTGTCGCCGCAGCCGCGCTCAGCACCAGGGACAGATCCCGGTGTCGGCTGGAGGGGCGCGAGGAGCCCCGGAAGGGGTGAGGGAGATTCGGTCGGTCTCAACACTCCCGGTCTGACCCGGGATCCCCGGGCCCCCGCGCTGCCCTGTCCCGTGCCCGAGTGGTGCCCGTGTTGCCGACTGCTGAGTTCCTCTCCGTGTCCATGTGCCGGGCCCGGGAGGGATTGAAGACAGGATGGGTGATGCCCGGGAGCCACATGCTAGCTCCAGCACTGCTAGCAGCGTGCAGCCACCCGCGGACGGGCCATGCTCAGGACCGACCTCAGCTTCCCCTCACAAACACCTGGAGCAGGTGTCTCCCCGGCCAGCTGCCCGCATGGCTAGGTATCTCCTCCCTTGCTGTGAGGGACTGGCATGACACTGGGAACCTGCAGCCACCTCCCGGGGCGCCATCGAGGCACTTGGAGCACCCTGGAGCATGTGTTTGCTGCGATGCTGAGCTGTCTCCTGGCCTGGAATGACACGGGGCAGCCCTGGTGGTGCAGGGGGTTTGCCCAGGGGAGCTGGGATTTGGGATGTTACCTTTGGGGCTGCAATGTGTGAGAAGTCTCTTTTCCCTGACTCCGACCGAGCTGCGCCTGGAGGTGACAGGGCAGAGCCACACGTGCCTCATGATGTCCCTCCAGAGGGGCAGAGCTCCTGGATCTGGCTCTCCAAGGGAAGAGTCCCCGCGGAAGCTGCCTGCAACACCACGACCAAAGCCTTGGGAATTTGCCCCGAGGGGCCTGGCTTTGCCTCCAGTGCCCTGGCAGTCCCCTGCCCAAAGCTGCCAAACAGCCTCCGGGCACTTTTAAACAGTGTGGGGCTTTGCGGGTTTGATGTGTCTCTTATCGGCTTTATCTGCCATGGAGAGGGGTTTAGCGCAGTGATACCCTGTGGGGAGTTAACCCTACCTCTCCAGGGCAGCCTCTGCTCTGGGTCCCAGTGCAACCGGCCAGGCACAGTGGCCACCATGGCTGGGGTCTGCCAATCCCGCCAGGGCCACATCCTCCAGCTCAGTAAGCCACTCCCAAATCCAAACCCTTGTTTTCTGTTCTAATAACATATCCTGGATATCACCATAATCCCGGCTTCCCAGAGCCAAAATGTGGCCTTAGTCACAGCTTCAGGCTATTTTTGATTCTCCGAGCTAATCCTGAGCTGAGCTGTGCTGTGGTGGCCCCACGGCACCCCCATCGGCTAGGGCTGCCTGCAGTTGTCATTCCCTCCCCTACCTCCCACAGCCTCTTGCTGCATTTGCCCTACGCTGGCACCACTCTGCCCACGGTGTGCAGGTATCACCTTGGGCTCCTTTCTTCTGTGAGAGGGGGCAGAGCACATCTATCTGATCCTGGCTGTGTGGTACAAGGGTGCTGTGCTGGGCACCCACCTCTGGAGACCATGTGGGGATACCCTGATGTGCCCAACACTGGGTGCCATTGGAGTCCATGCGAGACGCACACCTGCTTCCTTGGCAGCCTGCTAACACTACCCCATCTGTCCCACTGGCTGGGGGCTGTGGGGCAGAACAGACTTTCTGTGATTGGGCAGGGCACAGGGCTGGCGAGGGCTTTACTGTGCCTGGTGCCACCCCCCTGTGGGGACTGGGTGATGCTGGGGAGGCTCTGTGTTGCTGAGAGGCCAAGGATGCTGTAGTTCATCCCTGGCTCATGCCAGCTGGGCACTGGCCCTTGACTTCCTGACAGCTTTTCTCCCACCCTCTCAGCTGGTGCCCTCGCTCCCCACACCTCTGGGGATCTCAGCACCACAGCTGGGCACCCCTGGGCTGGATGTGCCCAGCCGGGAGCTGCTGCTCCCACTAAGCTCCCTGAGCCCCGGCGGAGCTGAAGTGGCAGATGGCGAGGGCGAGGGGGAGGCGTGAGCTGCCTCGCGTGGGTGATGGGGGCCGGGAGATGGATCCGGGCACCTTCCCTTTCCAGTTCATGGGGCTGGGGTCCTGCCCGGGCTGGGGCCTTGGGGGCAGCAGCATAGGGGATGAGCAAGCTCTGGAAGCAGCGGTGGGCAGCCAGCAGCCAGATGGAGATCTGGCTGCACTTTTCAGAGGTGCACGTGGGGGACCGGGAGAGCTGGGCTGCTGTTTGTGCCCCCTGAGGTGGCCCCAAGGCCTCGGGGGCAGCTGTGTCTCCTTTCAGACAGCAACTTCATCCTGGCAAATGCGCAGGGCCGCAGTGGCTTCCCCATCGTTTATTGCTCTGATGGCTTCTGCGACCTCACCGGCTTTGCCCGCACCGAGGTCATGCAGAAGAACTGCAGCTGCCGCTTCCTCTGTGGGGCTGAGACCAGTGAGCCCATCCTGCAGAGCATCGAGAAGGCACTGGACAGCAGGCAGGAGTACCAGACCGAGGTCTGCTTCTACAAGAAGGGTGGTGAGTGGCACATGGGGCTGGGTCCCTGGCCATAGCTCCGTCTGGGATTTGGCCCTGTCATGGTCCTGGAGGAAGGTGCTTAGTGGTGGTGGGGCTGCCCTGCCTTCACCAACTCTCCTCCATGCAGGAGCTGCCTTCTGGTGCCTGCTGGACATCATGCCCATCAAGAATGAAAAGGGGGAGGTGGTGCTCTTCCTCTTCTCCTTCAAGGACATCACAGAGAGCCGGGGCAGGAGCTACCCGGGTGAAAAGAAGGAGGGTGAGCCATGGCTGCAGAATGGGGATGGGATTCAAGGAGCAGTGTGTGCAGTGGCCATGCGGCAAAAGGGTTCCCTGTTTCTTGGTGGGTCCTGCCTGCCATGTACACCCATGGCACAGCCCTCCCACTGACTCAGTGTGCTTGTCCACTGCAGAGAAGCAGAGGAGTGAGAAGCAGAGGAGCAAGAAGCCTGGAAACTCTCACCTGCGGGCTGCACGGAGGCAGGGCCGGACCATGCTGAACCGGCTCAGCAGCCAGTTTGTCCGGAGGGACCGCAGCGAGATGAAAATCAACCGTGTAAGGACCTGGGGGACCCTCAGCTTGGCCCAGTGCCTTCCAGGCTGGGGTGGTGGTGAACTGGCACTGCAGCAGCTCCCAGCAGAGCTCCGCCTCACCAGGATGCTGTTCCCATGCACATCCCTCCCAGGCATTGAAATGCCCCCCAGCCCTGGCAGCCACATTGTAGCCAGGCTACACATGTGTGTGGTTGGCAGCAGGAGAACCCAGTGGGTGCCCAGAAATTGCTGTAGAAACAACAGACCTGGTAGCTTTGGCAGAGCTGTGCTTCTCCTCACACACTCACTGTCAGGAAACTCCAGTGCTGGCTCTGAGCACAGCCGTGCTGGCTCTGGGGAGCGCTGTTACCACAGGAGCTGTGGAGCTGCCAGATGGGGCAGGGACCAGAGTCACTCTTGTGCCAGCCCCTTCACACTGCTGTGGTGCCCAGTACAGGGTCCTTGGGCACCACCTGCAATTGTGGGGCCAGAGAGAGGGTCTGAGAGATGCTGGGCCCCAGAGCTAAAGAGCAGGCAAAGGATGTCAGTGCACCAGTCTTGACTTTTGGGGGCTTGCAGGGGATGGCTCTGGGTCTGTCCTCACCACTGCTCTCCTCTGCCCCAGCATGTGAATTGGCACCTGAGATGGTTCAAGGCAGCAGTTGGCATCGCCAGGGGATTACTGTTAATAGCATTGGCATCGCGTTAATTGATGTGACGTAATTGGGCATTCTGCGCCCATCTCTGAGGGTGACCTCAGTGCAGGAAAAGGGTGTCCATCACCCTGGCATCACAGGCTGCCAGCTGGCTGGCAGGACTCAGGAGGAGGGGTGGCTGTGGTGGCCCTCACTCTTCGGGTGGGATGGCCCCTGCACCATCCACGTACCACCACTCTTGCTCCTGCAGAATGTGTTTGAGAACAAGCCATCCATCCCCGAGTACAAGGTGGCCTCGGTACAGAAGTCTCGCTTCATCCTGCTCCACTATAGCATCTTCAAGGCACTCTGGGATTGGTTGATCCTGCTGGCCACCTTCTACGTGGCTATCACTGTTCCCTACAATGTCTGCTTCACGGGCACGGAGGACAGTCTCTCAGCTGCCCGCAGCACCATTGTCAGTGACATCGCTGTGGAGATGCTCTTCATCCTGGGTAGGTCTGTGTGCAGGGCTGAGCACTGATCCAGGATAGAGGACATGGTGGGGCAGGGATGAGGGGTGATGGAGATGGGAGTTGGGATTGCTGTGCTGCTGCTGTTGGTCCTGAGCACACCAGAAGTGAGACTGATGTTGGTTGTGGACCCTGGCTCAGCTCTGCCAGCCATGGCCAGGGTGGTGAGGACTGGTCCTGCTCTCCTGTGGCAGACATCATCCTGAACTTCCGGACAACATATGTGAGCCAGTCGGGCCAGGTTGTGTACGACCCTCGCTCCATCTGCATCCATTATGTGGCCACCTGGTTCTTTGTGGATCTGATTGCTGCTCTGCCCTTTGATCTGCTCTACATCTTCAATGTGACTGTGGTGAGTGCTGCTGCCACAAATGAAGCCTTCGATAGCAAATCCACTGCCCACCTCCCTGCCCCTCTCCAGCACCCAGATCTCCTGGGGATATTCAGTGCCCTGACAAGCTGTGACCCTGGCTGTCTGCTGAGTGTTGGGCACAGGGGTGCAAAGCTGCTTGGGGATGAGCTGCTCCTGGCACACCCTATAGCCCATGACCCTCCTGGCAGCTTTTGGGGTGGCAAAGGGTTCCTGCCCTGGGGGTGGTGTTGGGGTCCCTTGTCCCTGCCTGCAGCTCCACCAGGCTCACCTGCCTGTCTGCCCCCCAGACCTCACTGGTTCACCTGCTGAAGACGGTGCGGCTGCTGCGGCTGCTGAGGCTGCTGCAGAAACTGGACCGCTACTCACAGTACAGCGCCATGGTGCTCACACTGCTCATGTCCATGTTTGCACTGCTGGCGCACTGGATGGCCTGTATCTGGTATGTCATCGGCCGCAACGAGCTGGAGAGCAACGACCCCCGGACCTGGGACATTGGTGAGTGTGGGGTGGGGGCACGCTCAGGGCACTGGGGTCCCCCCGTGCTGCAGGCAGAGAGCACTGCTGTGGGGTAGCAGTGCCAGGGGTGCAGCCCTCACAGCTGGCTCCTGCAAGTGCTAACCCCACGCTGTGCTTGGCAGGCTGGCTGCACGAGCTGGGCAAGAGGCTGGAGGCTCCCTACATCAACAACTCGATGGGGGGCCCCTCCATCCGCAGCGCCTACATCGCCTCCCTCTACTTCACCCTCAGCAGCCTGACCAGCGTGGGCTTTGGCAACGTCTGCGCCAACACTGACACAGAGAAGATCTTCTCCATCTGCACCATGCTCATTGGGGGTGAGGCGAGGAGTGGGGCTGGGCAGGGCACTCACCTCTGTCTGCCAGAGCATTGTGTCCTGGGCAGGGCACCGGGGAAGGCAATGGGCACGTGTGCCCTGTGAAACAGCCCTGGGCTGGTGTTTGGGGAGCAGGGTCCCCATGCTGTTGCCCCAGCTGCTCCTCGCTGGGCCTGACGCTTCCCTCCTGCCTCCAGCACTGATGCACGCCGTTGTCTTCGGCAATGTCACAGCCATCATCCAGCGCATGTACTCCCGCCGCTCGCTCTACCACACTCGCATGAAGGACCTCAAGGACTTCATCCGTGTCCATCACCTGCCCCAGCAGCTCAAGCAGAGGATGTTGGAGTACTTCCAGACCACCTGGTCGGTGAACAACGGCATTGATGCTAATGAGGTAGGAGGTGTTGGTGGGGCTGGGCCAGCCCCCTCCAGCCCCAGTCTGCACCCAGGGTGGGGGTGATGGGGTTGGCAGGGCCAGCTGTGAGAGTGGTGCTGGCTGGCGAGACCAAGTCTGAGGCAGAATCCTGCCACCATGGGGAGCGGGACAGGCATATGGAGCAGCAGCAGCCAATTAGTGCAGCCAATTACCACAGCCAGGGCTTGCCTCTGGTAGCCGGGACTGCTGGGCACTGCTGAGACACCAGGGCTGCTCAGCAGCGAGATTCCCCACTCTGGATGGAGACCTGTCCCCTGGGGCTGCCGGGCTGTAGGAAAGCTTCTCCCTGCTTCCTGCCCCTCATGCCCAGAGCCCTGGCTCCTCTCCCCAGCTGCTGCACGACTTTCCCGACGAGCTGCGGGCAGATGTGGCTATGCACCTCAACAAGGACATCCTGCAGCTGCCCATCTTTGAGACGGCCAGCCGGGGCTGCCTCCGCTCACTCTCACTCCACATCAAGACCTCCTTCTGTGCTCCGGGGGAGTATCTGCTGCGCCAGGGTGACGCACTGCAGGCCAACTACTTCGTCTGCTCCGGATCCCTCGAGGTGCTGAAGGACAACGTAGTCCTGGCCATCCTGGGTGAGGGCAGGTGGCGTGGGATCTGCCCCAGCCCTTCCTGCTGCTTGGCAGAGTGAGGGGCTCAAGGCTCATGTCACTAGCCCATCCCTGGTTCCCTCCTCCAGGCAAAGGGGATTTGATTGGAGCCGACCTGTGCAGCACGGACCAGGTGATCAAGACCAATGCAGATGTGAAGGCACTTACCTACTGTGACCTGCAGCACATTGGGCTGAGAGGGCTCTGTGAAGTGCTGCAGCTCTATCCTGAGTATGCCAGCAAGTTTACAGCCGACATACACCAGGACCTGACCTTCAACCTGCGGGAGGGCAGCGAGATGGAGGTGGGTGCGTGTCCTCCTTCACAGGACCCTTCCTATCCTCACAGCCCTGGCCTGGGGCTGTGCATGGCCATGGAAGGACAGTCTGTGTGTTCCCTGCCAGTAGTCCCCAGGCTCCAAGGCCAGGGCATGGGCTGCAGCTCTGCCACCCTGGCCTGCAGGTATGTCCTGTCCTGGCTCTGTGCAACCCAGGGAATTGGCAGAAAGAGCATTTGCAATGCAGGAGGTTGAGGCAGATGGAAGACTTGGAAATGAGGGTGGAGAGAACTGGGAGGGCATTGCAGGAGAGCCAGCCAGGGCAAAGTCCCCCAGAAAGCAGCATGCAGCCAGGGGCTGTGGATTTAGTCTGATAGCTCCAGCAGCCAAGGGGATGTTCTGCTGCAGAAATGGCTCTGCTGCACTTTTCCTCCCTCGCCTCTGTTGTGATAGGCTTGGAGCTCCTCTGGAGTATCTCCCTGGTATCCAATTTCCCCCCTGGCCCAGTGGAGGTGGTGTGGGGGGTCAGTCTCTAGGTCCCAAACAGTCCTACTAAGACCCACCATGCCCGTAACACAGGAGGGGTGTAAAGAAACCAAGAGTAGAGAATACCAGGAGTGTGTGCCAGGTTCAGCAGAAGCCTCGTCACCCTCCCCAACTGGCTGCACGCTCCAGAAGGAGCTGGTGCTCTGATGGCTGAGCTGGAGCTGGGATTTGGGATGCAGCCTCGGCTCTGGCTCAGGACACTCAGGCCAAGATTGGGCAGCTCATCATTGTCATGGCAGCAGCAGAGGAAGGAGAGCGGGTGAGGGGTTGCAGAGGCTGGTGCTGAAGTTGATGTGTGGGGCTGGGGAAGGTTTGGTTGTCCAGGGGGGCACCGAGTGGTTCGGGGGGCTGCGGGCCCGTGGCTGGTCCCCGTGGAGGTGTGCGGGGCTTCCCTCCTGCTGCTGAACCGGTACTGTCTGCTCTCCCCGCAGGGGCTCTGCCGCTACTCCCGGGCCCCGAGGCTGTCGCAGGCGCCACAGGTTCGTCCCTTGCCGAGGCGATGGGGGAGGACGGGGCAGGGATTGCTGTGCCTGGGACCAGTCCTGACCTCCTGCCCGCCCGCAGCCTCGTCCGGAGAGCGGTGCTGCCCCGGAGAAGCCCCTTCCCTCCATTCTGGAGGCTGAGGAGGAGCCCGATGAGGTTTTTCAGCAACCGGCTGCCAGCACCCCCTGCCGCAAGCTGCTGCTGCCCCAGCTGAGCAGCTCAGTGCGCCGTGGCTCCCTGAGCAGCCTCCTGGGTGATGACCTGTGCCAGGTCTCAGCTCTGCGGCACAGCTGCCCCTCCCCAGCCCGCGGCAGCCGCGGCCGCAGCTCCTCTCCACAGTGCCGGCGGGACACCCGGCTCCTGGAGCGGGATGGTGGTGTGGGCAGGAGGCCAGCCAAGCTTCTCATCCCCTCCCTGCACACCTACGGCCCACCCGACCTCAGTCCCAGGTATTGCTGCGGGTTGTGCCAGCCAGGCTGCGAGGGGCCCTGGGGGGCTGTTCAGATGGTGGCAGAGGGGTTAGGGGATGACACAGGGCAGCCCTTACCCCCTCCTGCTCTAGAGTTGTGGATGGGATCGAAGACAACGGAGGGACATCAGAGCCACAAACCTTCTGCTTCAACATGGACCCGCCGCTGAGTGCGGCAAGGGACTCCCCCAGCTCAGGTACTGCCAGCAGCTGCTGCGCAAGGCCAGAGTGGGGCTGGGAGGCTTGGGTATGCACTCCGCCACTCTCTGTGTCCTCCACAGCAGGGACTGACACAGGCGGCCCAG
The DNA here is from genome assembly GCF_008360975.1 of Lichenostomus cassidix. Classification (NCBI taxonomy): domain Eukaryota; kingdom Metazoa; phylum Chordata; class Aves; order Passeriformes; family Meliphagidae; genus Lichenostomus; species Lichenostomus cassidix. Next base: position 2,839,200 of record NC_139507.1, read on the forward strand.
CCCTGGTGATGGAGGCAGAGGAGATAAAGCAGAACATCTGCAGGCTCAACCAGGAGGTGTGGTGGGGACCACAGGTGGGTGCATGTCCCCGAAAACCCCGGGGACGTCGGCCGGTGCTCACTGCTCTCTGTCCCTTTCCAGATCAACCACCTCAACCAGGAGGTTTCGCACCTCAGCCGGGAGCTGCAGGGAATGATGGAGCTGCTGAAGGGTCACCTGGGCACCCCGCAGAACCCCGCCTGTCCCTGCCGCCTGTCCGCAGCCGTCCCGCCGCCCTCCCGGCCCTCGCCGCCCTCGCCCCCGGTGCCCCACTCGCCCCCGGTGCTGCCCAGCTCCCGCAGCTCGCCCACCGCCAGCCCCCGGGCCAAACGCTGCCCCGTCCGCAGCCGCTCTGCCCACGCCGCCGCCCTGCACCCCTGGGTGGGCGCCGAGGGGCAGCGCCCGCCGCGGGGGGACACCCCCGGCCCCGACCCTCGCCGGGGCTCGGACTCGCAGACTCCCTCGCTGCCGCCCCGCTCCGCCCGCTCCTTCCCCGGCTGCTCGGCCGGGGCTTGGCCCCGCGCCCGCCCGCAGCCGCGATCCGGCTCCACCAGCTCCCACTGACCCCGCGGGCACCGGGGGGACCCTCACCGGGGGACTTCGCTCCGGGTGACCCTGCCCGGGGGGCCCTGCCGCCGCCCCCGGAGTGCCCCGGGACGCCTCACTCGGAACACTCGCAGGGATTTTGATACGGTTTTATACTCTTCGCCCACGGGGCATTTTCTACTACCCGGCCGGGCCCGGCAGCCCCGCCCGGGGCCGTGGGACGCAGCGGGGCAGCGCAGCCCCGGGGAGCCGCGGGGCCAGCAGCGGCGGGCGGCGGAGATCTGGCGGGGGGATTCCGGCAGGGATCCACAGGGACCTCCGGGAGCCTCCGGGTTGCCGAGGCGTCACGGCCGCTGCCGCCCCTCCGCCGCTGTAGTTCGTGTTGTTCCGCCCCGCCTCTCCCATGTTCCCCGCACCACCGAGAAATAAAAGCTCTATTTTTCCAGCCCCGGCTCTGCTGAGTCTCTGCCCGCGGCCGCCCCGCCCTGCCCGGGTCCCCCCCCGAGTCCCTCGCGTGCCCTGTCGCGCCAGGAGCCCCACCGGACCACAACTCCCAGCAGCCCCCGCGGGCGCGCCATGACGTCACGCATAGAGCACAGGGGCGGTGCGTCACAAGGGGGTGTGGCCTATGGGCGGAGCGAAGATGATTGGCAGCGACGTCTGCCTGTGGCCGGCGAGCGGAGGGCGGAAAGGGGTGGTCAGGTCCGGAAGCGGAACGGGTGAAGGCGGAAGTGAGGGCCGGGGCCTGCGAGACGCACCGGCGGGAGCGGCGCTGCGGGCGGTGAGTGGGGCCGCGGTCGCTCGTTTCGCCCCGAGGTGGCTGGGCTCGGCCCGTGGATGCGGACCCGTTCCCCGGGATCTCGCCCGGCCGGGGGCGGCAGCCGCACCCCGCCGCTTCAGGGGCCCCGTGGCCGGAGCGGAGGGGGGTCTCGGTGGCGCCGCTGTGCCGGGCAGGGCGATACTGGGGCTGGACCGGACAGGCGCCCGCGGGGCGGGGGCTCTGGGCGGTCAGGTGCCCTCCTGTCTCGTCGTGTGGCGGCACAGCGGGGCCTGCGTGTGGTGCGAGCCGGGGGAGCGGCGCTGCCGCGGGACACCCACAGCTCCGGCCTGGTGCTACCGGCGTAGGGTGAGCGGTAACGGGAGAGGAGCCACGCTGGCTGGGTGGAGCGGCACGGCCGAGGGGACGGTGCCTGGCGTAGGGCAAGCGTCCCGGTGGCGCTGTGGGCTCTCGGGTCAGGCTGGAGCAGGAGGGACAGCAGGGACGGACACCTGCAGCCGGTACCGTGTGACTGACCGGGAGCTGTGCCCCGGCTCCAGTCTCTCACAGTCATGACTGATGGAAGTTGAATGGGGTTGGGGAAGGTGTGATGTCAGGACAGAAGTGGTGTCATGGTGGGATCATATTTTGTTGTAGCTGCTCAACCTCTGCAGTGGAAATAGAAACTCCAGGAGCTGGGAAGGCCAGCTGGGGAGTGCTGAAATGAGGGGGGTGACTTGATTTGCTGCGAATAAGCTCCAGGGGAGACTGTCCTGGGTCACTGCTGGTGCCAAACACAGCCCTGTGCCCCTCGAGGGCCATTGTGAAGAGAAACACATCGTGCTGTAGGGCACTGAGCGAGGCCCATGGGCTGCAAGGACATTTTGTGGCTTGTCTGGAAGGGAATCTTGAGCAAGGCTGTCCTTGGATCTCTGTCGCAGCAGGAGGGATCCTGGTGTGTGAACTGGGAGTGCAGTCAATATGGGATCCTGGTGGGATTGCACCAGGAGTGTAGGTGTGAGTGTGAGCAACAGGTTTGTCCTGCTAAATCCTGGGAAAGCTGCTCAGACCTTATTGCTGGTGATGCTCAAGGTGCCGACAGAGCTCCCATGGCTGTGCAGGAGCTGTGAGTGGTGCTGTGACCCTGCAAGGAGCCCAGCCCAGCTCTGACCCCGGCCCAGCTGATCTTAGTTGCTGCCCTCAGATGTGGCTGTTGGAGTTCTGACCTTGGCTGTTTTCAAGTCCATAAAGAAGTTGGGGAGGAGAATATGCTGAGGGACTATTTTAAGTCTGGTGTGGAACAACTTGCCTCTACTATTCTTAGCTTTCTGTGTGGAGGGTCAGCACACTTGAGCTGCCCTGTTTACAGCCTGACATTGGGCCTGCACTCTGCTGGGGCTCCTGAGCCGGCTCTGAGCTTTGGCTGGGGCCAAAAATGCAAACTTAGTCCAGTTGTCTTGACATGCCACGCTGTCTGAGTGAGCTTCCTGGAAATATCCCACTGATGTCCACTACTGCCTTGACTCTGAAAGTCTTTTACATTTCTTTTCAGCTCACCTGGATAATAAGGTGAAAGAACTGTGGTTGGAAAAGGCTAAGAATTCAGGATAGTACCTGTAGGCAGCTACTAGATAATGTTGGTCTTGATGTATTCTTGGAGTGAGGTGAGCAGGTAAAGCATGAGCCTGGCTGGATCTGGGAGGTCACGGACAGGAATTCTTTGAAATTACATTGAAATCACCTCAGACTCCTCATGAGTCACAAATAGTTTGCTGGAATGGTCAATACCTTCAGACCAAAAATCTGCTTCTGGGTTACCTTCCCTCCTAAGATACTCTGGCTGATTTAGGTAACATTTGGTTGAAGGTTGTGCAGGCAGTGAGGATCCCTGGAGGCTCTATACGTAGGTGCTGATGACTCTTCAGGTGATGGAACAACCCAGGCAAGGTGAGATGGACTCCTGGAGAGGGTTTGAGTTACTGGAGACCATGAGGGAAAGGCTGACTTGGCATGTGGATATGAATATAGTAAGATAAAACATTTATCTAATTTTGTATTAATAGAGTACACTTTACTTTCACGTGAAACAAATGATGGGCTGGGCAGTGTCTAAAGGAACTGTCAGGTGCTGTGTGTGTGTGCTTGGCCAAACCTAGTTGTTGTTCTGAGATGCAGGATTATCTCCATCATCTCCAGAAAAGCTCTTCTGCATCTCAAGAGGGATCAGCTCGAGGGTTGCTCTAGGCCCTGCCAGTCATTAGCTCCAGATCCAAACTTCTCCAGCTGCCACACAGTTAGTGCATGGTGATCATGGCATCTCCCTGAAAGGGAGGGGGAAGGAATGCCAAGTGCTTTCAGACACAGGAAATGAAATGGGAACGCTTCTAATGAAGTGGGTGTAGCCCAGAGTATTCCTGTCAGCAGACTTAAAAGAGGATAGAATGTAGAAATGTTGGAGTCAGCTGTTTTCTTCCCTTGGGGTATGAAGTTTGCAGCCTCTTATGCAAGTCCTGCGAAGTTGTTGGAATAGCACTGAAAACACCCCAGACACTGGCCAGAAACAGAGAGCCTTCCTGGATGTGACAGTAATGGGGAAGTATAAAATTCATCTCAGTTCTGGAGGGAATGCTGTCCTCCCCTGGAGCACAGGAATGAGCTGCTGGAGCAATTCTGCATAAACAGATAAGAAAACACTGGTTTTCATGTTTGCTTTGGTTTGGTAGTGCTCCAAATAAGGAGCTGCTTGAGGAAGGAGATCTTTGTGCAGTCTGGGAAAGATATTCTGAAGGTCACAGATTCTTTGCAGTGCAGGTGGCAGTTTGCTGCTTTGCATTGCTGATGTTGCCTTCTTGCTGACTGAATAGTGGGTGTTATCCAAGGCATGTGTTGCGGAGTGTCTGGTCAAAGTGAAGCTGTGTCTGTTGAGGGCATCTGAACTGGGGTCAGTGTCTGGAACAGGAATTAAAGAACCTTGGCTGAAGATGAACCTTGATGCTTTTGTTCCATTTGAGTTGGTGCAGGCTGCATCCATGAGTTGCTCCTCCAGCCTTGCTGTGCCAAGGATAACTGGAAGTGGGTGAGGACTGCCAAGAGGGAGCTACCGTGGGATAGGGAATGGGGAGGTTTTGCTCCCTAGAGTTAGTGAGCAGCTCATGGGCGATGAAGGTGGCATAAAACTCTTCCACAGAAGTCTGTGCTGGAGGGATTGTAACGGCAGGGTGGTGGCCTTGAAATCTCTGAGGATAGAGTTGTTTTGGAAAAACTGCTTTGGAAAACAGCTGGCTGCTGGGAGTGCTCCAGAGGCCATGGATGTGCAGATGTCAGGAAACAGATGTGTATATCAACAGCATGACAAGGAGCTGGTACTACAGGGTCTCCTAGACTTGTTCAGGAACGTAGCTGAATCAGTAGTTCAACTTTGGAATGGAAATCCTATTTACCTCTAAATTAAGATGAATGTGTCCATGTCTTTGTGAGTCTTGGAGATGGGACTGCACAGAGAAGTTGTGACATTATCCTAAGTTAGTCACAGCCATAGGAGCACTGCTAAAACTGCTGTCCGAGCTGATTTGTGTCTGTGAATCTGCACTTTAGGACTGTAGTGCAGCTCCTGCCAGCTGCAGTGGAGAGTGGCCCAGTTCAGAGCAGTTCCTGAATTCCAGACTGTCCTCACTGATCAGGACACTGAGAGCTCATTCTTTGTGGAGGGAAGTACACGTCTGTAGAAAGGTAGAGTATTGAAACTCATCAGATTTGATGGGACTGAGGTCTGTAGGTTGAGTCTGTTTCCTGGTTCACCTCTATAACAGCTGGGTCTGTTCTTCCTTTCTCTGCAGCCTGGACCCTCCAACAGTCAGGCTCTGGAGGTTTGTTCTTATTATATGAATGAGTTGGAATATTAGGTTGATGTTCCATGCTGTGCTAGCCTGGGCTAATGTGGTCCGTGTGTGGTTCTGGTGGGACCTGCACTTTCTGCTGGTCCTGCTCATGGAGGTTGCTCCTGATTCCGTGTCCTGAAGCTGTCTGTGCAGCCCTGGGGAGAGCAGGGCAGCATGGGCCAGCTGCCTGTGCAGTGTGAGGTGAAGCAAAACCACTGGGTAACTTCAGGGCTTCCTCTGCCAAGGAATTCATGTAACGCTGTCAGCTATTTAACAAGATAAATACTTCACTGGGGCTCTTGTCTTGAGTATTTTGGTTCTAAGCCAACAAATCCCCAGTGAAGCAACTCCTTGCATAGCTGAGAGCAGCAGCAGTCCTTTGGGTAACCAGAGTCTTCAGGATTGGGTTTCTAAATATCCTCAGCTTTCAGAGTAGTCCTTGGTACTGGGTGAACACAGGACAAAAATATCAGATTCTCTAACTTCTGACACCTTAAATGAGGAGCTTCCCTGGGATGGGGTCTCCTGCAGGGGTTAACATGGGGATCTGACAGTAATTCCCAGTGGAGATTTGGGTTTCTGTCCTGGGTAGGTTTGTTTGAAATGGCCTCTGGTGCTATTCCCCAGCATCCTGAGAGGTCTGGAGAATGGCCTTGCGCTTGGGCAGTCAGGGTGTGCAGTAGCCATGGCATGTGCTTTCTCATTTAAGGTACTCAGATTCTTGAATTTAATATTCTTGGCTGCGTACAGCCCCCTCCAGCAAACCCTGGCAGGCCAGGGGAGGGATTGGAGAAGCACAAACTGCAGAAGTGATAAACCTGGAGCTCTCAGTTGTGGGACAGCATCAGGAATTGGTACTTGACTTTGATCTCAAAGCAAGCAGGAGACTATGTTAAGAGCTTACAATAAAGAAATCAGTGCTTTTGCTGTGGGATGCAGAGCTCCTGTGTGTGCTTCAGTGAGCAGGAGGTGGGTAGGGCAGGTAAACAAAACAGCATGAGCCTTTTCACGGGTCTTGTGATCTCCCAAGTGCTTGGTTTCTCTAGTTAAAAGAAACTAGTAGGAAAATTAATGCTTGTTAATCTTGATTACATGAGTACCTCACCATTCCCTTCCTTTTCATGGCCTTGACTGCTTGAATTAGTGTGGCAAGCTGGGACAGGCTGGCACTTCAGCTGCTTTCCCTTGTCTGTGTGGTATTACTGTGGTTATTTTGGTCTGCCTGACCTGTGGCTCGAGTGTCCATGCTGGGGTTCTCGTGGGGAGCAGGGAGGGGTGAATGCCCAATTCTCTGCTGGAAGAGATGGGAGGATGAGCAGCTCCCCAGGCATCAGAAATGGCTTCATACAGCAGGATGCACTCCCTGTTCCTCAAGCCAGTGTCCACTGGTGGGCGTAGGCTGATCTAGCACAGGTCCAGGCTGTATAATTCAGCTTCCTGTTCCCTCTGCAGAGCTGAGTTCTGTCTGACAGGAATCCTCAAACACGTTGGCATTGACAGAAAGTGCCTGTCCTGCCATGGAGTGTGCTTGCTGTCTGCAGTTTTGGTGGGCACTTCTTCAGTTAATTGCTTTTTCCTGTGGCCATCAGCTGGTCATCCAGGTCTCAGGTATGTCCTTAGCCTGAGGCTGTCAGTGACCAGTTAGGGTCTGTAAGTTCCACTCAAACATCTGAAAGATACGGCAACTTCACATGTGAATATGAAGTCATATAATCTTGCATCCAAACTTCAAACCACTCTTAGATGATGATCCGGTTCTCCATAACTGGCTCTGGCTGCTGCCCTGCCTGCACTGACCAGCGGCTTTGCACAATAAGCTCAACATAGATGTGCTTGCCTGAAATTCTGTTGGAGTTCATGGAGCACAACCAGATGGCAAAATGCATCAAGATCTGTGAAATATAGGTCAGGCTAAGACTTGAGGATGTCAACAAGCTCATTTCCTTGTTTTGCTCTGGGAATCACCCGTATCGGATTTCAGGAGGCCATAACTCAGAGACACTGTGATTCACACCGTGTTTAGTGTGCAGAATGTTGGTCTGGAGCAGAGGTAGAGCTGATAGACTGCCCAGGGAGTTATAAATACAAGGTTAAACCAAAGCTGTTCTCTTGCAAGCTCTGTTTAGAGGGGAAACTCTAAAAGGTGGAAGCCTCTTTGGCCTGGTAGAGATGCAGAGCTACTGCTGAGCCTCTTGAACCTGGCAGTGACCGAGCTGCTCCTGGCCAGAGCAACAAATGCTGCTCCCTCACTGTCCAGCAAAGCCAGTTGTTGGTTTGCTTCGTATCAAGCTTTCTCATCCTGTCAAACTGTGTTTGCCCTTCCTTAGAAGAGGGAGGGAGGTTCCTGGCAGTGCTACTTGGATCTATCTCTGAATTAAAATATCTTCACTGCTTAACCCAAGATTGGACTCAGAGCAATGGCTTCACAGCTCTAGCTCCTGAAACATCCCACAGCACTCAGACATTTCTCTCCTTGGTTTCTGTCCTACCTGCCAGCTCCAGTGACTGGTACTGGCTTAACAGCTGGTGTCTGACTTGCTCATGGTCAGAGCAATTTGAGGTGAAATGTCTCTAGGTCAGCATATGCTCAAGTGCTTTGTGTTTTGAAAGCTGCAGAGGTTCTCCGGCTGCTGGCACTCATGGGCTCCAGAGTAGCTCTGAAATGACTAGAGGTTCCTTGTCAAACTGTGGAATGTTTAAACTTGAGGCATAGTTAAAGTAACCTCAAGCAGTCACAGCTGGACAGGCTTTGCCCTGGAAAGCAGCTGTTTGAAACTGTCCTGTGCTGAGAAGGCTTGAGCCTTGTTCACAGGACACTCTGCTCCAGTTCAACCTGCTTTAAACTTCTTATTCATGGATATCTTATATTTGCTGGAAAAACGCAGGATGTACACAGAATTTCATTGGGGGTACTCTCAGAACAAGGAGAAATTGGCTTTTGGGGCATTTTCTTTCAACAAACAGCCTGTGTTAGGAGAGGAGAAGGGAAAGTGGTGATCCAGAGCAGATGCAATCAGATGTAGCATTTATCATTCACAGGGAAGTGGGAGTTGTGATGGGTACAGGAAATGTGCCTAAATCTGTAACTGTGTACTTGGAAAACATTCCTGTTCTCTGCAGGCAGCAGAGCTTAGTGCTTAGGAGGCCCTGGGATTCACTTGTGGGTAACTCTGGATGCAAATGAGCTTGTCCTGCTGTTCCTGCCATGGTTTTGTGCTTCTGCACCACTCTGGAGGCTGGTGCTGGGGAGTGATTGGCAGTACTGATCTCAGGGGATGCTGCCTGTTTGTGCTGGATTTGAACGGTCCACGTGAGGAATGTGGCCGGTATCCTGATGACCTGGAATGCTGTGGGATAAGGGTGTTGAGGCAGGGTGTGGGAAGAAGCATTAGGTGATGCCTCTGTGTGGATCAGGTGGGGTGGTGGTTCCTGGTGTGCAGTGAGGATGGTAGGGGGAGCTGCTGACAGCTTCTGAGGGGATAGTCTGTGCCCAGAGAGCAGCTGCTCTCAGGTGCCTTCCTGAGGTGGACACCTCCTCAGGTGCCTCCCCCTGCAGCAGACCACCTGCCTGGCTCGAGGGCCATCCTTGGGCCTGCTGGGAGGTGCAGAATGTCGTGGTGTAAGTGCCTTGGGACAAATAGGTGGCTCTAGAAACTCCTTTTGTCCAAATGCCTCATGACCTGCAGAGCTGCCTCCTGGCAGTGTGACACTAGGATGGTTCTGTATATCATTGATAGTCTGAAGTTGCTTTGTTGTGAACTCTGGAAAGGAGGAAGGAGCTAAAGGTCAACCTCAGTTACCTCTGTGAACTGAGTAATTGCTGTTTGAATAGACAAAGCTCTAATAACACCCGTTGTGTGCTGGGTGCTCCTTACCTGCCTCACCCTGGTAAGGTGTGTGTAACATCCACACATGGTGGAAGTGCTGGAGGGCCCAGTGGTGGGGAGGAGAGCTTGTATTACCATTACCTCTTTTCCAGGGAGGCTCTGCAGACTGAGATCCTGCTGCAGGGACTGCTGCCTGGCAGGAACTGCCCTGCGGTGCTTGCAGCTGATAACTTTCCACTGTGGGAAGGAGCCACCACCAGTCTGCGCTGATGGTGGCTGCAGATCAAACCACCCTCTAGAACTGGTACAGCTGGTCCCTGAGCGTGTCACTAACTCTGACCTCCTCTTCCAGTTGCAACCTGCCTACAGGTGGATTCCAGTGCAGAACCTGCAGCATCCTTAACTCTCGGCACTCCTGCACTTAGACCACAATGGCAGGTCGAGGTGGAGCTGCCCGACCGAATGGACCAGCTGCTGGGAACAAAATCTGCCAGTTTAAACTTGTTCTCTTGGGCGAGTCAGCGGTGGGGAAGTCCAGCCTGGTCCTGCGCTTTGTGAAGGGGCAGTTCCACGAGTACCAGGAGAGCACGATTGGAGGTGAGTGCCAGCTCCAGATGCCTGTGGCCGGGAGGTGCTGACCTTGCTGGGGCAGTCTAGGGTGTCAGAAGCAAGACTGGCTATTTTAGTCTGGTCTGGGATTTTTGCTATAAATAGAGCCAAACAGTTAATGCTTTAACTCTTGGTTTGCAATTTGTTTGTTGGTGTGAGGATCAGCACAGCAGAGAATAACACTATGGCAACCCCACACTATGCCTCTGAGGTTTTGCTTTCAGTGCCTCAGCTCCAGCTTCTAATTAGAACTGAGGCCTTCAGCTTGGTTTATAGCCCTTAATTATCTTTTCATACCATGACCTCGGATTTTGGGATTGTTTCTAGCCTGATACTGCTAACTACGTTCACAGTGCTTTCAGGTCTAGTAGTTTATAGCTTGAAATCATTAGCGCAGTGTCACCAATCAACCAAAGGCTGCTCAGCACGTGGGTCTCTGAGCAGCAGTCCCAGGGAGCATTGAGAAAAGGCGTGAGTTGTCCCTCTGTGACCTGTGCAGGGAGTAAGCACAGCTGTAAGTGTGGCTTACTGGCAAGCAGGGCCTAGTACTCCTCTGGAGGGCTGTGCTCCACCTCAGTCTGTATCCAAGGCTGGTGCCTTTGTCCTGGGTGTAACACGTTGGTGTTAGACTCACTGGGACAAGAAAACAGCCAGTTACCAAACTAGGGAGTGTGGTGTCACTGGGCTGAGTTTGGTCCTGTTATTGGTGCTCCCCAGGTCTGATCTTGGTGCCACATTTGGACTGCGTGATCCCTGTCAGGGGCTGCTGGGAGGGTCTGACAATGTGGATGCTCCAGGGACCAGCTGCTGCCTGGGCCCTCCGGGCCACCTTCCTGTCACTTTGTGGTGATTCTTGGTTCCTGTGAGCAGCGAGTGTGATACAGCAGAGCTGCAGCTGCCACAGCGGGTGGCACTGGCCTCTCCAGGGCTCTGCTCGCTCCCCTGTGGCAGCAGAGCTGCCCTGAGCTCCTGTGCTGGCTCTGGGCCCTGTCCTGCTGGAGCTGAGGCAAACCCCCTTCTCTTGCAGCTGCCTTCCTAACACAGACAGTGTGTCTGGATGACACAACAGTGAAGTTTGAGATCTGGGACACGGCGGGGCAGGAGCGGTACCACAGCCTGGCCCCCATGTACTATCGGGGGGCTCAGGCAGCCATCGTGGTCTACGACATCACAAACACAGTGAGTGTGGGCAGGGCTGGGGGGCTGCCAGGAGGCTCCCAGTGCCCTGGGAACGTGTCTGGGTCAGAGCCCTGCAGGTACCTGGCTGTGGGTGCCAAGTTCTTGAAAACTGCTCACGGCCTCTTCCTCAGCTCTGGCCAAGGCTGTGAGCTGATAAAGGATCCTGCTGCCAAGTGCTGCAGAGGCAGAATACTTCACAGGAAAGCCTTGTTCTAATCATATCTGCCCTGTGAATTCCTACATGGCTGCCCTTCCTGACCGCTGCCTCCTGTTTTTTTCCAGGACACATTTGTACGAGCCAAGAACTGGGTGAAAGAGTTGCAGAGGCAGGCTAGCCCCAATATTGTAATTGCACTAGCAGGAAACAAGGCAGACCTTGCTACCAAGAGAGCTGTGGACTTCCAGGTGAGTGGGAATCCAAGTAAGTTGTTACCTAAGCAGGTCAGGAAAGCATCTTTTTGTTTAACTGAGGGAAATGGTGGTTGTGTAAAATATGCTTTGCGGGAGAATGAAAGTGATGTTTTGTGCTGGGGACTGTAGGATGCCACTGAGCAGGGTCTGTGCATTGCTATTCTGTCATAGCACATGTGGCCCTGGCTGGTGAAAGTTCTGATGAGTGTGGAGGAGGAGGCCCACAGAGCACAAACTCCTGTCCTCAGTCTCCTTTGCTGCCTTACTCATGCGGGGATGTCTGCAGGGTGTGAAATACCATCTTCTGGGTACAAGACACATGAGGAATCATTCCCAGTTTGTTCTCTGCTCTTCACAGCTCTTATCTGAAGCAAGCATTCAGGAGAGGTTCCTAACCAGCCCTCTCACAGGATTGCTTGTGATGCTCTTGCAATGGGTGACACCCTCCCAGCTGACCCAGCTACCAGGCACTGTGTGTGCGTGTGGCTCAGTCAGCTGGGGGACACTGGCCTTGCAGAGCTGCCAGTGAGGCATGTCCCTGGGTTGTCCAGGCCAAGTGGGGGCAGGGACTGGGGAGGGAATTTCTGGCCCAAGGTGGGACATAGCCTTTCTCTAGCAGTTAGTGTGTTGACAAGTAAAGTGCATGAAGTCTGCTTGGGCCTCCTGGCAGGGTGCCTTTAACACTCTGATGTGATTGCTTGTAGGATGCACAAACATATGCAGATGACAACAGCTTGCTGTTCATGGAGACGTCAGCAAAGACAGCGATGAATGTGAATGAAATCTTCATGGCAATAGGTAATGGCCTATGTGTAGGGCTGAAGTAGCTCTGAATGCTAGCACTGCAGCCCAGGAGGGTCCTGTGTCATGAAGGGCTGGTGGCTCTTACTGGGCCAGGTGTCCAGTTTGCCACACTGGCGTGATCAGTCATTCCCTGAGCGTGTGGAGCCTTAGCCTTGCAAAGCTGCTTCTCTCTCCCTGTGTCTGGTGTGGTGAGGAAGGAGCAGGTCTGATGCCAGCCAGAGCCAAGGATGGGGTGGTTTGCCATGCAGTCCTGCTGGCAGTGTCCTCTACCAAACTCCTTTGGCAGTGGGGGCTTGGGCTGGAGCAGGCTGAACCCAGCCTGGGGTGTGTGGTGGGAGTACGTTGACCCCTCTAGAGGACCCTACTAATAACCTGTCTCTTTCTAGCCAAGAAACTGCCAAAAAATGAACCCCAGAATGCTCCTGGTGGCCCAGGCAGGAATCGGGTGGTGGACCTTCAGGAGAGCAGCCAGCCGAGCAGAAGCCCGTGCTGCAGCAACTGAGCAGCTGCTCTGGCCTGCGAGCCCTTGGAGGACGTGACTGGAACCCATGCTAATGATCGCACTTACCGTAGGGCGGCTGCTGCCGGCGCCGCTGTGATTCTCCATCCCTTTCTGATCATAGGCTGGAGGGAGTTCTTCCACCTGCACCTTTCTGTACAAATACTAATTCAATTCTAAGTCTTAAGTCACTTTTTTAATATATGAACTTCTGCTCTTCCCTCTTCCTGGTGGTGGTGGATGCAGGACCTGGTGTCTGCCCAGCCAGCATGGCTGTCCCGCGGGTGAGGCCAGCAGCACCCAGGTCCCACAGCACTGTAGTTCACTATGGGAAACAAAGGGATATTGGGACACGTGTTTAAAGTTCCCTGTCTGTAAGAGCTGAGGCTGATCCCGTACGATGTGCCCAGAACAACCACTAAACTGTAGCATTAGAGACAAACTCCGGCTCTCGGGCCACTTATTGACCAAATCAATGATGAGTATTTGGGGTGGGGCAGAGGGAAGCAAAACTGGTTTCTTCTGTATTTTGTATTGTATGTTTCTCCATGTAACCAATCAGTATCTTGTCAATATAGTACATCCAACGAGCTGCCTGTTGTCTTTCTTTGTGTTGGACTCCAGCATGCCAACTCTTCTTTTCTCTCGGTTCTGTCGTAATGCACTAATCCTGTTGCAACTTTTGCAAAAAATCTTGTATAGAAATTTGTCCTTTTCTTGATGGTTGTGATGCCACTAATATTGTTAACCCTGCTCTGGTGGGAATACACAAGGTTTACTGATGTACAGAGGTGGGGTGGGGGAAACCTTGGGTAACCTGTCAGTGGGAATGACATGTATTGCAAAAGCCTGTAATTCCACAAAGAATGAAGGGAGGTATTAAATGGCTTCTGTTGCCAGACTCTAACTGATGTTGGCTGCTGCCTAGTGCCTAATGCAGTGTCTTATGCATCCTGGTATTTAAGAGGAACTGTTGACTTAGTCTTCATCACAAACTTCAGTTTTGTGTGATTAAAACAAAATTTTTATAAACCTATCATAACAACAATGTTCATGTTTCTTAATGCAGCAGGGACTGGACCTAAGCACAACCATTCTGGTGGAGGCTGAGCTATGCTGGGCTGTTCCTGGTGTGTCCCACACCTTGGTAGGGAAATGGGGCCCTTCCTTCTGAGGAGGGAGGAATGGGGCTCCTGAGCTTGTGCTGTGTGACTGCTCCTGCACAGCTGCTCTCCTCACAGTGATGCTACTGGTGTTCATTGGTTCCAGTGTGCTCAATGAAGCTTGAGGGGAATAGTGGGAATTACTCCTTGCCTGATACTTATGGGGAAACTCTACAATGCAAGTTGGAAAGAGGTGGGGGAGCAGTGTGCAGAGGAGCTCAGCTCTACAATGGGACAGACTTGGGAATGGTGCTCCAGAGTTAATGAACACAATGCGTCTGTCCCTGGAGCATGATGGCCTTGGAAGATGCTTCTCTCCTGTCACTGCTGCATGGACTGTGAGACACCAACACCCACAGCTGAGACCTGGAGTCAATATGGAAGAAGGAGCAGCCTGTTGCAGCTGCATCCCTACCGTGCGTGCTGCTGGCAGCACTGTTCAAGCTCAGGAGAGGCTGAGGATGGAGATGTGCTGCATTTGGAACCCCTTGTTCCCATTGGCTGAAGGGCTGTGAGAGGCTCAGTCACAGGAGAGCTGTGAATAGAATTGTATGAACAGCCTTGGCTTGTGTGCCCTTTAGCCTCTATCCAAGGTCTTGGTGCCTCTTCCTCATGCTGTATTTCCTTAAAATCCTGGAAGCAGGAAGGGTGTGGGGTGACTTAGTGATGGAGTGCCTGGGATCATGCTCGAGGCAGGGCTGCCTATGGGTTGTGGGCTCCAGTGGCCCCCAGTGCACCTCACTTGTGCACTTAGCTGCTGGAGGAACTCAGGACCCCTGCAGGACTACCCAGTGCTAACAGTGTGGGGTGGACTGATGCTGCTGGTTTCCCCAGGCAGCCAGAGATGGACCAGTTGGAGAAGGGCTTCCCAGATCCAATTTGGAACAATTCTCTGGACGCTGTGTGCAGTGCTGTTGCCATCTGCTGGCTCCTCTCCCTGAGTGCCTGGTTTCTTCCTGGACTTGGGGTCTCTGTGAAGGTATCTGTGATACCCTAAGAAGGGTCTTGCTGCTTACCAGAGCAGGTGCTCAGGAGTTCAGTATCGAGGCTGGGGATCTGCTGCTGTTCCTGGTGTGTCTGGGCAATGGGTGGCTCAGGGTGGCTTATAGCACAAACAGGCGTTCCTGCTTGCATACCTGCTGCCTGCCCACACACCTGCTGCCTGCCTGGGCCTGAGCGCGGGTGTTAGTGGTGGTTATGCACCGCACCCGGGGTTGGGCTTTTCCCTCCCTGCTGCTGGGAGCTCAGCGTGGACTCCAGCAGCCCCTTGCCAAGCTGGGAGGGGGAAAGTGAGGGTATAATAGCCTCACACCACACCCAGCCAGCCTGCCCAATGGGGCTCCCTCCCCATTCTGTGGGGAGGTGTATTGGCTGAGGCTATGGAGTGGATGCTGGTAGCAGTGTGAGGAAGAGGTGAGGGCAGACCTTGCTTGTCTGGGCTGCTCCTGTACAGGTGAGTGGGAGGGTGAGGTCCCTTCCTGCCTGCCTCCCACCCTTGGCAGCACAATACTCCCTCCCTCACAGAACCCTCTAGGTCTGCTGTCTGGCCCCATTTTGTGCTGCCCTGAGAAGCAAGAGAGATTCTTCCCTCTCTGCATCCAGCTTGTTTGGCATCAAGAGTAGGGCACAGCCTCCCCATCAATCAACACCCAGAGAACACAAGAAGATTCAATGCAAAAGTATTTTTATTGGATACAAAAGCATTCCAGTGTAGTGAAAAAAGTTACATCATTGCTGATGAAGCTTGTCTGGGCTTAAACCCGAGACTTGCTCCTGTCTGCTCCGGTCCTGCCGTGGCTGTCGGGTCCCATCCAGTTACACCTGGGCTTTGTTGGTGGCTCCATCCTCAGAGGCTGCTCCGGTCTGTGGGGCTGCAGGGCTCATCTGGATGGGCACGTTCCTCTCGGGAGCGGCCGGCAGTGCCAGCTTGGGGGCCTCGATGCGGAGCTGCCCATCCTTGGTCAGGGAGCAGGTCAGAGCTTCGGCATCCACCTCCTCGGGCACGTCCCACTCCCGCTTCAGCACCTCGTACTTGTAGGAGAAGGAGCCCTTCTCATCGACATTCTGTGTCTCCTTCTGCCCCACCAGCACCACCTTCCTGCCCACCACTTTCACCGACAGCTGCTCGGGAGCGAAGTTCTTGACGTCCTGGCAGACAGAGAAGCCATCTCCGGAGCTCTGGGCCAGGGTCATGCTGGTGCTCGGGCTGCGCTCCGCAGCGATGGCTCCGTGGTTGCTCAGGAGCTGCTCGAAGCTGCTCATGAACTCCCGAGCTTTCTCCATCTCCTGCTGCAGCTCAGTGAAGATTGTCTCTGCGTGTGGCCAGAGGGTCCTCACTGTGCCCAGACGGCTGGCCAGGGAGCTGGAGGCGAAGGGTGCGAGGTGCATCCGGCAAAGCATCGTTGTTGTTGTTGGTTGCTGCTGCTGCTGCTGCTGCTGCTGCTGCTGCTGCTGCTGCTGCTGCTGCTTCTGTCCCTTTTCCAGTGGGTTGGAAGCGTTCTGCCCCGCTGCTGCCGTCGGAGGCTTTTATTCCCGCTCCCGGGAGGCGTGGCCTTGTCCCGCACATTACGTCACCCTCGGGAGAAAAGCTCAGCTCTTTCCAGCCCGTTCCAGCTCATTCTTGTTACTCACCCGAGAGGAGAGGCACCGCTGACGTCGTGCCCGGCATACCTTCGCCCTGACTCTTACAGCTCTCCTCTCCTGGCTTATAATTAGCAGCATCACCTCAGCCTCTGAGCGGGATGCCTGAGCCACCCCTGCCAAAAATCTATGCCCTTTGCATTTCCCAGGCATGGAGTGAGTCTGGGCTCGTCTCCTCCCTGACTCCCCCCACCCTCAGCTGTGGCCCATTTCCCCCTGTCTGTGCCCAGGGAGGTCCCCTCAGTGAGACCAGCGGTCAGCCCGTGGGCCCCTGCCCAGGTGGGGTGCACAGTGGGGTGCTGAGGGGTCAGGACAGGATCAGGGTGGTCAACAGGGAGAAGGGTTCCAGAACGTGCAAGAGGTGGCTGGCAGCAGATGACGTGGGACACATTGCTTTAGGGGTGGGACTGTCCCTGTACTGGCAGAAGTGATGTGTTCCTGGTACAATTGAGCCTGGCTCCACTGAGGCCCCCGGCTGGGGTGGGGGGAGGGTTCAGGGATGGGCTCTGTGGCCCCCCGGCCATGGCCCCATGAGCCCTGCTGCATCACGATGGCTCTGCAGAAACCTGAGCTCCCAGCAGTGACTGCGGCTCCCTATTTGTGGCATGTGACTTGTCCCCAGAAACAGGCGCAGCTATTTTGGCTGGTGGATAATCAGCCTCTCAAAAATAGGCGATGGCTCCAGGAGGGTGCGTGGGGAGAGAGCGTTCTGGAAGGGACACACCCCTGGGCAGAGGAGGATAAAACCCGCTGCTCCCCTGCCCCAGCCCAGCACCGCTTTGACCACTGCACAGAGAAGAACTGCAGCACAACCAGGAGCACTCGCTGGGAGCAGAGATGCTTTGCCGCCTGCACTTCATGCCACCCATGTCCAGCTCGCTGTTCCCCTGGCTGGGACCTGTCCGCACCCTCTGGCCACATCCAGGCACCCTCTTCGCCGAGCTGGAACGGGAGATGCGGCTGGAGATGGAGAGGGCTCGGGAGTTCATGAGCAGCGTCGAGCAGTACCTGACAAGTGGGAGCAGCTCCGGGCGACTCGGTATCACTGCAGACCGCGCATCGAGCACCAACGCTGCCCTGACCCAGGGCTCCGGAGATGGCTTCTCTGTCTGCCAGGACGTGAAGGACTTTGCACCCGAGCAGCTGTCGGTGAAGGTGGTGGGCAGGAAGGTGGTGCTGGTGGGGCAGAAGGAGACGCAGAGCACAGACGAGAAGGGCTCCTTCTCCTACAAGTACGAGGTGCTGAAGCGAGAGTGGGACGTGCCCGAGGAGGTGGATGCCGAAGCGCTGACCTGCTCCCTGTCCAAGGATGGGCAGCTCCGCATCGAGGCCCCCAAGCTGGCACTGCCGGCCGCTCCCGAGAGGAACGTGCCCATCCAGATGGGGCCGGCGGTGGCACAGCCAGCTGGCAACACTGAGGACGGAGCCGAGCGGGCCAAGGCATGACGAGGAGCAACGGGGGTCAGGCTGAGCCTGGCTAATGGGGCAGCTGCTGACCGCAGAGCAGGACCGCGCTGGGACTGCGCGATGGCCCGGGGGGGGGTGGTATCTGCCCAAAACATGCAGCTTTTTTGATATGTAATAAATATTCCTAACTTTTATTTGCGTGGTTTCTGTGTTTCTGGTCTTGCCCAGCCTTGTGCTTTGCAACGCTCGTGCCTGTGCCCACGCAGCGCGATGGCAGGGTGGGGAACGGGGCTGTGCCGGCACACGGCATGTCCCTGGCACCTCTCCCCAGCTCTGCCCTGGCAGAGGTTTGGCGAGGGGCTCCAGGCCAGGTGCAGCACTGAGAATCCCCGGGAACTCCCGAGCATCCCCCTGGGTAGCCTTAGGACACCTGAATCCCATTTTTGGGATGGTGCTGGAACACTCCCGTGCTGCGCCCCCGCCCCCCGTGCCGTCCCCCCCGGGCCAGTGCTGGCACCTTCCAGGCGCTGCCCGCAGCTCCGCGCTCCAGCCCGGAGCTAAGCCGCGCCCCCGTGGTGAAGGTGGGCGCGGCCTCTCAAAAATGGCCATGCGGGCGGACCCGGTTCAGCGGTACCGGTCAGGAGGCGCGGCCACGCTCCGTGCTGGGCGCTCGGCCGCACCCCGTGCCGGCGGTGAGCAGGGGAGGGCGGGTCACACGCCACTTTTGGAGAAGCGGGCGTGGCCATGCTCCATATTTGCGGGAGTCCGCGGAGTGCGGAGCGCGCCGTGCGCCGGCGGACCGGGCGCGGTACCGGGTACCGGTTACCGGAGGGGCGGGAGGGCTCCTCCGGGCACCGACGGCTCGGCATCGCCCTGTGAGGGGCTGTCGCCGTGGGTCGTCATGACCGGACCTCGCTCCTCTCTGGACGGCTCACGCCACCCGCAGTCCCGAGTGGGAGCTCTGCTCCCGCTGGGGACAGCGGGTGAGGTGAAGGGGCCCCGGGAGCACCGTCCCGGCAGCACCGACCCCTCCTCCCCAGCCGCCGCGGACTACCGATCCCGGCGTGCCCGGCGCGCAGGCGCAGTGAGCGCGGAGCGCACGCCGGGCCCGGCATGGCGGAGCCGGAGGCCGCGCAGCCCGGGCGGCCCCCGCCGGGCCCGGGGACGGGAACGGCGGGGGCGGCGGGGGCAAGCGGGGTGACGGCTGGAGGAGCGGGATCCAGCGACCCGGCACGGCCCGGGCTGAGCCAGCAGCAGCGGGCGAGCCAGCGCAAGGCGCAGGTGCGGGGGTTCCCCCGCGGGAAGAAGCTGGAGAAGCTGGGGGTCTTCTCGGCTTGCAAGGTGGGGGACACCGGGACCGGGGAGACAGGGAGGGCGGGAGGCAGGGTTCAAGGCTGTGCGTGGGTGGGGGATGAAAGGACGGGCATGAGTGGGGGGGTGCAGGGGATATAGGAGTGGGGATTCAAGGCTATGCATGGGTGGGGGATGTAGGAGGAGGATGCTGACCTGAGTGGGGGATGCAGGAGAGAGTTGCAAGGACGCTTATGGGTGTAGGAGGGGAACTTAGGGGTGCAGGAGGGGAACTTAGGGGTGCAGGAGGGTGAGTGCAGGGAATGCATGGACAAAGGATGCAGGATTGAGTGCTGGGATGCAGATGAGCTGTCCAAGGGAGATGCAGGGATGTCTCTGGGCAGCGACTACAGAGTCCTGGAGCTGTGCAGGGAGATGTTGGGATGGTAGGTGATGCAGGGTGGGGGCTGAGAAAATCTGGGAGGGGGGTGAAAAGGAGTAGGTGGGAGCCAGGGAAATCATTTGGCCAGAGAAGGTGGCAGCCTGAGCACGTGGCAGCGCGTGAGCCACCGTGATGGCCATTCCTGTCCCTCATCCCAGGCCAACGATGCCTGCAAATGCAATGGCTGGAAGAACCCCAACCCCCCCACAGCCCCTCGAATGGACCTGCAGCAGCCGGTGACCAACCTGAGTGAACCGTGCCGGAGCTGTGGCCATGCACTGGGTAACTCCTGTGGGACCTCCCGGGCAGGGTGAGCAGTGCTGATCCCCTGGTCTCACCATGGCTTTCTCTCTGGCACAGCGGACCATGTGTCCCACCTGGAGAACGTCTCAGAGGAAGAGATCAACCGTCTGCTGGGCATGGTGGTAGATGTGGAGAACCTTTTCATGTCAGTGCACAAGGAAGAGGACACGGACACCAAGCAGGTGTATTTCTACCTGTTCAAGGTGCGTCTGGGACTGTGCATGTCTCACTGCCCTACTGCTGGGGGACTTGTGTGGGGTCTCTGGTGATTGTGGGGGAGCTGGGGCTGCTGTCCCGCTGTTCATGCTCTGTTGGAGCTGGAGCTGGAGCTGAAGCTGGGGTTGTAAACCATCCTACAGCCTAGACACCTGGAATGCTGACCCTCTCCTGGACTGACTGCTTTCCTGGCTTTGAATTCCCTAGGGGGTGGTTTCTAGGGGGTGAACAGGTGTACTCCAAGGCCAACCGTGGTGCTTTCCTGGCTGTAGAAATGGGATCAGCCCCATGGCAGCATTCAGCCACCTCCACCACTCCTGGAACATCTGGTTCCTGGGATTGTGGTGACCATGTGTGATGGTGTCTTTGTAGCTGCTGCGGAAGTGCATCCTGCAGATGAGCCAGCCTGTGGTCGAGGGGTCCCTGGGGAGCCCCCCCTTTGAGAAACCAAACATTGAGCAGGTGAGGCTGCTGTCAGGCTTGCACACTGCCTTGATGACTTGTCCTGTGTTCTGCTGCTCTTGCACAGTCCTCTCACTCCCTGGGAGGCAGCACAGAAGAACCTGGAGCAGTCCCTGGCACTCTCCCACCATCCCATCCCCAGGGAGTCCTGAATTTTGTGCAGTACAAGTTCAGCCACTTGCCGCCTAAGGAGCGCCAGACCATGTATGAGCTCTCCAAGATGTTCCTGCTGTGCCTCAACTACTGGAAGCTGGAGACACCGTCCCAGTTCCGCCAGCGCTCCCAGAACGACGATGTGGCCACCTACAAGGTCAACTACACCAGGTGAGGGCAGAGGGAGCACTGAGCCAGCCACCCTAGGGTCTAACTCCTGAGACTCTCCCCAGCTCTGCCAGAGTGTCAGTCCACTAGGAGAGCAGGCACCCAGTGGGGCCAATGCTTCTCAATGTCAGCCACGCCCCTCATCCATCTTCTCTTCTTGGCCATGCTCCTGGCAGTGTTGTCCCAGGAGGGATATGGATGCTCTGGGGTCTCTGTTTCTACCCTGTCACGGGAGCCCCTTCCTGTCCCACAGGTGGCTGTGCTACTGCCATGTGCCACAGAGCTGTGACAGCCTGCCCCGCTATGAGACCACCCACGTCTTTGGGCGCAGCCTCCTCAAGTCCATCTTCACGGTGACCCGCCGGCAGCTGCTGGAGAAGTTCCGGGTGGAGAAGGACAAGTTAGTGCCAGAGAAGCGGACACTGATCCTCACCCATTTCCCCAAGTAGGTGCCCAATATGGGGATGGCTGCTGGAGCACTGAGGGGACTCCTCCTTTGGGATGCTTGCGTGCTGATGTGCCACTCCCTGCCAGGTTCCTCTCCATGCTGGAGGAGGAGATCTACGGTGAGAACTCTCCGATCTGGGAGGCTGATTTCACGGTGCCAGCTGCAGAGGGTGCCCAGCTGGTGTCTCGGCCAGGTATTTCAGGAAGCAGCCTCCCCCTGTTTGGAGGCTGTGGGATAAAGGATCAAGGTGTGGATGAGCAGTGGCAGCGGCTGGGCTGCCACAGTGTGACGAGGAGCTTTCTGGTGGTCATGGGCACCATGGGTCTGTTCCAGCTGCGGTCAGCACCGTCGCTGTGCCCACTACTCCTCTCTTCAGCAAGAAGCTCAGCAGCAGCAGCTCAGCCACCAGCCTAGACACCAGCACCCCGGAGCCTCTGCCAGGTAAGGTCACATGAACCCACGCCACAAAGCTGGAACTGTCCATGGTCCCTCCCGGCACTGGATGTGCCGCTGTGCTCCAATCCCAGGGGAGAAGCGGAAGCTGCCTGAGAGCCTGACGCTGGAGGATGCCAAGCGGATCCGTGTCATGGGAGACATCCCCATGGAGCTGGTGAACGAGGTCATGCTGACCATCACGGACCCTGCTGCCATGCTGGGCCCCGAGGTATGGGCTGGGGATGCTGGGGCAGCTCTGGTGCTCTCCAGGGCCCACAGAGCTGCTTTCCCAGTGTGCCAGGGTGGAGTGGGGCTCCCTGAACAGAGAGTGTGCAGGGCCAGTGACCCCCTATACCCCTAGACCAGCCTGCTGTCGGCCAACGCGGCACGGGATGAGACGGCGCGGCTGGAGGAGCGCCGTGGCATCATTGAGTTCCACGTTATTGGCAACTCGCTCTCCCAGAAATCCAACAAGAAGATTCTGATGTGGCTGGTGGGGCTTCAGAATGTCTTCTCGCACCAGCTGCCCCGCATGCCCAAGGAGTACATCACTCGCCTCGTCTTTGACCCGTGCGTGGCTGGGGGATGCGGGGGGGCCAGTGTGGGGGGCTCCCCTCACCCTTGGCCCTGCTGCCCACAGGAAGCACAAGACCCTGGCACTGATCAAGGATGGCCGAGTGATTGGGGGCATCTGCTTCCGCATGTTCCCCACCCAAGGCTTCACGGAGATTGTCTTCTGCGCTGTCACCTCCAATGAGCAAGTGAAGGTGAGAGTGGGGAGAAGGCAGATGGGCACACACATGTGGCCCCCAAAGCCTGGCGTGGGCAGGATGGTCTCTCTGTAGCTGGTGTAGGGCTGCCCCAGCCCCTTGGGCACCCAGACCTACTTGGCACTGGGCAGGACCGAGTGGTGGTAGCTGTTCCAGGACATCTTCCGGCTGCCGTTTCCATGGGTAGGAGGGGGCTGTGTATCCCAACTGGGGCTGCCTGGGGGAGTCCCTGTCTCACGGTGTTTCCCCAAGGGCTATGGGACGCACCTGATGAACCACCTGAAGGAGTACCACATCAAGCACAACATCCTCTACTTCCTCACCTATGCGGACGAGTACGCCATTGGCTACTTCAAAAAGCAGGTTGGCTCTTTCCCCTGAGCAGCTGCCCCTAGCCCTGCTGCACACCTGCCCCCTCCCACCTACCCCCTCCCACCTGCCCTCTCTGTCCTAGGGCTTTTCCAAGGACATCAAGGTCCCCAAGAGCCGCTACCTGGGATACATCAAGGACTATGAGGGGGCGACCCTGATGGAGTGTGAACTGAACCCCCGCATCCCCTACACCGAACTTTCACACATCATCAAGAAGCAGAAGGAGGTACAGCCCAGGGGTGGGCAGGAGGGTGGGTGAGCACTGCCAGCTGCCCCCTGAAGGCAGGGGAGAGGTGTGGAGCTGTGCTGGCCCTGAGAGCAAACTTGCAGGGCAGAGAGGGAGCACTGGTGGTGTTGTCACAGGCCACAGTTGTCTCTGGCCCAGTGTGGTGGGTTTCTGGGGTCCCACATCTCGCTGTGGCTCCCTGGAGCACCCTGCAGCCCTCACTCATCTTCCCCCTTCCAACCCCCCCTTCCCTGCAGATCATCAAGAAGCTGATTGAGAGGAAACAGGCACAGATCCGCAAAGTCTACCCAGGCCTGACCTGCTTTAAGGAGGGTGTGCGGCAGATCCCCATCGAGAGCGTCCCTGGCATCCGTGAGTCCTGGCAGTGGGTCTGGTAGGAGGGCTCTGTCCTCCCTCCCTGTGGCTGCAGGGCAGACATGATGACACTGGCATTTGTCTTCCAGGAGAAACAGGATGGAAACCACTGGGGAAGGAGAAGGGGTGAGTTCTACATGGGTGGCAGGGTAGACCTGCAGCAGCAGGGCTGGGAGCTCAGCTCAGGCTATGCCTCAGTCCTGGCATTGTCCTGGCTCTGGAATGGAGAGAGGCTGATGGGCACTGCCTTTGTCCTGCAGGAAGGAGCTGAAGGACCCGGACCAGCTCTACAACATGCTGAAGAACCTGCTGGCTCAGATCAAGGTGTGGGGAGGAGGTGACCCTCACTCTAGGGTGCCTGTCTGCCTGACAGCCATCAGAACTGCCTCCCCTCAGACAGGCTGTACAGGGCTTTGCCCTTGGGGACTGCTGGGTTGACGTGTGGGGGGGGGAGCAGGACCCCTGGGTGCTGGAGCAAACAAGGGTTGTGTGTGTTCATTGCTCCAACTATGCTCTGCCTCCCTCCAGACCCACCCAAGTGCATGGCCTTTCATGGAGCCAGTGAAGAAGTCAGAGGCACCAGACTACTATGAAATCATACGCTTCCCCATTGGTAGGTTGCTGTATCCAGCCCCACAGGACAGGCTGGCAGAAGAGGGGGCTGAAGACCCCCTCATTCATTGTGGGATGTGTGCTGGGGCCTCAAGTTTGGGGTGGTGGGAGCCTTGGGATAGTCCAGAGTGAGAGAGGTATGAGTTGGGACCCATGGTCAGTGTCCAGCTCAGTGGCTGGAGGGTGCAGAGTCCTGAGGAGGGGTGCTGACCCTTCCCCACTCCCAGACCTGAAGACCATGACGGAGCGCCTGAAGAATCGCTACTATGTCACCAAGAAGCTGTTCATCGCTGACCTGCAGCGCATCATCACCAACTGCCGCGAGTACAACCCGCCCGACAGTGACTACTGCAAGTGTGCCAACACCCTCGAGAAGTTCTTCTACTTCAAGCTCAAGGAGGGGGGGCTCATCGACAAGTAGGGGTGCTGGCCTGGACCTGCGGTGGCCACTGGCCCTCCCATGGGAGGGACAGGGCTCCTGTGGGATCCAGCCCCACTCTCTGTGGGTAGGAGCTGCTGGAGGGATTGGTGCTGCTGAGCAGCCTGGGGAGCTGGGCTTTCCTTCTTTGGGTGCAAGGGGCCAGGGGGGTTGGTGCTTTTATCCCTGAGGCACTCTAGCTGCCTCTACTAGGGAGTGGGGGTGAGGCTGGAGCTGCCTCATCAGGATCTGCCCAGGGCAGGGACAGCACTGAGTTCCTGCCTCTGCCTGGGGAGGAGAAGCCCCCTGACCCCTGTGCATCCCCCCTACCTGGGATTGTGCCTTCTGCCCTGGCTCCCTGTGACAGGGCAGGGGCACACAAGTGCTTTGGTTTCTGCTCCGTCCATGTACAAGCAGCCCCTACCCCTCATGTTGAATGTACAGCGGGGTCAGCCCTGTGGCTGCCCGCAGAGGTGCTGCTCCTGGGCCAGGGTCCTGCTGGGCAGAGGGCTCTGTCCTGCACACCCAGCTCCTGCTGCCTCTGTCAGCTCTTCCCTCCCTCCGGGGCAGGTCTGCCTTCCTTGCCTGTACATCTTCCCTGCCTGCCCTTGCTGCCAGCTGGGGGGACGGGGGGCTGCGAGCACCTGTCCTTCCCCTCTGGGTGCCAGGGAGGGTGGCTGCCCGGTGCTGTTCTGGCCTCTGTTCCCCCTGCTCTGCTCCGGCTGGCAGCCACCTCTGCTCGTCTACCCCCTTTCTCCCCACTCCTTGTGCTCCCCCCCTCACCCTCATTCCACTTGACTGGTGTTTCGTTGGTTTGTTTGTTTCGGATTTTTTTGTTTGTTTTTTGTTTTGTTTTTTTTTTTTTTTTTAATAAATGTCCTTGTGCAGCCCCGGCTTCATCCTTGGGGCTCACCTCAGCACATGGTGGGTGGGGGGACAACCTGGGATGTTCAGGGGGATGTTTGTGTTGAGGTGGGGAACAGGAAGAGCTCGGGATGGGGAGAGTGTAAAGATCCCCGTGGATGGTCTGGGGTGCAGTGGGCAGAGTTGGGGTGCAGGGGTTGGTTGAGGTGCACGGTGCTGCGCTGGGGTCCCGGACAGGGTCACAGGGACAGTCTGTGTGTGCGAGGCGTGCCGTAAGAGCTCTACTCTCT
The DNA here is from genome assembly GCF_008360975.1 of Lichenostomus cassidix. Lineage (NCBI taxonomy): Eukaryota > Metazoa > Chordata > Aves > Passeriformes > Meliphagidae > Lichenostomus > Lichenostomus cassidix. Next base: position 2,864,803 of record NC_139507.1, read on the forward strand.
TTCGGTTTCGGTTCTCAGCCGGGGTTCCCGGGGGATCCCCGTGCCGGCCGGGCGGCTCGGCTCGGCTTGGCTCGGCTCGGCTCGGCTCGGCTCGGCTCGGCTCGGCTCGGCTCGGCTCGGCTCGGTTCAGTTGGCCCCAGCGCGGCCGTCGGGACCCCCCCTTGCTGGGCCCCCGCCCGCTGCCACCCCCGCCGGGACTGGCAGGACGCGCCGCCTCCAGTTTCGTTTCCCGGCCGGTCCTGGCTGCGGCGGCTGCGGAACACGGAGCGGCGGGGAAATGGAGCTCCGGGGGTACCAGCGGGAAGCGGCGGCTCCGGCTCTGCGCGGCCGCAACAGCATCGTTTGGCTGCCCACGGGCGCCGGGAAGACCCGCGTGGCTGTCCACGTCTGCCGGCGGCACCTGGAGAGCCGGCGGGGCGGCAAGGTGGCCGTGCTGGTCAACAAGGTGCTGCCCTGCCCCAGGACCGCGGCAGCCACTGGCAGTGGTCCTGGCCGGTGCTGAGCGTGGTCCTGTGGGCACAGGTGCACCTGGTGGACCAGCACACCGAGAAGGAATTCCACGCACTGCAGGACACCTTCAAGGTGACGTCCATCAGTGGGGACACCAGCCACAAAGCCTTCTTTTCCAGCCTGGTGAAGAGGAGCGACGTTGTCATCTGCACAGCCCAGATACTACAGAATGCCCTGGTCAGCACAGAGGAGGACATGCACGTGGAGCTCACAGGTGGGCACCAGATCACATGTGCTACTGACCCCACAGCCCTGGCTGAGCCCCTAGCTGAGCTCCCATCTCACCCCACTCCCCTCCCTGGTTTGGTGCAGATTTCTCGCTGCTGGTGATAGATGAGTGCCACCACACACACAAGGATGCTGTCTACAAGAAGATCATGCTGAGATACCTCCAGCAGAAGCTCAGCGGGGAGCAGAACCTGCCACAGGTCCTTGGGCTGACAGCATCCCCTGGCACTGGAGGGGCAACATCCTTCAAGGGGGCCATCGAGCACATCCTGCAGGTGCGTCCTGTGCCCCCATCCTGCTTCAACACAGCTTCCCCTGGGGTACAGCAGGGTGTCCCTTGGGATGCAGGTTGATGTCCAGGTGTGCCAGACAGAGGAGTCATCCCCAAGCTGACCAGGTTGCCAGAGAGCACCATGTGCTGCACTGTCCTGAGCAGCTGGGCTCAGGGTGGAAGCAGGGTCTTTCCCTCTCAGATCTGTGCCAACCTGGACACTGAGAAGATCACATCAGTGCAGGAGGAGGTGCATCACCTGCAGAGCCATGTCCCCCAACCCAAGAAGCAGTTTGACCTGTGCCAGGAGAGAGTGCAGGTGAGGGATGGCTGTTCAGAGCCATGGGGCTGCTCACTGGGGGGAGGATGAGGCCCCCTGCTGGGTGAGGGGCTGTGTCCCTTTATCTGCTTTGCTCAGGCCAGTGTGAGAAATCACTTGACCCAGAGCTTTAGTGCTGGGGGATCCTGCAACTGCCTGGGTCCCAGCATGCAACCAGCCATGATTCCTGGGTCCTGAGCCCCTCCCTGCTCCCAGGACCCCTTTGGTGATCGGCTGAAGAAGGTGATGGTGCAGCTCCATCACTACATGGAGAAGCCAGATCTTCTGCGGGACTTCGGCACGCAGATTTACGAGCAGCGCATTGTGGAGCTGGAGAACAGAGGTGAGAGTGTGGCAGTGCGGGCATGGCAGGGCCAAGCCGCGGGGACAGGCTGTGACTGTGGTGTCCCCTGGCCCACTAGCCGCAGAGATGTTTTGTCGCAAGATGCGGGTGTGTGCTCTGCACCTGCGCAAGTACAACGATGCTTTGCTGATCAATGACGCCGTGCGGATGGTCGACGCCTTCCAGTGCCTCCAGCAGTTCTACAGCGCTGAGAGGGATGAGAAGGACCCCACCGAACAGTTCCTCACTGCCACATTTGAGGGTAACAGAGGGGCCTGGAGAGGGGTGATGCTGGCTATGTTTTGCCTGCAGGGAATCCCCCTGACACCTCATTCACCTGTGCAGAGAACAGGGAGAGCCTGCAGGCACTCGCCAGGGATCAGCATTATGAGAACCCCATGCTGGGCAAGCTGGAGGAGATCCTGCATGAGCACTTTCAGCCCCTGGGCACTTCCCGTGGCATTGTCTTCACCAAGACAAGGCAGAGTGCATACAGCCTGCTCAGCTGGCTGCAGACCACGGCCACACTCCGTGGGCAGCACATCAGGGCTGCCGTCCTCACCGGTGCTGGCTACAGCAACCAGACCAGGCACATGACACAGGTGAGTAGAGGGTGGGCAGGAACTACACTGACCCCACTCTGCACACTTTGGGGGTGCTGCTGGTGCCACCCAGGTCTCAGACCCCTACACAGCTGCTGAAGCATCACCCCCTTGTCTACCAGAATGAGCAGCAGGATGTGATCAAGCAGTTCCGTGAGGGAACCCTCAACCTGCTCTTCTCCACCAGTGTGGCCGAGGAGGGCCTGGACATCCCTGAGTGCAACATCGTGGTCCGCTATGGGCTGATGACCAATGAGATCGCCATGATGCAGGTGCTGCCCAGGCTCCCTCTGGCCCTGCTGGGATCCCCCAAAGCCACGGGGGTGGGACATAGGGCTCTTGCATTCCCTTCAGGCAGCTCCTTGGGGAGGAGTGCAGGCCCTGGCAGAACATGTCCTGTGCAGGGGAGGGTGGAGTTGGCTCCATCCTCACATGGTGGCACAGAAGGGTCGGCTGTGTCCCTCTTCTGCTGACTACAATGTTTGGCCTTTGCACTGCAGGCCCGGGGCCGTGCCCGTGCTGAGAGCAGTGTCTACTCTGTCCTCGCCAAAGCCAACAGCAGAGAGGTGTCCCGAGAGCTGCTCAACGAGGACCTGGTGGAGCTCATGAAGAGGGCAATTCAGGCCGTGCAAGCCATGCCTGAGCAGGAGTACTGCCAAAAGGTGGGTGCTAGGTGCTGCCGTGAGCACTGGCAGGCCCAGGCAGCTCTTGCCCACCTCTGCACTCTGCATTTGGTTTCCTGCTGTGCCCCGGGGCAGCATCAGATCCTGGGATGGGGTTGTGTGAGGGGCATGGGGCAGCATGTGCCCGTCTTGCCTTGCCCTGCCTGTCCTGCCCTGTGGCTTGTGCTCCTGGGAGGCTGCGCTCCTCAGTGGCCATAGATCTTGCTGTACCTGCCATCTGTGCCTGCCTGCAGCCCTGTGCTGACCCCGGTTCCTCCCTGTCCTCCACAGATCCGGGAGCTGCAGCGGGTGGCCGTAGCCAGCTGGCTGATGAAGGAGGCCAGGATCAGTGAGCGGCGGCAGCTGCACAACCCAGACGATGTTCGCCTGTACTGCGTCAACTGCAACAGGGCTGTGTGTCGTGGCAGTGACATCCGCATGGTGGAGGACATGCACCATGTCAACGTCAACCCCAGCTTCAGGTAGGAGTCTCTTCGGGTAGCAGCTCTCACCAGCCTGCTGCCAGCTCTTTCTCAGGGACCTTGCTACAGGGAGGTTGCAGGAACTTTGATTGTGAGAGCACCTGTGCTGCCCTGTTTGTGTCCCCTGGACCATCATCCTTACTGTCTGGTGGCCCCTTCCTTGCAGGTCATATTACAGAGTTTCCTCTGGAAAAATACAGTTCCAGCGGACTTTCAGGGACTGGGAGCCCGGCTGCCGTATCGCCTGCAATGCCTGCAGCCAGGTGAGCCACAGTTCCCCTGTGTCTGCAGCCTAGTCAGAGCTGGAGGGTCAGGAAGGGCTGTGCCTTGTGCCCCCCAGCTTCCAGCTGAGGAATGGAATTGTGTCCCCCCTGCACATGGCCGTGGCATGTGTGTGCTGTAGGACATGGACACAGCATGCCTCCAAAGGAAGGACATACCTCGGGAACAAGGGTCTGTCACCTCCCTGTGTGTGTGGCCCTGCAGCCTAGGGACACTGTGTGTGCATTGTGTGACTGTCCCCTCCCTGCCCACACAGGATTGGGGGATGGAGATGTTGTACCGGCATGTGAAGCTGCCTATCCTCTGCATCAAAAACTTTGTGGTGGAGACACCAGCAGAGAAGAGGAGGTACAAGAAGTGGAGTGCTGTGACATTCCCCATCAAGGCGTTTGACTATCTGCAGTACTGCTCTGACACCCATGGCCTGTCCTTCTAGCACAGGCTCTGTCCAGAAAAGGCACTTTCAAGGTCTCACATGAAAACGGGAGGCTTCCTTGACCCTTGGACAGAGAGCCACAGCTCACTCCTCTCTTCCTCAGTGGTCTGAGTAGTGTATCCCATGCTGGAGCCCACGGCTGCTGAAGGATCTTTGCTGCACCCACGTAGGAAGGATGAGATGCTGAGATTGAAAATCACCCAAACCCTTCCTTGCTCCCTGTGCTGCTGCCTTCCCCTCTGCAATCCTGCCAGGAGAATCATCTGTTTCTGTGGGCCCAGGACATAGCCCAGCACTTCCCCACTCTGACTTGTGAATTCGATGGGTCTCCATTAAAAATGCATATGCTAGACTGAAGGGGCAGGTTGGCTGAGTCACTCGTGGCCAGAGCTGGCTGGTCACAGGAGGGTTCGAGGAGGGACATTGCACCAGAGCCAGACCCCACTGTGCACTGTGCTGGCAAAACAGGGGTCTCCAGGGGACAGTGGAGTCTGTGAGGCCACCCCGGCCCTACCCCACCCACAGACAGTGCCCTGAGCGACCTGCCTCATTCCCCCATCCAAGACCGAACCTTCCCGCGGCCCAGAACGAGCCTAAGCCTCTTTGGGGCAGCCCCAGGGGTCCCTGCGGGGCTCCAGGCATCCCCTCGGTCTCACCTGTGGCAGCTCTGGGAAGTCCTTTGCGTCCCAGCCGGGGGGGCTGGGGGAGCCGCGGGGCTTGCAGCAGGACTCGAGACCGGGATCAGGACCGGGATGGGGCCCAGGACCGGGCCGGCTTCGCGGCGAGGCATTCGGTACCGGGGCGCGAAACCCCAGACCGCGCGACCGCCCGTGCTGTGCCCCGCCGGCCGCTAGAGGGAGCCCTGGGCCGGGCTGGGGGACGCCGGGGATAGCGGGGGATGCTCCGGCGGGACCGGGGGATGTTCGGGGAACCGGGGGATGTTTGAGGAACCGGGGATGCTCCGGCGGGACCGGGGGATGTTCGGGGAACTGGGGATGCTCCGGCGGGACCGGGGGATGTTCGGGGAACCGGGGGATGATCCGGCCGGATCAGGGCGTGTTCAGGGAACCGGGGGATCGTCCTGCTGCGTGTTCCTGTGCTCCGGCGAGTACAGGAGGCTGCAGCGCTCCCACCTGCCGCTCCACGCGTGTCCCTTCCCCGCGGGATCCTGCCACGCGTGTTGGTGCTGGCCCAGGGATCCCCCCTCCCGCCGGATGCTTGGCAGGTCACGGGTGGCTCCGCAGGTGTTGGGGAGCTGCAGAAAGGCTAGGATACGTGCAGGGGATCAGAGTGCTGCTCCTGCCTGACTTTGGTACCAGAGGCTCCCGCAGTGTCAGGTGCACATAGCCCGTTTTCAGGTGGAGATGGCCCCGGGGAAACCACGAAACCAAACTCCTGTTCATCAGAAACTGGGTAATGAGGCCATTTGAGTTATTTGTAGCTCCTTGTGGGCTGGGATGGCCTCTCCTCCCGCTCCCTAGGCAGGATCCCTCCCGCAGGGACCCCAGATCGTTTTGCTCAGCTCAAATTGCCCTGATTTGTGCTTGGAGAATTCAGGTTGTGAGTTAGCCCAGTGGGTGCCCACAGCACTGGGTGGTGCAACCTCTCACCAGCTGTGGTAGATCTGCCTGTCCACTTGGGTGCCCCAAACCAGAATTTCTGTAACAAAACTTGCCCCTTTTGAGGGGGTGCCGCTGACTTCGTGGGATGCAGGGCCAGGATGGCATTGTGAGTCGCTGTGGGTTTTGCAAGTAGGTCTGTATCCAGCCTCTGCTTGTCCTTCCCTCTGTGTCCCTGATTAACATCAGCCCCATCTGACTTCTCCTTCCCAGGGGCTCGGTCACCTTGGGCCTGGCGGCAGGGAGCAGCCGAGCTGCAGTGATCAGTGCTGCCACCTTGGTCGATGTCCTTCAGGGCTGGCATCCTTTTGAGCCTGCATCCTTCTGAGCCAGCATCCTTCAGGACTGGCATCCTTTAGAGCTGGCCTCCTGTGGCCAAATCCCTAGGCTGGAAGAAGTCTGTGGCTTGGAGCACCTTTGCTTATCTCAGCTCCCCAAAGCACTTATATTCCGGCCATCATGACTTGCTGCCTGTAAGCAGAGATGGGCACCATTAGCCCCGCAGCAAACAGCTGCTGCAGCAAGTTCTCCTGGCAGAAGCATCAAGAAGGGGTTTGCCCCTGGCCCACAGGCTGCCAGGATGGGCACAGCCCCAGGAAGGTCTGTGCCCTCCTGCCCCAGCGGTCCCCATGCCCCCCGCAGCTGGGCGTGCTCAGAGTCAGGGCAATGCAGCCATTTGTTTTTCACAGCTCATTTCATTTGTCATCAGTGCGTCAGGAAGCACCGATTCCCCTCTCAAGGCACCAGCTGGAAAACCTCCGGCTCCTCCACCTGGCAGTGCCTCAGGTCAGCCCTTTCCCCACGCTGGTGTATAGTGGGACTTAGTGCTCAGCCTGTTTGACTTACTGGGAAGGAGCCTGAGATGTGACTTGATTACAGCATGCCAGTATCTTCCTGGGGAGAAAACTGCTGGGTATTAAAGGGCTCTTTAACTTGGCAGAGAGAGGAATAATGAGAACTGAGGCTGAAAGATAAAGTCAGGCAAATTGAAATTTGAAATCCAGGGCAGGTCTGCAGCAAGGAGGGCACAGAGCAGCTGAAGCAGGACGCCAGGCACCTTTATCAAAGATGCCTGGCACTGGGGGTCCTGCCCTGGGGATGGCTCCATCCTGCTTCGTGCCTCTGGCTCAGGCAGCAGCAGGATGAGCAGCAGGAGTCCAGTGGCATCCTGGGTGAGGGGGATGGGGACTGAATTTTGCTTCCCAGGCACATCTGAAAATCTGGCTATTGCACAGTATCTCTTCCAGAGCCCGGCAGCACATCAGACCCCGAGGTGACCTTTCCTGGGACAGCTGGATCTTCCCTCTCTGTACTAGGGGAAATTCCAGTCTGGAGAAAAGTGCTTGTGGTGGAGGAATTTTATCCTGAAACCAAGGAGCCTTCTCCCCACTTTGTTCCTGCATCCCCTCTCCACTGCCAGGAGTATCTGGGAACCTGCAAAATGTCAGGGGCATCCCTGTCCTGCCAGGCTCTGCCAGCCCTGCAGACGGCCGCATGTCGAACGATTCCCGCCGGGAGTTAATCCTGACTGTTCGCATGTCAGGATGCTGGTGGATTAAACAAGGGGATTAGCATCAAACAATTTCCCTTGCGCCCCGAGCGGGAGGCAGGAAATATAATCACTGCAGGTTTATTCTGCTGAGGTTAAAACAGCTCCGCGGCATGTGGCGGGCGATGCCATCCGAGCCAGTGGCACGGCGAGGCTCGTGCCCAGGGCATTGCCAGAGCACTAGGATGAGGATGTCAAGACCAGGGAATGCTCATCCCAGGGGAATCAGGAAGGTGTCCTTGCTGGGTGGCACTCTTGTACCCACTGAATCCTGTGCCCGGTGTGGATCCCACCAGCCCAACCGTGAGGTGCCAGTGCACAGGAGCCATCTGGGCTTGGGGAAAGGGCTGCAGCCACCCATTAGGTGCCCCCAGAAGGGCACAAAAGCCAGGACTGGGGAGACTCCAGCCCCCCACAGTCATCAAGCCCCCCGGCACCATCCTTCTGCCTGCTCCTGCCAGCCTGGGCTCAGCTGCGGATGGCAGAGAACGGAATAGCAGATGTAAAGGCAAATCTGTTTTTCCAACAGCTCCTGGGTTCCCGAGCCAGGGGAGGAGATGCAGCTCTGATCTGATGGCAGCAGTGCTGCAGGCTGCCAGCTTTCACCCCAGGCTTCCTGCCCACCTGTGGTCTCAGGGTCTCCTGTCAGCACCAGGGCAGAGCCCTGTGCTCTCAGCCACTTAGAAAAAGTAAACCAAACTTCCTAATCCCAGGTTTTTGATGGAACAAGCTCATGCAGCACTGGCTGGGGCAGGACGGCCCTATGCCTGGCAAAGAGACTTGATGTCTCTTTGGACCCAAGCACCATGGGAGCAGCTGGACTCACATCACTGTGTCCTTGCTGGCCCAGACCTTCCAATCCCTGGAGGTTTCTTGGCTGCTTTCCTCGGAGGATCATTCCCAGGGCAGCCAAGTCCCTGGTCAGCCGAGAACACAACCATTGCACGTGCCCACCTTGTTTTTCTAGGAAGGGGCTAAAAATATCATCCAAGGGGCTGTGTGGAAACGCCTGGGCAGATCCTCAGCTACTGGGAGTGGAGTGACTTACAACCAGTAGCCTGTGTGTGATCCCAGGGACAGGGGCAGGGACAGTCCCTGCACCAGGGCACATCTCTGTGGGGCAGAAGAGCAAGGAGGCTGCAGGTTCCCCCTTCCTCAACACTGCTGGGGTGGCTGCTTTCCCTCTTGCCATTTTTAGGTGACTTTGTTTGGGCTGGTCATTGGCAGGATGTGGCAGAGAGGGGACATAGCACAGTGGGGTAAGACCCAGGGACAGCTGGCAGGTGCTGGCACAGTCTGGGGCCTGCGGGGACCTCTGGCACAAGCTGCAATAGCCGAAAATTCCCAAACAAAATTTCATGCACTAAATCTTAGGGCTGCAATTCTGCTGAGACCTGGCTTTATAATTGGATCTGTCAGAAACCCGTCACACTTAATGTGCAGCTGCCAGCGTGCGTGTGACTCCTCAGCGACTGCGCTGGCTCTGTTGGGCACCAGGAAATCTGGTCTTGGGATTTTCCAGCTTGAGGAAAGGTCTAGTTCATACCTAAACCCCCAATGCTGGGAGCAGGGCAGTGAGGACCAGCCCTAGTGTTAACTCAAGGTTCCTCAATTTCCCTCTGTGCTGGGAAGGCAGTGGGATGGGGATGATGCTGGCGAGGCATGGGAGCCCAGTGTGCGTGTGTGTTCTTCACCTGAGTAATCAAACCCGTTATGCAGTGTTTGATTAAAGGCCACAAAACATATTATCTTTGATTCTTCCACTTTATTTTTGTTGCCTTCATTTGTCCCTTGGAGATGAGAGTTGCTCTGGTACTTATTAGTCACAAAGCCCCAACCTCGCGCTGCGTTCCTGCTATCTGAGAAATGAATTATTAATGGTGCATTAAACAGAGACTGGAAAGGGGCCCTGGGACACTGATAATCAGGAGCTAATTGAGGAAGAAATGAGATACTGCTCCTGTTGCAGAATGAGGACTGTGCAGCATTGCGATACCAAAGGTGACCCTGCTAAAATTCCTGGGCCAACTGCGCCCAGCTCTGCCTGCTCAGCCCTCTCTGGTGGGTCATGTGTGCACCTGGCCAGGATGTTCTCCCTGGCTGGGATGCTCTGCTCTGGCCAGGATGTTCTCTCTGACAGGGATGTTCTTCCTGACAGGGATGTTCTCCCTGGCTGGGATGTTCTCCCTGGCTGGGATGCTCTGCTAGGGCCAGAATGTTCTCTTTGACAGGGATGTTTTTCCTGACAGGGATGCACTGCCTCAGGCATCAGAAAGACAAATGCATTCATGGCCTTGGAAAGCTGCTGCATCCCAGATTTTGATGGCATGAAGCAAGTCCTGGGGCTGGCCAGATGTGTGGGCACAGGCAGTTCCCTGTGTCCTCAGAGATAATGTCCCACCTCAGTGGTGGCTGCTCAGGGTGCTGGATCCTGCCTGGACCTCATCTGGACTCCTGCACAAGTGACTGGGGCTGAACAATTTCAATCAATTATATTTATGTTTCCTTGCTGTTTTCAACTGGGGCCTGTCAGATTTCTCCTCTTCCACTCTGGCTGCATTAAATGCTCACCCTGGGCCCAGCACCATTTGCCTCAGGGGTCCCGTGGGACTTGGCCACAAGGTTTTGAGAGCTGGGGAAAGATGGTAGCGTGGGAATTGTCACTGTCACTGACCTCCCTCGCCATGGGCAGTGGGTGCTGCTGCTCTGACAGTGTCAGACTGACATGGCCCCAGAGTGTCCCATCACCTCCCCTCTCCAAACACCAGTGGTGGGTTGGGTTTAGAACCAAACTGTCCCTCTCCCCTCAGCACCACTTCCCCCCAGGGCCCAGCCAAGGCTCCCTGCTCCAGCTCTGCTCTGACGTCACGCTGAAGCAGCCGCAGTTCACCCAGACTCCTTGCATAAATATTTATGCACTGATGCAACGCTTTTCTAAATATAAAGCTTTATCTGAAATTTCATTTAAACATTAAGTGTAGATAATTTATTTATAATTAATGTAGACATCAAGCCCCATCTCTGGAATGCCTGTGAGCTTTCATTTATAATTGGGAGGTAAGTCAGGAGCTAGAGGCTGGGCTCTTATCAGTTTCATTTTAATTTTCCTCCTACAGCAAATGAAGCTGCTGCAATTCATCTCTCATTAGAAGGAAGCACAAAACTCCCCTAAAATAAAACAGTTTTATGGGGAACAGGTAATAAACCCATCTTTGTTCCTCTTCACACCTTTGATAATGTTACTGGGGCTCATAGATCCCTTCAAAGTGTTGCTCTTCCTTAAAAATAAGTCTATTAAAAATTAAAACCACTTTCCTATATAATAAAATTTACTCCCTGCAATTATGCAGAGGGAGCAGTTATCGGCCTTCCGTAGATTTTAATTAAAAGTTACAATAGGAAGGAAGTAACAACAGCCATAAAACAACAGCATCCTCTCCCCTAACAATGAGTTATCAGGTGCCTCTCGAAGTGATGCCCAATGCTGGTGAGAGGTGCCAGGGCCAGCAAGTTCCAGGAGTCAGTGTGAGGGGTCCCTCTATTACCCCCACAGCAGTGAGGGGTTTGCTTCACCCATGGGTGCCCAAATGAGTGCTCAGCTCAGCTCTGACCTGTTTGTGCTCTTGTTTCTGCACCCCAGTTAGAGAATGGGGCTGTCCTGCCTGTGGTGCCCATGGGTTGGGGGTGCTGATGTTGGGGAGAATGTGGCTGTGCTGATCGTGGGGTGCAAACCACGGATGTCAGGCTGTGGAGGCACAACTGCCCCCATTTAATCCCCCAACCTGGAGGCTGGGTTCATCCAGCATCCCCAAATCCTTCCTTGGGAAGCGTGTTCTGGCAGAGTAGGGCTGTGGAAGCTGCGTGTGCCTGGCCCAGATATTCTACAGAGCTCACAGAGGGACCATCAAAGGCAGCTCAGCACTCAGGCTAAAAATAGCTAAAAATAGCAGGTGCCCGGGATGGCGCAGGGGCTGCTGGTGGGAACACAGTGCCTCCAACACCTGCAAACACCTGCTCATGTGGAAAGGGCTGCAGCCATGGAAAAGCTTATTCCATGTTTACATCAACTCTTCCAGAATGCAAACCTTTGCTTTTGAGGGCACCTTAGGCTTGTCTGGATTCAAACAAGGGTGTTTGTGGGGCCAGTGTTGCTCGCCTACTGTAGCTGTGGGGTCAATCTCCCCAACTGGCCAGAGCTGGGTCACTGCTAATTGAGCTGATGAGAAACAGGTGAGAGCCACGACGCTGCTATTGCTGGGGCTGGTGCAGCTGCACTCACCCAGTGTCAGCTTTTTGCACTCTGGAGTCTGGAGGTGCTGCAGTTCTGCATCCCAGCATCCCACAACCCTGTCAGCAGCATATCATGGGAATCAAGGTGAATTGAGGCACCTGGAGCCCAGCTGGGCCCTTGCACCCAGGCTATGGGCTGGGGACCAGGCTGGGGGCAAGGGCAGTGCAGCCTCACTCATGCCCCCTGGGCTGGTGCTGCCCAGTGCTGCTGTTCCTTTAACCAGCTACGGCTGTTGAGTGTTCCACTGCTGGTCTTCTCATCGCCTTCCCTGGGTCCTGGCTGTGAAGGTGCTAAACCCTCCCTGATCTGGCTCTGAAACGTTTATGAAATCTTTATGGGCTTTTGAAAAGATTTTAATTCCCTGACAGTGCTGCTTTCACTGGAAGAAAAAAAAAGAATTATGACTCAATGAGCAATTACAGCTCAACAGCTGCTGAACGGCCACGGCAGCTGCCGGAGCAGCTTGGCACAGCTCAGCACAGTGGCCAAGGAGCCAGCGAGCCTTCCTGGAAAGTGATGATGGGCTGGAACCACCCCACACCGACCTTCCCTGGCTGTGGGACCCTGGCTCATCCCCTGGGCACAGCCCCTCCTCTGCCCACCTGTCTTCCATGGCCCTCTGTACCCAGAAGCCTGAGCTCTGCCTGCTGCTGGTCCCTGCCATGCAGTGCTAAGGAAGGAGATAGAGAGATCTCTCTGCACCTGGAGAGCTGGGCACTGCAGGCAGCTGGTGTTGTGGGACCCCAGTGGGTGCTGCAGGAGGGATCCTCCCTCCCTGGGGTTCTGTGTTTCTGTGTTTGAGATGGGCAATTTCTCAAAGCACCTTGTCTGGGACAGCTCATCACCACTACCCACCACCTGTCTCACCACAGTGTCCCCGGGCAGTGCCAGCACCTCCCTGTGTGTGGATGTGTCAGAGCTGCCAGAAGATGTAAAACACTGGGGTAATTGTAAAACTCCCTGTTTACTGAAAGCAGAGCTGCTGAGCTCCACAAACATGAAGAAAGGGGAAGCATTGCCCTGACAGTGCCCATTGCTTCCTGACAGTGCCCATTCCTTCCTGGCAGTGCCCATTCCCTCATAGTTCCCTCTCGCCTGGCAGTGTCTGATCCTGTTTTCTTGTAGGCTCATTTCTGCTCCTTTGAGAGCCCAAAGTTGCTGTCCAGGACCGAGCATGGGGTTGGGAGAAACTTTGTGAACAGCTACAGTGTGATGGAGGGGCTGGATGTGCTGTGCCTTCTGCTGCTCTGTCCCATGACACTTCAGGGCACTGCAGCTGGAGATGACCTTCTCTTTGTTTAAAGTTTTGTCTTCAGCTTTGGAGATATCTGCAGCAAACCAAAATGTTCAAAGGTGACCATGGTCTTGGCACAAACTGTATCTTGAGGAGAAGCAATGTGGAGGGCTGTCCTTGGGAGAGGGAAGACAGAGTTCCCATGGAGGGAAAGAAATGCATCTATGCTCCCCAGTGCTGGAATGCTGGGAGATGTGGGTCAGGTAATTGGCCTCATCTCTGCACTTCCTGATTCCCATGCCTGGAAGGGGAGTACAGTCCCTTCACTGCCCTACAGTGTAGGCAGGATGAGGCTGAAAGGGTTAAAGTAAATGAAAAAAGTGTGGAGGAGACCCAGCGCTGTCTGCTCCTTGGGGAAGAAGGCTATACCATCATCATCAGGCTCCTGACAGCCAAGGTACTGCAAAGTTTGAGATCCATTAGAGTGCCTGTAATTATTTATAGGGAGGTAAAAAAAACCATCCTACATTGTGAAAATCAGATGGCACAACAAACAAATGCACTGAGCTTTGGTGAAAGGGTTCTGAAAACCCAAAGTGATTTATGATGAGAGAGGCTGAAGCTCAGTGCTGCTCCTGGAGACCTGACTCTGACAGCAGTGGGGAAAGGGGCTTCTGGTATGGACAGGTGGGATCTGCTGCTGCCTATGGGCCACTGCTTGTGTTCCAGGATTTATAAACCCAGAAGTAGTTCAAATTAGGACTCCTTGCTGCTGGCTTCCACCTCCCTGGCAGCTGGTGGCCCTGGAGCCTCCTGAAGGCATGGTCACCTCTGGGCTTGGAGGGGTTTGGAGCAGCAAGTGCTTCTGCAGCCTCCAGCCTCTGCCAGTGACAGCACGGGGCCAATCACACCTCTACCTCTTGGCATCAGTTCTGCTTTTTAGCGGAGGCAAAGCAGTGAGCAGTGCTCTGGGAGCACAGGAGCCCCTGGGTACCTGCTCCAGAGGAGAGGGCACTTGGCCAGAGCAGTTCCCTCCCAGCTGGGCTCTGAAGCTCAATTAGCAGTTTTGGGAAGTGCTTTGAGATCCTCTGTGAAGTGTCCTGGCGGAGGGCAAAATGTGATTATATAACGTGTCTAGACAGCGTATTCCTTGGGGCGGGCAGCAGGACGCTTTTATATCTCCTCTCCTGTGTCAGCACTGTGTGGCCCCGCTGAAAGGTTCTGGGAGCTGCTAAAATATTAACAATGATGACAGCGACAGGCCAGCGCAGACTTTTGCACTTAAAATTGTTGATCTTAGCACAAGGCAGGAACATGGCAGCAGAGGCGGCTTTGCCTGGCGGCACCTTGTGCTCCAGCTGCGGCGACTGAGGAGCAAGTAGCATCTCCCTGCAGGGTCCCTCCCTCCATCCAGCCCCGGACTCTGGTTCACCCTCCTGGAGCAGCCGGGCTGCCCGGGTATGGCCAATGTGTTGTCCCACCCTGCTGCCTGCTGGGCCTGGGTCAGACTAGGAGCTCTGCTATGGGCAAAGAACTGCAGCCCCCGGGGGTTGAACCTCCCTGGAGAGCCGGGCTGTCTGCTGCCGCTCAGGGTGCAGGACTGGAGACCCTCATCCTGGCCGGTCTAAGACCTGCTCCTCCATTCTCCGCGGCGCTGGTGGCACAGGGCATCTCCGTACCTTGAAATTCAGGTGCCCTCCCCACAGCCTCGCTGTGTCTCCCTCCTTTGCGTGCCCAGCCACACACCTTACTGATCCCCCAAATCCCCTGGAAAGAGCCTGGGGAGCCCCTGTGTCCCCACCGTCCCAGCCCGGGGCAGCCGTGACCCAGGGGTACGCGACGGGAGGATGCCCCCGAGCCGCTGGCGCCGCTGCGGGATGCAGCTGCGGGATGCAGCACCGGGATGCGCCGCCGCGGTTCCCCCTCCCACTCGTGCGGGCGCACGGCGCCGAGGGGGGGTTGGACCGCGGCGGCGCGCGCGCTGCCTTCATCCCCCCCCTTCCTCCTCCTCCTCTTCCTCCTTCTCCTCCTCCACCTCCTCCTCCTCCGGGAGCGCGCTCGCACGGCCAGGAGCGAGAAGCCGGCGGGAGGATGCTGCAGACAGCGGCGGAGCCGGGCGGCTGGGCAGGTAGGGCGTGCGGGGGCGGCCGGGCTCCCGGTATCGGCGGCCCCGGGGCTGGGCTGTGGGCACGGGGAGTTGCAGCCCTAGGAAAGTTGTGGGAGGTGGGGGATACGCCGGAGGGGCCTCGGGAACCGGGATCGGGGCCGGATGTTCGCCCGGGGCAAGCGCCGCTCCCCGCGCTCCATCCCGGCGGTACCGGGCGGCGGGGCTGACGGAACCCCGGCCCCACTGACCACCCGGAGGGGTCAGGGCAGGAGGGAAACTTCTTGAGCAGAACTTTACCGAGGCCCCGGCGCAGTCCCTCTCCGGCGCGGGGCTGAGGTTCCCGCGCCGAGCGGGACCCGTTGGGTGCCGGTAACCCCGGCTCGTTCCCGCCGGGGTGCCCGCGCTGTGGGGTGCACAGCGTGGGACCCCCGCGGGTGTGTGATGGGCTGGGGTCTGCGGCAGCACCTGGGCGCTGGTGGCATTGGCCCAGGTATCCCCGTGTGCGGCACGGCCGGGGCAGGGGCTGGTGGGGTGGTCCTTGGGCCCCTCTGGGCCCGGCTGCGCTGCTCGGTGCTCTCAGCACACCCTGCGTGTCCCCTGGCTTGTTCGCAGGGTGCCTGGAGCTGCATGTGTCCATGCTGGGATCGGGACATGGAAAGCTGTGTTGGGAATGGAGGCTCTGGCTGCCTCCACGGAGACACTTGGCTCTCACGGAAAAAGACCTTCACGGAGCTGTACAAAAGCGCTTTCTGTTGATTGTGTCTCCGGGTGGGAGCAGCGGGGTCCCCTGGTCCAGGAATGTGGAGGCAGAAGCAGGATCCCCACTCAGCGGATTGACCACTTTCCCCTGGCCATCATCAATAGACTTTGCTGTTAACTCGCAGCAGCAGTGAGTTATGGTGGAAGCTTTTAAGGAGTTTGCATCGGGCTGGGCAGGGCTGGGGCTTGCTGTGCCCCAGAGCGAACCCCACAGATCCCGGCACCGGGATGTGTCTGTGCCTGCCCTTGGCAGCGCCATGGCAGGGCGGTGAGCGCCGATCCTGCTGGATGGGCGTGTGGGAAAACAACATCTTGGCACAAGCGGCCGCGATTTGTTTTCAGAGCAAAATTTGAAAGTGCTGCTTAAATAGAGGAGGTGATTTGGTGTGAAGGTGAGGCATCACCTCCTGGCATTGCACTTCTGGAGGCTCTAAGGGGCTTCTAGGTTGATTCACTAGTGTGGAGGGATCAGCACCAGCTCACTGGCACCTTGCTGCTGGAGCTGCCCCTGCGAGGGCTGGATGTGCCTGTGGGTCATGTGAAGTATGGCAGCACCTCTGCCCTACAGGGAGCAATTTTGGGTGAAGATGTGAGGCAGCAGCTGCCCTGCCTTGCTCAGCACTGTGCACACATTGGCTTCACCCCCTTGTATCTGGGGTGTCTGAGTGGGGAGTGGAGATGTTTGTGTGAGCTGCTGTGTCTGCATGTGGGGCACAGCGCCCAAAAATAGCATCAATGGGCAGTGCCGCCGTGTGTGACAGCCCGAGGATAAATGAGGCTCTGTCCCGGCTGCCAGCCTGGCTGGGAGTTCCTGCAGCCAATGCCATCCAAATCCACCACTACTGGCTTTTTTTCTTTTAAGTGACTGCAGGTGTTTTCCGATGGAGCATCCAGCCCAGCAGCTTTGCTGAATGATGTTTGTCACTTGGCTGGAATAGCTCCATGGGGACTGAGGAGGCGAATCGGTCCCTCGGTAGCTGCCAGTGTGATTCTACCGACCAGAAACTCTCCTGCCATATGCAGAGTTCAGGGTGGGATAATGATAACTGTGTGCTGTGGATTTCATGCTTGTTCTATAATCTGCCACGTGTGTTGGAAAAAAAAAGGCTGGTGTGACCCTGGATGTGGCTCTGTCTGTGAATGCACAGAGCCAAGCTCTGCGTTAGCAGGGCTGTGACGTCATGCCAGGCTGTGACTTCCCACTGTGAGTCTTGTACACGAGCATCCCTGAGCGAGCATCGTGCTTGGCTGGAGCTCCAGAGTGGCTGCTCTCACTGCCAGAGTGCTGCTTGACTCTGACAGAGCAGCAGCCTCTGTATGGGGAGATCAGGAGGCTGGTTTCATAGTCCCAAGGATAAGAAATATTTCTGGGAGGTTGGTGGCTCACTGGCCTCAGGGCTTTGTCCCCAGTTCTGGACTGTGGAGGGCTGAATGTCCTGGCCATGGTAGGTGAGGCCTGGCTGCTCAGGTGAGGAGGTGCTGTCCTGCTGGAGTGTGCACTGCCAGTGGGCTTGGAGCAGTCATCCCATCCCATCCCATCCCATCCCATCCCATCCCATTCATCCCATCCCATCCCGTCACTCCCCACCCAGCTGGCTGATGTTCTCTGCACTGTTTAAGGTCTGCCTGGTGTTCCCAGCTGTCCTGGGACAAGGCTCCTGTCCATGTGCTCACTGGACAGGGAAAGGGCAGAGCTGCTGCAGCTCATTCCGTCTGTACCTCCTGCTGTTCATCCCCATGGGCTGGCAGGAATGTGCAGAGCCTGGAGCGATGCTGTGGCCCAGCAGAGCAGCACCAGGAGCTCACCTGGCTGTGGTCATCCACAGCCATTCCAACCCAAAAATACTCCTTGAGCATTGTCCCAGCATCTTCAGACATCAGCTGGTGGCTGGTAAAGGAACCCTGGTCTTTGCGATCTTATTTGTTGTATTTCTGAAGACCTTCTTCCTGTTTGGCTTTTATCTAATGCTTCTGGGGAGGTCAATGTATTTGTACAAGTGCACAACATAAGTTTGCTATTGACTGAACAAGGACCTTTGCACGGATGTTCCCAATCCAGCACTGGATATGTCAGTCACGTTGCTTTACACTGGTGAATTTCCAGGGCTAAAAACAAACCTGTCATGAAAGCACAGGACAGTCCCCAAAATGTGCCAGACTTACACATCACGGGGCAAAGATTCCCTTTCCAAGCCCTGCAGCCCTTCCAACTGCTGCTCCTGTTCCTCAGCTCGATCGGGACTGGAATTTGAGTTTTCCAAAGCCAGAGCCCTCAGTTCTGCAGCCCTTTAATCATTTCTAGGGATGATAAAAATGCAAAAATGTGCACCCGGAGCAGAATAATGAAGCCCATGAGGGTCTATTTGTCAATTTAGCAACGATATTGTGATATACAAAGGCTGTTTCTTAGTATGATGTTCTGAGATTGCCTCCAAAATAGCACCATCATTTCTATGTCAGAAAGCCCCTGTCAGGAATTATGTCTGTGCTCTCAAGGAAACCCAGGCTGCAGCTGCATTGTAACAACTGCTCCATTTCTGTTAGAACTACAACAATTTACTTGCCAGTCATCAAAGGCAACCTGCAGATTTAAGGAGCTGTGAGCCACTCTGTGGGCATAGGACACCCCAGGTCCCGTGGGAGTTCCCCTGGTACTCCCCCAGATGCAGATGTTGGTATTTCAGAGGTATCACGATGTTTGTCTGTGGGCATGCTGCCTGTGTGCCCAGCCTGGCTGTGGTGGCATTGTCACCCTGGCCATGGCAGCGGGGCTGGCACAGGGGTAACTTTGCTCTGCGTGGCTGTGGGGCAGAGTGGGTGCTTCCCCAAGCACTCCTGACTTCCCAGGGGCTGAAGGCATGGGGAATCCCTCAATGTCAGAGGGCCTTTTATGATTTTTTTTCATAAAACCCACCGCTTTTTCCCCCTGCAATGTAAACAGCCTTTTCCCCAGGATGAATTCCCAGCAGGGTGCCAGGGAGAGGGGCTGGTGGTGGGCTTGGGGCTGCAGGGGTGGGCCCAGGATGAGTCCTGGTCATGGAGGGGGTTCTGGGATAACTGGGCTCTGACGAGGGCTCTGAGCCCTTGATACCGAACAGATCTGTGCTGCTTTGAAATGGGAACGTTCCTGAGTCGTGATTTTCCCTGGCCTAATTATGGAAATTTTTTAATTAGTTGATAAGAAAGATCACTGAGAAATTGCAAAGGAAACATTTTGAGGTGAAGCCCTAATCTGTGCCTGTGTCTGCCTGGAGTCAGGAGCTGCTCCAGCTGCTGGACCTTGGTCAGGCAGCAGCGGCCAAGCTTGGGGTGCTGAGGGGACTGGACATCCCTGCTGCTTCCTATGGGGAGGTGCTGGGTTCCTCTGGCCAACAGGTTTGATCCTGGCAGCTCTGTGCCAGCTCTGCCCACTCCTCTGCCTTGTGCCCACCAGACAGGGGACAAGCTGGGGCCTCTCTGGTGGGAATCAGGCTAATGCTGCTGGCTGTGATCTGCACTCTGTCTCCAGTTTGAGTATTTTTGCTTCTGACATCTGGCCAGCGGCTCTTGCTCCACATCAGAGATGAAGGAACTGTTAAATGTGGGGTGGGTTTTGCCTGTGTAAGATCAGAGGGGGTTCTCACCTTCCTATCACCTCTCTGTTCTCTGAGCTCTGCCACCTTGGAACTGGGAGAATTCTGCAGACACTGCCCTGGGGACAGCAGGTCTCTTCTTTGTAAAACCGTGCGGCAAAGGGCCAAGGGCTTTTGGGGGGGAAGTTTTCCCTTTATCTGGAAAAATAAAGGGAGAGACATGGGACCAATGACTTGGTCCTTTCAGGTGTCACAGTGATGCTGCCCTGGGTGTCCAGAGGCTCACTGGATGCTGCCAGAACCAGGACCAATGTGGCAGAGATGCCAATGACCACCACTGGTGGTGACTGGAAACCAGCAGAGCAGGACCCTAGCCTGCCTTTTTTTGTGGATGCGGGTAATTTCTGGCACATTTTTGGGGGATTGGGTTTTTTCCCAGACTTTCTCTGTTACTGTGTGTGATTTACTTCCCTCGCCCTCCTCAGCCACACGCCCAGGGGAAGCGGCGGCACTGCTGTTTGTCTTGGTTGGAAGAGCTGCTGCTCTGCATTCGTTTGAAGGGCTGAAGGCACAGAGCCGGTCTGTGCACCAGGCTGGAGGCTCTTCTGAGGAGCCTGAAATACTCGTAGGAAAAAAACCCATAAAAATCCCAAACAAGGGAAGCTTGTTACAGAGCCAGCAGGAGACTGGGAGTGGCACAGAGAGGCTGCTGGGCAGGCTGGGGGGCAAAAGCTGAGGTCAGGCAGGAGGTCTCCCCCAGAGCAGGTTCCTCCACCTCAGAGCTCTCCCGCCCAGTGCTGGGTGCGCTTTGTCTCACGCAAGGCCAGAGCCTATAAATATCCCAACTCCAAATTTTCAAGAAGTATTAGGAACTCTCCAGGCTTATTTTCGAGGGCTGTTACGAAAGGGCTTTAGCGGATTAAAGCTCTCCCAGATTAATCTGTGCTCAGGAAGGCGGAGGGTGCAGGAAGGGCAGTGCTGGAACCCCGGGCATGTGGTGCAGGGGGTTCACCACGACTCTTGGGCTCCCCACTCCCCATCTTGTTGGGGCAAGGGGCAGCAGCAGTGGGCTGATGGGGCAGGGAGGGACATTTCCACAGAGCCATGTTCCCAGTTCCCCGCTTCACCCAAGCCCTACTGAGCCCCTCAGACCCAGCCAACATCTCTAGGGCTGCAGGTTTGCACAGCTCAATGTCAAATTTATGTTCCCTCTGGTGTCCAGGGGAGGTAATTAGCCAACAGGTGTAATAATAATTTAATAAGTGTGTCAAATAAGCCAGCCGATTGTGGTATGGAGCATGCTGTGCCTTTGGAGGAGTTTTCCAAGGGCTGGGGATATGCCAAATGGGAACACAGCAATTCCCTTGTCCAGGCTGGGGTCTGTCTGTCCATCCTGGGTCTGTGCAGGAGCTCACTCCTGTCTGGGATCTTCTGCAGAGCTTTGGGAAGGACCTGGGACTGACACCCTGGCGTTCACATCAGTGCCAGAATCTCGCCTTCCTGGCCACATTTGGAGGGAGATGATGACTTGTGTGCTCCATTACCACTGGAAGGCACAAAGCAGTGCCGGAATCTCAGAGCAGGATGAGTGCTGACTGTGCTGACTTAGGCAGCAGATGAATCAAAGGGATTTACAGACACCCAGCAGCCACCTGCACCTCCAATGCTGGCCTGTTGCTGTCACTGCCAGTGCTGCTTCCATGGGCATGGGGCTCTGGCCCAGGGAAGTGCCAAGGTGGGTTCTGGCAGCAGAAAATCAGCTCCAGCACCTGCTGGCTCTTGGCCTCTGCTTGGTGCTGGGAAAGCTTTTCAGTTTTCCTTGGGAACAGTTCTGCTCCTCAGGACTTGGGCAAACCCTCTGGCAAGTGCATGGTGGTGTGCAACAGTGAGATGCTGGCAGGTGACAGGATCACCCTGAGCACACTGGGAGCAGCTCCCCACTGCCTGGCTGGCCAAGGAACTTTTCCTTCTCCTGCCAGTGGTGGGAACCCCAAGCCCTCTGCAGCCCCAACTCAGGGACCGCTGGCTGTGGAGTGACAGATAATGCAGGTAGGGCAGGATGCAGGACCCTTGGGGGGTCAGAGCTGTGTGATGCTGCAGTCCCAGGCAGGATCCCTACCAGGTGTGTCCCCCCATGGGGAGGGTGATGGGGAGAAGCGCTGATTGGTGGTGAAGTGCCTGCTGCATGATGGACAAACAGCTGCCCCTTTGAATCCTGATTAGCACACGGCCCACAAAGCCTGTTTTGGCTGTGGATGAACTTTGGCTGATCCCAGGGGGCTCATGCAGATGGGGGTGCTCAGTCTGTGGGAAGGTGGTCACAGGTTTTGAGGGGCCACAGAGGGCAGTGCGTGGTCCTGCTGAGACAGGGACTGCCCCCGGCACAGAGATCCTCATGTGGGCAGGGCAGGCAGGGTCACTAAGACGCCTCTGTGGAGGATTTGGCCTCTCCCTGCCTGTCCTGGCTCCAGCAGAGCTTTGATGGGTGTGAATCAGTAACAGAGAGCAGGAAACCCTGCAGAACCCAGACCCAGCAGTGCAGGGGTCTCACATTCTCACCACCAAGCCTCATCCTGCAGTGGGACCAGGCACTGGCTTCCCAGCACCACTGGCTATGCCCATAGCCCTCCACTTATTGCCAAGTAGAGTGCCAAAAATCCTGCCTTTCTTCACCTGCTGACAAGGCGTTGGAAAAGGGAGAATACTTTAAAACATAAAACAAATAAAATTAGGTCTTCTGGTAAGGGATTAAATGGGGGCCCTCCGCTGTATTTATAGAAGGTTCAAAAGTAAATCTGTTCCCAGACTGAATAAACATTTTGCTCAGGCAGGCACGATCTTCAGTTCATCTGTCTTGGAAAGACTTGAGTGAGAGGGGAATTGATTTTCTCCAGCCTGAACAAGGCAAGCGCCTCTCAGACCCAGATAGAGAGTGAAGTCCCATTATCGGCTGAAATGGGGAAGCAGCTGGGAAATCATTAAAGAGAAAGCAAAGACAAAGCTGCTTTAGGGAGGTGAAAATTCGCTCTCCCCCCGCGACTGCCACCCCTGGAAATGCTTCGAGACTGTGTCACTCTTACCCCATGAGGGAGTTTAGTGACACTGAGTGACCATTTGCCAGCATCAGCAGCAGCTCCCCATGGGAGATAGGAGCGGCTGGCGGCTGGCACTGGTTGTATTGGTCACACTGGTTTTGCGGCTGCACAGATCCGTGAACGAGAGAGGTGGCAAAGGGGAACCTGTGAGTGGCTCAGCTCATTCCCCTGGATGGAGGGGGATCTGTGCAGGTACGGTGGTGGTGCCAAGGACATTGACCTCATTCTCTGCTCCTACACGGATCACCTGGAGCTGCAGACACACTGACAGCCAGGTTAGCGCTGCTGGACACGGAGGCAGCCAGGGCTGGACCTGCTCTCACATGTCGGCTCTCTGCACTCCTACGCCTGCCGTGCTGTGTCTGCCCTGTCTGTAAGGGTGAGAGGAAATTGATGACGCGTCCCTGTCACTGTCCCCAGCCTGCGAGACGCAGCCATTCACACGGTCCTTGGGCTGATGCAGGTGGTCCGGGCAGAGGTTCCTCTGGCATCATTCACCCCAGCGCTGGGTGTTCAGCACAATTCCAGCTCAAAGAGCTGCTTAATTCAAGCCGGCACCTGGTGTTTGCAGACATCAGCTACCGCCAAGACAAGAGCACAGTGCTTTGCTCTTGATAAAGGCAGCTGCCGGGTCAGCGCCAGCTCGGCGAGAACTGCGCAGCCGGGGCTGCCGGGGCTGCCCAGCTCCCCGCGGCTGCAGCGCTCCCCCTGCCTTCTCCCAGGTCAGAAAGGAAAGAATAAAAGGCAGAATGAAGAACAAGCCAAAGCCCTTGGCAGTGTTTTCCAGGCTCTTCTCCCTATTTTCCATGGCAGAGCCACATCAAACAGCTGCTTGCCTGCAGAAGGTCCTCAGCCCCAGGTGGGTGCTTGGAGCTAGGACGCTGTGAGGAGCGGTGGCGGTGCCTGGCGAGAGTTTGCTGTGTGAGCTCTGTCCGCCCCGTGCTAAAAAAAGGCACAAAATGAGCAAAATTATGCGCTGAGTCACTAATCGTTCACCCGCTGCTTTAGTCACCAGTGCTCCCACACCGGGGGACGTTTGCTGAGGGGGCACAAACTGAACTGTCATCGCGTTAAATGGATGTGGCCGAAAGCAGTGAAGAGCTGCTGCTGCACGCATGGCTCCTGATACCAGACAGACCATTGGGCTCCATGGCCACAGGAGCTGCTCAATTAATGACAACTCCCTGATGAATCCATCGATTAATCGCCGCCGTGTGCTGCGGCGCCGGGGCGTGCTGCCCGCGGAGGTGGTGGCAGCGGAGCAGCTGCTGCCCGTGTCCCATGACAGCACGGGTCGCTGTCCTGGTCTCTGTCCTCCCACGGACATCGCAGCTCCTGCCGAGGGACGGGAGCTGCTGTTCCACGGTGCTGGAGCGGTGGGAGCAGCCCCTGCTCCGGGGGTGGTGGGGCTGAGCCGGGGGGCTCTGAGCAGCAGTGTCCTGCCTGCCGGTGCTCCCCAGTCTGCCCCACCCTCCCCAGGGCTGTTTTAGCCGCGTAACCCGCCGTGCCGGAGCCAAGCGTGTGTGAAAGAGCCTGTCTCAGCGCAGGGAAGAGCCATAAAGGGCCTATTTATGGAGCTGGCTCCTCACAATGTTTTCAGACACAGCCCTCGCATGTTTTCATAACAGCAACGCCTCCACCTCCCGCCAGCTGCCAGTGGAGCTGAGCCTCTCGCCGCTGTCCCCCGCACGCCCCGGGGAGCCGGGAGCCCTGGCAATGGGCTGGCGACTGCGGGGCTTCCCGTTGGGATCCCGGCCCCAGTGCAGCCCCGAGGCAGCTCGTAGGGCCGTGCCTTGGCTGCCTCTCCCATCCCGGCTGCGACCTGGCACCGTGCCCATGCTGGGACATGCTTGGACCCTTGGCACGGATGGGCTGCTTTGAGGGCAGGAGACAGACTTGTCAGCAGCCCCTCTGCCCGGGCCACCTCTCCACCTCGCTACCACGTTTCCCATTGCCTGGAATTCGCTGGCGGCCAGCACTGAGCGCAGGGCTGCATCCGGCGCCCGGCTGGAGGAGCAGAAGCTCCTAAGTTTCATCCTGGGAATTCCCTATGGAAGGACCAGACTCTGCTCTAGCCATGGCTCCGTGCTGCTCACTGGCCATACGCGTGGGCGATGTGAGTCGTGCCCGGCCGGGCCGTGTCTCCCCCCTGTGCCAGGTACCCTCCGGTGACAGTGTGGCAGCCGCTGCGGTGACAGAGCGGCAGCAATGGCAGTGTCATGCACGTGTGGGAGGCAGGTGAGCACAGAGAGGGAGCAGGGAGATCTCTCCTGCTCAGCGCGGATGCACAGGGGGGAGCAGGAGTGGGGCTGTCTCTACGGCAGGGAGACAAGTAACTTTTCGTTAGTCCATTTAGGAATTCCTTTCAAGGAGGAACGCTGACCCACCCGAGCTCATTAAATAACGTTAATGGCGCTGCCCAAATAAATACTCCAGCTGCCACCTGCACCGCCAGCCAACACTCGCTGCCCTCTGCCCTTCTGGGAGCAGAGGTTTCCCAGTCTAATTGGATACACGTGCTTCTCTCCTGACACCCATGACCTCCAACACAGCACAGGATTCTCACGCTGCAGTGACTGGGCTCCTGCAGCTTCATCCCAGTGCTTCAGGAGCAAGTTGCCGCTGAGTCCTGGGGCTGGCAGGAGCCGGGAGCTGGGAGAGGAGCAGAGACACCAAACCATGGCGAGAGGAGGGAACGAATCCAGGCCAGGCTTGTCACCGAACTGATTAAACCCAAGCTCTGAAACTCTTCTTCTGTCCTCTAGCCAGTGAGCAATGTATAACTTCATTACTCTGCATCCAGGAGACACTGAGGGATGTGGGCAATTCATTATCATCTGTCCCGTTTCATTTCCCTGCCTGTCAGCGCTGGCATCCTGGTGTTCACAGACAAGTTAGGGTTTCAAGGTGTGAATTGAGGCTGCAGACCAGTGTTCCCGCAGCGCAGTTCTGACAGGACCCTTGCACACCCATCCCTCTTGGGGACCCCTCAGCAGCACCTTGGGGGACTCAGGGATTTTGTGCCACCCCCGGGTGTGGCACCACCATCACCAAGCTCGAGGCTTTAGGGGCTTGACTTCAGAGCTGCCTCTGTCAGCAGGGACCTCAGGTGCTGGAAGTGCAGCATCATTTGGGGAGACCCCACCCCAGCTGAGGGCAATGCAGAAATGAGGGATGGTTTTGGACCCTGGTTTCTGACTTCTCTCTTCCCCATGGCTCTGGTGCCATTGTGCTGTCCCCTCCTCAGACAGGTCCTTCCTGCTGGCACTGCCAGCTCGATCGTTTCCCCTCACAAGCTGCTCTGAGCAGCAACACCAGGGTGCTCCTCCCCTGCTACAGGGCAGCAGCAGTGGGTCCTGCTGGGTGCTTGCCTCAGATCCTGGTGACTAATTGCTCTGCAAAGAGCATTTCTCACAAGTTTCTTTCATAAGAAATGGTAACAAGGCTTTGATTTTTCTCTTCTTTCCCTTTCTTCCAGTCTTTTTTTCTCCTTTCCTACCCCAAATGCAGAAGGCCCTTTGATCGTGTGGGTTCAGGCTCCATAACAAGCATCTCTGTTTGTGTCGGGGAGTTGTCAGTGTGGTAACATGACAGCACGTCTCCTCCTTGCCTCACACACAATGAATTATTCCTTCCACTCTTTCTTTGCACCATCTCTGGGATAAATTACTGCTCCCAGATGGGTTTGTCACCCAGTGAAGCATCCTTAACCTCTGAGATGATCCCTGCCCAGCATGAAGTGCTGGCCACTGCTGCTAACCCAAGGCTGCAGCAAAACATTGGAGTGGGAAGTTGTCAGCCTAGCTTGAAAGCAAATTGCTTTGCCAATTTATTTTCTTCCTTGTGTATGAACATATTTTTCTTAAAGGGATGCTGTCACATTAAATATGGAGCTGCCAACTGCAGGCATTAAAAAATCATGGGTCGTCCCATTTTCCTTCCTCCCACTCTAAATTCTGAGAAAACAATAAATTCGGGGTTCTTTTTACTTGTCATCTGCCTTTCAGCTCGACATGCTTTTTTAAACTTTTCCCAGTAGCTGGGAGGTTTGGGAGCTTCAGCACCGTGACAAGCACCACGGAACTGGGGCAGACCAGGCTGGCGGCAGGGAGGCACCTCAGCCACATCATTGGGGTGTCCAACTGTCCCTGGACCCATCTTCCCAGAGCTCTGGGCCAAGGGCAGATGCAGAGCAGTCCTGGGACAGTGCTAAGGAGCCTCCCCTCCCACCACAGCTGATGGGACTGAGCCATGTGCTGGTAAGGAAATCTTCCCAAATCTGTCCGTGAAGGGCGTTCACTGTCAACAAGTTGCCTGAACTCTGTGTCTCTTTGTCACATCTCCTGTGACAGATGCAGAAAGTCCTTTTCAGCCTTTATGTTCCCAAACCCTTTCTAGGGAAGGTAATGAAGGTAGGTTTGTTATACTTTGACAAAGAGTGTTTCCGTGCAGCATTGTTGAGCTGGGGAAGGGAATCAGGGATTTGTCAGACTGAACAACCTCGTGGCAGTTTCTGGAACATGTGTCTGAGGGATCTAGGATGGGATCATGTCTGATCTGGTGTCAGGTAACAGAAACCTCTCATATATAAGAGATCTGATTGAAAACAGGTTCCATCTGGGGCTGGGTCAGTGTTTTCCTTTTTTTCTGCTGCAGTGAATCCACAGCTGCAGGTGGGGGTGAGTCTCTTGCTACTCTAAAATACTAAAGGAAAATCCCTTCCAAAGCTGCACCGTACAGCAGTCTCACAGCTCAGCAGGGCTCAGCTGCCCCCCAGCCCCACCACGTGGGCTTCAGAGCCTCCCCCAGCAGGGTGTTTGATAACATTGATTTTAATAAAGCTCTGGGCTTGTTTTGATGGATGGATCCAAAGCACTACACGGATTTAAACAGATCCCGTTGCAAATATCTCTATCTGATACCCCCGCCGTGACCGGACTGCAAATGTCACTTGCTTAACACTATCAAATATTTAATTTACGTTGTAATAGAGGAGTCTTTGAGAGCTCCAGCTTAAACTGGAGGTCTCCTGTTAGCCAGCAGCTCTCCACAGATTTGCCTAAAAGCCAATTTCTGCCCTGGAAAGCTCCTGACCCAGATGCAGGAGTGAGGGGAGCTGGGAGAGAAGACCATGCCCACCTCTGCTGTGGAACTGCTGGAACCCTGCTTATCACTGTAAGTGCTCGTGGTGGCTGTGCTCACCTTTGCCATGGGAACACGTGGGTGGAAGAATGGGACCAGCACTGCCACCACCATGGTGCTCATGCCGATGTTTGTGGTGTTGTGCCTCCAGTGGCACTGCTGCTGGCCTGGTTGTCAGTGTCTGCAGTGGGGGTGGCAGCTCCCCAGGAGCTGGCCTCGATCTCATTCTGGATCCTGCACTTGTGGAAAATCGTCTTCTCTGGGAGCTTCCCTGTGGCAGCTTCAGCAAACAGTGAGGGGTGCTGCCAGGGCTCAGACTCTCCCTGTACATCACCAGGTTCATTGGATTTTATTTCCCATGAGACCATAGTGGCTCTGTGAGATGTGGATCTGCTCTCATCTTTGTGCTGACCACGAGAATCCTGAAGGATGCTGTGATCCTGTCGGGTTCTCCTCAGCCAGCAGAGTGGCTGGGGGAGCATGGCCAGTGTGGGTGATGAATTATGGAGCCTCAGTCCTTCCTTTCCCACTGCCCCCTGCACTGTGCTCACACCTACAGCCAAACCCTGGGACAGAATGTCACACTCTGCCTCTGTTTACTGTTTTCCCTGCTGGTTTGAGAGCAGGTGGCACTGCCCAGGTTTTGCTTCCTAGAGTGGACAGGCATGTTCCTTGCCCTGCTGCAGAGAAGCAGTGTTGTTCTCTCCATGGTGTCTCCTTTAGCTGGTTTTCAGCTGTCCTCACTGCCCAGGAACAGGGCTGGGATCTGCTGATTCAGGGGACACGCAGCCCTGCGGTGTTAATGATCTTGATGTGCAAAGGAGAGGACAGGCGCAGTGGCACCGTGCTCTGTGTGATGCTCCCTGCCCTCCCGGGAGGATGCAAGACGTCCCACTGCCCTTCAGCATGTAGGAACAGCACTGAGGGGAACCCTGGAGAGCATCTGAGGGTAAGAGCCGGGCATTTGGGGGGCTCAGAACTGAGGGTTGTGGGTGATCTGAGCCCCCTGCATGCCCTGGTCCCTGTGCCAGGAGCCAGCCTGCAGTCCAGAGCCCTTGGAGAGAGGCGGCTCACACTAATCCTTGCTCTGACAAGGGATGGTTTACAGACTGATCCTAAAATGTGCCTTGCTCTGGCATTAGTGAAGCATATGTCAGGGCTGGGGGGGCAGCTGGTTTGATGCAGTGTTATGAAATACTGAAAGTGCTGCAGGCATGGCCAGGCCCCTCCAAACCTGCGGTCTGCCTGGATCTGCTCAGCTCTCACGCCAGGACATCGAAACATCTCCTGATGCTATAGCAGGTCCCCTGGGCTGCCTCCATGTCCAGGGCAGAGCTCCTTGTGCTCATTGAGGTCAGTGGCTTTTCCATCCCTCCACCGGCAGCCAGTGCCTCTTTATGAAGTTGCACTTGGAATTCTCTGGGCCCAACCTTCGAGGCAGCCTGGGAAGCTGCCCCATTCCCCCATTTCCCCTGTCACTGAGAGCTGCTGTCAGGTGCATCCGCCTGCTCTTGGCTCAAGGTAGCTCGTCCAGTGCCACCCCCTGCCAGCTGGCGCCCGCTGCCCCGCGTGACGCTCGGGGCTCTTTGGGAACTTGCTGAGCCACAGGCACCAACTCGGACGTGCCGGCTCTCGTCTGGAGGCTGCTGATGAGGGCTGATTTAGTGGCGATCGAACAGCATTTGAAGTGCTCCTTGAAATACGAGACAAGTGTCTGGAACTCTCCGGGTGCAGGGGCGGCTGCGGTGCCCTGACGGCCGTGGCACAAGGGCAGGAGCCGGCTTAGCTCGGCAGTGCCAAGGGCAGGGCTCGGCGTTGCCTTCACCAGCACCAGGTAGGAGCTTCCTGTGCCAGGCTGGGGCACCAGGTGCTGCCTCTTCAGTGTCTCTGTATCCTGAGCCCAAATGGGTGGGTGGGTGGGCTGGAAATTGCCTGTGCCAGTGGTGAGGCATCTATGAGGAGGCAGGCTGGTGGGGCTGCTGCCAGGGGGTCTGGGGTTGCCTGGTGAGGGGCACAGGCAGGGTTTCAGGTGCAAACATCCATGGCAGTTATAGGAGCACAGAGCTGCTTAATGGTGCAAACCCTGAGGTGACGGGATGCAGTGATTTGAGTTGTGCTGGGGTGAGGGGTTGTGGCATCTCTGACTTTCCTGAGGGTCCTTACAGATGTGAACAGGGACCATGAAATTGGTATTTACTCAGGGGGTTTGAGGGAATTTTGTAACAGGTGGCTGTGGATACTTTCACATCAACATTTTCTTTTACTTCTGCTGCTTTTTACTGTTGTGCGTGCTCAACTGGAGGCAAGGAAGGTGGATTCAGTAGTACAGAATCTAGTGAACTCAAAACAGATTTTTTTTCCTTCAGATTTCTCGCTGTCTTACCAAGTTCATGCACTTTCTGTTTTCCCGATCCCATATTGCTGAATGGAGGGATCTCCCAGTTAGCTGGTGTGATGTCCCCTCAGCTCTGTGACAAAAGCAGTTTGATCTGCAGGGAGGTTCTGGTCCCATGTGTTGGCTCTGCCGAGTTCAGGCCAAATAATATCCCATGGGACACAAACTAGTGCTGATGGCAGAAGGGAACATTAGGGTCTCTGCTGGGGCAGGACACTGGGAGAACATCCCAGTGCAGATGTTCAGGCTGTGTGTGCATGGGATCCTCTGACCAGGCTGGGATAACAGCACTCCCTGTGCCTAGGGTGGCCTTTATGGGTCTGTCCCCAGGTTATCCAGCATACAGGGAATGAGGGAAAGGACCTGACCTGCACCAAACCTGCTCTCTCATCAGGATTTTGTAGTTTGGCCAGAACCCCACTGCCCTGCTGATGTATCTCATACTCAGCCAGCTGCTTTTCTGGGATGCTGCGGGATACTGTGGGATGCTGTGGGATGCTGCTTCAGCACAGTGTATGGGCAAGGAGCCATTTCCAGTGACTGCAGCCTGTGCGGGAAGTTGTGGTTTCTGGAGTTTGCTTTGCATTCAGAACCTGAGTAAAGGATGTCCCAGCATGAGTCTCCTTCAAAAAATCAGTAGCCAAAGGGACATCCCCTGTGAGGCCAGCAGAGCCCTTGGCTCTGAGGGAAGGACAGGAAGAAGTGCAGGTGGCAGGGTGTCACTGGGGTCCTGGGAGGTGTCATTGATGTTGATCAGGCAGGTCAAATGTGGGCAGTGGTGGGTGAGTGGCAGCTCATCCCCACCCATCCAGGGGATCCCTGCAACCCTGGGAAACCATACCCCAAAATTTGCAACTCCTTGTGGTCCTCCTGCACGGAGGAGACAAAAGCTTGACCTCATTGGTCCTGGGATGGGATAGGATGGGTGGTGGAGCAGGGATGTGGTGACCCTGTGTTCTGAGCTTGGTTTGGTTCAGACCCCCTGAGTCACCCTGGGGGTGTCACTTAACCTTCACCTTGCCTTAGTTCCCTTCCTGTGAAAGGTAACAGCCTACCCCGCCAAAAGTTCCTTAATGCTTTGCAGAAAAGGTGAAATCTGCTCCAAAGCAACCATCAGTCAGGGTGGCGCCGGCTTGCACACGTGCCATGACCTGTCCCGTGACCTGTCCCAGCCACGAGCCACCCCATTTGTGGCCCTGACACCTGAGAAGCAGAACAGGCTCAGAAGAAATTAAGTGAATGAGACAACAAGTGTGTGAGCAATTAGGACAGACCTTCAAACGCTGCCCCGGGAGCTGGTACAGGAGCTGCTGCCTAATCAGAGCAACAGCAGTGCCTGTGTTAAAGACGAGGGAGACTTTGGGGATACTTTGTCCACATAATGTTCCAATTTTAGCTCTGCGTCCTGGGATGTAATTGCATTAAAAATACCCGGGGAGGGGGAGGATGCCAAGGGCACCCGGCGACCTGCCTCGGCTGGCGTGTCCCCTCCAGCGTGCCGCGTGTCCCGCTGTGTCCCCGAGGCCCCGTCTCACATTCCTGCTGTTGATCGTCTCCCAGATCTGCTTTCCGGTTGCTCTGCTAATGGTTATCCTGCGAAAGGCCTCCAGCTCTATTAACAGCTCGTGGGAAAACCTCCCGCTCCTTTTGGCTAAACAAGACTATTGATAGAGACACTCGTGGCCACCTCCGGGGTGCAGGAAGGCGCAGGATGGGGCCGAGACCCGCCGAGGAGAGCGGTGCTCACCCGGTGGGTGGGTGGGTGAGTGGCAGCGCAACCCCGCCCTGCGACGGGGAACCCGCTGCCCTCTGTCCCCGCTGTCCCCAGTCCCCTCTGCCCCCGCCGCCCCGTGTCTCCGCTGTCTCCATTGTCCCCCAGTCCCCGCTGTCCCCGCTGCCTCCCCGGTCCCCGCTGCCTCCCCGGTCCCCGCTGTCCCCCCGCGCCCCCGCTGTCCCCAGTCCCCGCAGTCCCTGCTGTCCCCGCTGTCCCCGCTGTCCCCGCTGTCCCCGCTGTCCCCGCTGTCCCCGCTGTCCCCGGTCCCGTCTCCCGCCCGCCGCGGGACCCACGCGCGGAACCGGCGCGGAGCGGTGGCGCCACCGCGGGGCCGCGGCCGGGGCTGCAGCACCCGAGACCCCCCCGACTCGCCGGTGGGCTCGCGGACCGAGCTCCTCGCGGCCTGCTGGGTGCTGAGCGCTGCAGGGAGACCCCGCCGGCAGCACACAGCAGGGTTTTGGGCTGCCCGCTGCCTGAGCCAAAGCCCCGCTCTGGTCCCTGCTGCCCGAGGAGCGTGCGGGTGGCTGAGCCCCCATGCAGCCCTGCCGAGGAAGCCGGGGACATCTCTGCAGGGCACCCTTGGGTCCTGCCTGGCCACCCACAGACACCCCGGCCCCTGCCTTGGCCCCTTGGGGTGTCTCGACACAGCGTGCCTGCGGGTATTTGAAAGCCGCAGCTGCCAGCTCCAAGGCGGTAACTGGATCACAGGGCTCGGGTGACCTTCGCGCCTCCGAGGTTGTTCTGGATGTCCCAGCTCGGGGTCGGGCAGCAGGAATAGTGCCCCTGCAAGGCAAAGGCCACCGGAGTGCTGTCCCCAGTCGACCCCAGTCCCTCTATGGGCAGTTCTTCTCTGTGGTGTTCCTATGCGGGTCTGGAGCTCCAGCTCCTGCTGCAAGTTGGCCCCACAGAGCCCCATGTTCAGGACAGGCACCTGCTGGTGGCCGATGGTGCCAGTGCCAGTCGTTCTCCTGCCGTGGTGGGGACAGGCTGTGGGACACCTGCACCGCACACGAGTCCTGCCAGCTGAATCTCTTGCCTGCAGAGAGTTGGTTCCATCCTAACTCTGCCTTGGGCCAACCCACAGTGCTGCCCACGAGTGAACAGAGAGACTTGACCTGGCACAAGGAGTGTCGTCTGGAGCTGGAAACTTGGAAGAAGTGGGTTATTCTCTACTCCAACACTAACCTCTTGGGAATGCCGCTGCTCATTTCATCTTGCCCAAATTCTGTTGCGCTTGCTCAGGGATGCCCCCAGATTCAGACACACCACACGCATGGGACCTGTGTTGGGCTCTCCTCCCTCACCTGGCCCCTCTTCCTGTCCCTCTGTCCTCACAGTGGGTCTGTCCTTCCTCCTGCAGGCATGAAGCGACCCCTGAGCCCATCCCACAGCCCTGAGAGCGCAGTGCAGCTGGTGGAGGAGGCCAGCAGCCCCCCCAGCCAGCCTGAGCAGCGCATGAAGAGGGAGAAGAAGCACCAGTCGTTCACGCTCTGTGAGGTCTGCAATATCCAGCTCAACTCAGCTGCACAGGCGCAGATCCACTACAACGGCAAGTCCCACCAGAAGCGCCTCAAGCAGCTAAACAAGGGGAAGATGCCAGCAGCCCAAGGTAGGAGCCCACCCAGCAGGTCAAGGTTGCCCAAAGGCTGCCCTTGCTCTGGCATAACTGCTCCGTTGGGCTCGTGGAAAGTTTGGGAATGCTGTATTTTGTCCTTGGCATCTGTCATTTGCTGGTCTACCTGAACTGCAGTGCTGCCCCCAGCTGTCACTGCTAGTCCTCAAGTGGTTTTGTGGCCCAAGAGCCCACGCTGCAGAAGCAGAGGGATGGACACACGTGGATCTGTCCATGTGCAAGCGTGGCTGCTGGTGCTCTGTCTTTGTGGGTGTCTTCTTGAGTTCTGTAGATGGTTTGTGCAGGGGGGACATGCGTGTCCAAGGTTGGAGTAGCTGTTGGTTGCTGGGCTACTGGATGCTGCTTTCTGGGTGCCATCCTGACCGTGTCCCTCCAGGCTCCTGCTGCGCACATCTCCTGTATCTGTGCTGAGTTGGATGCAAAATGCTGCTCAGATGTTGGTGCTGAGGCCCCTCACCTGTTGGCTGCTGGCATACAGCAGGGATGCTGGCACATGCAGGTGCTGTGCTTCTGGGCAGGAGCTTGTGCAAGGGCAAGGACTCACTTGCCCTCTGTGCCATCTGCCAGTGTTCACCTGGCCAGGCCCAGCTGGCTGCTGCAGATTTTATGCACAAAAGCAGGGAAATGTGCCCAGAAATGTCACCCTGTCACTATGGCTGACCTGGTCCGCCTGAGCCCTTGGCTGTGAAGGTTTGTTGTTAGCAGCAAACCAAGGGAATTGCATAGAATCACAGAATGCCTTAGGTTGAAAGGGACCTTAAAGATGATATGGTTCCCTGCTCCTGCTCCTACCAGAGACTGGGTAGGCTGGAGCCATAAATTCCTAGCATGGCAATAATCATCTTTGTGCCAAATCCTGCCCTGGCTGGTGCTGGTTTTGTTTGGGTAAGGCCTGGGATATTCAAAGGAGCAGGTCTGTTCATCAGCATTACTGACAGATGGAAATATCGCCGGCTATTTTAATGGGGACAGGGCTCATAAATTCCAGCCTGCAGCTTCCAGCTTCTCCCCTCAATCTGATTGTGGCCTGATGGGAGGCTGTCCAGGGATGCATTTCCCACTGAGCCAAGGAATCTCGGAGCATGCCAGTGTTCTCTTTGTGCTTCTGCACCATCCCTGACCTCTGCCAGTGTCAGGGAGAGCAGCCTGTGCACCCCTGGGGCCCCACACTGTCCACCCCATGTGCTCTGCTCTGCCAGGCAAGGCACAGTTGCTCCTGCGTGCTCAGGGCTCTGATCTGCTTATGTGGGGAAATTGCAGGCAGTAGCTGCTCCCTGCGCCTCCCTGCGCCTCCCTGCCCTCCCTGCCCCTCCTGTTCCCGCCGGAGCTGACCTTTCCCTGCACTTTTGGTTAAAAATGTCACTTCCAGCGTTGTCACTGTGAGTCTTTCCCAGCCTCCTGAGGTGTGACCCTGGGCGGCTGGGAACTGGCTGATGTGACACCTGTG
This sequence comes from Lichenostomus cassidix, assembly GCF_008360975.1. Taxonomy (NCBI): domain Eukaryota; kingdom Metazoa; phylum Chordata; class Aves; order Passeriformes; family Meliphagidae; genus Lichenostomus; species Lichenostomus cassidix. Next base: position 2,899,555 of record NC_139507.1, read on the forward strand.
TCCCCTCTGCACTGGTCGTGACACTGGCACTGGGGGTGCTTGGTGCCACATGTGTTCCCCCAAAACCCAAAGGGGACCAGCTCTGTCTGCCTTGCCCCAGTGAGCTGAGGACAAGTGCAGGACAAGCTCCTGGCTGGGCTGCAGTGCATGGGCAGGAGGGCACAGGCAGGGCTGGCAGGGTGATGGAGTGCTGGGGAAGCCCTGCCCTGCCTCGTCACACTCCTCTAGGAGCCCTTCACCGGCCAGACCTGCACCTTGGGGTACTGAGAGAGAGAATGCATCTGCCTGCAGTTGTGGGAGCAGTCATCCCTTCTGGGGCAGCTGCCTGCTCAGCCTGGCACAGCCAGGAGTGGCTAACACGGGTCTCCAGTGGCATGTCAGCACTGGGGGAGCCTTGGGAGGTTAAAGACAGTGAATTAAATGAAATAATTGAGTTAGACAAAGACGGGATTTTCCTCTGGGCTGGAATCTCTGTCTCATGCTGACATCTACAGCTACATCAAAGGCAGCTTCCCAGCCACCACTCAATCTCCCCATTCCCCTCTGGCTCCTTGGAACTGTTCTTCCCATGCAGGCTGTGATTGCTGGCGTCTCATGGAGCAGAGCTGCAGAGGAGCGTCACTGGCAAACATGCTAATCAGTGTCATTACGATTCATTAGCTCCGTACCAGAAAGCCCCCAACTTAAAAAACAAATTATTGCTTCTTAGACGTTTCACTTTGCAAGACAGATCCCAGATCCTTGTTGTCCTGTATGGAATCATGGTGAAGGTGCTGATTAGATACAGGGTGCCCACAGATGAAAGACGTTTTCATGTCGCAGATGCCAGTTCTAATCCAACTGGGTCACGAGTGATTTAATTACTGCCTGTGATTTCCCAGGGAGCCCAAGAGATCTCAGTTTGCTTCCAGAGTCCTCGGGAACCAAACAGCTGTCTGCTGAATGAGCAGGAAGAGCTGAGCCACCCCAAAATGGGGACTGGTGGCTGAGGGGCCATCAACAGGGGGCTGCTGCTTCCCCTCGTCCTGGATGATCTCTGGGGCTCCCAGCACAGGACAGGCTGAGCTGGAGCATTTCAGGAACTTACACACTGATCCACTGCTCTCCCCAAAAGGCATTTCCACCAGTGTCTTGAAAAAGTCACGGGATGTAAAGAACAGCTTGCGCTCGCTGCTACCAGAGCATTGTCTCTGGGCTCTGCCAGCTCACATCTCCCTGAAAGGCAGTGGGAAGCACTCTTCTTTGGAGCACGAGGCTCTGCTTTCCCAGGCAAATCTGAGCTGACAGCAGCTCATACCCCTTTGGCCAGAGTCCGTGGGAAGGACACACTGTTCAGGCATCTCCTGTGCTAAGAGGGTTCACACAAGCCCTGAACCCAACTCAAACCACATTTCTTGGCTTTGGAGGCTGCTGAGCTGCTCCCTGAATCTGAATGCCAAGGCAGGGGCAAAACACCCAGAGGCAGCTGTGCCCTGAGGCTGATTTGTGTCACAAGCTCTTCCTCCTCTCCAATACCCCATGGCATTTTGTACCCTCACCCTCTCCCTGGCTGCCCGGTGCCATCACCCCGCCTCACATTGGGGCTGCCTGGTGCTGTCCCCCGCCCTTGGCAACACAGCCCTGGAACAACAGTTCCTTGCAAAGGGAAAGGTCCTGGTTTCCCCAATTATCTGCTGAAATGTCTGTCCATGCGTGTTTGGGAGCAGAAAGGTTTGAGATGAGCAGAGAAATTGCTGTGACAGCTTCAGCATCACTGGGTCTGCTGCAGAGACCAGGGCCCCTGGGAGGGGACATGGGGACCCCAGGGGAGCCTGGGCTGCTCTGGGAGTCAGGGGGGCTGGGGGCTGATTATCTTGGGTTAAGATAATCTGCTGGTGGGATTATCTTGGGTTTCACAGGAGGTGCCAGATGAACTCCCTGATTTTGGCAGCTGGCAAGGATCCCACTCCCCTTGAATGGCTCCTGCAGGGCAGAGCTGGGGTCACGGTGCCTGAGGCTGAGTTGTCACCAGTTGCACTGACCAAGGAGCCCATGGCTGTGCTCTCTGCAGGGCTGGGATAGCCCTGCTGGGCAGCAACTCCTGAAAACCACCCAGAACAGCACCTGGGAAAGCCATGCCCTAGTGTGGAGAGCAGCAGAGGGAGGGGAATTGGTGGCTCTGACCATGGACAGCCTGGCAGGTGTGTGATCCATCATCCTGCTCTGTGGTCCTGGTCCATGTTCCTTTTCCATGACCCTGCTCTTTGTGCTCCGGCATCTCCTTGCTCAGCTGCATTCCCTCCTCCTTCCCCCACTGCTCTCTGCTGTTCATTACCCAGCAAAAGGGTGCCAGTCTGTTTCAGCAATGTTCAGCAGGGCTTTGTCTGCAATAAACTCAATGTATTGATGTAAATAATCTGCAAACATGTGGGATTATGGTCTAATTGGGACTAATCAGGGTGCAGCAGTCATGTCACCACTAGGTTGTGGCTGGGACATTCTCACATCTGCCCTTGATGGAAGCCTTGGTGCCAGCCTTGGTGCCAGCCAGGACCTGCTCCAGCAATGCCAGAAGAAAAGTTGTTCTTTCTTGCTTCCTCCTTAACTCCTGCAGCAGTTTGCTGCTCTCCTGCTTTTGGGACCTTTAGGAGAAATTTGGCAGGGACAGGCCAGGATCTGGCTGGCATGGGAGCCATTTTACAGCATCCATCACTGGGTACGTTGGCAACACATCAGGCTCTCCCAAACTTCCCAGCAGCAGATCCATGCCCAGCCTAAGTGTTAAAGGGGATTTAACACTTGGCTGAGGCAGACCCTGCATCTGCCCGGTGTTTATCCATACCTTGTGCCCAAGCAGCACCAGGGTTCAGATTTTAAGCTTCTGTGAGTTTACGAAGGACAAACATACGGAGTCCTCCTGCTCCGTTGGCCTCGGCTGCTCCCTTCAGCTGTGAGCAAAGATGAGCAAAAATAGCTTTTCAGATCAGATTTGAATAACCTGGAATCTCAGTGGGAGAAATATAATGGTTTTTTCATGTCTTAAAGATGTTGGCTCGGATCAGGAGTAATTTGAAGAAGCTCAGTTGGGTAATTGTACATTTTCCTCCCTCTGCTCATTCCCAGGCTTCTCCCTTCCCATTGGGGCATAGGGATGGGGTGCAGGGATGTCCCTTGGCGCTCCTGGGGGCGGAGCTGGGAGGGCTGAGAAGGGGAGGGATTTACCTCTGCCACTGGAAACTGGCAGAAAAGCCCTTTTTCACTAAACACTTTTGTTCCACCCAAAAAGCCAGTTTCTGTGGGGGAAAGGACCTGTGGGCTCCATGTGAGAGGTGGCACACGAGCCCAGACCCTGCACATCGACTTTGTACTGGTCCATGAATCCAGAGAAAACTGCTCCCTTTCTAAATCCTCAGAAAATACCCCATTAGCTTGCTGGCTCTCTGAAAAGCCCACCTATTCAGCGTTCTGTGGATTAATAACTGTAGCACAATTAATCTCTGATTTTATTGAGTCAGTAACTTCAAATAGAAAATGAATTGATTAGCAGTCAGCTTTGGCTGGAAGGTTTTTGTGGTGTGGAGTCTTCCCCACCAGGACTCTGACCTCCATCTCTGCACCCCGGTTCTGGTCAGAGCTTCAGGGATATTTTTCCCTGACACACTTATTCTAAAAAGATCCTTAAAATTGAAACTCTTGACCATAAAATGACACGAAGAAGCTGCAGGGCTTTGCTTGTGCTGCTGGGAGATGAAAGAGGGGGGAGCCCCCCGTGGCAGGGGCTTGGGGCGCCCGGGTGGATGCTCCAGATGCATCCATGGAAGGGTTTTGCCTTAAGAAATATACAGACCAGGCCAAAATATATCAAGGTCAGATAGTATATATAAAATATCATCTTTGTGTGGGCTGATGGGGGCTGCCCAGCCCGTATGGGTGTCCGGGTGCTGCTGGATGAGGCGCTGGCAGAGGCTGTGCTGTGCTGCTGGCAGTGGCGATTTTTCCCAAAATCAGTAGGGAATTGCCTCATGTTATTTTTAAGCCCTGCAGTTGTGAGCCATTTCTCTTTAATCGCGGATTTTGCTGTCACTTTCTTCCAGTCGGTTTGCTGTCAAGTTGCCTCAATAGTGTTTCATGGCCACTCAGCTCAGGGCTGCAGCACACGTGACATTAATTAGAAGTGGATTAAGAACAACGAGGAACATGTAGCCATGGAATATTTCACAATTTCCCACGTAGCATTCAGCTCAGCAGGTTTGGAAGAGGAAAGCCTGCGATTTATTTCAAGCAGGGAAAAAATGGTCAAAGCAGCAGCTAAATTGTGAGCATGTCCCAACTCGTCGGCACCCGCTGGTCCCCATCCTGAGAAATCTCTGAGCCTGAAGGGGCCTTTTCCAGGGCTCCATCAGCAGCTCTGAGCTGGTGGTGAGGTCCCCAGGATGGGGGTGATGTCCCCTAGGAAGGGGACCCAGTGCTGGGGACGCTCTAGGGTCAGGCTCCTGGCTCTTGTGGCCACCCCGGGCACCAGATCCAACTGCATCCTGTTTGGAGGGCAAACCCCGAGCATTTGGGGGCTGCTGCGTCTTAAACATCCCCAAGGAGGGGTGAGGACATGGGGGACCTCGGCATCCCCGGGGGGCTCTGCTGTTCTCAGCAGCCGCTGTCCTGCTCTGACATAGGAGAGAGACGAGCATCCTCCTGCATCCCGCAGCACCCGGCTGCATCCCGTAGCTTCCCGCTCGCAGCCCGGCTGTCACTGGGGATTAGAGGTGCTGGATGGAACAGGTCGTGCCGGGCTGTGCGTGCGAGAGCTTCGCGGCCGCCCCGTGCCCGGGCGCCCTCCCAAAGAGCACCGGGACTGAACGGGGGGGACTGGGGAGGGCTGGCAGGCACGGGGAAGTGACTTGTCCGGGTCTCAGTGATGGAACCGCAGCTCTTCCCCCCCGGGCTCCAGCCTCGGGTCCCTCTCCGTGCCCGCTGTGCCTCTGCATGTGTGTGCACACGCGTGTGCTACTCGCCCGCGGACACGGGAGGAGCGAGCGTTCGGAACCAGACGAATGGGGAGGGGAGGCAGGTCGGGGGGAGCTGGGGGAGGGCAAGCGGGGGGTTATGGGTAGTGTAGAGCTGTCATTGTGATTTAGGGTCGGCTGCTTAAACTGTTTTATGTTCCCAGACAGTAAGTCGTAAGCAATATAAAATTTTCTCTGAAGAGATGATCTCCCCTCGTCATGCTTCTGCTTCTTTCCCACAGTGAGGTCTCCTTTCCATAACCCCGTGGAGTCAGTGCAGAGGGAGAAAATGGGATTCTGGCCTTTGGGGCCATGTCCACAGCCTAGGACTGGGAGCAGGGATCCAGGGGCCTCTCTCTGGAACATCCCCTCTCTCTGGTCTGCTGCTGCTGGGAGAGCCAGTGATGCTGGCAGCAGAGAGGTGCAGAGCTCTGGAGGGCTGTGAGGTGTGCATAGCCATGTATCCTTCCAGCACAAGGACCATGGCCTTTCCCTGTGGCCTCCCTGGGCTGCCCCCAGCTCTGCTTTTGGAGCATGTGAGTCGGATCTGGGCTGTCAGAGCTGTTGGAGTTGCTGGAGCAGTTGGAGCAGGACTGCCTCTGCCTGCAGGCACTGCCTGTTCACCTCAAATTCAGTTCCCTTACTTTTCCATGCCCCTGAGTTATCACTGCATTTGGAAAGCTTGCCCACAACACTGCTCCAGCTCACCTTCTGTATTTTCCACAGCCACAGATTTATGAGGAATAGTTCCATTTATTTGGCCGTTGCTGTGCCAGCTGGAGTGTCTCGGTGTGCTCTGTGCTGTGGCACCAGAGCGTGTGCCCAGATGAGCTCCCTGGCCTCAGCAGCTTCTGAGGGGCCAAAGCTAAGCAGGAACCTCATAGGTGAGACCAGAGCCAGCATCAGCCCTGGCTAATTAAGCATCCAGAAGATTTTGGGTAGCTGGTTTCTATGTCAAACCCCATCTGACTCCATATGGGCCCCGTGGCCCCCCAGGGAATCTGCATAGGGCTAGGGGGAACCAGAGTGTGGTGGCAAGGTGGAACCCTCTGCCCTGTGTCTTCCAGGAGGGCCCTCCTCGATTCGATAGAAAATGTTACACTCTCTCTCTGAAACTATTTCCAGGTGTAATTTCCACCCCTTTTCTTGGTAATTAAATATTTTTAGGTCATCCAGTTTCTCCACCCTATTCACAGAGCTGTCCTGGATGCCTTTGTAATTAGGCATCTCCCTGGGAAAGATGATGAAGGTGAGAGGCACAGGCCATTGCTCTGCTCCCAAAGCTCTGCCCACATTGGCTCATTCTTGGGGGTCAGAGATGGGGGTGTGTGTCCCCTAAGGTCACCAGACCCCTCCTCTGACACATGGTTCCCAAGTTTGCTTTTTTAAGATGCATAAAAGCAGAAATCTGCAGGAAGGATTCATTTAAAAACTGTGGATTAATCAAAAAAGTGGATCTGAGTGGGCACTGTGAACTCAACAGTTTGGCAAATCTCTGTTTACCAGGGGGGTCAGGGGGGGACTGTGAGCTACAAACCCCATTCTCTTTGTGTGGGAAACCCCCCGGGGGAGGGTTAAAATATGTTACCTTAATCCTGAGCAAACTCAGGAGCAGGAAAGGTCAGCGCCTGCCTTCCTGGCCCGGCAGGGATGAACCGCCGGCGGCTGCTTCAGCCGGAGCCTCCTGCTTCTGTTGGGGCTCAAGTTACAGAGCAGAAGAAAACTGATACACATCCTCCAGGTGTATCGGTCTTGATCCTATCTGGCGTCTTTCACCCCCAAATTATACCCTAAATCCTTGGTGAAAAAAGCCAGCCAGAAAGGCTCTGGAAGGCTTAGCAGACTTGGGCAGGGGAGCACTTCCCGCAGGACTTTTATCCCTGTCTCCCTTCTCCTTTATTGATGTGGTCATTGCCCAGTTCTGGTCACTGTTTGCCTGGCTGCTTCTGGAGACTAAGACTGGGAAGAGCCAGTCCTGGATGTCCCTCAGCCAGCGAAGAGTTTAACACTGCCTTCGGTAGGGTTCGGAGTAATCACTGTTGTGGATCCTGGAGTCTGTCCTCACAAAGAGCCCAGTGAATTGGTGACATTAATGCCCCAACCGAGCCCAAGCACCCTCCCTTTCTCCCTGCCCTCCCTCCCTTTAAGCCACAGGCACAACTCGAGCAGACCTGCCCAAGCAAGCCCGGCTCTACTGCGGCCCTTGGCAAACACTCCCCCCTCTTAATGCGTGTTTGGGATTTGCCTCTCCCGGGATGTGTGATGAGCTGCAGGGCCTGGGGCCGTTTCACATGGAACCCTCTGGTTCTGTCCCCATGCTTTTGGGATGCTCGGCCATCAGTGTCCCACATGTGGATATCAACCTATGTTGGAAAGCAGTGACCACGAGGGGCTGTGGCATCTGACCCATGTTGGCCTCTGGGGTTTTTTTAGTGCCTCCCACGGGATGGTGGAGCTGGTTGTCATGGCCCCTGGGTGCCCTTCTCAGCCACTCCACGGTAGATGCTTCAGCAGCTTTGTCCCACAGTGGAGGCTATGGGGAGCAGCACTCATGGGCTTTGCTCCCTAGGATGTGGGGCAGCTGGCAGCACCACTGGGAAGGAGATGTGGGTCTGAGCCCCGTGGGAGGGTTTGTGCTGCTGCCCTATGCCAGCACTGGGGTGCACGGACAAATATAGCAAGTTATGCACCGGATGGACCCACACTGCAGTGCTGGGAAATTCCAGTGATCCACTGGGCTGGGCCAGGGAGGGCTGGAGGCGTTAACAGCACGGGCTGTAATCAGCACCTGCAATTAGCCTCTGCTCCAGCTGGCCTCAAAGGCTCGGCCACAAAGCGCAGCATCCCACACCGCCGTTCCTCCCTCCCACCCCTCCGAGTCACTCCAGCCCGAGCCCTTTCAGCCACGGCGATGCCAGCCAGGACCTGCTCGCCTGGCTGGGATAAACACAGCATGAGCCGCAGCTGGGAGAGGATTTATTGAGAGAAGTGCTGGGTACAGCTGGAGGGGCTAGTCAGGGCTGGGAGCGAGGGTGAGTGGAGGATGGAGTGGGAGTCAGGGCTGTATGTTGGTCCAGCCGGTCCTTGCCAGAGGGGCAGGAGGTCAGGAGATGCCAGCCTTGCTCATGGCTTGTGGTTATCCTAGGGGAAAGTAGAACAGCCATCCTATGGTTGTCAGTCCCCTGCTCCTCCAAGTCTTTACATTTCCATGCTCCCTCTGCTCGATGCCCCTTGCAGTAACGCCAAACTGCTGATGACATTAAACAAATTAATATCGGGTTTAAATAGCCTGCGGGAGGCCGGGCCAGGCGCGCGGGGCCAGCTGTCAATCCCGGATTAGCGAGTGCCCCGGCTAAACTTACTGCTGTTGTTAACGACCCTGACAGCAACACCCTGCCCGGGGCTCTGCCAGTGCTGCCCCGGTGCCAGCCGAGCCAGGGTGGAGTTTGGGAGAAGGACCCATGGTGTGCCCCGGCCCAGCAGCAGCGCCCAGAGGGGTACTAATGGCTTTAGTGCTTTTCAGCACACCAAAATTCTGCAATTTACGCCAAAAGTGCCTGGTCTGACTGTGGCACACGGGAGGGGACTTGGGCATCTCATAGTTTAACATCTTCATTTTCACTCTGCTTATGGCCCAGTGGTTTCTGCCCAAATCCTTGAATTGTTTGGCTGGAGGGAAATCTTTAAATCCCTCCTTGTTTTTGTCTCCCATTCAGGGAGGCAGGGGAGGCAATTGTTTCCCCTTTTCACAAGCAGGTTTTTCATAATTTCCCTATTTAAAGGGCAGCAATGTAAGCAAGTCATAAGCCTCACCTCCCAAGAAGAAGAAAAAAATCACCACAGAGAAGGTGCTGCCGTGGGGACCCCAACAGCCCAAGCCTTTGGTGATGAACTGATGGGGAGGGCAGTAGGTCCTGGGCTCCTGAAAACCCCAGTCATGGTGGGCTGGGATGAGCACCCCACCCAGGCCAGGCTGCCCATGTCCACTCGTGTCACCCCACACGGTTGGGTCAGACCCTATATGTTTCCACAGCTCAGGGCTGGGGTTGAATGGAGCAGAGACCCACAGCCACCGAGCGGAGATGCAGCCATCAGACAGGGACATGCTGTCCCTGCTGTCGGGGAGCCTTTCCCGGGGCTCGGAGTGGGTGGCTGCTGCTGAGTCTCCCCTCCCCGAGCAAACCCCGCGGTGCAGACCCGCGGGGGCATTCAGCACGTGTCACCCCAAAGCATTCTCCTTAGAGGACTCTCAGAGACAGCCCCGGAGGCGCAGCGGAGCCGCTGAGGGTTCCCTCCCCTTGCCCCAAGTTTCGGGGCTCGGGCAGCTCCGGTGAGGGGGCGGCTGTGCGGGGGGTGGGCGCCCAGTCCCCCCGCCCATTTCCACGCTGATACCCGGCACCTCCGGCAGCTTCTCCCCCCGCGCTCCTGCGGGGCCGAGGCGGGGCCGGACGCGGGGCGAGGGGCGGCAGCGAGCGGGGCGGTGGGAGCGGGGGTGCGCCCGGCCGGCCCTGCCCGCAGCTCTGCCCGGCGAACGGGAGGCACCAGCAGCGCGGAGGCGACGCAGCCGCATCCAAAATGCTTCTAGGTGGGTGAAACGCAACTTTCCCGCAGCCTCATCTCTCCCCGTTGCCCTCCATCTCTCTCCCCTCCATCGCTCCTTCATCCCCCGGCTCGCCGCTGGCGGAGCCGCTGCTCGGGGGTGCAGAGGGACCGGGGCAGCCGCGGAGCTCGGGGGCCGTGCGGAGGGTCGGGTGCTGGTAGGGTTGGCGGGGAGGGGACCGGGGTATCGCCTCGCCGCTGTCCCGGGGCTATACCACCCCGCACGGCGCCGGCTTGAGCACTCCCGGCTTCTGCCGGGTTCCTTCAGCTGGAGGAAAGGGCACTTTTCAGCGTCCGAGTCGTTCGTTATGGACAGAAATTGGTTCTTATTCTGCCGGTAGCTCTGCGCAGACTGTGTGTGTGTGGGGGGGGGGGTTCTCTTCTCCACTTTGCAATTTTGGTCACAAACTTAACTCCAAATAGTGAAACATTGAGGTGGGTTATTTACTGCCGGGAAAGGGCCTCGGGAAACGCGGTACTCAAGGAGCCCGGGCTCAGAGTGAGGGGCTGGGAATGGGCTCGGCATCAAACTCAAGTATAGATTCACCTGTAAGGTCCCCATCCTGTTCCCACCAGGGCTTGGCAACCAAAATTATCCTCATGAGATTTTCTTGTTTCTCAGCAAATCATGTTGTTCCCATTCCTTATTGCCATTCTGCCTGAAAATCCCGTTAAAGAGCTGCTCGTGTTATTTGCATCAGCTGAGGCTGTACCCTACACCCACAAAATGGTCCCTCCCCGCCCAGCACATAGGCAGCCTGTTCCCTCGGCTCCCAGCCTGCTAATCCTAATTACTTACGGGATTCAAGCTGAGTTTGACTCACTGCATCTTATTGATTTTTCCCAGGGCTGCAAAAAGAGGAGGGAAAAGGTTGTGTGCTGACGGGGCTGGATTTTGCCCTTGCTCTTTGTCTGGGTGTCAGCTCCAACTTGTATTTCTGCTGCACCTGCGATGCAAATGTTCAATGCTATTTGTGTGAAATGAGGCTGGGGGAGAGTGACGGGCAGTGTCCTTGCGAGGGTGACCGGCGAGGGTGGCCAGGTGGCTGGTGGTGGAGCTCCGTGGCCAGGCTTGGCCGGCATGGACTCAAGAAGCGGAGCGGCGGCAGCAAACAGAACGTGACGCTGTTCTTGGACCCGTTTCATGTGAATTCAGGGCTGGTAATTTTAGTGGTTTTGTTGTTATCAGCATTAACTTTGCGGCAGGCACTGGGGAGGGAGTGTCACCCCTGGCTGCTGGCGGTGATGGGTCTGGCGTGTCCCTGCAGGCAGCAGTGCTGCTTCTCTCCATGCATGTCCATGTGTGTGTGGTGTGCACATCTGTGTGAGCACGGGCACATCTGCAGGCTGCCATACACTGGTATTGTGTCGCTGGCGTGTGCTTGTAGGTGCCTGTGGCTGCCAGGGATCAGCCAGGTCAGGAACACTGATGTCGTTGGACTGACACATTGGTCAGGGCCACGCCGGGGTGCCCATGTTGGGGTGGCTGTCTCCCACGGATCAAGCTGGCCCCAGCTGTCTCCCATGGATCAATTTAATTTTTCTAATAGTTTGAAACACAATCTTTTCTCTGAGCCGTCTTTCCCTGTCTCTCTGGAACGTGTAACACTACTCGGGATATTTATCTGGAATACTCGTCAGGCAAAGCAGGCTTAAAAGACAAACAAAAATCCAACCCCAGAGCTTGTTTTTCACTTTGTGGCGTCAGATATGGAGGAAACATTGAATAGCCACTAAAGCTTCAATTTTGACCCCGCAGTGTCTTGGGCTCACTGATGTTCGCCGTGCCAGCACCATGTTGTTCCAGGTGGATGAATGTGGTGGTGGGATACTGCTTTCATGGTGATTCCAGCCCTTTTGGGACCTGTGGGTATGATGGTGTGGGGAGCCTGGCCCCACTGAGCTGCTGGGCTTGGCTTTGGGGCTCCTTTGGCAGATGGCGGGACAGAGCTTACCCTGTGGTTGTTTTGGGTAGATTTCCCTGTAAATGCAGTGGTTGTTTTTATTACTGGGGCTTGCTCTGAGCAATGTCCTGGGGCAAACATCTGTCCCCTGGTTTCAACCCTGAGCAAGACTGGGGAGGGGGGCACAGGGGGCTCTGACCTCCTCCAACAGCCTCAGCCTCCCCTTCAGAGTATTTTTAGATCAAGCTGTCATCTAATCGTGACCTCCAGGATGATGTGGGCTAGAAAATATCACTGTGTCTCCAGCATCAAGCTGAGGATATAATTCACAAATCTCTTTAGTCCATTTTTAATTATGCCTCACCTTGCTGCAATAATGAGCTGCTAACAAGTATTTTGAGCAAATGTGAACTTTTTTTTGAAGTTTCTCAGTGCCGATGCTCCTGGCAGGTGCTGGCGGCTCCGAAGCTTTGATGGTTTGTTTCAGCACCCACCTGATGTCCCTGAGCTTGTAATGACTGCAGGGGCTGGGGATTTAGCAGATTGCTTTTTTTTGCCTTTCCTGAGCGGGATGTTGGAAGGAGTGGGCTGGCTGCTCCCACTCTCCTCCAGAGTGATTATATTAGCATGGCCTGGGTAGGAGTGGCGGAAATTACAATGAAATACTAGAGGTAGGAAATAAAAATCTAATTAAAAATTAATGACAGATGTGTGTCATCTTCCAAACCTTAGACATAACCATCCTGGCTATGGGGCAGCCATGGTTTTGGGGGGGGTTACATGCTTCACATGCTTCAGCTCTTGGGGAGCTGTGCTCAGGGAATAATGCCGGGAGCAGAGAGCAGGTGAGGGACAGTGAAGGGTTTTGATCTCTCTAAAACTTGGGAGGGGGAATATAAGAGTGGATTGGGGTTTGAAAGCCCTCTTGGCCTCCCAGGACTTGCCCCCTTGAAGTCTGAGCTGGTGGGCACCCTTGGGGAAATTCCTCTTTCCCCTCTTCCCACGCAAAGCAGAACTAACTGGAGCCCATGTGGTTTCACTGCTAGGGGGGTTTTGGGGACACCTGTGACACCATCACGTGCAGTGGTTTGGGTGTCACCTTGGTGGTCTGTGTGCAGCACTCTGGCACGTCTGGGATGGCACCACTGGGAGGGGACAACCCTGCAGGGATGGCCACTGGCTTGGAGCCTGGCTCTGCCACTGACCTACCAGGTGGCCCTGGCCATGTCACTTAACCTCTCTGAACCTGTCTGTCTTCTCGTGGGTCTTCTTGGCACTCCGGGGGCTTGGTGCCAGCCCAGCCCCAGCTGTGCGAGGGAGGCACCTGCCTTCAGGTGCTTCAATAATAGAAATCATTAATTTTCACTGCTAATGGAAGAAACGCAGCACTATGAAAAATGTGCGTTGGCTTGGAGGCAATTCAAAAGGCTGGTGGAGACGGGAGCCCCTAATTTGTTCCAAATTGGTTATTTCACTGGAATGGTGAGAAAGCATCAATCTGAGGAGCTTTTCTCCCTTTTCATTTCTGTCAGTCGTTCCTTGGCTGTAATGAATTGGACTTGGCTGCAATTTTTACCATTTAAATAGTGTCCAGAATAAAGGCTGAACTGATCGGGCGCTCTGGTGCACTCCTGAGCTCTCCATCTCTCAGGAGGACCCTGGCCTCTCCCCCACCATCCAGGGAGGGACAGGCAGGGCTGTGGGTAGAGGAGCCCAGATCAGGGTTCAGTGCTTGCCACCTCCCTTCTGCTGCCTCCAGTCCAGAAGAGCCCACATCCCTCCCGAGCCCCTCAGTAGCTGCGGAGGAGGTCGGTGGGGTCTTGGCTGAGCTGCACCAGCCTGGCAGCAGTGCTGGCCATGACACAGGGGATGCTGATCTGATTGGGATCCCTGCTGGGGGAGGCATCCCTAAATGCTGATTTTTCAGATCATTACCTGGCAGATGGGGAATTAAAATCCAAAGAGAGTTGGGCTCAATGCTTGTGGACAAGGGAGGAAAAGATGCTCGATAGAGCAAGACTGATGTCCAGTTTTGCTCCTCAGCAGCTGTTTTTGGTATCAGTGGTGTGGGGTGAAATTCCCTATGGCTCCCAAGGACCAGATGCACAGACTGGAGGAAGCCCAGGGAGGGAGAGCACCCTGTCCCTGCTTCTGCTCCTTGACAAAAGGGCTTTGCCCTTCTCAGCTGCTGCTCAGAGGAGCCTCAGCCCGGAGCTGGGGTCGCCGGCGGGGAGAGATGAGCATGCTCCCCGCCCTCCCCAGCCCAGTTCAGTAATCCTGTTGTGGCCATGTCCAGAGTTTGCAGGAATGTCATCTGAGTTTATTTCAAGGCTTGTTCCCTGCCAGCTGCAGTCACGCAGCTGAAGGTTGTGACAAGGCTGTGCAGGGGAAGGAGGCACGAGGCTGCATCCTGCAAGCTGGCAGTGGCTGCGGGGTGTGTGGGGTGTCATGCCAGCAAGTCAGGGATTTTCTTCTCCAGTAGCACTCCATGGTTCCCTATCTATGGCCCACTGCCCACCCAGGCCCCCCCCCCCCCCAAGGACCTGAGCATGCCAGAGCCAGAGTCTCTGTGCCCACAGTGGTGCTGGAAGGGCCCCCCCAGCAGAGGAGGAACAGCCCCCTGAGTACCCCGAGTTGTGCAGGAGAGCTGGGACACAGCTGGGAAATACTGGGGTCCCCCAGTGTGTGCCCCATCTCCTTCTCAGTGTGGGAGCACCTTCTCCTCCTTGTGTGCCTTCCAGTGTATGCAGATCCCGCAGGCCACGTCCTTGCCAGATCCACCCGTCCAGGCACCAGCCCGGGGGCTGCAGGAGTATTTTTAATTTGGCTGAGCTGACACGGTGCCGGGTGCTCTCTCCCACATGAGACAGCGGCTTCTTGCAGCCTCCCCGCTCCGCCACACACGGCAGAGATGGAACTGAGCTGTCACCACCTTCGGGTGCGAGGGATGCAGCCGGGCAGCTCCCATGAGTCCTCCCTCCAGTGCATGCTCCCAGTTCATTTTGGGGGCTGTCACAGTCGGGGTTTAGGGTGCAGAGGGTGACCAAGGACCTTCTGCAGGGTGCTGGATCTTTCTTACCCCATGCCCTGTGATGGCCAGGGGTGAGAGGGCTGGTGGAGCCAAGAACAGCAAGGTGGGTGGGCTGGAGAACTGGGGGCTGCGCAGGGATGGGGCTTCCTAGGGTCAGCAGCTTTGGGAACACCAGCACCTCCGCTTCCCTGCGGGAAGAATGTGCGTCATTTCCCAGAGCCTGACTGGCTTAAAGCAGGGATGGAAACAAAATCTCATAAATATCTTTGGACTCGGGGATTTAAATTTTTTTTGGGCAATATAGCTGGGTTTGGGCTCTTCTGCTCAGCTTCTTAGAGATACAGTAAGAAATCCTCGGGGAGTCCATCCATGGATGTGGGGCTGGAGTGCTGGAAGGGGTGCCAGAGACCAGTCTGGAGCATCCCAGTGGGATCTATGTGCCTGGGGTCTTCTCTGGCTGCCGGAGGTGTGGGACGCCAATGGAAACTGGGACTCAGACGGAAACTGTGGCTCATGGCTGCCGCCGCCCTCGTGCCGCGGATGATGGATGTGCTGGTGCGCCGGGGCACCTGCCCACCCAGCTCCTCAGGCACGGCACAGTCGGGAAAAATAGCAACAATTGGCTCGAGCCAAGGCGGCTGCTGCTGCACGGGGGTAAATAGGAGTATCTCCACTCCAGTTCCTTTAGGAAGGACGTCTGACATCCGGCAGCTATGCGAGGGCAGGGTGCTCGGCAGGGTCAGGGACATCCTGCAAATGCTGCCCAAAATTCATGTTAACGCTTGAGGCTTCCAGCAGGAATGGGTGTGCAGGGCAGAGGGGATCCGTGGTTTTAGCCATGCCCCTTTCATGGAGCAGAGCATTCTCGTCTGGAGTCCACAGGTCTTTCTGGCAGATCCCAGTGCAGGGGCTCGGTGGAGGGGTCCCCAGGGGAAGTGGAATTGGTCCCAGCCACTGCTCACTTAGGGCCACTGACCATTGCAGTCCTCCTCTGGATGCTGGGAACCATGGGATGGGACCAGGGGATGCAGCAGGCTTCTGCCTAAAAACTCATTAAAAAGGCTCAATCCTCTTTTATCGCGGCATTAGCACAAGAATAAATCGGGCGTGTTTTCACCCCAGGAGCCGGCTCTGGTTTCACCACCTCCTGCTCTCATTAACCCTGGGCTGAGGTGGCTCAGCAAGAATGTCCCCAGAGCAGGAAGAGCCTCTTGCCCCGGGATATGTGGAGGAGCCTAAAGAGAGGAATTCACCGGGGGCCGCCAGACCCCCCTGGTGCAGAGCCAGCCGGAGCCAGGTACAATGCAGCTCCTAATCCAGGCACATTCCGGTGGGCCACATCCCTCCTCATGGCCCAACTCCACATCGGGAGAAGGGCAAGTCTGAGTGGGAGCATCCTTCAGCTCCCAGGCACGGGGTGTGTGCTGGGGAAGAAGGAGCCGGGTTCCCAGCAGGGTCCCACGGGACACTGGTGCCCCTTAGTCCCAGTGTCCTCAGGAGCCTTGTTTGGGAAAAGCAAAGGTGGCACAAAATACTCCTTCTGGAAGTATTTGAGGGGCTCTAAATTTCACCTGCACGTATTGCTAAGTTTTTTGGGATGTGAGGAGCCCCTCTGTTCATTAGGGAGCCCTGGGACAAGGGGCTGCATTTCAGCCCCAGCCCTGCAGCTATGGACCAGGAGTGCAGGTAAGCAGGAACACCTTGTGGTGTTCCCTAAAGGGGAAACTTTAGGGAAACCTGGATCCTGCCAAAACTCCGTGTCCATGGCTGGGGGCTGCTCTGCCCTCGGCTGCTTGCAGGGCACTTGGGTCCTGGCTCAGCCGAAACCCAAGGACACCCGTCCTGGCTGGACGCAAACGTTCCTGCAGCTCATCCTGCAGCTCTCGGCAAAGGACCCAGGATGGGGGTCCTGAGCACCCTTGCATCTTGCGGGAAGGTGTCCCGCCAGGTGAGCCTTCGGCAGGCACAGCTCCGTGCGCTTCCCCTCCCCAGGGACCGCAGCCACCACGGCCACTGTCCCCGCAGCCCAGCCACGGCCACGCGGCCTTCCCCATCCCGGCCACCGCTAGTGGCCACTGCCGCCGTGGGCTGCCGGGAGCATCCGTGAGGCAGACAGTCCTCGCAGCAAGATGGCTGCTCCCGTGCTCCCGTGAGCGCGGGCGGCCGCCGCAGGCTTTGTTCCCGCAGCCGCCGCGCTCGGGGCCGCGGGGGCTGCGGGGCGGGGGGTGCTGCCGCCTCCCGAACACCCCGCTGCTTTTGGGGTTATTTTTGGCTTTGCGTTGCTTGGCTGGGTTTGGTTTTTTGTTTTGGTGTTTTTTTTTTTTTAATTGGATTTTTTTTTTCTATTTAAAAACCAAAATCTGGGAAGTTTGCAAGCCCCCCACCCCAAAGCTTATGGCAGCCTTTCCATGGTACGTATGTAGGGGCGGGTGAGCGGGGTGGGCACGCAGGGCTGGGCGCTGGGCTGGGCGCTGGGGCTGCTCCGCTCACCCTCTCGGGCACAGGGGGACAAGGGATGACAAGGGTCAGGGCAGCGGCTTGTCCTCTCACAAATAAATCCTGATCCTGCCCAAACTTCCCGGCGGGGGGAGGAGCAGGCTGGTGGGGGGACCGGAGTGTGACCCCCCCATCCCGAGCTGCTGCCGAGTCCCTCCCGATGCGCAGTGCTGCTCTTCCCCGTGGGCAGCAGCAGTGAGGGTGCTGGGCTGGTGCCAGAGCACCACGGGTGCTGCGGGAATGGGTGCCGTGGGAAGGGATGCTACAGCGCTCTGCTCCATCCCAACCCCCGCCCCGGCCTCGTGCATCCCACACACTAATTGCTGCTCTTTTTTTTTCTTTCCAAGGCAGCAGTTTCTGCTGGAGCAAGTGCTGGGGGGGGGGGCGTGGGGATGGCTTGGGAGAGAATGGGGTCAGTGACGGGGAACGAGCACAGGAATTCACGCCCTGGGGCCATGCACCGTCCCATTGCAGCCAGGGAGCTCCATGCCCGCCCAGCGTGGGGATGGGGCTACTGTGCCAGGTGCCTTTCGTGCTGGTCGCTCCAGGGCCACTCGCCAGCGTTGCCCAGGGCACGCCGTGGGGAGTGCCGGCTCCTTTGCGGGTGGGCGTTTGCAGCGCTGGGAGTCGTAGTGTTTTTCCAACGCTTAAATTGTGAGGGTTCCTTCCCCCTGCTCCCACAGTGCTGTGGCAATGGCTCTGGTTTGGGGACTTGTTCTTCAGAAAAACCACAAGTTCCTCATCAGTGCCTCAGTGAGTCACGTGGACTGATGGTATTCCCCAGTTTCCCTGCTGCTGAGTGTCCATGTTCTTTCTTTTTTCCTCTGCGTTTTGGTTCTCCCCCTTCCCCCTGCTGCGCTGGGTTCTTCCTCCTCCTCCTCTTCCCACCACCTTTATAAATGCTCAGTTGGGATTTTCAGTCCGGTTCATCGAGGAATATGAGGATTAGACTGAGCAGGGCTGAACTGCAGGAAGGGGATCAAGTGAATACTTAAATTCTTCAGGTCCTGGTTTGGTTACAAGTGTAAAGTGCTTTGCAGCCTCTAGCTCAGTAGATATTCAGGAGCCTGGCCTGGAGCGGATCTGGTATGTCACCCCCTGGGAGGGACACTGAGATGGCACTGAATGTACACAGCATGGCTCTGCTGCTGTGGGACCTGCTGTGGCTTCAGCAATTCCCTGGGATAGAGACAAGCCAAGCAGGACTGAGAACACATGTGTGCACCCAAGCACGTGTGTCTGAGCTCCCAGTCACCCTTTTTCAGCTCCAGAGCCCTGGCACTCACTGCCAGCAGCAAGTGCTGCACCTCCAGGGCTGAACGCTTGTTTTGGGTGTTTCAGCCAGCACTGAGCCTTCCTCACCTTCCCGGTGCCAGCACAGTGAGGAGGGCTGCTCTGGGGGGAAGCACGTGGGTGTTCCTGTGGTGACGGGACCACGTGTGTGTGTGCCAGTCCCACCAGCGACACCGAGAGCTTCTGGTGATGCTGATGAGGTGCTTGATGGGATCCCCCCATGTGGTGTTGGGGCTGTTGCACAGCCTGGCCTGCCCTGAGCACCGCCATCACCACCGCTGTCACCGTGCCACCGTCGCTGTGCCACCACAGCTGAGCCCCGGCTGAGGTTTGCAGGGCCCTAATCCCTTTCCCTTGTGTCTCTTTCATCTCCAGTCGGACCAGGAGAGTGGTAATAGACCTTCTTACTAAATTAAATGTACAGGCTGCTCCTCAAGGCACAGTGCAGTTCGGCCATAGCATTTGATTTCCCAGCCACAGCAGTATGGTGCCTCCAGGGAAAAAGCCAGCTGGGGAAACTTCCAATTCCAATAAAAAGTGTAAACGCTATTTCAATGAGCACTGGAAGGAAGAATTTACCTGGCTGGAGTTTGACTATGAGAGGAAACTCATGTTTTGCATAGAGTGTCGGCAGGCACTGGTGAAGAACAAGCACGGTAAAGCGGAAAACGCCTTTACCGTGGGCACGGACAACTTCCAGCGCCACGCGCTGCTGCGGCATGTCACCTCTGGCGCACACCGCCAGGCGCTGGCCGTGAACCGGGAGCAGCTGGCCTTTGAGACTCGTGTCCATGGCCACCCTGAACTGCGCTCAGTCATCAAGGTGGAGGTGAACCCGGCGAAGGTGGCTGTCCTCACCACCGTCTACTGGATGGCCAAGGAGGAGGTCCCGGATGAGAAGTGCTCCTCACTGCTCAACTTCCAGAAGTTCAACCTGTGCCAGGCACTGCTGGCCTCGGAGCACAGCGAGTACTACCACCCTGGCAGCATCAGGGAGATGCAGGTGTGTATGGGGGGCTGGGGGTCTGCACCTGCCTGATGGCCACGATGGAGCCAGCTGGTGACACGTGACCACGTTTGGCAAAGCAGGGACAGAGCCTGCGCCCACCAGCTGTGCTGGAGCTCCCTGAGCCTGCCAGGCTGCTTTGCAGGATGAAAGCTCAGGAGTTCAATTAGCACACGAGCACTGTGGGTTTTCCTCTTTTGCCCTAAACTGAGTGATCAGAAAGATCAAGTAGCCGGAGAGTTTAGAAAGGATTTTCTGAATTTTACAAACGCTTCATGCCTGCTAAAATCAAATTAAATTTTTAGTGAGTCTTGGCAGTTTGCCAGGCTTTTCAGCTCTCTGCAGAGTCTTATTTTGCTGCAGATAGACTAAACCCACTAATTAGGTTTCCCAGCCTGTGGTGATCCTTGCAGCAGTCACACACACAGGAAGTTTTCCCTTCACAAACTGGGGAGTTTGCCTGAAATGGGGGGAGTGTGAGTCAATGAGTAAAGATGGAAAAAATATTGCAGTTTTTCTGCTGCTCCTGTCCCTGCCAGGCCAGTGAAGTGGAACTGATGGAGATGCATGGGGGAGGAGGATTCCTGGTGTCCTGCCTTACTGCCTGCATAGGTGGGGGCTTGGGGACAGTGTGTTGGGGGCTGGGGGGTCAGTGCTGCAGGTGGTGGTGTGTCCTGCTGTAGCTGTGGGCCTCTGACCCCAAGGTCAGAGCAGGAACCCCCAATCTCAGCAGCTTCCTGTGATGCTCGAGCTGCTGAAAAGGAGCAGGAGGAGACCGCTTACTAGGGAAAAAGAGTGATTTCCAGCCTCTGTGTGTGCAGCTGGCATAAGAGCTTTTCCCTGGCTCAGGCCCTCCTGCACTGTGGGAGCCTGTGGGAGGGAGCCTGCTCACTCACTGTGTGCCAGTGCTGCGCATCTCCCGCTGCCTCTGAATCTCATTTGTGTTTCTCTCTCCCTCCCTGCGCCCCTCCTTCAACTGGCCCAGGCAGCCATTGCCAAAGTCCTGCACAACGAGGACAGGCACAGGATCAAAGCCTCGCCGTTCGTTGGGCTGGTGGTGGATGAGACGGTGGATGTCCTGGAGCACCGCAGCCTCGCCGTGTTCACCACCACTGTCTCCCCCTGCAACGGGCAGACCTCCACCACCTTCCTGGGCAGCTTCGAGCTGCCCACAGGGGAGGCCTCCACTGTGGCAGGCAAGGTGGGTGAGGTGATGCGCTCCTTCGGCATCCCCACCATGAAGCTCACCTGGCTGAGCGCCGACAGTGCCTCACTGGTGGCTGAGCGGCTGAGCGGGGTGGGGACCGCGCTGACCTCGCTCTGCCCGCTCCTCACCGAGGTGCACTGCCTGTCCCATGGCACCTCCCTGCTGCTGGCCGAGACCATCGGCACCATTGAGTACCTCCAGAAGTACGAGACCACTGTGGATGCTGTGTACAGGCTCTACTCCAGCTTCCGGGGGGAAGGCGATAGCCTGCAGGAGCTGCGGAGAGTCCTGGACCTCTGTGAGATAGACCTTGGGAGCCCCAAAGCCATCCACTGGACTTCTATCTTCCCAGCTGTAGAAGCCATCGACTCCTCATGGCCTGCACTGGTGCTGCTGCTGGAGAGCGAGGCAGAGCGCTCACCTGTGGCGTGTGGCCTCTGCGAAGAGCTCAAGAAGTTTCAGTTTGTGGCTTTCACCAAGATCCTCCTGGATGTCCTCCCCATCTTCCAGAAGCTCAGTCGCTTCTTCCAGATTGAGGACTTTGACCTCTCCATCTTGAAGCCCATTGTCTCAGCCACAGCCACCACGCTGCAGGCCCAGCAGAACACCAGTGGCCAGAACCTCCGGGAGTTCCTCAGCGAGATGGACAAGCACCCTCAGGCCGGCCGGGAGGGCGAGAGCCGCCTCTACTACAAGGGCATCGAGCTGGCCAACTGCTCCCAAGTGCACCTGAAGCACTTTGAGCGCTTGAAGGAGAGCTATCTGGAGAAGGTGCGGGGCAACCTGCTGGACAGGTTCCCCAGCAGTGTCCTAGAGGCCATCAGCTCCTTCTCTGCCATCTTCAACCCCAAGTGCTACCCCCAATCTCTGGAGGACATTGGCAGCTATGGGGTCAGTGAGCTGAATTTCCTGCTGCAGGTGTACTCACGGGTGGTGGTGAGTGAGAGGGCCCTGAGCGACTTTCCCCTCTTCAAGCGCATCGTCTTCAGCCTCAGCCAGCTCTCCTTCAAGGACCTCTGTGTCAAGCTGGTCTACAGCAGCTCCGAGATGCATGAACTCTTCCCAGACTTCGCTGTCCTGGCAGCTATTGCCCTGGCCTTGCCGCTGGGCTCGGTCCTTGCTGAGAAGATCAGCCGGGGCCGGGAACTGCTGAGGCATGGTCGGTCACGCCGTGTGAAGGATGAGGGACTCTCTGACCTCATGAAGATCGCCATTGATGGGCCGGCCATCAGCGAGTTTAACTTTGCGTTGGCCATCGAGTACTATGAGAGCATGAGGGAGTCTGGGTTCATCGTGGCACAGGTGAAGTGAGTGTAGCTGGTGAGGGCTGAGCCCCTGGGCAGGAGGCAGGGCCTGCAGGCAACCCCCAGCGCCAGCTTAACGCCGTCTTTCCACATCAGTGGTCACCGCTGGGGCCAGGCAACCTCGGTAGATGGTGACCTGCTCCATGCTGGGAAGAGAAAACAGGATCCTTCACAAAGCCATGCTGGTCCTATGACCACTCCTCTCTCATTCCCCAAGCATTTCTGAATCGCCCAGAATTCAGGATCCTGGAGCCACCTGAGATCTCACATTGTGATGAGTTTTTTCGAAGGGTTTGTCATTATTTTGTTTTAGGGAGATGAAGGCAAAGCTCTTGAGCTCAAATGTCACGTTGCCTTTGCACAAAGATACCCAGCAGCTTTTGCTTAATGCTCTGCAAAAATATGGGATTTCTGTTATGCTGGGGCCTGGAGAGTGAATGCAGAAAAGGCAGCGCATCCTCCCAGCTCTGCGCCGACCCCAACATGCCTGGCGGTGTCGTGTTGGTGTTCCTTGCGCACAGCACAGGGTATTTTTAGCAGTGGCATCAAGTCATGATAATTTCAAGAGCAAGAGATTTAGGGAATGGTATTGTAATGGCTGAGGAAATAGTGACGTTAAATGCATCATGTACATATGTGTATGTGTGTATATATATAAAAATATACATATATAAATATCTATATTAAAAAGGTCTATCTTAATTTTCGTAAAGTTTAAAGTATAAATATATCTAAAAGGACTTTTTTTTTTTTTTTGCAAGAACAGAATAAATTATGTGCAGAGGTCCAAAACCAATCAGTAGCTAATTCCTGGTCTTTGCAAAATATCCTCATATCCTGGAGTTCCCTTTGCACCCTGAGCTCTTGGCAACCTGCATTCCAAGAGAAAGTCCTTCAGCACCTGCTTTCAGGACCAACAGGAGGTGTTCAGCTCATATTGCTCCTCTGAAGTGTTATTCTCTTTATCCTGAGGTGAGCAGAGCTCTTGGTGCCTGCAGCTGGCAGGAGCTCAGGCCCCTCTGCCCAGGGGTCTGGGGGTGCCAGGGCAGTGGCCAAGCGGGGCCAGGGTGCTGCTGGTGTGTTCCAGAGTGACAGGGCTTTGCTGGTTTCGACTTGGAAGGCTGTTTTCTTCAGTTCAGATGGATTCAATCAGCAATTAACCCCGTGCAGCAGCATGAAGCATCACCTCAGTTGAATCCTGAGCACCAGGTCCTCTGCTGGGGCTGCCGAAAGCTGGAAATGGGAGGATGTAGCAGATTTGCTGCCCCATAGTCCAGGTCTGGCTGCTCTGGGAGTCCAACATAGTGCAATCTGTTCATTACTGGTCCAGATCCCAGAGGTGCTGGGGCTGCACTGGTGCTGCCATCATGGTCCAGTGTTGTGACTAGGTGTTGCTCCTCTGCTCTGGCCATCAGCTTTTGGCATTGGAGAACCTCCTGGCCAGAGACAAAAGCTTTAAAGCCCTGGGTAAGGATTTAGACACACCATCAAAATTTGCTGAGAACATCTCCCAAGCAGGAGGGAACCTCCGTGTGAATAAACAGCTCCGTCTCCATCTGGCCTGGGCAGACTCGGCGCCAGATGCTCTCTGAGGCAGCGGCGTCTGTGGAGATGGGTCCTTGGCAGACTCATGTTGGTATGAGAACCTGCAGCGTTGGCCCTGCTGCCTTCAGAGGCAGCTCTGGGAGGTTCACACAGGCGGGTGTCAGAGCACAACAGTTGCTCTGCTCTGCCTCTCAGGGACCAGGAGAAAAACCTGCTACAGGTTTGTGTTCAGTGTCTGTGTTGAGTGAAGGGGTGGGGGACAGGCTGGGGATGGCAACCAGGCTCAGTTCAGGTGAGTTTGGTTAAATATAGGGCTGAAACACAGTTTTAAGTTACAAGGGATCCCTACAAGAGTCACTTTGTGGGATGGGAACTGGGCTAAGCTCTGGGGGGCTGGGAAGGGGCTGAGCAGCAAGCGGAGGACACACAACACCACAGCAGGGACATTGTGCCTTTGGCATCTCTTGGCCAGGCCTGGACCCCACGTGTGGAACTGGGGGGGGAGGGGGTGGGCACAGAG
This sequence comes from Lichenostomus cassidix, assembly GCF_008360975.1. Lineage (NCBI taxonomy): Eukaryota > Metazoa > Chordata > Aves > Passeriformes > Meliphagidae > Lichenostomus > Lichenostomus cassidix. The sequence goes on from NC_139507.1 coordinate 2,923,442, forward strand.
ACAACCCCCCAGACTGCAGCAGGTGCTTGTGCCAGGAAAACAGGGCTCCTGTGCTCTCCACCCTGCCCCAGCCCCTTGGAATGTTCCACAGAGCCTGGGGCACATCCTGTCCCAGCACAACTCGCAGTATCACAGCAGCAGGGTTTGCTGTGGAGGTGGGGGTTCCTCTGCCACAACGGGAGGAGACAGAGCCAGGGCTGTGACAAATGACACCCCACTGCAGAGCTGCACCTTTGGTGTCCATTCATCAGCACTGCCCTGCCCGCTGCTGGCCATGCTGGTCACCTTGGGTAAGGTCGTGTCATTCTATACAGACCTGGGGCCCTGCCACTCTCCCAAAAGCAAATCCCCTTAATTGAGGGTCTAATTAATACCTAAAAATACTGCCCTCAGCTGCTGCCGGAATCTGCCCTGCAGCAAAGGTAAGGCAGGACCCACAGTGCCATGGCCCAGTAACCTTGGGAAGGTGCCCCAAGAACATCATGTGGGTGCCCTAGCAGGGTGCTGTGACATGCTGGGGAGCTTCACTGGGGCAGCCTCAGCCCTCTTCCTGGTCCTGGGGGTATTGTCTCCTTCAGGGGCAAAGCCAGGTGGGAAGGGACCTGCCCCATTACAGAGTCTCACTGGGGTTTCTGGGCTCTCTTCAACTGCCTGGTTTATCCCAGTCCAGAAATGTGTTTAATCCACAAATTTAAGCTCAAAGATGCATCAAAGAAGTTGGTGTGTTTTGTCTGTACCATTGGTGGGCAGCAGCCACTGCAGGTGGTGGCTGATCCTGATAGTCTGTGTCTCCTCAGTACCCATCCTGTGCCTGACCAGTGCAGGAGCTGCTCCCCAGAGAGTGAACCCTTCAGCCGCAGTGTCGGCTGAGCTACAGCATCCCTTTTTGCAGTTATTGATTCTGGGGGACGAGGCAACCACCCACTTCTTGTTCCTCCCATACATATATATATTTATGCATGTATATCTTAGGTTTTTAAGGCCGGTGCAGTCAGTGCAAAGTGCGCTGACTGTGATGAGTGGTACCCCTCGTGATCCAGCCCCAAATGCCTTTGCTGCTCTTGCGGCTGCGTGTGCTGGGGGGTCCCAGGGCAGCTCCTCTGGCGCCGGCCCGGCCGTCTTAGATGATTTGATGTAGAAATACTGTTTCACGCCTCAGAAGGTTAATTATGCACCGCTCACCCAGTCCTGCTTGCTGCTGCTGCAATGTTATTTATTTATTTTTAAGCGGTTTCACAGATTTCCCTTCTGGGCGACTCTGGAATTAACTCGATCAGTGCACGCCTGATGAAGCAAACTGTAATTCCTCCCCGGAGTCAGGCCTGGCTTGGGGATGCTCCGGCGCCGTGGCAGAGCCGCCGCGTGCGCTCGCCCAGAAAGAGGTCGTTGGTGCCCGTGGGGCTGGCGACGAGCACTCGCTGCTCAGATCCAGGGGATCTCTCAAACTTTGAATTTCAGATGCATGTCTCAGCTCCTGCACCAGCTGGGATCGGCGCAGGGTTGGTGTGGAGCAGAGTGAGGAGCAGCAGCAGCTTGGGGTCCTCATTCTCTATAGCCAGCACTAGAGTGTGGGGGGCTGGAGGGGGGCTCAGGCTCGGTGCTGTCACAAGAGGTGCTGGTGGTGACCGTTAATGCTCTGGGTACTGGCCACTGTCAGCCTCCCACGAGGGGTGTTCTCAGGTCCAGGGTGGCCGTGGGATAGGGTTGTGCTGTGCTGGGTCAAGGGATCCATGATGCCTTTGAGGTGAAAAAGAACCCAAACCTCAAAAAAATTCAAAGGAACAAGGGACGTTGACCTTGTCCTTGCTGCAGGCAAAGGGACAGGGCTGTGGGTGGGTTGGAGGGGGTGTGAAGCTGTGTGGCATGTGAATGGGCTCTTCTGGCTCACAGCACTCTGAAACCATTTCTTATTTATTGTGTTTGATTAATTCATTTTTCTATTATTTTAGCTTTTCACCCTCCTTGCTCCCAGAGCTGGGCAGGGACTCTCTCTGCCACTTGGAGGATGCTTTCCTGTGCTCATCATCTATGATGAGTCCACATTGGGATGGGGAGCAGGCTGGAGGCAGATCCTTCTGCTTGGCCTTCCCTCCCTCCTTCTGTGTCCCACGGGTGTTTTCTGTTTAAACAGAACATTATTAATAACTCTAGGCTATTTTTAAATCTCACGCTGGAGCGCGTGGTTCGTTTGCGGGGGACGGGGAGTGGCGGCAGTACCGCCAGAGTGGGGCAGCTCAGCCTCTGCCCCCAGTCCTTCGGCTGCTGCCGGCAGCCAAAACCTCACCAGCCCTGGCGAGGAGCCCCAGTGGTGCTGTTGTGGGGAGCCCAGGGCTGTATGGCTCCATGGGAGAGCCCAGGGAAGGGGCTGCTTCCCTGGGGGAGGTTTTGACACCTTTTGGAGGATTCAGACTCCTGCACGTGTCCAGCTCTGACGTGGAGGTGGTTGCATCCAGCTTTGAACTGGGGTGATGGTTTTGAGCCTGAAAGGCAAATGGGTGCCCAGGGCCACCCTGAGCTGTGACCTTCCCTGGGGGGGTCCCTAGTCCTTGGCAGATCCCCCCCACATACCATGTCTCGTGTGCTCTGTCCTCCTGCTGTGAGCAGGGATCACCAGTGCTAACACTGCTCTTTCCCTCTGCCTGCCCAGGTCCCTCCGGACACAACAGCCCCCTCTTAGCGTCGTTGCCCATCCCTGGCCGGCCTCTTCACCCACCCTTGGACATCAAGCACTTTCTGACCTTCAGGCTCAACGGAACATCGCCGCTCAACCTCTTCCCCAACTTCAACACGGTGAGTCCCTGGGGCAGGTGGGCATCAGCTGCAAGACCCCTCCTCCCCTGCAGCAGTCCCTCCTCTGCATGGCACCATGAAACCAGGTAGTTTCTGGTTTAATTCCTGGGGTCTTTGGCTGCTGGACACCCACTTTGCCCTTAGCTCAGGGAGGTTCCTGTCCAGCCAGCGCCTGTCAGTACCAGAATGAAAAACATGGTTCGTTTTAACCAAGATCAATTGGATTTTGCCCCTGGAATCAATAGTAATAAAGTAGCTCTGGAGAGCAGTTCATTAGTTGAAAATTAAATAAGGAAAAGCAAAGAAAGAGAGAGAATGCATTACAGATATGAGGAATGTGGCTGATGCTGTGGATGTTGGGGGAGTCAGAGTACTGGGGGCTGCTCCCACCCCCTGCTTAGGCTCCAGGTCCCCAGCCTTGACCCAGGTGCCCAGGGTGGGCAATGACAGGTATCTTCAGCGATGTTCCATTAGACAGTTAAACTGACACGAACTGAATACTCACCACTGTTTTGGCTGTGAAATGGTGTTTTCCCCATGCCACGTTGCTCCCACAGGCTGGTCCTAGCTTCATGGGGGTCTCTGTAACCCCTGGGTGCTGCCTAGAATTTTTTTGGAGCTGGTTCTGCTCAGAGAAGGGCAGGGTGCCTGGGGGCTGCCCCCCACCTCTGCTACAGAGGCACTGCAGGTTGGTGTTTTGGGGTTCAGTAGATGCCCATAATTTTCTCTTTCCTGAGCCCCCTCCCTGCTTGTCATCCTTTTGTGAGTGGCTTTGAGCTTAAACATGCTCAGAAGGTGCAAATTATCACTGAGATCCTCAAAGACTGTTCAGAAATTAAGCGCAGGATTCCTGTTGCTGTTGAATGGGATTCATATGTCTGAGTCCTTTAAGCTCTTTTGAAGCCACAGCCCAGCCTCTCCCCGGGCTAACGAGCTGGAACACAGGACAGGAGGGGTTTTGATGCCATTATAGTTCCTGCTCTTTGTCTGGGCTCTTTTTTTAGTCGCTGGAGTCAGGAGTGAACTTGACCCAGCGCCTGTTGTTCGCTCCTCTTGGCTCCCACCTGCCGCTGCCTTGGCGTGTGTTCACCCACGTTTGTTGCTTTAAAAAAATTAGTAATTTGGAAAACGAATCTGGTACTCGCTGGAGCCACACAGTGTCACACGGCTGCTGTGCTCCGTGTGGGCTTCTGCCACAGAGGATGGGTCAGACATGGACAGAGATGCCAGGGCAGGCTGTGCCAGCCTCCTGGGGACGTGGAGTCAACCACTCTGAACTCAGACCGGAGCCTGGTGTGTGCTGTTGGCTGATGGTCTGGGGGCAGGAGCTGCCCCTTGGGGGTGTGTCTGTGCTGGAAATGTGGCCGAAGGAGGCTGGGTGAGGTTCAGGGAGTGCCTGGAGGAGCCAGCACAGAGCCTCCATCCCACAGGATGAAGGGCTGGAGCATCCCTGCGTCCTGAGCTGGGCTGGTGACTCCCAATCTCTGCCCAAGTGACTGTGATGCCAGGTCAGACTCCACTTGTGTCTCAGGTCAGGGAGAGGGGAGAGGGCAGCAGTCAGGGTCTGTCCCTTGCTGAGGGACATTGGAGCTGCTGTACGACAGGATCCGACGGTTCCACTCTCATGCCCTGCATTGCTGGTGATGCTGTGAGGGCTCAGCAATGCCCTGTGGAGTGGAAGCTGTTTGCACTGCCCAGCAGAACACTCTGCACTCAGAGCAGGTCACAGGGCTCCCATGAACCCAGCAGATGTTTTACTCCAGAGTGAAGGAAACCCTTCCAAGCTGCCTCCTGTCGCTTAGAGCAACAACCAGGAAAAAACCCCTAACACAGTGCTGGAGGCATGTTCCTTGCTCCAAAGGCCCTTCCCTGAGCTTGGGATGTTGCAAATCCCCAGGACCCAGCAGCGCCTCGTAAAACTCCATCAGGAGACACGATCTGAACGGATGCTGCATCCCTGTGAATTCCTGCTCCTGACCTCAGCGGCCGCAGGGAGCTCAGCACAGGGATCGCTATTTATATCGGCAGGAACATCCAGGGATAAATAAAGTAATGTGAGTCAATACGAATTGACTATAAAGCCAGGATCTTTATTCCCCAAGACCGCGGTGCCCAAAGCCACCTCTGTTGCTGGCTCCACTCTTCTGGAAACCACCAGGAAGAGCCTCAATCCCTGGCTGCAGGCACCGGTATGTATGGCTGCAGCACAGCCCCCTGCCAGCCCCATGGGAGCTGGGGGGACTTTTCCATATCTGAGAGAGCTGTGAGGGCATGCAGTGGGGAGGAGATAGAGGGATGTTTGTGTTCACATTCGGGGAGAAGCACAAGGGCTCTCAGGTGGCGCCAGGCCTCAGATGTGCTCCGTGTGGGATGGAGCTGGGCTGGGCTTCTGGCAGAGCACCTGGGACCATGTGTGCTCCCATGGGGGTGGGCAGCTGAAGACTTGAGACAGTGCCTGTATTCACTTTGGAGCAGCAGTGGCCACCAGTTGCATGTGCCTTGGCTGGGATGCCTGGGGCTGGGGAGAGGAGCCAGGTTCTGAGTGTGCTGGCCAGCCCAGCCCCTGGGAGCCTGGGAGCCCTGTGCCTGCTCAGAGCAGTTGCAGGTGCTCTGGTAGACACAACTCCTTGCTGACCCACAGGGTCGAGCAGGGTGGACTTGGCAAAAGCACAGGGGATGGAAAGACCCAGGTTGGTGCCATCATTCTGGCATAATCCCAGGAGGATGAGGGTTGGGGCTGTTCAGCATCACCATCATGCAGTTGGTGCTCACATGTGGCCCTGGCGCCACTGGCATCACTGGCAGGTTCAGGATGAGGCTGTGACAATCTCTGGTGTCATTTGTGTCCTTGTGCCAGTATCTCCCTTTCCTCTGCATCTTCCTCTGACCCTCACCCTGTGCATGTCGCAGTGCTCAGGGTGTGGATGAGCCCATGGGAGCTGGCAGTGCTGGGTGGGTGCCAGTGTTGTATGGTGGGCACTGGTGGTGCTTGGTGGGAGCGACTGGCTGGAACCTGGTAGCTGACATTGCTGGGAAGGCTAGAGCCATTTTTCTATTCCGAATTAAAAGGTGGGTGTTTCTCTGGAAAACAAGTGCTGGCCCAGCAGCCCAGCAGCACAGGGGTGCTGCCAGCAGCACATTGCAATGTTTGTTGTCAGGCGTGGAGCAGCATCTTGGCCATCTGTAGCTTCCTCCAGGTCTCTGCCGAACCCCAAATGCCTCTTCATTTATATGGCAGATAAGTGAGTAAAATTTCATAGCAAACAGGCACTTCATTAATCACCTGCTTTTACCATTCTGCTCACTCCTGGAAAGGAATTTGGGGTCTTGATAATGGCGCTGTTGTCCAGGCATGTGCCTCGAAGACTGATGCACCTGTCTCGGCAGCAAAATAGCTTTGCAGAGAAATACGATCGCTGAAAACCCCAGGCTCTCCTGACAGCAGGACTCAGATAAGATAATCTCCCTGTGCCACAGGGTAGAGAACAATACTTGCATTATAGATTGGAGCCACGCTCAGACAAAGAGGTTATTCTTATGTTTTCTTCCTTAATAAATGCATTTTGTTAAAAACAATTATGGCTCTTGGAAGCAGTTTGGTGCTTGGGCTGTGGAATGAGGCCGAGCCCTGGGGCAAGACAGAAGGGCCAGGGCCTGGCACCGGCCACATGCTTGGCCCCACCATGGCCCCAGGCAGGCTGGAGGACAGACATGGCTCCTGGCAGGTCATCGAAGTGGGTCTGTGTGTTTCCAGCCTGGTGAGCAAGTTGTCGTTGTTGGGTTTGAGCAGGTGAAATGCACATCTGGGCAGCAGTGGGGCAGCCCAGAGGGGCTTTTGTAGGCACTGTGTCCTGGGTGAGCTGAGTCTGTGGCAGCAAGCACTGGTGTCCCTCCTGCCCTGGCCCCTGCACGGGCTGTTGGGCTGGCACACGTGGCCCTGCTCATGCGTTTGGCATTGCACAGGGACATTCTAGCTCTCTGGTGAAGAGCACATGGAGAATGAATAGCCAGTTACTTGTTTTGGTCACCTCTGCCCCCCATTTTCATGGTTTCTGCTCCTGCTGAGGTCAAGGGTAGCCACTGAGGTTCAAACAGAAACTGGTAATTTGCCACCTGTGACACAAGTATCTGTGTGGGGGAAGAGGGGACATGAGCACACACTGGGGCAGATGAGGTCTCGTCCCTTCTGCCAGACCACAGGTGACATTCAGTGGATTCAGGAATGGTTTAAGCAGAACAAGAGCCAGTGTTGACACAGTGTGTTGCCCTGTACAGGGAAGCCTCCATGGCTGCAGGGCTCCTCGGCAGATGCAGCCCCTCGCTTCTTCCAGCCACACAGTGTGAGCTCTGTGGCATTGCCAGTGGCTCCTTGGGTGCGTGACGGGTGTGGGGGTCAGCAGGTCACGGTGCCATGCCCGGGTAGCCATCAGGACATAGCACCCAGCCGCCCTCTGCCTTCCCTCCCCTTGCAGATGGACCCGGTGCAGAAGGCGGTCATCAGCCACACCTTCGGCATGCCGGCCCCGCTCAAGAAGAAGCAGTTCATCTCCTGCAACATCTGCCACCTGCGCTTCAACTCTGCAGTAAGTGGGGCCACAGACGGGGCTGGGAGTGAGTGGGGGCACAGGGCCAGCCCCTGTAAGGAGCATCCCCAATGATGGGCCAGTCTGATCCACCAGAGCTGCGGGTGCTTGGTGTCAAGCAGCACGGGGGCTGTGGGCTACTGGAGCTGCTCTTGGCCCCCCAGGCCTGCAGACGAGCCATCCCAGCCTGGCCATGCTGGATCTGCAGTGCCTGGGGCTGCTGCTGCTCTGCCAGCAAAACTCCCTGGTTCTGGGCTTCATGATTCTGCTCCATAGTCGTGCAGCTCAGAAAAAGCATTGCTTCCCTGTTTCAGGCTGCATCCTGGCTAGAAGTGCTGTGCTGGGAGATTCAGTCCCACTACATGCTTCCTGTGCCCCTGTGAGCACCCCATGCCCCCATCCCCACTCTGCCCATCCCTGCCTCTGTCCCTCCAGGTCCCCACTCTGCCCATCCCTGCCTCTGTCCCTCCAGGTCCCCCTAGCTGGCCCAGACCCTCACAGCCTGTGGGTGTTCCAGCGTGGTGACTGTGACCTACTTTGGCTGCACCCAGCCCCGTTCCAGCCCTGTTATCCAGGGGGTGTTTATTGTCTTTGCTAATGAGGCACCACGCTTGGACTGGCCCTTTGCTTTCCCACGTACCAGCCATAGCTCTGGCCCCCGTTCCCAGCCCTTGGAAAGACACAAGGGGAGGGAAGAGAAGGGATGGGATAGGATGCTTCCCCCTGCTGGGCCCTGGAAGCCTCAGCTGGCCCCCGGGAATGCCGTGCAAATTAATCTGTACTACTCAGGGGTACTAATTCATACTGGGGTTCCTTTCCATAAATTGCCAAACCAGAGTAGTTTTGGGGGACAATGCAGCATTGTCCCTTTTGGGAGGGCACCAATGTTCAGGGGATTTTTTTTTGTGGCCGTTTTTATCAGTTTGGTGCAGACACGAATCCGTCAGAGTCACGCTTCATTATCCAGCATTCACTGAGAAGAGGAGCTGGGGACGTGAACCATGTGTTGGACACCCCTTAGGATACAGTGGGAGATGTGTCCTTCCCACCAATGGACCTCTTTATTCCATTTTTACAGCAACAATTCATTGTACGTTTCTGGAGTCATAAATTTTGCCTGAAAGCTGCTTTTAGGACTGACTTGATGCATTTAATCAGAGCAGGGTCCTTATCTCAGCCAAGCAATGTGGTGATGTCTTAGAGAGTGATACCTTGGCCCCAATATGTCGGTGTCAGAGCAGGCTGGGAGGAGGAGGGACACAGCTTTGTGCTACACCTCACTGCCAGCACGCCCTCTGTGTCACACCTGCTTCCAACACCCCCTTTGTGTTACACCCCATTACCAGCCCTCCTCAGCTACACCTCATCCCCAACACCTCCTCTGTGCTACACCCCACTCCCAACACCCCTTTGCAGTGGTCCCAGCCCTGGGAGTGGATGTCACCAGGGAAGGTGCCTGAGTGGCCACATCCCAGAGCTGACCCCATGACCTGCCCTCCCCATGTCCATCTGTCTCTCTGGTCACTGCACTGACATGGTCATCCTGATCTCTTCTGCCCAGAACCAGGCAGAAGCCCACTACAAGGGCCACAAGCACGCACGGAGGCTGAAGGCCATCGAGGCCATGAAGAACAAGCAGAAGGTGGTGGGGGCTGCAGCAGGGACCCCTGGCCAGGACAGTGCAACCGACCTGGACCCCAGCCCCGTGGACAGTGGGGAGCCAGGCAGCACAGGTACGAGGAGGGGGACTGGGGCTGAGGAGGCTGCAGTGAGCTCATGGGTGTTTTCCCTGTGATTTGGTGTCTCTGTGAGGTGCTTTGTATGGATGTGGGAGAGAAAGCAATCCCTGTCTCGCACATCCCCAGGGCTCTGCCACATGCAGGGATGGGGTGATGGGAGCTGCAGCAGTGCTGGAGCTCACCCGGGGTTTTGTGCTGAGCCCAGCTTCCACGCACTGCAGATAAAAGCTGTCATGGGAGAAACCTTGGGAAGAGCTACCCTTTGCAGGGATGGATGCACGCAGACATTGTCTGAGATGGTCTTGGGGAGAACAGGGCTGCTCCCTGAAATCCAGAAAACCTGTTCAGGCACAAGAACTTTCCCTTTCTGCCCATTTCCTTCTCTTTTCCCCTTTCCACCTTTCCTTCTCCTCCTGCCAGCTGATGCCAGTAGCCCACAGGAGCCGGAGGGTGAGGGCAGCAGTCTGGCGCTGGTGCCCAGCACTGAGGAATCGCCCGTGGAGCTGCCAGGCAGTGTTGCCCCACTGGGCTCCCCACCAGCCTCCGAGCTGTCAGAGGGCACCTCAGATGCCACCAGCGTGGCCTCCTCATCTGCCCAAGCAGCCGAGGCACAGGCAGCTGAGTCGAGCAGCAGTGTCAGCTCGGCTCCCGAGAGTGAGAAAGAGGGGAAGAAGAGCAAACAGCACCTGTACTGTCCTACCTGCAAAGTGACCGTCAACTCCCTGTCCCAGCTGGAGGCTCACAACACCGGTAAGAGCATTACTGGGGGGACAGGAGGATGGGCCCCCTGTCACTTTGTAGGGGCTCTGAGCAAAGCCCAGCCATGCCTCATAGCCAAACAGCCTTGCAAGGAAGTAGTGAGCATTAATGAATGTTGCTGTAATTAAAAAATGTTCATTAAAATGACCTGCACAGATAAGCCATGGGGCTTTACCTGGGCTGCAGCCTCTAGGGTGAATTTTCAAAAGGTCAAACACCTTTATTGTTCATGTGTCAATTAAGGACATTTCCAGCTACTTTTCATCAAGTGATTGAGGCTACTTTATATTCCATTTGGCTTGAAGCTGATAGCCAGGGCTTCTTCCAAACCCGGGATAATCCTTCCCAAAGCAGCTCAGTGGTTTGGGCTTGTGGCCCTGTGGAGAAGAGCCCTGGGAATCCAATGAGCTGCAGATCCCGGTAGCCAGTGATGGCTCCTGGGCTGTGCGGGGCAGTCCCTTTGGGTGGGCACGTGTGGGAGCTGCTGAGGGTCCCCCTGAAGCCTGGGGGTGGCCAGGCCCACCCCAGGGCGGTGGTGGGGGATGGCAGCCATGGTCCAGTGGTCCCCGGTGGGGTCTGTGGGCCCTGCAGTTCCAGCTCCTGGCTCGCCCCATTCTCTGAAGGATGCTTAAGTTGGGCACCCCAGCTTTAAATGGAAGGTCCTTTTCTCCCCCAGTTCAGCAAGTACTGGGAACCAGTTCCCCCCACTCCACTGCCTGCTGGGGCAGCAGCAGCAGCTGTGTGCAGGGTTGGCTCAGGACACTGCTGCGGCTTAGCTGCAGACGTGTCCTTTTGCTTTTGTCAGCTCCAGTTACGAATTCAGGAGCTGATTTGGGGAAAAAGAACAAACAAACAAACAAACGTTTGCAGGCTGGCGCTGCTCTGTGGCCGTCACACAGCTCCTTGCTTCACGCCTTAAAAAATAGAATGAATTAGCAGGGGCTTAAATTACTTGCTCCCCATGCACCCTCGCCGTCCTGGCGCTGGCAGGGGTAGGACGGAGCACCCTGTCCCCAGGTGTGTAGGGATCTTGGGTTCCTCCTTCCCCACCTGCTGTGACCCTGCTGAGCTATTCCTGGCTCCACGGCCGCCTCAGCTCTGACCTTGGGCACGGCTCAGATGCTGCAGCACGGCGGGCGACGCGCGCTCGGCTCCGCAGACTGTGCTAACGCCCGGGGACAGGCGACAGGCTCCAGCGCACACTCAAAATAGCAGCTTCTCCGAAGCTGGCACATGGAGGGGGGCCTCTGGGAAGCCGAGCATCTCTGCTCTGCCCGCGACGTGCAGTTTGGCAGGGTTTGGGAATGGGCTGCACAGCACTGGCAAAAGTCTGGGCTCCCAGGCAGCTCCCTGTCCCCTCTGCCCGCAAGTGCTGCTGGGCACAGGTTGGTGGGGTTCCCCCAGTGCTCTTGGAGGGCACTGTTCCCGCTGCTGTGGTACTGGCACGGGTCTGGGCTGGGTTTGCTGAGTATCCCCTCTTGCCAGGTGCCAAGCACAAGTCAATGCTGGAAGGTCATGGCACCCAACTGCGGCGAGGCCGGGGCAAGCTGCTCTCCCGGGCAGGGCACAAGTCCAAGCGGATCGGGAACAAGGGCAGCATCAACATCCAGAACAAGGCATTTCACTGCCAAGTGTGCGAGATCTACGTGAACTCCGAGACCCAGCTCAAGCAGGTAAGGATGCCCTGGGAGTGCCCGGGCACAGGGTGTGGGCATGCAGGGATTATGGGTGTGGGGACTTGGTGGTCCCCACAGGGTGATGGGTGTCCCCACAGACCTGAGCCACACAGTGCCCTGGCTGCCCTGGCTCCCAGTGATGCAGCTGTTTTCCTCCCCAGCACATGAGCAGCCGGCGGCACAAAGACAGGCTGGCAGGGAAGCCACCCAAGCCCAAGTACAGCCCCTACAATAAGCTGCAGAAGAATGCTGCCCTTGCAGTGAGTATTCTCAAGGTACCTGTCTCCCTGCACTGCACCTGCTCGGTTTGCTCGCAAAGCCTTGCTCACCATCAGCCATCCTCGTAGTGAGTCACAGGAGCTGCTTCTCTTTAACCTTGGTTTCCATCACCACAGTTCAGCTTCTCCCCTCAGGGAGGGTGAGCTGTGGTGGTGGTGGGTTTTGAGTCTTTATTCCTGGGAAGGCCAGCATGGGGATAACTTGGGAGTGCTTTGGCAGCAACATTCACAGCAGCAGCACTTGTGATTCCTCCAGCTGTTCTGCAATCTCACTGTGTCTCCTCCTCCCTCCCTGCAGTCCAAGCTGGCTTTGCAGAAGCACCTCACCAAAACCCTGGCAACCCGTTTCCTGCCGAGCCCGCTCACCGCCGCCGCTGTCTGCGCCATGCCTGGACCCCTTGCCTTGCGACCAGCAACTGCCACTACCCTCTTCCAAGCCCCGATCCTCGGACCAGCCCTTTTCCGAACGCCGCCGGCCCACGTCCGCACCACACCGGGTCCCATTGTCTTCGCACCCTACTAGAGCCACTGGCCCGCCAAGGGTCTGTCCACCGTGGCTGGGCTGTGCTGTGGGGGCTGCGTGCTGGGGGCAGCGCTCCTGGTACCTGCTCTCTTGGCTGGTGGGAAAATGTAGTGGTAGACATCAACCCCAGCTTCTCCTTTGCTTGGAGCGGGCTCCCACTGGAGAGAGGTGGCCTGACAGAGCCAGGCCAGCCCCGCCGCGCATCCCCACCGCTCCCCTGGCCTGTGCTGGCCCCGTGCTCGGCAGATGAGCACAGGCAGTGCACAGAAGAGGACAGTGTCCAAATCAGCAGGACCATCTCGTGGCCAGGGCCTGCCTGTCCTTGGCCTGCTGGCTGCTTCTTCGTTGCCCTCCCAGTTACCAGACTGGAAGGAGAGGAGCTGGCTGGTCCCTGGTAGAAGGACCAGCCTGCCCAGTGGGAAGGAAACTAACTACAAGGGGTATCTCAGCCCAGCTCTTACTGGGAGAAACAACCCCAGCACAAGTGGGAAGCTGGCAGTTCCTCTCTCAGCCTGGGCTGGCTGTGCCCTTGCCAGCCCTGCACCTGCCTGTGCTGGCAGGGGGTTTCTGTGCCACCCACCAGCCCCCGTCCCCACAACTCCCTATGTCCCACCAGCCAAAGAGCCCCCGCGGTGGCGGGCACCGGCCACACTGACCGTATCCTCACTCCGAGAGCAATAGCTGACCCCAGGGCCGGTGCCTCCTCCCTCCAAAGCACACGGGCCCTGCCCTGGCCCCAGAAGCACACGACAGGCATGTGGCCGAGCTGGGCCCAGCTCATGCCCAGCAAGACCAGGAGCACCAGGCTGTCTGGTGCTGGCTCCCCGAGGAAGTGACCCTGTGCTTGGCGCCTGTCCTTGTCTCTGTCCCACTGCGGGGACAGCCCTGCCCCTACCTCCCGGGAGATGCTGTGAGGCTGAGTGAATGTCCCTAAAGCACTTTCGGTTCTCCAGTGAAAGGCAACGCTGCTGCTCACCTGCCATGTCCTGCCCTCCAATCCCATCCCTGTTAGGAGCTTCCAGGGAGTTACTGATGATTCCCGAAAACAAAGGTGTCCCCAGCAGCCTGGACAATCAGGTACGAAGGAGCAGGTGGTACCCACAGCCTGCAGAATGCTGGGCTCTGGAGGGACCCCGAGGCCGTAGCTCTGCGTTTCACTGTGCTCAGACAGCCCAGCCATGACCTGTCTGGGACTGTCACCGCGGCGCTCTGGGTGCCCAGCACGCTGCTGTACATAGAGTTGCATCCTAAACGGACCTTTTGCTGGAGGAACACCCCACCCCAATCTATGCAATCCAGGGGGGCAGCTCACCACCACGTTTGCCGCCTGCGATTCCCTTCGGTGCTGATGCATCCATGCAGCCAGAGCAGTGGTGGGAGCAAAGGAACCAACCTAACACTGAGCTCAGCCCAGGGTGCTGGTTCAGACCTCTGCTGTGACTCCCATTCCCTCCCAGCCCTCAGGAAGAGGCAGGTTGGTATGTGCACCTGGGAATCCACACGCACAAGCACACATATCTGATGTCTTGGCCATAGGGAGCGCCTGGATTTCAGAAGGATTTTGCCCAGTGTGCTCCGCCAATGCTGAGGATGGGTCCTGGCATGGGGAGGTGAACAGGAACGAGCCAATGGGTGACTCAGATGGCTGAAACACATCTACTTCCCAGGGCTAGAGCCTCGGCAAGGGCAGGAAAGCTGCAGGAGGGAGCACACACCTGCAGGGTCTGTGAGCAGCACCAACCGTGGAGCCACCACTGTGCTCCTGCCACAGAGACAGGAGGGTGAGGGAGCCCCTGGGTGTGGATTTACCTGCTCAGCATGTCCCTTCCCCAGGAAAGGAGGAGAGTGGAGAGAGGGCACCAGGAGAAGAGTCAGCAGCTGTGCATGGAGACGACGGAAAGGTCTTGCAGCAGTGGTGGGATATGTGGCTTGGAGCGCACCTGAGGGAAGGAAGGTTCCCAGCAGAAACGGCTTTGCCAGGCAGATGGGGAAAGGGGAGATGGTCCCACAGCCCAGGGGACATTTAGGGACCCCACATCCCAGGGGACAGTAGCCTGCACTGGTGGGGCCTCAGGGGACAGGAGGGATGTTGTCCCTGCTCCCCAGTGCCAAGTAGCCCGTGGCCGGCTCGTCTCCAGCCACCCCTGCCCATCTCACTGTGCCCTTCCCAGGCCCTCGGGGTCACCCCCAGTCTGGCCACAGCAGCAGGACAATGGGTCCCCTCCTGTGCCATGAGCCCCCGGCACTCTGCCCAGCCCCTCAGGAGCATGGGGAGCCGGGAGCAGCCAGACTCCAGCTTGCAGAGCCACGTGGCATCAGTGGGCCTGTTCCCCTCCATAGTTCCAGAATGCCTGTGCTGGAGCCATGGCTGCTCCATCGCCCCTCACCAGTGGAGTCCTGATGCACTCCTGTACTTGGCACTTTAACCCTGTGAAAGCCATTCCTTCTAGTAACAATAATACTGCAACGAGCTGCGTAAGAAACCCCCGTTATGGCATCCCCCCGAATCCCCTCCTGCTCTCCAAAGCATTTACTGCCTTTGACTTAGCACATGCTGTACTAGGAGTAGGGATAGTCCATAGCGCTCGGTAACGTGTGCCCCTCTGTAAATAACCTTGGAGTGATGTGAAGTTTGATTCAAAAAACAGAAAAAAAAAAACAAACCCAAAATGGAATATCCAGACTCTAGGGACTTGGCCAGTACCCTCCTGTAATGTTCATTGTATATTTTTTTGATGTACTATAACTGTTGGGAAAAAAAAAAGGAAAATATTTTGATAATCGAATCTCATCGCTTTATTGTGTTACTCAGTAAATAAAAGGAACAAGTATAAACACACTGGGACTTTTTGTCAGTTTTTTCTACATCTGGACTACTTGAAGGGAATGAGCATTACTGGGTAGGACTGGGACACCCGTGCCTTGTGTTATGGTGGTTCTGAAAAAAGGCAACACTGTGACAAGTGGGCAGTGAGAGCTGCCATAGCCCAAAGCATCTGGAGTGTGCAGGGTAAGTACAGTCCCATGTACTCCAGGTGTGCAGAGTAAGTACAGTCCCAGCTCCTCCAAGGATCTAGGTGTGCAGGTGAAGCACAGTCCTATCTCCGCCAAGCTCATGGCTGAGTCTGCACTCAGGAAGAGGAAGGCTGGATTGGTGGGTTTGGGCACCCTGCCCCCAGGAACAGCACCTGCCCTGCTTTAGGCATTCCCTGGGGCAGCAGGCCTGCATATTCCTGTGCATAAAGGAGGAGTAGACACTGCTGGGGTAAGGGACTAACCACAGAGCCAGCAGGGGCAGGGCAGGGTGAGTTGCTTGGCTGGAGGCAGGGCCAGTGAACAGGCTCTTCTTCCCACGTTATCAGGGAATAGAAAAAGATGGAGTTGTTCCCTCCAGACACAGAGTTGATCCCCACATTCCAGCCAGCCTGTGCTGTGCCTCTCCAAGCCTGTATCTGAGAGCAGAGGGGGTCACTGAGTGAATCCTGACCTTGTTGTAGCACCTCTGACAGCTGCAGGGGCTGGGCAGGGAGCGGAGTGGTCCCTGTCCCACTGCCTCTCATCCTCCAGCACCATCCCCAGCCCTGGGATGCTTGTTCCTCCTGCCACCTGCTTCCCACAGGCTCTGTGACACCAGACAGGACTCGGCAGGAGGTGTGTGCGAGGGAAGCCGGAAGGTGAGAAAGAGGAGGTGGCAAGAGAAGGGAAGGGGAGGAAAGCTCAGCCATCCATGGATCCACTGCCCTTGTTCTTGCGGCTCAGAGGAAACGCAGACTTGCTCTGTGGCTGTGTCATCTTGCTGGCCAGGTAGATGAAGGGCTCGATCAGCGTGCGCCTGTCAGCCACAGACACCTCCCACAGCTTCACCTTCTCACCCTTGGCCCAGTGCTGGGCTGCATCATGGTCCACCCGGCGCTGCTCCTGCAGGTCACACTTGTTGCCCAAAACCACAATGGTGACCTATTCCAAAAGGGCGAGAAGGGCCCCTGAAGGTTCCAACCGCAGAGCAGCAGGGCTGGCTGGCTCTGCCATGCTGTAGATTCCCTGTCCATGCCGAGGCCTTCTGAAAACCCACAATCCCAGTCCTCCCTTCCCCTCCTGGTGGGGTCTGTGTGTCCCAAACCAGCCCCAAAGTGGAAGGAGCTTTTAAGCACCTGTATGCTCAGCGAGCATCCCAGGAGAGAGCCTGTTACTGCTGGGAGTCTCACAGATCAGGGACCCACCAGCATCTTGTAACGGGCTGGACAAAAGAAAGGTGAGAACTGCCCCAGGGGAGTAGATCCCACTCCACAGCCTTTCCCCCGGGAGACTCACCTCCTTCTTGTCCTTGGATTTGTCGATCTCCTTCTTGAGCAGCTCGACACGCTTGAAGGACTCCTTGCTGTCGGTGCTGTAGACCAGCACGTAGCCGTCAGTGCAGGAGAAGCAGTGCTTGGGCAGCTCCAGCCCGTCCCGCAGCCCCCGCGTGTCGTAGAAGCGCACCTGCTCCCGCACGCCCCGGTCCGTCTCGATGGAGCCCACGTAAATGTCCTCCTGGGTCTCGATCATCTCCGAACCTGGGGGCGTGGGCAGGGGACACATGGGGACCCTGCCCGGGGGTCCGGCCCTGCCACAGCGCGGGGAGCTGTCCCGCCGGGCGCGCTGTGCCCTCCTCCCCCACCGCTGATGTGCTTAGGGGGTGACAAGGGTGACAATCCCCTCTGCCCAGGGCGATCCCCACACCAACACTACCCAGGGCCGGACCTCCCCGCCACACCCGGGACCGGCCCCTCCCGGCGGAGCCGCGGAACGGCCCCTGCCCGCCGCCGCACTCACCGACCACATGGTTCCCGTACAGCAGCTGCTCCAGGATGGAGGTTTTCCCCACCGAGGCCTGCCCGCACACCACCACCTTGCAGCTCTTGCCCATCCCGCCTCACCGGGGCGGTGGCGGCCGAGACTCACCGGCGGTGGCGGGAGAGGCGCAGCGGCACCACAGCGCCCCCGTGCGGCCGGGCGGACCGCGGGCCCCGACGCCGACCAGCGAGGGAGAGGCGTGGTCTGTGTAAGCCCCGCCCCCTCACCCGTCTAGTTCCGCCCCTGCCCGGTACCGGACCCGCCCGATGCCGCCGCCGGGCCCGTCCGCGAGCACCCCCTGGCGGTCGGGCCCCGCCCCGCCTTCCCGGCGGAGGCCCCGCCCGTTCCGGCGCTCGTCCTGCCCCGCCCCGCCCCGGTCCGGCCCAGCCCCGCGCGGTAAGATGGCGGCGGCGGCGGCAGCGGAGGCCGAGTGCGATGTGGTCATGGCGGCGCCCGACGGGCCCGGCGACACCGACAGCGACGAGGAGGCGCGCAGGTAGAGCGGCGGCCCGGGCGGGGAGAGGGCGGCCCCTGTCCCTCCCGGTGGGCGGGCCGCGGCCCGGCGAGGCTGCGAGCGCCGCAGGGCCCGGGGCCGCTATGCAGGGCGGCCGCAGGTGCTCGGCGGGGCCGAGAGCGCTCCCGGGAACGCCGGGCGGTCCTTGCCCGGGCGCGCCCCGCAGGCAGAGTCCTCGGTCCGGGCCGGCCGGGAGCGGCGGCGACCCCGGGGCTCCGCAGCGGGTGGTGACAGCCCGGGCCGCACGCGGCAGGGCCCGGGAGCTGCTGGATTTCGATGCGGTGCCGGTGTGTCCCAGTGAGCTCCCGCGGCCTCCGTGTGCACCGGGATTAGAACATGCACCCGTTACCGGGGTGTCCCAGAAATACAGTTCACACCCTGTGTCCCGAGGCCACACACCCTCACCGGTGTCGGGGGAGCGCGTCCTCCCCCTCGCTGGGGAGGGAAGGATTAAACGCGTGGGAAGAGGAGGCTTCAAACTCCTGAACCCTTTGCTGCTTCATCGCCCTATTCCCCTGGTTCCTGGTCCATTTGAAACCTGCCCACTGTGGGTTTCACCCTGTTCTGCCTTGCTGTGGATAACGGGAAAAACACCTTGGGCAGAGCCCTGCTCCGGGAATGCTCCATCATACAGGAGCTCCCGGTTTGTCCGTGAGTGCTCTGGTGCACCGTGCCCGGGGGAGCTGCCAGTGTCACCTGAGGTGGGGGAGGTGGCATCCCGACCTTTACTGCAAGTTTTCCTCCCAGGAGTGAGTGAGCTGGAGTGCTGTGGGCAGAGAGGTAGGAAGGTCCCTGTCCTGGAAACTCCGCTGGTTTTCCATAGTGGTAGGCGCTGGGTTCATCTCCCAGGGAGCTGGAAGGAAAGAGCTGTTCCTGGAGGGGTGGAGGTAATTGGTCTGGACATTTACTTAGTGGAATGAAGAGGAAACAAAACCGAAAGTGGCCTCTGAGGAATGGTGGTTTCAGACTCCCATTGATGGCCCAAGGGATTCTGTGGAGTTGATGCCTGAGGAGCAACTCCCTGGGGAGGTCCCGCTGAGCAGGAAAGGAGGAGCTGCTGAAGAGGCACTTGGGGCTCACAGAACACTGGGATCGCCCAGCCGGTGAGGCTGGGACAGGCCTGTGTGGGCACATCATTCCTGCCCCCTGGGCAAGCAAAATGTGGTGTTTGAAATGGTAAAAATTCCCAGAGGTAAAACCCTGGCTGAAGGCACAGGTGTCTGCAGGTAGTGACCTGTAACTCTTTCTTTCCTTCCTGAGGCTGTGCCGTGCACCGCTTTCATTAGGTGCCTTCGCTGTGTTTCCTTTTAGTGTTCTTTTTGGGATGTTGCACCTTTCCCTTGCTAAAATGGACCCAAATGTGCAGGAGCTGATTCCCTGGGGTTGCTTTGGAGGAGCTGGCCCTGCACATTCCAATTTCTTTGCAGGTCTGTGCATTAACCTCTTCCCTACCCCAGCCCTTCCTGTTTCACTGCAGTAGCTCAGTTGCCCTCATGGAAATCAGAGCAATAATCTCTGTACTGGGGAGTGGAGTTGGAGCCTCAGAAGAGGTGAGATGTTTGTGATACATCCCCTGCCAGGTGAGGGCTGGGTGAACTCTGCACAGGACAAAGTGATTTGGTGCAGCCTTCGGGATGTGTCTGCACTCACGTAAAGATCAGCAAAAATAAGAGAATACCTTTTCAGGATCCTTATGATAACTCAGCAATGAGTGTTCCATGTTTTCATTTAGGAATTACGGTACGGCAGAATAAGGATACTTTGCTTAAGAACTCACCTTTGTCCAAAGGCACAGTTCTCTTCTACATGGCTTAATAAAACCGTAAAGTTAGAAAACAAGCAAAAGGGAGATCTGCGTTTCAGAATGGCTGTAACTAACGCCCTGAAGCAGCTGCAGACATGCCAGAGGGCTCCCAGGGTGTCCAGGGCACAGGAATGGAGTGTGGTCACAGGATAATTATTGTCTGCTGCTGCCTCATGGATTGTTGGGGTCCTGGCGGAAAGTGTTGATGTAATTGTGTTAATTTTATCCGTTGGTGCACCAGTGCAGAGCAGCTGATGAGCAGGACTGGGCCACCCCCAAAAACTCACTTATTCCTTCATTAATTTTAAAGGTTTCTCACCCATGGGAACAGTTTTTCCCTGCTTCCAGCTGCTCTATAAGCTTGGGCCCCTGGAGCTTTTCCAGGGAGAATTTCCTTGTCATCTTCCTGGCAGCTCTGGGTTCTGGCTCCTGTGCATGCTCCAGGCCGGATCCTTCTCCTTGTTCTTCAGCACTGGAGCATGTAGAAGCCTCTTAAAAAGAAATACCTCCAGTTGTTGGGAAAATCCTGTTAGGAGATTGCAGAGCCCCTGCTGCAGACTTGGGATGTCTTGATACCTCTGTGGGGAATTGTCATTTTCCACAGCAAAGTGATGAGCACAGAGTGGCCCACATGGAGTCCAGGAGGTTCCAGGCCTGGCTGGGCTGTGGGTCACTGATCAGGTCTGCAGGTGTTACCTGGAGGTTGTCAGGTGTTGGTGAACACCAAGAGGCTTTTCCAGTGCATGCAGTGAGGTGCATCTCAGTGAGACTCCTCCAGAAAAGATGACGTTTCTGGCCAGCTTTCGGGGCAGCACTGGCAGGAGGGGGTGACTCATCTGAGGGGCACTAGGTCATTCTGGGATACCCTGGAGAAGGAATAGCTCTGCAAAGGAGAAGGAATATGCCCTGCAAATGGGCACTTGGGTTTCCCAGGTGATAAACTAGTCCATTTTACATATCTGCAATGTTTTATGATCTTATGATCATACCAGAAGCAACAGAAGGTACTCGTGTACTTGTTTGTTTTCCTGTGTATCTGCAGAGTATTTGAATATCTAAGTTAGGCAGTTGATTTATCCAGTCGGAAAAGATGATCCATACCTACAGTTTCAGCCTGTTTCCTTAGCATGAAATGTGCTTTTTGAGGTGAATCATAATGTAGATGCAGTTGTTTTCCCATGGAATTCTTAAGCTGGCTGGCTTCCTTCATTTGAAAGGAATTGCTTCCTTCAAAAAAGCAGTCTCAGCCTGATTCTAGACCCTTCCATGGGTTTTCACAAAAGTTACGCTGTGGCCCTGCCAGGCGTGATGGGGCCATTGCTGGGAATTAGGTTAATTCCGAGCTCCGGGAATTACATAACGGTACAATTAAAGTTGAGGCTCGGATGCGGTTCTCACTCATGGCTGCAGGGAAGGTTTGGGTCAGTACTTGGATTTCTTGTGGCTCTTTTGGTCTTCCACAAATTTGCCCTTGGGTATGGGGAATGTTCTGGGGATTTGAGCACCTTCTGGGTTCAGGTTCAGTTCTGCTCTTGGAGAGTCCTCTGTTGCGTTTCAATGGGTGAGTCCTTTGCCCATCTGTGCAGATATTTGCATGTCCAGACTCGGATTTGGCAGGCTGGGGGCTGCATTGAGTCGCTGCCATGGTGTCTGTGCTGCTGCACAGAGCAAGCCCGCCGGGAGTGCGTTGGGGGGAGCTGATGTGCTGGGAAACTGCTCTGCTCTGCCCTCGGCGGGTCAGCGCTGCCCAGCCAGGGCCTCGCAGCATGTTACATACAAGTGTGAGTGACCACTGCCCTGCAGAGCCTGTCCCGGTGCCCAGTCACCATCTGGGGGAAGCACCTTTTCCTAATATCCAACCAAACCCTCCCTCATCCAGCTCCAGCCGTTCCCTTGGGTCACTTGTCACCAGAGAGAAGAGATCAGTACATGTCCCTCTGCAGCCCCTCATGAGGAAGTTGTAAATATATATTGTATCTCTAAATACAAACCACTAAACCCTGTATCTCTAAATCCTCACTCAGTGTCAAACCTCACCTGAGAAAGGCTCTCTGAAGTGTGTATTTTTCTGGCACATGGAGTGTTTTGTTTCTCTTCCAAGTCCTGAAAGAAGGGAGGGGAGATTGTTGTATGTCCAGGGCATGATGGCTAATTTTAAGCTCTAGACATCTGCCTGCTGTAAACTGAATTGAGATCACCCAACTTATTTTACCCCAGCAGCTGAGTCACATCTGACAGCTGAGAATCTGGGCGGGATTTCACCCCCAAAAATGCCTGATAAAGGCATCATATCCTATTAAAGAAAAAGCCTGTGCAAGAACTGCACAAAATAGGCAGGTGTGTTCCTTCTGCTAAAGTATAAAAGGAAAGATTGTTGGTCAGGACAGGATTTTGGAGCCTTCCTTAAATCCTGGCTATTTTAGGGTTTTGCCACCGTTTCATAACGGAGGCGGGCAGTGAAGTGGGAGTGAGGGTCAGGAGAGCTGGGAGAGAGTGACTCTGCCACCCGCTTAGCTGTTGGATTTCTGCCACTGGTGGTGTTGCCTTGGCACATCCCTGCCCAAGGGCTGTGCCAGCACACCTGGACCAAGAGCTGCTGCGTTACAGATCCCTAAAGGTTCCCATGACAGAAAATCAGGTGTCTGCAAGATAGGTCTGCGGGAGTCTCATTGGGAGCTGGAGTGGGAGGTGGAAGCCACGATCGGCACTCGAGCGGGGGCAGCGTGTGGAAGCTCTGAGGAGGAGGCAGGAGTTGTTAGGGAAGTGTGGGATTGTGTCACTGTGCGCGGGATGGCTTCTCCGAGCGCTGCTGTGCTGGGAAGGAGCAGAGGCTGAGCTTTCATGGGGCATGGGGAGGAGAAGGAGCCTTGTGCTGGTTCCTCTCTCCCCAGGCGGGCAGCAAGCTCCATCCTCAGCGCTTGAGTGTGCGAGGGAGTGTCAGCGCGCACAGCTGCTGCTTGTCTTCGTTGGTCTCAGGCTGTGCCAGAAGAGATTCAGGTTGGACATGAGGTGGAACTTCTTCACAAAAAGAGTTGTTAGGCATTACCCAGGGAAATGTTGCAGTCCCCATGCCTGGAGGCATTCGTGGAACGATTGGGCATGAGATTGGGTGTGACGCTCAGTGCTCTGGTCTGGCTGACAAGGTGATGATCAGTCACAGATTGGACTCAAAGGTCTTGGAGGCTTTTTCCAGCCCGAATGATTCTGTGGTGGGAGGTTCTCTGGGGTGACAGGGACCAAAGTACTTCAAGTATTGGAGATGCTGAGAAATATCATAAAAGAGAAAAAAAATAATTGCCTCTCTTACAAGGAGAGTCACTCCCACCAGCCCCTCCTGTGCCTGTGGTGCATGTGAGTGATGAAAGGCAAGCTTCTTCCCCAGCTCCTTGGTGCAGCTCTTCTCCGTTTCTGTGTCCAGCATGGAGCAGCCCTGCGAAGACACCAAGCCCGTCACAAAGCCACCCATTCAGCTGGGGGCGTATTTTTAGCAAAGCACGATTCTTCTTCAGTGTCAAAAGTAGCAAGTGGGGAGCGCAGGCCCCAGCAGCGCGGGAGGCAGAATGAGCTCATTCAGGCCACAGCATCTGTTGGGGTGAAACAATCCCCAGTGAGATCAGGGGCTGCAGTTCTCCTTGTTGGAGCCAGAGCCATGGTAAACAAGGGCTGTGTGCTCTGTATGTCAGCAGGGCACAACAGGGCAGAGCTGCTTCTGTCCTGGCGCTGGAGCTCGAGCCCAGCCAG
Source organism: Lichenostomus cassidix (assembly GCF_008360975.1). Classification (NCBI taxonomy): domain Eukaryota; kingdom Metazoa; phylum Chordata; class Aves; order Passeriformes; family Meliphagidae; genus Lichenostomus; species Lichenostomus cassidix. The sequence continues at coordinate 2,946,682 of NC_139507.1, forward strand.
ACAGCTCCAGCAGGTCCTTTGCCTTCTTGCTGTGAGGGTGATTTGCTTTCACAATTTTTATCGTTACGCTTTAGGCTGTGTGAGCAGCAGAAATATCTATGCTCTCCTTTCTGCCAGCGTCACCCGAGGCACTGGGACTTGTTAATACATTGATCCGTATTAAAATGCTTAAAAAGAAAACAGACAAATGAATAAAAAAGACTAGAAAACAGTAATCCTTGTGTAGGCATGTTTCTCTGGCATCTCAGAGTACCAGTGCTTTCTGAAAATTGGTTCTGCCAGGGTTATGTTTTCTTTCTCCTTTTTTTCCCAGCTCTTCCCAGCAGTTTGTGGCAGATGGGATGCTCTGGCACCCAGCCTTTAGCTGTGTCTGTTAGATGGTAATTCCTCGTGTCATGACAGGTAGAATGGCTAAAAGACTCTGCTGGACAGGTTGTGGTGGTAGCTCAGGTGAATTCTGCCATTAAGACTGTTCACCCATTTCTTTAGACTATGCAACAGGGACCTTCTGAGGGAAGGAACTTTCACAGGATCTGTGATGATTACAAAAACAAGAGAACAGTGAAACACTTTACTGCCTGGGTTCCAAAAGTGCAGAATTGCTGAGTGGTTTTTCCACCATATTTAGATATTTGATTTGTAATATTCAAAAAAGGAGGTTGTGTTTGGAAATAGTTTAATCATGCAGTTTGCATCCTGATGATTGTGATATGGATCCATCCCACAGGCACATCCTTGTTGTAGATCAGTGTAGCTGGGATGGTGCAGAGCTCCTGGGGCTCTGGTGGGTACTGGTTCCTGAGAAAAAGCCAGGCTGCAGCACCTGCCTCAGGTGTGAAGCTGGGAGGGCTGGGGTGGAGGAGAAATGGCAGTTTCCCATCCCTGATGGGTGAGTCCATCACTTTCTAGAGCAGGAGTGGGAGGAGCTGACCCGAAAGCCAGGACAAGGCCCTTGGGGGGCAGCAGGTGCATGTGCTACGCCATTTCTCTGCCGCAGGTCTTACTCATCTCATCCCAGGGTTTAACTCCCACAGGGCCATGGCTGGACTCGGCTGGGGTGTAGCCCACAGCAAAACTTAAAACTGAAAGTGAAGAGCACACTTCCCAGCTCCCAGTGTCCATTGTTCTGCCAGCTGGGAAGTCTGCAATGGCTCAGTGAAAACAACCCCTGCATGAGGTGGTTGTGTGGGAATGGCCAATGGCAGCCTGAGCGAGGCTGAAAACATGGGAACTTGTTCCAACACAATTCCCTTTGTTCTCTCCCAGGTCAGCCTGCTGAGCACTGCTCGCATTCGCTCTTCCATCACTGTGATGTACTCTCCCTCTTGGCCTGTGCAGCTGAAAGGCTAAAGGGAGATGAGGGAAGAGAAGAGGCTTGGTTTCACTCAGGGGAAGCTTTGCTTTCGAGAGTTTAAGGGAAGCTGCTTTAAACCATATGTTGTGTGTTTTTAAATGTCCCAAACTGTCTCTGCAAATGCTCGCTCTTGAGTGTGAGGACTATTTCTAGACCTGTTGCCAAGGCAGTGCCAGGCTTCTGTTGCAGGCTTGTACCCATATTTCTCTTTGATTTAGCTGTCTTTTGAACATGGAAATTGTTCTTGGCTCTGGTTTGTAAGTACGTGGGGCTCCTGAAAGATCCAGCACTGTCTCTTTTGTTTTGAGGTGCAGCACCTTGCAGGAGGGGGCTGTTGGATGAGCCCCATACCAGGGAGTTCTGATGGACTCCCTGGGGGGACTCAAAGGTGGCTTTAGGCTGCTATTGCACCCCTGTAAAATTTGGCCAGGAAATATCCCTGAGTATCCTTGATAAAGCACTGGAATATCTGAGAGCCATCAGGAAATGAGGTGTGCTGCTTTCTCCTGGGCAGAGTGTGCTGAGGAGATCTCACAACAACCAGCTACAAGCATTTGGTGCATTGAACAGTTATACTGAGATTGCTTGGGGTTCAAATGCTCATCATAGTCAAAATCTGTTTGATGCTCAGTTCCTCTGAAAATGTGGTGTTTTGCTTCCTTTCAGGGAAGCGGAAGCATTCAAGGAGCAAGGAAACGCGTACTATGCCAAGAAAGATTACAACGAAGCATACAACTACTACACAAAAGCCATAGGTGAGAACAGCTGATAATATCAATCTTTGCTGGATACCATGTCTAAAATTGGAGCTGGTTGCTGATTTCAAACACACCAGTGGGGTTTCTGGCAGCACATGCTGAATGAAAACTTTCTGCCTGCCTTAATTGCCTTGGGAAATGTCACCAGATCAATAACGCCAGTCAGGGCCAATGTTCTTAATTGCCACAAGTTATGTAGCTGCTGCATTACGCTGATAGTGAGTCTTGCATTGTCTCCAGATACGTGTCCCAATAATGCCAGTTATTATGGGAACAGAGCTGCCACGCTCATGATGTTGGGACGGTTCCGAGAAGCACTGGAGGATGCTCAGCAGTCAGTCAGGTTGGACGACAGCTTTGTACGGGTATGTGGAGAACTTCAGGCTCCTCATTCAGTACCTTGTCTGCACCTCTTACAGCTCTTGCAACTCCCTTTTACCTGTGTTCCCAGGGCCATCTCCGGGAAGGGAAGTGCCACCTTTCCCTAGGGAATGCCATGGCTGCCAGCCGCTGCTTTCAACGAGTTTTAGAACTGGATCATAAGAATACCCAGGCACAGCAGGAGGTAAGGGGATCTTCAGATTTAACTGTCTCCAGTAGGTGCTGTGGAGGCTGAGCTGGCCAAAGGAGAAATGGAGAGCAGTGTAAGGCAGCTGCCGCTGTTGTGGCTCTTTCACAGGGTACATTTTCCTGGCCACCCAGTTTGGTCACTTGATTTCAAGCTGATTTTAATGCTGGCAAAAGTATTCATGTCATCTGTATTATTGGTCCATGGTCTGCAGTAGTTTTGGCTCTGACATTCAAGAGTTGGCAGCTCAAATGCTGCTTTGTGGCATTTCAGAGCAGAGACTGTCCTGCAGCACTCGTGTGTTCTGTCTTTCAGCTGAAGAATGCCACGACTGTGCTTGAGTATGAAAAAATAGCTGAAGTGGATTTTGAGAAACGGGATTTCAGGAAGGTGAGATTAATTTGTTTGGTGTGGTCTTATATAAGAACTGGTGTGTTTGACATGGCCCATGCAGGTGTGTGGCTGGTTTCCTTGCTGGGTGTTTCAGAGGTGCTGTGCCCCATCTGTTGGAGTAGGGCTGGCTGGTGAACTGTGTCAGCTCTGAAAGTGGCAGAGCTCGTGGTCTCTGAGCACTGACCAAATGACAAGTGAGGAGGTGACTGGCTTAGGCCAACCGTCTGTCACTGTTTTCTTTGCAGGGTGAGTGGAGTCATGAATGAGCTGTTTGAGACAGATTTTGTCAGCAGCAGCATTTGATCATGCTTTGCTCCTGAAATGCATATCCAGGATTCTTCTTTCTCAACTCTTTAAAAGAAAAAGAAAAAGGCAGGCTGTGTGTCAGCAAGGGTGGCACAAGGAAGAATGCAGATCTCCATGGGGCATTCTTACAGCTTCCAAATCTTTCTTCCCAAGGGTTGTAACAGGATGCAGCTGGTACTGACCTGATAAAACAAGAAATGACAGCATGAAATCTGAAAGGCACCAAGCACTTCTCATGCAACTGTTTCTGTGCAGTGGATGCATGTAAGGCTCAGATTTATCCCAGAAAGGAGATTGTCCAGTGCATTGAGCTCATTGTTCAGGTCACTCTTAGGCTAAGCTCAAGATTTTGGAAGGGTAAATTCCAGCTTTGTATCACCTGTTTCTGAGGAGCAAATGAGATGTGTGGTCAGTCTGAATTTCCTGTGTAGGAATTGTCCTGCCTGTGTTGCACGTCCTGGGTGTCTGCATCTGTCCCTCACTTCCCTACTCCCACTTCACTGGGGAGGCTAACATGAAACGTGATCTTTGTTTCTGCAGAGCTGCTCCTGCCTCACCCAGGAGCCCTTGGCTCTGGAGCACAGTGCTTCCCACAGCAAGGCCCTGTGATGTCACGGGCTGAGGAGCAGATGAACCTTGGGGAACAATGCCCCGTTCTTGCGCAGATGTCCCCACCAGAGTGCAGTGATGGAAAAGACCCATTAGCTCACTCTGCCCATGGCTGTCAGGCTAGTGGAAGATCAGCCCTTGCACTGTACTTTTTTGTGTTTTGTCCAGTCCAAACTATCTTGATCTATTGAATTTCTGTCCCTCCCACATGTCTTTATACTGCAGGAAACAGGGGCAGGATTGTCCTTCTTGGCCCTTTCTTTAGGGCTTACAGTTTAGAAGAATTAAGGGGATGAACCTCCTACAGGTGTCCCTTGAGTCTTGTGTAGTGCACTGTCACAGTAATGTAGCAGATGCCTCAGACCTTGAAACACAAAGCCCTTTGAAAGGCACAACCTGCACATGAGGAAAATTTTCCAATGAAATGTGTCTCCAGCAGCAGTGGAGGTGGGTGTCTGCACGCTCACTTTCCTGGTCAAACACAAATCTCAGGCGTGAGGCAGCTGTTCAGACTAGGCCCTTGGCTCTTTGCTGTGCTCACGCCTGTGGTTTTTTCCCACCCCAGGTTGTGTTTTGCATGGATCGTGCTTTGGAGTTTGCTCCTGCTTGTCACCGGTTCAAAATCCTCAAGGCTGAGTGTTTGGCGCTGCTGGGCAGATACCCTGAGGCGCAGTCTGTGGCCAGGTGAGTGTCCAGGGGCTGGGGCTGAGAAACACCTGCTGGGGTATCCTGGCTGCTCCCTGTGCTCCACACCTGGAATAAGTGAGGGAATATAAAATACAAGTAGTCCTTAATGCATGTGGTGATGAGGAGGGAGCGTGTGATTTTACCCCATTAATCTTCCTGGGAAGCTGCATCCAGAGCCCATTCACAACCAGCCATCCTGCTTGAGCAGGCTTATCTGTACCAGACTTGTTAAAATGACTGGGTACCTCAGTAGAGAAAGGTGCCTGTAGAGGTCAGAAGGAAACAGAAATAAGAAAGATTTCCTTTATTGCTGTGTGTTTCAGTGATATCCTACGGATGGACTCGACGAATGCTGACGCTCTGTATGTGCGTGGGCTGTGCCTGTACTACGAGGACTGCATCGAGAAGGCTGTGCAGTTCTTTGTGCAGGCCCTCAGGATGGCCCCTGACCATGAGAAGGCCTGTCTTGCCTGCCGGGTAAGTGGTGGAGACAGGGCTGCAAAATCACCAGGATTTGGGTTTTTTCAACTAAGCACGTAGTTTGGTTCTGCTGGATCAATCCCTTCTCCCTCGCTTAGCATTGCCATTCCCAGATCTCCAGGAGCAGGCAGTGTCCAGGCCTTCCCAAAGACAACCAGCTGCTGCCTCAGATAAAACCAAGCTCCTAGAAACTGTTTCTCAGCAGATTGCGATACTTTGAGGCAGCCTTCCCTTCATTTTTCTTTGTTGCCTGGTCAGGTACAGAAGCAACAAAACCAGATACAAAGGTTCTACAGGAACTCCTGACTTTCAGAACCAATACTCGTGCCAACACCCTGAGTTTTATTTAATACTGTTCCTTCATGTTGCTCCTTCCCTGATGTAGTTCTTTGACTGACTTTAAATCTGTTTATGTGTGTAAAGCTCTCAAAAAAAATGAGCTTCCAGTCCTTTTATTTTAATCCATAAATTTACTGCACTATCCTGTTCTCATCTTAAAAACTAGGCAACCTTTTTCCGGTGGAGAATGCCTGGAACTGGCACTGGCTGTTCCTTAGTGCTTCTCTTGGGGGAAAAAGAAAGTGCTTCCAGATAATTTCTGCTGCTGTATCCTGCAGCAATGTCTGAAACCAAATTAGAACTATTGTGTTTGAGGGCTCTTGTCCAGCAGAACAAGGTGCTTGGCCCCCCTGACCTCCTGTCCTTACCCAGGTGTGTTTCCTTTCAGAATGCCAAAGCACTTAAAGCGAAGAAGGAAGACGGGAATAAAGCATTCAAGAAAGGCAACTACAAACTAGCATATGAACTGTACACAGAGGCACTAGGAATAGATCCAAATAATATCAAAACAAATGCCAAACTCTACTGCAACAGGGGGACGGTTAATTCAAAGGTAAGGGACACCTGGCAGGTGTCTGTCACCATATCCCTCACCACAGCAGTGATAAACCACAAATAAGTTATTCTGGAAAGCACAGGCTCCCCTGGCTGCTGTGCAGCTGCATCTCTGAAGCCATGGGCAGTGTTTCAGGGTTTTGTGCTTGCACAACACTTGGATCAGTTCCCAACAGCCAGCAATCGACTCCTGCAGCAACAAAACTCAAATACTTGGGCTGCACAGAGTGGGAGGGAGATGAGGGACATGCTTTAGCCTTATCTTAGTCAGCAAAAGACACCCCTGTCTCTGTTGGTTTCCTTCCCAGGAACGAGCAGATTTACTTTCTTATTCTTCATGTAAATCATGTCTTGTTTTGGATTTTTGTGTTAAAAAAAAATGACCTGATTTAAAGCCCCGTGACACTTCTTTAGCTTTATTGTTGAATTTTAGTCCTGCACTATCCAGAGAAACAGCCAGTCATGTGACAGTGCTCCCAATTCCCACCCTGTATCCTCTGGGCATTTTTCTTCCTCAGCTGTCCCAATGTTGATGCTTTTTTCCCAAACACCCCCACTTGGTCAAGAGACACAGGCTGTTCCCAAAACATAGGAAGTGGGATGAGCTGAAGGCCACATAATGGATTGTCTTACATGGCTCTTTGTGTCCGAAAACAAACAATGCTTTTTCTAAAAAAAATTTCTTTTAAATATTTTTAGGTTTATCTTCCTGCCCAGGAATTAGTTTGGACACAGAATTGGCATTGTTTTCAGGGAGACCCTTGGTTTTGAGTGCATTTCTTACACAGAAGCACCACATAGCTCTGTCATGTCACTGGCCATGCTTCTGATTTTTTTTTCCCAGGGAACAAAAGCTCAGTGTTTTGGGGGAAACTGGAAAAAAAATTCCTAGACAGAGACACAGAAAACAGTGAGATATTCCCAGATTCTTCACAGCTTTAATTTACCTAAAATCATGATGCAGAATTTGTTTGATGTATGGGATTCACTCACTCGTGTCTGACTTTGTAGCTTAGGAAACTTGAAGAAGCAATCGACGACTGCACGAACGCAGTGAAGCTGGATGACACATACATCAAAGCCTACCTGAGGAGGGCACAGTGGTGAGTGCACCTTGACATTGGGCGCCTAAGCAGGTGTGTGGGCAGTAGTATCTTCCCAGCAGCTCTGAGGGACAGGATAACAAACCTGGAGCTTAACTGAATGGAGAGGGAGCCCCCTGATTTTATTCCTCTTCCTTATGCTGCTGAGGAGATGGGGGAAACCTCTGTGGCCTCTCCTGCCTGCCTGGATCTGGCACTGCCTCTTGATGGTATATTTATAGAATCATTTGGGTTGAAAAAGACCTCCAAGATCATTGACTCCAGCCTTTGATCAATCACCATCTTGTCAACTAGACCAGAGCCCTGAGTGCCATGTCCAGTTGTTCCTTTGAACATCTCCCAGAATGGTGACTCCACCCTGGGCAACCAGTTTCAATGCCTGACCACTGTTTCAGGTGGTCAGAAATTCTTCCTGATATCTGATCTGAACAGGATTTAGGGAGAATTTGTTCTAAAACTTTACTTACTCTGTTTATAGATGAACTTAAGATGTTCTGTCCCAGAGAGCCTCTCTCTCTCTCCATGTTTGCAATTGCAAATTTACAGTGGTTGGAAAAGAGATTGAAAAAGACCTCCAAGATGAATCTTTTCCAACCTTCCATCTCTGTAATTGCTAAGTTGCAGTGAGAAGTTAATTTGTGAGTAAGGCTGAGGGGTGACAGACAGGCACATGTCCCTTACAAGTGCCAGGGTTGTCACTCCTGACCAGCACTGCCAGTGTGAAGCTCTGTGCCAGCTCTGACCCTGCACCAGCTTCCTGGAGCTCGAGCTGGCTGGGATCAGTTCCTGCAGCTGCATATCAGAATTATCAGGTCATTAAAGCAGAACTTGTGCTGCCAAAGGAGGTTACATTGTCCCCTTGGAGCCCTGGCAGGTTCCTGTGCCAGGGTTTCCCAAAGTGTCAGGGCTCCCTGTGTGGTCTCCTCTGAGGTCTGATCTGCTGAAGTCCAGGGCACTTCTCTTCCTCAATCCACATCCACCCAGACAGCCTGTACTGAGCCCCGTTTGATGTGTCTGTGAAGGACACCTTGGCCACGAGTGTTTCTTTCCACAGTTACATGGACACAGAACAATATGAAGATGCTGTAAGAGACTATGAGAAGGTTTATCAGACAGAGAAAACGAAAGGTGAGCACAAGGGTTCTCTGTGTGCATGTGTAAGTTTCCCATAACTGTCAATATTTTTGTTCCTTCTTTTTCCCCACAGTATATTCTTATTTGCAGCTTTATACCCCAGCAGGACAATATGGGGAAGCCCTCAGAAGCACTGGAAATGCCTGTCACCAGTCTGATTTCTCTCCCAGCACTGAATGCTGAGATGATAATTCAGTTTGTGTCTGAGGCAGTGCACTGAGTTCAGAATGTTTTGAGTGGCCTGAAGTGGAAGGGATGAAGTAACCCTTCCCCTGTGGTGTTGTGCTCCTTTCCAGAACACAAGCAGCTCCTAAAGAATGCACAGGTGGAACTGAAAAAGAGCAAACGGAAAGACTACTACAAAATCCTGGGGGTGGACAAAAACGCCTCTGAAGATGAGATCAAGAAGGCTTACAGGAAACGAGCACTAATGCACCATCCAGGTACCCACAGCAGTCCTTATGTGCCCTGTGCAGCCATCACTGAGGCAGAAATGCGTATTTCTGAGGAAGAAATATGTCCCTCAGGGAGGGAACTTCTGGACAAATAGCAGCTCTGACCCCACAGATCTAGAGCATGTTCCAGTACAGGAGCTTGGGAATGTTTAACATTTGCCATTTGCATTAGAAATTAAAAGCTTTTTCCTACTTGTCTGTTTATCCCCAGACCGACACAGTGGAGCAAGTGCAGAAGTACAAAAGGAGGAAGAGAAGAAATTTAAGGAGGTTGGTGAAGCCTTTACCATCCTGTCAGATCCCAAGAAGAAGGCCCGTTACGACAGTGGGCAAGATTTGGAAGAGGATGGACTAAACATGGGAGGTCAGTGTTCTTTACAATACTCTGCCATGGGACCATTTAAAAGATCAGACCCTTCAGAGTCTGCCTTAGCCCCTCAAGCAAGCCTCCCATTGGGAATAATTCCATGAATTGACTTGGTTTGGTCCCTGAAAGCATTGGGATGGCAGGGCTACACTGTTTCTAGTTCAGAACAGGCTGGGATACTGGTAGGTGTTGTCCTTGGCTGAGCTAGTGGGTGTTAGCTGCCTTTAGGCAGAAATCTGTCACAGGATGTATAAAATAGTGTAATTATGGGTCCCTAAATGCTGCTTATCCAGATCCTTAGGCTGCCCCGTGGCAGGCTCTCTCTGTGACAGCTGCTTTACCTGTTTGTGGCCATTCCATGGCTCCCTTTGCTCAGAGCCAACACTGTGTCCCCCTGCTTGGCCACTCTGTGAGCTGACAGCTCCTGAACTGTGGGTCTGTAATGGCTACTTCACTGCAGCTCACAGATTGCTTCTCTTCCCTGTAGACTTTGATGCAAATAACATCTTCAAGGCCTTCTTCGGCGGGCCAGGGGGCTTCAGCTTTGAAGGTAGGTGAGGTGCTCTCCTTCCAGCCATGGAATCGTAAGTACACAGATCCCCAGCAAGGCAGCTGGGGCTCCCAGTGGATGTGCTGCTTGAGGAGGCATTTGGCTGTTCCACACACCAGTATCTAAGAGCTTTTTCAAAGTTCTGCCTGGACAGCATCAGCTGGTGGTTGGTTCTGGTTCTTTTGGCTTCAAAAACCACAAATGCGTGGGTTCCCTGTTCCAGAGGTGTGTGAGAGCTTGGCTATCCATGTGCTACTTAGGATTGCACTAAACCCATTTGTCTTTGGATTTGGAAAGTCCTGATTATCTTCCATTTTCTTTTTCAGCTTCTGGGCCTGGAAATTTCTTTTTCCAGTTTGGCTAAGAAGCAAACAAACACAAATCAAACCACACATACCTGATCTGCTTCTTTTAACCTCGAATACGGACAGCCCCAGACTCCTCCTCCATCACGTCTCGTTGTCCTTAGAGCAGTTTCATTTCTGGGTTGGAGCCTCTGTTTGTGTGTTGTGTGTGTGAAGAGGAAACCAGCTCGGGAGGGGAAGGCTTGTGAATTTTGTTTTACTGTTAACTTTATTAAAAAAAAAAAAATAAAGCTTTGAATCTCTTGGTCCCTCCATGCTGGCCCGTGCTTTCAGCTGCTTCTGCCCCTCAGCACAGAGGATTTCCTGGAATCTTCCCAGAATCTCTACGTGTGAGAGGGTGAAGGAATTCCTGGTTTGTTCTGGTTGCTTCCAAAGCAGCATGTCCAGGGTTTGGAGTAACTTGTAAGTTATCTTAATATTTTGGAAAAACTGCCAAGGCTCAATCCAGTTTCGTTCAATCCCATTTCACCTGCCAGCCTGGCTTCTTGGCTCTTTTAACCTCTTTTTTTTGCCATGGTCCTCCCAGCAAGGCCCACGTGGGCATTAAACTTCCGTGATAACGTGTGAGCTTACAATTCTGTATCAGAGAAATGCTGCTTAGAGTTTAAAGAGCAGCTTATGTGAGAATTCCCTGTGATGCAGCTGGAATTAAGGGCTTTGTGTTCCCAAGATTGTCCTGTTTAAGGGAATATTGAATTTGCTCTGGGCTGAATTCCTTCACTGTACTTTTTTTAATTAATCCACTTGAATATTTTATATTTGTGCTAAACTTGATTCTGTTGAGCTTGATGTGTGATTTCCTGTTACTGATCCATGACGTGGGTGAGTCTTTCAATGCCAAGTGAATTCCAGGCAGGGATCGTGGGTGGTTCGGGATGTGCAGCGCCGAGCTCCCAGTGTGCAGCAGCTGTGTGGTTGGTTAACCTGGTTGGGTGCTTTTCCCCTGGCAGTGATTTACTCCTGCAAAGCGGCAAGAAAATGCAAAGTCCAGCTCTGAACTGACCATCTGTACTTGTTTCTCTCGTGCAGTGTCAGGATGGGAGCTGGACGGATGGATGAGCTTCCAGCCTGGAGCTGTGTCCTGATGGGTTTGGTGTGGGACACTGCCTGTTAACGGTTTGGTTTTCACCTAAAAGGTAGTTATACAGCAGGGTCTCAGCTGGGAGAGGGCTCTGCTTCTGGAATTCCCCCCTTTTCTCTAGAGAGTGGAGAACCTTTCTGTCCAGGTGCTCTGTGTGAGTTCAGTCCTGTCTGTGGCAGTTCTGGAGTGCGGTGCTGTCAGGCCCAGTCCTGGGAGGTTGTGCTCAGCCTGGGATGTGAGGAGAGCAGGAGGCAGCAGGGCCATGGCTGGGGGCCCTGGGCTGGTGCTCAGTGAGGGTCAGAGGGGCTGTGGCTGGGTGTCCTGGGCTGACCCTGGCAGCATGGGGCTATTGGAGGCCAGAGTTTGCTCAGAGAATGGTGTTTGTGCACACAGGCTGGGCTGTGCTGAGACAACCTCACACTGACTCTGTGTCACATCTGATTTACCTTCCCACGGCAGAGCAAACACTGCAGGGAGTTCATTGCACGAGGTGATCGCTCTGAATGCCATGTCTTTGTCTTCCTCCCTCCCGAGAGGTGTGTGTGTCCTTCGGCAGGACAGGGACCTGGGTGGGGCCACGAGGTCCCGGCGGTTCCAGCAGTGACGTTGCTGTCATGGTCCTGCCATGGTGTTTGGTCAGGATTCTTGACAATCTGCTTTCGTGGAGGGAAAATTTAAGGGCTTAAATTTTAGCACTGCAGAATAGAGTATTTTACAGCTCATTTGAAACTCGGCTTTCTAAGTGAGCCAGTGCTGGGTAATACTTTCAAAACCTGACTCTCCCATGTTTATTGCGATGTCCTTCATGCTGGTGTGAGGGATGGACACACCCAGGTGCACCGAGAGCAGCTGGGTCCTGGCACTTTTCAGGCTCTGAAATGGTGAATACCTGGGGAACTGAAATACTGGTCTATGCACATTGATGCTTCCCCAGCTTTCCTGGCACTGTAAATCAGAGTTTACAGCACCTGTTTAGTGGCATTTTGGATCCATGACATCTCATCCTGTGTGCGTTGATGTCACTGTACAGTCTGGGCTGTTCTTGGTCTCCCATTGCTGAGCAGAGCCATGTCCTGTGTCTGTCAGTGGGTTTATTCTCATTTCCTCCTGCCCCAGGGAAGTGTGACTGGCTTCCTTCCTCCCTTCCTTCTCTCCAAGCTGAGTGAGCCCATTCCTTGGAGCACAGGAGTGGAATGGCTCTGCTTCTGTGAGAGAAAATGTATACAGCAGCTATTTATAACCTGTACATGAATGCATGATTTAATGTAGTTAAATATTCATATGGTGAGTGCCAAGACTTTCTACAGAGCATTGTTATGTGAATCCAAGTGAAGGCAAATGCATAGAACCATGGAATGGTTTGGGCTGGAAGGCTTTTCAAGGCCATCGAGTCCAACCCCCTGCTATGGGCAGGGACACCTTCCACTAGCCCAGGGTGCCCCAGGCCCTGTGCAGTCCCCTTTCCCCCCAGCACAGAGCAGGGCTCAGTGGCACCTGGCACCTCAGGGCAGCAGCAGTGTCCAGTGGCACTGTGACCTCCACCGTGTGCCAACACGGCTTGGGGAGATAAAACTCTGCTTCTTTCCAAAAAATGGGCTCAGATGTGCATTGCTTGGAGTGGTGCCTCCACACACAGTGGTTCCAGGACATTATCCATAGGTTGTGGTTGTGTGTAGCTACAGGGAAGCTGAGTGCCAATACTCCAACCAGTGGCAGCCCACGTGCACGTCCTGCAGCCCCACAGGAGCCACCAGCACAGGGATTTGCTGCAGAGACCACGAATGAGCATCTTCAAGCTGTGTTGTGCCTGCACTGTTTCTAGAAGGACAAAGAGCACAAAGAGGGGCAGGAGGTGGGTGCTGCCCAAGGCACGGGTGCAGTGGGATGGACATGCTTTGGTGTGACTCTCAGCCTGGCAACTCCTGCCCAGGGTCTCTGAGGGGGGATGGCTGGTGCTGTGAGAGCTGCTGCCAAGGGAAGGACCTGGAAAGAGTGGAGCTGCCATGGCTGAGAGCCAGACCAGGCTGGTGTGTCAGGGGGCATCTTCCACCAGCCAAGCTAGGAGTAGTTGCTCTGAACAGCTTGAGAGCTGATGAGTGAGTGACTGCTTCTCTGGGAAAATTGTGAGCTGCAGGAGATGTGTGTGAGGAGTGTGGCTGTGGGCAGAGCCTGCATGTGGGGCATCTGCTGTGGGACTGCAGTAGTGGCAGGGAGATCAGGAATTGTGTGGCTGTTAGGCTTTCCCTTGGATGTGGTTTTGCCTGGTCATGCTCATGGAATCATGGAGTAGCTTGGGTTGGAAAGCTGTGAAGACCTTTCAGGAGGTTCTGGCCACCCACTTAGGCTCCTTGTTGTTTTGGCTGCACAGGAATGTACCTGGTTTGGTTTTAAACCTGGGAGTGTTCAGTGAGCAGGGTCTCCAGTGCTGACAGCCACTGGCTGCTGTAAATACAGAACTGCAAGTTGGAAAATGGGAGAAAGACAAAAGTGTTCAGGGACAAGAGTATTCCCTATTATCCATGGAATAGTGGGTCCCTCTGCTCTCTGTATATGCTGAGATAGAGTGGATGCTGCTGTGCTGTCACAGTTTGTCTGACACAGAGGCTGGTGCTGGTCCCTGTCCAGCCATGCTGGCCCTGGATCTGTAGCCATCAAACAGCCACAGGGTTGGGCCAGCTGCTGCTTTGCCACTTCCAAACGACTTCCTCAGTTTCAGTAATAACTCCAGATATTCTCTTATTTCCAATGGATGTTTTTCATCCTGTTTAAATTCGTGCCTTGTCCTTTCCCCTCCCCTTCCCTAGGGAACAGAACCACTGTGCTGTGCCCACCCACTGGAGCAGTGCTGGTCCCTGGGTGGCTGTGGTAGGGCTGTGACAGGGACAGGTGGCAATAGCTGGTGGCTGTCCCTGCCCTTGGCTCTGTGGGGCCGTTCTGGGTCCCTGCATGACTGTGGGAGCCAATGTGAAGTGCTTTGCCCTTCTGGCCAGGCCTGGCTCTCTCTACTCCCACCGTCATGGATGGGGTTATCCCTTCTTGGAGCAGTGCTGGGCATTTTCCCTTACCCAGATCGGAGCTTGGAGGGACAGCTCTGGTCTGTTGCTGGGAACTGGGACACTGCAGCTTAGCTGGAGCACCAGGGGTGGTCCAGGAGAGCAGGATCCATAGGGGACTGGATGCTGCCTGCAGTGGGACGAGCAGCCTGTCTGTCCTCCCAGTCTGCCTGCCCCATCCCTGTCCCCACTGTCCCTTAGTGGCTTGTGTCAACAGGGTGTGGTGTGAGGCAGCATCCGAGGGGCTGCATGGGGAGCACCCCAAGCCCCGCAGTGCACATGTGTCACAACGTTATGGAGTAGTCAGGACAAATCCAGGCACCGATGCGAAGCCACTTGGAGAGGAGCTTTTCCCTGTGCTGCCGTATTTATCTGAATTGGAATTCGGAATGTTTACCTCAGTGTACATAGCTCAACCTTTCCCTGGGAGGAAAGGGGAATTGCATGGAGCAATCGCTATCCCATTGCTTTGCCAAACTCCTCATCCTCTCCCAGCCGGGCTCTGCATCGGTACCGACTGTCCCTGTTGGACCTTTCTAGGATGTGAATGGTAAAAATGTGAATATTTGTTGTTTACTTCCTTAGCAGAACTCCCGATGCCGTGTTTGTATGGGAAATCAGCCTGAGCAGACCCATATGCAATCGGTTTTACTTTATTATAAACTGTATATGATGTACAAACTAATAAAAACTCAAACGACGACAGTGTCACTGTTGTTCTTGAACAGGCAGATGAAGGAGATATTCCAGCTGTGTATTCTGTTGCTGGAGTGATCTGGGCGCTGGGGGTGTGGGCTCAGCCAGCCCCTGAGCAGGTGCTGCCAAATACCTTGTTGAGCTTTGGTGAAACAAACCCTTGAGGTTCTGTCAGGAGAGGCCCTGGCTGAGCGTTGGGCACTTGGCTGCTGCCAGTGTGGAAATTTGGAAGGGTTTCTCCATGGAGGGTCACAGGTGCTCTGGGTGGGTTTATAGCTCAATATTTTATGTTATAATGAGAATTTATTCTCATCCTTTGTTTTGTAACAGCAGGGACTATTTTGCTTTCATGACAGTGTTTGGTACCAGACAAGCACCAAAGCTCTCCCTTGCTTTTGGCCTCAACATTCAGAGGAGAAACACTCCTTGCCCTGGCAACATTGGACTCAGGGTGAGCTGTGCCCAGCGACAGCCCCAGCCCAGCCCACGCCTCAAACACAGTCAGTATTTACAGTATTAGTGCAGGTTAATGTCACTCTGCTGCTCCCCAGACCCTGAGCCAGAGCAGGAGGTCGAGCTGGAATCTGACCTGGGGCTGTTAGTGGAGCTTTGTGTTAAACAATGCCCAGGAGCCACTGCCCTGCTGGGCCAGGGCCTGGCAGAGCACAAACCCAAGTTTCAATAAAACATTTAATGACAGAAGTACTGGGTCAGTAACTTCCAGCCGGGGTTTAGGTTCGAGCAGATGTGAGTTACACGGTTACAGTGCCTCTGCTTCCTACACTACAGCGTTACTCCAGCCTAACTCTTAACATTCAAGTGCATTAGAGGAAGGGAGTAAAATCTTGCATGAAGTCCAGTTGTGTACTTCAGACATGATTTTAGTTTCTATCAAATAAGATGGAAAAGACACTAGTTCATCTCTTCCACTCCCTGCCAAGGCAGGATTGTTCCCTACAGGACATGGGATGATGCTTGGTCCAGCCCAGGTGGATGGAAGTGGCCAGAGCCACTGCAGGAATTGGCTCTCTGTCCTGATGTTTCACTTGATTCCCCCTAAGTCCATGGTTGGTGTCTTTAAGATATCACCTGGCACAGTGCCTTCCTCCTGGCTGTCCCCAGAGCATCTCTGCTGTGAGGGACAGGAGCTGGGCTGGAGCCCACTGGGCAGCTGTGGGACTGGCCTGGGATTAGGGCTGCCAGGACCTGCTGCCCTCAGCAAGGTCTGTCCTTAGGGGCCAAACCCTTGGTAAGGACAGGACTCCTGAGAGGAGTGACCACGCCTCGGTCTCACTAGTTCTGACCTTGTAATCGGCTGCCAGAATGGCCGATGTCAGTCCCTGGGTGTGGGAGGGGAGGGACATCCTGCAGTTGCCTTGGCTTCAGACCAGCGACTGACAGGCTTTGGTCAGTGCCAACAGGTAAAGATCGAACGATTGTGGTTCAGAGGGAAGCGATAAAAGCCCAGAGTTTATCTTCCTCCAAGGAAGAAAACAAGCAGGATATCTTGGCTGATTCCCTCCAAAACTTGCATTAAAATCCGTGACAGTTTCAGTCAGGAGTTGCTTGTTTTCTTCCTTTTCTGAGGCCGATAACCCCAGAGGCTTCACGCTGGGGTGGGCAGAAGGGTTGACTTTAGTAAAGGTAGAATTATTTCTCTTTACACTTTAAGGTTACAGGAGTTACTTGCCTTTTAAAAACAAACCAAGGAGCTGCCCTCCCTGTGCTCCTAGATGATGGTGCAGGAGCTAAAGGCAGAGCCCCGTTTGTTGGTGCTCTGCGTTGGCACCAGTTTTCCCTTCCCATAGTATCCCGAGAATATTGCCCTCACATCTATCTTCTTAGACAGGACGAGCATCCACATACCATTATCAAAATACAGCAGTTTCCCTCCTCCAATTTCCCCCACTTGCTCCCCTTTGTTCCCTGCCTTTTCCAGCTTCACAAACTCCAGCAGGTCAAGCCCGGTCTGGACAGCTTCGACCCCGTTGGCGCAGCCCAGGGTGATGTGGGCCCGGCTGCCCCGCGGGAGGTTGTCTGTGGGGAGGATCTTGTCAGCATCCCCAGGCCAGAGCTGCAGCTGCTGCTCGCTCAGCTCGATGCGAGCCCCAACAGTCTTTGTGGTGATGAACAGCGCTGAGATGGAGAGGGTGAAGCCTTTGCCGTAGGAAGCCTTCACAGCCTGGAGAGGGAAATGCACACAGAACAGCGTTAGTGCCTCAGCTCTTGCTGTGACATGCTCAAAATAACCAATGCAAGGAGAAGGTCAGTGCCTGATGTCCCAGCTCTGTGGATTCAGAGCTGGTAACATCTTTGTCCTTCACAAATTCCAGTATTTGACCTGGGCTTATGTGCTCTGAAATAATTGCTCTGGGAATGTAAATACCTCGATTTATCATCATTCAACTCAAGCTGTTAGAGATGATGCTGGAAGTCACGTGTGATTGGGGAGAGTGGGAGTATTTTGTTTGGAAATAGGAAACAACCACCATCTCCACAATTCCAAGTTTTCTCTTGCACAGGCCACATGGATGTAACTCCTATCCCTACATTTGGCCTCTTAGCTCAGAGCAAAGCCCATCCCCACCCCTTCCCCAGGCTCCTGGACACCCCTCTGGGGACGGAGGGGACACTGGGGATGTGGGGAGGAGGTGGGACCCCAACACTCACTTCCTGCTGTGCATATTCCTCAGCTCCAGCTGCTTTTCCAAACTCGGTGTATTTTGTGGTGCAGTGCAGGACTCCAGGTGGCCTCTTCACAAAGTAGCTGGTGAGATCTATTTTTATTTTGGGATCTTCGACAGAAGGAACTGCAAATACAGGAAAACAATGTCACTGTCACAAAGTGACCCCCTCATGTCACCCTATGAGCCCCAATCCCATCTCAGCTCCTTTCCCACCCTTCACACCTCATCTCTCTGACTGCTGGGGAGCACTGGGTGGGAAACCAAACCCCTCCCTACTCCCAGGCTCACTGCAGATGGAGCCAGAGAACAGAAGCTTCTGTGCATCATCATGGCTCGTCTTAAACCTGATGATGTGAGAGTCCTCTAAAGGACAGGATTGTTCAGCCTTTCCCATTTCTCTCTCTTTGTCTTTTTCCCACCCAACCCACTGGAACCAGGGGACACCCAGGACCCCACATCCTGCTGCTGCCACTATAGTCTGGCACCCTGTGGGGCCAGAGCCAAACAGACTTGGGAAAAACTCTAATTTATTTTCACTTAAAAAAGCAACTTTGTCAACTATGAGGACCGTGTTAGTGGCTTTAAAAAGCTTTTCTTGTTGACAGCTTCAGAAATTGAATTTAGAAGCTGATCAGACTTGTTAGCATCAACAGGTAAGAATGTAGTAAGACAACATCTATACATACAGTATTTACTCTCCTTTTTGAAGGCTTTGAGACTCCCAAGCTCATCCAAGAATGCCTGGCCAGCCTTCCTCAGGATCTCTGAACTTCTTTTGCTCAAAAACCACCCAAAATACATGGGGAGGAATTCCTTCTCCAAGCTTGGCTTCATCTTCTTCAGCTCTTCCACAGACAGTTTCCATTGATTCTTGTCCTTTAGCTGGGGACAATCCAAGCGCCACGGGGTTTTGGGCTCGGCGAAGATGACTTTGTAGCGGTACTTGTCAGCAATGTCAAAGAGCTGGTCCAGCCGTTCCCGCTCGTGGTGAGTGTCATCCAAAACGATGACGCTGATCTCCCGTTTGCAATAGTCAACTAGATCCTCATCCACCTTGGAGTACTCTTCGGGAACAGAGCTTCTTATTAACGGTGTAATTTTATAGTGATCAACAGAGATGACCCTGCAGGCATCTTTGTACCGATCGTGGATGGCCTGGGCCAGGGTGGACTTCCCACTGCCGGGCAGGCCCCGGAGGATGAAAAAGGTTTTGGATTCTTTGAGTGTGGAGATGGTTTCTTCATCATCCAGGAATGGGAAGTGCAAACTCTCGGGTCTCTCTTTCGCTGATTGAGTAGACATTTTTCTAAATATTTTAGGCAGGAAAGGGTGACTCTTCTTGGAGAAGCCTCTGTTCTGAAATGGAAGGAGAAAACACTTTGCAGGGCAGGAACCGCAGAGAAAATGTGGCCCTGCTGGGACCTTTGGTGAGAATGCACAGAGAGCATTTCCCCCGCACTTCCTCACTTGGGGGCTCTGCTGAGCTGACACCTCCACCCACAGCTGCTCTGGCTGGTCCCACAGCAGGGACCTGCATCCCACCCAAGGGCTGAAGGGTCAGCCCTGCTCCCCACTCTGGCCTCGGCAGCTGCAGTCCTGCCCTGCCAGGAAGGGGTTTCTCAGGCACCAGGAGCTGCCACAAAGCCCCAGCCCAGGCAGAGCTTCTCGTGTGGCACATTTAGTCTGAACAAACACCTGTGGCTGCCGGATGCGAGGGCAGTCACCCATGGAGGAGCCCAAGGGGAACTGAAAGTCCCAGCAGGTTGAGAGCTGCCACCCTCTCACCCCTTCACCTGAATCACAAACCTATTCCCAGGGAAGAAGCTGTTTCCTAGAGGAGCCTGCAAGGATGATGATGTCTGTCTCTGAGCTGCACTGCGGATCAGCAGCTGAGTGCCTTGCAGGAGGGAATTTGGGCTCCTCTTGGGAAGAGCAACTGACACAGCTTCCAGGAAACCCCTCCCAGCAGCTGCTAGGCAGAACTCGAAAGTGAAACCTCGAGTGCTGGGGAAATGAAACACTCATGGTTGGCAGCAGTGGGCGGGAAGTGCCGCTGGGAGCTGGCATGGGCTCTCCCTCCCCTCCTGCCAGCAGCTCCGGTAAGTGGAATCCCAGATTAATTCCCAGCAGGGCCTGGGAAAACACGGGACTGAAATGAAACGAGGGATTTCTTCAGCTGTGTGAGTCCTCCGTAGCATCAACGAGGCAGACACTGCTTGTTGGGTCAATATATGACCTTTCCACCTCCCCAGCTGCCTGTGGGTCAGTCCAGCCTGGGACCCACTGGACCTGCTGAAGCCAAAGACCACGGGATGCCCAAGGAGTGAGTTTTGCCTTTGATGCAAAAATTGAGAGGTTTTACATAAAATATAATTGCTCTGCCTGGGCCATAAAAATGTTTTTTCCAGTTTGCAGAGTTGCTGTTTTAAAAAAATATTTTTCAGGTGTTGAGTTTCCCCATCTTTTTATTCCAGAAGGTGGAGATGGGTTTTGGTTCCAAATGCCCTGAGAGCAGGAGCAGGACCCCACAGCTTCCACGGGCACTTGCCTGCCCTGGGGTCAGCTGCAACCGCACACCCAGACAGGGACCCCGAGTGCTCCGGGGCTGCTGTGGGGACAAACGGACCCCCAGGAGCAGCGGGGACCTCCGGGCTCTCCAGTGCTGCCTTCCCCGCGGACTTGGGGCTCAAAGTGCTCACACAGGAGGAAGCCGGTGAGTTACCTGGAGTGCTGCTCCTTCTCCCAGCGCAGGTGCGCCGCTTGCCAGGGGGTCACCCGGCCGGAGCCGGTGCTGCGGTGGCCCCGGGCCGGGCTGTCTCCGCACCGGGCGGGGGCCGAGGCCGCTGTTCTGCCACGGCAGCTGCTGAGGGGACTGAGGCGCTTTTCAGCCCCGTGAACAAAGGAACAATCGCGGCCCCCCCGGGCCATTGTTCGCCGCCGGCTCGGGGACAACGGGCGCCTTCACGGCCCGGGCCGGGCGGACAAAGGCTCCGCAGAGCCCAGGGGAGCGGGGTCTCGCCGGACAATCTCCCATTGAGCTGGGCTCGGCCCCCCCCGCCGCCCCCACAAAGCTCCCGCTTGTCTCCGGCTCCCCATGGAACAGGGGCTCGAGTGGAAAGTGCGATCGCTCCCGGTCCCGGGCTGCCCGTTCCCCGGCAGCCCCCAGAGTGTCCGGGGACCCCCGGGACGGAGCCACGAGCCACGGGGCCGTTCTCGGTGCCCGGCTGCCCCCGCGCCTTCCCCAGACCCAGCGTCCACGTGTCGGCGACGCCGCCGGCGCTTCCGCCCTCCTGGGACTCGGAACCATTGCCCGGGCGGAGCGGCGGCCCCGATGCCGATCCTAGTTGCGATCCTAGTCCCCATCCCGCCGGCCCCACTTACCATGGTGAGGGCAGCGGCTCCGGGGCGGCCGCCGGTGCGGAGCGGCGCGGCGGGGAAGCGGCTCTGGGGCGGGCGCGGCGGCGGCTCTTTTCATAGCCCCGGGGCCCTCCCGCCCCCGAGGGCCGGGCAGAACCCTCCCCGGGGAGGTGGGGGGGGCCCAGGCTCAGCCCCCCGCCCCGCCTGGCAGCTCCGCGGGATGCTGTCCCGGGATGCTGCCGGGACAGTCCCCTGCCGCGCGCGGGGCCGGAGCCGCCGGAGGAGGGTACGGGGCGGGGAGAGGCAGCGCTCTGAGTACGGCGGCGACTCAGACCAGCTCCTTCCCTGCTAGGGACACACCACTCCAGTGCTGGGTATGGCTCTTATTATTAAATATATTATGAAATATTTATTTCATCTTCCCAACTCGGTTCTACTTTACCCCATTGCTCTCCGTTGTTTCGTTGTCCGTTTACCCCTCTTCAACGTTTCCATCTGCTTCTGCATCGTTTCTGTCTGCTTCTGCATCGTTTGCGCCTGCTTCTGTATCATTTCTGTCTGTTTCTGTATCGTTTCTGGCTTCCTCTATCGGCTTTTCCTCTTTCGGCTTTTCCTCTTGATTCCCTCTGTGTTGTTCCCCTTCCTTCTTCTCTTCCATGTCCTCGATGCTTTTTATGTTTTCTTGAGTGATGGGATGACCTGGGAAGGAAAAAGTAAACTTAAGCCAAGTCTTAGCACTCAGCAGTTGAGCACAAGAAAGGCCTCCCGGCTCCCTTACCCTCCCCAGGAATCTCTCTCCCATCTGGGTCCTGGGACGGCAGGTGCTGGGCTGCATGGCCCGAGGGGAGCAGCCCCGGGGGCACAGCGCCCAGCCAGGACTCTCCCACCGAAGCCCAGGAGGGGCAGGGCAGGGCCGGGGTGTCGCTGACACCGGGCCGGGCTGCAGGGGACACTCAGAGAGCACTGCCATCTCCTGCTCTAAGCTGGGCACAGCCGGACCAGGGAGCGCACCTGGAGCAATGCTGGACTTCCACCAAGATTTTAATTCAATACTTGCAAGGAAATGGGTGCTGTGGGTATTCTAAGGTGCTGTTGATGAGCAGAACAGGAAAGTGGGTTTTTTTTTCCATTTCTGGGCACAGAGGTGTGAATGACAAGTACCTTTATGTGAGGGAAACATCTCTTTGCCGCCTTTGTTCAGCTCCTCAATGAAGCTTTTGCTCACATTATCCAAGGCCTGAAAGGGATGTGGTTCTTAATAAAAGACCTAGAAATGCAGCTACATACCCAACCTTCTCCTATTTTCTTTTGCTCTCTGCTATCATTACCAGGTCCTTTCCTACTGTAAAATTTCATTTCCATGGCATTACTGGCTGGAGTATCCCAGCTGGGTTAACAGCTACTCACAGATGCTGCCCAGAGCTCCTCCTCCCCGCAGCTGCCCCCTTACCGCAATGATGCCATTTTGAGCAGCTTCACTGGGCAAAAGCTTTGCCTTCTCCAGGGCCCTTTCAAAGTTCATGATTGCAGACCGGTAATCTTTCATTTTCACTGGAACATACAAGGATATCAGCTGGTTTAGCCCAGGATCAGGAGAACAGCAAGAACTAATCAAACCAGTCTTGATCTGAGCAGTTGCTTTGGTGATTAAATCCCAGAGATGTTTTCAGACCAGCCCCTCCACCCTGAGAGCAAAACCTGTGTCCATATCTTTACCTTGTGCCTGTGCCACCAGCACAGTGGCGTGGAGCTGCCACTCCACATCTCCCTCGTCATCTGCTGATTGCAGGGACCTCTGGCCATATTCTTGGGCTGCTTCAGCATTATCCACCTCAAGGTAGCACCGGCCAATTTCATGGAAGAGCCAGGCCTTCTCCAGGCTGGATCTGGCCAGTGGAATTTTGTCCTCCCAGCTTCAAACAGAGTAAGACAGACATACCTTTACCAACTCTCACTGGGTACGGTAGCGATTCAATCACTGATTTGATAGCAAAGGGTTCAGGTGTGAAAATTTCCCCAAGCCCTGCTGCAGTGAGAACACACAACTGAAGAATCATGACCTGGGTCCCTCCAACCCCCTGCTGCCTTTCCTGCTGGGCTGTACATACGTGTAGATGGCCTGGTAGAACATGCCGAGTCGGGCGTACACGTGGCCCATGTTGTCCAGGGCCCGGGACATGGCCTCCGGCAGAGCACTGCGGAGAGGAGAGGAGACAAAGGGATTGTGGCACTGACATTGTCCTGTTCCTCACTCAGTCAGGCTTTCTTCAGCCTCACGGTCCCTTTGGTGCTCCCCATGTCCTCAGGGAAGCGTTGGGAAGTAAAGGGCCCAGGTCAGGCTGAAAGTCATAAAATCAAGGTTGGTTTTTGATTTTATCTACAGCTGTGGCAGCTGGCCCCAGGAGAAATGGGGGAAATGGTTTAGCTTTGCCTTTGATTATTATTAATTTCTGTGCAAATCTGGCAGCCCTTGGGAAAGTCTTTGCACTTTTCTTTGTCTCAGTTTCTCTCTGGGTCCCTGACACTTATGGATGATTTCTGTCTTCCAAAGCAAAGACCCAAAAAGGTGTCTGCAGTGTGCAGGTTCCTGACACCAGCCCTGATCCTGTTCTTAGACAGAGCTTTGCTCCATGCTACAGGCAGCTCCTTCTGTAATAACGGAGCCTGTGGGCTTTAATTATTTTTCTTGATTATCCTTGTTCTCATCTTCAGAAGCAGGTTTGCCTATTCTTACCTTGGGAATGGAAGAACCTATGAGAAGAGTAGATAAATGCGATGGGAGTCATGGAATCGCAGACCGGTTTGGGTGGGGAAGGGACCATAAGGATTATCCAGTTCAAACCACGCACCCTCCCCATCACGGGGTCATTAACGCAAGTCATTAACGAGTCATTAGTGGTGTCTCCAGCTGCAGCCGCCAGAGGGCGCGGCCCGCCCGTCACCGCAGGTCCTTCACGGTAACTCCGCCTTTAGAGAGATCCCAAACCCAGGTATCTCCTCCTGCCTCTGTCCTGCCAGTTCCTGCCTTTATCTGGGGTACTCGGGGAGTGGGATCACCAAGAGAGAGGCTGCCAGCTTTTTCCTAAACCAACATTCATTTCCAAAAGGATTTTTGAAAGTGAGAAATCACCACTCAGTGACTTTTTGAAAGCCCAGTGCACTACTGACAAAAATAAATCCCAATTCACTTCAAGCCACTGTTCCATGCTCTCTGCTATGCTTTGCAAACTCTTGCTAAAGCTAAGACTACAGTTTGCTCCACTGTGGTTCAGCTGGAAGAGCTGTGGGATGTGTCTGGTGCATCCAGGTAAGTGTAACCTGGAAGAGACCTTTATTTCAAGCCATGCTTAATGGTCTGTAAGAAAAGGGGCTCAAGACAAAATGTAGCAGAAAACTGATGCAATTTCAAGCCTGATCTTCCTGAGAAGGAAGTGCCTGCTCAAGGCTCAAGTGCTGAGACTGGGACTTGTGTCCTTTTGCTTTGCTTCAGCAGAGGTTTTGATGTGCCCTGTGCTGTGGGTCCTTAAAAATCTGCTTCAGGCTCCTTATTTTTTAAATAGTGAAGATAAAAAGTCACCATAGACCCTAATACTTGGGCAGAGCTGAATGTGTAGCCCTGTTAAACTCCCAGGTGAGAATTACATTACGTAATGCTAAAACACCTCCACAGAGGTACTTTCCCCTTTCTCCACCCACCTGAACTTCCCAGAACTTACTACCGCTTGGCATAATCCAGATCCATCTCATGGCTGCGCAGAGCTTCCTGCATCTGTCCCATCACCAACTGCGCATTGCCAATGCAGCTGTAGAGGTCCCCAATCAGTTCATACTTGTTGGGAACTTCCTCCTCTGTCCACTCTTGCATCTTTTTCAGCAGACGCTCAGCTTTCCTACAGCTTTCCTCAGCAGAGCCTCTGGCCAGCACTGGGGACAGGGAGCAGAGTTGGACACTGGGGTGTGACACAGAGACATTGAGAAGTTGTGAATTCCCCATCCCTGGAAGTGTTCCAGGCCAGGTTGGACAGGGCTTGGAGCAGCCTGGTCTCTTGGAGCAGCAGAAGGTGTTCCTGCCCATGGGAGTAGAGGGAGTGAAATGGGATGAACTTCAAGGTCCCGTCCAACCCAAACCATCTCCAGATTCTGTGATACTCAGGAAGTGAGACCTGGTGAACTGGTTAACCCTCACATAAAGCTTGGGAATAGTTAGAGCTACCCACAGCAGTGGGAGGCACTCAGCTTCCAGTCAGGAACTTACACAACTCAATGTCCTCCATATCCTTTGCAATGGATCTGACAATGGCAGCTATTTTCCGCTTTTTGTCCTGCAACCAACCCTTCTGCAGGCACTTGCGCTCGTACACGCGGGCGTAAATCGGCTTCTGCTGCTGCCAGAAGTCCCGGCGGTTGTTCAGGTAGGAGATGCCATCCAAAACCAGGTCCAAGACTTTGACCCCGTGCCTTGTGTTGGTCTGCATCAAGTCTGGAAATAAGATAATGTAGAACCCAGGAGAGAATCAACAGACCTGAGCTGCAGCTCAGTGGAGAATTGATTTGGAATGTTGTTCTGCTCTGACACAGCCCTGGAAATGAGAGTCCCATGCTCCTCAGAGCTGAGGTGACAGGGGAGTTAAAAAACTCTGTTACCTATCCTGTGGGGTTCAGTGAGCTGAGCTGGTGTTCCAGCCCCACATCTGCTGCCTTCCCTGCTGATTGGAGCCAAGAAGGGGCCCTGTAAGTGGGACCAGCTGTGTTGAGCACCTGTCCTCTGGTACAGAACATCTGTATGGCACATCTGTATTGACAGGGCACCTTGAACAGTGCTGTGGATCAGGTTGGCAGATGGAAACTGAGAAGGCTTTTACTTGCCTAGAAACCAGGCCGCCCACATGTATAATTAATACTGGCAATAGCATACAAGCTGTGAGCAGACCAAATCTTAATCACTTCTCTCTTTCTGGGTGAAAAGTTCCCTAGAAATATGACTAAAGGAGAATCATCTTTGTGCCTTTTTCTAAAATATGATACTTCTCCAATTCCTGCAGCCTGACCTTAACAGCATTTATAACAAATCCACAGAGGAGTCAAGGCCCCATGAGCAGACATGCCTGTGTCCCCACCACTGCAATCACCATGTGCCATGTGAGCTCTGGTACAACTAAGGAAGAGTCACAGGGATATAAAAGAAGAAGAGAAATAAAGAAGAATTAAGAAAAGGATGAAAGGAAAATAGAATCTGCTGAGAAGGAGAAACACCTTCATCCTCGAGCAACTTCTCCAGGTACACCTTGTCAGCATAAAGCTTTCCCAGAAGCTGTCGCTCTGTTCTTGCACTCTTCTTCTTCGTCTGTTTTTGATCTTTAGTCGGTTTGGTCTGCTGGTTCTGGTTGTCTTTTTTGCTCTTCAGCTAGAAAAAAGCAAAAGGAGTTGGGAAAGATCAGTGGGGAACAGTGGAATGAGCAGAATTCTGTTTACACTCCATATAAGACTGCTTATTTTTAAAATAAAAGCAAAACGTCAGTGTCTCACCAGCTGCTTTGGCCGTGAGCAACTGAAATTCTGTAGCCAATTTTGCTCGCTGGGGACCACAAGAGTGTTACAGAAAGGGCAAGAACTAGTTCTGGCCTTTCAAAGGAACAAGACACTACTGCAATGGAGCACCCAAAAGTGAAGAAATAGAGAAAGTGCCCATTGTCAAAACTGTGACCCCTAAACATCAGGTAAACCCAAAGTCAATATTGGAGCTCACTGTACCCTCCTCGACCTCTGGGCTGTTACTCATTAGCCTCGGATGGGCGACTGGCAACACCCCCAGATATGGGCTGGAGGAGAAATTCCAAATTTGGTTTTATTCCTGCATGGTGACTCTTCCTGCCCTTCCACCTTTCCCTTTAAATTCTGGGTGGCTTGAGACAGACCTGCATTAGAAGCAGGTGACAAACACTCTCATGGCAGGCCATGTGTTTTAATGCTCAGGAGGCCCTTCAGCAGACCACTGCTCCCATAGCCATGTCCCTGTAGGGACTGTCACCCATCTCATGCCCATTTCAGGTAGTTTGAGCATTACAACTCTAGAAGGTTCTTCAGCAAGAGCCCTGTGCTGTACCTCTGCCTGCCTGCTCACGAAGCACAGGTCTTCCTTGCTCTCCAGCTTCACCAAGGATGGACCTGCAGACACAGAGGAGTCTGGGTTAGTGCTCCTCAGCAGCCATGCAGGGTGTTGTGAGTAAAATGCCCATAAAAGTGCCAAGCCCAATACATTCAGTTTGAATCAAAGCTTTTCTAATTCTTTCCCATGGAATAGGGGGTGTTGGTGTGTTGTGGGAACTGGGAATGCAGCTCATCCACCAGCTCCTCTTGGGATATGAATTCACATGGCAGCAGGGGCTCCTGTTGCAATATTCCTACAGACATGGTACATCCTGCATGGAAACTGAAGGAGGAGAAGGATGCAGGTTCTTCTGGGGCATCACAGCTGAAGCATAAAATGGAAGGAAAGCTCCTGCAATCCAGAGAATTATTTTAAAGGTTTGTGCACTGATTAGGGCAAAACACCCATTGTGTTTTCATTGACCCCCAGTTCCACTGTCCATCTGCACTCTGGGAGGGGAGAGTGAGGAACAGCTCTTTCTTTGGTCCAAGGGAAGACAGAACTTCCTAGGCTGCTGCAGAATTCCCAGACCAGAGGCACAAACACAGGTGAATTACAGGAGCACGTGTTCCTGATCCTTCCACGTGAAGCAGATCAGGGAAGCAGTTTGGGGATGTACCCTGCTAATGTGTGTACATTCCCCAACTATTCAAACATCCAAATCCATGCTGATGTGTTTCCATGCTTCCCTGCATCTCAGAGATATTGACTGATTTTAAATGAGTTTTCTAGTTTTTTAATCTGTTCCTGTGCCTGCAGCCCAGGGGCCTGAGGGTGGTTAGAGCTCTGGGCTCGGGATATGGAGCTGGCAAGATTTCAGCTGGGAGCTGTGACAATATCTGAGCATTGTGCTAAGCTCAGGAAGCAGCAGGAATGGAGGAAAGCAAGCAGATCTGGAAACCTTCCCTGTTTTTTAAATAACTATCCCACAAGAAAGTGCTGCAGGCTCTGGTGCCACTGGCATGTGTTAATCCCTGGTGCTGGGGGAGGGATGAAGTTTTGAAATTTTGGGAGAGGAAGGCCCTGGTGTATCTGGGGATCTGTGTAGGGTGTGAGCAGGGTGTGCTGGGCGCTGGGCAGGGACAGGCTCTGGGATCCACCAGAGCAGTTCCAACCCGCCAGACAGGTTTGACAGCCCCAGATGAGCCCTGCACAGGTGCTCCACTCACGTGTCAGAGGTGGCAGCCCCAGGTGAGGTGTGTCTGTGCCCCACAGTGGGGCACATCCTGTCCATGTCTGCTGGCAGGGCTGAGAGAAAAACTAAGGGAAAAGGGACAAGTTTTCCATTTATTTTTAACCCCACAAGGTCCTTGGCCTTTCCTGTCTCTACAGGACCCACTACATGATCTGAGCCAGGAGTGATGAAAGCAGAGCTTGTTACAAGAGTCAACAGTTTCACTGCTCTTGTGCAATGAAAATTGGAGGAGAGTCAGGATTTCAGGAGGCCAGTCTGAGGTAGCGTGGCACATTTCATTCCAAACTTTGAATACAGGGATAAAGGTCTCAAAATGGATTCCATAATTAGCACTTGAGGTAGATCATAGGATCATTGAATCCCAGAATAGATTGGAAGGGACCTTAAAGCTCATCCAATTCTATACCCTGGAATTCCACTTTCCATGGACAAGGACACTGTTAGACCACTAGACCAGGTTACTCCAAGCCCTGTCCATCCTGGACACTTGGACACTTCCAGGGATGGTACACCCACAGCTTCTCTGGGCAACCTCTGCCAGGGCCTCACCACCCTCACAGGGAAGAATTTCTTCCCAATATCCCATCTAACCCTACCCTCTGGCAGTGGGAAGCCATTCCCTTTCGTCCTGGCACTCCAGGCCCCTGTAAATAGTGTCTCTGACTTTCTTGTCAGCTCCCCTCCTGTACTGGGAGGCCCCAGTCAGGTCACTGATGAGATGAGCTGCTCTGGTCTGTACTCCCTGGAACATTTTCATGATGACTTTGGAAATTTGAGTGTCAGGATGTACCTAGAGAACTAAAGGGATCAGACACTGTGTATGAACAGGCATTCAGAGGAGAAAGAAAGGATAAAAGAAAAAGAGAGCAGGATTGACTCTTTGTGGTGTGTCTGCCATAAATCTTTGTGGATTTATCTCCCACACATAACATGGACCCAGAAGCAGAGAGACTCTGGTGTGGGGCCCTTGGGTCACTTGTAGAGCTGATTTGCCATCAGCTGTGCCCTGAACAGCATCGCCCAGGCTCATGGGGGCCAGAAAGTGACACTGCTTACTCCCAATGCAGTTGACAATTGCCTCCTCAGCCTTATTGATGCCCAGCTGGAACTTGTGCACATCTGGACGGAGCATTCGGCCTCGGTGGTAGAACACCAGTGCGAACTCAAAGTCACCCATG
This sequence comes from Lichenostomus cassidix, assembly GCF_008360975.1. Classification (NCBI taxonomy): domain Eukaryota; kingdom Metazoa; phylum Chordata; class Aves; order Passeriformes; family Meliphagidae; genus Lichenostomus; species Lichenostomus cassidix. The sequence goes on from NC_139507.1 coordinate 2,976,100, forward strand.
GTGTAGAGTGTCTCTGCTTTTTGGTAAAGCCCCTAAAATGACATTTGGAAAAAGAAATTATTAAAATGAGAGAAAACTTTCATGGATCTCAAGTAACTCCTGCCAGGCAGAAGTGAGAGCTCAGGGCTATAACAACTTGCATACATTAAACCTGGAGGTGCCTGAGCACTTCAACAGCTCTGAGAGCAATAGAAATGTCAGGAGTGTTTGGAGGGAGCTCTTTCCTCAGACCCACAGGGTCTCACAGATCCAGGCCAGCCCTTGGCCAACCCCTCCTACCTCTTCAGCTGGTTACCTCAGAGTATGTTTTGTCAGTTTGGAGAGAGGCTTCAGCATCTTTCAAGGAGTTTTCTGTGTCTCCAAGTTTCAGGAAGCACTTGGAGCGGGTGACAAGGCAGCGCTTGTCTCCTACCCTCAGCCTCAGCGCCTGGAACCACAGACATGTCATGTCACCAGTGCTGGACATGTCACCAGACATGGCCACGTCACCAGCGCTGGCTCAACACCACAAATACACAAGTGCAGGTATTTATTGCCAGCTGCACAGTTTCCACGTGGAACTTGACGATGGATGAGGACAAAACCACAAGGTTTTTACTGAAAAGCCTTGTTGTACACAGGTTCTCTGCTGCAGGTGCACAGAGGTGCCTCATGCCGAGACCTTATGGGGACACGTCCCTCCGTGCCTCCCCCTCTTGCCGCGGGTCCCCCCACTGCCTCTTCCCCCGCCTGAACCGAACCGCGTCCCGTCGCGGCGGCACCTCCCCGCCGCCCCTCCCGCCGCGGGCAGCTCGGTGCCCTCGGGCCGTGGCGCCCTCACGTCATTGAAGCAGCCCAGAGCCTTGTCGTGCTGGCCACGCCGGCTCAGGGCTGTCCCCTCGGTCATAAGATTCCCGAAGGTGACGACGGGCAAGATCTCGTCGTCCGCCATGGCTGCGCCGCGGCACCGTTGCCGAGCAACGGTTACTGAACAGCAACCTCCTTCCGGCGGTCTGCCCCGCCCCGGAAGTGACGGGACGCGCCCTGCCGGTGCCCACGTGGGGTCCCGGTGTCCCGGGCGGTGCCCGCGGCCGGATCGCGAGTCCGCCCGGCGCTCGCTGCCGGCGGGTGCTCGCGGTGCTTCTGAGCCAGCCCGACTCTGCCCGTGGGGCTCATGTTCTTCCACCCGCGTTCCCGGAGCCCTGCGCGGCCGGGAAGAGTGGGAGCGCGGCCGCTCAGTACAGCCGCGGTGCCGCGGCGGGTGCCGAACGCTGGGCAGAGCCGGTTCCTCTGCCCCTCCCGGCAACGACCCGTGTGTTTTCCGCAGGGGCAACACGGGGGCAGCCACCGCCTCCCTACAGTCTGTTATTCGGTACCGTTTGGTGCTCGCGGCTGACCCCGGTACCGGTTTCACCGCTGAGGGGGTCTAGTCCTGGCCAAAGAAATGACGAACGGGGAATGCTGCTGGTTCACTCCCCTCAGCACTTCAGTCCTGACTTTATTTTGGCGCTGGGTCAGACGCTGCGCCAAGATTTGTGCTTGAAACACTTTGTTCCTGCCAAGTGACTCAGAGTAAGGGGGAGGCATCTGTCCCCCTCGCAGCCGGTTACACTGAATGTCACGGCGAGGCCGATCAGCACTGCCGGGCTCCGGACGCCGCTCGGAGCCGCCCTGGCCCAGCCCCGCTGGACGGCCGCCGCGGAGGCGGGAGGCGGGGTGGGGGTCACGCCAGGGTGGGGAGACACGCACGGCCGAGCTCTGGAGTGGAAGGGCGGGCTGACACACCCCGTCCCCGGGGAGGCGGGCAGGGAATTTCAGGCAGTTTAAGCGTTCGGTAACTGTTTTCCAGGGATATTTTCTGCCACCGTCACCGCCGGGTGTGAGACGCCGTCCCCAGCGGGGTGGGCAGGAGCATCGTGCTCGTACACGACATCCCCGGTCATCGGGGTAAGGCTGCCGGCTCTCGTCAGACGCCGCGCCGGGTGCTCCCTCGGCGCTGCTGATGAGCGCGTTAGTCACAGGCGTGAATACCAGGGAAAAAGTGAACGTGAGATAAGTATTCCTGGGAAGCGGAGAGCCGTGGCGGCTCCCGTGAGAGGCTGGCGAGGAAACGGAGCCGCGGGGAGGCAGGACGCCCGCGTCCCCGAGTGCTCCCGGTGCTTCGGAAGAGCCCGTGAGCCCCACAGCGGTCTCGTCCCGCCGCTCCGCTGCCGCTGGCCGCGTCCCCGGGGATCGCGCTCCAGCGGTGCCGCTCGCAGTGGCACTGGTGAACCGGCTTTGGCGGTACCGCCACTCCCCCGTGGGTACCACCGGGCACCGCCCGCCCCGCAGTCACAACACGCCATGGGAGGTTTCTCGGCCTGTGCCGGCGCGCTGGGCAAGGAGCCCCCTTCCCGCCGCCGGTACCGCTGGGCGGCGGGCCGGTTGGCATCATCGTGGCTGGTGACGTCAGCGGCGGCGGGTCCGGCGCGGGGGGTCACGGCCGCGGGCGCAGGGAGGGCGGGGCGAAGGGACAGGAACTACGACTCCCACAAGGCTGCGCGGCTGCGCCCCACCGGCGGCGGCCAATGAGCGTGTGGCGGGCGCTCAGGCAACGCGCACGTGGCGGCGGCGGCAGCCAATGGGCGGTTGCGGCGGCCGTAGCCCGATGGGCCGGGGAGGCCGCGCTCCGCGAACAAAAGGCGGTGGCGGCGGCGGGAGCGGGGCCGGAGCGGCAGCAGAGAGGGACAGCAGCGGCCGAGCGGGGCCCAGGTGAGTGCCGGGGCGGCCGCACCGCCTAGCGCCGCCGCTGCGGCGGGGCCCGCCCTTCCCGGAGAACAGCTGTGGCTTTGATCGGCACATGGTGGGGCCTCGCGCGGCCGCTCTGGCGGCGCTGCCGCGGCGCCCACGCGTCTGGGGCGGGAGCGGGAGGGCTGTGCGGGCCGGGAGCCGCGCTGCTCCTGGCCGGTGCCGGCCCCGGTAGCTCGCGGTTGGGCGGCCGCGCCTGGGAGCGGCCCTCAGCCCACGGGAGTGCCGCGGGCTCGCTCAAGTAGCGGGTGTGTCGGCGGGAGCGGGGAGTGGCCGTGCCGGTACGGTCCGGAGTGGAGCTCCTCGCTCCCCCCGGCACGGCTGCCTCTGACCTTGCGGGCGGCGCCGCCGCCACTCCGCCGGGCTGTCCTCGCAGCGGTGCTGATGCCCGCTAGTGTCCCTGTGGCCGGGGCGGCTCTGGGGCAAGGACAGTGTGCGGGTGCGGTGGGCACAGCGCAGAGATTACCACGGGGTTGGGAAAGGGCTCCAGCTTTGCGCGTTTTTTCGTTTTGCTCCTTGTCCAAGAGGGCCTTAGCCAAAGCACTTCCGTCCCCTGCCATAAGGAAAATCCTTTCGTGGTCATCCTGGAGGAGCAGCCCCGCGTCAAGATCTCGCTGTTCCCGTGCGAGCAGCAGTGTGTACAGCCCGTGTGCCGTTCCCTTCCCGGGACAGCTGGCTGTGCTCCAGCTGCCCTGTTTGCTGCCTGCAAACACCTCCTGTTTGTCTTGCTGCTTTCGAAATTTTCATCCTGCAGTGCAGACTCTCCCTTCTCTCTGCTGAAGTTTGTTGTCTGCTGTAGTGCCTAAAGGCTGAAAACTGAGTTGGACCCTGACTATCCTGTTTGTAGGTGTTTGTACTCTTTCTGATCCCTGACTGGGTTTGGAGCTCAGAATATCAGCTCTGCTGTCCAGTGCTGTTGCTCAAACGCTGTTGAGTTTCCTGCATCTGAGACTCTGGAGCTCTCTCCAGGTATCAGGGCTCTTCCCACTGTTCCAGCACTGCCTGGAGTGGTTCCCACACAAGGACAGCCACAGCTGGAAATCCTGCCCAGCTGTGATGACCAGGGAACCTGCTACTGCCATAAACTGTGCAAGTGATGTGGGAACGATTTAAGGAATAAGCTTGTTAAGGAGCCCCCAGGGTGCAGAGCAGGATGATTTTTAATTACAGAGTTCCCTAATTCTCTCGTTGTGGCACTGGGTGCCCACCAAGTGTGGGGAGCTTGTCTGCTGCTCTCCGTTAGCCACATGTAACTAGTCTGTGGTCCATGCTCCTTGCTGGCTGCCATGTTATTCTCAGAGGTTCCATGTGTGCAGGGAGCCTCCCCCAGAGCTGGGCATGCAGCACCTGCTTTCATCACCCCACACAGCGTTTCCCAACCGCAGCTGCGGGACCATGACCTCGCGTTGGCCGCAGCACTGAGCCCTCACCATCCTCTGATGAAACACACGGGTTTGCCAGGTGGGAGCTGATGTAACTTTTCATGCTGCCGTGGGCTGAAAATACTGGCTGAGCTTGAACTGTGTTAATAAATTACCTGGGATGGAGGGGGGAGGCTGCTTTACAGTGTGGGGTTTGTTGACACAATTCTTGGGAGAGCAGGCATGAAGTCTTCACTGGAGAAGGAGTCCTTTCCTCCTGGCAGAAAGTCGTTCTGGTGTGGCTGGAGGACAGTATCAATCTGAATCTAAGGGAATTCCATGTGTGAGCATCACATTCTGTGTGAACACAGACTGGTGAAGCTGAGTTACACCTCTTTTTCTGGTTTGAAGAAAAACAAACTAAATCAATGTCTGTCATATTTTTCTCCTCTTGCAGAGCAGACCGTGTCACGCTGAGCAGTGCCACAGCATTGATCTCTCGGGAGTCAGGGAGACCTTACCCGGGTTCTGTGTCAGGAAAGCCTCCCTGTTTCTCCATCTGTGTTTCCTTTGGATTTGTTGCATGCTCCCTCCAGCTGTTTGCTGATGTATTGGGGCAGATATGTCAGTTGTGTCACAGCAAACACAACATCCAGCTCGAGGATTCTTGTCTGCCTTGCCAATATGCCACTGATTTTCTCTATTAATACACTCAGGAGACTTTCCCGAAGCATCAACTTCTTTGCTTCATATATTTGACAGGTGATGTTTTGAGGGGATAAGTGCTGCTGAGCTCTCAAAAATATGCTCTAATCCATGTCTCTTACTTGTTCTGGACTTGCTAGCAAAGGCTGGAATCTGGCTCCTTTTGAATCAGTGGGTATGGATGATGAAAGAAGGGTGTCTGAGGTGTTGCAGGGAAGCTGTTAGTGTTGGAGTCTCAGTAAATGAACACAAATTGTTCATGGAAATCTGTGGCACTTGTGCTAATGACATGAATCTGCCCTTATGTGTGGTGGATGCAAGGTCTGGGACCTGAACTGGTAAGAAAATTGCAGGTCAGTCTTGGCTAATGAATGTTGAACAGAGCAGCATCTGGGTGTGAAGCAGTGGAAGAGAGCATTGTTATCCCACAGCTCATGTTTAGGGCAGAGAAAGGGACCTTTTTCCTGAGCTTTTCTTCAGAGGTGCAGCCGTGCCCCTGCTTGGTGTTTGCAGAACAGATGCAGTGAGTTCATGGACCTGCTCTGATCCTGTCTCCCTGGTTGTCAAGGGACCTGCACGAGCAAACACAGCCAGGAATTGCTGATGCCCTATGGATTATTTTCCTGCTGATCTCTTAGCTTAACAGTTCAGCAGACTGAAGCAATTGCTTTGTGCTCTCAGCTCCATGAGAAAGGCAGTGTTAGAACAATGGAAAAACTGAGTGAGGGGTGTGATTAAAGACTTGATAATGTTTAGGAAATGTGAAACTTGGGCAGATAAGGTCAGAACAGCCTCATTTCTGCTGTTGTGTTGCCATAACACAATGATGTTATTTTTCATCTGCTGCTATTGTAAGAATTCTGTAGTTTCCTTTCTTTACCCCAGTAGTGTTACTGCAAAAATGAGGTGATGAAGTTCTGAGGGAAACCAGGGGAGCAGCCAGAGTGGCATGAAGAAGACCAGAAATGGTTCTGAGAGAGGATCAGCTCCACTTTGTGTCCCTCAGGTTTACAGCATCCCATGTGTGTCACTTCTTCCCACTGAGGTTTTTTTACAGGACCCAAAGAACACCTTGGGTCCAGTTTCCTGCAATTGCAGGGTATTTGTTGGCATAACCACCATCAGCCTTGAATGGTTTAATTTGTAAACATGGACTGAAGTTCTGCAGTGCTGTTCAGGGGCTCTGTGACACCCTGGAGAAATGACAAATACTTGGATATTTTAAAGAAATATGTTTGCCATTTTCTTCTACCCATCTGCTTCTGCTGCAGTGAAATGAGATGCTATTTCTCTGGGACAGGCCCTGAGCAGATTGTGGAGTTGATGGATTTCGAAGGGGTTTGAAGCAGGACTATTGTATCTTCCTCCCAGGCAGAACAAATGGTGGCTGTAGGTACCATGGGAGCAGGGTTTGCTCTCAGAAATAGCTCTGCTTAAAGTACAAATTCCAATGGAAAGTTTTGGGCTCTACAGTACAGATGAGTTGTGTGTGTGCAGCTGTGAGGCCAGGGAGCAGCACGGTGCCTGTGAGAGTGTCTGTGTGTGCCTGCAGAATCAGGCTGGGATGTTGGTTTGGTGGTTGGTTTGGTTCCTCTGGCTGCTCACAACAGCTCCCCTCTTCTTGGGCCACCTTGGCTTTGGCACTGGGCTAATAAACTGACAGGGGCTGTTTCAGTAGGCAGCGTTAGGGGCAAGTGTTTCTGGTGACAGGAGTGGAGGTTGATTCTGATGAAAGATGGGGTGCTGCAGAAACTTTGCCTGAGCCCGTTTTGAAACGGGATTAAATTGGAAGCTGAACTGCAATCATGCTCAGGTTTTACATCAGAACTCTTTGAAAGCAGGCCTGCTGTTCTTTGTCTCTTGCCCCTTCTGTAGCTTTGCCTTTGTTATTTTTAACCCTGGAATGGCATTTGAAAAGGTGTCAGTGGCAAAGTTGTCTGCTGGTCCTTAAGCTTAGTTATCAGCTTTCAGTAATAGCACTTAGTCTGATCTGTTTGGTTCTGGAGGCTCAGGGAATGCAACCTGCTTCCTACTGTCGTAGGGATGGACCAAACCCCCTTCTTCCTGCTCTAGGGAGAAAGTTCTTTATTTCTAATTATGGCTAGTTAATCGCTGGCTATTCTGTGTTTGCTTATAGGATGAATAGCCCAGCTGATTACTAATGGTTATTACCCAAAGAGCAACCCAATAAATAACTGGAATTTTTAACCTGTTTCTCTGCAGGTCTGAAGTGGGGTATCTGTTTTGTGAGGGCAGGTAGTCTCACTGAGCTGTTTGAGTACTTGGCTGTCCAGGTGCTCAGATGGAATCTGAGCTGCTCTTCTCTGCACCTCTGCTATGCAGCTCTCCCAGAATCCATCCCAAGCGTGCTTTTGTTTCCTGCCACACTGGCTGTGCTTGGGAAACAGTGACATGACCCCAGTCACTCAAAATGCAGCAGGAGCTGCTGCTTGAGCCTCCCTGTCAGCAGTCTGACCTCCCAGACATACCAAACCCGCCAGCTGATCGCAGCACTCAGTTCTGATGTGTGACACATGCAGACAGGGTCACTGAGATGAAGTATGCTTTTAAATAAATGTTTACGGCAGTTAAAAATAAATGCATCTTTGACATTTATGACTTTGTTGCTGCATATCAATAAGAATAGTTACACTCTTGAGGTCAGAAATCACTTGCTTACATCAGTTTGGAATATACTCGAAAAGAGAAGAAAACTGTCCACAGGAAAGGGACCGAATTAGGATTTTTTCTTAAAACCTAATTAAAAACCTTAAACCCCAACCCAAAACCAACTGTCTAACCTTAATCTTTGTTGTCTTGAGCATCTTATTCTGTCAGGTGTGAAGCTCTTTCCAAGATACCTGTTTCTGAAACAAGAAAAAACAATGATGTAAACCGATTCTAGTTTTGGTAATCCTGGCAGTGGTTTTTTTCCCTTTATAGAAGGGATGGGCATTGCTAATGCACCCACAGTCAGGCTCGACTGGGAATGTGGGATGCCTTAGAGAAGTGGGTGGGAGGGAGGGGTTCCCTCCCTGGAACTGCACCAGAAGAAGTGGTAGGTGTGTTACAAAGACCCCCCAGCAACAAACCTGGGGTGCTGCGATGTTGGAGAGAAACTTCCTGAGCTGGGCACCCCCTGGATGTGAGGGGATGCTCCAAGCTGAGGACTTGGGAAAGGCTTGGTGGTAGCTGGGACAAGCTGCAGGGATTCTGCCTTTCCCTGCAGACAAGGCTGGAGCAAAATAGTGTGCAGGGCAGCAGAATAGGGTAGAAGTTTTAAGCAACATGAATAGTCCTTGCTTATCAGGGGAATTTTATGATCTTACGTGTAATAGGGAGACTTTGGTTTGCTTTAGGTTTGTGTTGAGCTGGGTGATGGGGAGTTTTTGGCCAGAATAGGGCTCTGTTTCTGATGGATTTTTGGTTTTTTCCCCATCCAGACTAGGTAGCCATGTCAGCCAAAGCCATCTCTGAGCAGACGGGGAAGGAGTTCTTGTACAAGTACATCTGCACATCCTCTGCCATCCAGAACCGCTTCAAGTATGCCCGAGTCACCTCAGCCACAGACTGGGCACGGCTCACCCAAGACCACCCATGGCTTCTGAGCGAGGTAAGGACAGGGACAGCAGGACCTGCCTTCCTGGAGCACCTGAGCACTGCTCCAGATCCTTCCTGAAGGACCAGTCACTGTTGCTGCTCTGCCACAGTCACTCCCAATGCTGATAATGAAATAAGCCTTGCTTAAAGGCTCGGTACCACCTCATGGGGGGTTGATTATTCCTTTAAGACTGTGAAATACAAGAGCAGGGATAGCTGTAAACAAGTTGCTCATAATTGCACAGAAGGTGAAGGATGTTGATTTAGACAGAGATGTCAGTCTCTGTTCTCAAAGCCTTGCTCTCTGAAATTGGGGAGTATTCTCTCTGTGTCTGGCTTTTAAATTCAGTTAGGACACTGCTTAGTTTTCTTGAATCCAAGCAAAACGTCAGGGAAAACTTACTTTTTAAATTTTTCAGCTGTATTTAATTTATCTCTGTATCTGATATCCTCACACTTTCTGTAAAGAAAACATACCCAGAGCTCTTTTTATTAGCTGTCCAAGCTGGCTGCTTTCCAGTGGTTAATTATATTAAGTCATTGGCTGGAGAACATGAATGTCTCATAGTCCTTGACTGACTGACTGATAGAAGCCCTGCACTAATTAAATGTTCCATGCTCAAGTGCGTGAGTGAGCTGCAGGAAGAGATCAGCAGTGCTTCTAAAAGCCTTGCAGGAAGCCAGAAGAGAGCATGGTTACTCTCAGACCTTTAAGGCAAGTTCTGCAAGGCTGGAAAGGGCTTCAGGGTCCAGCAGCAAGCCCATGCTTAGTGTCCTGTACCGCAACACGGTGTGTTCTGACTCTTAAGTTGCTGAAGTTCCAGGACATATCAGTGGTACAGGAGAATGGCACCCAGTTGCTGTTTGGTTTTTTATAAAGATATTTGCAAGCTAGAGATGTGTGTAACCCAGGAGCAACCTTATCCATGGGTATCTTATAAGGAGCCATGGTGAGTTGACGGAAATGTGCATGACCCTGGCCCTAGCCAGTCACATAAGCAAAGTGTAGTGACAGCAGGAGCTTTTCTCTATTTGTATGTGAGAAACTGACTGTCTGCCATGACTCTCATTGGGCTTTTTTAATCAAAGAAAGCTAGAACAAACTGTCCCCGCAGCGTCTGATGTCTGCTCACAGCTGAGTAGAGACAAGGCGACTTTTCTCAAAGTACAATGTAAAAAAACCCCAAACCTGCAGGCATGTTGTACCAGCAGCTGGATTTGCCAAGATTAAAGGAATTTTGCAAGGACGTGTGCCGTGCAGAACTGATTTAAGTTTTTATTTCACTGTCTGCAGAGAGTGACTCGACCAAAGTCCCTTTCTAATGCTTCTTCCTTTATATCTCTTATCCAACCTTGTAGCGTTTAGTGGTGAAGCCAGATCAACTCATCAAGAGACGTGGGAAGCTTGGACTGGTAGGGATTAACCTCACTCTGGATCAGGTGAAGGCTTGGCTCAAGCAGCGCCTGGGCCAGGAAACCACGGTGAGTGCTTCCCTTTTGTTCCCAGCACAGTATAAAAACTGTCATAAGCTGGTCCTCTACTACAGCCAGCCCGTGTGTTTTAGCTGATGACTGAGTGTTACTTCAGGTCCTTACTTTAACTCACTGCTGTCCTGTAGTATTTATTTTCCTGGGAATGACAGTGCAGTGGTAATGATAATGAAGTGCCTGCCATCCCTGCTGCCGTGTGTTGGGAGCTGATGGAGTTGTGCTGCCTGAAGGAATTTATGCCTTTGGCCCTGCTGGGATTGATTTGCCGCTGGCTCCAGCTCTGAGCCAGTGTGGCTGCCAGACGAATTGGGAAACAGCAGGAACTGCATCTTGAGTGCTCCCCATTGGGAAAACGATGGGTGTGGAAATCACTCCTTTAGCACAATACAACAGCCACATCTAAAGCAACTGGGCCACAGACTTGTGTCCTTAGAAGCAGGGGGTATCCCCCAATGTCTCTTGAGCCTGGAAACATGGGTTTGGAAAACATGAAAGTGCCTACACAGAGCAGTTCCTGAACCCATAAGCAAAGGCTAAAGGATTCTCTTGCTCTTCCATGTTCCCTGATACCATATCAGGGTGAGCACTACTCTGAGGCCTCTGCTCCTGCCACTAGCTCGGGAATTCCTCACTTCTGATCTTGATTTTTTTTTTTTTTTTAATTCTTTTTTTTCACTACTCGAAGAGCAGCTCAAGCCCTCATGTCTCACTATGCTGAGCAGGGCCCAGTGACAGTGCTGTCTCTGGGACAGGAGAGGAGAGCAGCTGTCCTGGTGTAATTCTGATACCCCTCTGTCCTGTTAGGAATGGGAAAAGTGGCCGACTCATGTAACCAGATATCCTGGGTGACAGTGCTGAATGCTGTGCTGGAGTGGGTGGAATGGTTTTAGAGCAGTGCTGATTAATTCTCAAAGCTTTCCTTATGCTGTCACAAATGTGGAGACAGGACAAGTGGTTATGGGTGTTTATTTTGTTTTCTGTCCCCAGATTGCTAATGCAAAGGGAATCCTAAAGAATTTTCTGATTGAACCCTTCGTCCCTCACAAACAGGTTAGTACACCATTAAAGCATTGAAAAGGGCTTTTAAGTCTCTTTAGACTTGCATGCTTAGCTGGATTGCTACAGTGCAGAAAGAAGAAGTTTGGGAGTGTGCTGTTGAGCTGACAGTGTTGGTGCACAGCCCTGGGCAGTGTCAGGGCCACTCCATCACTGCTGCACCTTGGGAAACTCGATGGTGGGCTCAGCTGCCCCAATCCCGGCATTGCCACAAGAGCCTCTTCAAGGTCTTCTCTGGGTGTCACTGGTTAATTCTTGTCCCTGCTCTGTGGTGCAGGAGGAAGAGTTCTATGTGTGCATATATGCTGCCCGTGAGGGAGATTATGTGCTTTTCCACCATGAAGGGGGCGTGGATGTGGGAGATGTGGATGCCAAAGCTCAGAAGCTGCTCGTGGCAGTGGATGAGAAGCTCAATGAATCGGATGTGAAGAAGCATCTCCTGCAGCATGCACCAGCTAACAAGAAGGAGTAAGTAGAGATGATGTTCTGGGCAGAACCAGCCACACAGCAGCTGTTCTCTTTTATCTCAATGCCACATCCCTCTATTTTGTTCACCCTGAAGCTCACTCTCCTGCCCTTCTTGCTGCTCTCCAGAATATGCCATGCATCTTGAATCTAACCTCTCTGACCTTATCTGAGCTGCCTGTAAAGCCCAAAAATAAGGTTTCCTTGTGCTGAGCCTTTACTTGGCAGCAGCACTTGTCAGCCTGCTCAGGTCTCAACCTCCGAGACTGGAGACATGTGCTGAATTCTGATCCTTTCTGCCAGCATAGAAGTTTCTTTTGTTTAGTGAAATGGTGATGAGATGTGGATCTGACTGCTAATTCAGAACTTCCCTCTCCCTTGCTCTGGTCTGGTCTCCAAAGTTATTCTCCTGTTCTTCCTCCTGCAGGCTTATCTGTAAATCTCAAGGCTTCTGCAATCTCCCTCAATTAGCTGACCATACCTCATTATCTTAATATGAGTCATAATTTTTCCAAACATAGCAAAATCCTTGCTGGCATTGTGCAGCACTGAAGGGCTGAAGGAGCCTGTCACTCTATCAGTTCACTGCAGTCTCTTCCCCATCACAGCTAACGAAGCTCAGATCTGACAAAGATGGGTATCGGCAGGGAGGCAACGATGCGCTTCTGTCTTGTGGGGAGATAAATCAGACTGCACAGCTCTGACAGTTGTGAGCAACTGTGTCCTCAGCAGAGTTTGGTGGAGGGTAATTAAGATGAGTCATCAAGGTCTTCTTTCCCTTGAGTCATCCATCACCCAAGCTCCATCCAGAGAAGATGAATGAGAATGAAAGAAATTGATGCCGAGTAGATTTGTAGATTGCTGCTAATACCAACGAACAGAGCAGGCTGTACTTAGATTTGGCTGCTTTCATTAACTTATGTTACTTTTTTCTTTTTTTTGCAGCATCTTGGCCAGCTTCATCTGTGGCCTGTTCAACCTTTATGAAGATCTGTATTTTACGTACCTTGAGATCAATCCATTAGGTAATGGATATTTTTGAGAGCAGAACTTTCTGTTCCAAAATACTGAAATGTGTTCGTGATCCTTCTTTGGGTTCTGTAATTTACAACAGCATCAGGTGCCATGTGCAGAAGTACGGAAGTGGCAGTGATACATCTTTGAGCTGCTCATTCAGTGAATTAAAGAGGAGGAAATGAAAAATTCCCTTGAAAGGACTGTTAAGGCAGAACTGAAGAATGTAAAAATTGCACTGTTAGAACAAAACAGCCCCTGAGACAGGGCCTGGACCATAGCCACAATTACTGGTTAACTCCTCAGGGAACGTTTCTGGGGCTGGTAGATACTTCCCAGTGCCAGGGAAAACAGCATTAACCCAGCTTTTGCAATGATCTGTGTGGTACCAGATGCTGGAGTAAATCTGTAATGTGTCTCTGTACAATCCAGAGCTAATTGTGATGTTTTTCACTGCAGTGGTGACTAAGGATGGTGTTTACATCCTTGATTTGGCTGCAAAGATTGATGCGACGGCTGATTACATCTGCAAAGTGAAGTGGGGGGATGTGGAGTTCCCCCCTCCTTTTGGAAGGGAAGCTTACCCTGAGGCAAGTGACAGCTGGAATTCCTTCATCGTGTCCTGAGTTTCTTAATGTTTGTACACCCATGGCATTGCGGTTTCCAGTGGTTTTGTTGCTGTGTCTCAAGCACCTTGGCAGTGCTGCCCATGATAACCTGTGCACAGGTAGCTCTAGCCCTAGGACTGCTCATAAGCACACTCTGAACAGTATTTGTTTCCCAGCTCTGCTTGGTCAGTTCTTTAATTCAGAACTGACTTTTTTTTAAATGGATGCCGATATTTAACTTTCATAAGCTGTGTGCCAGAGCTTCCTTCTGTGGTTCCTGCCCACATTGCTCCCCTCAGCATTCCTGTTTTTCTCTTGGAGCAGTGATTACTGGTAGCCCCGTGGGAGCTGATGCTCCCTCACTGTTTCAGTGACAGTTCTGAGAGCAGAGCAGCAGCTGTGTGCAAATGCTGCATCCAAGTGTGAATCCTGAGAAACTAATCACCATCTCTCAAACTATCAAGTAAAAAGTTATTAATACTCTTGTTTTTCCAAAATGTGAGGGCAAGATGAGGCCTCTAGGCAGCCCTTCATTGTGAAGCTAGCAGTGCTTGTTCCCTCTCTAAATTCCCAGGGTCTCTACAGCACAAGCACTGCTCCAGATGTGGGTCTCAGCAGCTTCAGAGGTTGTTGAAGTAAAGCTCTCTCCTTAGTTATTCTGTTACTTATTTCAGGGGTCTGTTCTTCTCTCTCCAAAAATATTTCTGTCCTGACTTTTTCATTTTAATAATTATAATTATACTTCAGTTGGAAAGTTTTTGTACTGTGGCCAGGAAATCCATTTAGCTGTTCCTTTCCGTGTAGCTTGCTGGATGCCAACACTCAACTCAATTTGCTCTTAAAAGGATTAGTTCAGGTTTTGTCTCTGAATCATCCCTCTCCAAGTCCCTGGGAAGGTTGTTATGGCAGAGTTTTTGCTGGGAATGTTAATGAACTCTGATGAAGTGCTGCTCAGCAGCCTGGCACACTGGGCTGCAGGAGCACCATGTTGAGCCAAATTAAAGCTCTCAGTGATTATGTTCCTGGCTGCAACAGAGTGGTCACCATGGGTGAGATGATTTTTAGATTTCTGCAGGTCTCAGACAAGGCCAGAACATACCTTACAGTTCTGTTTGGATTTTGTGACTGTTGTGTGATGGAGGGATGGAGCTGGGCCTCTGTCCCTGACGAACTGTTTGTAGCTTTGCTGTTCCTCTGCTGTAGCTGATGTGATTTTGCTCTGCATGTCCAAATGCACCCAGCACTATGAACCCTTGGGATGGAAAAGGCAGATGCAGGAGGAAGCTGAGGTTGTGCTGCTCTCTCTGCAGGAAGCCTACATTGCTGACCTGGATGCCAAGAGTGGGGCCAGCCTGAAGCTTACAATCCTGAACCCCAAAGGCAGGATATGGACCATGGTGGCTGGCGGTGGTGCTTCAGTGGTGTACAGGTATCAGGAGCAAAGTTTCCAGAGTGGGGATGATTTATAGTGCTGGAGGGACACAGTTGCTGCAGCCTCTGTAAAGTAGACTCTTCTAAAGCCATTTTTCCCATATTGTTACTGTTTGGGATCTCTTCAGAAGGAAGATGCTATGCAGATTTCTCACCAGCCTATGGAACATAGTGTCGCCTAGGGAATTTAGAGGAGGGTTAGTGTTAAATACAGTTTCTTACAGAGATACAGTCCTTTTCTGACTTACAAAGAAACAAGGTGTCTGGAGGCTATTGAGGGTAATATGGTTGTTGTAGTGGTCACTGAGTTTGTATCTGGTGAGCATGACAAGATTAATCATGACTGGTACCAACAGGAGAGCAGCTTTGTTTTCAGCAGACAGCACTGTCCCTCTGTTAAGAGTCCCACTTCCCCAGGGATTAAGAATACTTTAAGACCTCTATAGTGATTCAAATCATAACTAACCTCTTAAATAGCTTTTTTCTTTTGTTACAGTGACACTATTTGTGACCTGGGGGGTGTGAATGAGCTGGCAAACTATGGGGAATACTCAGGAGCCCCGAGTGAGCAGCAGACCTATGACTATGCTAAGACCATCCTCTCCCTCATGACCCGAGAGAAGCACCCAGAAGGTGAGGGAGACACTGCAATTCCAAAGCTGTGAAGCTGTGTCTGGCGGAAAAACCTGGACAGATCTGGGCTGTTACTATGCTTAGCCCTCCCTGTCACAGCTTTCGATGTACTGCTGTCTTCTGAAGGAATTAGGGATGGATTTCTGTCAGCCCTTGCTTTGGAGAGAGGATCTGTGGTTTTCTATGGGGCTTGAGAGATCCTTATCAAACATTTTTGCTTGGTACAAAGCTCTTACCTTTCAGGCTCTATTAAACACAACTGCTTTAGGTTTTTTTTTTTCTACTAAACACAAGTGGCTACTCTGCAGCTTTGTTTCACTTCATGTCATTAACTGTTTTGTTATCTTAGAGTACTCTGCTCTTGAAACGGTTTTATTTACATGTGTTTCTTCCTGCAGGGAAGATCCTGATTATCGGAGGCAGCATTGCAAACTTCACCAATGTAGCAGCCACCTTTAAAGTAAGTGACCAGTCAGAAACATCAGCAAACACACAATTGTCAGCCCCAGGCTCTGCCTCCCAATTTGATGTTTGGCTGAGGCTCATTGTACATCTCTTCCAGGAGTTCCTGAGATCATGGATCAGGGTAAATATCTGGCTGCCTGGGTCACATCCTGTGTGTTTCTTTTAGGGCATTGTGAGAGCAATTAAGGATTTCCAAGGCCCTCTGAAAGAGCATGAGGTGAGGATCTTTGTACGAAGGGGAGGCCCAAACTACCAGGAAGGATTACGTGTCATGGGAGAAGTTGGTAAGGACCAAGCTTTTCATTAAGTTTTCTTGCATCTTGTTTCTTCCACTTGCTTTCTGCTGAGCTTTCTCAAGGTTAAATGCTTTGCTTTGGCAGAGCTTTCCCCTGAGGAGGCTGACTGCTCTTGTGTACCTCCACAGGGAAGACCACAGGGATCCCCATCCATGTCTTTGGCACGGAGACCCACATGACTGCGATTGTGGGAATGGCGCTGGGCCACCGGCCGATCCCCAACCAGCCACCCGCCGCAGCCCACACCGCCAACTTCCTCCTCAATGCCAGTGGCAGCCCCTCGGTGAGTTCCCTCCCCACTGTGAAAGGGGACATGGGTGAGGAGCCTCGTGAAGGCAGCTTCCCCTGTCCAGACAGGCTGGAAACAGATTTTGGCCACTAGTGTATTTGTAGGAAGCCTGTGCAGTTTATCAGGACAGCCCACCCCAGCACCCATCTCACTCATGCAGAAAACGTGGCCTCTCAAAGCTAGCAATGTGACTGCTGAACCTACTTCATTTAGCAGGTTCATTTTGTTTTCTGTCTGTTGACTGAAATGGTCATATCTGAAAACTCATTTCCTTTAGTTTTCTTTGAGGTAGACCAGTGTAGCCAAAGTGAGGCCATCTCCTCCTCTGTGCTCCAGGCTATACCTGGTGTGCTGTCCCTCACTGACTTGGCTTCTGAATCTTTCAGACTCCAGCACCGAGCAGAACTGCCTCCTTCTCTGAGTCCAAACCAGATGGTATTGCTCCAGCTAAGAAGGCAAAACCAACAGCACCTCTTGGTAAGTCCAGTCCTGGGAATGCTGCTGCCAATGTTCTGCTCTTCCCAAAGGCAGGATGGGCATGAGACAAATGTTTGGGTTTTTTTATATAAAGGGAAGCTTTATATAAAAGTTGTGTGGTACCTGCCTGTCATTGTCCTGAGGGTAGTTAAGTGGTTTAGCAGCTCACTTGTGCCATGAGCTCATACACACAGTGAGTCAGAGTTGCCCTGATCTGGGATATTCAGGAACAGCACATCAAGAGGAAGTACAGTGTGAAGGCTCCAGTCCGCTTGTTTTTAACAAGAGCATACCCAAAAGCCCTGAGTGCTGTGGAGAGGAGGGCTGCTGCAGCACCTGCCTGGGTGCCTGGCTGGTGGGCTGGCAGCAGCCAGCTCTGTCATACCATTGCATGAGTGATTCTCTCTTTAACAGATTCAATCCCAGCCTCTAGACCTGGTTCAGGTAGGACCTGTGTGACCAGCTGAATGTGCCTGGCCTTGCTGGCAGCTGACTTTTTTAGTTCTTGGTTTTGTTGCTGTTTTTTCTCTCCAAAAGTTTGCTGTGTTGTCTGGTCCTTCCCTCCTGCCCAGCATATTTAGCTGTCACTGTGTGAAATTCTCATCTGGATTTTGAAGTGCAGATCACTATGTCTTTGCACAAATGCTTCCTATTTCTGGGGGAGAGAGGGCCAGGTCTCAAACAAACTTTATTTTTTCTTCTCTTCCCCTCCACAACCATCACAGAGAAGAACAGCCTGAGGCACATAGTGAAAAGCTCTGTTCCCTTTGCTTTCCAAAAGGAGGAGTCACTAATTGTGACCAATGACTAGTATCTTGTTTCAAAGGGAAATAAAGTAATACAGGGGGGCCCTGACTATCAGGTTTGGAAAGTACAGAAAAATCACAAATTAACTAAATGCTCCCATATCAGTCCAGCAAACAGTTAAAGCTTGTGCTCAGTGAAGTTATTTTGTAGGGACTTTAAGACTATTGGGCTCTGTGCTGGGTGAGAATAAACTGCTGAACTAGGGGCAAAGTAGAGCTTAAAGTTACCTCCCTTACCATGAGGAGGGACAATAGAAGAGGAATTCTCAGATTACTGCTTGCATGCTCTCTAACAGCATCGCTTCCGAGTCTGCATTTTGGTGTTCCTGGGAACACTTGTGGTATTCCCCTGCAGGCACCTGCAAGATAAACAGAATTTTCTGGGTAAGCAGTTCCCTCATGACAAGTCATGGTGCAGTGAATCTGAACTGTGAGTGTGTAGGGCTGGAGAACAAGGACTGTTTTTTTTTTTTTTGTTTGTTTGTTTTTTTCCCTTTTGTTGAAGCCAGAGGAATGGTGTCCTATTTAATCCCTAATGCTGTTTACCTTTGATCCAAGTCCAGAAAGACCTCAGAAGTAGCCCAAGTTGGCATCAGCAGGTGGATCAGCTCTAAATTTTCATATGTTTTAAAGTTAATTCTGCCTGGAGTCAGAAGGAGGGACTCAATGTTGTGCTGTGACAAGTGGTGTAAATAGATTTTAAGCCAACAGTTCATCCTCACTGGCTGAACTGTTGCTTTTCCTGTGACTCTGTCTCCTGAAGCCAAGTTTTGGGCCATATATAAATTCTTGGAGCCATCAAGTTACTGATATAAAAAAAAAAAAAAAGAAAACCTGAGTATGTTAAGCTTCTTTACATTTGTCCCCTCCATTTCCTGCCTTTTTTTTAATTTCTTGTCATTCTCCTGTGGTGCCCTGAACAATCTCCCATGGTTCACCCAGACTGTGGGCTACATGCAAATAAATAAATGAAATTCAAAGTTCTCTTCAGCTTTGCATAAGAAAACTGGGAGGAAGATGAAAGGCCCACGGAAGGAGAGGCAGAGGCAGTTTTCACTTCTCTCCTATACCAGCTCCCCTCTGTGATTCACTTTCCCATTTAGTGAACCCCAAAACCTGGCTGTTGTGTTCAGAATCCAGGGAAGGAGTTGCTGCTTCATCTACAGTTTCTTCCTTAATTTGGATAGTGTGGCTACTCCATCCTGCAGTTCATCTCTTGGGTTCAGTTTGGAGGGAGGGGAATACTCTCATCCAGGTGCCTCAGTAGACATTTGGCAGTTGCAGTTTGTGTCTTGCTAGGTGTACAATTTGAACATCGTTTGGTTTTTTTCCCCTCTCTGAGCAGGTAAAGCCACAACACTGTTCAGCCGCCACACCAAAGCGATCGTGTGGGGGATGCAGACCCGGGCTGTCCAAGGAATGCTGGACTTTGATTATATTTGCTCCCGGGATGAACCATCAGTGGCTGCCATGGTTTATCCGTTCACGTAAGTAACCTGTGACTGCATCACTTTTCCATTTCCCTCCAACTCTTCTGTGACCTTCCACCTCTCTGTCTCTGCGGTTCTTTAGTGGAGCTCTGCCCTGGTCTCCATCCCTGCTGGAACACCTTCTCCTCTGCTCCCTTCCACCCCTGGGTTGGCTTTGTAGGCTGCTCTGTTTCCTTCAACCATTGATTTCGGGCTGCACTGTTGAAACAGCTTAATGTTCACCACAGAACTGAAGTTCCACTTCACATGCTTTTAAAAGATGTCCAAATTCTGTTCTTCACTCAGTGAGTAAGGCAGGTGTGACTACCTGAGCTTTCTTTCTGGCCCCCTGGCTCAGCAAAGGCAGGCAGGCTGTGTAAGGCTTTTTCCACTCATCTGCTGTTATCTGTGTGCTTGTCTGAGACACCTTGATTTGTGCCTGCAGCAGTAGGAATTACCCCTCCAGATATTATCCAGAATCATAGCAGCTCTGCTCACAAACTAAAGCAGGTATGCAGCCAAACACATTTAAAAAAAATTAAATCTTGTTCGCAGGAAGCCTATGGATCCTTCAGTGGATTAGAGAGTTCCCTGGTGGTGTTCACCCTCTTTTACTCACCCCTACAGGGATGAGAGGGGCTATGGGATGTGCATCAGCTGTTCTATTGTACCTCCTCAGTGTGGGTGTCTCCCTGTGGGACAGGGCAAGTAGGGAGAAGGGAAACAGCAGCTGTCACTTCCAGTATGGTGAGATGGGAGCCCAGAGCCAGGCAGGAGCCTTGGTTCATTCCTGTGGTATTTACAGACATCCTGGAGCGCTGATGTCTAATCAACCTCTGTCCTGCAGAGAATTTCTCCTCTTGACAATTAAGACCTTGTACTGTTATTCTGCAGCTCTGATGGTAATTGCAATTCTGTAATAACTTCTCAGCAAGTGCAAACCTCAGGGTACTGAGTGCAGGCACAGTCACGTCTGTAGGTGAGTGGCAGCCCCTGGCAGTGCTGCAGTTGATTAAGAAAGAAAAAGCAATAGGGATTAAAGTTTAAGGCTACCTGTAATTATCTAATTATGCTTGACCTTTTGGAGGGAGTCCGGCTGGCAAAACCTGGAATGTTCTGTCACAAATGTACCAGTATGGGAGCACAGCCAGTATCCACACACTGAAGTGACTGCCCAGTCAGACTTCACTGCAGTTCCAGTCAGAGCATCTACTGTGTATGAAATACCAACAGTGAAACCTTTTCAGGTGCTTCCTCTCCAGTGTCTGTGGGATGGGCAGAGTCCCACTGTAGCAGGATTGGGAAGCTGACTGGCCCTCCATTGCTGTCCTGGCTGTTCACCACAGATACTGGTTTCCTATTCCCCCAGTCCAGTGTTAGCACCAGCCCAGTGACACAGCTTTGCACGCCTCTCATTCATTACTCTTTCTGTGCCTCATTCTGTCTTCCAGCTTGGAGTAGAGTTAAGGCTCTGGTAACTTCACTGTGGGAGAGCTTATTCATCTTGCTGGATGCCTCTGTCCCCATTAGCCCGTCTCCTTCCATACGCTGCTCTGTCCTATTCTCTGAAGAACCTTCTGCTGTCATATGGTCCCTCCCCACACACGCTCACGTGCTCGTGAGTGTCTCAGTCAGTCTCGGGGGCTGAGAATGGGGTTTGTAAACTCCTCTGTCTGCATGCGCTGTGTCCCTTTGCCCTTCCAGCAGCCTGAAGGTCAGGCCTCTTCCATCTTCTCTTCCACAGTGGTGACCACAGACAGAAGTTCTACTGGGGCCACAAAGAAATCCTGATCCCAGTCTACAAGAACATGTCAGATGCCATGAGGAAGCACCCAGAGGTGGATGTTCTCATCAACTTTGCGTCTCTGCGCTCTGCCTATGACAGCACTGTGGAAACCATGAATTATCCCCAGGTGAGTGCAGGATCCAGAAGAAGCCCAAAAGAATGAAGACCCTGTCAGCAGGGTACTGGTATTTCTTAAACTGTGATGGCATTAGCAAATTGTCTTGGTCTTCCAACTTAGCAGATAACCCCCAATTCTAACCCCTTACAGACTATAAGGAGAATACTGGGGGTCCTGGCAAATCCTAACGCTGGACTTGCAGTTTGTTTAAGAGGAACTTGGTGCTTCTTGGTTAGCAGTAACTACTTCAGGCTGATTAAAATACAGTGCTGCTCTCATGTGCAAGGAGCAGAAAATTCCCTGAGCAGAGCATTGAGGCTGTTGTGAAGATCACGGCAGTGCACAGAGTGACCTCCCAAGGGCCTGACAAGGGGCAGCTTCTGGAGGTACCAATGATTTTCTTTCTCTTCCTACAGATCCGCACCATTGCCATTATTGCCGAGGGCATTCCAGAGGCCCTGACACGCAAACTGATCAAGGCAGCTGATAAAAAGGGAGTCACCATCATTGGGCCTGCAACTGTAAGTACTGAAGGCTGCTTTCTCCTGTCTTTCTTAACCTTCAGATCAGCTTTCTCAGATGGATGAAGTGTATCCTACAATCCACTTTGTCTTTAGTCACAGGACACGTTATTCTCTCATCTTAAGGTGTTTGCTGTCCTCCCTTGTCTATACAAATGCTGACAAGGCTGCCCTCTACAGAAATTCTCCTGAGTTTCATGATTTTAAAGGGCTTTATGCTTTTCTCTTAATTCTTTCATAGGTTGGTGGGATCAAGCCAGGTTGCTTTAAAATAGGCAACACAGGAGGCATGCTGGATAACATCTTGGCATCGAAGCTGTACCGTCCTGGCAGTGTGGCCTACGTGTCCCGCTCTGGAGGGATGTCCAATGAGCTCAACAACATCATCTCCCGAACCACTGATGGGGTCTATGAGGGAGTGGCCATTGGAGGAGACAGGTATGAATTCACACCTTCAGCAGACACTGGTTTTCAAGTTGGTCAACAGAAGAATTGTTGGTAATTTGGAGAAAGAAGGGCAGGTTGGGTGTTACTTTTTCTTTCAGAAAAGTGTATGAAATAAATTTCTACTATTTCCTCTGCACACAGATATCCTGGTTCAACTTTTATGGATCATGTCTTGCGTTATCAGGATACTCCAGGAGTGAAGATGATTGTAGTACTGGGGGAGGTGAGTGACACCACTTCACTACCTGTGTGTGGTTTTGTTTTGGGAGGATCCAACCTGTCTTCAAAGACGCTAAGTAGCAGCTACTTCTAATGTTCTTGAATATTCCAAACTTTATTTCTTGCTGCTTTTGTCAAAAGAAGTTGAATCTTATACCAGAGGCGTAGTCTTCCCTACTTACAAAAAAAAATTCAGGAAGCTTTGTTCTGAGACTTCAGCCATTATTCAGTGAAAAAAGATGAAAAATCCCAGCAATGCCTCTGTGTGTCTTGGAGCTGGTTTTATCAAAAGTGCAGTTTGGAATCATCTCTCTCTCTCTCCCTGCAGATTGGAGGCACAGAAGAGTACAAGATCTGCCAGGGTATTAAAGAAGGCCGGATCACTAAGCCAGTGGTGTGCTGGTGCATTGGTACCTGTGCCACCATGTTCTCCTCAGAGGTATGTGCAAAAATGGGGGCAAATGCATAAAATAAGGATATATTCACAACAGGAAGAAAACCACAACTTCAGTCATTATACCTAAACCTTCCAGAAATGGCAGCAGTAACTTTAATGTGCAAAAGTTTGTCAGTATAAATGATAACGATATCTTGTGCTTCTATAGTTCTGTCACGGAAAATTTCCAGGGGATTCTGTTTATTTGTGAAAGGAGTCCAAAGATCCCAGGGAGCACAAGAAATTCCAATAGCCACCTGCTTCTGGAGTGGGAATGGAAAATATCTATGTTAAGCAGCTCTGAAGTGGGGCAACTTAGGGAGGCAGAACATGAATGGGTGAGCCTGGAGTGATTCCAGATCAGAATATCCCTCTGATTGTCCTGCTGGCTCTGGCTGGAACCAGGAATTCTGGTAGCTCAGAGTAGGCAGATACAGAGTCACTAGTGTTCCCAGTCAGGGCTTTATTCTGTTCTGACGCCTTAGGATTTTAGCTGCTATGTTTTTCCATGTATCTGTAATCCTGTAGTGTTTAACTCTAGGCTCCATATAGGGTGCTAAGATACTGTTCTCAGCATTTTTAGTCAAAACAATTCCTCTCTAAGCTTGAAATTCAAGGTCACCTTACTGTCTCAGGCCCTAAGATATGTAAACAACAGTGCACTAGGGGAAACAAACTTGGAGTAACTGGCTTCATTACCTGAAGCTGTAAATGGAGGATTAACCCCAGATATGCAAATGGACAAAACTTAGAAAGTATGAAAAACCCGTGACCTGTCATCCATTTTGGGTGTAGCCCCTCGGGGGGGACTTTGTCTGCTGTAAATGCACCTGAAGGCCCTTCAATAAATATAACTGCTCTTTATTCTCTTAACTTTGTCTGGTGTCTGTTTTAGGTAAGCCCCTCAAGACATCATCAGTTCCACTCTCTGCAGGTAACAGCCTGTATTCTTGACTGCTCTTTCTTCTCCTGTTTGTAGGTGCAGTTTGGCCATGCAGGAGCTTGTGCCAACCAGGCCTCTGAAACTGCTGTAGCAAAGAACAAAGCCTTGAAGGAAGCTGGAGTGTTTGTTCCCCGGAGTTTCGATGAGCTGGGAGAGGTCATTCAGTAAGTTGCACTCCCAGGGCACCTTCAGCAGGGGGCAAAAGCTGTCAGGGCACTGATTCTGGCCTGATAGGAAATGTATTTCTGCTTAAGGAAAGTAGCTTCTAATCCTCGTGGGGATTTAAGGTCTGGGTTAGATCACCTCGGCTGGATCTCTTAGAAGGACCCCAGTTACTGAATAGATTCTCTCCCTAGGTCTGTATACCAGGATCTTGTGGCCAAGAGAGTGATTGAACCAGCTGAGGAAGTGCCTCCTCCAACTGTGCCAATGGATTACTCCTGGGCAAGGGTGAGCTGTGCTGGTTTACCTGCTTTTGGGTTCCTTGGAACCAGACAGGGCATTTGCTGAGATTCTGGATGCCACATTGGGGTTATACCTTGTGCTTTATAGTGTTACTTGTGAGCTGCTGGCTGTGCTGGTTCTGGGCTGTGGATGCTGATGCGAGGGCAAGCCTGAGGCATTGCTTTTTGCCAGCTCTGCCCTGTGCTACCCCTTTCTGCTGGTGTGGGTTGTTTAACATCCTGTTTTTATGCTGCAATTCTAGGAGCTGGGACTGATTCGCAAACCAGCTTCCTTCATGACCAGTATCTGTGATGAGCGAGGACAGGAGCTGATCTATGCTGGGATGCCCATCACTGAGGTCTTCAAAGAGGAGATGGGAATTGGAGGGGTTCTGGGCCTGCTCTGGTTTCAGAGGAGGTGAGGCAGCTCTTGTGAAAGCTCAGATTCTTCGGTTCGGAGTTTTTCTATATTATTATTAGGCTTTTAAGCAAAAAAATAACTCCAGGATTCCTTTGTGAAGGTAGATTCACTGAAATGCCATCTCTGTATTCCCTCCATGACACCACATCAGCATTTTGGGTTGCATACGGTGTGTTTTAGTATCGCAATGAAGTTTTCCATGAGTCTTGTGGTGCATTGAGGAAATTTCTGTATTCTGGGCCTGATTCACATTCTCTGACAACTTGTGTCACCTCAGCTCTGCAGAGATTGGGAACTTTACAAACATTTGCATTTGTGTTCTGTCCCTGACTGATGTGTCTCTGCCCAGGTTACCCAGGTACGCCTGCCAGTTCATTGAGATGTGCCTGATGGTGACAGCAGACCATGGGCCAGCCGTGTCCGGAGCCCACAACACCATCGTCTGTGCCAGGGCTGGCAAAGATCTGGTCTCAAGCCTTACTTCAGGCCTTCTTACTATTGTGAGTACCTGATACCCAGGAGGTTTAGTTTTATTACTATTACTTTTCTGGGGTTTATTACTATTAATTTTTGGATTGGCTGCATGCAGAGTCAAAGACTTGTGGTGTCTGCCTACTCGCACTTTGAATTTCAGCTTTAATGGTTCAATTCTCCCTGTTTCAAATCTGGTCCATTTTTCCAGTAAGCCAGACTAGTTTGTCTCCTTTGCATCTAGAAATACTTTGTAGTAGCCAAATTGCTGTCAGCATTGACTGTGTTTGGTTGCCTGAACTCTGACAAGTGTTACTAAAACAGACTTTGGATTGCATTTTCCCCCCACGTTGTCTCTAGCAGAGATGTACTGGTTCCAAATTGGCACTCATGTGAGAGATAAGCAGATGCTTTCTCTCAGGTGCCTGCCCAACTTTAATGTCATGAATGCCACAGAGACCAGGAGGGTGGATGGCAGAGATAATCTTGGGTTTATATCTTAATTGTGGAGTGCTTTGCTGTAATTGCCTTTGTGTCCTGCACCCAGGGTGACCGGTTTGGAGGAGCACTGGATGCCGCAGCCAAAATGTTCAGCAAAGCTTTTGACAGTGGGATTATCCCCATGGAGTTTGTGAATAAGATGAAGAAAGAAGGGAAGCTGATCATGGGCATTGGACACAGAGTTAAATCAGTAAGAAAACTGCATTAGGACAGACTGGAGGGATTTTTAGGGAATGGTGTGGGAGAGCAAAAACAAAGGAAAGAAAACTGGCACATTTCAGAGGCAGCTATTGACCAAATTCTCCCAAATCTACAGAGTATCTGTAAAAGGCAACGTCATTGACTGTAATGTGCTCTGAATTTGCAGATAAACAACCCTGACATGAGAGTTCAGATTCTCAAGGACTTTGTGAAGCAGCACTTCCCAGCCACTCCGCTGCTGGACTACGCACTTGAAGTAGAAAAAATCACAACTTCCAAGGTGAAAGGCGCCAATATTGAACTGCTCTGGGAACTGGTTCTCATGGGGAGGGAAAGTGACTGGGGCTCAGCTGTATTTTCAGTGCAGTGCTTCATAAATTGTTGCTGGGGATTGTGTCTGGGGTAGAGTTGACACCAAGTACAGCTGCAGTTTGGAAAAGCTGGAGGCATTTGGCTACCAGGAGAATGCTGAACATGCCAAACCATCATCTCTGTGGCCACTGTCCACACTGGCGCTGCTGGGTGTAAATCCAAGGCTGTTGGCACATGTGCTGGCCCATGATGGGGAACTTCTGGGGTTTGACCCAATGGATCCCTTGTTTGGGGCTGGTTTTCCAGCGTTCCCATTAAATGTGGCTCTTGTCCACACTGCTGAGCAGCCTCTCCATTGCTGGGCTGGTGTGTCCCCAACTACAGGCAGCACTCAAATATCACCCTTAGAGTGGAAGGTGTCAGGTGAACACCACTTGCACTGTTAACATCTTTATTGGGGTGTGTTTTATTTCCTGCAGAAACCAAACCTTATCCTGAATGTGGATGGCTTTATTGGAGTGGCCTTTGTTGATGTGCTCAGGAATTGTGGCTCTTTCACACGGTGAGTTTGTGGGAGGGGGGAAGATGTTCTTGGATCATGGTTCTATGAAGCTGCACTGCCAGCTCCTGAGGGGCAAAGTTCCAGGACACTGGGAAGGAAATGTAGCCTGGCCTGGCTTTTGGGGGCAGAAAGCTATCATGGGAGTTCATGTGGCTTCTGGCTCTACAGCAGGCTCCCAGCCTGTCTGAGATTGACTCCTTAAAGAGATGATTACCAGGAACACTTTTTTCCTTCCTTTTGCAGGGAAGAAGCAGATGAGTATGTTGATATAGGAGCTCTCAATGGCATCTTTGTACTGGGCAGGAGTATGGGATTCATTGGTGAGTTTACCACGTCCTCCCTGCCCCTTCCTTCCTCCTTGGGCTGCCCTGCCCCAGAACACCAGACAAACCTGAAACCTGGGGGCTTTTTGTACACTCCAGAACTCCACCTCAAGGCAAAGACTAAGAGGAGGGATGGGAATTTTGTAACATAAACCACTCCCATTCCAGGCCACTACCTGGACCAGAAGAGATTGAAGCAGGGTCTGTACCGTCACCCTTGGGATGACATATCCTATGTCCTACCGGAGCACATGACCATGTGAGAAGCTGGTATTGCCTTGGAATGCACGAGGACAGAAGCCTATCCAGGGACAGCCACAGTGGGACTGTGATGTAGAAAGGCCATTATTGGGACAGAGACATCAAGCTGCCTGGTCAGACTGTGCAAAGTGACTGTTTTATAAGGATAGAAACTTACTCTAATAAAACCAAAACTTGTGCTATTCCCTCTGTTATCTGCTGTATTTAATACTGTCTCTCACCATTTTTTTTTTTCCTCATTTCACTTTGTTTCCAGAAGAGATTTAGGGTTTGGGGGGTAGAGTTTGGCTCATAGGTACGCCTTACTGAACATAACTCTGGTAACAAGCTGTACCTTTCCCATGAGGGGAACATGCCCGTCATTCTCATAAGCCATGACTTTGGATTTTTTTGTTGTTGGTTGTTTTTCAATTTGTTTACTGTGTTCTTTTCTTATCCTTGGTCTGACTGTACCTGAATCCTGGGACCACTGCTGATGTATAACCAATGTTACTCAAGAGCTGGTGTAGTAATTTAAAGTGTAAAGTTGTAACATACTGCTGTGAAAACTGTGAAATCCCTGTATTTCAGTGTCTGTATTTATGCAAACAACCTCTCCTTTCCTCTGACTGCTGCCCTGCGCACTGTCACTCATGTTATCTGCAGCTGCAAAAATATCTCGGTAATAATTTCAGTGTCCTCCTTGTCTGTGTATTGTAACCAAACTCAAATAAATACACATTACTAATTTATTCTTTTTTCCATGTGTGACTCCTGCGAGTTAGTCCTAAACAGTGTCTAAAGGGGATGTGTGACAAGAGATGTCATTTAACAAAATAACAACACTCAAGGCCTCAGCGTCTGTTTCAGGTGATTTAAAAGGGGAGAAATAAAAATCAAACTGCCTCTAGCCTTCACCTTTCCTGCTTCAGTGTAGGTCAGAAAGATGAAATTTAGTAAAGTCGAGAATAAACAGAAGGATTGATTAAAGTATTATACAAAAGTTAGGGAACTGCACTGTGTCTATCACAAACATGAAATAATCAACTACAGCTCACTTGATTGTAATTAACCTTAGTTGGAGTAGAGAATTCCTGATTACTCAGGAGCAGGCTGGGAGGGCAGGGGGAGGCTGTGAGCAGAACCAGGTGCCTCTTGGCCATGGTGCCTGAGCTCCCCGATGGCGTACGGGGCACCGGGAGCACCAGGGCGCCCCACGACGGGGACAGTGGGGGGCCTCCGGGTGAGCGGATGGAGACCCGGGGTCGTTCGGGCCTGAGGGGATGGGGGATATGGGGAAGTCCCGGGAGGTCCGGGCTGAGAGGACGCGGTGTCCCGGGGGGTCCCGGACTGAAGGGATGGGAATCCATAGGGGTCCCGAGCTGAGGGGACGCGGGGTCTCGGCGGGTCCCGGACTGAGGGGACGCGGGGTCTCGGCGGGTCCCGGACTGAGGGGACGCGGGGTCTCGGCGGGTCCCGGGCTGAGGGGACGCGGGGTCTCGGCGGTCCCAAGCTAAGCGGACGCGGGGTCTCGGCGGGCCCCGGGCGCTGCGCTGGTCCGCACTCCCCTCACGGCGCCGCCGCCACTGCCATGCAGAGGCGCTCTCTCTCCGCCAGGGGGCAGTACCGCCCGCCCGCCCGCCATGTCGGACAAGATGGCGGCGGCCGCGGCCTGTCCGCAGCCTCAGCCCGGCCCCGGCTCCGGCTCCGGTCCCGGCCCCGGTCCCGGCCCGCCGGCGGTCGAGGTGGAGCGCGGGGGTCCGCGCGGCGGCGGGGTGGACGGGGAGGCCGAGGCGGAGGAGTTCGGGTGCCCGGCGCACTGCTCCGACCTGGCCTGGCGGCAGAACGAGCAGCGCCGCCACGGCCTGTACTGCGACATCACGCTGGCGTTCGGCGGCGCGGGCATGGCTCGCGAGTACCGGGCGCACCGGTCCGTCCTGGCCGCCGCCACCGAGTACTTCACGCCGCTGCTCTCGGGCGGGTTCGCGGAGTCGCGCTCGGGTCGCGTGGAGCTGCAGAAGTGGAGCTCGGAGGGCGGTCCCGACCCCGATACGGTGGAGGCCGTTATCGGTTTCATGTACACCGGCACCATCCGCGTGAGCCCCGGTAATGTCCATGAGGTGCTGGAGATGGCGGACAGGTAAGCGCGGCTGGGGTGGGGGCTGGCGGGGACCGGGCCGTGGCATCAGATGGTCACAGACTGATTTGGGTTGGAAGGGACCCTAGAAGTTCATCTCATTCCACCCCCTGCCATGGGCAGTGACACCTTCCTCTAGACCAGGTTGCTCCAAGCTCCATCCAACCCGGCCTTGAACACTTCCAGGGACGTATAACTCCCTTGTTTGTCCTGCAGGTTTCTGCTGACCCGGTTAAAGGACTTCTGTGGAGAGTTTCTGAAGAAGAAACTGAACCTCTCCAACTGTGTGGCAGTTCACAGCCTGGCCCACATGTATTCTCTGAATCAGCTGGCCCTCAAAGCACAGGATATGATCAGGAGAAACTTCCACAAAGTCATTCAAGATGAGGAGTTCTACACTTTGCCATTTCACCTTGTCCGAGACTGGCTCTCAGACTCAGAGATCACGGTAGACTCTGAAGAAATCCTCTTTGAGACCGTTTTGAAGTGGGTTCAGAAAAGTCCTGAGGAAAGAGAGAGGTACTTTGAAGATCTCTTTAAGCTGCTAAGATTGTCTCAGATGAAACCCACATACCTGACTCGCCACGTCAAATCCGAGCGGCTGGTGTTGAGCAACGAGGCCTGTGTGAAGTTGGTGTCTGAGGCTGTGGAGAGCCATGCCCTGCGCTCCGAGAACCTGCAGTCTGGGAACCTGCAGCATTCCGCCTGTCCTGCCGCACTGCTGCCGCGCTTCGGCCAGAACATGGATGTCATCATGGTGATCGGCGGCGTGTCCGAGGGCGGCGACTACCTGAGCGAGTGCGTGGGCTACTTCATCGATGAGGACAGGTGGGTCAACCTGCCTCACATCCACAACCACCTGGATGGGCACGCTGTGGCCGTGACGGAGTCCTATGTGTATGTGGCTGGCTCCATGGAACCAGGGTTTGCCAAGACTGTGGAAAGGTACAATCCAAACAGAAATATTTGGGAGCAGGTCTCAAATCTAATCACCAGGAAGCATTCCTTTGGCCTTACTGAAGTGAAAGGCAACTTGTACAGTATTGGTGGACATGGCAATTTCAGTCCAGGCTTTAAAGATGTGGCCATTTATAATCCTGAGCAGGACAAATGGGTGAACCTGGAGTCGGCACCAAAGATCCTGCGGGATGTCAAAGCTGTCTCCGTGGAGGACCGGTTTGTGTATGTGGCTGCCCGCACTCCAGTTGACAGCGACAGCGAGGATGGGCTGAGGGCTGTTATTATCAGATACGATGCTGAAACCAGGCAGTGGCAAGATGTGGAGTCCTTGCCCCTCATCGACAACTACTGCTCCTTCCAGATGTCTGTTGCCAACACCAACTTCTACCACACAGCATCGTGCTGCCCCAAGAGTTACCCCATAGACAATGAGGAGGCCAAGGGAAAGATCTCCAGCAGGGCCTCGGATGAAATCCTGGAGTCCTTGCCCCCTGAGGTCCTGAGCATTGAAGGAGCAGCTATTTGTTACTACAAAGATGACGTGTTTATCATCGGGGGATGGAAGAACAGCGATGACATTGACAAGCAGTACAGGAAGGAGGCCTATCGCTACTGCGCCGAGCGGAAGCGCTGGATGCTCCTGCCCCCAATGCCGCAGCCCCGCTGCAGAGCCACTGCCTGTCATGTGAGAATCCCCTTCAGGTGCCTGCAGGGAACACAGAGGTACCCCATGCCACAAAATCTGATGTGGCAAAAAGATAGAATAAGGCAAATGCAGGAAAGGCAGATGCAGGAAATACACCGATACTCCCTGAGCTTGCGGAGGATGCCGCGCTCCCAGATCGAGTGCTAGTGTCTGGACTATCACTCCTGATGAGCGTAGGAAATAAACCCTTCTGTTAGGCTTGCTATGTCTTTATAAGACATGAGGGTGTGGATTGGATTTGATGCATAAAACCAGCATCTGTTGTGTACTGAAAATTCAGAAGCTCAGAAGTTGAGGGTGGGTGAGAATTGAGACACTCCATGAATCCAACAGTATTCCTTAATGATGCCCAGGGAAAAGTTGTAGCCTGTATCGGGCTGTGAAATGTCTCCGGGAGCATTAAGCCTGTTACTTCTCTCCTCAGATCTTTGGTTCCAAGGGTTTCTGTAGAGTAAGTCTCTAACAGTACTACTTGGAAGATCAAAGCTCTGTCTCTTAATAATTTAGTGGTTACATTTGTGTGTGCTTGAAAGCACCTGTTTCATTTGCACTTATCTCTTGACATTCCTTTGATTCTCTCCTCAGTGACTAAACTTCACAGGATTGGTGTTGATGTACTTGGCTTTCCCAAGCTGGAGGCAAGTGCAATAGTTCTGTATGAAACAAAAGCACAATCTTTCTTTATGAAATTACTTCAGGATGTTTCTATGTGTATTAAATATTTTGTATCTGTGTGTTGTAGAGAGGCTGCAGAGTTTGTTTATAAATGGATGATTGGTTGGACAGAAGACACTTGCTAAAAGAGAGCTTGAGGCAATGGATTTTTTTTCAGGTCTGTTTGCAGGTTTGAGTCTGACTCAAACTTAGGAACTTGGGTCAACAGCCTGAGCGAAGGAGTGACAACCAGCCATGAGCCACCCACCCACACTGGCTGTTCAGTTCTGTCAGAGTGGATCAGTGAGAATGGGATTATTTCATGGGAATATAGTGAAACCTGAGCTACTCGTAGGTCTTTTCTCAAGTGTTGCGCATGTTTCAATTCTAGTGAAAAGTGATGGAAGAGCCCCTGCTGTTCCCAGCCTGTCTCTGACAATCAGAAGGCTTTGCCCTCCATGTGCTGTCCCAAGGGACTCACAGCAGCTGTGCTGCAGCTCTGTACCAAGCTGGCACATATGCTCCTACAGGGGGGAGAGCTGGGCTTTCAGAGTCTCAAAGCATCTTAATTTCCCCTCT
The DNA here is from genome assembly GCF_008360975.1 of Lichenostomus cassidix. Lineage (NCBI taxonomy): Eukaryota > Metazoa > Chordata > Aves > Passeriformes > Meliphagidae > Lichenostomus > Lichenostomus cassidix. The sequence goes on from NC_139507.1 coordinate 3,008,012, forward strand.
TGCTGTGGGGGTGAGATTTAATCTCATTTAAACATCTTTTGGCATTCTGAGGTGGCTGTACATGCAAGTGCCCTGGTTGGCTCTGGATTGCTTTCTGCTGTACTCCCAGCGAAGAGAATGTGGGATATTCCCTTTGGAGTATCCCTGCCTCTAAGTTACCTGTCCCACTGAGCACTCCATCTCCCCAGTCCAAGAAGCTCCAGGACTCTTTCATTCACCAACAGTTTCAGTGCATACTTCCTACCTCCTTTTCTCCCCATCCTTCCCTTTATTTGAATGTTCCAGGTTTTCCCATGCCGTCTAACTCAGGATCTTAGGGAAGGGAATGGGAGGAGTAACCTGGGTATTAGAAAATTTATCTAGACAAACCTTTTTGGAAAATCTGTTACTGTTCTTGGTTCATTGATTATTTGCTGGTGGTTTTGATGTGGGTGACTTCTTTGCAAAGAACTTTTAACCAGTTTGGGGTTTGTTTTGGTTTTAATTGTTTTGCTTCCTGAGCTGCTCCTTCTCCTTTTCCAGTTCAACAGGCAGCCCAGATCGTATCTGAAACTTGGGGTAAGTCTTTCCACCACTCAGTGTGTAAAGGTTTCTCTGATGTGTACATCTCTTTAATGCTCCACTTTGTGGTTCATGGGCCATTTTGGTATCAATAACTTGTCTGTTTGTGAGAGAGTCTCCAGCCTTAGTTAAAAAAACTACCAGACTTAAAATTCTGAACAGTTTGTCTCAGTTTACTCCTCTGTGGTGACTGTTGCATTTTCTTTGCCTGTTGGGTTGTTGGGGCAGGTGAAGTTTATGCTGCTGGCTTCATGCAAGAGGAAATAGGTGAGTTTAAGGTGATGTTTGCAGGTGACTGTTCCCAAACAGCTCCTGAAGGTGTGTAAGCTGATCCATGGAGTTTGTCTGGTGGACTCTTGCAGGTCTGGCTGGAGTAGGTACAGAATTGCTGTTCCTGCAGCAGTTTGTGATAAAGTGTGCAAATGCATCTAGTGCTGAATCCATTGATGTAACAGCAATTTGTGGGAGTTGATTTTAGGGTACTTTCCCAGACTTTGTACCAAAGCAACAGAGAGGAGTTCATGTCCTCCACCCTGCTGAACCAGCTGGAGGGATTTAACTGGCAGTTGGAGAGTGGCAGTAGGTCACACCACTAGAGCTCTCTCCAAGCCCTCTTGTAGGCTATCATCAAATGTGGACAATTTGTAGGGAGAAACACCAAGATGATTATTTCAGTTGGAGTAGGAGCTGAATATTTAATGCATGGCACTGTGCAACAAAGAGGCCAGAACAAACCTTTCAGTCCTAGTTTTTGTAAGCAAAATTGGTATTGCACTTCCCAGGTGGACTTTGGGCTGATGGACAAGCTGTGGCATTTACTAAAAGCACTCCACTCAGAGACAGTGTCAGCCCAGCCCCATCCCTGGACAGGTAACCTGTGTGTGCCAGCTGCATGCTGTGTGTGCCGTGCTGTTCCTCCATGTGCTCCAGGGTGGGGGGCCTTGGCAGCAGCACAGGCTGCTCTTAATGTTTGCTCTGCCAGTTCTGGGATAGTTTTAAGCAGTTAGGTTTTTTTAACCTTGAATTCCAGTGGACCAGTGGCACTGATGTGGTTTGTGACTGATAGGTCAAATGATCCACTGCATCACACGAGGTGTTGGGAGAATTGCATTCATGGCCCTGGCTGTAGTTTAGCCCACGAGCCTGTGAATCCATAACAATTCCTTGTGGCCCTTGACCACCATAGCTTGCTGGGTATTTATCAAATGATCCCATAAAGGAGAGCCTGGGTATTCTTCCCACATGTTTCTAGTGGCTGGTCAGCTGTCAGCAGGATCCCAGTGTGTGTTCAGTAGGGCAGAGAAGGCAGACTGCTGGCCTCACTGAGGGAAAAGGATATTGGGGGAAGTTTTCCTCCTTAGGACAATCACACCTCTACACCTGTCCTGATACCTGCCACAAAACACACATTTCACGTCCTGGCTTTCTGCTCAAAGTACCAGTGGCACCAGCGTGTGTGTTGTGGAATACCCTGGTGTCTGCCAACAAACCCAGTCCCAAGGAATGACAATTTTATGTTCTTAACACATCCTTGTAACAGGATGTTGTAACATCCAATGGGCTTTGAAAAGCAAGAGTAAAGAAAGCGGTTTGTGGCTTGTATTTATTTTCAGCTATGTCCACCTTAGGCTGGGGTATGAGCCATCTCCTGTTTGATAGTCCTGGGTGGAATCTAATAAAACAGGTGCTCTTGAGGATCTAACCCTGTTACTAATATGAATGTAGAGTGTGGAACTAACGAGCTGTTTGATGACAATTAATAGTCAGATTCTCCTCGTGGGTCCATGTCACTGTGGGTCACAGCAGCTCTGCTCTCCTGGCATATTAACAGTGGGACAGCAGTTTGCTGGGGAGCAGCAGTCCTGTCCTCACCTGTGAGGTAAAGTAGTGTGTGTCATAAACCCTTTGAAACAGATCCTGCTGTCCTGTTCTTGACCTTAAATACACTGTACTAAAGTTTATTGTAAGAGGTGAATTAATGAAAATAAACCGTTTATTTCTCTAGCATTCTGTTGTGCTTTTGATTTTTTAAGTTCTTTATGGGGTGTGGCTGATATGAATGTAGTACTGTGGAGGGAAAGTTTTAAATCCTAAAATCCTTTTGGCCTGTTACAATTGTTTCTGTTTTAGAACAAGAGAACACACTCCCTTGCTCCCATGGGGACTTTATTAACTAAAGAGCACTATTTACACAGGTTTCCAGTGATGGGATGCTCAGAAGACTTTATTAGATACGCAGAACTATTTACACAAGCATCCAGTGATGGCTGATCACAACACTCCTAGCTAAGGGGAACTATTTACAACGGCGAGCTGCGAGTTGAACTGCTGAACAAGATGTCCATGGAGGAGCTGTGCTGGTAGTAGTGTTGCCTAGCGATGTATTCCATAACGTTGGAGAGACCTGGCACCACGCAGCAGCTGACGGCACTGCGGGTGATGCCCATGCTGTGGGCGTCGTACCACTCATTGGTATCCTCCTCGTAGCACTCGGTGGCAACGGTGGTGCTGAACCCATTAAAGCCCCCAACCACAAACAACAGGCCATCCATCACCTCAATGCCAAAGTTGCTGCGTGGATTTAGCATGGAGGGCACAGCGTGCCAGGCGTTGGCAATAGGGTTGTATGCTTCCACGCTCTGGAGCCGGCTGTTCCCATCAAACCCTCCAACCTGTGAATGTCAAAGGGACAGAGCTGAAAGGGGTCTTTCCTCAGTCAGATCCTGACACACACACATGAGATGGGAACTCCTCCTGGCTGCCTCCCTGGCTGCAGTCTGAGCATGGTGGAAAGCACAAGATCACCAAACATGGCTCTGGCTTATTGCAGTCTGCTCCCTGCTCTCTGAGGAGCTTTCCAAAGCACTTTATGCAACTGTCCATTTTGACAGTTCTCCAGAAGTTGGATGCCTTCTATGGAGAGGATAAACAATAGATGAACAGGCCCAAGTCCCTGCTCTGTGCTGCTGATGTTGGCAGTGGCAGAAATTGTGTTCTTTGTTGCTGCTGTTTAAACATTGCCAAACACCTTTTACATACCAAAAAGCATGTGATGGGTGATAACATTCTCGAGAAGTACATCAACCATTCTGGCTCTGACTTCCCTAAACCTGATGTAAACACATGGCCACCCTGGAGATCTGGGAACTGCAGACATCCAAAGGACTGCAGTGCTGGGTGGTGTTAGCCCTTACCGCATACACCTGGTTCCCGTATGCCATCACCCCAACTCCGCTTCTCCTGCTGCTCATTGGGGCGATCAGGGACCACTGGTTTGTGGTGGGGTTGAACACTTCAGCTGAGCTGAGGCACTGATCGCCATCAAACCCACCACAGATGTACACCTGAGGACAGGAGATGGGGGAAAGTGTGAGTGGGGTGGTTAGACCCTTGGTGGGGAAACATACTGAAGAGAAAACGAATGCTGTCACTGGATTTTTGGGGTGTTTTGTTTTAGAATGGAAATGGCCTTGTCATCCTGAGTTTCAAGTAGCAGCAGTGCAGAGTTGATGCCAGCAAGATTTAGACTCTTGATTTTCCAAGCTGCATGAAGCAGACAGGCCTGATATCACTCCTGTGGCCAGGAAAAGGGCTGTGGGGCACCAGGGGGGCAGCAGCTCTGAAAGTCTTTGTATTCCTGGTTGCATCTCTGCCACACCAGGCAGGCTGCTTTATATCTGTAGCTCCAGGATTTAATGAATTTTTATGAATTTAAGTATTACAAATTTAGTGGAGGTTTATGTGAATTTTCTTCATGCTGCAACCCCAGCTGCTCTTAGTTGGGGTTAGTTTACCTTTCCATTCAGCGTGGTTGCACTGGCGTCACTCCTCTGCTCGTGCATGGGGGTGATCAGGGTCCACTGGTTGGTGTCTGGGTCATACCGCTCTGCTGTGTTGAGCCGCATGTACCCATCAAACCCTCCCATGGCATAGATGAAGTTGTCCACAACGGTGACGCTAACGTAGCAGCGCCGTGAGTGCATGGGTGCTACCTGCTGCCATGTCTTCTGGAGTGGATCAAACCGTTTGACGATGTTGAAATAATCTGTACCATCAAATCCGCCGATAACGTAGACATGGCCTTTCAAATAAGCTGAGCCATGATAGGCAACGGGGCTCTCTTGCTCCCAGGGGATGTTCAGCCACTTGTCAGTGCGGCCGTCGTAGGTCTCGATGGCGCTGGTCGCGCCGCCCCCACTCCAGCCCCCGATGGCAAAGAGGATGGCGTAGGGCAGGCGCGGCCGGGTGAGTGGGTTGGCGTTGACTGAGGAACTCTGGCCGTAGGAGTTCAGGTCGTAGATTTCGGACAGGGCACTGATGATGAGATCTTTGCAGTTGATATTGTCCTTCACGTACTCGTGAGCTTTGACGTTGTTCATGAAGTAGTCGGATTGTAGGAGTGCCAGTCGAACCTGAAACATGCAAGTAGGAGGTTGGAGTACTAATACTGATGGCTACCCTTGGTAGCCTTTGGGGACATCTCCAAAGCTGGGCTGCACCCACCTTGCTCAGCAAGCAGGCGATGTGCTGCCTCCTGTTCTGCGGGTCATGAGAAATCCACCTCAGCACAGCCTCAAACACCGCTTCTTCTCGCCGCACGTTAAGCTCATCCTTCTCAATGATGTGTGCCAACTCCTCGGCAGAGAGGTCTAGGAACTCCTCGGACACTTGGGACACCTCCTCGAAGTGATGCAGGATGTACACGCAGGCAGCTGCGCGCAGGTCGGGGCAGTGGTAGTAGTCAGTGAGTCTGCAAATGCCAATGCAATTCTCAAAGCACAGCCTGGAACTGAGGAACTCACAGCACAGGTTGACGATGCCCATGACATTGAACTGATCTGCTGCAGCCAGCAAACTCTCAACGTTGTCCTCCGTGATCGGTACTGTCCCGGTGTAGGCGTAATTAATGATGAGACCCATCATTTCAGCTGAAATGCCAGGGATGTGATAGACCATCTTGTCTACGGTGTCCCAGTTGGTAAAAAGAGTCCTGAAAACATGGTGTTGCTGCATTAAACCCTGTCCCTGGATCCCCTGTGCTCCTCCTGCCTCCAGGGCACCAGGTTTGGCCCTGGTAGGAGCCATTCTGGGAAGCCACATGGTTTATTGATTAATGTTTTACTTGACTGGTGGTTTGAAAAAGGAGATGTTGCCACTGGAGCATACCAGAGCTGGAGGCAGCAGGGCAGGGAGTTTCACCCGAGAGGAGCAGAGGGGTAGAATCCCCCCATCATCTGCTGCCCACACTGTGGGGGTGGGCCCAGGACAGTGGGGGGTTTCAGGGTGCTGGTGCACATGGCTGGGCCATGTTCAGCCTCTCACCCACCAGCACCCCAAATCCTTCTCCCCAGGGCTGCTCTCAATCCGTTCATCCCCCAGCCTGGATTGATACCAGGATGGGGTTGCCTCAATCCAGGTGCAGCACCACCACTTGGTCTTGAATCCCAGAGAGTCACAGGGTGTGGGGAAGGCAAAGCTGCCCCATGGCAGCCAGGCCAGGCTGGCCAGGCTCCAGCCCTGCGCTCCTCTGACACCACTGCCAAGAGCCATTGATATATGCTGGGCTGTGGATTAATCCTAGTGTTCAGGGAGGTGTGAGGACTATGGGAAATCACTTGATGAGAGGTTCAGTGTAGGCGGAAGTCCTGCAGACATGTTCAAGCAGGGTGACCTCAATCAGGGAATACTATTTGTCCCCGTTCCCTTGTGTTTCAAGTACTGACCTGAAGTAGATGCTGCAGCAAGAGAGGATGAGCTTATGAGCCTTGAATTCCACCCCATCCGCACTGATGATCACATCACAGAATCTCCCTTCCAGGCGGAGCTCATTGGAGATGCTGCAACTCCTATCGCTCATCTTCCTCTCCATGTTGGAGGATGAATATTTGGTGGGTGCCAAGCTATCCCCCACGTTGGAGCCAGAGGCAGTGGACCTTGCTGAGGTGTGTGGAGCACTCTGGTGTTGTCCCCAAACTTCCAGCACTGAGCCCCCTAGCTGGTTCTGGACTGTGCCCCATAATGACATCACAGATGCAGGGGTGACCCAGGCCCAGCATTCTGTGGTTGCCCCCAGCCTTTGCTTCCCCACAGCCCGGGTTATGCTGGATCTGGACCTGCACCGAGCTGATGATTGCCTGGAGCAAAACCAGCCATGTGATCGATCCCCCAGCAACTCTTCAGTAATGTTTCGCTGGGGCATAACAGCCCTCAAAGGTGGGCACAAGCCACTGTTGAAGTGTCTTGTGCCACCTCGCCCAGGAGGAAGCTGTGCTACTTGTTAGTGCTGTCACAGACGGTCCCTGCTCACTTGGCACTGAAGTTGTGCCAGGGAAAGTTTAAGTTGTGTGTTGGAAATTTTGGAACTTTTTTTCCCCAAGGGGCTGTCCAGCCCTGGCACAGGCTGCCGAGGGCAGGAGTGATGGATCCTCATCCCCGGAGGAGTTTAAAAGTCTTGTGGATGTGGCACTTAGGGACATCGGTTAGTGGTGGCTTTGGCAATGCTGGGGGATGGCTCTTTGCGGGCGTTTCTCCCCGCCAGGGCTCCGTGACTCAGCGTTCCCGGCGCTGCGGAGTGGTTCAGTGCCTGGACCCCTGTGGGCACGAACGGCCCCGCCGGCGACCTTTTTTTAATTTTTTTTCTTTTTCTTTCTTTTTTTTTTTTTGATCTTTCGCCTTTTCGGCTCGTCGCGAGGGAAACGCAACCGCCGGTGCCGGTCGGAGTGGCTGCGGCCGTGGCGCGGAACGCGGAAGGGCTCCCCAGCCCCAGCAACCACCTAACGCTCCCCGAGCAGCCCCCGAGCCCCTCCGGCCCCGCGGCCCCGTTCCGCTCCCGTTCCGGTCCCGCCCCGCGCCAGCTCCTCCCCGCGGCTGCGCGGCTCGAGCGGAGCGGAGCGGAGCGGCCGAGATGGTGAGCGAGGCTGCGGGCCGGGAGCTCGGGCTGGCGGAGCTGCTGCCCCGGGGTAGCGGCTCTGAGCGCAGCCAGGACGGAGGGACAGCGGGGGGCTGGAGGGTCTCGGTGCCCCCGGAGCTGTGGGGGCCCCGGGGCGGCACCGAGCGGGGTCTCTGCCTGCAGGTACCCGAGCTGGAGAAAGCCACGGTCCGGATCCGGCAGCCCGAGCGTGTGCGGGAAATCATCCAGTCCCTCCGGGAGCAGGGGGTGGCCAAGCTGCAGGTACCGGCCCCGCGGTGCATCGCCCACGCTCTTGTCTCTGCTGCCCCTTTCTCGTCCCCCGGCTCGGCCCGGCTTTTCCCAGCCCCGTGGGAAGCCCCTGCGGCGCGGGATGCCCTTGGAGAGGGAGGACGGGGCTGGTGGCTGTCCCCGGACAGACCTTTTGGCTCCCCGTTATGAAGCGGTAACTATGGGCCGGTCCCCAAAGCCCTGCTCCGCCCAGGCAGGATAAAGCCATTCGGTGCCGATAAGAGCTCCGGGGTGGGAGGGTGAGGCCATCATCTGCCTCGCGGCTGGCCGGAGCGGCCACGTCGTCGCTGTCAGTCTGTGCCCACGGGAGACCAGTGGTGCAGAGTGCATGTTCTCGCGGGTGGCAGCACCTTGGGCTCACTCTGGCCAGGGCAGAATGCACTGGGGCACACACGGATTTGGTTTTCTTGCCTCTTCCAGGTAATTTCTGACTTTGACATGACGCTGAGCAGGTTTGGGTGCAATGGCAGACGCTGCCCCACATCATACAGTGAGTGAAGCCGTTGTTTTTACTGTCACTCATTCTGTTTGGTTTCTGTGTTTGTATTTGACGTGGTTCCTGTCATCCTCTGTGCCCTCCTCTGCCTACTCTGTCCTGTCCTCCCCCACGCGGCTCTGGTCCTCACTGCCTGGCCCCAGCTGCCCACTGCCCACTGCAGGAGTCAGCTCCTGGGCTGGCTGCCTTCATCCCACTGCCCACGGGTGCCAAGGCTGCTGTCCCAGCTGAGCCAGGCCCTGTGATCTGTGCCTGCTGCGGGCTCACAGTGGGAGCTGCTGTGTTGGGACCCCACAGCAAGCCTGTGCTCAGGTCACGGTGTCACCACAGCTTATATTGGGAAGAGCCGGCACTGAGACACAGGGGAATTGCTGTTAGAAAGTCTTTTTGTATTTCTGTGTTACATCATTCGTGTTTTACTTTCTTTGCAGATATCCTTGACACCAGTCGTGTTATAAGCGAGGATGGCAAGAAGAAGGTGGGTGCTGTGTGTAAGGCACCACATCTTAGCTTGGTGACTGTTGTATCTGTCACCTGTCACTGGGAGGTCTCACTGGCTGGTGTGGCAGCTCTCCCAGCTGTGCTGGCTGCCAGGATGGAGTGGGAAAGTGTCCAGGCTGTATTTCAGCCAGCAGTGACAGAGGAGAAGTAAAAAAGGGAACTTGAATTTGCATGTGCAGCTGTGGGTGTTTCAGTTTAATAAGAGGAGGAAGGGGAGGGGTCTCAGTAGCTGCAGCATTTGGAGCAAGGTGAGGGCCAGCCAGGCTGGCGAGAGTCCAGGTGTGCTCAGTGACAGGGTTTTGGTTGTGTTTAGGAAGAGTGATGCTTTGGAGGACTTCAGAAATGCTAGTTTCATTTATAGCCTCTTTAGATATGATGTTCACTTTGTTCTTTTTCTCTCTATGTGACACTCCAGCTGAAGGATCTGCTCCACTATTACTATCCCATTGAAATAGATCCTAACCGGACCCTGGAAGAGAAATGTCCCCTCATGGTAGAGTGGTGAGTGCTGTGTGTGATGATCTTGACCTTGTCCTGACAACCTCTTGTCCCTGAGGACTACAGGACATGAGCCTTGAACCGTCCCTGGGCTTGGCAGCGATCCCGCGAGGTTTAGTTCTTGTTTCTGACTGCTGAGAGCCTCTGCCTGGGAGCTCTGTCACTGCTGCCTTTCCCCAGGTGGACCAGGGCCCACGAGTTGCTGGTGCAGCAGAAGATCCACAAAGGTGACATAGCCGAGATCGTCAGAGAGTCAGAAGCGATGCTGAGGTATGGACATGGGGATGTGATGTTGAGGTTTGGGCACGGGGATGTGATGTTGAGGTATGGGCCTGGGGATGTGACACTGAGGTATGGGCCTGGGGATGTGACACTGAGGTACAGCTTGGCTGCCCACAGCCCTTCTCTCCTGCCCATGCAGTCAGGTCTCTGTGCTGTCACCATGCCGCAGCATGACCAGTGCCAGGCTCCCTTGCTCACTCCCTGGGGCTGAGCTCTAATGTAGTCAGAACATGAGCCACAGTCTGAGCTCTCTCCTTGGCTGGGCTGCAGGCTGCTCCCTTCTTGCTCTGAAACTGCTTCCCTCTCTCAGGCCTTGGCAAGGAGCAGCTGAGGGGCTGGTGCTGGGCACAGCTCCTCATTTGCCGGGCAGGATGCAGAGGCAGCGCACAGAGATTTGCTCTTTGCTCTGGAACTGCCAAGCCTTGTGCAGGCCCTTGGCTCAGCAGCAGATTTCACCCACAGCACAAAAAGGTTGAGCTAGAACTTGCTGCTAAAGCTGCCCTGGCAGCTGTGGCCCTAAGGCTGGCTTGGGGAGCTGGGCTCTGCCAGGCTCAGGGAGGAGATGGCTTTTCATGAGCCCAGGTTCCACTTCTGCCAGGAGATGTGTCCTGGCAGACTGAGGCTGTCACAGGTTGGTCTGATCATCCTCCCAACCAGTCCGACCTGTTGCACATCTCCCACGTGGTTCCTGGCAGCACCCACTCGCATGGGTGTGTGTGGGCAGGCTGTGCCCTGTGCCCCTGCTGAGCAGCTGATGTGCTCAGGAGATGCTGGGCAAAGTGCTGGAGTGCTTTGTGTTCCCACGAGTGCCCACCCAGCCGCTGCACCCAAAACTCTCTGGGGTTCTGCGCAGGGAAGGCCATGGGAGTGTTGGTGCCACAGAGAGCTCATGCTGTTTGCAGAGCTTACATGTGTGTTTCTGTTTGGGAACTGCTGGGCAGGAGCTGGGCTGAGCATGCTGCCAGCCCAGGGCACCAGACACCGTGCTGGGTAACACAGCCCCATATAATGGACACTCCTGCTCTAGGGATGGCTTCAAGGAGTTCTTTGATCAGCTGCATGAGAACAACATCCCCCTGTTCATCTTCTCTGCTGGCATCGGTGATGTCCTGGAAGAGATTATCCGCCAGGCCAACGTCTTCTACTCCAATGTCAACGTGGTGTCCAACTACATGGACTTCAATGATGATGTGAGTTCTTGCTCTGCATCTGTGTGGTGAGAGGTGTGGGGCTGGGACTGAAGGCTGGGACTTGATTACAGTGACACCATCAGGTTAAGAGCTGTCTGTACCGTGTGCTCAGGGAGTCCTCACACACTTCAAGGAACCCCTTATCCACACCTACAACAAGAACAACACCGTGCTGCAGGACACGGAGTACTTCCAGCAGCTGAGCACAAAGACAAGCATCATCCTGCTGGGGGACTCCATGGGCGACCTGACGATGGCAGACGGCGTTCCCAGTGTTGAGAACATCCTCAAGATTGGCTTTCTCAATGACAAGGTGGGTGTGAGGAGCAGTTTAGTGCTTCCAGCCTTCTCTGGGTGCCAGGCCTGGGGCCAGCAGGGAGGGACAAGAGGCTGCCCCAGTGATTTGGGTGTGTGAGATATTCGTATGAGCTCCCATGGGGTGTGCAGAGAGACCTGGGGGTGTCTGCTGAGCTCCTGCCGTGTCAGGATGGTTATTATGCCCCTTTTCGGTATCAAGGGCTGCAGGTGCAACATCTTCACCCTGAGCTGTTGGTTGTTCACGGCCCTGACAGGTGGAGGAGCGGAGGGGGAAGTACCTGGATTCCTATGACATTGTGCTGGAGCGTGATGAGACGCTGGACGTGGTCAATGGGATTCTGCGGTACATCCTTACTGAGACATGAGCTGGGGAGATGATGTCCCAGCTCTGGCCACACAGCAGGCACTGGGCAGGGAATGTCCTTCAGAAGACATTCTGAAGAATGACAGAGCTGGACAGAGCTGGAGGGGACTTGCTGGTACTCCCGACCTCACTAATCCCCTCAGCCAGCCCTGGAGCAGGAGAGGTGAGATGGAGGAAGCTTCTGCATTCCCTTTACCTCAACTCTGCCTGGCTCTGCAGTTTCCCACCCAGACTGACTCTATCCTTCTCAGACTTCATCCCACTGGGAATTCATTCCTGCCACCTCCTGAGGCCACGACAAACCATTCCATGTTTCAGACAGAGATGCTCTGCACTTGCTTCAGCAACCAAGTGTGGAATGGAGATAGTTTACTGTGGGCTGAGGACAGACCTGGTTGAGATGAAATTTTGGTGTCACTGTGTTCCTGGCTAAGAAAACAAGTCTCTTGTCCTGTTTTCTGTGGGCTTCAAAGCTCCCAGGCTCACCCTGGTGCCAGTGCAGCTGCTGGGCTAGTGTGGCCCTGCTGGACATCACACCACCCAGCTCCACATTCCCCGTGGAAACCTGCAGCTCCCTGGCCCCATGCCTCAGCTCACCCATCCCTCTTGCACCAGTACAGTTCTTATTGTGGAAAAAAAGCTTTTCCAGCCGTCCCTGAAGGCCCTGGAGCCAACTTGGCTGCTATTGCTGCCCAAAGGCAGAAGTAAATTTGTCTGCCAGGGATCAAAGGAGGGGTGGGGATGGGGGAGGAGGAGCCGATGGCAGAATTTTGGTTTTTAAGGAATGTTTTACCTGGCCGTGTTTGTGTGTTAAGCTTCTGATCCTGGGCTCTCAGGGCAGCAATAGGAAAAACGCATTTTATTTCTGTGTAACCTCTGGTTATGTGTGACTTTGGGAAAAGCAGATTTGTTCTCTGCGTTGGAATTAAAAACATTATTGGCTAAAGTTGGGTCACGGGTGGTTTGTACCCAGGGCTGAGGGGCTGGAGCTGCTCTGCTCCCTGATCTTGCACTGGCAACTGCTTCTGCTCCCCATCCCACCAGAGCCCCCCAGCCCTCACAGGGTGCTGGAGCTGAAGCCCTGCTGGCTTTCGTGGAGGATCCCAGGGGGGAATTTTGGTTTCTTCTGCCAGACCCAGTGGATGCTGGAGCCTGGAATGCCCCTAAGCACCAGCAAGGCTGGTGCCTGTGCCACTACCCCAACACACAGGAGTGTTTCATGGCAAAGTAACTAGACACAGTCAAACTCCTTGGAAACCCAGAGGAATTATTTATTTTTTGGTGCAAGGCAGAGTCACCATTTGAGGAGTTTGCTCTGCACTGCTATGCTCCTGTGTTTCTTCTATCCCTGTCACAGGACAGACTGTGCAGAGGCTTTGGGAGCTGGCACGTACTGGAACTATGCTGGTCCCAGCCTGAGAACCTGAGCACTCCAAGGTTGTGACCTGCATTTAGGCATTGAAACAAAATTGGTCTGATTGGTCTCACTCACTGGGGGCTGGGAGGTGGGGAGAGCGTGGAGGGAGATGATGCTGCTTCCTGAGGGCTGGGGAATGAGGGGTTTGTTTCCCTTTTCCCAGCTGATGAGGGGTTTGCCAGGTCCCATCCTCACATTTTTGGGGGGACTCAGACTTTTGGAATGGCAGATGCCTGCAGAGTATCAGGGTTTCACCCTGAGAACCTGAGCCCCCTCTGGACTCTTGTCCAGGAGAGGATGGCAGCAGGGACACAGCAGGGACTGGGACAAAAGGCTTCTTTCTTCTCTCTAAATAATTTTAAGTGTGTATATAAAAAACCCAATCCCAAACCCTAAACTACAAAATGCTGGGATGGAGGTGAGGGGAAGCCCCCCTACATCCTGCCTGCCCCCTGAGACAGCATGGACAGGCGAGGGGGCTGGAGCTGGACCTGCAGTCACTGGTGGCAGATCAAGGGGTCAGGGAGGGGACATCTTCTTGTCTGGGTTTATTAGCTGGGGGCTGAGTTTTCCTGCACAGGAGAACACATCAAAATACCCTCAGCTAATAAGAGGTGAAAATCAAAATCTGCCCCCCTGCAGGACTGGGGAGAGGCAGGGGCAGATTCCCAGGGTGGGAGACTGGCCATGACATGGCCAGGATGAGTCCTGTCTCCAGCAACAGTGGGATTGCTCCTCAGAGCTCCTCATGAATCTTCTCCTGGTCCTCGTCCGACTTCAGCTTCAGCTCGTCAGGTGTGATCTTCCCGTCCTGGTTGCGGTCCTGGTTCCGGAACATGTCGGCAATGACTTTCTCCGGGTCAGAGCTGGGCATGAGGCGGCCTTTCCCCTCTGCCACCTGGGTCTTGATGAAGGTGGAGAACTGGAGAGGGGAGAGGGAAGAGATGTTGTTTGGCTCCACACAGCCAGCACCGGGCAGGGCAGGGAGACCAAGGACAGGCAGGCTGGAGCAGAGGCTGCCCTTGGGGTCCCTGCACACACCCAGCAGCAACGCTTTGGGCTGGGGTGTTCTTCCTGCACAGCTCTGCAGACTCTTGAGTGCTCAGGGGCAGCAATGCCCTTCAAGTACTCCCACCCTGATCCCCTGTGCCCCCATTTCCCATGCCCCCTGCACCCCACCCTTTGGGACCCACTCACCTCCTCAGCAGGGATCCCCCCGTCCTTGTTGAGGTCCATCTGCTCGTACAGGTTGGCTGGCGGCTCCCCATGCCAGATGAAGAGGTAGCCCTCAGGAACCCCCTCCTCCATGGAGATCAGCTCCACCTCAAAGCGAAGCACGGCGCTGCCAGGCACTCCTCGGGCTGGAAACACAGCGAAGACTCCAGCACCACGGGGAGCATGGCAAAGCCCAGGCCCTGAGCCCCATAGCCCTGGCAGGGCAAGGAGGGACAGAGCCCACTAGGGGCCCAGGAAGGCTGAACCACCCAGTTTGCATTGCACACATTGGACGCTGCTCCCCTACCTCCGCTCTCCCCGTGGCCCAGGTGTGGGGGGACAATGAGCACCCTCCTCTCTCCCGCACACATGTCCAGGAGGCCACTGTTCAGTCCCTCGATCACCTTGTTGGCCCCCAGAGTTACCTCCTGGGGCTTCTCATAGTCGTGGCTGCAGGAGGCACAAAGAAGATGGTGCAGGTGAGAAAAGTCCCTCGAATCTAGCCTGAAATCCCAACCCTTCCATCCCACCATGGCCCAGAATTTCACATCTTCCATCCTGGTATGCCATGAAGTTCCACACCCTCCATGTCACTGCCATGTCCATCCCACTGTGTCCCTTGAACTCTCCTCCCTGCTGCCCCATCCTGCTGCCCCGTGGCTGATGCTCCAGTGCTGCCTGTTGCAGAGCTGATGGCCCTGGTTCTGCCCGATCCCTGCCCACCCCCAGCTCAGTGCCAGCCAGGATTTGGCCTCAGGAAGGACAGGAGTGCTCGGGGCACGCACGAGGAGAAGAGCCGGGTGCCATCCAGCAAGGAGCAGTTGTAGTGGTAGCGGACAAAGTCGCGGTCACGGGTGGTGACATTGCAGCCCTCGGGCCGGAACACGGTCTCAATCTCCACCGGGTCCTCAGGGTTGTGGAAGTCGATGACGTGGACATCAAAGATGAGCACGGCTGAGCCGGGAATTTTGTCTCCTGGAAGAGGAGGATGAGGAGAGCTGCTGGAACACTGCAGGGCTTGGAAAGCCTTTCCGTGCTTCTTCCCACACCCCTTGATGTGTCCATTCCTCAGAGCCCTCTGCACATTTACCTGCGCCATTCTCCCCATAAGCCAGGTGTGGGGGGATGACCACTCGCCGCTGCTCTCCCACACAGACGCCCTGCAGGCCCTGATCCATGCCAGGGATGATGTAGCCCTTCCCAATGTAGGTGTTGTAGGTCTGATTGCGGGAGTAACTGCAGCAAGAGAACCCACAGCACTATCAATCCCCCCCAGCCCCTACACCACAACCCACACCCCTTCTCCCAGCCTCTCCTGCTCCCCCAGGAACCAAACCTTGCTCCTAGGAATGCAACAAACAGATACTGTCCTTTTTAGCCTATTTCATGCCCATTCTCCCCTCTCCAGCCTTTTCTTGCAGCCGTGGGGCAAGGAGAGGACATCAGGGCTCTCCCCACACGGCCGTTTCCTCCCACACCTGGAGTCAAACAGCGTCCCATCCATGAGTGTCCCGTTGTAGTGGTAGCGGACAAAGTCCCCGGTCACAGCCCGACGTTTGCAGGACGCTGGCACCTCCAGGTGCTCCAGAAAGACACCATCCTTGGGATTGTGGAAATCCACCAGCAGCACGCTGAACACCAGCGATGCCTGTGGTGGGATCACGGTCCCTGGGAGAGGACACGGGTAAGCCTGAATGAGGGCCCTACTGCACCAGTGGGGCTCTGGTCAGAGCTGGGAAGGAAGGGGCTGGCATGATGGGGGGCCTGGCTCACCGTAGCCCTTCTCCCCATAGGCCAGGAATGGGGGGATGATGATGCTCCTCTTCTCCCCGGCGCACATGCCCAGCAGCCCCTGGTCCATGCCCTTGATCAGCCACCCTGTGCCCACGTAGGTGTCATAGGTGCTGCCCTTGCTGTAGCTGGTGGTGGAGAATGAGGGTGGGGATGGTTCTGGGGTCACACCAGCAGCCCCAGCCAGAGCAGTGTTGTGCCAGAGGCTGGTTTGGGGGTCATGGAGCTGCACCAGCCCTGCTGGGGAGTGGGGAGGGAGTACATACAGGATGAGACTGCTCTGACTGTGTGCCCAGGCCAGTGTCCCTGGGTCCCAGCCACTCTCAATGGCCCAGTGTCAAGGCAGAGGGTGTCCTGAGGCCAGGGTGCATGCCAGTGGCCCATACCTGGAGTCAAAGGGGGTCCCATCCAGCAGTGTGCCATTGTAGTGGTACCGCACAAAGTCCGAGTTCTCCACCGTGCGGTTGCAGCGCTCAGGTTTGGACAGGGTGGTGATCTGCAGCTTGTCATTCTTGTTCCAGATGTCCAGCATGACCACATCAAAGTACAGGGTGGCATCTGGGGGGATCAGCCCCGCTAAAGGGGCAGCAGCAAAGACAGAGCACCTTAAGTGGGACCACCACGGAGCCCAGGCCAGCCCCAGGCTCTGTCCCCTGAAGCCTCCCCTGAGCATGGCACTGCTCAGAGATACTTGAGACCCATGCCAGCCCCTGGGAAAGCAGCAGAGTCCATCTGGAGGCAGGACCCCTCATTCCCACGGAAGCCCCACTTAGGCACCACTTGGGCTGACCACGGAGCCACCCTTAGGCCACACCTGCCAGGAGTGCACCGGAGCCCTGTCCCTGCCAACGCCAGCCCTGGGGGGTTTGCTCCCTCAGCCCCCCGTGGCAGGGCTCCTTACCCACGCCGATGCTGCCGTAGCCCAGGTGGGGCGGCACGATGAGGTGACGCCGCTCGTTGACGCACATGCCCTGCAGCCCCCGGTCCATGCCCGTGATCAGCCGCCCAACGCCCACCACTCCGGCCACCGTGGCCCCTCGGTCATAGCTGGGGCAAAGGGACAGACCCGTCAGAGGGCAGAAAAAGGAAAAAGTTCCCAAAGCTGCCAGAGCTGGCAGGGCAGAGTTGAAGGACAGAGCTGCCCCCTCGCCAGGGTGCAGGTCTCCCATCACAGCCTGTGAGTCCCTGTGCTGCAGGCAGAGCCCATAGCTCAAAAACATGGAGCCTGGTGGGCTCAATCCCATGCTGTTGGAGGGCAGCTGGCTGCTGGGGCACTGGTCAGGACTTCAGCCTGACCCTGCAGCCCCAGAAACCATCAGTACCCTCCCCAGATCTCACCCACTGAGCTGGGCTGGAGGCCAGCAGCTCTGGGGCTCCCTGCTGCTTCCAAATCATTTTGCATATTGCACATTATAAATTGCACCTAAAGCTCCTTAGGCAGTGAGGAGGAAAGACGACGCCCCAGCCTCATTTTTAAACTGCAAATTTGTTTTTATTTTTAAATCTTAAAATGCTCCAAGAAACTACTGGGGCAGCAGATGTCCTCCTGACAGAAAACTCTTTTAGCAGTGAGTGTCCCCAGGCTCCCACTGCAGTTACTTTCTCCCCCATTGATGCTTACAAGAAAGATAAGACACATCAAACTGTGAACCCCTTTGCTTTCCAGAGCTCAAAAAAAAACTGCCTGAGAAATTTTTATTGTTACATGGTGCTGGGGCTGAGCCCCAACACAGCCCCAGTTGTTTCTGTGTCCTGGTTCTGCTCCCTGCTCATGGTGCTGCAAACCAGTGGCTGCCCCAACTCCAGCCCTGATTTTCAGCCAGCATGAGCAGAGCAGGGACGATGCAGAGCTGAGGGACACTGAGCCCAGCAGAGCAAAGCTTCTGGGATAATGAAGGGTTTTGCCGCTGCCACGTCTCAAAGTGCCCTAAGCATTTTCCTGCCTGTGCAGCACATGCAGATATGTGTTCTTAAGTGCAGAGCGTCCCACACAGGGTGAAATCCTGCCTGTGCCTGGGACAGACTTCCCCACAGCACTGCGAAGCTGAGGGGGTGCAGACTCCCTGAAGGGCTGGGAGCTTCTGTGGGACATGGTGGGGCAGCCAGGGCAGGGGCTACAGAAAGGGGATGCAGCCTGGGTTGGGGGCTCGCTTCAGACCAGGCTGACACGTGTACAGGGCTCCCTGGCTCCCTTTGTTTGCCCCAGCACCCACTAAAGCCCTCCCCGAGCTCAAAGCTGGGGGATCTGGGCATTGTCTGGCGCAGGCAGCTGCCTGCTCTGGCCTGGCTGCCCCTGCCCCGGGGCTGGGGGAAGCATGCGGGGTCCAGCAGCTGCCTGCCTGCCCCGGGATGCGGGCTGGGGGCTGGGGGAGGCATGCAGGGTCCCGCCGCAGCTGCCCCCCGCATGCAGCCGGCACAGAGGCGCGGGCGATACCTGGAGTCAAACTTTTTGCCATCTTTAAAGGTCCCATTGTAGTGGTAGCGAATGAAATCCCCCATCTGCGCCTCCCGCAGGCAGATTTTGGGAATATAGTATCTGTCTATCACCACGTCTTCTAGGGGGCCAGGGTCGCCCAGCGCTGGGGCCCCCAGGATGCCCAGGAGGAGGAGGAGGAGGCAGCAGCTGCCCGGGGCCATGGCCATGGCGCTGGGGCTGAGGCGGCGGAAGGGCCCGGCGGCGAGAAGGAGGAGGGCGGGGGGTTCAGGACGCCCCTTTCCTGCTCGGGACGCCCCTAGCCTTCGCCTTCCCTTCCCCTCCGCCCGCCCAGCCCGGCCCTCTTGGAATTTCTGTAGACGTGTCCGGGCCCCGCCGCTCCCCCCGCCGCGCCGAGAGCTGACACCGCGGCAGAGAGCCATCCACGGCGGGAGGGGTTATTCTTTTCACCCTCTTTTGTTTTTCCTCTTATTTGTTTTCGTCCTTTTAAAATTTCTCTTCTTTCCTCCTCTCTTCCCTCTTCCTCTTTTGTTTACTGTCCTCTTCTTTTTTTATTTTTCTCTCTCATTATTTACTCTTTCTCTCTCCCTTTTTTTTTCCCTTGGGCAATTCCTCCTCCGAAGAAATAGCTGACGGAGGCAGTGGGGAGCGGCTGTGTGGCTGCAAGCCTGGCCCGGCCCTAGGTCCTAACGCTTCTGTGCCTCCTCCTCCTTCTCCTCTTCCTCTTTCTGCTGCCACCAGGTCATTGCACTCGGCCCAAGATACTGCTGCTCAGTTCCAGCAGTTCGGGAGAGTAAATAAAAGGAATTAAGTGTTTTAATAACACTTCTGCTGCTGGCAGAGCCTTTACTGAGTGGTGATGATTAAAGACGTGAAAGTAGGAGTCCTTTTCAGCCAAATGCAGCCTCAAACGCACATGGAGGTTTTGCTCACACACC
This sequence comes from Lichenostomus cassidix, assembly GCF_008360975.1. Lineage (NCBI taxonomy): Eukaryota > Metazoa > Chordata > Aves > Passeriformes > Meliphagidae > Lichenostomus > Lichenostomus cassidix. The sequence goes on from NC_139507.1 coordinate 3,027,215, forward strand.
CCCGCTCCCCCAAATCTATCAGCAAGGTACAGGTCCCATGGCAAGAACCTTTGGCAAGTCCCAGGTGGGAAATGAAACAGGCTGTGAACCCAAACCCCAACCCAGCTCCTCTGAGGCTCAGAGCTACCAGTGAGAGCAACAGCTCCAGCAAAGCACCGTCAGCTCCCTCTGCTCAGACCTGGGGTGCTCTGCAGGCCCAGCACACCACACCGGGTGAGCAACGTCAGCACTGCTTGGAGCAGCCTGGGGGGACTCGGGGCTCTCCCTATGGCACTGTGTCAGAGCCTCACTCTGTGTCAAATGAGTGCTGACAGGGGTGGTGGCATCACAGCCGTGGGTGGCACTGGGCACTGCCAACAGCCTCTGCTCCGCAGGGAGAAACCTCAGCAGTGTCCTGGCTGCTGCCCTGCGCTGTGATATCCCTCAGTGCCACCGTCCAGCCAGCGACAAAGCGTTGGGTTTGGGCCGGGGCCAGTGTGGCCATGCCGAGGCCTGGCACAGGGCGTGTGGCCTCGGGCTTGGCACCGGCCAGCGGCGGGGCCACCTCCTGGAAGTGGCCCGCGCACGGTAGGTACTGAGGCACCTCGCTCAGTGGTGCGCAGCGCCGGGCACCCCCCGCGCAGCCCCTGCACGCACCTAGCGGGGCCGGCGGAGCCGCACTAAGACCCTGCGCGCCCTCCACGCACCGCCCACCCCCGCCGCCCGCCCCCTGCGCGGGGCTCGGCGTGGAGCGCTGCGCGGGGCGGTGCGCGGACGGTGCGCGGCGCGGTTCGCGGGCAGTGCGCGGCGGCGGGGATGGGCGGCGCGGTGCCGGTACCGGGTCCACTGCCGGCGCTGCTGCTGGCGGTGCTGGCGGCGGGGCTGTGCGCGGCGCAGTACGAGCAGTACAGCGTGCGCGGGTTCCCCGCGGACGCGCTGGAGCCGCTGCAGCGCGCCTACGCGCGGGCGCTGGAGCAGTACGCGGACGCGCAATGGGGGGAGAGCGCTCAGGGGCTGGAGGCCAGTCTGCGGCTCCACAGGCTGCTGCGGGACAGCGAGGCGCACTGCCACCGCCGCTGCGCCGGGGAGCCCCCCGCGGGCGAGGATCCCGCCGAGGAGCCCCGCGGGGACCGGGAGCCCGCGTGGGAGTGGGAGCGGGAGCTGCGGCTCTTCGGGCGGCTGCTGCTCCGCGCCGGCTGCCTGCGCGCCTGCAAGCGTGAGCTGCCTGTGTTCCAGCTGCGCTACCCCCCCGCGCAGACCCTGCGCGACTTCCAGCGCCGCCAGCCCTACCAGTACCTGCACTACGCGCTCTTCAAGGTGAGGCCGTGCAAATGGCAGGGGGCAGGGGTGGGGCGGGGGGGTCCTGCTCCTCTATCCTGCACCACTCTGATCTTTCCCCTCCATCCTGCACCCCAGCACACTGCACCCCCATTGGGCACACCCCTTCCCGTGTCTCATCCTGTGTCCCTCATCCTATACCTCCACTTCGACACCCCCATCCTGGGGTGCATGCGTCCTCCACATGCATCCCCATTCTGTGTCCCCATCCCATACTGTCAGCCTGCACCCTCTGATATGCCCACCCTGAACCCCACTCCCCTCTATCGCTGAGCCCCCCCTGCTCCACTCCATCCTGCACTCTGCTGTCAGGTGCTTCCCCTTTCCTTCACTCCCCATCTGGCATCCCCCGCCCTCCTCCATCCTGCTCCTGAGCCGTGGCACGTCAGCATCATCTGGGACACATCAGGCAAAACGTGAAGGGTGCACCCACGACTGGGGGCCCCCTGTTGCTGTGTCCCTCTACCCCACCTTGTGTTGCCCTGGTCCCCCAAAGTCCTCTGGACAGGCACAGCATTGCCTGGGGGAGAAGGCACAGGGGCTACCCGAACTGAGGGGCCAGAGCTGGCGAGTGCAGTGCCTCTGTGATTGTGATGGGACACGTGTCTGGATGCTCCATCAGGAAGAACAGCTTGCTCAGCTTCACAGTGCAGACGTGGAGGGAGGTTTTGTGGAGGGAGGTGTCTTAAGGCATTGCCCTGGGGTGCCTGTGTATTGGCCAGAGTGTCTCTGGCAGGGGACAATCCCCTGCTCAGGGTCCTTGTCCCTGGCTGCCTGCCAGTGCGGGTGCTGTTTTAGCACTCAGTGCTGCAGCCCCACTCACCTGGCAGCGACGAGGGACAGCCTGGCTTGATTCTTAATGCCTTTTCCTCTTGCTGCTCTGGCCCAAACCCTTTTCGTGGATGGGTCATTCAAACCACCCCCTCTCCCTGCCATCTCATTCCCCCAAAACTGCAACCTGAGAACCCATAAAGCAGCAGGGGCAGCTGGCCAGGTCTGGTGGCAGTGCTGGAGAAGAGCAGATGCACAAGTCAAACCCACACCACGTGGATCCATCTCACATCATGTGGATCATTCCTGGCTGGATGTGGGGGCCCATGAGGGACTGGGCTGTCCCTGCTCCCACCATGGGCACAGCCAGGAGGTTGGCGTGGCTGGAGTTACCTACAATGTCCACGTTCCCAGATCCTGTCTGTTCATCACGGCCAGTGGACGATTGGGCACTGTGGGTGCTGGGCTGTTCCCCACAAGGGGCCTGGCTGAGTGCTGAGATCCCTTTGACTGCAGCGTTGGCTCAGGCTGCCCCGAAGCAGGTTTCTGCATGAGCTCTTCCTCCCTCTACAGTCAAATAAGATTGAGAAAGCAGTATCTGCTGCACACACCTTCCTGCAGAAGAACCCCAAGCATGAGATGACCTTGAGGTACCTGAACTACTACAGGACGATGCTGGATGTGGATGAATACATGGTCGACCTGGAAGCTCAGCCCTATGAGGTAATGATGGGATGGGGCTGGCATGGAAGAGGGGCTCCCCAGGGCTTGGTGCACACCTGGTCCTGCTGAACCCCGAGGGAAGCAGCTCTCCCTCACTAAGCAGTGGTCCTCGGCAGCCAATATTCGTGCGGTCGGTGAAGCTGTACAACAATGGGGATTTCCGAAGCAGTGCAGCCGACATGGAGCAGGCGCTGACCGAGTACTACAAGGCATACGAGGACTGTCTGGCTGGCTGTGAGGGTGCCTACGAGCTTCAGGACTTCAAGGACTTCTACCCCGCCATCGCAGGTAGTGGAGGGCTGGGGGACTGCAGACTTGGGGAGGTGATCAGGGGCGCAGCACCTGCCATCTCCCCCCAGATCATTTCGTGAGTGTGCTGCAATGCAAGGTGGACTGCGAGACCGAGCTCACCCCCAATGTGGGTGGCTACTTTGTGGAGAAGTTTGTGGCCACCATGTACCACTACCTGCAGTTCGCCTACTACAAGCGTGAGTGCCAGCGGGACCAGGGGACTGTGTCCTGGGGCAACCTGGGATGCTGTGGGCCCTGGGAGGGGTGTCACCCCCTCGTCACCTGGCGCTGCTCCCCGCAGTGAACGATGTGCAGGACGCGGTGCGCAGTGTCTCCAGCTACATGCTCTTCGACCCGGGTGACACTGTGATGCAGCAGAACCTGGTCTACTATCGCTTCCACCGCGAGCGCTGGCGCCTGCGGGAGGAGGACTTTGAGCCGCGGCCGGTGAGGACCCCCCAGGCCCCCCTGTCCCATGGCTCTGCACTGACTAGACAGGGGCTGATGCAGCCTCTCTCTCCCGCTGTGCCCAGGAAGCCGTGAGGTACCACAACCAGACAGCCGCCCAGAAGAAGATGCTGGAATTCGCCCGGCAGTACCTGCAGGATGATGATGAGGTACCTGATGGCCCCGATGTGGGATACAGATGGGTGCTTATGGGGGTGCTGTTGGGGTTGCTAGGTGGTGTGTCTGGGTGCTGCAGGGATGTTCCTCAGGCAGCGGGGGTCTGATCCCCCAAACCAGCCCTGGAGCAGAGACTGCAGATAAGGCTGCCGAGCCCCCCTGCCTCCTCTTGCCCTCCCATGCTGCAGATGGAGGTGGATGGTGGTGAGGGACCAGAGGTGCTGGACCTGCCCTCTGATGGCGAGTTTGAGGGTGAAGGTGACTACGAGGAAGGCTTCTTCGCAGAGTGGTGGCAGGAGCCCAAAACCAAAGGAGACAAAGATGAACAAGGTTCCTGATACCAGGGCTGGGGGCCATGCTGCAGGGTGGGGGGGGTCTGCTGCCCACATCCCTGGTGCTACCAAACTCTCCTTGTTTGCAGAGATCCTGTGATGAGCCAGGTGAAGGGGCACCCAGCAGAGCTGGATGGTGGTGGCTCTGTGATGCCATCCTGGGGACGTCGGGCTTTGGGCTCCTGCCAGCCACCAGGCAGAAACTCAGACTCATGGGGAAGGATCGATCCTGCCTGGCATCCTGCAGCAGGGCTGCCTCTGCTACCTGGATGTCTTCTGCCCTGGCACAGCTCAGTTCCCATCAGTGGAACACCAGCAGCCTCGGACTTCCCTGCCTGCCAAGGAACTTCCCCTGGGCCACCCCTGCCCCCAGTGTCCCCAGGAGCCCTGACCAGCAGTGATGCCCCACAGAACTGGAGTTTTCTGTGTCCTTCAGCTGCTTCCCAGGATCTGTGGATGATGCACCAGGATCGACCCCTGTGTTGTCTTGAGGGGCTTGGGAGGTTGCCCCTACTCTGGGAGCAATGCATGGTGCTGCTGGAGCTGGTCCTGCCCCTACCAGAGGCTCCCTGAGACTCCTGCTCCTGTTCCTCCAGCCTCCTGGGCAATCTGCCAGTCCCCAGAGCCCATGTCTCCTTGGACTCCCAAACCTGGAGCTACAGGGGGCTCCCGGTGTGCCATGTCCCCGTGTCACCATGGGGCTGCAGCCTGGTGAGCCTGCAGTGCCCATGCCCTGCCTGTGCCTTGAAATTTTGCCACACCAGCCCTCTCTAGCCTTAAGCTCCGTTAATTTAAGTTTCCCCTTCTTGCACAGTTGCTCTTTTTTATATATTTACTGTTGGTGAACTTTTAATAAAATCCAGACTGGTCTTTTCATGGCTGCCTCCACCTTGGGCTCCCTGGGCTGGGGTGTGCTGCCACCATGGGATCCAGCAGCTCAGGGTAGGAGAGGCCCTGCTGTGGGAGAGGGAGGGATGAGTTCAGGCCTGGATGTCCCCACAGGTGACCTGGGGGGAACTTGTGGGGCTGGAGACCCATGGAGGCCATGAGAGCAGCCAGGCTCCTGCGAGGCTGAGGGCTCCCTGAGGGGGCCACAGCCACACTGGGAGCCTTGTGAGGATCTGTGACCCCCCTATTGTGCAGGGGAGGCTGTCATGTGGGGTGGGGACCTGCAGAGGGCTGGACAACAGCATGTGCCACCCCATATGGGTCTTTGGGGTGTGATATGCATGACTGATGGTTGTTTTTGGGGATGCATCATTGTGACACTTCTCATTGGAGGTGCATCATCCTGCTCCTGGACCGGAGGGTGCAACCTGCATCCCCCCATGAAGGTGGGGGGTAGCAGGGTGGGATGACCCCCTTCCTGCCCGCATCAGGGTGTTTTGGGGCCCACTGGGGGTCGCCGTTGGTGCTGACAAGCCTGTGCCAGTCCTGGGCACGAGGCGTCGGGCAGCGTGTGGCCTCTCGCTCCTCCCTGCTGTGTTCCCGCTCTGCTTGGAAATTGGCTGCGAGGACTGAAACTGAGAGGCTGAATCACGGCGTTGGCCCCGGGGGAGGGAAGGGATGGGAATGGAAGGAAGAGGGTGGCAAGAGGCTGTCAGCACCCCACCCTGCCCTGCCTCGAGCCCCTATTCACCGGGGCTTTTCCAGCTCTTCAGGGCACTAGGCAGGGGGCTCCCTGAGCCCCCAGACCCATGGGCAAGGCTCAGGGCTCAGGGAGGCAGTGCTGGGAGGGAGCACCCACTGCACCCCTGCACCGGGCAGGGCTGTCCTATCACTTGGGAGGAGTGGGGTTTGTCAGCGATGGGTCACAGCCACCTGGTGGGGTGTGGCCGGCGGCACTCGCGCAGGGATGAGCGGGGAAGCGCTCAGCCCAGCGCTGGCACAGCAGCCCAGAGGACAAAGGCCTGCGGATCTTCCCAACAGGGAAGGTGGCACTGGGCCGATAGGGCCTCCGCCCTGCTCTGACACACACCTGGGCACCCTGTCCCCTCCCCAGCCCCACACTCACGTGGAGAAGACAGCTCTCCTTGCTCCCACTTATCCACTGGCACCCGGCAAAGCCCCTTACAGCCATGAGCTGGGCTGCCTGGGGTCCCTTCCCTGCTCCCACCTGCAGCCACTGGATGTGCAGGTCCTGGCTGCATCCATCACTCCAGCCGGGCTGCAGCAGCAGCTCTGGGAGCAGCGGTGTGACCCCAGCAGTGGCTGCAACCGTGAGCGTGGCCACCATCCTGTCCCCGAGGACACTCAGAGTCGAGCTGCGGGGCAGTGCCAGGGATGCAGAGATGGGATGCAGAGATGGGATGCAGAGTGACTGATTAGGGACACAGAGGTGGGATGCAGGGGGATGCAGGGGCAAGGCTGCAGGAAGCCACATGGTTACATGATGAAGGCATCGTTATGTTTCCCTGACACCCTTGACCTTGAGCAAGAGGGAGCATGAATGAGATTTTCGGCTGACACCTCAGCTGCGCTGTGTCCTGCCCTGCCATGTCGAGCCGCGCTGTGCCGTGTGCCCATGTCGCTGTGCTGGGAGCTCTTTCGCTGTGCTCTGGATTTCCCGCTCAGCGCACAGCGATGAATTCTCTTTTTCTTGCAGGGGCGTTGGAAACGCTGTCTCTCACCTCCCCTTCGGAGCTGAGAATCCTCGCCTGACAGCGCTCACAGCCAGACGAGGGAGGGGACCGTACAGGCAGAGGGGACGCAGGATGCTCCTGTCTCATCCTCACCCGGGACAGACTCCTTCTGCTCCCCACACCTGGGGGTCCTGAGGACCTTCCCCCCCGTATGGGGTCTGGGACGGTACCCCATGGATGACTCGGGCACTGGGTGACGGCGGCTGCGCCCGGGACGCGGAGGCAGTACCCGGCCGGACCGGTCCGGCGGGGACCGGGGTGACGCAGCTCCGGAAGCCCCGAGCCCTTCCCGAACGCCGCTTCGTGCCGCCCCCGCGCTCCTGCCCAGGGGGGACCCCTCACGGCCCGGGGGTCCCCGCATGGCCCGGAGGTCCCCGCGCCCCCGGCCCTGCCCAGGGGCGGTGCCCAGCCCCGCCCCCGGCCACACCTGGCCACGCCCACTGACGTCACCCAGGTGGTCCCCGCGTGGTCGCGCCCTTCCTCTCCCACCGCCGCGCCCCGCGCGCCCCGCCCCGCTGTCCAATCACCTGCGGGCGAGGGGCGGAGCCGCTGCCCTTCCGCCAATGGGGAGCGGATAAACACGCCCGGTGTGGGCGGTGCCCGGAGGGGCGAGCGGTTGATGGGCGTGCGGAGCATCCAATAGAAACTGGGCGGTGCGGGGGCGGGGCCTATGGCGGGCGGGGCGGTGCGCGGGGCGCTGCTCGCCTTTTGTTCGGGCAGGAGCGGGCGGGCGGCGGAGAGCGACGGTGAGCGGGGCCAGGGCACCGGGCGGGGAGGGACGGTGAGTGGGGTCGAGGCAGCGGGCACGGGGAGCGACGGTGAGCGGGGCCGGCGCACCGGGCACGGGGAGCGACGCTGAGCGGGGCGGGGCACCGGGCACGGGGCGCGACGGTGAGTGGAGCCGAGTCACCGAGCACTGGGCATGGGGGAGCGACGGTGAGCGGTGATAGGCCGGCGGAACAGGACAGGGATCGCTCCGGTGAGCGGGGACGGGTCCGGAGGACCGGGCTGGCGGAGATCGCGGTGGGGAGTGGTCCGGTGAGCGGAGTTGGGGCGGCCGGAACGGGGCCAGGGCCGTGGCCGTCAGTCGTTCCTGGCTGGGTTGCACCAGGGCCGTGTGGGGCTGGGGAGTGGCCGCGCTCGGGGTCGGGAGGATCCGGGTGTCCGGACCGGGCGGCACCGGGTGTCCTGGCTCGGCCCTGCTGCCTCCGCCTGGGTCAGGGATCCCTCTGTGCTCTCCGTGATCTCGGCCGGTCCCGCGCGGGACCACTAGGGCGGGTCCCCGGGGCTCCCCCATGGGCGGCCGGGCTGCCCCGGGCTGTCCCGGCTCCTTCCCAGTGCCGCGGGAGTCACTCGGAGTGTCGTGGCTCCGCGCTCCGGTGCGAGGCGGCGACTCTGTCCCCATCCCCGGCCCTGCCCGGAGCTGCCGCTGGGCGGGCGAGGCCCTGGCACGGCGCTCGCCCGGTGCTGTGGGGCTCTTACGCAAACTGGGCTGCTCCGTGCCCAGAGTCACACCTGGGGACACCGCGTGCTGCTCTCGAGGCCACCTCGGGACGCCTTGACATCGCCGTCCTTACCCGCGCGGCCGGGGCTACCCTTCGCCCGCCGCCGGGCATGTGAGGTCTGGGGGCTGAGAGGGCCGAGGAGTATGCGGATGACCTGACATCACCCAGACAGCCCCCCTGGGGGTTAGGGATGCTGGGCACGGTGCGAACGGGGGGTCCCAGCTGAGCCCCTGACAGCGGATATCCGCACCGGGAAACGAGGAGGGGGAGCGAAACTTGGCTGTTTGTCTGATGTTTGGAGAGGAGAGAGCGCTCTAATTGCGTTAGCTGAGTGATTAGCTTAATTAATCAGGTTTACAGCGCAGATGAAAGGATAATTCTGAAACGTTGCTGGGAGTTGCCCAGAGAAGGCAAACGTGGGCTGTCATACGAGCAACGCGGGGAGACGTGTGTGCTGCGAGTGAACGCTCAGGAGGGCACGGCTGCTGCTGGGGACGGGACAGGGTGACCTGCGCCGCCGTGGTGCCTGCACGGGTGTGAAGACATCAGCCTGCATCCTCTCCGGCCAGGCTGCAAGTCCTTGCACCCCCGACTTCCCCGTAACGCTGTTGGGGTGCCTGGGTGAGCCCCATATCTGGTCTGATGTTCCCTTGTCAGCTTGCCCATACCAGAAGGGTGGTGGGGGCTGGGGACGCCCCGTGACACAGCCCCCGCAGTCGCTTCACCTCCTGCTCCAGCCCACGTCGTGCTGGTTTTGGCGCTGGTGCCAGCCCCGACGCTCGCGGGTCTGCTGTCCGTCTGCCATCGGCTGGTGGGGAGCCGGGGGCGCAGCGTCTCCCTGCCAGCTGCCGCGGGGATGGGGCTGGAGCGGTGCCGGGGGCGTTTGCTCCGGGCTGTCACCCGCATCCAGGGCAGGTGCAGTGTCCGCGGGGGCTGCTCCAGGCTCAGCTCCCGGGGCGTCCGGCCCAGCCGGAAACGGGGATGGGAAAATTATAGGGGTCCAGTTCTGTGTCCTTGTCGGTGTGGGAGCTGGTTGGAAGGGTGCAGGGCACCCACTGGAACTGTGTTTGTGCATCTGAAGCCTGTGATCGCTCCTTGTTTTGGAGGGTTTCCATGAAGTGTCATGAAAAACCCATTTTCCTGCTAATTTGGCCTTAACAAGCTGGCCATCAGGACGGGGACGCACAGAGCTCCTGGCAGCGGTGGCTGAGGATTGTTCTCCCTCCTAGCACCGTGGCTGCTGTGCGGGAGCAGGGACAGACGTGGGTCCCCAGGGCTCAGGGCGCTGGGGGAAGGTGGGGCGGCCGCGCGGGGCCCTCCTTCAGACAATGGCGTTACAGTCTATTGTCTGGGCGATGTGCCGTGTCCTTGCCGGCTCCAGGAAGCGCGTTCATCCCCGGGGGAAGACGAGCCGGGCTGCTGGGAGGGGTCTCCTGGGGCTGGGTGTGCGAGGAGTTTGTGCACCGTGCCTGGAACCCTCGCGGCAGCGCGGGTGAATCGTGGCCGGGCTGCAGCCGGGGACCTTGGGGAATGTCCCCTCTGGTCCTGGTGCTGCATTTCAGTGTATCATTCGGCGCTACCCTAATCCCATTAACTCACCCCTTTGTTTCGCCCACCTGAAACCCTTACTCAGCCCTCGCAGCCGGGCAGGCACTGCGGTACAGCTGCACAGCTCCTGCAGCTTAGCCTGTTCCTGGGAGGACGGCTTCCCTTCAAGACTGTGGTTTGGTGTGGGAGCGCTTGATGGGATTTGGCTTTTTATCACACTTCCAGATCTCCGGGATTTAAGACGGCGCTTTTGCCGGGCGCGCTGCCGCTCGCAGATGGCAGAGCCTGGGAGCGAAGCTGCCCTTGGCCCCGCTCCGCAGGCTGGGGGAGCAGAGCCTCTGCATAGAGAACTCGCAGAACTTTAATTGCAGCAGCTGTACCGACGCTTGTGCTGGTTTTTGAAAGTTTAAATTAGAGTGGCTGCTAATTAACACAAGTTAAAAAGAAACGTAGTGTCTATTAAAGGAGTACAAGTTACCTTGGACTTCACGGGGGTGCTTTCCCCCTAGACGGGGTTTGTGGACACCCAGCATCACCCAGAGCTGGGGGTAGGTGGTCGCTCTCAGTCCCGTGGGCTGTCCCAGTTGGGTCTGTGTGAATGGAAGCAGCTGGGGGTGGCAGCTTGGGAGAACAGCAGGGCTGCACTGGTGCCTTGAATCGCGTTCTCTGCTCTGACAGGGTTGGTTTTACCCCTCTTTGCTCGTGGACGCTGATGATGTGGTGGCCAAGGGGGTGGCAAGGTGCAGGTACTCCGTCTCCAAGAAGGCTTAAAACTTGACCTGAACACCATGTCTGTGATTAAACAGAGCTGGCTTTGGAGCCACACCCGGCTCGTCGATCGCTGCTGGGGGAGGTGAAGATGTTTCTATTTAAGCAGAGGTTTGAAATACCCTTCTAAATACACCAGCCTCGATGGGTTCTGCTGCGGCTGCTGAGAGGCCTGGAGGCATCCTGGCACGCCTTGGACTCTCGGCTCCGGCATCGCTTTGCAAACAGGGCAGGAGCCTCGTGCTGCGGCTGCCGGGGCTCGTCGGGCAGCCCGCGACATCTGCGCTGTCTGTTCCCAGCGAGCCCTCGGCCTCATTCCCAGCCCCGGAGCTGCTGATGGGGTGGAGGCGGAATGCTCGGTGTTTTCCCAATATCCCACGCCTGGGTGATCAGACCTGCGAGGGGGTGGCGGTGCCCTCCAGGGGGGCTGCCCCGATGCTGGCGGGGGGCACAGACCCCGTGGTGGGTGAGCTGGGGTCCCGTGTGGCTTTTGGGGGTGGGTGGCTGGATGAAATGCGTGTGCGTCCGCGCCGGGGGAGAGACCTTTGGCTGCTGGCAGAGCCTGCCGTAATCGCAGTGACGCGCGGGCAGAGCCCTGGTGACAAATCATTAACTTGCTCCGACAGGCCGGGTGCTGACGGCTGTTGGTGATAATTTCTTATGAAGCGTCTGAACTTTGCAGCTGCAATGCAACTGGATGGAGAAATTAAGCCGGGGCTCAGCACCTCAGTGCCCCTCCCCACTGCCCCGGCTCCTCTGGCAGGGCCAGGTGGCAAACCCTGTGTCCTGGACACCGTGGCTGGAGCTGCAAGGTCCAGAACCTGCAATTGTAGTGTTCTTAAAGAACAAGTCGTTCTTTGTGCTCATTGAAACAAAATAATGATTTTGATTTTTTTTTTTTTTAATCCAGACGGAGTAATTGTGATTAATCTCACCATGCCAGTTCTCTTTTCCATGGACAAGTGGCAAATTCCCATCTTTCCCAGACATGATTCTAATGAGAGCAGCAAACCCTCACTTGAGGAGGGGATAAGCCCACGTGGGTCCTCCTGATCCTGGTGCCTCTGAGGATGGAGGTGTCTGTGCCAGCGGCTGGGGAGGCAGGGAGGGGGATGCACTGCCAGAGACCCCACAGTGAGCCTTTGGCAGGTGAATGTCCCTGGGAAAACCTTCCCTGGGCTGGGGTCCTGTCATGAGCCCTGCCCCTGCACAGCGACTGGGGGTTGGGAGTGTGTGTGCTCGCAGTGGGAGAGCACTTGATGGATAATACTGTGTCGTTTTTTGATGTGAAGTGCCAAAACATCACAGCCTGGGCCTGGCGTGTGCTGGAGCTGTCAGGAGCTGTTAATTCAGGTGCAGGCGAGGCGTTTCGGGGACATGCTCTGGGTTGATGGAGAGCATCAGCTGAGCACAGGAGGTCGTGGCATAGTTGCTGCGTCCTGGGGCTGCTCTGCTGCCAGAGCCTGGTCTGGTGCTCAGGGGGATACAGCACCCCCAGTAATAGGAGCTGGGGCTTTGCATGGGGTATTCAGCAGCTCAAATGTAGCATCATGGTAGCTGAAATATAAAAAGAGTTTAGACACCCCCTCCAGTGAAGGAGCCTGGATCTGAAGCTCCCACACCCCACTGCCCTTCCTGAGTGCCCCAAAGTTGTCGGAGCTGGTGGGGCAGCCAGGATCCTTTCTGGACCTGGGAGCATCCGTGCACAAAGGCCATGGGCTCCTTTGTGTGCAAGGCCAGGCCAGTGGTTTTGCCTGCTCTAACGAGAGGCTGATCCCCTGCCGCTGTCTCCTCCTCATTAAACTTCAAGCTGCTCTCGTTCCCCTTTGAATTCTTCCACTCATCTTCTCTGTAAAGCCCCATTGAAAGGGCTCCTGGTGCCGGGATCTGACTCAAACGCTTCCCATTGATGCTGGTGAGGTCTTGACAAGCTCCTTTCTCTGCCTGCTCCTGCTGCGTGTTCCTGAGGATCCTCTTCAAAACCACTGAAGCTTTTGTACAGCATCTGCGGGGGCTTCGTTAGCGGCTGCCATGACTTTGTCAGCCCTCGGTGTCGCTTCAGGGCACCTTTGGGCAGGTGGTGTGGGTGTTGGGGGACTTTGGGGTGCAGCTCTCCAGGGTGCACTGGGCTCTGGGTGCCCTTGTCTGTGGAAGACTCTGTCTGTGGCTGCCGAGGCCAGGGCTTTCCGAGCGGGCAGTCGCTAATCCCCGGCTGCTCCAGGAAGGGGGGGACCGGAGATGGCTTGTGTGTAGCGTAAGTGCTTCTAAAATAGAGTCTTTTCTTGTGCTGCATTTATTGAATTGCCTTAACTGCCTCTTCCCTTTCCTTAAAAGCCTCAGCGACTGTAATTGCAGCTGCTTGCATGTTCCCACCACCAGGCTCAGCCCCTCACATGCTGCGGCTGCATGAGGGGCCCCCCAAGTGCTATTGCCCTTTGCTCCTGGAGGATGTGAGCAAGGACAGGGCTCTGGCAGCCCGCTGCTGGCACCCACACTATTTTGTGCTGGGGTGAGGGCAGGCTCGACCTGCACATGAGGAGTTCAGGCTGCCACTCACACCCGCTGACTCTGGGACCCAATGCCTGGTCCTGTGGTGCCCCTGCCTGGGGCTTGTGAGGGTGCTCTGTGCCCCCCACCTGCTCACTTTGGGGTGACCCCATGTTGGGCATCGCAGCCACTCACCCCAGGGACTGCTGATCCCCGAGAAGCCCCTGTACAGTAGATATTTCTGCAGGAAGCAGCACTCATGGCTTCCCTGCTGCTGTTCTGGGCAGCTCAGCCCTGTCTGCCAGCTGTGTCCTGCCTGGTGAGGCCAAAGGCTTCACAGCAGCCGGTGAGAAGGGCTAGTCAGGCCTGGGGCTGCATGTTTGCCTGAGACTTCCTCCGCAGACAGTGTCCCGGGGGGCCGGTGCTGCTTGGACGCCGATCAAATGGCTCTGGGGGCGGATGAGCCGCTGGCCGGTGCCCGACAACAGCCGCGGGAGCTTCCTCTGCCTTCCGCAGCCAGGAACGCAGCGGGAAGTGGTGGGAGAGGGATTAACCTTTTCCTGGCAGTGGCCTGCTTGAGTGCCTGGACACCCTGCCTGTCCTGCATCCCATGGCTGAAGCCCCCCAAGTGTCTTGGCCCCTTCCCCATGGTGGTGTGGGAGCAGGCTGGAGGTTCTCCCCACACCTTCTGTCCCCTCTGAGGGGTTTCCCACACCTGCCTCACTGTTTTCCAGGGGATTTCTTACTGTTCCCAGGAGTGAGTCCCGTTTCCGTGGGGTCCAGGCTGTGTGCAGAGTGGGGCTCAGGTGAGGTCTGGTGGCACCGTTCTGCCCTCACTGTTCTCCCCTTCCCGCTGTGCCAGCCTGGTGCAGGGGAGATAAAGGTTGGGCTCAGCAGCAATTGTCCTGCCCACAGGCCTGATGGGGGAGGGCTGGAGCCCACCCAGACATGCCCCTGCTCATGGCTGATTCCTCCAGCGTGGGTATTTTCACATGTGCCCCAAATAACCCCCTGCTTCTCCCTGCTGCATGAGCTGCTGCCCTCCCCTTCGCAGCTGGGGGTGTCCTACCCCACTACAGCACTTCCCTAGAAGCATTGCCAGGGAATGGCCCCTGATAAGGTGAACCCAGGTGTAACCAGCATCCCGGCCCCCCTCTCATTCTGATCCTACTGAGGAGGAGAGAGGACACCTGAGGTCAGAGCCAAGCTGTGGATGATGGGGGAGAAGCTTGTGTCAGCGTCTGCCCCTCACTGAGTGATGAGCAGGGCACACTTGACACAGGGTTCAGAAAATGTCACTGCTCACCGTAGGAGCGTCTGACATTTGGTCCGCCAGCCCTGTCACCTCGCATGCTGTTGGCCTCGCTGGCCCCTGTAGTGATGAGCAAATGCTGTTGAGGGGGATGCTTAGGGGAAGGACAGGTGCTGTGTTTAGTGAGGTGCCCGTGGTCCCTTCTGGGTGGCTCCTGGACCCAGTCTCCTGCTTGGAGCTCATCTGGGGCCAGTCACCAGAGCTTATGTCTGAGCTTGAGGAGCTGTGCTGGCTTTTGATGTCCCTGGGTGCTGTGGTGCAGACGAAGGGGTGGTTCATGCATAATGCAGGGCTCTGTACGGTGTCTGAGCCCAGCTCCTGGAGGTTTGGAAAATTAAGTGCCTGTCTGATGCCTGTAAATTGTGGAGTGGATGTCACTGCTCGACTGTGGTGCAGCAGCATCAGCCCCTGCCAGATCTGTCTTGCTGCTGCCCAAGGTCCCTGCCCTGGCCTTGGTTATATGATCTTTTCTGCCCTCAGCTTTACTCTTCCCCAGCCCACCTTGTCCAAGGCAGCTTTCCAGTGTTTGCCTGGGGTGTTGGAACCCTGCTGCTGGGGCTCTGCATGCCAGCTGGGATGGGTGACAGCTCACAGCACCACGGTGATGTGCCCTGCCAGTGCCACAGAGCGCTCTTCTGCCTACCACTTCCACATTTCCTAAAATGGGATTATTGCTTCTCTGGAGCTTCCTGACACAATCTGGAGACTGCCACCGTGGCCAGGATGACCCAGCTGAAGGACTTGACCTGCCAAATACCAGTGCAGCAGCTCACAAGTGCGGGTGTGCTGCACCGCGCCACTCCCAGCTCAGCACTGGGGCTCTCACGGCCCATCCCTGCCGCGACGCGGGGTGGGGAGCAGAGCTGCCTCTCCTCTTGCCCCTGGCACCATGTGTCACACACTGTCCTGCCCCACTGATCAGACATCCCAGCTCCCACCCGCCGTGGGAAGGTTCTGCCCCCGCCGCCCTCCATTAGCGGGTTCCTCCATTGCCTGACCACCCTACATTATGCACAGCACATTACAGCTGCTCTGAGTCTGCCAGTGCTGCTTGACAGCTCAAAAAAAAATTGGATTGGCAGGAGCAGCGCCCTGCCGCGGCTCCGGGAAGGCGGCTGGGGCTGGGGCTGGATGCGGGGGATTGCAGGATGCACCCAGCCGGGGGGACAAGCGTGGCGGGGCTCCTGTTCCCCGTCTGCCCGCTGCCCCCGCGACTGAGGGCTTGGGATTCCTCGCTGCGAGCGCCGGCAGTGCAGCTGGCGAGGGCTCGGCCGCTCCTTGGGAACAGCCGGCAGCGGTGGGACGAGCTGCGCCAAGCCCGTGCGCGCCGTGCCCCGCCGGGACGCCCCACGGAGCCGCGTCCTCGGCCACCACCCGACGCCCTGAGTCAGCCGCCGGCCTGGCTGGGGGCTCAACTCCGTCCCCTCGCTCCCCCAGGAGGGTGCTGGGGCCCGAGGCTGCCGCCCCAGCCCGGCTGGTCCCTGCGGGTCCTGCGCTGTGCCGGCGGCTGGAGCGGAGCCAGAGGTTCGCGGCTGCCCCGGTCCAGCCCGGCGCAGGAATCGGGGCCGGTGCAGGTGGTAATTAGGCTGTTTGGAAGCGGGTGCTGCTGCGCCCAGGTATGCCGGGCGGCAGCTGCTCCCTTCGCTGCTTATCGCCTCTGAAACTGTGACTCATCCCACTCCTGCGCGGCCGGGAAAGGGATAGGAATCCTGGCGGGTGCCTGGGTGATGGGTCAGCGAAGGGCTGGGCGGGCGCTGTTTCCATCCCTCCCTCCTTGGCTGCCTCCACCCCTCCCTCCCTGCCTGCCTCTATCCCTCCTGGCCGTGCCGGGGGCCTGCATGCAGGGCTGGTGACTCACAGCCCTGAGTGAGCTCAGGCATTAATCCATGAGCCATCCTCCCTCCCCCTGTATCCCCAAATTACAGACAAGGAAAGCTCAGCCCTGCTCCCAGCAACCTTGGCTGGTTTGTCCTGAGTGTTGGGATGTGCCGGGCTGCCCTGTCCTGGCACTGAGTTGGGAGCACCCAGCCCCAGACCATGCCGTGGGCGCCTGTGGTGCTGAGCACCCATGGGAGAGCCAAACCAGTGGCTTTGCCTGCTTATTTTTAGGCGCTTTAGGAGTGTCCCAGGAACTTTCTGAAAAGGTTCATTTTATGCTTGGAGCTCCAGCCATGTGGAGCTTGGAGCTTCTGGCATATCCCCAGCTCTTTGCGGGTCCTGTCTCTGGAAAGGGGGCTTAAAAAAGCTCATGGGCAGCCAGGGGAGCTGGGCTGTGGTGTCCCACTGCGCCGGGCAGAACCTGCCCACACCTTGGCCGTGGCAGTGGTGAGAGACAGTGTTGTGAGACACAGCGTTGTGAGATGCAGCCGTGGTTCAAGTCTGAACACGAGCAACAAAGTGCTGAGCTTTGGGTTCGTCATCCCGGTGCCGCCTTTCATCTCCCGTGGGGGAGGAGGGCAGATAGGGATCGGCTCCATCTGCTCGTGGGCTGCGCCGGGGCTGGCTGCTGCACCGGGGGCTACTACACTGTTCAGAGGCAGGAGAGGGGCAGAAGGGTTGTGCGGCAGTCTGGGCTCTCCCAGAGGTGTAACCTCTCCCCTCCCCACCCCGCAGAGCAGCCATGGAGGTGATGAACATGATGGAGCAGCCGATCAAGGTGACGGAGTGGCAGCAGACTTACACCTACGACTCCGGAATCCACTCCGGTGTCAACACGCAGGTGCCCTCTGTCAGCAGCAAGTGCCTCGGGGATGATGATGAGGTGTATGGGAAGCAGTACACCATCAAGAAGACGACCACCACGAGTTACTGC
This sequence comes from Lichenostomus cassidix, assembly GCF_008360975.1. Lineage (NCBI taxonomy): Eukaryota > Metazoa > Chordata > Aves > Passeriformes > Meliphagidae > Lichenostomus > Lichenostomus cassidix. The sequence goes on from NC_139507.1 coordinate 3,044,347, forward strand.
CAGGGAGGGAACCAGGGCCAGAGCCAAGCGCAAGGTAAGGGGCTGTGGGACTCGGCACATCCGTGGGCTCAGCTGCTCAGCTCCTGCCTTCCTCTTCCTCCCCCGTAGCCATGCTGCTTCTGGGCACTCCTCCACGCTGGCTTCCACACCCCGGGAGTTATTGCTGCCTAAAATATGCTCCCTCCTGTCCTCCTTCCCAGCGCCGAGAGGCTCTCGCGCGGGGGTGGCGGGCAGCCAGCCCGTGCTGGTGCCGAGCTGCGCACACATCTGAGCGCGCCAGCGGGTTGGCTTGAGATGGGAACAGCTGATCCCGGCCCACGGATCTGCCACCTGCTCTACTGCCTGTCTGCCTGCTGGGAAACCTGTCCTAGCATGGCTGACAGAGCTGCAAGTGTGCTCTGTAACTCCGTGTCACTGCCACGGCTTCTCCCGCTGAGGCGAGGACGACACGGAGCCGCATCCTGGAGTGAAGGAGATGCTTCCCCCAGCTTTATCCCCTCGAAGGAGGCTGGTTTGCTCTGCTTGCCTCTGCAGTTCCCTGTCAGCAATAGCCCCTGGAAGGTTTATTTGCCAGCTCCTACTGGGATCAGAGCCTCACAAGCCCTGTATGGTCCCAGTGCCGCAGAGGTGGGGACCACGGGTGTCTACCGCAGTATCACACCTCAGCATCCTCAATGGGGAAGGCCTCAGTGTCCTCCTTTATTCCAGTGCCAGCTGGTCCCAAGTTGCAAATATCCTTAATTTTTTAATTAATGGGCCTTGTGTGACAACTGCCTCATCATGCTGCCTAATTGAGTGTTGTCTTATCTCTGTGCTGCCGTATCTGTTTACGCTTTGAAGCTCCGGCTCTGTGCAGAGCGTGCTGGGACTGCTGACGTGGCTGGTGTCACTGCGCTAAGCTCTTGCTCATCTAGTTGGGATTGGGAAGCAGGGCTGGGAGCACTCCTTGGAGAGAGCCTGAATCTTAACGCTGCCTCCCTGTGCTCCCCCACAGCGGACATGGAGGCTCAGCTGGCCATGACCCGTGCCCAGCGTGTCCGGGCTGCCATGTACCCTGAGACGGTGGAGGACCGCTCGCTCCTCATCACCACCCAGCTGGAGGGGCAGCAGACCAATGTGCAGCGCCTGGCAGAGCCCTCCCAGATGCTGAAGTCGGCCATTGTGCACCTCATCAACTACCAGGATGATGCCGAGCTGGCCACACGTGCCATCCCAGAGCTCACCAAGCTGCTCAACGATGAGGACCCGGTAAGGAACTACATTTGCTCTGTGTGTTTTAGGGCTTTCAGCTGCTGCACAAATGGGTTCCCATCCCTGTGGGGCTCTGTGGCTGTGTCTGTGTCCTTCCTCTTGGCCAAATTCCCGTTGCCTCCGCCCTGCACCAGGACTAAGCCCACCTCTGCCCACCCGTGTCACCTCACAGCACCTTGCTGTGGGTCCCCTTCCCACATGCTGGCTCCTCTCCCTCCAGGTGGTTGTCAGCAAGGCAGCCATGATCGTCAACCAGCTCTCTAAGAAGGAGGCGTCGCGCCGCGCGCTGATGCAGTCGCCGCAGATCGTGGCGGCTGTGGTCCGCACCATGCAGAGCACCAGCGACCTGGACACTGCCCGCTGCACCACCAGCATCCTGCACAACCTCTCACACCACCGTGAGGGCCTGCTCTCCATCTTCAAGTCTGGTGGCATCCCAGCCCTCGTCAGGATGCTGAGGTACACAGTGGTGAGGGGGACTCCAGGGGGGTGGCAGAGCCTGGCAGCCCCTCCTGGGCAGGGGGCAGAGGAAGGGAGGGCTCATGCTGCCGTCAGTGGGGGTCCTCCTGCTCACTGAAACAACAGAGTGGGAGACTGTGAGCCTGTGAATGCCCCCAGGGTTTGCAGTGTATGAGGCCTGCATAGGGGCAGGAGGAGGGGAGTGGCTACCCCAGCCCCACTGCTCTGGCCACATTGATGAGGCTCAGGCTCTGAGGGTCCCTTCCCTGGGACCATGCAGCACGGTGGGCTTGCACAGCGCCTTGCTGAAGGGTGCTGGTGGGTGCTGGGCTCCAGGGAGCAGCCCTGGGGGCTCCACTGCAGCCCGGTGAGCGTGGTGGAGCTCCTGCACTGACGTGGTGTGTGCTGCCTGCCTGCAGCTCGCCTGTCGAGTCAGTTCTCTTCTACGCCATCACCACCCTGCACAACCTGCTGCTGTACCAGGAAGGGGCCAAGATGGCTGTGCGCTTGGCCGACGGGCTGCAGAAGATGGTTCCCCTGCTGAACAAGAACAACCCCAAGTTCCTGGCCATCACCACTGACTGCCTCCAGCTTCTGGCCTACGGGAACCAGGAGAGCAAGGTGGGGTGGGGATCCCAGACTAACAGTGACATGGGGAGGGCAGGAGGGGGGTGGTTGCTCAACCTTGCACCTTGCAGATGGAAGACCAGAAGGCAGCAGTGGAGACCCCACCATCTCATGTGTCTCTGGCGAGGTGACCAGAGCATTCATGCATGCTGAGGGATTGTAGCTCTTGCCTGGTTTGTGTCCTGGCATGAGCTGGGGAATCCAGAGATGGGGTCCCAGCAGCCCAGTGTTGCCACATGCCTCAACCTTCTGTTCTCAATGCCCCATCGGTAGAAGTATTTAAAATCAGGTTGGACAGGGCTTGGAGCAACATTGTCTAGTGGAATGTGTTGCTGCCTGTGGTGGAGGGTGGAACTGGATGGTCTTTAAAGTCCCTTCCAGCCCAGCCCATTCTGGGATTCTGTCTTGCAGCTGATTATTTTGGCCAACGGAGGACCTCAGGCCCTGGTGCAGATCATGCGCAGCTACAACTATGAGAAGCTGCTCTGGACCACAAGCCGCGTGCTCAAGGTGCTGTCAGTGTGTCCCAGCAACAAACCTGCCATTGTTGAGGCTGGTAAGAGGGGCTGGGGTCTGCAGCAGAGGCACAGGAGGATGGTGGTAGTGGGGTCAGGGTGATGCGGCTGAGGACTTGTCCTGCCACACGTCTGTGGGACAGGCAGATGTCTGGCACAGCCAGGTGAAGCCACCTGTGCTGGCCTGGATTCCTGCTCTGAAGGCTGCTGAGGCATGTTCCTGGCACTGTGTGCAGGCAGGATCCAGCCTGGCTGTCCGAGAGCTCTTTCCACACCACATTTGGCCTATGCCAAGCCATGAGGCTGCACTGTGTACAGGAGCATTGGCTGATGGTGCTCAGCCCACGCAGCCCTGCTGTCACTCACTCCTGGGATGGCTGAGGATGCTCACAGGGCTGTCCCCTCCCCTACAGGTGGCATGCAGGCACTGGGCAAGCACCTGACCAGCTCCAGCCCCAGGCTGGTCCAGAACTGCCTCTGGACCCTGCGGAACCTCTCTGACGTGGCAACCAAACAGGTGAGCCTGCAGGACCCCTGGTTGTGCTTCTGTACTGCATTTCAGAGCCGTGTCCATGCTGGGTGCTGGCCTGCTCATGCCAGGCTGAGTCCAAAGCTGTGTGTTCCCTGTTCCGTGTGCTGCAGCAGCACATGTGCCTGCCAGGGTGAGGGGATGCCCTGCTGTGCCCAACTTACCCTGCATCAAGGGGGGCTGCTCACTGCCCGTGGCCCTGCCCATGCCAGCTGGCTGCCAGCACTCCTGCGTGTCCCCAGCGTGGGGCCGAGGCCACCGCGGTCACTCGACGGGTGTCACTGAGGTTTGCTCTGGCTCGGGAGCGCCGTCAGCCTGTCCTGGGCTGGCTGCCTGCCCGGCTCCTGTGGGAGCTGCTGGTGGAGCTGCTGCCAAGGCTGTTGTGCCCTGCAGCAGTGCAGAGGTGACCCCAGCCCTGCTCTGGGTCTGCTCTCCCAACCCTTTGCTGCCTCCTGATGAGTTTTCCCATCTGCTGGGGCCGCTCCATGTGGATTAGCTCTGATGCAGCCTGGAAACTATTTTGGCTGTCATAGAACCATTGCTGGCTCTGATGACTGAAGGGTTGAAGGAGGACGTGGTCATGGCATTTTAACTCCTTCCTGTCCCTCTGCTGGCTGCTGGCTAGCATGGCCAGGACTGGGGTCACTCTGTCACCATGGGGAGTGCTGGCGGGGGCATCGGAAGTGTGATTCCAGTAGGGAAAAGCTGCTGGAGACATTAAACTCTGAGTGAATCTGCACATGTCAGAGTGGATGGGGCTCATTGTGAATGAGCAGCTCCAGCTGTGGGGGATGGAAAAGGAGCTGTGGGAGGATGGAAAAGGAGCTGTGTGGGAGTTAGGAGCACTGTAGACCCCCATGTCTGCCTGCTCGGGGCATGTGGGGCCACATACGGGGCTGTAACTTGGGTCTGGCTGTGTGTGCTACTCTCACCTCCCATCCCCACTCCTGCAGGAGGGCCTGGACGGCGTCCTCAAGATCCTGGTGAACCAGCTGAGCTCTGACGACGTGAACGTGCTGACCTGTGCCACTGGCACCCTCTCCAACCTGACCTGCAACAACAGCAAGAACAAGACACTGGTGACACAGTCAAACGGGGTGGAGGCCCTGATCCACACCATCCTGCGGGCAGGCGACAAGGAGGACATCACCGAGCCGGCTGTCTGTGCCCTGCGGCACCTCACCAGCCGGCACCCCGAGGCTGAGATGGCACAGAACTCGGTGCGGCTCAACTACGGCATCCCCGCCATTGTCAAGCTCCTCAACCAGCCCAACCAGTGGCCACTGGTTAAGGTAAGGGGCCAGAGGGGTGTTGGGGGCTAGAGGAGGCAGGAGTGAGCACCCAGCTGCTGTTCTGTGGTGGGTTGGGCTGCTGAGGGGGTTAGCAGCTGGGCTGTGCACCAAGTGATGGTGGCTGCTGCTGGCACAGCCCTGCTCCTCTTGGGTCATGTCCTTGACAGCAGCTGATGAAGGAAGTGGCTTCTGCTGGCTTCTCACTGGAATTGAATCTCAGCCTGGGGAGGGGATGGTTCCAGTGCAGGGGGAAAGCTGACTCAGCCTGCACAGAGGGGATGGGGTGGGACCGATGGGGAGGAGCTGAGCCGCTGGGTCTCTTGGGGAACACATGCTGTTCTGATCCACAGCTGAGACAAATCTCTACTTCTTCCTCGTCTCCTCCAGGCTACCATAGGCCTGATCCGCAACCTGGCCCTGTGCCCAGCCAACCATGCCCCTCTGCAGGAGGCTGCTGTCATCCCCCGCCTGGTCCAGCTGCTGGTCAAGGCTCACCAGGATGCCCAGCGACATGTGGCCGCTGGCACACAACAGCCCTACACGGTGAGTCCCCACCTGTGCACCCTGCTCCTGGCACAGCCTGGCACCTCAAAACCCAGCCTGTCCCTGCGGGTACCCTGTGCCCACACTTCAGGTAGCCATGCCCCGGCGTGTTGGGGCCCTGGCTGAACTCTTGTTCCCCGACAGGATGGAGTGAAGATGGAAGAGATCGTGGAGGGTTGCACGGGAGCTCTGCACATCCTGGCCCGGGACCCCATGAACCGCATGGAGATCTTCCGCCTCAACACCATCCCTCTCTTCGTGCAGGTCAGGACTGGGGAAACACAGGGGCTGCACTGGGCCACCTCCTGGCCAGCCTGTACAGGAAGCTGCAGCCCTGAGCTGATGGCCCTGTGCATCAGGACATGCCTAGAGCTCAGGGACTCCTTGCTGGCTGCTTCACAAGGCTGCTGATCTCTCTGACAGCTCCTGTACTCACCAGTGGAGAACATCCAGCGCGTGGCAGCCGGTGTGCTGTGCGAGTTGGCCCAGGACAAGGAGGCAGCGGATGCCATCGATGCTGAGGGGGCCTCGGCTCCACTGATGGAGCTGCTGCACTCCCGGAATGAGGGGACAGGTGAGCACTGCCATGCCAAGGGCTGTGCTGGGGACTTTCCTGGCACTGTCGCAGCTGGGCCTTCTGGGGCTCTGGTGCTGCATGGCAGCAGGAGCTGAGGCTGCTGCCCATCCCTACAGCCACCTATGCTGCTGCTGTGCTGTTCCGCATCTCAGAGGACAAGAACCCTGACTACAGGAAGCGTGTCTCTGTGGAGCTCACCAACTCCCTCTTCAAGCACGACCCAGCAGCCTGGGAAGCGGTGAGCATCCTAACAAGCTCTTTTCCCTGGGGAAACTAGGGCCTCGAGGGATGACCCCATCCTGCTTCCAAAAGCTGTTGCCAGCAGCTCCAAGCAGAGCTCAGACAGCAGCAACTGGCAAACAGTGGGAGGGGGGAGGTGGATGGGCTGTGGCCTCAGCTCCTGGGTCATGGCACCCACTGCATGGGACAGGGCTTGACCACCACATGTCCCCTGAGCATCATGAGCATGAATCTCTTCAATTGTGCCACCTTCTTCCACAGGCTCAGAGCATGATCCCCATCAACGAACCCTACTCAGATGGTGAGTATGGCACCAGCCCTCTCTGCAGGGTCCCTGAGGGCTGGGTTCTGGGGGGGCAGTTGCCTCATATCACCAAGCCAGGCTGGTTTTAAAACCTTTTTCAGGTTTTAAAAAGTGAGTCAAGTGGCAGCCCAGTCTGCTGGGGATTGGGGGTGCACAGTGGGATGCTCAGCTCCCAGGGAGCACATGAAGCTTGGGCTAGGAGTGGTGGGTCACTTTTGCAGCAGCACGTGTCACATGCTGCCCTGGGCTGGGGGACAAGGAGGTGGCTGAGATCTGGAGAAGTCTTTGGCCGATGGGAGCTGAGGTTGCCACATCCCTTCCCTGCAGAGCTGGACCCCGGTTACCGCCCCATGTACTCGGGTGACATCCCCCTGGACCCCATCGACATGCACATGGACATGGATGGGGACTACCCCATGGATGCCTACAGCGATGGTGTCCGAGCGCCCTTCGCTGACCACATGCTCGCCTAACCCGCCCGCAGCCCCGCACCAGGTACCTGCTGGCATGGCTGGGATGTGGGCTCAGCCCTGGGGCAGGATGGGTGGCCTGGGGAGGCAGGGTTGGCTGATGGCATTTGGCATGCTGGGGCTGCCACCACGGGGTCCCTAGCACTGCATGGGTCAATATTCTCATCACCTGTGGGCTCAGGGGGTTCCAGGCTCTGGTCTCCTTCCATATCCCCCCTCGGTGGATGACAGGAATTCTCTGCCACTGCAGGTGTTCTCTCCATACAGAAGAGGGTGGCCCCAGAGCTGAGCATTCGCGAGAAGGACTTGGGAGACAGAAGTGCCTGAGAAGACAAAACTTTTCCATTCCCACGAGAGGTTTTATTTTTCGATTTGTTTTCTTCGCTGTGGGTCTGTGGAGAAGGTCCTTCCTCCTGGGACTGCTTCGAGCACCTACTGCCACATCCAGCATCCAAGATACTGTTTCTGAAGCTTTAAAACACAAACCCTGCACCGTTAGTGATCTTTCATTGGCAAAATAGTCTTTTCTATGAATATATATTTCTTTTTATTTTTAATATGGTGCCAACGGCTTTTGCCGTCTTTAAGTTTGTGCTTTCTAACTTCCCCACAATTTGTTCTGCGTGTTAGTGTTCTAGGAGATGAATTTGACATGGAAAAACCCTTTGCTTCCTGCGAACTCCAACTGAATCAGGCCAATCCAGAGTTTGCTGGAAGCAAAGGGTCCGTGTCCCAGGACCTTCAGGGTGTCTGAGGTTTAATTCTTTCCCATCAGCCACTGGGAGCTGACTTCGTGTCCCTGTCCTGCCAGTCCCCATAGAGGAGTGACTCCAGCATTAGGAACTGTGTCCTTGTACCGATCTTTGTTGCACATTTTAACCTGTTTCCCTTCTCTTTGGTGAGTGGTGTGTTTCCGTCCCCTCCTCCCTTATCTAACGCATTTTTTAAAGAGGCTTTAGATCTGATGGTGGTTGAACACTCCGGCTGGAAAGGGATGGACAGTTACTGGAGTGTGGGTCAGGAACGGAAGATTTTATTATTTCTGTAAGTTGTTTTTGTATAGACCAAAGCAAAGAATAAAATAACCCCTGCAGCCCCGTGCTGCCCTGAGCCTGTTCTTCTGTGGGCTGGGGACAGTCCCTCGGGGCAGCCAGGGGAAGGCAGCCATTGCCCTCTGTGTGCCCACAGTGAGTCCCTCCGTGGGGCAGAGTGGTCTCTGTGAACTCATTCCCATGCTTGGCACCTGCTTGGCCTGGCCATGGGCCCAGGCTGCCACAGAGCACAGCAGGACACTGAAGTTCATGTGCCTTGCTCGGGACAGGAGCAAGCAGGGACAAAGCAGCAGGAGCTGGTCTGGGAAGTGGGACTGGGGGGAACATCCTGCCTGAGCTCAGTGCTGTGGCCACAGCCAACCCCAGTGCTCAGGGAAATGGATCTGTTTCCTGCTGCAGCCCGTGCCAGGACCAGCAATGAGCAAAACAACAGCTGCTTTCCGGGCAGTCCCAGCACAACCCAGCACACTTCCCAAGGGCAGTGGGGATGGGGTGGCTCGTGGGATGAGGCTGGGGGCCAGAGCCCTCAGCCTGCTACAGCTGCTGCCAGAGCAGGAGACAGTCAGTGACAGGCTTTGGCTTCAGCCCTATGTGCCTGGGATGGGGGTTTGGCTGTGCTGAGCCTGGACCCCACCTTGTGGCTCCCAGTCAGCCCTGCTGCGGGCTGCAGGGATGTTCCTGCTGTCATATCAGGCTGTCCCCGAAGTTCTAGCAGGTCTGGAGGTGCCCTAGGAGGGGTTGGTTCCTGCAGCCACTCTGGAGCCATGGGCAGGGATGTGCCCCCCTGCACACGTTGGGGCAGGAATACACATCCCGAGATTCCCAGTCCCACTGCGGCAGAGCTGCCAGGGGACATGTCCGAGATTTTGGGGGGAAGTGGAGCCGGAGAACACCCGGACCAGAGCAACCGGAGCTGCTTGCGGAGTCCCCAGGGAGCGGCATCCCCGGATGGGCTCCGGGAGTGACGGGACGGACTACAGGTCCCAGCATTCTCGGCCCCTCCGCACCTGCCGGGGAGCGGCTTTCATTACCGGCGGGGCCCGGGAGCGATGTCCGAGGGCTCCACAGCCTCCGCAGCGCCGGGAGCAGCCCGGCTTGTGTGCAGACCTCCTGCCCCGGGACCACCCGCTGCACCCAAACCCGCCATCTCCCGGGTGCACCCGGGTCCCACCTCCGGGGCACACCCGGTGCTCGCTGTCACCGGGTGCGCTGTGCCTCCGGCTGTCACGGTGTCCCGCGTTCCCCCAGGGCACCCCGAATCCCCGGGCAGCTCCCGCGGGTGAGCCCCGGGCCGTGCCCAGCCGGTCCCCAATTGTCCCCTGGGGTTGCCACAGACAGCGGCTGCCGAAGCCCCCGAAGAATTTGCCTCGTCTCTCCCCTTCTCACGGCGCTCGGCTGCTCCTCGGGAGGTGCCCGGGCAGGAGCTGCAGGACGGCATCTGGCAGGGCAGGGAGCAGCAGGCACGAGTCTGCACAGGTACCGGGGGCGGACTGAGCCGGGACCTCGCTCCGGCTGGCCCATGTCCCATCGTTGCCCGGGAGCACCGTCCTGCTCTAGCCCAGCTCCCGTGGGGCAGCTCCCCGGCTCATGGGCAGCCGCACGCTGGTGGAGGGGTACAGTGGGGTCCGGGGTCAATGGGACCGGGGGGCGATGGGAGCAGCGAGTGACGGGAGCTTCTCGCACATGTCTGAACAAGGCTCCCCCGGGGAGAGTGAATGTACGTGCAGGAGCTGGGCCAAAAGCAGACGCAGGGCTCTGGCAGTCCCGGCTGAGCTGACTCACCGGCCGGGCTCCCTCCCCGGAGCCAGCGGCAGCGCGGCACCTCCACACGGTGGGTACCTGTCCTTCTCTGGGGAGAAGAGGGTCTGAGAGCTTGGGGCTGGGGAGCTGTTCTCTGGGCAGGGTTGTCTCCGAGGTCTGGCGGTCCCATTGCCATGGGGCAGAGAACTGGGGAGGGCTGTGGGTGTGCTTTGGGGTCTGCATGTTGCCTCGTGCTGTCCCTGTCTGCCGGGGGGGTGCAGGGTGGCCTGGTTTGGTGCTGTGCCTGTGGCAGTGACCCTGAGCACATGCTACAAGAGAGGGCTGCAACGCCCTGGCATGAGCCTGCAGCCAGGAACGAGGGGCCTCAGCTCTCACAATGGTGGAGGTGGGAGCAGGGGTGGAAATGGGGCAGGGGGCTTGTGCAGAGGCTCCTGCCCCTCATGGCCAAGGGGCAGCAGTGCCAGCAGCGGCTGCAGCCCTAGCCAGAGCCACTGGAGGTAGCAGGAGAGCAAGGACATGTTGGATTTATGGCCGGTCTCATGATGTGTTTATGGCTGGGATGGGGCAGCCGCAGATGCTGCCCAGCCCTGCCCTGCGCTGCACGGCAAGTCCCTGCTCTGCATCCTGGTACCGACAGGGTGGAGGTTCACAGACGGACTTTGCCCTTCGAGGTGGAGCTCCCCAGAGCTTTCCTGGCACCACTGCCGTGTCTGCCCACTGCCGGGCAGCTCGACAGCTCCTTCCCTGTTCGCCCCACAGACAGGGACCCAGCAGGGACCCCGTGGGGGGGCAGGGTCCTGTCCTGTCCGGCCCTGGCGCTGCTTTGGTGCTGAGCCCCCTGCATCACGTAGCAGCCACCACAGAGCAGGTACGCCGACCCCTTGCCTCTGCCAAACCTGCCCCATATTCAGGGGTGGGGCTGAGCTGCAGTCTGTTCCCACAGCCCCCCGTCCCAGCGGCAGGGAGCAGGGACACTGGCTGGGCCGTCCAGCTCCCGAGCTGGCAGACGTTGCCTCTAGGAAGGTGTTTGTCCTACGGCAGGATGCTGGGGGATATGGGGGTTCAGGATGTGTCCCTGGTCCCTAGAGCATCACCCAAATAGCTCCTTTCCCCCAGGCAGGGGCCGGAGAAGGGACTCTGCTGCCCGCCAGTGCCGCTCCAGGGAGCCAGGGCGGACGGTGCCTCTCCCCATGGCAGCCAGGCCCCCACATAACACCGGCCAAACTGGACACCCCGGTCCCACGAGAGACCCTCCCCAGCCAGAGCCCACCCACCTGCCACCTCCAGCCCAGTCCGGCCTCACCTGTCACTGCCTGTCCCCAGGCCAACCCAGCATCCCACGGGTCAGACAAGGACACACGCCGCGATGCCGCGACCATCACAGGTGGGTAGAGCTGGGGGTGCCAGTGGGGTGAGGGGCGTGAGGAGCTGTGTCTGCTTCGGGCTGTTTCTTCATCCTGTCCCCATTCTGTGGCCAGAGATGAACCACTGTCCTGGCATCCTTCGCCCCACGCTGCATCCCACGCCCGCTGTCCTCAGCGCCGCTCGGCCGGGCAGAGCGTGGCCAGGAGATGGCAGCAGGACTCTGCCCGCAGACAGCGGGGCGATGAGGGGGCAGCAGGGCAGAGCTGGGGCAAGGGTCCCTGAGTGCCACCGTGTGGAGGACCCCCCAATGCCCACACGAGAGGCTCTGGGGACAGACCCAGCTGGTGGCACCAGTCCCAAACCCCGAGGGGACAGAGTGGGCTGAGGGGAGCAGGAGGTGCTCACCTGCCACAGCCCCCTGTGCAGCCCACTCCCTCCATATGCCCCCCACCCCGGGCTGACACCATGTCCCTCTGTCCCAGAGCTGTGCAGCGAGGATGTCCCCGAGGTGGAGCTCATCAGCCTGCTGGGCGAGCAGCTGCCCCGCTACACGCTGCGGGCTGACACTGTCTTTGGCTACGACCACGGCGACTGGCTGCGAGCCCCCCCCGGCCCCCTGCAGCCGGTAGCCCCCCTCACCCTCCAGCAGATAGAGGAGACCCTGCAGTATTTCCGTGAGTGCCCGTGGGTGGCGAGGGTGGCAGGGTTGGTGAGGGTGGTGGGCACAGGCCGCAGTGTCTGCACAGGGCTACGATGGAGAGGACAGCCTGGGAGCTAATCGCTGCTAATGGGATTGACGGGCTGGACTTCCTCACCCAGAACATCCCGGGCTAATTCTGGGAGCAGCTTCTGCTGAGCCAAGCCGGAAGCTGGGAGAGAGCCCCCATCATTTCCTGGGACCCCCTGCACGTCCCTGCTCCCCTGCACTGTGCCGTGGCTCACAGCGGTGGGACGCTGGTGGGACTGGCAGGTTTGCCAGTGAATAGTGAATCCCAGCACTGCTGCTCACCCCAGCACAACAGTCTGGAGTGGGGCTCAGGGTCCCTGCTGCCAGTGAAGTCCCCAGAGCTGTGAGGATCACAGGGGAAGACCCCTGCAGCCCCCATGGCTGGGCAGGGGCGATGCCCATGGCACTGTGACGTGGCCCATCCTCTGCATGAGGTCAGGGTTCAGCGTGGGGCACAGACGGATTATCTCTGCTTTGTTTCTGCCTCTGCCCTGAGTGTCAGGGACAGAATTAGAGCAAGGAGCTAGGAGATGGATGTGGGGCAGTGGGAGACAGATGGGGCTGAGGCGTCCACCCACCTGCTCACGCCAGGCTGGGCTGGGGGTGAATCCTCACCATGCCTTGCCTATCTGGCTGCTCCCCTCTCTGTTCAGCAGGTGGTGTGGTGCACCCCTCACCATTAGCACTGGCCTCTGCAGTGACACTACAAGGGATTGAGCCCCAAACCCCATCTCTGTGCCATAGGGCAGGGAGCACCCAGCACCACAGAAGCCCGGCACCCCATGCCTGGTCCATGGGACCAGTGGTTCTCAGTCCCAGACTCCTGCAGGGCACAGACACCAGTGCCACTGGCATGTGCTGGTGCAGAGCCCAGCCCAGTGCCACTGGCATGTGCTGGACCCATGGCGTCATTCCTTTACCCAAACCTTTAAGCTGCCATCAGAAATAGCCCCCTGTAATCTGCTTGCGCAGGCATAGGGAACCTGCCCAGAGGAGCAAATCCTGGGCCAGGGGATTAGGAAGCAGCAGCTCCTGCCTGTCCGTGTTGAGACGCGTGCTTGAGTCCTTGGGGTCCTTGGGGGTGGGTGCCTGGTTGGTGGTGCTGGCTGTCCCCCAGACCTTTTCAGAGGAAACACCAGTGCCAGGAGGAGGGAGAGGCTGGGACTGAGGGCACCTGCTCCAGTCCCCACTCTGGAGGGGGCTGGTGGTTATTGCAGGATGTGGTCAGGATCCCAATGGGTAGGAGTCGAGCAGGCAAAGGTGTGTGATGGTGAGAGGCAGCTTCAGCTGCATCCATTCACTGATTGTTTGGGTGACAACAAGGAAGGGCATTGGAGCAGGTGATGAGGACAGAGCATGCTGGCATTTCCAGCATCACACCCACACGGCTTGTGCTACGTGCCTGCCAGCTCCTCCATAATTCAGCACACCATGATTTATTCAGTTTTCCCACTTCTGTGCTGCTCCTGCACCAGTGTGGTTGTGGGGAACTGAGGGTGCCAGTCAGGGAGTGTGCAGCATCCTGGGTGGGGCACAGAGGGGACCAGGCTTGTGCCAGCCTATGCTCAGAGTCAGGGGTGGTGGATGGGGAGGTTGGAGTGGGATGGAAAAGCCCTTTCCCTGTTCAGTGCTGGCAGGTCCCAGCACTGCATTGGGCACTGCATGTGCAGGGTTTGTGGCGTAGGTGATGATGGGGGGACCAGGCCTAGGGTGGCACAGCAGGGCTGGTCAGAAAAGCATGCCCTGACCCTCACGGGGACCCCAGCGCTGCACAGTCACGACTTTGTAGGCATGAAGGGCCCAAACCTGTCCCCATCCTTCCCAGGGGGCAGAAGCGGCTGGCTGTGCATGAGCCATACATCAACCCTGCAGAGCTGCTGCTCGGGCCCCCCCCCAGTGTCCCCTCAGCACTCATCACCACCCATGGGGGCCCACATGCCCAGACTCCCTGTGTCTATGGGTTGGGACCAGAGGTGGGACACAGAATCCGCGGCTGAGCACGATCGTCCCGGTGGGTGCCCCAGCAAGGAGCCCGGTCCTAGGGTGCCTGATGGGGACCGAGTCCCCGAGGCGGCCCGAGAAAGCGGGGGCAATGGGCACTGCCGGGCAGCCTGTGGCAGCCCCCGACCCCCGCATCGCCCCCGCCCCGCTCCCGCCCGGCCCCGCCCCAGTCCCCGCTCCAGCCCCGGCCCCGCCGCCGGGGGATGCGCCGGGCAGGTGCGCGAGGATCGAGCGACCCTATAAATAGGGGCGGGAGGGACCGCAGCGGCTCCGCTCGGCGTGGCGGGGCTGGGCACGGCAGGGTGGGCACAGCGGGCTGGGCGGCTGCGGTGGGCTCGGCGCGATGGAGATCTGGAGCAGCCCCGCCGCCTACGACGAGTTGAACGGGAACGCGGAACGCGGCGGAGGCGCGGATCCCATCGCCCGGGAGCTGGAGGAAGGTGAGGGCGGCCCGGGCGGTCCCGCACCGGGGATAGGGATGCGGCTGCGGCAGGGCTGGGCTCCCTCCGGGGCTGGTTCGGAGCGGCGGAGGCCGAAGTCTCCCCGGGGCCAGGGCTGGCTCGGAGCGGTCAGGGCCGGGGTCTCCCCTTTGGAGGTGCCGTCTGCTCTCCGCCTGTGCGTTTCCCCCGTCCCTCTCGCCGCTCTCTGGCCCAGGGTTGCCGCCTCCCGGTCCCTTGGGGATGCCCAGGGTCACCCCGACCCCAAGGAGACCTGTCCCCCCGCCGCGAGTGGCGGGGAGAGGGCGGACGGACGAGGAGAGGGGCCCCGCCAGGTCTGCGTGTGCCCGTGGGGAAGGGAGTCCCTCCTCCCCTGGGAATGGGAGTTCTCCCCTCCCGCATCCGCAGGATCGAGCCCGCAGATGGGTGTTTGTTTACATGTTTGCCAGCGCTGCAGCCCCCATCTCCCAGGGCCAGCCGCTCGCTCCAACCGTAGCGATGCTCATGCTCTAATTATTTCCAATTAATGGCTCAGGGCCTGACGAGGTGCAGTTGGGGACCCCCGCGGGGAGCGGGTCCTGTCGGGGTGCAGAGAGGGGGGTGTACTGGGGTTGGGGTTGGCTCTTCTTCCCACGGACGTGTTTGGGGTACGTGTTTGGGGTACGTGCCCGCTGGGGCGTGGGGCAGCACCCGGGGCAGTGAGGGCTGGACGGGACCGGGGTGGCGAGTGGGGGCATTGCCATGACAACACACTCACCATTACACAACTCCAGCTGGGGTGGCCTAATGGGATTTGTGTGGCTGAGCTTCCCCGTTAACCCACTTCATCTGCGCGGCTGGGGGTGGCTGCGACTGGGGACGAGGGTGGGGGGCCTGAGTGTAGCCAGCGCTGTTCTGCCAGAGGAAACTGAGGCAGACGCACACGCTCGGGGCAGCAGAGCATCAGAAAGAGCATGGGGAGTGCTGTGTGCTGTGGGCAGGTGCGGGGTACAGGCAGGTCCCGGGCTGTAAGCAGGGTCTGGGATGCGGGCAGGGCTCGGGGCTTTGCGCCTGCTCCCGGCTCTCTCCCACCGCACGGCTCCAGCGCCGCCGTCTGGGTGCGTGCCCGGCGCTGCCTGGCAGCTCCTGCGGGCGCAGTTGGCAGCATCCGTACCCGGGGGACCGACGTCTCCATCCTTGCACCTCCTTTCCCTGCCAGAGACTCAGAGGGCAGTGGGAGAGGCAGAGCTGTAGCTGGGGCCCGGCCTGGCGCGGCGGTGTTGGCGTGGTGGGCAGCTGCCTGTTCCCACAGCGTCCTGCGCGCAGCTGCCTCTGCCTCTGTTGCTGTGTGGATTGTTGTGTTGTGCAGCTAGAGGGGCATCGAGTGGGTGCAGAGTGCAGCATCCCCTCCCCCAGAGAGAAACTAGGGCAGGAGGGGATCTGGGGGAGGGGGCTGGGGACAGATTGGAGGGGACGCTGCCTGTGAGCCCGGCTCGGCACGGTGCCACCCACAGCTATTTATACTGGAGCTACAGCCTGCTTTCTGCTGGAGATGTCACCTCCGATCCTGTCTCCGCTGCTGCCTTTCCCCTTCCCTCCTTTCTGTCTGTGTGTCCTGCAGTGGGGTTGGCACTGTGTCTGTGCTGAGGTCGTGGGGGTAGTGAGGGGGCCCAGCGAGCTGCAGGCAGGCTGGGGGTGAGGCTGAGCCCCCCGTTTGCCATGATGCTGTCACGGCTGTGGGGATACCTGCCTGCCTCTGCCTGGCACTGCAGAGAAAAGGTCCATTTTGGAGACCAGCCTGGAGCAGCTTGAGGGGACAGTGGGTCCCTGGAGCAGCCTTGAGCCCCTGGGTCAGTGCTCCTGCAGTGTCAAGGTTCACTTTCTGGCCCTCTCCCTCCCCCAGTCCTGTGCGCTGAGCGGATGGTCAGGATCACAAAGACCTATCATGATATTGATGCTGTCACCAACCTGCTGGATGAGGTATGTTGGAGTCCCCCACCTGTGTGAGGGCTGGGGTCTGATGGGACCCTGGGGACACAGGGGTAGGTGAGGACTGGGGAAGGGACAAGTCCTGGCTGAGGCACGCCTGCCCCTTGCAGAAAGAGCGGGACCTGGAGTTAGCAGCACGCATTGGGCAGTCCCTGTTGAAGCAGAACCGGAGCCTGACGGAGCGCAATGAGCTGCTGGAGGAGCAGCTGGAATTGGCCAAAGAGGAGGTAACTCTGGGCACAGTTCTGGGCCTTGGCCCCCTGTGTGTCCCCCTGGGGGCAGCTGTGGTCCCCTCAGCCACGTCCTGAAGCACCTTGCCTCTCCAGATTGCGCAGCTGCGCCATGAGGTCTCCATGCGGGATGACCTTCTCCACTTCTACACCACCACAACAGAGGAGAGCGAGCCCACCACCACCACCACCTCCACACCGTGAGTGAGAGTCCCTGTCCTGCCACTCCCCCGGGGCAGAACGGTTCCTGTGGGTTGGGCAGAAGCCATCACCATCGCTGGGGTAGCACTGGCCACACTCCATTCCCTCCCTTGGTGGCTGTGGGTCCAACCCCACAGATCTTGGTCACCAAGATGCCTGAGAGCTGGGGGCGTGGGCAGGGCTCTGGGTGGGCAGCTCCATCCTGCCTGCACTGCAGGTGCTCAGCACCATCCCTGCTGTCCCCAGGCTGCGCCGGCACGAGTCCTCACTGTCCTTGCAGCAGTACTTCCAGTATGACGCCTTGCAGCAGAAACTCAAGTGCCTGGAGGAGGAGAACCAGAAGCTCCGTATGGAGGTGAGCAGAGCCAGCTGGTGGATGCCCCTCAGTGCCCACCTATGCCCTGCTCTTTGTGGGGGCCCCAAGCTCCCCCTCGGGGGGATGAAAGGTCCTGCCTGTCGTGCTCAGCCCCTCCAACCCTCCTCCCCAGGCCAACAACATCACCACTGAGACCTGTCAGTACGAGGACCAGGAGCAGCAGCTGATGATTGACTGCGTGGAGCAGTTTTGTATGTAGGGCTGGGGGGTCTGCAGGCACTGCCCAGCAGGCACTGTCCAGCTGCGTGGGCTGGGGCTGGGGACCGTGCCCCGGTGGTGACAGACCCCGGCCCTCCCCCAGCCGAAGCGAGCCAGCAGGTCGTTCACCTGTCGGAGGAGCTGGCGCACAAGGCGGAGGTAGAGGCGCGGCAGCAGGAGGAGATCACCCAGCTCCTGGCGCAGATCGCGGACCTGCAGCAGAAGTGTCGCTCGGTGAGGTGCCCTTGCCCGTGCCGGGGGGAGGGGAGTGCGGGCACAGCTCCCTGACCTGGCCGCTCCTGCCCGCAGTACGAGTCCGAGGTGGAGGAGCTCCAGCAGCACCTGGCCGCGGAGAAGGAGGTGCAGCAGCAGCTCCGGATGGAGGTGAGCCCGGGGGAAGCCGTGGGTGCCCGGCCTGGTGAGGGGTCCTGCCCCGCTGCCCCCCGGGCCGTGCTCGAGCTCTGCCAGTGTCCCCGCAGCGGCGGGATCTGCAGGAGAAGTACGCGGAGTGTGGCGGGATGCTGCAGGAAGCCCAGGAGGAGGTGAAGAGCCTGCGGAGCCGCAGCATGCCCAACAGCACCGTCAGCCGCTACAGCGCGGCCAGTCTCCTGCCCGTGGTGAGAGCGGGGGGCCGGGCGGGGCAGGGTGGGGGTCCCTGCTCTCCCTTCTACTGACACTGCGTGCCCCCATCCCCAGGACTCTCTGGCGGCTGAGATCAAGGGGATGATGAGGAAGAGGACAGACAGCTCCTCCTCGGACTACAAGTGAGTGCTGTCACCGGTGGCTCGTGCTGTGCCATGGGATGGGGTCCGGCTCACCCCCACCTGCTTCCTGCCCGCAGGAGCTACCAGCGCGTCTTCGAGACGGTGAAGGCGGTGAACCAGGCAGCCAAATCCAAGTCTTGCTCTGAGTCTCCCCACCACGTTCCAGGCTCCAAGCAGCTGTCGGCTGCCCACTCTGGGGGGGCCAGCACCCCCCACACCAGCTGCTTCGGCTCGGAGGACACCCGGTGAGTGCCAGGGTAGGGGGGAAATGGGGTCGGGTGGGACAGCGGCTGCTCCTGCACGGGAGCTGGGATGCTGGTGAGCTGCCGGTCACACCCGGGCAGAAAACAGTCTGGGGCAGGCAGGGCAGAGTCTGGCTGGGGTCTAGCACAGCCCGAAGTGCAGTGTGCCGGCCGGGGCACCCTAATACTGTGCCCACCAGCAGGGCCGAGGGGCCCAGCGAGGACTCCTGGGCAGCCCCGGGCCGGCAGGACCTGGAGGCGGCGGTGCAGCGGCTGTCGGTGCGGCAGCAGAGCCACGTCTCCGAGGAGCGCTCCTTCTTCGAGGCCGAGCGGGAACGCAAGCTGTGGCGGCTGAGGGATGGGGCGAATTCCAGTGGCTTCCTCACCCCCGAGGGCAGCGTCGTCTCCACTGGAACCAACTACTCGGGGGGCTCGGAGCTCACCGCTGCCTCCAGCTTCTCCCTCGGCTCCCTCAGCTACCTGCCCGACAAACTGCAGATTGTGAAGCCTCTGGAAGGTGAGAGGCAGAGGGGGTGCAGAGCTGCAGGTGCTCTGAGGGTCCAACACCTCCACCTGAGTTGCCCCTGGCTGTGTCCCCCCAGGCTCTGTGACTCTCCACCACTGGCAGCAGCTGGCACAGCCCAACCTGGGCGGGATCCTGGTGCCCCGTCCCGGGGTGCTCACCAAAGACTTCAGGCAGCTGGACATCGACCTGGAGGAGGTGTACAGCCTCAATGACCTGGAGGAGGATGATGTGGATGCCAGCTCCTTCAAGCTGCTCCCTACCTCGACACCCGCCAAAGCCAAGGAGCGCCCCAGGGGTGAGCACGGGGTGAGGGGACGGAGGGGACGAAGCCCTCGGGATGCCTCTGTCCTCCTGTCTAGACGGCCCCTTGCCCCGCCCCGTGCTCTCCCCTCTTGCAGCAGCCTGTCCCGGCCACCCCGCTGTCCCCGCCACCCCGCTGTCCCCACGGCGATGCTCTGCCTGCAGCTGCACAAGGGCTGTTCTCGGGCAGCTGCCCCGGCGGGATGAGCCCTTGCCATCACCCTGGCCAGCCCCTGCTGCCCCCCGGCTGCCTGGAAGGAGCAGGTCTGGGACCGATGGCGTCTCCTGGTCCCACCTGTGCTTGCTGTCTCCTCTGAGCAGGGACCAGAGCACAGTTGCTGCTGGAGCTGTGCACTGGGCATGGAGCTTCCAGCCCAGCTTTGGCTGTCCCACCTGCTCTCCACCATGCCTTCCAACTGTGTGCTGCCCCCCCTCCCCATTGACCCCTTGTCTCCTGTCCCTTCCAGTGTTCCTCTCTGTTAACAACCTCCCCCAGACCCCGTCTACCTTCACCATCACCACCTGCCACATCCTCCACCCCACCACTGCGATCACCACGGTGACATCCAGGTAAGGCGTGTGGCCCCCGCCGCCTGCGCTGCCTGCATCAGCCCCGCTGTGCCCCCCGAGCTCTCTCCTCACCCCTTGCCTGGTTCCCTGCAGCTCAAGGAATTGGCAGGCCAGGAGCTGCATGCAGTCCCTGCTGCTCTGAGAGATGCCAGCACTAGAAATATCCCCAAATCTGGCTGCTGGGGTGTCTGTGTGCCCGGGGCTGGCACCCTGCTGGGAACTGGGACAGCCCTGCTCTTCTGCACTGCAGCACCCTGATGGATGGAGAGATTTCCTCGGGTGGGCTCACCCAGGGCATGGAGCAGTGAGGGTTCCTGGCACTCTGGGGAATGGACACAGCTTTCCTCCCTCCCTCCACACTTGGGCAGCAGCCAGGACGTTTTCCCAGCCAGGCGCTGGGCTGTCCCTTCCCTAATGAGCACTGGTGATTAGCCCTAATGAGCCCCCATCGAGGCTCGTCGGGGGTTGGTGTGAGCTGGAGTTCACTAGTAGACAAAACCCTGGCGTCTGGAAATTGCTTGTGGAGCAGTGATTGTGTTCCAAACCCTCCTGGCTGCTGAGGAGCATCCCTCGGGCACTCCTCTGGGACCTTTGGGGGCTTGAGCAGTTTGCAGCACGGGAGTCTCCTACAGGTGAAGGAGGAAAGGGAGTCCTGCTCTGCCCACAGCCCTGCCTGGCACCTTCAGCAGTGCTCCCCAGGACTGGGCTCCCCCAACTGATCCCCACATCTGCTCTCTCTTCCCTTCCAGTCTGTATCATGCCGTCGTGCCTTCTTGTGGGCCCTTTGAGGGGCTGAGGCTCAGCAGCCCCTCACCAGAACAGACTCCCCCCACACTGGCACTTGGCCCTGGACCCCCGAGCACCTCCATGGGACTCTTCAGGCTGTTGCTGGGGCGAGATTCCTACTTGGCACCAGGGACTGGACCACGGTGGGCCCCCTCACTCCACTCCCAGGACCCCCAGCACTCTGAGCCCCAGCCCTCCCCTGTGTCCAGGGGTCAGGATGGACCCCCACCCAGGAGCAGCATCTTCAGCTGGAACCTGGTGGAGAAGCTGCAGCGCCTGGGGCTGGACAAGGTGGTGGCCAGAGGTGAGATGTCCTACACCCAGGCAGGGCCCAGAGGGGCCCAGGGCACCCAGAAGTGATGCTGTTGCAGAGCCCCCAGGCTCAGGACGAGACACATCCTCTTCCTCACCCGTGCATGGGGACATGGAGACAGGACAAGCTTCAGCCTCAGCTCCTGGTGCTGCCCCAGGTCCATCACTGCTTCCAGCACCAGGGTGGGTGGCTTTGCCCTGGCTGCAAGGACAGAACCTGGCACTGCTCCCCATGTGCAGGGGATACTGGCTGACCCTGTCCCTGCTGGGGGGATTTGGACACTTCACAGGAGCCAGTTTCTGGCAATAAAAACTGTTCCTGCTTCTGCTGAGCCTGTCTGCGGAGCGAGAGGCAGCTTGGCCCTTTGGGGCTGTCCAGCTGCTGCAGCAAAGGATGATGCTCAGCCTGGGCTCAGGTGGGTCCTGGGGCAACCTGCCAGGGCCAGGGGGACACCCCTGCACCCCGGGCTGGGCCCTTGGCCAGCACCTGGACTGGACTGGCTTTTAAAGGGAATGGTGGTTTAACTCTTTCCTGCCCACTGAGTAGCAATAGTAGCAGCACCCACAGCTTGGGATGTTTCTGGGGGCGCAGATGTTGCTCCCCCTGGCTGTGTCCCTCCCTCCAGGCTGTGCTCCTTTCCCTGGCAAATAAATGTGAATTCACAGAGCAGCTCCTGTGTGCTGTGTCTGCTGCCATGTTCTGCAATTGCTGCCATGAACAGTTCAGTCTCTTCCCTGCAGGTCCCTCTGGGGTTGGGGGCAAATCCCCTCTGCCTACCCTCCCAAGGTCTCCCCAGCACAGCCAGCAGTGCAGAGGCCATAGTGCCAGAGTTTTATTGTGGCAAAGGACAAAGGAGTGTGTGGGTGCTCTGCCTGGCCAGTCCAGCCCAGCAGCTACGCAGCACCAGCCTCGTTCTCAGCACTGCGGCGGCCAAAGTCCATCCAGTCAGGGTAGTAGTGGTCGTGCAAAGCCTCCATCCCCTCGTCCTGCACAAAGGCCTTGTGCTTGTTCAGCTCTGCCAGGGCAAGGGCAGCAGTTAGAGCTGGGACAGGGGCCTGGCTGTGCCCCCCGAGGGCTGCCCACCCTGAGCTCCCCGTACCTGTGAGGATGTGGGGCAGGAACTGGGACAGGAGGTGCTGCTGCTCCTGGGACAGCTCCTGGGGCCACTCCCGCCGGGCCAGGCTTTGGGAGTGCTGGTGGGTGTCCCCCATGGCACCTGGTGCTGCTGGCCGGCACAGGCAGGCGGTCACTGCGATGGTGAGGATGAGACTGAGGCACAATGTCACCTTCATGGCTGCAGAGAGATTGAACAGCGGTAGGGAAGTGGGGGGCTGTGGTCCCCGAACTGGGACATGCTCAGACTGGGGTGAGGGGTGGCCGGGGGGAACAGACAGTTCACAGTCCCCTCTGTCCCTTCCTTTGCCCCCTCCATCCCTTCCATCTTCTCTCCAAATCTCCATCCCTCTCTCCTGGCTGGTCCCCAGTTCTCCTAGAATCAGAGTCAAGGCAGAGGGCTCCATAAGGATCGAGTCCCACTCCTTGCTCCTTGCTGAGAACATGGCTGAGAACATCATCCAGCTCCTTGAACTCCAACAGCTGAGGAGCACGGTGTCACCTCCAGGGCACAGCCAGGCTCCAGGTCCCCTCCTGTCCCTCCCAGGGGGTCTCCAAGTTGCTCTGTCCCTCCCATCTACGCCTCAAGTTTTCTCCATCCCTCTCTCCCCACTGGTCCCCAGGTCACCTCTGAGCAGTGCCAGAGCCCCGTGGGACTCACCTGCAGGTTCTGGGGCTCAGCAGGGTGTCCTGGTGCGTGTCCTGGCGGGATGTCCCAGTGGGGTGTCCCGGTGGGTGTCTCAGTGGGTATCTCTCTCCAGAGTGGCCCCGGCTCAGTCCTACTTTTAACGGTGCTGCCAGGGCTGCCACACCCCAGGGCGGCTCCACTCCACACCCACCCACCGCCGGGGGGGCCCTGGGGCATCTGTGTGTGCTCACAGACACACAGAAACAGACACAGACAGACAGACACAGAGCGTGGCAGAGTCATTTCCATATATACACATATATAGGTGCACACGTGTCCATATACATACCTAACTAGACATGCACACAGGCATGTTCATGGCTGGCTGGTGGTGTGTGTATATATATACACATATATAAATAATACAGTATAATAGATAACATTCTATACAGTATAAAATATAGATAATATGGAATGTATACACATCTAATAGATAACATAGCTTATACACCTACGTAAACACATCCAGGTATCCGTATGTACACACGGGAACAGATACATAGCTATAGGCATGGACACACATGTGCATGTGTGTGTTTATATGGATGATGACTCCATGGGGTAGTTGTATGTCATGGAGTGATGGAGGGTATGTATGCAGTGAGATGGATGCATAAGGCATACAATGACAGATCTCTATACATCTCTATATATCTCTATAAATCTCTTTATGTATCTCTATATATCTACACCTATATATATATATACACATATGTGCCTGTGTATGTATGTATAGAAACACAGATATATGTATACATAGATATGAATGCTTACATATATATACATATGTCTATATACATATGTCTATGTATATCTGTATATATACACACACATAAGTATATACACACATATACATATATACATCCATACACACACACGCACACACACACACACACACACACACACACACACACACACACACACATATGCTGGACTTGATTTTTGGTGGTATTTTCCAATCTAAATGGTTCTGGGATTTATATGTATATGTATGTGTATATGTATATGTATATGTATATGTATATGTATGTCTGTAAATATAGACACACTTATATGCACATACATACATACCTATCTATGTCTACAAATATATATGCACGTATGTGTATGTGTATACACAAGTGCCCATATGCATTTGTGTATACATACATGTACACTTACACATGCACATATATGTACTCACACACCCACACCCAGGTGTGTGTACACACTTACACACGTGTTGTGACAGGGGTCCCAAGGCCTCTGTGCTCCCAGCTGTTGGGGGCTGCACAGACCTGGGGGGCAGGGGGGCTGTCTGTGTGCATCTGAGGCCCCTCACCAGGACACAGGCCCTGGAACTGCCCATTCTGCAGCTCTGGATCTCTCCCTGCACCCCAAAAAGCTTTGGGGTGTCATGGAAGCAGCAAGCACCACTCACTGTCACAGCCCCCTAAGATCCTTGTCTGCCACCATCAGCCCCTCCTTCGATATCGACAGTTCCTTCTGCCCATATTGACCCCCATCAGTGTATTTGTGGAGACCATTTGTCTCCCTCCTTCAGTAAATCCCGTGAATGACAACCTGGGCTGGGGCACGTCACTGTCCTGTGTCCCCCCTGGGTTCCCAACGAGCCGTGTCAGTGCTCCTCAAACACCCCTGAAACAAATGGGTTTTGGATAGCCGGAAAGCAGCAGCGCTCAGCACCCCGCGGTCATTGATCGCTCGCTCCTCCGAGCGTGCTGCACAAGGAACAAACAAATTGTTTTCCAATTTCTGGCTTTTAATGGCTCAATCTGGACCAAATGAGGCGTCAGGGTGATGGGGACACGGCAGCAGCTCTCTCCAGAGCCATGGGTTTGGCATCACCTTGACGTAGATTCGCCACCAGGCCAGTGGACACTGGGGCTGGGCCCTTCTCTGGGTGGACAAAGGCCGAGCTGGAGGATGGACCAAGCATCCCTTGCCCTTGCCTGGCTGGGGCTGGCTTGTCCTGACAGTGGCCAAATCTGGGAGAAATCCAGGCTGGACCTGCTCCGACACAGAGGGGCACAGGAATTTTTGGTGCAGCAGCAGCAGAGCAGAGATTGGGCTGTGTCAGGCTGTGGGCACAAACACACACCCTGGTGTGAGTGCAGGCCTTGGTGCTGCCAGCACCTGCTCTCGATGTGCAGGGCTGGTCACCTGTCTGCCATGACCTACTCCCCGAGGTACAGGCAAGGCTGGAGGTCACTTCCAGGTACAGGCAGGGCTGGAGGTCACCTGCCTCCTCAGTGCACTCACAGCTGCTTTGCATAATTGCAGCAATTTGGTTTCCAAGAGCAAAGTCTCCCGAGAAAGCGACAGAGGAACAAACCCAGTGCTCCTGAGCAGCACATGGAAGATGGGGGTCATTGTGGCAGTGGATGAACAGCAGTGACCTGCCCTGGGGGCTGCCAGGAGCACCAGCAGGTGACTAGGGTGGGAGCAGCCTGCAGGATACCCCAGCTCTGCCAGCTGCAGGACAGATGGGCCAGGGGCAATGGGGAGAGAAACCCAGGGACCTTCCGTGCACTCTTAGGTATTTCAGTACATTTCACATTGCCCTTGTGCAGGAGGCCCCCAGAACCACCAGCCCCAGAAGCAGAGCTGCCCTCAACCAGTGCATTTTACCAAGATTTCATTCTTGCTTGTTGAACTTGAGCTCTAATAAAGAGGCTGCTCAAGCCCTGCCCTGTGGCAGAACCTGACCCGGGTGCCAGAGCCTCCCCCTCCTCCCCAGAGCAGTTTTCGGGAACCAGAAGTGCTGACCCTGCCCACGGGACTTACAGGAACACGGGAGCTGGGTTCGAGGGTTACAGAGTTCTGGCAGGGAATGACTCAGCACCCACCTACTCCTTGGC
Organism: Lichenostomus cassidix; assembly: GCF_008360975.1. Taxonomy (NCBI): domain Eukaryota; kingdom Metazoa; phylum Chordata; class Aves; order Passeriformes; family Meliphagidae; genus Lichenostomus; species Lichenostomus cassidix. Next base: position 3,069,633 of record NC_139507.1, read on the forward strand.
CTTCTCCAGCTCCACGCAGGAGCTGCAGAGATGGCACAAACTCAGCTTCCTCTTCCTGCAGTGGGTGAGAAGGGGGGACAATCCCCAGGACCCCAAGGAGCCCCCAGAGCGGGGAATCACACCACAGCCCCCTGAGCCCCACGGTTGTGACACTGCTGGCAAGAGAAGGTGCTTTGGCTCCTGGAAGCAATGGAACCCACCACACACAGGTTTTTGAAAACCAGTTTTATTTAAATAAGAGTTTAAATACATTACAATAAAACATTAGAAATGAAACCAAAGCTGTGTTACTGCACAGGGTGCGAGGCAGCAGCACTGCCAACACAAGGCTCTGCACCTCCAGCTACAGGGATGCTCCTCAGGTTAGTCCAACATCAATCCCTTGTCACAAGTTTACCCATGGGACAGTTCCTTCATTTGCCTGGTACCTCGGGGCTCACAGGACCCAAACTGCAGCCATCCAGCCTCCAGGTCACTCTTCTGTCACTCCTTCCAAGCCAGGCTTCCCCAGATCCCTCTGCCTCCCAGGAGCCAGCACTGCCCAGAGAGATGGTGCCAGGTCCCTGTGCCATGGTGCAGGGCCTTGCACCAGGCAGGATGCAAATCCCCTCTGTCAGGATGGAAACGCAGCTGCACTGAGGAGCCATCAGGACAGGCCGAGTCCCTGGGCTTAGCTGGCAACAGCTGGAACTTTTGGCTTCAGGCTGGATGGTGCCACTGCCTGCATTACCTCTGGGAAATGAGGGACAGCCAGACGAGATAGCATGGGCTCGTGTCAGTTTATTACATCACCAATTACAACAGTCCAGACTCAACAGTGGACCCAAGATCGTTACATTACATAAACCGGCTGGTCTTAAACTTATGACAAGGGACAGGTGGGAATTTCATGGTAAGGAAATCTTCTTGCATAAAGCTCCAGTAGCCCACAGGCACTTAAAACCCGTGGACTTTCAGCTGGTCGTCTTTAGCCAGTCCAATCTGCAACACAGAAAATGCATTCACAGCATGGAGTGATGCCATCCAAACGCTGCCCACACCCAGGAACCCGTGTGCATTTAACAAACTCATGTTTATTTTGGTGAGCAGCAGGCCCACGGCGCCCTACCTCCACGAGGAACTGGCAGATGTTCTTGCGCTGGTCACCCTGCAACTGAATCACTTCTCCATACTCGGGGTGCTCAATTACAGTACCATTGCAGGCAAATTTCTGCAGCAAAGACACAAAAACCTCTTTAGCATCATTGAAACATTCCTGCCGGGCGTGGCTGCTGCCGCCCCTAGCCCCGAAGCCCCACCTTCTTGAAGGCCTTCACCAGTTTCTTTTTATCGTAGTCATCCGCGATGCCCTGGACTGTGGTGAGGGTCTTCCTGCCGTTGCGCTGCTGGATCCTTATATGGATGTAGTCCTCAGTGCCGGCCGGGAGCAGGTCATCACCCTTACTTGCATCCGCAAAGGGGTCTGCGGAGAGCGCCGTCAAGCCCCGCCCCCGCAGCCACACCATTGGCCGCCGCGCCCGCCCATCACGCGTGAGTCACGCCCCATTGGCTGTCGCGCCCGCCCGCCCCACCTCTGCCCCACCCCCAATCCCCCCTCGCGCCTGCCCGTCACGCGAGGATTCCGCCCCTGCCCTCACCCCATTGGCTGCTGCACCCGTCCGTCACGCTCAAGCTCCGCCCCCACCCCCCCGCGGCTGACGCAACAGGGCCCGGAATAGCAACTGCGCCACGGGGCGGGGCCGGGGCGGGGCCCGCGCGCTCCCCCGGCCCCACCGCACAAAGGGCCTCACCGAAGGGCTGGAGGTTCTGGATAGCGGACATACGATACGCTTCCCTTCCCTCGGCGGAGGCGGCGGCGGCGGCGACGGGGGCGGCTTTGGCGACGGGAGCGACTCTGGGCGGAGGATGCTCTCGCGGCGGCGGCTCGAGGCGCTGTCAGGGGGGCGGGACTGTCGCCGACCGCTTATATACCGCCCGCGCGTGACGTCAGCACGCACGGCCAACGAGGGTGGTGATTGGCCGCCGCGCGGGGGCGTCAGGACGCATCGGGCGAACGCGGCCGCGCCCAGCTGGCGCGGGGGGAGCGGAGCGCATGCGCGGGAGGGGGGCACGGCAGCGCGCGGGGCGGCGCGTGCGCAGTGCGGGGCCTGGGCCGGGGCCGAGACCCCCGGGACCCCCGTTACCCCCCGATCAACCCCGCCGTCCCCGAGACCCCCCGCAGCCCCAGGATCCTCCCGGAACCCCCAAAATCCCCGTGGAGCACCCACCCCTCTCCCTGAGACCCGCAAAACACCCCCATGAACCACAAAATACTCCCCGGGACCCCTCAGACGCCTCCAAATCCCCTTGGGACTCCCCTCAAAAAAGTACCATACCCCCCGGAACTCTGACGGGGACCCCAAGTTCCCTCAAGCCCTCGGAAATCTTCCTGGGACCCTCCAATCCTCCCCCAAATCCCCTTGTTAGCCCCACACAACCTCCCCGTGACCCCCCAGTCTCCCCGGGAGCCCCAAAGCCTCCAGCCCGTCCCCAGCCCTCCCAAAGTCTCCTTGGGGCCCTCGAACCCCTCCAAACCCTCTTGGGACCTCAAAGGACTCAACCCCTTTCCCGCTGGCCCCTCGCTGGCCCCACACTGCCCAGCTGTGGTGACCATCAGCCTCTGGATGGCCGCAGGAGCTGGGGGCAGCTGGATGCAGTTTGCCCGTTCCCATCCCTGCGTCTGTCACATACATCCAGCACGACAGCCCAATGCTGCCCAGGGCTGACCAGAGCCGTCCAGGGCTCCTGTGGCTACTCCAGGTGTTTCCCCAGCTGCCTGTGCGTGTGGAGAGGTCCTGGGTGCTGCCAGTCCAGCGCTTCATCTTCTGGTGTCATGCAGTGATCCCCTGCTCCAGCCCGGGGTGACACTGCTGTGCCTGGCTCAGGGTGGCCCGCCCAGCCCAGGTTTGCCTCGCTGAGCCTGGCATATCCCAATCACCACCCCACGACTGTGGTGCTCTGGGCACGGCTCTGCTGGAGCTGCAGCCTGGGAAAGCTCGGGGCTCACCTGTGGATGTGGGTTTGTCACCGGGGGTTTGTCACCGGCTGTCCCCACAGTGACACCGCACCTGCAGCGTGCAGGGAGCTGTGTGCAGACAGAGAGGAGGGTGCTGTTCCCAGGCTGCTGGCAGGGAGATGCTCAGAGGACACACAGTTCTGGAGCAGGCCTGGGGCTCTGCTGCCAAAGGGGAATGCTGAAGGTGTCACCAGAATCTGACAGGAAAGGAAGGTTTTTCTCCAAACGAGTGAAACGAGTCCCCTGGCACTTACTGCACCTCAGCTCTGTCTGTCAGGCCTCAGCAAACCTCAGCCTGTGGCGGGTGAGCTCAGGTCTTTTTGCTGTCTATTCTGAGAGCTTGCCCATCCTGCCCTGGCCTGGCTGGGTCAGGACACCCCAGTAACCCCAGTCACGGTGCTTGGGAAGGGGCAATTCCTGTCCTTTTGTAACGTGAGACAAAGGTGGTTTTGGGAGTCGGCTTAGGAGGGCAGTGAGCCCAAAGGGGCCCACACCAGGGTCAGTGGCAACTGATGATCTCAGCTTTAAACCTGCTCCTGAGTCTTAATTTGAGGGCCAGAGCCTGGCTCTCAGTGTTTGTATTGGGCTGCTAAACACGGACATTCCATGGCTTTCCCAGTGCTACTGTGGATTAAACCCCAAACTGGTGTCTCCCTGCCCTGGCTCAGCCCAGTTCGGGGGCTGCTGCCACAGGAACATCACATCCTGCTCAGAGACGTGGTGCAGGTGCTAAAAATACCCTGAGACTCCAGATACGAAGAACAGTAAATCTCTGACTATTAACGGGGTCAAAAGCCACGTAGATCCAGACAGAGCATGAGCTCTCTCCTCTGGGAGCAGGTTAGAGCTGCACATGGAGCGGGAACATTGCCCCAGGGAGGCCTGGGCCTGCTGGGCTTATCTGCTGGGCTGGGGATCGTTTATCTGGAGCTCCTCAGCTCCATTTGGATCCCCTGCAGCCCCAGCTCCCTGTGTAGGTGTTCCTGCCCTGCTTTGCAGCCATCTCTGAAGCACGACGTGGGTTTGACACGTTATTGGCAGCTGGGTGTGCTGCCATCTGCAGCTCTGGCAGACACCACCCTGGTCAGATGTTGCGTCATTCTTGGGGGTTTCATTTAAGATAAAGGCAAATGATTTCTCTTGCACCAGGCAGAGGAAATTGTTTGCGTTGCTGTATTTCAGTGTCTCTCTGGTGTTTCTGAAGCATGTGTCTCTTCTGTGTGACAGATCAGCTGGAGAACTGGCTGAAATTTCCATTAGAATGTGAATTTGCTCCATGACCACCATGAACAAGCAGATGGCTCTTCTCTCTCCTCTTTTTCTGATCAGATTTTCTTCCTCTCCCAGAGAAGGAGCCATCTCTAGCAGCCGCACGGTGGAGTAGCCAGACAGGAGAAACAATTAGAGGTTTCCACTCCATCTTTCTGCTGGAGGCATTTCCAAGTCCTCACTGCAGCCAAAGGGCTGCTTTTCATATTTATTTTCATATTCAACACCAAACACTCAAGCATGGCCATCGGTTCGTCTAGTCTGGTGTCAGCTCTGGGTGGACTGGCCCTGCTGCTGAGCCAGGATACCCCAGAGGATTGATTTATCAGTGTCACTTCAGATTTGCAGAGTCCACAGGACACATCCTGGTTGTGTGCTCACCACTGGGCCCCCAGAGCCTTTGGTTCGACACCAGAAGAGGTGAGTGTGTCAGACACGAGTTGAGCCCACCGTTGGTGAGATCTGAGCGCTGTCAGGGAAGCGTTAACATCCGGTTTTGTTCTGTGAGCAGGATTCAGAGCTGGCACCTGCAGTCATGAGTGGCTTCGGCGGCTGAGCCCCCGCACCCTCCTCACCTCTGCCCTCCTTTGTGTGCTGGTCCTGTCCTGTGCTGGTCCTGTCCTGTGCTGTCCTGCCCGAGCAGGTGCCGCTCCCGGCTCCCCACGAGGTGGCAATGCTGGTCTCCTGCAGGAGCAGCTCGGCAGGCAGATCCGAGCTGCTGCTGTCTCCTCATGCCCAGCGCCTGGCAGACAATCCCTTCTGTCCCCCCGGGCTGTGCGGGGGCTCCGTGCAGCGCAGCCCCGGTGTGTAGAGCCGTGGCCATGCCAGGGGAGCTGCCAGAGGCTGTTCGGGGGCGGCAGGAGAAGCAGAGGGAGCCCAAAGCCATCTGTGTCCTGTGACACCTGTGCTGTCACTGCTCACTCAAAGGCATTGTAGCCGTGTCAGGGTCTGGGGGTGCTCCTGGGGACCATTGTGTCCCTTGGCAGTGAGTGGCACATATGGTCCTGTGACAAGGAAACGTACTGGTGGTGAGGGCAAGGTCTACCCAGCACTGGTGCCCCTGCCGGTCCCGGGGATCTCATGGGCTCCTGTGCACCCCTGGGTGTGTGCAGACAGCAGACCCGGAGACCCCATTGTGGTGCAGCTCAAGACTCTGTGTGGATGTCCTGCAGCAGCAGTCCTGGGGCTCTGGGGGCTCTTGGTGGGTAAGAGTAAGCAAGCACAGACTGTGCTTACTGCAGCTCTCTCCCTGTTGGGTCCTGCAAGTCCAGTTCACCCTGTGCTCTGAGGTGGGGGGTCTCGGTGCCACCCCCAGTCCACCCAGAGGCTGCAGCAGAAAGGAAGGAATCATCCTGGCATTCAGCTTTACTGCTTCTGCCACAGCTCAGCAATGCCCTCCGGGCTGGGACATTCCTAGAAACCAGCTTTTCTCCTCCAACATCCTTCCTGCAGCCTCTGTGTGACAGCACAGACGGGATTCAGGCTGAGCTGGATGTTTGATGGATATTTGATCCCATTAATCAGTGCGGGCAGCACTGACAGGCGTCAGCCCTGGTGATTAACCTGCTCCTGGAAAGAGCTGTGGCATGGCAGGGTGAGCCCAGCTGTCATGGGACCAGAGGCAGTGCAGGGATTCCCTGATCAAGTACTATGTTTCCTTTCCTTACAGAGCTATTCCTGGCATTCACATCCCAAATTTGCAGACCTCTGGGTGTTGCATGAACTGACCACTGCCCATCCACAGTTGGGGCCTGCAGAATGCTTGCTGTGGTCCCAGCTGTTGGATGCTCCAGATGGATGCCCTGGACATGGTGTAACACACATCCAGAGGGTCCCACATGCCCCTCCCCTGTGTGCACAGCAAGAACTGGCCGTGGACACATCCTGATTCATGTCAACCCAGTGACCTCCGGGCACTGACGTGGCCCCGGGTGTGTTACAATCACTGTGTTTAAGGGTATTTATTCAGCCTCCCTCACACTGCTCAGCTCCTGCTTCCCCTGGCAGGGCTCCCTCCCTCTCTCCTGTGACACCACTGCTCTCCGCGAGGTGCCAGGAGAGCTCCAAGCACGGGCTGAGCCTGGCTGTGCTGCTGGTGCAGGAGAGCAGGAACAGACCTGGAGCAGGTAAGCGGGCAGGGACCTGGCTCAGCCTGCACAGCCACTCCCTGCCAGCACCCGAGCACGAGCGGTGGAGAGTCAGCTCTGTCTCTCCAGGGCTGTGCTGAGGATTCTCCCAGGGAGGGTTCTCCAGCATCCTGGAGATCCCGTGGGTTTCCTGCAGAGAAGGGGTGTTGTGCCCCCCAGTGCAGCCCCAGCCAGTTCCTGAGTCATTCCCATGGGCTCTCTCCTGCACCTGTGGGGGTTCCCCAGCTAAGGTCGATGCCCCGTGCAGCCATCACTCCATGCTCACATCGCAGGGAATATATTGAATTAACATCCACCTTGCTGGGGTCATGGGAGGCCGAGAGCCCCAGCCCTCAGCTGGGGACTTGGCATCAGCCTGGAGCAAACCTGACATGGGAACAGGGATCACAAAGACCAGGAAGGGTGGGAGCAGCTCAGGGCAGTGGCTCTGCTCTCCATCAGACACCCACAGAACTGCTGGGAGTCCCAGGAAGCACTGGCCCCTGCCTAGTGACAGGGAGCAGGTCCAGAGGGTTTTCTGCAGTAAAAGGGCCCAGACCAGACACTGAGGGCACCTCGAGCATCTGGGACAGGAACAGGCACAGCCATGATACGATTTTCATTCCGTCTCTCCTGATGGATTCAGGAGGTGTCAGCACCAGGCACAGCCAGCGCAGGGCTGACTCAGAGCCTCAGCATCAGGCTGTGCTGGGAGGGAGCACAGATCATCCCTGCATGGCAGCTCTGCCTGTCAGCCCCACACTGCCTGTTTGCACATACCAGTGAAGCTGCTCCTGCCAGACACATCCTGCTTTGCTACAATTTGTCACACGAGGGCTATGGGATACAGAACTGCTCCAGTGCCACAGAAATGGGCCCAGCTCCCACGGCTCCCTCGCCGCAGCACAGCTGGACTGGCCAGCATGGCCAAGGAGCAGACTTGGACACAGGGTCCAGCTGGGGACATAACTCATCTCCCACTGCTGCCCTGCATGGCTCCAGCCCTGCTCCAACCATTCTCAATGCCCCGTCTCTGGAAGTGTTCAAGGCCAGATTGAACAGGGCTTGGAGCAACCTTGTCTAGTGGAAGGTGTCTCTGCCTTTGTCAGGGGCTGGAACTGGATGAGCTTCAAGGTTCCCTCCAACCAAAACCCTTCTGGGATTCCATGATTCTATGATCTATGTGGGCAGGACAATGCAGCTGTCCTGCCCTGAAGCCCCTTGCTTTCATCTTGCCCTTCCACTCTGCCTGAGTCAGGAAGCTCCCCTCCATTCTGGAGGGAATTCCCTGCTCCATGCCAGGGAGAGAATTTGGGCCATGGAGGCATTCTGGGATGAACCTTTGCTGGAATCTTGTGGGCCAGGCAGGGCCCTCCCAAGCTGGGCTCCTGGCATGTGCCAGCTCACCACCAGCACCAGATCCAGCATCAGTACTGGCAACATTTGTAGACATGGAATGGGAATACCCTGAAAGCGCTGGGAAGCGCAGTGAGACCCTCCTCCCAGGTGCCCTAACCCCTGCCATGTGCTGCCAATGCTGCCTGGCACAATGGGGATCACAGCAGAGTCCCCTGTCATGGCACAGCAAGGACAAAGGGGACAAACCTTGGTGAGCAACTCTCCATGTCCAGGGGCTCTGAGGCCCATGAGAGGAGCAGCCCTAGCCCATGGGGAGAGCAGCCCCTGTCCTCCTGGAGCACCAGTGCCCACTGTGCATCGCCCCTGTGCCCCTCAGCTCCTGCCAGGGGAGGAACCAGCCCAGCTGCCAAACAGCTCAAATATCTGATCCTGTCCTGTTGTGACAGCGGGTGGACACCAGGCTGAATCCACCTCTTGCTGATCCAGGGGTAAGGGCCAGGAGATTTTTGGGGTAACAACAGCAGAAATGGCAAGCACAGGGCAGAGCTGTTCCCACTCTGCTGACTCGAGCAGAGAGAGGGGCAGGTCAGGCCGAACACCTTGGTCAGCACCTGCCTTGCTCCAGTTCGTATTTCACTTACAAGGCAAAACCCGTGCGGGGTGTGAGCACATCCCCACGCAGCTCCAGCCGCAGCCCAGCCCCTTCCCTGCCCCACGGCCAGGCACACTCATCCCTGCCTACACCAACTCCCTGAGGGCCAAACACTGGACGTGAGCCAGCGCTCCTTCCCGCATGCTGGCAGCGCCCAGCCTGCCCGTCCCAGCATGATGCTGGCACTGCAGGGATTTGCCTCTTACAAAACACTTGGCCATGGCACACCCCTGCCAGGCTGGGAGCTGGAGCTGGAAGCAGGGGGCTGGGATGGCCACATTCTGGGGTCCCAGTGCCACCGTTCCCAAAGCCCAGACAGGCACTGGGACAGGCTGTCCCATGAAGGGCACAGGTGGCAGTGGCAGAGGACACTCAAGGGGTCACTGGTCCCTGGGGAGCTCAAAAGCCACAGCTCGTGTTTGCTGCCATGTTGTGCAGCTGCCTGGCCCCCTGTGCCTGCTCATGCTCCTGGGGCTCCCCTGGCACCCCAAAGGTGCAGGAGCAGTGTGTTTATCCCAGAGCTGCCTAGACCCCTTATCTCAGTATCCAGTGAGTACCAGCCAGGCAACGGGAGAGGAAAACCTCAGCAGGCACTGCCTTGGGGGTGCAGCTCTAAAACAGCTCGGTGACAGCCCCTTCTTTTGGTTATGAGATGTCAGGGACCCCTAAGTAGAGACATTTCCATATAATAACACGGTTCAGCTGCTGTGTGCATGGCCTTCCCGGCAGCCACTGCACTCACCCCCTGGCATGGAGCTTCCTGGGAAAACCAGGTCAAGATGGAGCCTTTCAGCATGTGGCTCTGCTACAGGTTTTGCTATGCTTGTGCCACAGGCTCAGTCCTGCACTTGCCAGAGGCAGAGCCACAGTGGCTGAACCAGCGTGAAGCAGGACGGGCTGGCAGATCAAGTGGGTTTTGGGGGCACAGGGAAGCCCAGGGTTGGGGTACCAGGGCAAATACTGGCCCTGAAGCTGTGTGGCTAATATTGGCCCTGAACCCCCCAACCCTACAGCAGGTTCTCACCAGGCTGGGACCAGGTTTTTTTCAAACCTCATAGGGCTGAGATCAGAGGTGGGCACTGCCTGGTTCCTGGGTCCCCAATTATCCCTCTGCTCCAAAACAAACTCTGGCTGCATTTCTGTTTTCCTTCACTTCTGAACCGGGAACAGGAATTAAACTCCCCACCACAGCCCTCCCTGCTCAGGAGCTCTTTCTGAGCCCATCAGCCTCGCTGGAAGCAAACATGACACAGGGAACAGGGGCTGCGCAGAGGCCCCCAGCACGCAGCCCAGGGCAGGAGACCCCCAGGTTGGGGGTGCTGGGCTGAGCTGCAGGCGTGTTACCGAAGTTGTTTTGGCTGACAGGGCAGCGTCCCTGCCGCGGCTTGTCCCCATGCCCAGCGCTGGGCTGTGATTAGCGAGGCGGGTCCTGCCCGCGTTCCCATCTCCGCGTCAGCGCCGCCGCCCTCGCGGGCAATGCCAGACGGTGCCCGCAGCCAGGTGTGCCCCAGCCAGGTGTGCCCCAGCCAGGTGTGCCGCCCCGCCGCCGCGGTGCCAAATAAGGAAACCGCCCGCTCCCTTCTGCTTGCAAAACACTTTGGACTTAGTGCTCTGCTGACGCTGCCTGTTCCCAGCAGCTCCTGGGACGTGCTGGAGGCTGAAGTGGCCCCTCTTCTGCTTGCTGGGCTGCAGCCGAGAGCCCCCGAACCCTGCAAAGACGATGCTCTGCGCCCCAACAGGGCTAGTGTCCCAGTGCCCCGTCAGCAGCGCAAGGGACACGGAGAGGGGACACAGGCACGGACCCACAGTGTGAATGTGGGGCAGCCCTGGCCGTGGGACACACATCCTGTGCATGGAGCTCGACTCCCAGGCCCAGCACATGAAGGAGTTGCTGCCTGGCTGGCAGTGCCGGTGCTGCGCCATGCGGCATGCTGGTCTGGCTGGGGTGACCCATGTCCCTGGTGCTGCCAGTAAGCCACAGAGCAGCACTGGGTACTCACCTGCATTGTGGTTAAGGCTCACATCCCTGAGACAGCTGCTGCCATGCAGCTGCAGCATGCTCGAGCCAGGGCCAGCGGCAGGGCAGCAGTTCCAGCCTCCCAGCGATCCCACAGTGGGGTCACAGGCACAGGGTGGGAAACATAGTGGTGGCTGGAAGAGAAGGCAGGAGGCTCTGGCAAAGCTGGTTCAGGAACTGGCTGCCTGTGTCTATCCATGTTCATGGCAGACAGGGAGAGGCTCAGGGAACAACAGGGGGATCTCAGGTCCTTCCTCACTGGTTAAGCATCTGGGATGCACAGAATGTGTCCAAGGGGCTTGGCGGGTCCAGCCCTGTCTGCAATTTGGGAAGGCCATGTGCCGGCTGTGGGTGACAAGAGTGCCCTCAGCAGACAGAACCCCTCACCCAGTGAGTCTCATGTGTGCCCCAAATACCCCCCAGTTCCTCACAATGCCCTGGGTCAAGCCCTGGGTCCCAAGCAGTCACTGGGGAGCTGTCCCCAGCCAAAGCAAAGGTGAAGGGCCTGACAAGGCTTCAATTGAAGGGCCTGACTGGCCACCCATGTGGCTCCAATCTCTTGGGGACACAGGTGCAAACCCCCTCCAGTCACCACAACCACCCACTCTGACCCCAGGGAAGGGTGGTCAGACCCTAGCAAAGTTAGGCACTGAGCTGCACTGACCCCACGCAGGGAAAGAAGGCACCAGCACCCTTCAGGAGCTCTCGGGACAGCGGGAGAGGGGTCGGGGCTCTCTGCTGAGAGACAAAGCCAAAATGGGGCCGGCAGGAGCCCTCCAGTCCCAGTGGGCTCCCTGGGCAGGGCTGCGGCTGGGCCACGCAGGTGGAAAGTTATTTCTCAGGAACTGGCTGATGGTGAAAGTTCTTTCCCAGGTGTGGCCCAAAAGGAATGTAAATCCTCTGAAGTCCTCACCTCCCCTGTAATTACTGTCAGACAAGTTTCAGCTTGGAGCTGGGCCGCCCCGGCCCCGGGCGTGGGAGCGAGGGGATGACGCACCGACCTGTCCCTGCAGTGCACATGTCCCCTCCTGCCCCAGGAATGCATCCCATGACTCACGGGGACCGCGGGGGCAGCGAGACGGACGATAGGAGGGGAGCACCCGCAGTCGGGGTGCTGAGTGGGTGCACACCAGTGGGCTCATGCAGGTGTGGGGTCCCGTGTTCTCCAGCCTGGACATCCCATGGGGTGACTGAACACCCAGACACTGCTCTCCCGCAGGGGACAGAGCCTTGCCTGTGCTGGCACCCCAGCAGTGTCCCAGCCCCAGGGTCTCAGCAGACCCAGGAGAAAGGTGCCTCCCTGGCTCTGTGTGCGGTCTGGCCATGCAGGACATGGCTGGTCTGGTCTGTCCCTGGTGTCCCTCAACCTGACCAATTCCACACGTCTCATCCCTGGGACATGATCACTTAGCCAGTGGACATATTCCTGCCAGCAGATTCCAAAGGGTCTTGGCTCATGGGGCTATCAAAACAGGGGCCATTGCAGAGGACTGTCATGGTCCGACCCATCTCAGGGGGGCTGTGCAGCTGGATCAGGAGCTGGAGTGGGCACTGGAGCAGTGCGCAGTGGCATCCCGGGCCAGGGGCTCGGGGTGAACCCGCTGGGGGCATCCCCGGGCGGGAATCACTCAGGAAAGAGCCCTGCACTGTTCCTGCATGCCACGGTCGGGGCTCTCACCCTTGTGCTGTGCACCTGGGGTCAGTCATGGGCACGGGGCTGCAGCAGAGCAGGGTCTACACTGCCAAGCCCCGTGTTCCCCGGCAGTGCTCCGTGCCAGCAGGACTCTCCCCGCAGCCTGTGGGGAGCAGCCTCGGGTGCGCGTCAGATCTGCGCACGCCAGGCGAGCACACGAGTGTGCTCACCTTACACACCTGCTCACGCTCTTCTCCTCCCCTCCGCCCGGCTCTGCGGCAGGACGCGGGTGCCAGCTCAGCGCCCGCCCCGGCCCTGCGGCGGCTCCGACCGCGGGCCCGGCTCTGCGGCACCGGCACAGGGGGCTGCCCGCCCCGCTGGGGGGCTGAGGAGCTGCTGGGGCGCGGGGAGCAGCGCAGGCAGGATGCAGGCTGGGATCGGCTGTCAATAGGGCACCTGTGCACGCCCCTGCACACCTTACTACTCCCCCCCGCGCACCGCAGAATCTTCCTGCGCCCCCTGCACACCCCAGTACCCCCCGCACACCCCTGCACACCGTAGTACCCCCAGCGCACCGCAGCAGCCCCTGCACCCCCCGGCACTGCAAAACACTTCTCGCTGCACCCCGCGCTCCGCCCCGGCCCGCAGCGCCTCCCGCTGCCAGCAGGGGGTGCCCGTGCGCAGCGATCGCGCCCCGCGGCATCGCCCCGCGCTGCTGGCTCGTCCCGCCGCTCCCACCGGGATCCCCGGATCCTTCCGCTCCCACCGGGATCCCCGGATCCCAACCGGTCCCACGGGGTGTCTACGGGACCCCCGGATCCTCCAGGTCCTACTGGATACCCCTGGATCCCAACCGGTCCCGCCCCGTCCTACCGGTTCCATGGTCTCACCGGGTCCCCTTTGATCTCCCCGCTCCCCAGGGATCCCACCAGGTCCCTCTGCACTTGCCCACAGCCCAGAGCGGGCTCCCAGCACTGGTCCCCGGGGCAGGTCCCAGCCCAGCTGCCCAACTGTAGTCTGATCACATCCGAGGTTCCTGCAGCATGGGGGGCACCAACATCATGGGGACACCTGGGACCACCAGCACCACCAGAACACTAGGCCTACTGAGCCACCAGGGCATGGGGACCATTTGGACCATCGGTACTGCCAGGACCACTGGTACACTGGGGAATGGGAGCTTCTGGGACCATTGGCACCACTGGTACCAGTGGGACACTGGGGCTTGAGGACCACTGGGACAATCAGCGTCACCAGGGCTCCCACCATTCAGTTCTGCCTGAGAGTTTCAGCCCAGCCGTGGTGGTGCAGAACCACATCCATGCACTGAGCAGGGTATGGAGTTTATCCCAAGCACCCACTGGTCCTGCAGCACTGGGCTGAGCCAAGGGTTTGGATTAACAGAAAAATAACAGAGGCGAAGCTGATTACGGAGCTGTGGCATGTAATTACTGTTACGTATTGGAGAATCCGCCGCGCTCCGGGCGAGAGCAGGGCTAGCGTGTGCCAGGCCCAGGCAAGCCATCACCTCCTGCCAGACACGGCTGATGGGCCTTGGCTCTGCGCTCCCAACTCGTGTTCAGAAAATCATTAGTGTCATTAGAGCTCTAGGGTGGAGCAGTGGCCCTTGGCCAGGAGTGCCGTGGGCATGGAGAGACAGCAGGAGAGGGAATGGAGTCCCAATGGGGGTTTTAGCAGGGCTGTGGGTGGGGGGCTCAGGTCCTTGGGGGGAGCCAGGGAGGGATGGGTCAGGTTTATTGCCAGGGGCCTCTGGTAGGCACCAACTGTTTCAGTCTTGTTAATGACTTCATAAAACTCCCTGCCAAGTAAAGATTTACGAGCAGCCAAGTCATTACCATAGTGTGGGAAGTGACAGCACAGCTCGGTTACAAGGACTGCTCTGGGGTACATCTCTCCAGCACAAGGGCTGGGCAGCCCCTTCCCTTCCCAGCAGCCATGGTGGCCTCCTGGGAGCATGGCCCCATTGTTCCCTCAAGTGCACAACGTGACAAGGCTCTGCTGCACCAAGGCCACGGCACAGCCTCACAGGCAACACCTGCCACAACCATCAGCTCTCGAGGAGCAAGAGAGAGGGAGGGCAGGAGGGATCCAGAACACACAGCATGTCCTACCTGAGGGGCCAGGCCACAGCCCTCTTCCAGAGGGGACTGAGCCCAGAGCTGGGGTCCCACTGAGGAGAGAGGCTTCCCTGGGGGGAGCTGAAATCACAGTCTGTGGGGGCTGTTTCCATTGCTCCTGCCCATCCTCCTGGTCATCAGGGCTGTGCTGCTGGGAAGGGTCTGCATGGCGCCAGAACAAGGCCTGGATGCAAGAGGGTACTAAATGCCAGCAGAGGCTCCTGTAGAGGAGTCACAGGGCTGGTGGAGACCCTGTCATCACCAACAGGTTTGTCACATCTCCCTGGGGTCCTTTGGCTTGATTGGCCTCACCCCAGAGTGGGGATTAAATCAAGATTCCCTTCAGTGAGCGCAAGCATCCTCAGGCCAATGCTGGTACCTGCCTCACCCCAGCACCAACGTCATGCATGTCCCAAGCCGGGATTCCCATCCGGCTGAAGACCTTGCCCCGGGGGTGCAGCAGGTGTGGGTGCAGGATGAATGTGGGAGCTGCTGTTTGTTGCCCACAGTCAGCAGAATCTTTGTGTGACTCCCTGCCGGCTCTGCCGTGCTCAGTGAGGAGAGAGGAATGAGCAGACAGGGTGTGATCATATTGCCACACCGAAGAATGAGACATGAGAAAATGCAAGAGCTGCTGCTACCTGGAAAACAGATGCTGAAAAACTAACGTGGGAAACTCCAAAGGTTGGAGTTTGCTGTGGAGATAGAACTCAAGCAATTTCTAATAGCTTGGGAATTTGGCTCCACTCAGACATAAAAATATTCTTCTGTCTGAGTAAAACAAGCCCTGAGGTGTGTCCGTCTGCCCTTCTTCTGCCTGCCAGAGTGGCTCTAGTCACATTTTTGACTCCAGCTCAGGGAGATTCACAGGGACAGCCTTGGTTCCACACAGCATCAGAGCAGCTTGTCCCTTGGGCCCTGGACCAGGGGATCCCCAGATTTGATCTGTAGTTCTGCACATTGTCACTAGCCTAGGCCTGGGCTGGACTGTATGAGTTGGGATGTCACTGGAGACAGCCCACAGGGAGCCAAACTGATCAGTGCTGAGCTGGCTGGAATGGGTCCCTTGTTCCCAGGCAAAGGCAGGAGGGCTGAGCCAGCCCTTGGAGAGAGGACTGGTGTGATCACACTTTGTTCAGTATCTTCCTTGCTATGCTGTGCCAGCAGAGAGGCTGTGCTCAGCCTGGGGTGGGTTGGCAGTACAGGGGCCTATCACAGCACCTGGGTGGCCACAAGGATGAAAAACTGCAGCAGGACTAGGGGGAGGAGCTTCAACAGCCATGGAAAGATGGGCCCATGATCCCTGAGGTGCAGTAGAGAGAGCCTCACTGCCCCACACTGCCTGGCCACTTGGATGAGGAGCAGAGCTATGGACTAGCTGTGTCAGCAGTGCTGATTCTCTGAGAACCATGAGGGGATCTCCTTGGCACATGTTGTGCCAAAACAGGCAGAGCGGGTCTCTGCTGGGAAGCAGGTCTGTGCCCCAGCATGCCCCTCACTGGTGGAGGTGGCTCATGAAGCATGAATGACACAGGGCTGGGACCTTGTCTGATGCTCTGCAATCCTCTCGAGATCTGGGCCAAATGGAGGAACATCACCCTCTTCCACATCCATGGAGAGGAGAGGAGAGGAGAGGAGAGGAGAGGAGAGGAGAGGAGAGGTCATCAGTAACCCAGAGTGGCCCGGATATGGGGCTGCCAGTGGGGCAGCTGGAGGTCCCATCAGCACAGCAAGGTCTGGCTTCTCTGCTCCCAGTCTGGAGCCTGGAGAAGGACAACATGGAGTAACTCCCCTTGTCCTCTCCTTCTCCCGGCTGCCTCCATTGCTGCCTCCTCCTCTCTGCAGTGGCTGTGCTGTCCTGTCTGTCTCCCAGTCTCTTGGGGTGGGCAGGAAGGGATTAAATGGGGTGAGCATCACCCCCACCCCACAGCTCGGGCAGCTGAGGCTCAGCAACACTGATGGCGACGTGCCTTGCACTGCCCAGAGGGAGTTTCCATTGCCCACAGAACTACTGTTTCCTTTCATGGTAATAGGATCTGGGATCGCTTTTTCCAGATAATGTGGGGGGCTGTCAGGACACGTCTTGGCAGATGGTAAAGAATCGACAGCTGAGATAGAAACAAAGACATCATATGTCACTCCACACCTTGATATATTTGTTACCTATTTTGTGTTGCTCAGACTTACAGAGCAAACCTGTCAGCAGGGGTAGAGCCTGCGCCTGCCATTCCTCACATGCAGGAGACACCTTTCCCAGGGCTGCAGCCCTCAGTGGGTTCCCACTGAGCTGGGAATTTCTGTGGAAGGCACTCGGGAGAAGCTGGCCCACAGGGGAAACCCAATGACTGCTAATTAGCTCTTATTCATGACATTAAAAGCACAATTAGGTGTTATTGTTTGAGGCAAATGCAACACACTGACCATGGCCGTTTCACACCAGCCCTCCCCACTCTGGGCACTGTGTGTGCAGTGTGGTCACCCCAACAGGTAATTTCACCTCCCCTCCTATGCAGACTGAGGAGTTCAGTTCTTTCTTCCCTGCTGCAGCACACGAGGCAGAGATAGCATCTCCGGCGTGCTTCTTGCTGGAACAGACTCCGATACCATCTCCCGAGCATTATGATGTGTTCTTTTTTTCTTTTATCTCAAGGGAATTTGTTGTGGGTGAGTGCTCCAGGAGAGCCTGAGAGATTGAATTTTTCTGGTAACATGAAATAGCTGAAGCAGTACTCCTCCTCTGTCTCCTGATGTCCCATTGACAGCCAGCGCAGGGAAACTTTGTGCTGAGAGTTCCTGATGTCAGACTGGGGCTGATTGTGGTGTGGGATTGTTGTTCAGGAGCTCGGTCAGGGGCCAGGGCAGCAGCTGGCCAGCAAGAACATTGGTTGGAAAAGACCAAGAAAAGCTGACATTGCAGGACAATCTCCAGATTGTCAGTCTGACCTCTGCCATACATGGTAAAAGATGTGAAACCTGGGCTGAGGTTGTGATAATGCAGAATCAAAAGCTGTAAGTCCAGGTGTTCCCTGCCTGTGGGCTGTGAAATGGCTTTGCCTCGTGTTAGGGCAGTTGTCACCTTCAGCTGACTTGTAACTTGGCCTAAAATGCGAGGGTGACCTGAGGGGGGTCAGACCTCACAGCACAGACTTCAGCCCATGTGGGAGGCTCAGGGCCAACATGGGAATTGCCTGGAGCAGGAGGGTGTTTGCTGGAGCAAACAGGAGCAAAGTGAACACATCTGGAAGAACTGGGAGCAGGGGTGGCCTGGGATGGCTCTGGAGCACAGCTCTCACACGATGGCTGTTGGGTAATCCCATACCCCCCACTGCAGAGGGAAATGGGCCAGGAACACTTGATCTTTGCCTTGCCAGGTTGTCCCAGGATGGTGCTGGAAGCTGAGCACAGTCTTCTGCTCACTCTGCCCTTTGCCAGCGTTGGGTTGTGCCTCCTTCCCCAGCTCTCTGAGGGATGTGGAACGTGTGCATCCCAAAACTCCCAGGTTTTGCAGCTTGGGGAGTCAGAAATCCAAATCTGAAGTCCATGGATGTGAGGCAGTGCTGCCCAGAGAACAGAGCCCTCGACTCAGAGGATCCAGAGTCTCTCTCTGTTTAAGGTGTTTCCTTGGTGACCGCCCAGAAAGTCACCCCACACTCCTGGAGCTGCTAAAGGGAGCGTGACTGCTGTGAAGTCCTGTGAAGTAACAGGAGGCAGATAAAGCATTGTTGTTATTGTGTCCTTCGGGGAACATGAAAGAAAGAAGGCACCATGAATTACCGAGGGTGAGGCTCTGGGAACATCTGAGCACCTCCAAAATCAGTTAAGTGCATTATAATGTGAAAACAGCCGGAGGGGGCCGGGAAGGAAGGAGATCACAACGGGAGGGGGAACACAAAAGGGTTCCTAATCCCTATAAACTCCTTCACTACCTCACAGGCACCTCTCCTAAAAGCAAATATAACTTCTCTTATTGAGAATGCCATGGCTGGAGCCAGGCAGGCCGGGCTGGGTGTGCGATTTTCCACTGTGCACAGCAAGAGCTGGCGTCACATCAGTGAAGGGCTTTTTTCCCAACAAAGAATAAAACAGTGCAGTGTCTAATTTCCTGCTTCTTTGCTGCTTTTTTCACATCAATACCTGTCCAGCTATGTTACTGTAATCACCCTGCTGAGTCCCTCAGTAGCCCAGGGCAGGTGTGGCCAGCACTGTCCCTTCCCTCTGTGCTGTTCTGGTCAAACCCTCGGTGCTTGCAGGGTCCTCACCCCCAGTGTTGGGTGTGTTGGTCTTTGCCCATCAGCACTTTTGATGGAAGTGATGCTCGACCTGCTGAGTTACCATTGTCATTGCTGTCTTCAGCTGCAGATCTGTAGGAAAAAGCCCATAGCACAAGCACTGATAAGGATTGATCATGCTGTTCTGATTGATAAGGATTTATCCTACTCTTCCCATTGATAAGGACAGATTATGCTCTTCCCATTGATAAGGATTGATTCTTCTCTTCCCATCAGGAATTGCAAGCAACATGCCCTAGTTGTGGGTGTTTGATGCAGTTTCAGTCCCACTTGTCTCATTAAGAATGTTTAAACAACAAAACCTGCCTCAGTGTTAAGAGAGAGGAAATTGTGGCACAGGATTTTTTAGCTTCTACACATTTTTTAGAAGTCACAGGCTGTTTCTGGGGAATTTGGGAAAGGTGATGGAGCAAAGCAGGTACCACTGGGAAACATTATTCATCTGCCCTTTAAACTGACTGAAACCCCACTAGAGTAGGGACTTTCCAGTCTCCGTAGGGAGATTCAGCCCAGACTGGTACACAAGCAGAAATTGCTGGAGTTTATTCTCTTTTGAGCTATAATATTTCTGCCAAATCCTGTATCAAAACACAAATCCAGCCAGGTCTGTGCTTGTCCTGCAATAGAGGTCCTGACAGAAACGTTTCCATCTGCCTTTGGATTGGCCCATATAAAGATTATGGATGCACAGAGCTCTTAAGTCAGCAGCTTTCCTTGGCTTTAGACTCTTTAAAAAAGCAAATAAATGGATTTGTAGATTTTTGCAATGATACTTGCGAGAAACTTGGCAGATGACTGAGTATTCACTTGGGTTACTTCATGAGGGAGCAGCATGTGGAGCTGGGATGGATACTGGGAATGCCAAAACATAGCCCTGAGCAGGGATCTAGATCACACCAGGTGCTGGGAACGAAAGGGGAAGGAGAAGATCCCGTGTGAGCCATAGTGTTACCGGTGGGATGTGACAAAAGATGTGAAATCAAGGGAAGGAAAATGATGATTCTGGAATTTGGCAGGGGTGTCGAAAAGCACCGGCAACGCCTCCTGGCCGGGCTATAAAGAGCCCCGAGGCACGGCACAGAGCACTCGCTGCTGCTGCGCTGCCGAGCTGCCTCTCTCTCCACCTCCAGCCTCCACCATGAGCACCACTGTCAGGCAATACTCCTCCTCCACCTCCCTCAAGGGATTCGGGAGCCTGGGGGGAGGCTCCAGCCGGCTTTCCTCCGTGCGTGTTGGGGGAGGAGGCTACAGGGCCCCCAGCGTCCACGGGGGCTCTGGCAGCTACTCCGTCTCTTCCCGCGTGGTCTCGGGGCTCGGCAGTGGCTTTGGGGGCAGCTACTGCAGCAGCGCAGGAGGGGGCTTTGGGGGCAGCTATGGGGCTGGCTTTGGGGCCGGCTTCGGAGGAGGCTTTGGAGGAGGCTTTGGAGGCGGCGATGGCATCCTGCCGGCAGGGGAGAAGGAGACCATGCAGAACCTCAACGACCGCCTGGCCGCCTACCTGGACAAGGTGCGAGCCCTGGAGGAGGCCAACACCGACCTGGAGGTGAAGATCAGGGAGTGGTACAAGAAGCAGGGACCTGGTCCTGACCGTGACTACAGCCCCTACTACAGGACTATCGAGGAGCTCAGGAACAAGGTAGGATGCTGGGATTAACAGAGTGGGACGTCGTGTGTCAGAGAGGAAGCAGAAACAATGACTGTTACCTCTGCAATTAGTCAGCACTAATTATGTCATAAAAAGTGTCCCAGTGGCATGTGCAGAGCGCCCAGCTGGAAATTAGAGATGTCTCACTGTCAGCTCTTGGTTGCATCCTCTTAAGTCGCACAAGTGGCAGCTTTCACTGGCAGGAGCAGATGTAAGAGGACATAATGCAAAAATGAAGAATACAGACAAGTCTGCACTGATCATGTGCGCTCTTGAGAGTTTAAAATAAAGGTGCAGGGAAATTTGCAGCTGTGGGCAAATATGACACTGATGTCATATTTGGAAACATTCAGGCAAAGAATTTGCAAACTTGTTTCAGCGGCTCCTATTGAGGAGATTTAGATGATAAAGGGAAAAAGATGGAACTGACCAGTAAAGAGTTTTCTGCCTTTTTTTGGCAGTTGCTGCTTCAGGGCTGGAACTGGTGCAAAGCCCCCAGCCCAGGCAGCTCAGGAGAATTCCTCTCCATTTTACTTGAGTCCCAGCATACCATTTTGGAGGAAATGCTCGAGTTTACATTGTTCTCTGTTACTTCCCATGTATGAATTGCCCTCAGGAATTCCGGAAGCCGTGTACATCTAGAGCTGCAGGAGTGCTGGCAAAGGATGCAGGGAGTCCATTTTCCTCCCCTCTGCTCAAAAGAGTTCTCCTGAACTCTGACTTGAATCTCCTCCCAGTGTGGGTTATTTGCTCCTGCCTTGGTAATATGAAAATCAGAATCTGTAGGCACCTGCTCACTGCCTTTTGCTCCATTTCTGCTGCCAACAAATTAAATCCATCACAGAACAAGGTGTGCCAAGCACAAACACCCCACTGGTCCCACTGACCTTTCCACAATCAGCATCTGCCCTAAAGGATAGGAACAAAGGCCACCATCAGATCTCACACATCTTAATGCCTCACTCTGTCTTTTGAAACACTTGATGGATTTTTGGAAAGGGAGGTCATGGAGTAACCAGCCCATTCCTGCAGTCAGTCTCAGCT
The DNA here is from genome assembly GCF_008360975.1 of Lichenostomus cassidix. Taxonomy (NCBI): domain Eukaryota; kingdom Metazoa; phylum Chordata; class Aves; order Passeriformes; family Meliphagidae; genus Lichenostomus; species Lichenostomus cassidix. The sequence goes on from NC_139507.1 coordinate 3,090,860, forward strand.
GCATCTCTATTTGTCCTGAATCCAGACACACTTCTGCTAAGGAAATGCCCAACTTCCCCAAAACTGTTGCTCCTGTCCCAACACTCAGCCAGGAGGAATTCCTGACACTCTTTATCTTTCACTGCCCAGGTGTTGGTGGCCACAGTCGACAATTCCAACCTCCTGCTGCAGATTGACAATGCCAGGCTGACAGCAGATGACTTCAGGACCAAGTAAGCCACATCTCCTAGAAAAGATGGAGCAAAATACGCAGGGTAGTTTGAAGAAATGAGGAGAAAATCCCATCCAAACCCCAGAAAGGGAATGTAGAAACAAAGCCTTCAAAACGGTGCAATTTCCAAAGCAGATGGTCATCTCAGTCTTACAGGCACCCAGGAATTGTATTGCTTCCATCCAAACCCACTATTTTATTCCTGTTCCTTATGCATTTGTGGCATGGCCTGTCCTGTGCCTCACTGTGCATTTAGTGTGCATGTGCAGCTCAACAGAGCCCCAGGGCCAGCACTGAGGCTCGGTGGTGTCAGGAGCAGAGTGATGTTATGGACTCAGGTGGACACTTTTTTGTCAGTTTTCCCCCACTTTCCTCAGCATTCCCCATCAGAAAGTTGTCAATGGGGCCATGTAGTACTGCCACAATGCCAAAAGCAGTGTGGAGGGAGCAAACAGCAAACCCAGGTGCTATGTGCCCAGCTGGGCAGGAGCTTGTGCAGCTTTGCTGACTGTGTGTGTGTCCCCAGGTTTGAGTCTGAGCAGGCTCTGCGCCTGAGTGTGGAGGCTGATATCAACGGCCTGCGCCGGGTCCTGGATGAGCTGACCCTGTCCAGAGCCGACCTGGAGATGCAGATTGAGAATCTGAAGGAGGAGCTGGCTTATCTGAAGAAGAACCATGAGGAGGTGAGCATAGAACCAGGCTCTAAAAAGGCCACTCTGGGCCCTGAAATGCGAGTTCTGGTCCAGCTTTTAAGGCTACGATGAGTTCTGAACTGCTGGGCGGGAGGTGAGAAGTGCTAGTGAGGCAGCAGAGGGGATACACTCTGGACAGCAGCACATCCCCCCTGGAGCCTGTGGAACTCCCACTCACCACTTGCCATGTCAGTAATACACCCTGTGGCTGTTAGAGGTTTATTAACAACCTTTGCAGCTTCTGGCTGGGAAGGTCTGTTCCCTGAGAAATGAACCAGCTACAGGCTCTGCTTCATTCTCTGGAGAACTAACTCCAGTGGGGATTTCTCAAGAATTTGAATTATTTTACTTATGTTCATGGAGCAAAGACTTCAATTTGCTTCCTGTTGATCAGCCAGCTGATGCTTCCTTTCCTGAACAACTCGGTCTCAAGAGGAACATTTTATATGCTGGTTCTTGGATTGCATAAAGATGTGTTTCCCTTTCTGTGTCAGGAAATGAATGCCCTGCGCGGGCAGGTGGGTGGAGAGATCAGTGTGGAGATGGATGCTGCTCCTGGTGTCGACCTCACCAAGATCCTGGCAGAGATGCGGGAGCAGTACGAGAGCCTGGCGGAGAAGAACCGCAGGGACGCCGAGCAGTGGTTCTTCAGCAAGGTGGGGAGCTGGCGGCCAGCAGTGGGCACAGGGCTGGGGCTGTGCCACTCCTGGGGCTCTGAGAGCACAGCTTTGCCTCGCTGCAGACGGAAGAGCTGAACCGGGAGGTGGCCATCAACACGGAGCAGCTGCAGAGCGGCAAGACAGAGATCACGGAGCTGCGGCGCACAATCCAGAGCCTGGAGATCGACCTGCAGTCCCAGCTCAGCACGGTACGAGGCCTTGGCTGCTGGTGGGGGACGCAGGGCTGTGCCCACCCGGGCCACCCCCTGAGCCTGGCCCTGTCCCCATCCCACAGAAAGCGGCACTGGAGGGCACCCTGGCTGACACCGAAGCGCGCTACGGCACCCAGCTGGCCCAGCTGCAGATGCTGATCACCGGCGTGGAGGAGCAGCTGGCCGAGCTGCGCTGTGACATGGAGCGCCAGAACCACGAGTACAAGGTCCTGCTGGACGTCAAGTGCCGCCTGGAGCAGGAGATCGCCACGTACCGCCGGCTCCTGGAGGGCGAGGATGCCCAGTGAGTGAGGGGCTTTGCTGGGAGGGTAGGCGGGAGGAGATGAGTGACAGCAAAGGAAACATAAAATGAGCCACCTGCATTCCCTGGAGAGTCCTCTCAGCCCATTCCCTGACCCATCACATGCAACAGGGTCTCCCTTTTCAGTCCCACTAGTCCACAACAGCCCAGTGGTCATAACAGTCCTGCAGCATCCCTGGGCTCTACCTCCCATCCTCTCATGTCTGTGTGATCCTGGGCAGGGAGCAGATTGCAGCTGGGATGGGTGCTGCACTGGTATCTGAATCTCCGTGGCACACATCCATCCTTACAAGTTTCTTTCTTCAGTTGGGACGCTGGCCAATTTTCAGAAGCATTTAAACCACATATTGGTACAAGAAATAAAGGCAGGGTTTAAAGAATAATTCAGTCTTGGACATTACTCACTTTTTCCTGTTTCTCTCCACCTTTTCCCTGTTCTCCTCCTGCAGCATGTCTTCCCACTACATCTCGCAGAAAGAAGGTAAGAACAAGTCTTGGCTGAAGCTCTAATCATACACAGCTCTCATACCCTCACCCACCTTCTTACCACAGACTCCTTTTACTTTTCTACTAAAGTTACTATTTAATTGTATTTCTAAAATGTGAATTGATATAAACCACTCTTACGATATACCAAAACGTGTCAGAAATTACCTGAGCAGACTGAATCTGTACAATCTAGCAGGGGGAATGTGGTGCTATATTGAGTTTCTGAGGTGTTGGATGTAATAACAAATCTTTAAGACTAAGATCTCTAAGACACTTTCTCCTTGCTGCTCTGGAAATAAAAGATCCTTCTTTCCCCATTGCAGGACCAGTAACCACCCGCCAGATCCGCACGATCTTCGAGGAAGTCCAGGATGGGAAGGTGATCTCCTCCCGGGAGCAGATCACCCAGGCTGCCCACTGAGGCACTGCCTGTTTTGCTGCAAATCTTGCCCAGCACAGCAAAGCAGATCCCAGCTGATGCACTCTTGCCATATGGATCATCAAAAGCACCTTCTCCCGCTATCACCCTCCCTCACGCTTCTCTCAGCTCTGTGCCACACAGAGAAATCAAATAAAGCTTTTCTTAGCAGTCCTGCAAACCAAGGTCTGGTCTTGCTGCTCTTGGGCTGTCCCACTCCTGCAGCCGCAGGACAAAGCTCCTCCCTGGAAGGAGCAACATTCTCCATCCTTGGTACCCCGATGATGGAGCCATCACACCTACACCTCTGTAAGACCCGAGACCTGGTGGCTTCAGGGAAGCAGGTGTGGGGGGAGTCTAGAAAGGAACTGATCCCACAGGTACTGGGAGGTGAAACCTGTGAGAATTCCTGTGTTTTATCTCAGGCTGGACACTGAGAGGTTCAGGCTGGGCAAAGTGCTGCTCCCCTGCTGCAATGCTCAGTGACAGCAGCACTAAAGCTTTAACTCAGTGAGGCCAAGCAAGTGAACAAAGCCCAGGTGATGCAGACAGGACCCTGCAAATGCCACCCCAGCTCTACCCCAGCAGCTGTTCCCCAATCTGGATCCCAAGCTTTGGGGTGAAATGGTCTGAAGATGCAGGCAGGGCAGGGATACATTGGCTGCTGTACTTCCAGACAGGCAAACTCAGCCATGTTTGGTTTCTGCTTCCAAAGGCGCCACTGAATGGTGAGGAAAATAGTGATGGGAAGAGAAGGGTATGGTCTGTGCAAGCAAAAGGATTAAAATTCTTCTGGGAGTTCTTGTGGCACTCCCCGGCTGCTGGTGGCTGCTCCTGACACAGCAGTTCTCACTGCCGTCAGCTGGCCCAGCGTTCCTGGAAAGCCAGTTCAGACACATTCTTGGCTGCTTTCTGACACATTTATTACTTCATAAATCCAACTTCTAAATCAATGACATGATTCAAAGCCAGGCAACTAAGTGAGAGTGAGCAGAGCTGGCCACAGGGCTTTATGACCCTTCTCCAGAAAATCTGTCTGGAATTTAGGAGGCGATAAGAGAGAATTCTTTCTTTTTCCCCAAACATTGGAATGATGCCTGCAGTGCATCATCTGCCCCACAGCCAGGTTGGCTCCACAGTTTAGAGGCCCCCGATGTCCCTGCCCTGCAGCTCTGCCCAGTGCTGTGGGCTGTGTCACCCCTGTCCCCTCGGAGCAGACACCCTGTGACCCTCGTGAGGCATCGGCTGCCCTGAGTACCCCCAGCATCCACTGAGCTGTGGTGACACGGTTCTGGTTTGAAGTTTAATGGTAACAATCAGTGAGCTCATCACTGGGGTCAGGAGAATGGCCGCTGCACGTCCTCCTGGAGCATCAGGGATGATCCACAGGTCAATAGAGGCACAATTCCTGACCCTCCCAACCCGAGGCACTGCCAGCCCCAGCAGCTCCCCGGTACTGCAGACTGCACTCCCTCCACTCCCACAGCCTGAGGGGGGAGCACAGAGCAACCCGGGGTCCTCCCTGGGGGAATTTATGACCCAGGGCTGGATAAAGGCAGGGCTGAATCACTCAACATGCCTGAGGAGGGTCGGGACAGACACAGCCTGCATGGCCACAGGGCTTCCCAGGTCACCTCTTAGGGACCCCACTGTCCCCATGGGTGATACAGGGACCACCAACACCTCTTGGAGCTCCTCTGAGCCCCTGCCATGGCTGTGCCCCTCCGGCTGTTGCCCCTGGAACACACAGTGCAGGGATGCTGAGGTGCGTTGCTGGAATTCACCCTTGCTTTATATTTTCCTCCTGTAAAAGTCCGGGCACACCTGTGTTCCTATAGAAACAACAAATAACACTTTGCTAATGAAATCCCCTGCTTTAATTACTCCTGCACAGGGTGAGGGAGGTGTGGAAAATAGGTGTCAATTTTCTCCTGCCTTGAGCATTAATAATTAGCCCTGACCTTAGGAAACCCGCCGAGGAGGGAGCTGCAGGGGTGGCTCATGCTGGCAGGCAGCAGCAGCTTGAGGCAGGTCGGAAAGTGGAAATTTAGGCCAGAAAGATGGTTTGACTTCTCAGGCAACATTGAATTCCTCTGACAGAAAAGACCACTTTAGAAACAGACATTAATGTGTGGTTTTCAGCTCATTTTAGGGAACTTTTCTATGATAATGTGATTCCGGGGCAAACTTTATAAACATGTAAAAAGAGGGAAGTGGTTTTATCCAGGTAGTCTCTGGGTCTGTTGATATGTAATTTTGGAGCCAGAACTTCACCTCCATTTTCTCCCTGAAGTAAGATCAAATTGCATTTTTAAACACCATTGTGCTACCATGAAGCTACTGTTATGCTGTAGAACTGAAATTCTGATTTTGAAATATATTAAAAATGGGCTCACAGTGTGCACACGCTCATGAACAGAGGCATGATCTGGTTTAATACACAGTCTTTTACTTCAAAGGGTGTGATAGAAACAACATGCAGTCCTTGTGGTTGTGTTCAATGGGAGGTCATGGAAATAATGTCCTCGAGTGGTTAATGTAGTTTTAAGTCTTAATTAACGCTCATGATTTTAATTGCTGCCCTGTGGCATTATCAAAGTATCACAGATATTCTGGGCAATGTGTATTTTTATGACATAGCAGTTCAATGGCAAACAAAAGATGAAAGGCAATTCCCCATACAGGAAGAACTGTGAGTCACCTGTGTGACACAGACGGTGATGCGGTGATGGTGTAACAGTGTGACACCCCACACCACTCTGAGGGGCTCTGCTCAGGGCAAGGCTGAACGTCTGGATTCACAGGGGCTCTGTACCAATTCTGTCTCTGACATTCCCCTTTCCCCACATCACTGCTGCAATCGGAGAGGACAAACCGCAGCATTGCCCGGGCAAAGGTGAGGAAATGAAGATGGGGACGAAGCACATTCCTGGGAGCAACACGTCCCGCCGCCCCCGCGCTGCTGCACCTTTTCCATCCACACCTGGGGAGGATGAGTAGAGAGTGGGCGTCCCCTGGCTCCATGCCTAGTGCTCACACGACACCAACACGCTGACTCCAAGAGACAGAAACAGCCAGAGCCAACACGGCGGAGATTCCCATCCTCCAGATCTCCAAGTTGTGCAGACTTGTCTCCATTCACCAGCAAATGGGAAGATGGGGAACTTCTGCATAGCAGCCAACTCCTGATATTCCAAGGACACATCCCATTCCTGTACTGTCTCCAGCTTTCTGCAGATGGAGGGGAGGGAGTTGTGCCCTTTGAGCTCCTCAGCAATGTACCTTTGTTCTTCCTTCCATACCCTTTCCCCCCTCCTTTGGCAAATGATCTAAGGAAGAACTTGGCTGTTGGGAAGGGGCTGTTGGGACCTGTCTGCGGAGACAGCCCAACAATCCACCGTGTGCACACATGAGCAATCCCTTCCCCTCCACACCCCACACAGTGAGCCAGGGCCCATCAGATTGGTGGGTTCTGCCCGTGCTGTGGGTCAGCGCAGAGAGGTGACAGTGGGGCCTGACCACACCACTGCACTCGGTTCTGGAGTCTTTTTGCTCACCAGAGACAATTGCTGTCTCCCCTGAAGCTCTGTTTATATGGGAGCCATAAACTCCAAACTCACAGTGAAGCTGTCCTGCCTGGTCACAACTGACAGAATTGTCCATCACAAAAAATATTGCTGGCTTGAGCTGCTGAGCTGTGCTACTGTCAGCTTTGTGCTCCTGTTCACAGGGCTTACACACCAGCAGCTTTTTCCTTATGTCCTTCCTCTAGTTTATGCTATTTTTCCTGGAACATCTCATAATTCCTAGCTAGCAGCCATACCCCGTCCTTTTGGGATAGTTTGCTAGTGCTCATTCACAAAGAACACAAACCCTCCCTATTACCTTTTCACAGTCTCCCACTCTTGGGTGGTCTCTGAAGTGAAGATTCCAGCGAGCCTTGGAGCACAAATCCCCTTTTCATTGCCTTTTCAGTACTGATCATCCCTCTCCCGGTGGATAAAAGAGCGGACTTGTATTTCCAGGATTGGTAGCCAAGTTCCTTCCAGCACTATTGTACTCACGGGGCTGTGGAGATGCATTCAGGGCCTCAAAACACGGCTGCTGTCCCTGCAGGTGTGTGTGTGCAGCCCAAACAGGGACAGGAAACTGTAGCTGGGACAAAAAGCCACAGTAAAAGAGATGCTGAGTTAATGTCTCAAATGCTACCTGCACCACTCTGTTTCAAAGCTCACAGTGCAGAGGGAATTAAATCATAGCCCTGAGCAAGGAGCCTCCTCCTTTTAATGACACCTGACGATTTACTTGGAAACGGAAGAAGCATAAAGACGCCCTTTGTAAGAGAAAAAACTTCTAGTGGAATATGACAAAAAGCATGAATAGAACAAAGGCAAAAATGACGATTCTGGAAGTTGGCTCAGGTTTTATGAGTGATGAAAATCGTCGGGAATGCAACAAAAAAAAAACTCGTGTGGCAACGCCTCCTGGCCGGGCTATAAAGAGCCCCGAGGCACAGCAGAGAGCACTCGCTGCTGCTGCGCTGCCGAGCTGCCTCTCTCTCCACCTCCAGCCTCCACCATGAGCACCACTGTCAGGCAATACTCCTCCTCCACCTCCCTCAAGGGATTCGGGAGCCTGGGGGGAGGCTCCAGCCGGCTTTCCTCCGTGCGTGTTGGGGGAGGAGGCTACAGGGCCCCCAGCGTCCACGGGGGCTCTGGCAGCTACTCCGTCTCTTCCCGCGTGGTCTCGGGGCTCGGCAGTGGCTTTGGGGGCAGCTACTGCAGCAGCGCAGGAGGGGGCTTTGGGGGCAGCTATGGGGCTGGCTTTGGGGCCGGCTTCGGAGGAGGCTTTGGAGGAGGCTTTGGAGGCGGCGATGGCATCCTGCCGGCGGGGGAGAAGGAGACCATGCAGAACCTCAACGACCGCCTGGCCGCCTACCTGGACAAGGTGCGAGCCCTGGAGGAGGCCAACACCGACCTGGAGGTGAAGATCAGGGAGTGGTACAAGAAGCAGGGACCTGGTCCTGACCGTGACTACAGCCCCTACTACAGGACTATTGAGGAGCTCAGGAACAAGGTAGGATGCTGAGATTAACATGACATCTTCATCCGTGTCACTTGTAAAGAGATGACTTTGTTCCTAACAGCTGGAGGGAAGAGGATTCTTAAAAGGCAGGTAATGAGTCTGAAATGAAAACCAGAGCTCTGGATAACAGCTACTATGAACAGCAGATCACCAGGCACCAGAATGGGGTTTCTGTTGACTTGTCCAGTGTAGGGAGAAAGATGGGGCTGGAAAGCAGGACTCAGACACTGATTTAGGTTAGCTGATGCTACTTGCCTCCACATCATCACCTCCTGCCTTCCTTCATGCTCCTTGGGCCTGATCTTTGCTCCCTGTTTGGCTCCTGATGGAGCTCTCAGCAGGCAAGGACTTGTTATCTCTTGGCCCTGTTCACTGCTGAGTGATATGCAGATGGAGATGAATAGTCATTCTCACAAATATCCTGCAAATCAGTTTTTTTTTTCTACCTTGCAAGGAGGCTCAAGGTAGAGGTTAAAATAGAAAGAAATTGAACAACTGATGGTTGCTCCTTAGGAGTTACAGACGCAAGTCCAATCCAGGGTTGGAACACACTGGGCTGTGGCTGGTGCTGAAATCAGATGTGTGCCCTGCTCTAAAATGCAGCAGATAAAATCATGTTCATGGTAATTTCTTTATTCTTACCAGCTCCCTGGGTGATTTTAGTCAAAAGTCCTTTGGCTAAACCACAAGATTCTGCCCATCCCTCCCTGCTCTGCAATCGCTGCCCCCCTCAGCCCTCATCACTCATCCTGAGTGAGCTCTCAGGTTCACTGAGGGAATGAAGCGTGGGCGGTTGAGCAATGACATACCTGGTCCGTGAGAGTAAATTCCTGGGAAATGGGGCAGGGTCAGCCCTTGGGGGAACTCACATTCCAAGAATTTCTAAGTTCTTTAACTGTTCTCTTGGACTTCACCCTGGGGAAAAGGGCTTGCCTTGATGCAAGAAGCTCTTCTGCAGATTCCAGCACATCTGGTGTGCTCTGATGGAGCACAGAAACATCTGGAGGCAGGAGCTGTCTTGATTTGAGTGATGAAGTGCTGGGTCTCACAGAAACCCTCTGCTCCTGTTCCAGGGGTAGGCAGACCCTTCCCTCCCCTCCTGCACCACAGCGGGGAAATGACCACATGAATATTCCTGGATTATTCCTTGGATATCCCCTGAAGCAGGAGAACTCAGAGCTTTTCATTAGCTTGTGGCTACAGAAATTCCTGCTCACTAAATGGCCAATCATTTTCATAATCCCAGAGCAAATACTTGCACCTCAGGTGTAATTATGAAAGCCAAATGCTACAAGTCACAAGGCATTCCTTCCTTCCTCAATCCTTTTTTCCTTCTTAGCTGGGCTGCTCCCATTCCCAAAGCCTGGAGTGCTGCCACGGCTCAGCATGGTGTGAGCACCAGGAGGTGCCACCTGGGCAGGGCCAAGTGCCCATGGCAGTGTTCCCAGAGGACCAAATCTGTGCTGTTGGGAGATGTATGCACCCAGTCTCCCTCTTTGCAGAGCTCACATGGAATTGCAGCTCCATGTGCAGGAGGCCCAGTGCTGCTCCAGTCCTTCCCTGGATGGGATCACTCAGAGCATTTGAAATGACATTTTAACTCTTTTGCTTTCATTTATTCCCCATCAGATTCTTTCTGCAACTGTTGAAAATGCCAACATTGTCCTGCAGATCGACAATGCCAGGTTGGCAGCGGACGACTTCCGAACCAAGTGAGTCCAATGCCTCCAAGACCTCTTGTGGAAAGGGAGAAAGGCCTGGCTGTTCAAGGCTTTTCTTTCTGCACCTGGGGTTGCTCCACTGGAGTGGGACATTTGGGAATAGTTAATCTCTTTCTGGGCACAGCACTGACATTTCTGAACTGTGAGGGCTGTGCACACTGAATTAAAGCTTCTTGGCAGAAATACACTGAGCTGGGGAAGGAAAGGACAAGAAAAATGCAACTGTGTGTGTCCCCAGGTTTGAGTCTGAGCAGGCTCTGCGCATGAGCGTGGAGGCTGATATCAATGGCCTGCGCCGGGTCCTGGATGAGCTGACCCTGTCCAGAGCTGACCTGGAGATGCAGATTGAGAACCTGAAGGAGGAGCTGGCTTATCTGAAGAAGAACCATGAGGAGGTGAGCACAGAGTCTGGCTCTTGGGACCTTCTAATGTTCCAGGGAAAGGGTCAGGCCAAACACACAGGAGTCTCTGCAATTAGGGCTGTTAGGAGACACTGGAGTGGGAAGGAGAGAGAAATAATCCCTTCAGGCAGGACCTCCAGGAGGGTTCTTGTGCTGGGTGCAATTAAGAAATTTCTCAGGATGGGAAGATGCCATGTCACTCTGACATGTATCTGACACTGACGTGTATCATGTGTCGTTTTTGTGTCAGGAAATGACTGCCCTGCGCGGGCAGGTGGGTGGAGAGATCAGTGTGGAGATGGATGCTGCTCCTGGCGTCGACCTCACCAAGATCCTGGCAGAGATGCGGGAGCAGTACGAGAGCCTGGCGGAGAAGAACCGCAGGGATGCCGAGCAGTGGTTCTTCAGCAAGGTGAGGAGCTGGCGGCCAGCAGTGGGCACAGGGCTGGGGCTGTGCCACTCCTGGGGCTCTGAGAGCACAGCTTTGCCTTGCTGCAGACGGAAGAGCTGAACCGGGAGGTGGCCATCAACACGGAGCAGCTGCAGAGCGGCAAGACGGAGATCACGGAGCTGCGGCGCACAATCCAGAGCCTGGAGATCGACCTGCAGTCCCAGCTCAGCACGGTACGAGGCCTTGGCTGCTGGTGGGGGACGCAGGGCTGTGCCCACCCAGGCCACCCCCTGAGCCTGGCCCTGTCCCCACCCTACAGAAAGCGGCACTGGAGGGCACCCTGGCTGACACCGAAGCGCGCTACGGCACCCAGCTGGCCCAGCTGCAGATGCTGATCACCGGCGTGGAGGAGCAGCTGGCCGAGCTGCGCTGTGACATGGAGCGCCAGAACCACGAGTACAAGGTCCTGCTGGACGTCAAGTGCCGCCTGGAGCAGGAGATCGCCACGTACCGCCGGCTCCTGGAGGGCGAGGATGCCCAGTGAGTGAGGGGCTTTGCTGGGAGGGTGGGCGGGAGGAGATGGGTGACAGCAAAGGAAACATGAACTGTGTTGCCTGGGGCCTCAGTCCAGTCATAACTTTCAGGGCTGGTCTCTCTGTTCACACCAGCCATGGATGCCCAGTGGCTCTGTCCCTGGTTTCTGGCTGTAGTGGGATGCTGCACCAGGTCCCTTTCCCTGCTAGAAAGGGCCATGGTCCCTCTGTCCCTCAGGAGAGGCCAAATGGAGCAACACTTTTAGCAACCGCCATGAGCTTTCTCTGTTTTGCTCCTGTGTGAACACAGAGCCTGTGTAACAGCAACAACCAATGTTTGTCCCTAACATCTCTTTGGTTTTGTGCTTCTCTTGTAGCATCTCTTCCCAGTACTCCTCCGCCATGTCCTCACATTCTGGCAGAGATGGTAAGAACCCACCTTTCCCCTCAGCCTGGCTCTTTCCCCTTCCCAGTCAAAGTAGTATTGTTTAAAACAGCACTTTCCAGTTCCTCGTGGAGTTTCCACCAGCTCCTTTAGAATGTGCAATATCTGAAAATGTGTTTAGGAATTTCTCTCCTTCCTGCCAGGAATAAATGTCCCCCTCTCCTTTGCAGTCATGACATCGTCCCGCCAGGTGCGCACGATCGTTGAGGAGGTGCAGGACGGGAAGGTGGTCTCCTCCCGGGAGCAGGTCGCACTCACCACTCGCTAGGACAGCCGCCGGCTCAGGAGAGCAGCGAACTGAGCCAAGCATTGCCTGAGGCCGTGCGTGGTCGGGTTGTGTCCCAGAACACTCCCTTCACCTGCTCCTCCTGCCTGTTTTGCCCTCATTCCATGCAGGTGTCTCTGGACACACTTAATAAAGCTTTTTCTCCTCGCTCGTGCAACTGTAGACTTGTCTGTCACTGATATGTGATCCCTCAAAGCCTCAGGGTTCTGTGTTCATGTCAGGCAAAGCCCTAATAAACCACAAGAAGCCAGTGAGAGGAGGGGAATGGAGGGACAGGGGTTCTGCTTGGGACAAACATAATTGGAGACAGCTTTTTCTAGTGAACTCTGATTGTAAATACATGGGACTGGCTAAGACATAAACTGTGTGAGCAATACAGAATGAAGGCAGTTATGGAAAGATGAGGTTTTGAGGTCAATGTGCCACACAACTGATAATTAAAGTCTCAAAATAAAGCTCAGTTCTCTAACCCTTGGGCTATCAATCCAAAAATCACTTTCTCCTGTAAGCTGAACTTAGATGACTTCAGCAAGACTGCTGCTGTCAGGTGTTCTCTCTGAGACACAAGCCCAGTATCTGCCCAGTTGGCAAACCTCATCCCTACAGGCCTGCTCTCTCTTTGACTGTCTTTAAATCACACTATCAGGCACAAAAACTTTTTACAGGGCTATTAATGCTGCCCCAGGGCTGCACTTAGGAGAAACTAAAGTAACCATTGCTTAATCCACACGGGGATGAGTAGCAGTAATTTTTATCACTATTGTGTGTAGCAGATCACTGCTAAAACCCTTCCTGAAACACACAAGGTAGAAACGACGCCTGAGGCTGAGCTGCCACTCAGGATTAGTAATGCAGTTGGGCAGCAGCAGGTTCTGGCTGTGCCTGTGCCCACTCGCCTGCTGGAGAGCAACCGAGGGAGGGCCAGAGAGGAGAGGAAATTGTTTTAGAACCAAAAGCCTGATGAAATCACTTAGATCCAACTTCATGCTTTCTAGTCCATGGTAGCTGGGAGCCTTCTCCGTACCACACCTCAAGGATACAGATTTGGGGCTCAGACCAAAGGAAAAGGGAAGAGTTTGCATGAAATCAGCTTCCCTCATAACAATGGACAAGAGGCTGCTGTGGCTGAGGCTCAGCTTGCTTGTCCTTTGGGTGATCGGTGGTTCATTCATTGTCCCTCATTCTCCCCACGGCACTACAGTCCCACTGAACACTCCCCAGCATGCTCCATGACCCAGCAGGTTTGGAAAGAGCTCATGATGTCACGCTGGGCATGACAGGACAGGCAAAGCAGAGGAAAGGAGATCGAAGAAGTGGGGAACCTGCCAGGTCTTTCCAGAGAAGGGAGTGTGAGATATTATCGTTCTGTATCATCATTCAACAATTACCGAAAAGGGAAGGAAACGAAACAGTAGAGTGCAGAGTTCATGGACTGTATTGTGCTTCTCCCTTTGCCAGAATGACAGACCTTCCTTGGAGAAATAGGAAGTCTTCCAGGCCAAATGAATCAGAGCTATCTCAAAAATTTAAACCAGATCAAGCAAAAATGTACCTGAGCCTCAAGCTGGCTCAGACTCTCTGGCATTGAGCAAGGCTGCAGGCTGGAAATCCTGAGCAAACTGCTCATGTGCCTCCTTTTTTTTTTTTTTTCTTGTCATTGGAAGACAGCTGTTATATTTTAGCTGTAAATGGCAGCTTTTTAAGCCTTGAGCCATCTGCAGAATGCCCCAGGCATATGAATACAGAAACGTTTTCTGCAAACCACAAATATAACTGAATGAATGTAAGCAGGAGGCTAAAAGAAGATGTCAATCCAAGAGTAATTGGCTCTGCTGGTAGTACAGAGAAACACAGCCCCTTCTGCAGCCAAAAAGGCACAGGGCAGAGATTGATCCAGCAGAACACTTAGTCCTCTCTGGTATCTGTCACTCTGTGCTGAGATATTTACATCTGTCAGCAGGAACAGCCTGAGATGAAATCCTGAAGAGAGCTGGGGGAACAGCTGGGAGAGCTGGTGGAAGAGCCTGGTTTGTAATCAGTGCATTCAGTTCCCCTGGGAGGATCTCATGAGGGGATATTCATCAACATATATTTGCATAAATGAAAAAGGTTTTAATTTTGCATACAGCACAGTGTAACCCTGTTATCACAGAAGCGAATGAAATCCAAGCTCAGCACAAGTGAGCCCTGTGTTCCATTACAGTGCTCTGAAGAAGGAAAATACCACAGAACCATTAGGCGATCTATTGCTTTTTATTTACTCTTTGCTACACACATTTGTGTCTGTGAAACATGGACAAATTGTCTCTCCAAGAGATGGACAAATACTGGTTTTGGAGAGCATTTTTCTGATTTGCTGCAAGCTGCAAGCACAAGAAGAAACACCTTGTTAGGATTCAGCTGGGAGTCACAGAGGCAAGTCCTCAGTGAATGATGGTAAAACTTTAATGGACAACAAAATGAAAAATGGAAACTATGAATGTCCTTGAAAGGTATTTCATGACTGAGATTCAAAGAGAAATCTATGGGATGTGCCTGTGCCAAGTGTAATATAAAATAGCAAGAATACTGACAACAAATAATACTGAAATAAATATCGTCTTTCCAATCTTTAAAGCCCCATGTGCACCTCAGACAGTTGTTTTTACAATGCCCTTGAGGAGGAGGATTATTGTTATTATTGTTTCCATCCTGCAAAGCGTGAAATTGAGATTTGGAGGAGCTGAACGATTTGCCTGGAGTGACTTGCAAAGCTGGGATCAGACCCTGGAGCACCTGGTGTCACCAGTGAGATGGAGATCAGTACAGCCAATAACAGCCTGACAGAAAGTGGTGTGACAGGTACATCACCAGCCAGATAAGCAAATACTTGTAAATACTTCATAAATACTTTGTAAATTGAGAACAACAGGATTTTCCATAGGTGTAACATGGAAATACAGCTGGCAGTGAGCAGAGAGGAGCTTGGGATGCCTCCCAATGAGCCTCTCCCTGCCCAGGCTGGGAGCTGCTGGCAGTGCCTGGCTCCAGCACCTCTCTGGCCCTCCCTGTGCCTGGGCACCAGCAGGGACTTGGGGTTTGGTGCCTTGTCTGAGTCATCGAGTCCCCAGAGAAGTTCTCTTGGACGTGAAAACAGCTGGTGGTTCAGGGAATATTTGTAGTAACGTGAAATGCTGGATCTCCTTCTTGGGGACACATTATCTGCATTAGTTTAAGAAACAGTCTTAAGCCTTAAAATATCCTGAGACTCCCAAAGGATTTCCCTCTAGGGAAATGTAATCTTTCTCATTTCCATTGCCCAGTTGAATCTGATAATTCTGCCGTAGAGCACTCTTGGGAATAATTCCAGCATGTCCATCATCTTCTCCCACCCCAGTCTCCATCACACAGCCCAGGACGCTGATGGAAACCTGAAATATAATCTTTTTCTTTCTATTTTTTACAAAGCTCATTACGTGGGAGCAACACCTTCGCCTGGGGGAGGCTCTTCTGCTCATTTGTTACTTGAAGTAGTAATTTTTCCTGGTCAGACCTGTGCTGCTGTTCCTGAAATGCCCGCGGGAGATCCTCGTGCGCCGTCATTCCTCTGCTCCCCTGTCATTCCTCTGCTCCTCTTCCTCCCCTGGGGCACAGCGTTGCCTGCAAGGGGCTCCCAAGTCAGCCGAGGACAGCGAATCAGAGCATCGCCCCTGGCTGCCTGCAAGGATGTGGGGAGCAAATTTCCATCTGCAGACTCCAGCCAGGAAGTCAATCAAAGTTAATTCTGGAAAGAGCCTTCCATTAGGCATGGAGATCCCATCATCAGCAGGTTTCCTCATCACAAAGTGAAAATCTCTTTAATAAAATGAGGGCTGTGACTGCTGGCAGGGCTTGAGGTTTGTTCTTGTGTAAAAGTAAGAGCTGGTTTAGGAAAAAATTTTGAATTTTGGAAAGGAAAAAAGCTGCTATGAGGAACACACAATTCCAGGAAAATCATGAATGAAATTACTGTTCTCCTTTACAAAAGCTGTAGAAATTCTAATCACCTTTGGTAAGGTCTGAAGTTCCAAAAGTAAGAAAAAAATATGGACATCTCTGTTTAGTTTGTAGTAACTGAAAAAAAAAACCCTCTACTCATTGTGGGTTTTTTCCTCATTGAAAAAATCACGCAGTCACAGGATGGTTTGGGTTGGAAGGGACCTTAAAGACCATCTCCTTCTACACCCATGCCATGGGCAGGGACACCTCCCACTAGGCCAGGTTGCTCCAAGCCCTATCCAGCCCAGTCTTAAAAAATGAAGGACCATATAAATCTCAATTAAATGAAATTAAATGTTTGCTCAGCTGTAATTTTATAATTCTGTGATGGAAAAAAGATCAGTTGTAGTCAGGCTGCAGGTGGGCTCGAGGCAGCCCTACCTGACCCTGATCCCTGGCTCCAGGCAGGACCTGGCTGCTGCTGTGGCACCAGAGAAGCCTGGCAGCAGCTTTGCTTCCTGGTGACAGCTCTAACAAAGGATGGCACCCACAGAACCACCCCACAGTCCAGGAGTACTGGGTTTGCAGTGTCAAGATAAAATCGAACTTAATGAACTTGCCCAAATGGCAGAAGCAATATTTGTGAGCCAGGCTGCGCCTGACACATCCTTTATGCCACGTGTCCAGGTGACCTGGATGCCAAACCCAAAGCTGAACCACACGTGGGTGAGAGCCAGCCAATATTAGCATGGCTATATTAATGTTATTAATAAAATGAAAGATTCAGATGACAGAACATTTTAATTATTTCCCTTCTTCCTCAATTCAGCATTCCAGGACTAAAAATTAAGTTTAATAAATTTTTAAAAATATCTTTTCTATTGTCCTTTCTAAATTTAACACCTAGATTGTATTTGGAAATCTTTCATGGTGCTGGTTGCAACTGGGTCAGATCTCTGTAGAGTCAGGCATCTCCTGAAATTCCCCACATTAGTGTTTCAGAAATCTTATGAAACATCCTGTGTGGGAGTGAATATTTAGTGAACTGCATGTTTGATGTCCAGGAAATATCCTTTTGTATTGCGGATAAATATTTGACCATTTTGCCTACCCTTGAAAGCAGCAAAACAAACCCACACCTCTGCAAGAGGATGTTTTGATGGATGCAGAATGAAGACAAAGAAGAATGAAGACAAACCATCCCTGGTACATTCCAGTGCAATACTCCTCTGTGCTCTCCTTGAGCATTTGAGGTCCCACGACCCAGACCCAAGGGTTCACTCCAATGATGGCTACATGGAATGGGACAGACTGCATGGCCCAGGGTGGTCTCCTGGCCCTGATCCCAGGGACTGAGCGCAGCTGAGTGAGGGGACACCCTCGCTTCTGGTCACAAAGGGGTCGAACAGGCTCTGTCAGATAGGACGCCTTTCCCACAGCTTTCACTTTCCGGGTAGACTCGCCCACACCAGGGATGGATAATTGCTGTGGTGTTTCATTCCCCGGGCACTCTTGGGTATCGTCGGGTTTTTGTGTCACTGTTGTTGAGTTGTCATCACAAGTCAGACCTGATGATTCAGGAAGTAACATTTTTGATGTAGTTTTGAAACACGCTTCTGTTAACCAAAGCATCTTTCTGTTGTGGGATTTCTGGAGACAAACGCCTTTGGGGAATTATTTCCGGCTGAAAAAAAAAAACCACCTCCTAGCCAGGTCACAAGGAGGAAGAATAAACAGCCCTTCTCCAGTGGCACGATCCACAGGGACTGGTATAAATAGAGGACAGGGGACAGAGGGATCACAGTCGGATCCTGCAGCGACCTGAGCACTTGCCTTGGGCTCTGTCGGCTCCGCACCCACACCATGAGCTGCACTGTCAGGCAGGTTGTCACCACCTGCACCCAGGGCAGGGGCAGCACAGGCAGCAATGCAGCTGGCACCGGCAGGAGGGTCTCCTCTGCCTCCTCAGGGAGACACGCTGCCTATGACTTGGGTGGTGTGGTTGGCAGCTTTTCTGGTGGCAGTGTAAGCGAGGGATTACTTGGGAAGCAGCTGAGCGCCGGCAGTGCGGCTGGTGGGAGCTTTGCAGCAACCCAGAGGGCTTGTTCTGCCCTGGGATTCAGCAGTGGAGGCATCTGCACTCGAGGCGGTGGTGGCTTTCCCAGGGCTGGCGCTGGCTGTGGGGATGGGATCCTGTTTGCTAACAACGAGAAGGCAACGATGCAGAACCTCAACGACCGCTTGGCCTCGTACCTGGACAAGGTGCGGCTCCTGGAGGGGGACAATGCTGACCTGGAGTGCAAGATCAGGGAGTGGTACGCCAAGGTAGGGCCCAGCTGCGAGCCGCGGGACTACAGCTGCTACCACAAGGAAATTGAAGATCTTCAGAACCAGGTAAGCCCTTGTTTGTCAAGAAAATCCTAGTATTTCTTTGGGCTTTGCTTTCACATGTGAATGGAGCCCCATCAAAGGGAAGAGGCAATGGTTCTGGAGGGGCAGGTGAAGCCATGGTTTATATGAAATGATGGTCGGTGGGAGAGAGATCCTGCATTGACTGAGCACTGAAACTTCAGCACAGCTAGCTCCACCCAGCTAGCACATAGGTTTCCCCACTGTGATGCCACCTAACTGAATAATAACCCCAATATATGAAATAGTTATAAATTACTCCAGGAGGAAGTAGGACCCCTCCAGGGTCTTCTGGAACCAGAGGAAGCTGCAAGCCCACCTCTCCTTCTTACGTTTTCTTTTCCAGATCCTTTGTGCAGCCATGGAGACTAACAAAATCCTTCTGAACATTGATAACAACAGGATGACTGCTGACGACTTCAGAGTGAAGTGAGTACAGCCCCTGCTAGCCCATGGAAGGGTAGGTGAGGGCTGATGATAGGAAAATCCCAACCCTCTCCCTGTCACACTGCATTGTAAAACACAGATCTCTGATACCACTGGCAACATTCATAGCACTGCATGCCTGAAGCAAAAGAAGTTAATCCTAAATTTTTTTCCCCTAGCCTCAACTGAAGGGCTTTCCCTGCATTTCTGACATGCTGATCTTTCTTTCTGGCTGTGGTTTAAGGTACGAGACTGAGTGTGGTCTCCGGCAGAACGTGGATGCTGACATTTGCAACCTCCGGCCTGTCCTGGATCAGCTGGCCAGCTGCAAGACTGACCTGCAGCTGCAGTGTGAAGCTCTGACGGAGGAGATGTGCTGCCTCAAGACCAACCATGAGGAGGTCAGCTCCTAAATTCAGCTTTATAAAGTCTACCCAAGGGTGGATATTACTGATACGGTGCATGTATTCCCTGCAGGAAATGAGCTGTCTGAGGAAACAGGCGACTGGGGATGTAAGCGTGGAGGTCAATGCCTGCCCTGGCCCAGACCTGAGGAAGATCCTGGAGGATCTGCGGTGCCAGTATGAGACACTGATGGAGCGCAACCGCAAAGAGACAGAGCAGTGGTATGCCTGCAAGGTACCCAGCTCTGCCCCTCGGGGAAAAGGGAAAAATGAGGGATTAGGAGGTGTCCTAATAACAGCAAGTGTGCCACAGATGTGCTCAGATCTAACTGTACTGTCCGATTTCTGTGTTCTGTCCATGGCAGAGGGGCCACCACATGGTGTCACAGGATTAGAATGGAATAAACAGGGTTTAAGCCTTGGACACACCCAGGGCGCTGCGGGGTGTGGGGAGGCCCTGGCCACCTCGAGATGCAGTGTGGAGGTGACGAAAGGGCTATTCTTTTCCGTCCTTGCAGGTGGAGGAGGTGAATCTGGAGGTCGTCACAAGCAGCCAGGAGATCGAGTCAAGCAACAAGCAGGTCACTGAGCTGAGACGTCAGCTGCAGGCCCTGGAAATCAACGTACAAGCCCAGCTCACCATGGTAGGCAATGGCACGACAATTCACAGCTCCAGCTCTCGTGACCAGGGCTGTACCCACAGCAAACCCAGATCACTGTGTGTTGGTTCTATTCTCAGAAAGAAAACCTGGAATCCTCTTTGACTGAGACCGAATGTCGCTACAACAAATACCTGGCTGAGCTGCAGAACCAGATCTCCTGTGTGGAGCAGCGGCTGGCTGAGATCCGAGCGGAAATGGAGTGCCAGAACCAGGAATACAAGACCCTCCTGGACGTCAAGTGTCGCTTGGAGCAGGAGATCCAGACCTACCACTGCCTGCTGGAGGGTGGCCAGCATGACATCATGTACGCAGACAGAACCAGGCACCCCAAAATCTCTGTGTTTTGCCTTACAGGAATATGAAAATTCACAATCCTGGTAGTAAAAGCAACATTTGGTGAGGAACCAGTGCTGACCTGTTACCAGAGAGGGCCCATTAGCACACCATGAGGCATCTGAGGATTTGGCTCTGAAAAATGTCCAGGGAGCACACCAAAGACCATTCTTGTGTCGGGGAAGGGGCAGGGAGAACCCTTAGAGCTGTCCCAGCCCCTGGCAGAGTGCAGCAGCTCTTTAAGGGCAACTTCACCAAGAGCTGGGCAAGGTCTCCTGCAAACACTGTCATGTAACTGAGTTTTATTGGCTTGCCAGAATGAGACAGGATTAGGGACTAGCAGCTAAATTAACTGAAACAATAAATTATCTAAACATTTTCAGTTTCACACAACAATTTTAATTAAAGTTTTGGAAAATTTAATTTGTATGCAAAGCAGCTGGCTCTGCCCTGCCTCCCATTGACTGAGGTTTTGAAACAGCCAGGCTGTTAATTCCAGACATGGCTGCACACACACAAAACTGGCCTGAGCACCCACCTGCTCCTTTTGTTTTGTTGGAAAAGGAGGCTGTGGAATGATGGTGCCCTGATGTGAGCTCCTGTGGACCTAGGGCTCCAGTCCTAAATTAGTTACGTGAAAAATCAGCTTTTTTTCCAAAATGCCTATTGCAAAGGCTGAAGTGAAACTGTTAGTGTTTGCCCAGGGTAATCCTGAATGTCAGATGGAAAAGCATCAGCTGCCAAAACACAGGCAAGAGGGGGTGGATGGTGGCTGCAGCTGACCCTTGGGGCTTGGAGGGGGAACAGCAGCTTTGACTGAAGAGACAGAGCTAAAGCCAGTGAGCAGGGTAGGGTGAGATCTCCAGGGTGGGAATGCTGGGGACCTGAATGTCCAGAGCTGTTTCCTTTCCACAGAGGGTCGGCAGGAAGAGGAGTTGGTGCCACATCAGCTGGGAGAAGTGGGGGGCTGAAAGCCAGCCTGTGCCAGCCCTGCCTGCCCTGAGCCCTGCGCTGTGTCAGGTGAGGAGGCCTCTAGGGCAGTGGGACCATGAGCTTCCTCTTAAGTGCTGGGTACCTGGGGAACAGGAGGATGAGAGGCCTCCAGGCTTTTTTTGGTGATGTAGAGGGGCTGGAGGGGCTTTTCCCTCGAGAGAGGCTGGGCTGGAGCCAGACATTTGGGATCACAGTAGCGACTGTTGATGGTAGGGCACTGGGATTAACTGGGCTGTTGTGGGAAGCAGTGGCAAGGGATGCAGCTATGGGATATTTATTTATAAAATTCCGTGCAGAAATTATGTTTGACACTGGGGGGTGCCCAGCAGTAAATGTGTGTTTAAACAACACTTTCAGTACAATATGGGAATGAGGAACTGGCAGGGAAATCAGTCAGTCACAAGTCTTTCAACAAATATAACATTTAGCAAAGCTGGGAAGAAGAGGGAAGAGGAAGGTCAGTACAAAAGCAAAGGGGTGTAAGAGAAAGGCACAGGATGCAGAACCCCCTGAAAAAGTGATTCTTCCCACTCTACTTCAGGTCACTGCAGACCAGACACTCCCCGCCAGCCCCACTGCACATCCCCTAAGGAGCTCTCTGAAGAGTAAGTCATCTTGCAAAACAAGGCAAGAATAACCTGGGAGTTCTTAGCTGTGCCTCAGCAGCAGTCAGAGGGACTGTGCAGGATGGCACCTCCTGGCCACCCCACTCTGACCATGGCCATCCCACCACTGCCCCTCACTCAGGCTCCCCTGGGTTATGACAGCTCTCTAGCAGCAACCAAGATATGTCTTCAATAAAACTTTGCTCCTGCTGACACAGCCTTGAACCTGAGAAATAATTTCCACAAGTAAATAAATATACAAGTATTTAAAAAAAATGTTATGCAGACAGTGATATTTATCATACACCTTTAGTTAGAATCCACCTCTGACCTCCATCCACACAGCAATCACTACAGGGAAAAAGGAAAACAAGCCATGTTCCCATCAGTGCTCCAGCTGAACTTAGAGGATGAGGATGGGGATGGAGGGTGGAGGAGAAGCACCAACCGATGTGGAAATGGATATTTACTGCCAGAGGAGGAAGCCTGAGCCAAGACATGAAGCGGAAGGTGATGAGGAAAGAAACATCCAGGGAGGCTGGGCAGAGGGCAGGGAGGGATTCTCAGAGCTGTCTGACGGACAGTCTGCTACCGAGAGAGACCTCAGAAAGAACAGGGAGTCTTCATTAAAGAAGGTGTGTGATAATAAATAATATAATATAATATAATATAATAATCACATAGTATAATGTAATACACAACACCTTTGAGTGATTACAGATGTGCACTCACAGAATAAAATCAAGAATAACTTTTCTCAAATAATACCAAAGCAGGAATTTTGAAAGCCAGGCTCTGCTGGACTCTCCACACCCTTCTGCTGCAGGAAAAAAATTCCCAGAGAAAATACTAAATAAAGGACCTAGAAATGTATTTGTAAAAAAGACAAACAGGAAGAACCAGCTGGCAACAAGTGGGAAGATAAAAGGGTGAGACAAATTAATATGTGGGAGAGAATTTTTTTAAAAGTGAGACACAATAAACAGCCAGAAAAAAAGAGCTGCTGGTGTTTTATTACCCCAGAGAAAGGAATGACAAACACATTTAGGAACACGACTGCATTTTGCTGCGTGTGCAAGCCAAGGCTCAGGATCCAGCCTGTCCCTTCTCGCTGGCAGCAGTGTCTGAGTGATGTGTCGAACGGGCTGGGAGTGGTGGCACAACCCTCACTCCTCACTGTGGGGCTCTGGCAGCCTTTCTCTCATGAAATGTTGGATGGGGTTTGATGACTAACCTTAGACAGAGGCCTAACATGAAGGCTTTGGGGGATATGATGAGTCTAAATTAGTGCCCATTTCTAAAGAGAGAAACAGCTCAGATGATTCTGGAATGGCCTCTTCCTGGGCTCTGTCCAGGACACTCGTTAGCCCTGTGGAGTAATTGCTCTAATGAGCTCTCGGACAAGCTCTGTGTTACTTTCCCTGCTCAGTTCTGCATCTCCCATTCGTGGAGCACTAATTACACTGAGCATTTCAGGGTGATTTAACCCACCTCAGTGCTGACATGGCACCTCTGAGGTCACTGTGTTGCATCTGTGCAGAAAAACAATGCTGCCTACCCTGCCCAGCATTTATAACCTGGACAGTGATGGGAAATGATGACAGCTGTGGAGACACAGGAAGAGACAGGGAAGGGAAGATGAATGAAATGGAGAGGATACAGGACAGGAGCGACCTGGGACATCACCACAGGCAAATGTCTGCAGTGTTCCCCACACAGAAGCTCACAGGTTATGCGGCTCATAGGAGCTTGTTCTGTTCTCTTGTGACATGCAAATCTTGTAAAGCAAGAACAAACAAGTGTATCCAAGACAGAGAGACTTGGGCTGAAGGTAGAGGATGGAGAGAGGAACCCAAGGGTAAAAAGAGCAAGGGTGGGTGCCCCAGAGAGAGAGGCAGGGGTGATACCAGCACTCAGGCTGGTAAGCAGACAATGAAATGCACTGTGACTGCTCCAGCAGATGTTTCTCTGTCATACAGAGAGCAGCCATGTGGAAACTACACCACCATCAGGAAAAATCCCTGAGGAGTAAACACACCAGAGGATTAAGGGATCAGTGAAGAAATGGGAAGAAAACGACTAGTTTTGCAAATTACCAATGCTGGAAATCAGCCACAAGTTCCAGACTGCACAACACAGGCAATTACCTCTGATTACAGACATGGTGTGTTTGGAAAAGCAGGCCATATTCTGGTGTGATGCATATACTGTAATTTCTCCATAAAAGTCTGTTTTATACAGCACACAGCCAGGTACAGTCTCACACCCACAGTAACTATCTGTGGGGTTCAGAATTTTGTTTATTGGCTTGTGTAACATTTGTAAAGAATTACAAGAGACAAGCAAACTGCTGCTGTAACCCAACAGGAGATCTCTCAGCTCAGCGCACTGAATAACATAATATCCACTGCCAGTATAAGCCACATATTGAAAGTGTATTGAAACTAAGAGACTTTTTAGCACAACTATGATATGAAGATAAAAGAAGATAGTTTGGGGAGCTCTGGCTGCCCTACACCTTTGCCTGCCTGGCTCTGTTGCACTACTGGAAGATGTCTGAGCACAGGAAGCACCCAAATACTCCAGGTTGTCAAGCTGTGGCATCCTGTGGCTCTGCAGCAGAGACCACAGGCTGAAGCCTTTGTTTCCCTCCCACCCTGTGCCATGCTCAGCTCTCTGTGCAGAGTGGAATTGCTGCCTTTTCATCACCCGTCACTGTTCCCATCTGTCCTAACAAAGTTTCCAGAACTCTCCTCTGCTGTGATAACCAGTATGCCACCAGAGATGCACATGCTGTGCTGTCAGCACCTGGCAGGTGCTGGAAGGAACCAACACCTTCCATCAAGTGAATCAGGGGAGACTGAACTTTGGTAGGAAGAAACCCTGTTGTGTCCATCTCCATGTCCTGCTGAACTTCTCTTTCAGCACTGCAAATGCTCAGAGTCTGGAGATGTGAACACTCAGCAAGAAAGAAACTGAAGCAGCGTCATTCTCTCGGTCTCCGAGGCGTATTTAAGCCTGTCCTGTTACCAAACCCACTGTGGTAATTATTTCAGTTGCCTTACAGGATTTGGCTAAACATGGTGGTATAAACCAATGAGTCACTGGCCAGGAAAAAGTCGTGGTCTGCATTTGAAAGATGGGAGTATGGGGCCTGGAGCCGGCTCAGTATCACATCAAAGAGGTGTTTAATAAGTGATGCCTAATGGCCATTATGCAAATTATTAATGGTAATTACAAGTGACAAGATAAAATCATATTTCAGTGTGGTTGCACAAACATCACTGAGGCAATGCTTATGAAAGCAAAGTTCTGTGCAACCAGACACACCTTTCTTGTAGTTGACACAAGAAAACATTATCAGCTTTGATAAGCAAAGCGAGGTGAGCGTGTGGAGCCGGGCTGGGCACAATGACAGCCAAAGCTCCCACAGGACCAGACTGTCCTGCCCACAGCACCCCTTGAGAATGTGGCATACTCCTGCCTCCTCCATCCCTGTGCACCAATATTCAACCTTATCCCCTCTTCCTCCACTTTCACTCTCTCTTCTTGTCCATCAAGCCCACAAGACTCAGCAGCACTGGCACTGACTTTGTGTGACCATTGCCGATCATCCTGGTTGAGGGCTTCTTGTGGCTTCCTGCACTTCCATCTGCATGAAACCCTTTGTTTCCTCCAGTCCTACACTGAGGTTGTAAATCCTTTTGGGACACGTTTATGTCTTAGACTTGCTCAGTCCTTTCCCTGTGTTCTGCCCCAAGGCTGTGTCCCAAGGCTACAGGAATGCAATAATAACAAAAGTGGAGGTAAAGAAATCAGTTTAGTGGGAAAAAAAGCCTGTACTGAGGGAACACAGCCTCTGCCTGTCTCGATGCTGAGCCCCAGAGCCCCAACACAGCCATGAGGAGTAGGACAACACCACAGTGTATTTTTAAGATACAGCCAAGTTAGCCAGGGACTGAGTGCATTTGCTGTATCAGACCCATGTCCCATATCCCAGTGAAACTGGCAGGAGCCCAGAAAAACTCCAAAGAATGCAATTACATCCTAAATATGAGTTCTTTGGAAGAATTGTACAGTCATGTCTAATCTTCCTGGTAAAATGGGAATTGGGAGTCTGTGGACTGTTCCACCAGGACACAAGTGAAAGGTTGTACAGTGCTGCTGTTTGTTTTGTGGAGCAAGACCTGCTCTTTCTTCCTATCAGAGAACTGCTGAAGGAAGCAGAGGTGGGTGCTCCATGCCCACACATAGAAAAGTGCCCAACATCTGCTGTGTCTCCTCCTAAACCCAACACTCTGAAAGGGGAAAGAAAGGCACCCCCAGCCCGGCTCTGCAGGTTGCTCTCGGGTAACTCCTGAAAACCTCCCCAGCAGAAGTGAAGCTCCAAGCAAACATTATATTAATTTCTGTTGGCTCCAACAGCCACACCCTGTCTTCAATTATATTCCTCAAAATGACGGATGAAAGCTAAATTTGCTCCCTCTCCTCCTTTTTGCTCATGATTTTCCCGACTGTGAGTCTAGGCTGTATGAAGAGCATGGGGGCTGTGTCTAGAGGGAGGATGGACTTGTATTTCAGGCACTGCAGTCTCAGTGAGGAATCCGAGCTCCAACAGACTCCAGGTCTGTCCTTAAGCAAGTTATTTCCCTGCACCATATGAATAATGAATATTCCTGGGTGCCGCCAGCCTTGGGTAGGCGGCTTTTTATCATTTTTGATCTAAGTAAAGAAATAAATTATCCTACTGGAGAGTGGAAAGCTTTAACTCATGCTGGTGTGAAGACGATCCTATCTAAACATGCTTGGGGACACTCTCCTACCATGGTGACAGCAGCCACCAACCTCCCACCAGTAAAGAGGTGGCTGAGGGTACAAGCGTGGGTTTTGTCTGCTCTTTCTCCTGGAGGTGATGCTGCACTCGGGGCTCCCTGAGTGTCACCCTCACTGCCAACAGGGATCTGTCACAACTGCGCCTGTACAAATGGACATCCTCAAGTCAAAAGCTGCTTTGTGAGTAAGAGCTGCATGGAAATTCCACGCTGTAGGTAACAGAAGCTGTAGTCCCCCGGAGAGCAGAATATCCTCTCATTACAGAGTCGGCTGGAGAAGGACACTGGCACTGGTGGAGCCAGTTCTTTGAAGGCTCCCTTGGCTATTGCCTACCTGGTTGGGCGGTTGTGCTCCCTTGGTCAGCTGGGCTGCGCTGATGCCTGTTTCTGCTTCGACAAATTCAGTAAGAAATGCAGAAAGCTTTTCTTCTTCTTACTCGGTGCACAGCACAATCTTAGTAATGGCAAAGACCCGCGGGGTCACACCTCAGTTCAGGGATCTGGATGTATTGCCTGTGGATACTCCCTTTTCTGTCATCTCTTCATCTACCATCACCACAAACTGAGGAAGCATGGACAGCAATTAAAGCAATTGAAAAAGAACTTCAGGTCCTTCATACACTGCAGGTGACACCCACCCATGTGTCATGCACACACAGGGGACACTGAGCAGGCCTGAGCTTTGCAGTGTGAGCAACTCAACTTCTTCTTTTTATATGACCAGAGGAATTTAAGCCATAAATAGGGAATTAAACTGATGGGGGAATTACCTCAGTGATTTTGGAAATCTCACAGTAAAGCAGGTATTAGAGCTGTGCCAGGTGACCAACATCCATACCAGAGCATCCCTGGTCTGTTCACTACTACAGTCACAACCATTCACACTTTTCAGGAGTGAGAAATTCTATTAGTTTCCCATTTTTCGTTTCACGAGCTGTACCATAGCATGTGATATAAAAATGGTTATTTGACTAAGAATAAAATAAATACAAATTAATAAAAGATAAAAGGCACTTTGATGTTATAAATACCAATGTTTCTTCTTTGTACATAATCTAGGGCAACTTTTTTTCTCGACTTGTTGCAAAGTTTGCATCATACAAAAAGCTGATGACTCATAAAACACTATTTTACTTTTTGGAATAAGCTGCTGACATGTAAAGTATCTTCCTTGTGAACTGGGATTTCTAGAGGGAAACTGCCTATGGGCTATTTAATCTTGGCATAAACAGCCAGACTAGCCAGCCCCGTGGGAAGAAGAAACTCCCCACAGGTGACACCCCCTTTGGAAGGTATAAATGGAGACTTGCGGCAGCCGCCAGCCTGCAGTCGGACTCAGTATCACGCTCTGCATCTTGCTTTGGGCTGTGGGTTGGCGCTGCAGCTGGGCCTCACCATGAGCTGTAGTATTAAGCAGACAACTGGCTCTCTCAGGGGCAGGACCAGCGGTGGCAGCTGTGTGATTGGTGGTGGTGGTGGTGGTGGCGGAGCGCGGATCTCCTCCGTCTCCTCTGGAAGATACACGACTTGTGGGATGGGCGGTAGCCGAGGGTTTTCTGGGAGAAGCTACTGTGGTGGTGTGAATTACGGAGGAGGACTGAGCACTGGCAGTGTGGTCGGTGGAAACTACGGAGGTGGCTTAGGAGCCGCTGTCCTTGGAGGATGTCCAGGCATGGGATTCAGTGGTGGCAGTGCTCGCTTTGGCGGTGGCATGGGAGGTGGCATGGGTATGGGTCTCGGTGGAGGTGGTTTTGCTGGTGATGGCATTCTTCTTTCTGGTGACGAGAAGGTCACCATGCAAAACCTGAACGACCGCCTGGCTTCTTACCTGGACAAGGTGAGGTGCCTGGAACAAGAGAATGCTGACCTGGAGTGCAGGATCAGGGAGTGGTACGCCAAGCAGGGCCCTTTTTGTGAGCCACGGGACTACAGCTGCTATTACAAAGAAATAGAAGATCTTCAGAACCAGGTAACATCTCTTCTCAGCTACTTTCTCCTTTGCAAGGCTCTCTCTGGTGCTGGTTCAAAACTCAGTGCGTTATCGGGAGTAACAAATCATGGTTGTAAAATCCTTATTGCAAACAGCCATTACAACATCTGTCTGTGGAAAGCCCAGAGCTCAGAGGTAAAACTAGAGGGTTCAGGCTGTTTCTGCTGCTTTTATTCATCAGATATATTGAAGGGGAAAATGTTACTTCATGGAATGCATTGGGATGGGCTCAATAGTCTCTTTGAATTCAGTTTGTGCTAAGGTGGTCAAATAGATATATGGCAAGAACTAAAAGATAAATAAATTATGGATCATATTAATTTGTCTGAATTTATATTATTCTCATCAGTCTTGCAGAATTCCAGTTAAATGTTATTTCCTTTTATTATTAGTTTATTCTTTCATGTAGAATTGGGAAATATAGGACATCTAATTAAAACGAAGAAAAAAGAGAACATTGCCATAACACATTTGGAATGGGCAATTTAAAATGAAAAATATTTGCAAAGTGTTTGGCAAAAATTTAGGATGTCAATGCACAAAAAATAAAGAGAAAAGAATCCAGGAAAGGGACAGAATGGGACAGGCTTGTCATTAATTCTTGAAATAAAACTTCAAATCTTATAAGGTTTAGATTTAAGAGGCTGAGGTTGGTTGTGGCAGGTGCTGGACAGTAATAACATTTCCTGGACTCTCTGCACCTGAATCACAAAGTTTATCATTTTCATACCTTCACTGCATTTCTCTGAACATCCCTGTGAGTGCTGCACCCCTCAGCTCCCCATCCCTGCTACTCAGGATTTTTAAAAAAGAGTGGGAGAAAGAGGGTCTTGTTGCACCAGGCAGAGGGTGCCCTTGAACTGAAGGCCATGGAACAGAGCCCAAGAGCAACTGTTCTTTTTCCAGATTGTCTGTGCAACCATAGACAACAACAAGATCATTCTGAACATCGATAACAGCAGGATGACAGCCGACGACTTCCGAGTGAAGTGAGTATCCCGGGCTGTCCCCTCCCCTGTCACCACCCTCAGGGCTCTCAGCAGCTCTCCTGTGACCCAGGACAGGCTGGAGGCTGTGCAGAAGAACTTCCACATTCAATGCCTCTAGAGTTGCCCTAATAAGGGGCAGTTCCAGGAGGGGAAGTTTGGGATGCCAAGCTGCTTTTGAGTGGAGATTAAAGGAAGCAGAAGGGATCTGCAGACCAGGAGCAGTGGGGGTTCAGCCAAGCTGCTGTTCCAGCATGTGCTGTCTTTCAGAGGGGAAGGTTTTGTCTTTTCCTGTCAGAGCTCAGAAACACTGGTGGTGTCAGACACTGACTGCTCTTTCCCTTTTGCTTCCTCCCTTGCAGGTACGAGACGGAGCTGGCCCTGCGCCAGAGTGTGGAGGCCGACATCAACGGGCTGCGCCAGGTGCTGGACCAGCTGACGCTGTGCAGGTCTGACCTGGAGGCACAGCTGGAGTCGCTGCGGGAGGAGCTCTGCTGCCTGAAGAAGAACCATGAGGAGGTAGGTCCTGCCCCTCTCCTGTACAAAGCATTCACTCCTGTTGGATCCATCACCCTGGGGTGCTCCTGAGGAGGGCAAGTGGTTGATGAAGACCATGGTGTGGCCTGGGAGCTGTGAAGGTCTGGCAGAGAGGGGCTCTGCAGGCTCTGCCCCCTGTGGGGAATCTTGTCTCCCTCAGTTCTTTCCTTCTATTTAAAACCTGACCTGATCTGGGTGGTGTTTCCAGGAAATGTGCTGTCTGAGGAAGCAATCGACTGGAGATGTGAGCGTGGAGGTCAATGCCTGCCCTGGCCCAGACCTGAGGAAGATCCTGGAGGAGATGAGGTGCCAGTATGAGACGCTGATTGAACGTAACCGCAAAGAAGTTGAGGATTGGTACGAGTGCAAGGTGAGTAAATTCCCACAGCTCTGACTTTCCCTGGCTAACACCCAGGCAGTGTCCCACAGGGATTTATTGCATGTTAAAATCACACAACAGACTGTAAGAACATTTAGTGTTGGTTCACACTGACCAAGTGACACAAGGGAGGGACACCGCCACTCTGTGTCCTTGTCATGGGCTGAGGGAAGCACTGCATGTTGGTGGGATTTGAGGCAGTAAGTAGTCAGAGAACTGGCAGCAGCACTATTTAGAAGAGCAAGAGGAATGAATGAGCAGCCAGGTTTACACTCCCATTAGGATGAGTGTTTTCACTCAAACCTTTCTCATTTTATGTCTGCAAACTTCTCTGCTCTGTCCTTAATATTTGATCCAACTTACATTGCACATTCCCTGAAGCTCTTTATCCTGGATTGATGATTTCAGATTGAGGAGGTGAATCGGGAGGTTATTACAAGTGGTCAGGAGGTGGAGACCTGCAACAACCAGGTGACTGAACTGAGACGCCAATTGCAAGCCCTGGAAATTGATCTTCAAGCTCAGCTCAGCCAGGTAGGTGATGAGCTGCTGCAAACCTCAGCCATCTCACAAAAGTCGTAGCTAAATGCAGTGTTTCTCCTGCCTGTATTTGTCTGATGACCGATGTCACTCCTCAGAGGGACAACCTGGAGTCCTCGCTGGCGGAGACAGAGTGTCGCTACAACAACCACCTGGGTGAGCTGCAGAGCCAGATCACCTGCGTGGAGCAGCAGCTGGCTGACCTGCGGGCAGAGATGGAGTGCCAGAACCAAGAGTACAAGATCCTGCTGGACGTCAAGTGCCGCCTGGAGCAGGAGATCCACACATACCGCTGCCTGCTGGAGGGCGGCCAGCAGGACCTTATGTAAGTGGGCTTGAGACACACCAAGAAAATACAATAAAATACCTGTGTCCTGCTTATTTCAACATAAGAGCAAAGTGAAGGAGCTGCCGAGCTCCTTTTCCCTTACTGACCTATTTGGCCTGCTTGGGGTCATGGTGGTGACCTGTTTACACCCCTGTGGCAGCTGCTGCCACAAGGAGAATGCCACAAGGTCACTGCAACATTCTGCCAATTTTCTGCCAAAAAGGGAAACAGACTGAGAGCAGCAGGGACACTGAAAATCTGTAGCTCTAGTTTATCTGTCTTTTTCCTCACAAAAATGTTATTTTCCTGTCCCCTCAGTCAGCAAGGAGGAATTGGTCAGTCTTCTGGTCTAGGAGGAGGAGTTGCAAGAAGCAGTGGGATAGGAGGAGGAGGCATCATTAGGACAAGCCACACTTACACTTCGTCTGCCCAGATCCCATCCTGTGGAGCTGCGGAGATCCAAGGTAAGAACTGTCCCACTCTAAACATTTCCACAGTCTTCTCTGCTCTAATGCAACACTGACAGCCTGGAAGAAAGATCTTTCCCACGTAGCTTACAGGTGCTACTTGAAAGTTTTATTGTGGGCCCCTTGGGAAATACAGGACAGGAGCCACAGAGGAGTGGCTGAGAGGAGAGCTTTTGGGAGCTGGTACTCTGCTGAGATGCATGAGAACTGCCAAAGGGAGGAGGGGAAGAGGGATAGAAGGGAGAGGGACAGAGCAAGCAGGCAGTCAAGCCATGGAGAAAGGACTGATGTGAAATGTGGGACAAAGGAAAGAGCAGGAGAAAGAAAAGTACTCAGAAATCAGGTGGGCAGGAAAAAGCAAGAATCGTAGGAATACTGGCAGATTACCACTAGCCCTAATTCAAGGGGAGACTTAAGGACAAACTTAAAAGGAAAAGAAGAAATATAGGACAGTTGTTCCAGGAGAATGATGTGAGCAGGCCATTGCTCTGGCATGGACCCTAATGCCATTCCTTCATCCAGATCGCTGCTGAAGCAGTGTCTGCAGCTTCCACCTTTTGGTATTTTGATGCAGCCCATGCTGCAGCCAGTGATAGATCCATCTGCCTGGCTGGCAGGAGCTGTCAGATCTTCCCAGGAAGGGGCAGTATTTATCTGAAATTCTAATTGAATTGGCTTGTGAAATGATCACGTGTAGGGAATGACAGTGTGGGAAAGAATCTATTTTTGCTATAAACACAGTAATGTTTCCTTTGATCTCTCCAGTGCCTTGCCGAAGGATTTGTGATTAAGCAGAGAAATGAGAATATGCAACAAGAGAAGCCTGAAGCAGAGCTACAGATGAAGAGAGAGAATATTTACTGCATGTGTCTGCGGAGAGCACGGAGTGTGCTCATCTGTGTCGCTCAGCCGTGCTAGGCAATGTGTCAGAGGGATTGAGCAGAGCATTGGGCCACATTCTGCTTAATTTTGCTATTTGCTTTTTCAGTCTGTGTTGCTGTGTGTGGCCCAGCACCACTACTATTGCGTTGTGGTGCTGGGCCACAACTCCAGATATTGCTGGAGTCAGCCAGGGCTATGATCACTTATGTGCCTGCTGGTGAAAATTGTCGCTAATAAAACTTTGCTTTTGCCTGATGCAATCAAGAACCTGTGTCTGAAACTGAGTTCCTTTAGTTCTGTTCATGATGCTGATCCATGAACAAGGGCACCTGAACTGGTCAGGATCATCCTGCACTGGGAACAAAGCTGCTTTGCCAGTGGGAGCCAGAGAATGGCCTCACTGACCTGGCAGGTCTTGTCCAGCTCCACCTTGTTGTCACAGCCTGGGGGAGATGTTGCCTGTTCCTGTGTGACACCTGCCCTGACCCCCATGGACAGGCAGGTCAGGCAGGGCCTGTGTCCTTTCCACACAGCATTGGGCTAAAACATGGTTTTAGAAGAGTTTCGAAAGTCAGTGATGGAACATCTGGAGACAATTTGGTTGTTGTGGCAACACTCTGTCTCTGCCAGCGAGGACTCCAGGTTGTCCCTCTAAGGAGTGACATGGGACACTCATCTGGAGACATCTGGGGCCAAATTTGCCTTGGCCCCAGTTTAGTGCTGACAGATCTGTGCTGAGCCCTCTCATGCTCCATCCCCCAGCCTGGGGACTGTTGAGGATGAAATCTTGGTCTCCAGAACTGATTCAGTTTCTGCTGACATGGCTTATATTCCAACCTATCCCTTTCATTTTATAGGAATCTTCACATTGGGAACAGGACTGGAGGCAAAATCTTTATCTCTTTTCACATAGTGACTGAGTCATTAACTGGTCATCCTCTGATTGCCAAGAGTTTCAACCGGAACATCAGGAATGGTTGGAAGATCATCTTTATGTTAAACACACCTTGTCTGGGGAGCTGAGGAGGGCAGGGTGGGACCTGAAAAAGTGCAGCTTAACAGAGAATAGAATGGAGAAAAAAGCCAGGTAGGGCCTTTGGACACCCAGAGCCACACAATTGTCACAGGCAAGGCAGGTTGCTCCCTCCTTGACCTCGACCAGCAGCTGTGTAGCTGGTGCTGAGCTGGTTTGTCCTGGCACTGACCTGCCAGAGCAGCTGTGGGCCATGGTGAGCTGGCAGAGTCCCCCTGCATTTGGAGAACTGGCAGTTCAAAGTATTACAAGAGTATTTTGAAGATTAAATTGTTGGTCCAGAAAGCCAAGCAGTGGTGGTTTTGACTGGCTGTTACAGAGTCACGTTCACCTGTGAGATGACCTAGTAAAGCAAAATTCCTGGTTATTCTTTTTCCATCAAAGGCTGGAGGTCATGCAGCAGCCAGGGTCAGGGCAGGAGGACAACAAGTACAATGACAGAACCACTTCAGCACTGTACATACAGTACAGTGTGGCACACTTTTCAATCACCAGTTTTTCATAGAGACACCAACTTCTCTGTTGATACAGAAATAGGCTTAACATGGTAGCAAGTGCCTGAAGAAGCTCAACAACTAATGTCTCAGGGAACTGGTGAAAGGTGCCCTTCACCTGTTGTAAGAGGCCACAGAGAGAAGACGTCTCCATGATATTTCTTTATTTCATGTACCAGACACTACATTTAATAGTATTCATGGGTAGGACAAGATAAGGCAGCACTGGAACATCTTCAATGACTCAGAAGAGTGGCCAAAGGTAGAAGTTTTCAAACCAAGACTAAATTAAGTCTTATTTAAAGCTCCGTTCCAGCTCTACAGGAAGTCCCAGACTTGATGCAGAATTCTTTCAGTTGACATGTATGGCCAGTGCTTCACAAAGAGATCAAAAGAGATACATATCATGCCTATAATGCAAAATTTCCTTGTGTTGGCCTACAACGGATATCCCAGCTGTTCTCAGAGCTCTGGCTGAGAATTTGAAAAGCAAATTCTTCCCTTTTCCATTCCCATTGTCTCCTCCTGCCTTGTTCAGTGCACAGACAAGACAGTGCAATGTGAGATAACCCACTGCTGCCCTTTCTGGCCTTAATCCTTCCCAATCTATGAGTCCTCATACTCTTGTTTCTAAAAATATAAAGAAAATGCACTGAGACTCCTCCAGTTTCCAGTCTTCTGGAAACTTTCAGCTACCTATGGTATGTAAAAGCTTTCCAGTTTCTTCTGGCAGTCCCAGCTGATTCCCACCAGCTCTGGGCTGGTTCCTCCTGTTGCAAACTGCTACTGACATCTAGCTGCTCCTCTGGATTCCCTGGGCTCCTATCAAAGACCTTCCCACCCTTCCCACCACGTTCAGCAGGTCCAAAGCATGCACTTTCACAAAGGAGCTGTCCTGAATTCCTGAGAGGTGAAAGAGACCTAATAACATGGCCAGAAAGACTCTAATGATCCAGACATAATGAATGTGCCTCTGGAAAGCCCCTGGGGGGTACAGCCTCAGCTCCTGGGACGCTGTGATGTTGTTTGTGGACCTATGAGTTGGGATGAGGCTAGAAGGCAGCTCAGAAAAGGCAGCTTGTGATTAACAATTCCCCAGCAGAAAACACCCTGGAAACACTTCATTTATTACAGACCTGCAAATTATGGAGCTGCAAATCTTGGAAACTATATTTCCATATAATTTCCCTATTTCTTTGTGCTGATGAGACAGACCCAGGAAGCTTATGAGTTCAAGTAACTGAATGAAAACAGGAGGGAAAGCTTTATTTAATTTTTTAAGGTCTCAGAACAATTACTTAAGTTTGACTTAGTTTAAGTAGTGCCCTCATTTCCTGAAGATGAACAGGAAAAATAGCAAGATAGAGGGAAGTGTGTGCAGAGCGAGGTTCCTGGGCACAGGTGGCTGCTGCAGGCACACAGAGGTGTGAGAGGCGGAGGGGACTGAGGTGTCTCAGAGGAGCAGGAGCGTCCCCAGGGTGCAGACACCCTCCACTCCCACGGAGTACAAGTCATCCTGTGTTTCTGCCTGCGCTACACTGATGTGACTGATAACTGCGGAGCTGGGGAAGGAATGTGTGCTCACTCAGGAGAGATGCTTGCTGCAGACAGCTGTTGGGAAATTCCTGAGGAATCATCTGCAGACCAGGAGAAGCTTCCAGCGACGCAGCTTACAGCAGTTTCGGTTCGCTCCTGCCACCACACCCTGACTGCCAATTATGTTCTCCAGTCCCAGGAATGAAATCCAGTGATTCCTTCCTATGCACAATAACTTTATTAGAGCTTTTATCTATTCTGAGATTTGTGTCTGTTTTGGGCCAGAGGGAGGCCCAGTGTGTCACACAGGGCAGGCTGACATGCAGGCACCATGTCTGGGTCCAGCTGCAGCTCTGCCAGCGGCAAGCACTTTGTCTTTGAATAAATCACTTTGGGAAGCCTCTCCACACCCATCTCGAGCCTGCTGGAGATATCACTGGAATGCTTCTGCCTTTCATGGCATGGATAAGGAACATCCAAGGCGGCAGGGATAAGTGGAGACATCTTTTCAATAGAAATAAGAATAAGAGCAATAAAGTGATGAGTAAATCCATGAATAGTGGGATAATCCAGTCCTTCAGTAAATGAGATCATTTACCTGCCATAACAATAGCTATTCCAATCCACAATCCTGACACCGAGTGAGAATTTCAGTCCTTCAGTAAATGAGATAATCTACCTATCATAGTAATAGCTATTCCAATCCACAATCCTGACACTGAGTGAGGATTTCAGCAAGAGTTTGAACTCACTTTTCCTGGCTGAAGGAGATTTGGAGAATTTCTTACAATGAACAATTGGCTTCAGAAAGCCATGGAATGCCTGTCCCTTGCTCCATGGCCACTGGAAAAGGGGCTCCCTAGGGAGAAGGCCAGTGCTCTGCAGTCTCAGCAAAGCATCTCATGAAAAGCAGCTCAGCCTGAATTTTCATGTCAAAAGTGTGAAAGGATTCTTACTTTTTATTTTCCTTGTCTAGTTAAGATTTGAAAACATTACTGACAGAGACCCTCTGGTTTGTACCAAATCCAGCTTCTCCAGCCCACGTAGAACTGCACAGGGCAGTGACTGCTCCACAGCTCTATCAGCAATTCTGTCTTTATATGTCACAAGACAGAAATCTCAAAGGTCTGATTAAAACACAGCATGTATTGACAAAGAAATTTGCCACAGGATGTTCCCACTTCCATCCACTTCCATCCTTTCCCAGCAACAATTACAATCCATAATGAGGAGAAGTGCAGAAATTATCTTTCACTGAACAACAGGAAATATTTAAAGCACTTTTACCTTCCTTTACACTCTCCACATAATAAAACAAATCCTTTGTGAATTACTGGAGAGCCACAATCATATATGAAGAACCTTTCATCCCTGTCCATTAAGAGATCCCTCCTCGGTCTCACTTGTCTCGCAGCACAGTGTTTCAGATTTGTCATTTTGCCAGTGGAGAGATTTAAAGGTTAATCTCTGTGTCTCTGATCTTTTCAGAGTTCTTACATCATTCCTGATACATCATTCGAGAAGCAAACGTAGTATTTCTTGTTTCTTTTTCATCTTACTTATTCCAACCTCAGCAGCTTGCATGAAAACTGCTTATTCAACTCAAAATAAAATGAAAATAAATTAATGAGAGATAAAGAGCTCTTTGATGCAATAACCTTTAATGATTTCTTCCTGGTATGTAATTTAGGACAGTGTTTTTCCTGGCTTAATGCTGTAAGTTTGCATCATAAACAAAAAGCTGATGATTCATAAAACATTATTGCTAATGTATTTTTGAAATTAGCAAGAGACATGTAAAGTATCTTCCTTGTCTACCAGGCTTCTTGAAAGGAAACTTCCCTTTGAGAAATTATTCTTGGCACCAATGGCTGGAGTAGCCAGCCTTATGGGAAGAAGAAGCAGTTGGTGACACCCACTGTGGAAGATATAAATAGGGATCGGCGGCCACGGACAGCTCGCAGTCTGATTTCGTATCAAGCTGTGCATCTTGCTTTGGGCTTCTGCTTGCATTTCCAATCCCTGTCGCCATGAGTTGCAACATTAAGGAGACTATTACTGTGTCTAGCAAAGGCAGGAGCAGTGGTGGCAGCTGTATCATTGGTGGTGGTGGTGGAGCACGGATTTCTTCCTATGGCATAGGCAGTGGCAGAGGTTTTTCTGGAAGGAGCTACTGCGGTGGAGTGAATTATGGAGGGGGCCTGAGTGTTGGTAGCATGGCTGGTGGGAGCTATGGAGGCGGCAACTGCTATGGCAATGGCCTTGGGTTTGGCCTCGGAGGCGGTGTGGTTGTTGGTGGTCTTGGTGGCGACTGCTTGCTTTCATCCTGCGATGAGAAGGTCACCATGCAAAACCTCAATGACCGCCTGGCTTCCTACCTGGACAAGGTGAAGTGCTTGGAGAAGGAGAATGCTGAGCTGGAGTGCAGGATCAGAGAGTGGTATGCAACACAGGGGCTCTCCTGCGAGCCCCGTGACTACAGCTGCTACTACAAAGAGATTGAAGATCTTCAGAACCAGGTAATCCCCCCTCGGGTTGTTCCTCCCCTTTTGAAAGCTTGCTGCTGAATTTCTGGGTTGTTTTCTCCCCTGCTGAAATCTTACTGCTAAATTTCTGGGTTGTTCCTCCCCTATTGAAAACTTGTTGCTGAATTTGTGTTTAGAACCTATTGCAGTTATTGGAGGAAACTTTGGAAGCAGAAGTTTTGGCAAATTCCCCTATGACATTGCTGAGTGTGGGAGCACATCAAGGATGGGTACTGCAAGGTGATAAGGGTGGGGGAATGCACTGAAAAAGGAAAAGGATGCTTTAGTACATTGTGTTTTGACTATACAACTGTAAATGTGATATTACCGATGTGCTCTGAGGAAATGCAGTGGTGTCAGCCCCACAGGAAAAGCAAAGCGAGCTATGGAACAAATGAAAACATATGCATCTAATGCTTTATCAAATGAAATGTTATAAATCCTAAGCGAGAAAAGCTGAGAATTGAAACTGATTGTTACAGTGGCACACACAGCCTTGTACTAGAAAGTCCAAAGCGAAACTTATGGCTGATCCTAAGGCTTAAAGACACCGTCCCACCATCTTCCCTAAAGATTCTTAAATCTGAAGCCTAGGACATGCCAGCTTGAATGTCAGTTGAGATTTAGTATCTTAAGAAAGGTTCTTTGGGTTGACTTCATGAAGCATCTTTGGAATTTGCCTTCAGATCTTGAAAGTGGGAAGTCCCATCTCACAACTCTTTAATTCTCTACATGGTTGATCTCTTTTCTTTACTGACTGTGACTAAAGGAGGCTAAGCCACCTCCTTCAACGTCTCTGCTCAAGGGACAAGTTACTTAAGTAACAATGTAACAGAAGAAGGGAATTGTGAGGAGTTACTACCTAACTGCAATGTAGAAAGACCTATAGAGTAGAACAGGGGAGAAAGAGACATCTCTCATGGTCTGCTGTTTTCCAGATCGTCTGCGCAACCATTGATAACAACAAGATCATCCTGGACATTGATAACAGCAGGATGGCTGCTGATGACTTCCGCGTGAAGTGAGTGCCCCTTATGAACCTGCTGCCTCCCCCCTGCTCCTTTCCACCTCCTTAGGAGGCTTACAGCCCTAATTACAGAGGCTCCAGACACGTCTCCCCACACCACTGCGGTAGGGGAGGATGATGAAAGGCATTTTGCTCCTGGTCACCAACGCTCCCTTAATTAGTGTTCTCGGTTTAAAAATTTAGCAACAGTGTTTGTGGTGAGGTTGGGGACGGGCACCTCAGGGAGTGGCCCATTTTCACCCCAGACCAGTGCAGATGGGATCAACAAAGCAGAAACGCAGCTGAATAAGTGATACCAAATATACAGTGAGCAGGAGCAGGGAAAAAAGATGAGGAAGGAAAACTTTTCCGTAACAGACCTTAAGCGGTGCAGAAATCCAAGGCATGGTACATTCAGCTTGGGCAGCAAAATGCAGGTCAAAGCATGGAGCTGGGAAAGGAAATCTTGGCAGATCAGATCTTGGCAAACAGAGCCCATGTAGGACGTTCCCATCCTGAATCTGTGCTTTCTGGCACAACCCAGGTACGAGACAGAGCTGGCCCTGCGCCAGAGTGTGGAGGCCGACATCAACGGGCTGCGCCAGGTGCTGGACCAGCTGACACTGTGCAGGTCTGACCTGGAGGCACAGCTGGAGTCGCTGCGGGAGGAGCTCTGCTGCCTGAAGAAGAACCACGAAGAGGTAGGTCCTGCACACCTTACGAGCACCATGGCCATGGCAGAAAATTTTGCCACTGTGCTTGGAATTTAACAGATTATCCACCTTCAGATAACAGCTTCCCCACCAAACTTTCTGGGGCTCAGGCCCCTCTGTCTCAGGAGGGAAGGGAGCTCTGGCAGGGGCAGCTGCTGCTGCCAGGGTTGTGTTAACCCTGGGAGTGCCAGAGGGGGGAAAGCTGCTGCTGACTCCAGCAGATGAAGAAAGAAATTAGCCAACAGATTTGTTGGGAAAGCACTTGCACCATCCTCCAGTGCCTTTTACAGCCACAGCAGGGAGGAAACTCTCACAAGGAGGGCAGTTCTTGGCCACTGAGCTCTGCTCTTATCTGCTGCCTTCCAAAAACCAGTATGGTCTGATCTGGGACTTTTTTCCAGGAAATGAATTGCCTGAGGAAACAATCAACTGGAGACGTGAGTGTGGAGGTCAATGCATGCCCTGGACCAGATCTCAGGCAAATCTTGGAGGATTTGAGATGCCAGTATGAAACACTGATAGCGCGCAACCGGAAGGAAGTCGAGGATTGGTACGAGTGCAAGGTAAGCGACACACTTTTGCTGCAAACCAGACTGACACACACAGCCCCAGGCTCAGGAGCCTTTCAGCGACCAGACATGGAGACAATAAGCAGTTCTTCCTTCTCAGAAAAGCCCGAGAGCAGCACTTATTATACCCTG
This sequence comes from Lichenostomus cassidix, assembly GCF_008360975.1. Lineage (NCBI taxonomy): Eukaryota > Metazoa > Chordata > Aves > Passeriformes > Meliphagidae > Lichenostomus > Lichenostomus cassidix. Next base: position 3,131,463 of record NC_139507.1, read on the forward strand.
TGTTTCACAGAAGCCACAGGCCTGTCTGACCAGTTTGTTTTGTCCCATCTGGAAAAGCAGTATTTGCCACAAGGCCTTGTGGTGTGTTGTTGGAACAGAGATATTCCACATTTGGATTAAAGAGATTTAATAGCCATGAGGTTAATGGGATTTGTAAAACGAACAAGCAGTAGAGCTGGTGGGGAACGCCCTGTGCACAGAGAACCTGCCCTGCTCCCTGTTTCCTTTTGCTGAACACTTACCATGCTCGGCTCCTGTGAACGCAAATCCAGTGTGCCCAGATATTCCCTGAAGCTCTTTATCCTGGATTGATGATTTCAGATTGAGGAGGTGAATCGGGAGGTTATTACAAGCGGTCAGGAGGTGGAGACGTGCAACAACCAGGTGACTGAACTGAGACGCCAATTGCAAACCCTGGAAATCGATCTTCAAGCTCAGCTCAGCCAGGTGGGTGATGAGCTGACTCACAGCTCCGACTGGTCACTGCTGGGTTTCTTAGCATGAACAGCCAGACTCGCCAACCAGCACAATGGTGGTGAATGGCTTGTTCATTTTTGGATTGGAAATAACAAACTCCAGGGCGACACTTAAATGACTGTTATTTTTTTGCTTGTCTTATCAGAGAAATAACTTGGAATCATCTCTTGCTGAAACTGAGTGCCAGTACAACACCCTCCTCGGTGAGCTACAGAACCAGATCACATGCGTGGAGCAGCAGTTGGCTGAAATTAGAGCAGAAATAGAGTGCCAGAACCAAGAGTACAAGACCTTACTGGACGTCAAGTGCCGCCTGGAGCAGGAGATCCAGACCTACCGGTGCTTGTTGGAAGGAGGACAGCAGGACCTCATGTAAGTACCTCTCTAGATCCACTAGAGCATAAATGAAAATGTCAAGGATCTGGGTGTATCCCACCATTACAAACTGGGGATACAACCTGGTATTTAGTCCTTTTTAATGCTTTCTCTGAGATGAAAATGTTGCCTCATGAGCAACTTCCTTGTGATGAACATTCCAGTCAGAACTAAATATCAGTCCTCGGGATACGCAAAGCAGAACACCAAATCTGTTAACTGCTGTTGATGACACTGTCACTCCTGGCATTATGTCATCATTGGTGACAGTCCCTTTTCTATAGTGAGATGGATGAGAACTTTCCATGCCAAGGGGGACGGCAAATGCAAAGAAACTGTGAAAGTAGAAGAAAATGTAATGTAAAGTACCGTAACCCCTATAAAGGCCATAGTTTGAGGCTTTGTGTCATTTAGTCAGTCAGCAGTGACACATAAAGTTCTAAAATTCCCTATTTCTCTCACCAAATTTATCCCACTAGTCACGGAGGAGGAATCGGAACTGGTGGAGGGGTCATTAGGACGAGCCACACCTACACAACTTCAGCTGCCCACTGCCAGCCCCAGGTCCCACCCTGCAAGACTGGAGACATACAAGGTAAGGGCCATGTTTCCACAGAAGGAAAACTGGCTTTGTTCACTTCCTTGTGCACTAAGGCCAGGAGACAGCACATTTTCAGGACATGTCATTGGCACACTCTCAGTCCCTGTGCACAGGGGTGATCTGTTACAGTGTCATTGAGAAATAGGTTTAAAGAGAGCTTGGACTGAACACGGGGTGCAGGAAGCAAACGGGAGACAAGAGGGAATGGTAGAACGCAGAGGAAAAGGTCCGGGAAATCAGGCATGAAGGGAAGACTTGGAAGAAGAAGTAAAGAAGACAATAGCCAAAACTTAGCAAAAGAGTCTGGAAAGAGGGAAAAGTGGAAGAGTGAAAAGAGTGAAAGGGTAAATCTATAACCTTACAAGTGAAAAGTCCCATTAAAACAAATTATTTAGGGAATTTCTGGGGTTTCCTGGGTGCTGCCAACTTCACTGCTTAGCAGTGCGTTCCAGAAACAAGGGCACCACACACAGCCAATTTCTATTACTTGTGTTGCAATCAAATAATGCTGCTATATTTTCTCTCCAGTGACCTGCAGGAGAATTTGTGATTAAGGAGAAACAGACTGGAAGGTGACAGGGAAACCCACAGACAACCCAGGAACACTCCGTGTTCACTGCACCCTCTGTGCAGAGAAAGTAGAAGTAACTCAGCGACGCTTGGCCACGTAGCTAAAGGGGGTGTCAGGAGCCACCTCCTCTGTTCTGCTCTTCTGTTCTGCAATGCTGTAATCTCTAGAAGTTACCTGAGTTAGTCAGGTCACTTATGTACCTGCTGGTGAAAATTGTCTCTAATAAAACTTTGCTTTTGCCTGATGCAATCAAGAACCTGTGTCTGAAACTGTGTTCCTTTAGAGCACCAGGTGCTGATCCATGAACAAGGGGCACCTGAACTGGTCAGGATCATCCTGCACTGGGAACAAAGCTGCTTTGCCAGTGGGAGCCAGAGAATGGCCTCACTGGCAGGTCTTGTCCAGCTCCTCCCCGTTGTCACAGCCTGAGGCAGATGTTGCCTGCTCCTGTGTGACATGGGAGGAGTCAGACAGGCTAGCGGAGCTGGAGCTCATCAATGAAAGAATAGTGACAGAAATTTCCCTGCCAAGGCTCAGGCTGATGTGTATCCATACACAGGTACTACCTCAGCAGCCCTCTCTGGTGCACAACTCCAGCTGCTCTCCAGATGTGTCAGGTGTTAAAACTGGGAGATGTGCTGGTGCTGGGGAGCACAATGTCTGTCAGTCACATCTCAGCAGGTGTCTCCTGGCCCCACCTGTCTCCCGGACTTGTGCAGTGTGAGCATGTCTGGGTGGTGCTGCCCCTCGGCCGAGTGAATCTCACCTCCTCCAGTGCTTGTCAGCAGAGCAGCACACGCCGAGATGACAAATGCTTTCAGCAACCTCCTCTGCTCTTCCGACAGCCAAGGGATTGTTGGATATCCACAGCTGTATGGAGACACCCACAGGACGGGAAGAGCTGATTGCCTGGAAGCTGTTTTTGTACCTTAAGTGACAGGGTACAAAGATTTCTCACACCTAAACACGCGTCAAATATTTCGGACTCCTTTCCTGAGAAATTAAAAAACATTTGAAATGTAAAGGCAAATTCATTTCCCCAAGCCCCGCTCCTGACTGTGCCACACGTGCAAAAGAGCATTTCTGCCTCTCCTCCGGCCAGTTTCTGTGCTGCAGTAAGCCGGGAACGGTACCGAGTACGAGGAGGGTGGAATTTTGGCTGTGAGGAAGCGGAGAAGGGACAAGAGTGATCCCTGGCGGCCGGGAGGCGGCGGGAACGATCGCTCCCGGAGCGGCCGCGCCCGGACCAGATGCTGATCCCGACAGCGGGGAGGACACTGGAGTCTCCTGCCGGCAGCACTGCACCTTCTTGGGGCCCGGCCAGGGTCTCTCTGCTCTCCCCAGACTCGAATTTCTCCCTGCAGCTGCCCAAACCCTTGAACAAAACCCCGGAGCTGCTGCTCGCTCCTCTCAGCAGAACAGCGTGAATCAGGTCCTCCGGGAGCGAGAGGCAGATCCTCACCGAAACTAAAATCCTGGGAATTTGGCATCTGACTTTTCACCTTCTGCTCCATCGGCACTGCCCCTCTTGTACCACAGAATGAAATACCAACCTGAAGCACATATGAAAATATCTATACTGGGTTGGGTTTGGCTGTTTGTTTTTCCCAGAGGAAAGAGACATTTAAAATACTTACACTGGGTTGGTTTTGTTTTATATTATTTTGCTTTTCCAAGAGGACAGAGGCATGGAACATGTCTGAGAATGCAGGGTAAAACTGGCCAATCCAAAAACTGCCCATTTTGGACCGAGTCTGAAGGAAAGGTTTGCCTCGGTATTGCTATATTTAAAGTCACATAAAAATTTAAGAGCAACTGGAATAATTTGTAATCCTGACTGACGTACAAAAGCTTCTTGTGCTGAAGAACAAGAAAATGGAGAAAGCGCCTGGGAAATCCTGGCAGTTCCCAGCTCTCCCCATCAGGTGTCAGCTGTTCCCACCTGGCAGATCCAAAGGAAACATTGACCTGTCAGTGTTCTGGTCCGGAGTCCCTGTCCTGGCCCGGCCTGTCCAGTCCCTGCTCTGCCCCAGGTATGCAAACACTGTGTTACCTGAGACCAAGGTAAAAAGCAGGGCTCACATTTTCCTAAGAAGCCCAGAGATGCTAAGTTAGTGGAGATGCTAATCCTGACTGTGGCTAAGTGGAAGCAGTTGCTGTTAGCCTATCCAACAGAAGTACAGTGACATGTGATTAAAATAAGATGATATAAAAATGCATTGATCCACAATCTATAGCAATTTCAGCCGTGTCCAGGCCCCCATGCCCTGCAGTGGGGTGGGCACTGTGCCACCGAGCCCTGCGCCCACCATGCAGAGGGATCCTGACACATTTTGCCGTTCACCACACGGGGTATTTGGAGATGCAGGAGCTGAATGATGCGCAGCCCTGGGCAGCAGGTGCTCTCTAGAGGGCACTCGGCTCCCACCGAGCTGCCGAAGGAGTCGAGCGGCAAAGGCAGCGCTGGGGGCTTGGCTCATCCCCTCCCAGCAGAGCCAGCCGGCTGAAGTGTCTGCGGGATGTGCTGGGGAGATCCCAGTGCCGCAAAACAAGGAACACTCTACCAGCCCTGGCCTCCTGCTCCAGCTCCACCGGTATTTAATGGTCACACTCACAGTAAGGCTGACGTGACCCGGTTCTGCGTGTGACTGCTCAGGGACGGTGCAGGTGTCCCCTCTGCCTCCCGCAGATCGCAGGTGTTCTCCCGTGCGGGGGTGCCTGGGACAGACGCCAGCCTGAAACTCTCTCACCCATTTGCTAATACCTGTTTATGTTTTCCAAACGGCACTGGAATATTTGCATTGTGTTGTTAGGTGGGAGCACAGTGAAACCCAGGGTTTCCTCAGGGGTTGTAAATGTGCTGTAATGACCCTTTGCTAATGAGGCTCGAGCCGATGGAGCAGCAGCTGAGACCCCAGAGAGTCGACTGGGCAAGAGGCTGTTCAGACCCCAAATGAAGCAGTTCAAAACCAAAGGGTTTGTGCTCTGAAAGTCTCTTACGGCTCTGACTCACCTAATTACTGCTTCTATCACAGCCACCATCGCTCTGTTGGGTGGTGGAGCTTTTAAAGGTGCTCTTTAATGTTTCATCACTACTCGGCTCTGCAATAGTGAATGAGTAACAGATCGGGTACAATGTAGGCAGGAATTATGTTTTTTTCTTAAAGCAGAGATGTTTGCCTGGAGTGGATACTCCTGACTGCCCTTCCCTGGAGGGCAGCAGGTCACCTGCCCATGCTGAGTCGAGCTTTAACTGACCAGCGGCTGAACGTGCTGCATTAGGAGCATTGGACACAACAGGACAGATTCCAGGGATATTCCCTGTGACCACACACCTCGGGGTGTGGGTGGACGCCAAGATTACACCCTGTCTTGCAGAATAGCACAGGAGAGGCGGGGACTTTCTAACTTCAAAACAGATATTTAAAAACCCTTCACTTAAAAAAGGTCTAAATAGTTTTTGGTATAAGGGAGCCTCAGAATTATTTAGGCTGGAAAATCCCTCTGAGATCCTTGAGTCCAGCCCTTAACCCAGCACTGCCAAGGCCAACACTTGCAGATGATTTTCACAGAGTATCACTCAGATCTAAAACCATACTGTGTGTTTTGGGTTGTGGGAACGAACCTAAGGCCACTGCTGAGGAGCCCTCTGCCTGGAGAAGAAAGGGACACTATCTTTTGACAGAACTATTTCTCATTACTAAAATTCATTTGTAGAAAATCATACTTTTCACTGGAAAGTGTAGGAACTGACAACATTTTCAACCTCAAATATTTCTGGATGGAACTGCTGCCAGGCACCCACAGCTGTGTTAGTGGGGAAAAAATAAGATCTCAAACACATTGTGCCCTCACTATGAACAATTAGGAATAATTGGATAGGAATTGCTTTTTGCTTAGAGCTTTCAATTAATCCACTATTAGAACTATTAATAAACATGATTGAGCTCTAATATGTTACAACAGATCTAAATCAGATTTTTCAGTTTCCAAACATCTAGGACTAAAAAATTCCTCATCATTTAAATTTTTAATGGAGAACAGTTTCAGTCAGGCAGCTGAACCTCACTGGAAGAAAGAGCCGAGTACAAACAAGAATGACGTTCACCCTCCAACACAGTCACACTGCATGGCCTGGCTTTCTTTTCTGCTGTGGAGAAATCCTATGGGATTATCTGGTGGTAATAAAACTGCCTGATGATCATATAATGGGAGTCAGTTTATAACATATAATTATGAGAATGAGTCATATTCCCCAGGTAGATATTTCACAGTTTTTCTCAGCATAGCAACATACAAGAATTGAGTTTTCCTGACAAAAACTGACCAGAAGCAGGAAGGATGGAAAAGGATCCCAGTGAAGCACCAAAAAAGTGGACAACAGCCCAGTTATGACCCCACAAATGAGCTCAGCAGCCTTGCAGGTTTCTCCCAAACACATCGGTGTGGGGACGGTGTGGATGCAGAGCTGGGGGCTGAGAGGAGTCAGTGTGTGCTCACTCACATTTCCAACCTGGGCTATCCCCAGCCCCTTCTGCTGCCACATTCCCAAAGGAAAAGGATTTAATTCTCCCACAGCCTCTGTTTCAGGCAACACACATCTGGGGTGTGCAGAACACATGGGAACCCTGCCGTTGAAGTGCTGAGTGCATTCCTGCCCATCCTGGGAGAATTTCTGCCAGTGCTGGGTGAGCCATTCAGGCTTAAATAGTCCACCCTCCTCTTTGGGCAGGAGCTCGGAACAGTTTCATCACAGGAAAAGGGAGAGGCCTCATTGCTAACAACTGTGGTGCCACCTGCCTCCATGACATTTTCCTCCTCCTCTTTCTCCTCTACCCTCCACCCTCCATCTCACTTTGGCTCTGCCCAGTTTTTGGCTCTGCTGCAGCGAGCAGCACCAGCCCCAGATTCCGTAACATTTCACTGTCCCATTTCACAGGTACCACTGGGGATCCTTCCAGTTCCCACAGAAGTTGTTGCAATCACTTTTATGTGAAGGTTTCCCAGCCCTGCAGCTGTACTTGAGCAGCATCTCTAGATTTTGCTGGAAACATTATCTAAGATCACTCAGGAAGCTCAGTGTGTTGCAAGGGCCTGGACAATACTATGAGACATGTCTGCAGAGAAAATTGCCACCTCATAAACCACTTTCCACCTCACAGCTCTGAAATAAAACATTCCTTTCAGGAACCATTTGTTCTGTAATTTCTATCTCTGATTCTGGCCAGGATTTCCAGACACAATGAATCTGTCAGGCTTCTTCAGTTTTAAGGAGCTAAGTTTCAGCCTTGAAGTATGTTGCCTGCACAAATTCTAGGAAATAAATGGCATTAAATCTTCCTTTCATGTAGCCATGAAGTTGCAAGCATCCTCACTGATATTCAAACCATCCAAACGTTCTTTTGTTAAGGGAAGACAGGAAGGTTGGTCATCCTAAAAGGAATGACTGATATAGAAGATATAACATCTTTCCAGAAAAAAAAAAAAAGAAAAAGAAAAAAATAAAAAAGGAAGAAGCAAAACCCTTCTGCAGAATTACAGAGAACAATATAGATTTGTTCCCATGTCCCTGTATCAGGGATGCCAGCAGCTGAAAGCAACAGTTAAATGGGACATAACTCAGTTGCTCCTTCAGCCAAAGCAGCTGAAAGTATAGGAAATTATTTCATTCACTTTGAGAGAAAAGGATTTCTCACTGGAGGGAGAAAAAATTACCCCCCAGACTCCCCTAAATGTCACAGTGAACCATTTAAATTCCTACAATGCAGGGGAGGCCTTGCTCCCTCAGTTGTTTCAGAGATGAAGTGGAGCAGCAGGTGGAATGTGAGCCATGTCCTCTGCGTGGGCCAGGGTGTGCTGGGAGGTGCCTGTGCCAAAAGCTGTTTCCACAAACAGTAGCTGTAACAAACAAACCTTAATTAGCAACAACCACCACCACAAAGGCTGAGTGAGAAAACAGTAATATCCCAAATCAATACAGGAAATTGGGTGTCACACAAGGAGTTCCACCTACGAGGTGTGACAGGCAACAGATTGGGATTTTTTAAGGATCGTGTGCCTGGGCAGGAGGAAAAGGGTGAGAGGTATGGGAGAAATGTCACAGTCTGAGGTTTAGGGTGCTGAGAGGGCTCCAGGGCAGATGCGCAGCTGAACTACCCACTGCATTGGGCAAAGATATGATCTTAAAAGAAGAAAATGGAAGATAGCAAATATTTCCTACCCTTGGTCATGCTGTGTCTGTGAATGGAAAACAACTGAAGAAAATATGCTATTTTGATGTAGTTTATTGACTTAACCCTCAAACCAAGAACTTTATCTTTCTCCTCCAAGTATGTTTGCATTTGTGCTGCATAGGCAAAATATCCTGATAAAATTCTGAATTCCCTATAGGAACACGACCAGTGATACTTCCAGGGATATCAGGAGAGACCACCTCCAAGTCAGGAAGCTTTCCCAGGTCTCTCAACCATCCAGTACCTGCATTTGGTCCAAGCACGTGAAGGGTTTTTCCCTGTAACAACCTGCCACACTTCCTTCCCTCAGCCTGACACAGAGCTGTTCTGCAGTTGTTGTAATACCCTTTTTCATAATTAATTTGTTATTTATAAAACACAATTAGAGAGGTGTGATTGGAATAATTGGTGACACGTGATATTTGCCAGTGCTCACTGAGTTTTTATGAGATATTACTAAGAAGTCAGAGTGATTCCGTGTACCTACATCATGCATCCTGCAATAGGCTTTCCAAAGGCATAAAGCAATAAAGGACTAAAAATAAGGAGCACACAGCATAGAATAACCATAAACCTATGAAAATAACAGTTATCTATTAAAAAATCAGCCAGAATTTCTTGACAAATATGTGAGCATTGGAAGAGACATAGGAATATCCACTGCTGTCCTGTATTGTGGCAACGTGTTGCCATGCTGAGAGGGATGTGACCAGGACGAGGTGAGTGGGATGAGCTTGTTTCGGGTGACTGTAAACCAGTGCACTAGATCTCCCTAATTCAGAGCCACCCAACAGAAATTACATGTTTTGTATTAATAAACAAACGGTCACAAACACTTAGAGGAAGGGTTAAGCTTCCTGACACTGCCAAGCATCTCCCTTTGGCAAATTAAGGCTTGCAACCGCACATGGAAAGCGGGTACTCCCTTCCTCGGCGACACCCACTGTCTCAGGTATAAATGCAGAGGAGGCCAGCTGGAACTTGGAGCCATGATTCCAGAACGACTGTAAGACCAGCTTTGAGTTTTCACCTGAGATTTTTGCTGCTGCCACCATGAGCTGTGGCTCTAAGCAGCCCCTGAAAAGCTGCCTGCGAGGGAGCAGCGGTGGAGGGAGTGGAGGGGGTGGAGGGGGTGGAGGGAGCAGCTCACACTCCTCGGCCTCCTCGAGGACAATCACTTCCAGGACAAGTGGTGGTGGCAAGTTTTCTGGCAGCAGTTGTGGTGGAGGAAGCTCCCGCAGCAGCTATGGTGGGGGAGGTGGTGGTTGTGTCAGGCGCAGTAGCTATGGAGGAGGAATGAGCAGCAGCAGCTGTGGAGGAAGACTGGGTGGTGGATGTTATGGAGGGGGAATGGGCCACAGCAGCATGGGAACAGGCTTCAGGTCAGGTGGCAGCGGGTTTGGGGGCTGTTATGGAGGAGGCTTTGCTGGAGGTGGTGCTGGTTTCAGTGGTGGCAGCTTTGGCAGTGGTGGCTTTTATGGAGGGAATGTGGGAATTCTCGCCAACGACGAGAAGCTGACCATGCAGAGCCTTAATGAACGCCTGGCTTCCTACATGGAGACAGTCAGGAATTTGGAACTGGAAAATGCTCAGCTTGAACAGTTAATCAGGGAGTGGTACCAGAAGCAAGGTCCTACTGGCCCAAGGGACTACAGCCACTATTATGAACAAATTGAAGAACTTCAGAAACAGGTAGGATGCTCTTTACCAGAGAAGTTTGAACACTGACAGTCCGAGAGGTCCACAGGGAATGTTTTCCTAACATGTTATTTCTCTTCTAGATTGTGACTGCGGCTGTGGAAACCCACAAGGTTCTTTTGGACCTGGATAATACAAAGATGACTGCAGAAGACTTTAGAATAAAGTAATTATATATTTCTCTTTTCCAGACACTGACTTCCTTCCTCCTGCTTTCCTGAACTTAGTTTCATAGATTCATTCCATAAACAAATATCAATCCACAGGGACCTGGCTTCCTCCTGCTTCCATAGCAGCACAACTGAAATAACTTGTGTAACTTCAGAATTTTCAATATTTCTAGAATGTTCTTTGAAGGAAATGCTGCCTATGGCTGTGGAGCCAGAGCTTACAGAAAGCTTTATTTTTAAGAAAATTGGGATTTTCTGTCACTGAAAGTCAGGTGAACCAGATATATCGAACTTGCATGAAGTTGCAATAAGATGATGAAAGAGAGCACAGAACATATTTTAATATTAAAGTTCAATATTAATATTAAACTTTAAATTTACTTAGTATAAAGAACAGTAACTTTATGTTATTAAGTAATATTAATATTAAATATTAAGTACTGGCTGATGATTTCCTAATTCTGCTGGCTGAGAGATGCTGCATGCTCCAAAGCACAGCACACTGATACTGGAATAGGTGAACTTTTCCATAAATAATGTCAGTAGGAGAAGGACTGAGGTGCCAGGAGCAGGGCTGACCTCTCTGCACTGTCCCTGGCACAGGTATGAGATGGAGAGTGGGCTCCGGCAGAACGTGGAGAGTGACCTCAACGGCCTGCGGCCCTTGCTGGATAACCTGACCCTTACCAGGTCCGACCTGGAAATGCAGTTTGAGTCTCTGAAGGAGGAGATCATTGACCTCAAGAAGAACCATGAGGAGGTAAGAGCCAGCTCTTTGAAATGCACCCTGGAGGTGTGGGAAGGTGACATCCCCTGCTCGAAACACCAAGGGGCAGTGCCAGGCTGCTCCAGGGTGCCCCTGAGCTCAGCCCCTTCAACAAGCAATCATGGGAAAGGCAAGGCCAAATAATTGCAACACAACCCATCCAAATATATATAGATACATATGTTGTTGAAAAGCTCCATTTGTATTCATTGTCCTTGGGCCTGGATTTTCTCTGCAGGAAATGAAACTGCTGCAATCCCAGTCCAATGGGGAGGTGGATGTGAAGATGAACGCTGCTCCGGGAGAGAACCTGCTGAAAAAACTGAATGAGATGAGGCAAGAATACGAAGCTATTATTCAGAGAAACCGTGCAGAGGTTGAAAAGTGGTACGAAAGCAAGGTAAATGGTGACAACTCGTGGTAAGAACTTCCTTACCAAGAGGAATGACAAAACATCCATTGCTTTTAGGAAATACTGGTAGAGTCCCTTTGGTCAAAATGAAGTGAACCACAACTGGGCTTGAGCTGCTCTGGCAGAGCCACACAAGCAAGTTTAACAGCCCCATTTTACCAGTGGCCCTTCTGCAAATTGTTGTGTTCCAGATGGTACCATGATAAACTGTTATGTTAGCACTGTAAGTAAAACTCAGAAACTTCAATTCTGTACGTTAATTTTTCAGATGGAGGAAGTGAGTCAACAAGTCCACTTAAGTAGCCAGGAAATGGAATCAAGCAACCACCAGATCTCTGAGCTGAGACGTGAATTTCAGAGCCTGGAAATTGAGCTGCAGTCACAGATCAATCTGGTAGGTAACAACTGCTCCTGATTCTCTGGCATGCAAAAAAATTGGGAGCTGCTGGAATGACAGGAGGGCAGCTGCAACAACCAATGAGGATCTTTGGTGCATCTGACACCATGTGGGATTTTTCTCATGTTGTGCATAAGAATTATCTGATCCTGCCACATTCCCATAAACACTGGATTTTGCTTTCCTTTGCAGATAGACTCTCTGCAATCCAACCTGGAAGACACAGAGCGTCGCTATAATATCCAGTTGCAGCAAATCCAGGGCATGATTTCGCCCTTGGAGGAGGAGCTGGCCAGCATCCGCTGTGAGATGGAGAGCCAGAACGAGGAGTATAAGATGCTCCTGGGCATCAAAACCCGCCTGGAGCAGGAGATCCAGCAGTACCGGGCACTGCTGCACGAGGGACAGCAGGGCATTAGGTACAGACATCAATTCATTAACTTTCCATCTATGCAATCAGGGAAAGAGGAGAGCAGCAATATTTGTGTTAGAAACTGGTGTAACTGGTTAATCATCAGTGTATTTACTATAAGCACAAGAATTCACATGGAATCAAAATCTTAGCTGGCAGCATGCAAAGCTTTACTTTTACAAAAGTATTTAGAATTCTAATTTGCTGTTTTTTCCCATAAGTACCATCAGGAAGTGCCATTATTTGGGAAAATGAAAGGTAAGAAAGAAGTAACACACCCCTTTCTCCTTACAGCACTTCACAGGGAGGAGCTGGTGGTGGATCTTCAGGAGGAGGAGGTCATGGAGGAAGTAGTGGAGGAGGAAGTCATGGAGGAAGTAGTAGAGGAGGAAGCTGTTGGTCCTCAGGAGGAAGCAGTGGAGGAAAAGCTGGAGGATCCTATGGAAGATCTCCCTCTTCTGAAAGTGGAGGAGGAGGGAGTGGAGGAAAAACCGGAGGATCCTATGGAAGATCTCCCTCTTCTGAAAGTGGAGGAGGAGGGAGTGGAGGAAAATCAGGAGGTGGAATCTGTGGTAAAACTTCAAGTGGAGGAGGTGGCAGTGCTGGAGGAGGAGGGGGTAAATCCTGCCTCTCCCGCTCTTCATCTTCCCAGTCCCAGCCTGGTGACTCTAGTGAAAGCCAAGGTAAAAACGGAATAAAAAATACATCCTGCCATGCAGAATTCCCTCTGAATAGCAGGAAAGGATATAGCAACTTCCTTCCTGGAAATATTTTTGCTATTTTTTCCCCAGTGTTGTTTTAAGGCCACTCTGACATTTGTTCTTAGGCAGTGACAAATCAACATAAGGAGCATGAAGGATGGCACGAAGGGTTGTGTCAGAGGATGTGTGAAAAGAGGAAATGGAGGGGGAAAAGGGAAAGTGGTGCCAAATCCAAAGCATGCGGGGAACTAGCAAAGTCAGAGGTTAGAAATGTGACTGACATTAAGCAGAGGTTGGTTAAAGGAGGGTAGAATAGTTGGAAAACTCCAGACATTTTAAATATTGGCTGCAAAATATTGAAGTAGCAAAAGATAGGGAGTGACCAAAAGGTCTGATCCGTATCTGATTTCCTGGCTGTGATTCCAGGAAGTGCTGAAAACATGAAGCTCTGCCTGGAAGGAAACAAAACATTGGAGAGAGGAGCAACCATGGAGGAAGTGTCTGAGGCCATAAAAAACATGAGAAAGGGTAAGGCTCCAGGTCCTGGCAGCACCTCAGACAAAAGCCTAAAAATGATGAAAATAAGCAGGAAGATGTAATTTTTAGAAAGGTTCAATTCCGCTTTTGATTTTTTATGAAAAGATGTAAAATGGTCCTGCTTTGAGGTTTCCATTCATTCCTTATAATCACCAGGCTCAGTCAGGCTCTGTCCCAAACACTGTTTCCATCGCAGACTGACAGTCAGTCATGACATGAGAGTTGGCTCTCACCCAAAGGGCCTGAAGCCAGCAGTGCAGACAGCAGGAACATTGCACAGACACTCCTGATGCTGAAAATAAGGCAGGGACTTCAGGAGGATTTTGTGTCATGAGGAAGATTATTTGCTAAAATTTGGTGTAGGTGAGCCTTAGTTTTAAAAAGATTCATACATAGGCTTTGCAAACTCCTCCATAAAAGTTTGCTCCTCTGATCAAACATCTCCTCTGACTTGCAACGCTTCAACATATATTAATGCTTGGTAGGCAAGATTAAAACATATAATGTGCCATCTACCTTTAACTTATAAAAATTTGCTGCAAATATCCGTACACACATAAATGCAGATTCTAAATTAATCTGTATTTGGTTTGTACTGCTGCAGTCACTCTAAATTTAAAGTGATTTGCACTCCCATGGCTGAGAACAGAAGTAGATCCATGTAGTTAATTGCTAAAACTGCACAGGTCTGACACTGTCCAGACCTTTACGGAAGGCTGGGAACGACCCTGGGGCACCGAGAACTGCACAGGCAATACTTATGGAGTATTGTAAGGTTTAAAATGGTGAATTCTTCAAAGAAATTCTTTCTTTCCTCCATCTTTCAACAGGGAGTTTTAGAAAGTTTGAGGAATGATCAGCAAGACCAGCATCTTCCACTGAATGACGCTCCCAGTGAGGCCTTTGGACCAAGCAAGACTCTACTGAGCATGGCTGAACACGCCCTGCCACGAGCAGGAGCAAACACTTGTCCAACTTACTCAACACTGCTCACTCCAGAGACTCACTAAGAGCTCTCTGGATGTTCTGTCTGCTTCTTCCATCCGTGTTTCTGTTCCGAATCACTGTTACCTGAGTTAATCTCTACCGTGATTGGTGTTCCTGTGGAATAAATGCTAATAAATCTTTGCTTCTCTGTGATGCAACCAGAAAATGGTGTCTGGTCCAAGTTCCTTTAGCAGAGATTTTTGTTTGAATCAGTTACAAACATCGGGCCCTACCTCTGGAATGCACAATGATGGGTCAGATTACCCATAAGACCCAAAGTTTGCATTGACATATTCATCACTTACGACTCGCTGTGCAAAACTTTGCAGTCTGCACTGCCAGGAACAACGTTCTACTGGTCCCTGTGATGGGAAAACTCACAGTCAAAATCCTTCTGCTATTGACTTCTATCAGGGACAAGAGGGTGGGTTTAAGGAACTGACTATTCCCTAAAAAAACCTCTTTAAAATGTGAGCTCTATTGGAAATTTCACTTGAAAATAATCCAGGGGGTTTCTCATATGACACCTGCTCACAGATACATCTTTTCTCCTGTGCACTTCTCCCCTCACCTGCTAAAGCCCAAACAGTACTATCACTCTTTCTCTCTCAGTTTTCTCTCAGTTTTTCAACCAGGAGGTTGTTTATTTTTTTTTTCCCTCTGAGGAAGGGATCACCCATGGGAGAAAGTTGAGAAACAGAGACTGAGTGCAACATCGTGGGAACGGGAATGCTAAACAGTGGAGTTCAGGCAGATCTGTGCTGGTGATTCACAGTGTTGCCTTATGCCAGGCTCTCAGCCATGAATTAGCATTGGAAAACAAAAAAAAAAATTTTTTTTCCTGACCAGTGTCTCTCTGTGGGCTAGAGGAACCAGCTCACCTGAAGGAAGGACTCCTGCACACACAAGCAAGTGCTGATACACCTGGCCTGATACCACAGCGAGGGTGGTGATTGTTTCCCAGGACAACCCCAACTCCCACCTGTTGCAAAATCATCTTCATTTTTAACCACTTGCAGCATCACATCACACTTGTCTCTGTTTTGCTAGCTGTCCCCTGAGCCTTCTTCCTCCAATTGCTCTGCTCCTTTTTTACCTCTGGCAGGTGGCATGGTGACAGCTCTTTCTCAGACCTGGCTGTTCAGGGTACTCAACCAGCAGCCCAAATTAAGGAATACTCCCAATCCAAGAGTCCTGCTTCTCATACCTCCCCTAGGAGCCTTCCAGGTTAACCTCAAAAATGTTCCTGCTCAGTACTTGCTTCCTGGCTCTTTCCAGGGTGTTTTACAGGCCATCTCCTGGCCTCTGGCCTCCCAGTGACACCCAGGAGGCTGTTGATTTAATTGGAGGAAAAGCCTGTCCATGCTGGTATTCACTGCTCTGTGCCACTGTGGCAGCTCTGAGCATTACTGACACCTCTTGCTCCTGTCCTTCTTTCCAAAAATACGACTTACATTTAGTATTTTACTACCAGTTATCTAATTCTCAGGCATCTCTGCATTTAACCTTGCAGAAGAAATTCCCCTGAAATGATCCCTGAGGGAGGAAAGCAGAAACTGGAATTTGGAGCGTGGGAAGAGCAGTGAGGCAGTTCAGGGGCTGAGAACCCAGCACTGAGCACAGACACGTACGAGGATGCAGCATGTTGCAATACTCAGTGCAGTTCTGCTGCTGATTTAAATGCTTATGTTATAATAACTAACAATTTCTGAGCCATTAGGATAAATACTATACTACTACTACTACTTTTGCGACTCTGAATTGATTGTACTGTCTTCTTCCTTACCTAAAATCTGTGGCTTTGTTAACAAGGTGTTTTTTATAATGTTCATACATTTAATAAGTCTGCATCTACAATGTAAATCAGCTTCATAATATGGTTTATTACATATTATGGTATGTGACAAAATAAATAAGAACCACTGATAAACTCACAAAGCCCCCTACTTAATCATGGCATTAGTGCTCATTACAGACAAAAAGCAGACTAAATTGAGATGGTTTCTTACCAGACCCAGGAAGAAAATGCCAGTTTAAGGATTCTTTCCTTTTTACATTTTTCATTACAAAATCTGCACCTGTGTTATCACTGGCACTTGCTTACTAAGAAAACAGGCTTACATGGAGGAAAAGACCTGGAAACCCAAACCACTACAAAGCAGAGTAAAAAATACAAATACTGTAGTGTCAAAACTTGGGGCAGGCTCAAAGTGGGGCAGCAGCAATACTGAGGAGTGAGAAGAACTTTGCACTTTTTATTTGCATGCATTTCATTAGTCATTAATTAGAATAATAAGCTTTAATTTTATGAGCACAAAGTGTTGCAATTCGGATACTTATCTGGTGTTCCTATTAGTGCTCTGAGAAGGTAATTGCAGTACGTGTTGGAACAAGACCTTCAGAGCAACCTTAGGCAAAACTCAATGTGCACACACTCCTGCGTGTTTGGCTTCAGAGCTCCCAAGCAATCCATGAGTCCATTTGAAGGCAAACATATAATTTCCAAATTGCTCTTGTGTATATCATGCTGATGTCTCTTTTGTTGAGCATTCATTGCCAGCCCTGTTAACTGCCAAATGCTACCCAAGCCATCTTCATAGGCTGCAGAATGAGGAAAGCAAAGTATGTCATGTGCTGGGGGGAAGGCAGAGCCCACCTGGGCTGTCCTGAGTGTGTAAATCCTCTGCAGAGCTCAGCCCAGCAGGACCTTCCTCCCTGGGCCACACTGCCAGGAGAGCAGATGCCATGGATGTCCTCCTTCCCCACCCCACATGAGCTGTGATAACAGAATGTGCCACACCAGTGCCTCCACAGGGATCCCAATCTCCATGTGCCATCTCACAGGACACTGATCAGAGCCATCCAGGTGTAGGTGCCTACAGCCCCGAGAGGCTCTGAGGCTGCACAGCCCAAATGGACTGAGTCATCTGACCCCCAGAGAGGCAGGAGCCTTGCCAGGTGTTCTGACCTTGTCCTCCAGTTGTTCTGTTTTGGTACCAACAAAAAGAATTATTCCAATCTAAATGCCTTCATCCTTTAGGAGACTGGGAAATGACAGAGGGACAACTATGATTGCGGCTCAGAAAGTGCTAGAAATGCTGACAGCTGACAGGAGGGAATTAGCAGCCTGCAAAGTGTCCCCAGCTGTGGGGCACACACACCCTGACCCACAGCTCTCACAGCCACTTGACAAAACCCATGTGTGCATTTTTAGGATCTGAGGAAAAGCCACGCTTCCTGTCAGCCTCCTTGCATGGAAGGTCCAGGTTATCCTGCACAAAAGGTTGTGCTGGGAGAATGTGGAGGTTTTAAATTTCACAGGCAAGCCCCCTGCTGCCTTAGGAGTCCTTATTTGCTTTGCTGGGTCTAACCTAAATATTTTCCAGAAATTACTGTGGTTTCACTAGAACATTCTGAGCTGAAGCAGGAATGAGGAGTGAGCACTGACTCCGAGGTGAAAACAGACCCTCTCTTCTTCCAAAAATTTCTGGAAGAGTGATGAGAAGAGATTATTAAATCTATGAAAAGAATAAACTCTAGCAGTTGCCTGAGGCACCAAAATGACATTGAATTAAGTGGAAGTGTTTCAGTTTTTCAGCTCACAGGCACAGAAGTGCGAACACATTTTCTCCAGCTCTGTTTGGAATGCAGCAGCTCCAGCCTGTCGGAAAAGTCTCCCAGTTTTGCAGCACAGGCTGCTCCAAAGGTTTGTCATCACTCTGGTGATTGGGAGTCACTTCTTTGATACCAGTCATGGAGGTCTGATTAAAAGGAAAACAATAACAGAGCAAGAGTGAAGGAACGCTGTCTGGGCTGAACTGTGGCATGTGCTGAGCCCGAGCAGAAGATGCACGCAGAGTTGGAACATTCCAGCACTCTGCAGGCTGGACAGTGCTGGTGGTTGCAGTAATAAAGGTCCTTACCCTGCTCCCTTTGGGAAACAGCAAAGTTATATAAGGTATGGATGGTTCTGTATCAACACAGAAACATGAATGATTCAGCTGTGCATCCTATAAGGGAAAGAAGAGAGAAGGTCCTAAAGCCGATGGTTCCTTTTAGTTAATTCCGTAAGTTCATACCATCCATATAATACATTAGAGAAAAGCATCAGAGAACAAAAATATTTAAAGGCTCTTTTAATGAGTTCAGAAATTAAAAGTTCATCCTGTCCACAGAACAGATCTGCTCTGGTTTATAAGTATTTGCACAGTCAAATATTTAATAATCAAAACATTAAAATCAGCCAGGAGGGATTTTTTCAGGCACTTCACTGTCGTGCTCCAAAGAGACACACAGTGACTGTGACAGAAACCAAACATCCCAAGGGCAGTTCTCAGCTGCAGGAATACATGAGAATATGGCCCAGCCTCACGGCCAGCTCCTATAAAACCACCAGTGTGGAACTACTAACAAAAATTAAGTAACAGCAATGCTACAGACAAAACAGGAACATCCTATGAGCATGTGACTTAAAAGTTACCTTAAATCTAAAGGTAAAATCTGTGATTTATGATCCTCCTTTATATATGAAGAGTGGTAACAATACAAAGCTAAAATGAAATGTTGAGGTCAGTGAAAGTTCTCTACCCGTAGTGGATTGAATCTTTCTTCTCTTTGATTGTTTTTATTTTAAAAAATATTTTCCAAGCCTGAAATAAGACTTGCCTTTATCAGAAGAACTCTCCAGTATAGACAAATCCCTGCTATGAATAGTTACAAATGGAAAAAGACATCAATAATGAAATACGAAACAATGTGGGTTCTCAGACGATACAGAAATATATTAAGAGATTCTTATAGCAATTTTTTTACTTTTTCTTTAATCAATCCAGGGAATTTTCTGTTCACTATCACTAACAAACCCACAAATCTTCTAGCTTGGCTATGAAAAGCACCTCTAAGGAATATCCCTGGAATCACTGATGGGAATTTGAACACGACAATAGATTTTACTCACCACAGCAGAGTTTGTGACAAAGAGCCTCACTGACCAAAGTGACATTACCCAGACCAAGAGGCAAAACAGCACAAAAAAAACCCAAAACATTTTGCCTATAGCAAACTCCGTCTTTCTGCACCAATGACAAACTGTGCTAAAGCCCAGAAATTGTTTATGCTTTTGAGATGTCACTACCAGCTTCCAGCTGAGAATCAGAAGAAATTATTCCATCACCAAACTGCTCAGAATCTTTCATCATCTTCCAGCTATTGAGAGATCAAATAGCAAGATAAAATCAGGAGGTTTTGAAAGTTATTGCCTAAGCAGCAATAGAGCAATGCTGGCACAGGCATGGCACAAAGGCAAAGACACTGGCTGCGGTCAGGAAATGTTAAATAATCCTGAATCTACAATCAACATCCCACCAAGGCAGCCTTTGGAAAGCAAGGACTGTGCTGCATTGTCATGTCCAAGAGGTGGTGGCTGGGAGGACAGCAGAGCACAAATGGCAGTTCCTCAGGCATGACCTCTGCTCCTGCACCTGAGGTTTAGGGGAGATTGCTACATTTCATAACTACCTGCAGTCATTAAAGGCTCTGTAACCCCACAGAGAGGAGGGCAGGCAATGAAGACATTGTAGACAGAACTGTCATTGGGAGACTGTACACGTTCTTCCAGACAAACTGGGATAGTTTGGGTCCATCTATAGCAAAACACAAATGCTGCTGTTTTGCTCCTATTTGCAAATCTGCCTTCAGACACTTGGCTTTGGCATCCAACCTACCTAGTGAGGATGGAACCCCTTCCATCTCGGGTCAACTTCTGGGGATCAGGGCAACACTGAAGTGTTGGGTCATTTGCTTCGTGGTCTCAACAGTCTGATTTCTACTGATTTGTGTAAAAAGTCTTTGCGCTTTTATCTCAGGATGCTATTTTAATCTGAAGGATCTTTGCTTTAAGAATAGTAGATATAATTACTTTATCACCTACAATATATGACACATTAACAATAGAGAGAGTGAGTGGCTTTATATTAAATGATAAAAAGTCTTCCCACACACTAGTTTTTAGATCATTGTCTGCAATAAAACAACTTCTAATTGGGATACAATTGATTTTATAATACAATTAAAGCGTCCTTGATCTTCCTCCTATTTTAGATCAACAGTGCTTTGGTGAAAAAAGTCCAATATTATTTTTCTCTTTGAATTCTAGGACTTGGCTGGCTGTGTGCTGCCCTAGTGCTTTCTTCACAAAGGAAGGATTTCGATGTTTAAATAAGAATCCCTCTGCATTGCTTGAAATAGCCTGTTCATATCAAATGAGATGTTCTCTAAGTGCTGGCAGTGATACACGAGTTGGACAATCTCTACAGACAAGTCACACAATCCTATTAATAAAACTCTTGAACTATCACGTATGGTGAGAAATTGAACATAAGCTCTAGAAAATCTGAAGTGCACAAAATTGGAAAGAGCAAACGAGAACAAACAACAGTCTTTAGCAATAGCAGCTACAAAACCTTAGCAAAGATAGTACCTATTCCAGAATACACTAAATGAAAAGAATGTCACCCAAAAGAAGTGAGATGTTCAACCTTAACCAAGCCTCAGAAGCCCAGCTGTGGGTTGAATTGCCTGAGGTAGCTGCACAAAAATACTGTTCAGCAAATTATTCTTGGCACAAACAAGAAGTTTGGTAAATGCCCTGGGAGAAGGAAACACCCTGACGGTGACACCCAATGTCAACTGTATAAATAGAGAGAGCTGGGGATGAAAATTTGCAGTCCTGAAATTTATCAGGCTGTGCAGCTAAATTTGGGGTTGCGGTTTGACTCTTGCCTGCTGTCACCATGAGCTGTGGCACCAAATCTTCGAGCAGTACCATTAGAATTAGCAGTGGAGGGGGAGGAGGTGGTGGTGGTGGAAGATGTAGTAGTGGAGGTGGTGGAGGTGGTAGGTCTGGTGGATACTCTTCAATGTCCTCAAGAAAATACACCTCTTCTGGAGGCAGCGGGGGCTTTTCTGGGAGAAGCTTTGGTGGAGGAGGCTCCAGGAGCAGCTATGGAGGAGGCTTTAGCAGCGGCAGCTGTGGGAGGATTAGCCGCGGTAGCTACGGTGGGAGAATGAGTGGTGGTAGTTACGGAGGAGGAATGAGCTGTGGAAGCATGGGAGGAGGATTTGGATCAGGAGGGGGTGGATTTGGGGGAATGGGAGGTGGTTATGGAGGTGGTGGATACAGTGGAGGTGGAGGATATGGTGGTGGTGGATTTAGTGGCTTCGGGGGTAGTGGTGGCTTTGGTGGTGGTAGTGGTGGCAGCTATGGTGGAGGCAGTTTTGGTGGCATGGGCTTTGGGGACGATGCTGGCTTGCTGTCCACAAACGAGAAGTTGACCATGCAGAACCTCAACGATCGCCTGGCTTCGTACATGGATAAAGTGCGACGCTTGGAAGAAGAAAATGCCCAACTTGAGCAGCTCATCAGGGAGTGGTACAAAAATCAAGCTCCCTCTCAGAGCAAGGATTACAGCCACTATTACAGGACAATTGAAGAGCTGCAAAACCAGGTATGACACACTTTGACTAAATTGGAAGAGTTTCTCATTGGAATGGCTCTTTCTTCATGCAGGACAATGTCCCTGTTTGGGGTGATATTCCCCTTCCTGTGTCAGGAACCAGAGTGGTGTGGGGCCCAGCTTCTGTCTGCATGTTCTGGCACACATGTATTTGGCACAGGAAGCACTGCTGGATGCTGTGGCAGATCAGCACCAGTGTCCCCATCATGCGGCCTGTCCCATGCTTCCTTCAATGCTGGGCTGCTGCTTGCTTGTTCTTCAGTCTTGAAGAGCAGATTTAATCCTTGCTTGTATCGTGCTATTACTGCCATTTAATTGGATGTTTTTGTGAATATACAGGATGAGCCAGCATGAATACTTAGTCTCATTCCAGTCCTCAGCCATTTGACAGTCATGTCTCTCTTGCATGAACATGGCTCTTGTCGAAAGTAATGGCAATTTTGCTTTCCCACTGGTTTTTGTTGGTTGGGTAGGGTTTTTTTGTTTGGTTGGTTTTATTTTTTGAGTATGAGGAGTTTTAGTTATTCTTTCCAACAAGGTATTTTTAATGGGTATTTGTAAACCAAAATTAACAGTAAAGGCACTTTCTTTTATCTGGAAGCAATAAAATCATCTCTCAGTAGCTCCTTCAGCTCTACTAAAGCTTGACATTGCCAAAAACCCCTTCTGCGAGGTGTTTGTGCATAGGTGTTTCTTCTCTCTGTTGTCAGACTGAAAAGACAACTGACTGAATAATACCTGCCCTCACCCTTTCAGATTGTTGGGGCAAATGTGGACCTTAACAGGATGCTTCTTGACATGGACAACACCAGAATGACTGTGGATGACTTCAGACTGAAGTGAGTCACTCCCTTCCTGGCTCCATCCACTCTACCTCCCTTTATCCCCACAAATTCCCATTGTCAATTAATCTTTGTAGAGGCTGGAGCCTCTGGGCTCTGATGACAGAATGTAGAATTGTTGGGAAAAGCATTCTAAGAAGGATTGCTTTGGGTTTTCATTACTATTTTTCTCCAAACAAGTTTTTGAAGAGACACATTTAAGGCACTCCACTCTAAGTTTCTCCATCCTTGCATGTAGATTTATAAGAATAATCCTCATGGTATAAATCTCACAAAGAGAAACTGCACTGAAATCAAGAAAAGCTATTTGAGACAGAAAGATAATGGGGTCTTTTCTTTTAAGAATTGACCAGAGATGTAAGATGGGAGCTGTCCATAACTGAGACACCAAACAAAGAGGTCTGGCAGCACTTTTACTCTCTGTCTTGTCTGTCATTCAGGTATGAGACTGAGTATACTCTCCACCAGAGTGTGGCAAGTGATATCAATGGATTACGCCCACTTTTGGACCAACTGACTCTGTCCAGATCTGACCTGGAGACACAGTTTGAATCCCTGAAAGAGGAACTGATTTTCCTCAAGAAGAACCATGAAGAGGTAAGTTTCCTCACACTTCAGTAACTAACAGCAACACAACACTCAGATAATTTCCTGTGGATTTTTCCACCAGCAGTAACCAGGTTTTGACCAATGGCTTTGATCATCCAACTTGACCCAATCTGGTTTTGATTTTGAAGAGTGTGTAGAGTGCATAGCTGCCCACAGCTGGTGTAAGGAGACACCACGTCAACACGTGAGACCAGGGGATGAGTGGCTTTCAGTACAAACCACAGTTTGCTTGCTGAACTCATGGAAAGAAAATTGGATAGAATATATGGAGGAGTCAAAAGAAAGCATTTGTACTCTCTGCAATGAAATTTCTCCCATTGGGAAGAAAAGATTCCCACACAGGCATACAGTGCCTGGCTGTGAGCACTGGAGCCTCAGGAATGCCAGAATTGTTCCATGGCAAGGGCAAGGAAGGCCCTTTTGCTGGACTCATGGACTGTGTGAGGGTCTATGTCCTTTTTCTTCCCTTTATTTGAACTGATGCCATTCCTTCTTGCCTTCACCCTTTGAGAACCTCATGGGGTTTTTGTGATTATTTTTCAGGAAATTAGAGGACTGCAAGGCCAGTCTGGTGGAGATGTCAATGTGGAGGTCAATGCTACTCCTGGCATTAACTTAATGGAAAAATTAAATGAAATGCGCTGCGAGTACGAGAGGCTCATTGAGAACAACCGGAAGGAGGTGGAAAGCTGGTATGAAACCAAGGTAAAGCACAGGCAGCCTTTGGTAATTAAATCTTTCACAAAGTACTAGACCTATTTACAGTAGGTGAAAGGCAACTTATCATATATTATTTAAGGGACAATAATTTTAAATTACTTTAAGCAGTTTCCTCTAACAGGTCAGTCCTGGAATATCAGGTTATGTGATAAAGCACGTATAGCCTCTGTGTTCTAGCAGCCAGTGAATTACCAGGATGCTGGCAGAGTGGTCTGTGGGAAATAAACAGTCTGCATTGCATCTTTATTCTTATTAACTGATTTCATGGTGCCTTTATGATAGGCCCACAATGTTTTCTAATTCTCAAAAATGCCTCCATTTTGTATGTTAACTTTTCAGATGGAAGAAGTTAATCAACAAGTCCATACAAGTGGGCAGGAGATACAATCAAGCAACCAGCAGATCTCTGAGCTGAGGCGTGAATATCAGAGCCTGGAAATTGAGCTGCAGTCTCAGATCAGCATGGTAAGGAACGGCATTTGCTTCACCTGTGATACAGTCTGTATGTGAGAAGAAGGGCTACACCCAGCAAGTAATCCATCCAAGGAGAATGGGATACTGGATTACTTAACTTCAAAGATACACTTTTTCTGAGGATTTGTGAAGATCTGTTTTCCCACAAAAGTAAGGTAAAGTCCCACGCTCCCATAAACACTGGATTTTGCTTTCCTTTGCAGATAGACTCTCTGCAATCCAACCTGGAAGACACAGAACGTCGCTATAACATGCAGCTGCAGCAGATCCAGGGCATGATTGGGCCCTTGGAGGAGGAGCTGGCCAGCATCCGCTGTGAGATGGAGAGCCAGAACGAGGAGTACAAGATGCTCCTGGGCATCAAGACCCGCCTGGAGCAGGAGATCCAGCAGTACCGGGTGCTGCTAGAGGAGGGGCAGCAGGACCTTGTGTATGTATTCTGACAGAACACAGTGCTGTGTGACACCCAACTGCTGGGCCAGTTACCGGCAGGAAATTTAACAGCTGAGATCTGAAAAACAGATTTTGTACTGAAATGAAGTAGATGTAGCTGTCTTGGCTAATTGCCTCCCAGGTGTGAGATATTTCATTCCGTTTAGAATGTAACTCACGTGAAGAAAAATTAATGCAGAAATGCTGAACTACCAGATTTGGGATTGGACAGGGAAACCCATGTAAGAGAGCCTGGTTCTAGGAAAGCCAGGAACTGAACAGGAAAAGAATGTAAGAAAAAAATAAAACCCACAAAAACCAAAAAAACACAACAACAAAAAAAAAAACCCCAAAAACCCAAAACAAACTACAAAACGAAAAAACCTGAAGACCAAAGTTTTCCAAACCTTTATAAAAGTTTCTGAGAGTTCAAGCTACTTCAGCTTCCCTTATGCAGTGTGCCAGCTTCTGCTCAGAAGTGGTGCCTGAAAGAGCAGCTAAAGCTTCATTCTCTTCTTTCTGATTTTGAGCTATACACTAATGTATGTGCCAAATGTTGCAAGAAATCCCTAGGCATAATGTGGGAAAGGCAAAAGCTCTTGCATTAGAGCTGAAGTTGAAAGAGGATAATTTTTGGCACTGTTTTAGTTGTCTTGCTGTGCAGTGCTGGGTTGCAACCAGCAGTACAGCCCAGAGAGGTGCTGACTCCTGGGCAGCAGCTGTAGCTCAGTTACCTTCAGGTATCATAGTACATTTGATTAACGTTTTTCCCCCTTCTTTCTCTCTCTTTGCAGAATGCCATCAGGAGGAATGGGAGGAGGCATGGGAGGAGGCATGGGAGGTGGTAGAATTGGAGGTGGTGGTTATTCTGGAGGAGGAAGAATAGGAGGTGGTAGCATGAGTGGTGGATATGGAGGCGGGGGCAGCGGAATGGGAGGAGGAAGTTGTGCAGGAGGAATGGGAGGAGGAAGTGGAGGAGGAAGTGGAGGAATAGGAGGGGGAAGTGGAGGAATGGGAGGAGGAAGTGGAGGAATAGGAGGGGGCAGCGGCGGTGGATGCATTGGAGGAGGAGGAGGAAGAACCTCCGGAGGCATCAGCAGTTCCCACTCCTACTCTTCATCTTCCCAGTCCCAGTCCTGCAGGACTGGTGGTGAAAGCCAAGGTGAGAACTGTGGTACAGGCACACTGTCCCCTCAGTCATATCCTGAATAATTTATGCAATAATTTATACCAACATACTCTTCCAGAGGCAAACAGTACTGAGGATAAACTAACATTTCTGGAAAGTAATTAGATTTACTGTTACTACCAATTCTTTCCTCTTTGTATGCAAAGGCTCAACTCCACTTCCAGAGCACACAGTCCAATTTCTATTCAATTTTGTGGGTGATACCAACTCATCCTGTAGTTTGACCCCAGCTGGTTTTCTTCATCCATCTCATTCTCTGCAGAACCTCATAAATACCACAGCCTTTGTGCCATGCTGGAATTTTCCTGCTTTTGGAATGCTTATGGTCTCTCCCACATAATCCTAATGTCTGGGGAATACTGGTGGCTTGGAGGTTCAGTGCCAGCACTGATGAAGTTCATGCTTGCTTTGTCTCTAAACAGGATATGGAAGAAAATCTTTTGACTAAGAATATACATCAAGGATCCTCCAGTGCAAGACCTTTCAAAAAGAAACTTGCCCAAATCCGCTGCATTCCTCACACTCCCAGGGAAAAATGATGTTCTCAACAGTACCTGGGAGTTGCAGATGCCACCTCTCCCCCTGCCCTGCATGCTCTGTACTGCTTCTGCCCACCAAGCTCTGCAGCTTCAGTCATCAGCACTGGAACTGCTGCTTTACAGATCCAACCTGTTTGGTACTCAGGTTGTTCTGAATCAGGAAAATGTCTCTAATAAAATTTAATTTCTGTCTGATGCAACCAGAATCTTGTGCAGAGTTTTTCTTACCTTCTGTAGGTGTAAAGACTTAAAAAGAAAATACTAAGCCATGCCAAGACACACCTCCAGGTACAGAGATTGATGATGCACTACAGTCGTTGATAATGAAATTTAGAGTTAAAACACAATTTCTGAGCAGTCAGGGCAGATCAGAATCTTCTTGGGCTGTGCCTTTGTTTTTTAATAATGTGTTAGATATTCTCATTAGATATGACTGCAGAACTTCAGCACTCAAAGACTCTAATGGTGTTGGCAGCACACGAGTGTCCAGAAAGGAACAAGAACGATTACAGAGGCATGGTTGTGAAATGAAAGGAATACTTCAATTCACAAAACCATGACTGACACTCATTGGTTTAACCTGGATATGCACCGATTAGGGACCTGTTTTGAAATGATAAGACAAAGAAGTGAAAGGGAAATATAATTTACAGGAACTTTACCAAGTTCATTTCCATAAAATGTTAATATTGACAGCAATTGCCTTCAACCTGTGAGAAATAAGGTACATGTAAAAGGGTCTGGAAGGTTCACTTTTGGGTATAGCTACCAGAGTATCCCAGGACTTGCAGGGCCAAAATTCCAGTGAAGCTGCCCAAGGGGAGGATACATCTCACCTTCACATGACCTTGCAGGCTGAGCTGCTGATGCAGGGCTGCACACAAGGGAGGGCCTCTGGGGCTGAGTTGAGAGTGAAAGAAAACGTGGGTTCCAGGGAAAAGAAGTAGCACTGCTGAGTAGCACAATAGATACTCAAAAGTATGGATTGAGAGATCAGATACAAAACTGATTTCCAGAAATACACATCACCCTGCCATGCAAACTTTCTCAACACTTGGAAACCATTCAGGGAAACAGAAACACTTGACTTACACAAAGCCGAAGTGTGCTGGCATTGTGCTGGCATGAACGAGCCTTTGAAGGCTTGTTAAACAGAGTTTGTGCTGCATAAATGTGGCCAGGGACACAGAACAGGAACAGTGAGATTCTAGTAATGCTGATTTCTCCTTCTTTAGGTTAGAAACTTGTACTACACACACCATCCATAAAGAGCCATGGGGTTCATGGTAAATGGTCTGAGGATTAAGAGTAAGAAACTGTGCGTATGCCAGAGCCCTCTAAAGGAGGGAATTGCACTGTCACCTCCCACAGGTGCAGGGAGAGGGACAGGGACAGGGAGAGGTACAGGGACAGGGACCTCCCGAGATGTCAGCCCATGCTTTAAACTAACCTTGGAAGACTATTTATTTCCCTGACTCCTAATTCCTTTGCTGCCCAACAGGCACTAAGTGCTACACATCACACAGTGAAGTTCAGAAGGGGTTAAAACAGGCAGAATGGAGGCAGCAGCTACTGAGAGACCCAGGTGGAGGGAAGGAAGGATTTCCAGGATAATTTTACATCCGTGAGGCACAGTATTGGGTTTGTGCCCAAGGTTTCAGTAGCAGGGGGTACAGGGGATTTCTGTGAGAAGCTGCCAGAAGCTTCCCCTGTGTCCGATGGAGCCACTGCCAGTCCAGGACAGCCCTGCCACCAGCCAGGGCTGAGACCACCAGCAACGATGGCAGCGCCTTGGGGATAACAGAGTTACCAAGGGTGGACAAAACTGCACAACTGCAGCCAGATACAGGAGTGGCTTATTTCTTCTTCTGTAATATGGAACCTCTTCCTAAAACACTTCCAGGTTGAATCCATGCTCCCTTTCTGTGGATAGATTTTGAGATGGCAATTCACAGCAGGTCCCACCAGCTCCTCATGCCTCCTTCGCACAGCGCAGTGACTCTTCCGTAGGAGCTGCACTGCTGCTATTTAATGCACAGCTGGAATCCAAGGAATTGTTTCTGTTCAAGGCTCTCCTCAGTTTCACAGGAGCTTGATCAGTTAAGATGGAAAAAGCAACTCAGTGCACATTTCCTATTGCACGGCCAGTGGAAAAAAGTACACAAGTGTTTCTGACTCTCCGTTGGGTGGTGCAAGACATACTGTCATGGTTGCAAAACACCGTTCACTGTAATGAGCTCCGGTAATGGTCATATTTTTTTCAGATCTAATCTCTGGCTCTTTTAATCAAAGTTATTTTTCCACAGTATTATATAATTCAAAGATGTATTCTGAGAAATTACTCTTTAAATATGGTTATGAAAATACGCAAAGTAAAATATTTCTCTTTTCAATGTCCTCTGAGTCCATTTAAAACTGTTAAAATAAAATTAAGAGCTCCTTGATAGGAAAATATTTAATTTTTTTTTTCCTTGCACAAGGTTATTTTTGTGGCATTTACACACAGTTTTCTTCAAAAGAAGAAAGACTGTGGCCCCCATCCTACATCCCCCTGAATGCCAGTAGGACCTTCTTCAATACACACAGGGACGACAGGGTGAAAAATTAAGAGTAAAGTTCTTTTCTATAACAGACATGAGATTGCAGTTTTAAAAGTTTTATTTCAGTGCCTTAAAGTAGATTGCTATAAAGTTAATGTAAATTTGGAATAAATCAATGAATGAAGACTCCCTTGGAGGCTGCTGGTGTTACGAATCATCTATAACATCTTCCTCTGTGATCACAGGAGAAAGGAAAAAGCTGAAATACTGAGTTTCACCACATAGAAGACTGAAGGAGACAGACAATGAGACACAGCCTTCATTAGCTGGCATTACGAGCAAGAAATTTCCAGGTTAACAGAAACTGAGATATGTTATATTGTTCAACAAAATATCCAACAAGGAGCCACCCACATAAAATTATAGTGCAACTAGCTCTGAATCAACAAAGACATATTTGCACTGAATGGTAATGCCTGTTACTTACCTCAGACAAAATTTCCCTTAGCACATCACTTTTGGCATGAGTACTATGGCTGGCAAGCCCCATGGGAAGCTGGACTGCCTGGCAGGTGACACCCACCTGAGCAGGTATAAATAGCCACCAGCACGGATGGGCTGCTGCACTTTGATTTCCTGTATCTTGCTGTGCACTGCTTTGCACCTGGGGCTGGATATCTGATCCCTTCCACCATGAGCTGCAGCGTCAAGAGAACATCCTGCACCTCGTACAGGAGCGGAGGAGGAGGCGGTGGAGGTGTCTGTGGTGGCAGCAGTGGCCGCAGCTCCTCCATGTCCTGCCGGCGCTATGCCTCCTCCGTGATAGGCGGGGGCAGCTATGGCGGGGGCTACGGAGGTGGCCTGAGCATGGGCAGCATTGCTGGGGGCTTTGGTGGGGGCTTTGGAGGTAGCTGTGGTGTTGGGGATGTCCTTCTGACTGGCAATGAGAAGGTCACCATGCAGAACCTCAATGACCGCCTGGCTTCTTACCTGGAGAAGGTGCGAAGGCTGGAGGAAGAGAATGCTCAGCTTGAGCACCACATCCGGGAGTGGTACAGGAAACAAGCTCCCAGCATTTCCAAGGACTACAGCTCCTACTACCAGACCATCGAACAACTCCAAAATCAGGTAGGATCACCTTGGCACACAGGGCTCCATCTCCCACATGCCTTTCTCTCCTGTAAGGCCTTTCTGCTTCCTCTTTGCTCCTTTCTCCTCCCTCCATCCCCAGCA
Organism: Lichenostomus cassidix; assembly: GCF_008360975.1. NCBI lineage: Eukaryota > Metazoa > Chordata > Aves > Passeriformes > Meliphagidae > Lichenostomus > Lichenostomus cassidix. The sequence continues at coordinate 3,161,892 of NC_139507.1, forward strand.
CCTCCTCCCTAGTGCCTGCGGGACAGCCATGCCAGTGGTACCAGAGGCACAAACCTGCTGAGCTGCACCTCCCATGCCCTGGGTGAGCAAACTCCCACAGGCAACAGGGACGTGCTTCAGGGGCACAGCCTAAGGCACCAGGAGCTCCACCAGCCACAGACACGCTGGTGCACGGAACGTACATCCCACGTTGTGCAGGTGGCTCCAATCCAGCCATGTGTGGTTTGCAGTGCTTTCCTCAGCTCCCACCCAGTTCAGCTGGATGGTGTGCAAAGCCAAAGCACCTGGATGGCAGGATGTGAGCTCCCCTTGTCCCTGCACACACCTACAGACACCAGGTGGACGGACTGAGGTCTTCCCATACAATCAGGTTACACAGTACCAAGAAAGCAGGGTAACCAGACTGTGAAGAAGTATATTATATGGAAAGGGCTGAAAATACTCATTGGGACACACCGGGGACTGTCCCTAACTTGAGAAAGGCAAGTAAAGAGCATGGATTTGGGAGGATGATCTGTGATAGAACAAGTTTTCCTGAAAAGTAATCTGGATCATTACCTCTCCGTATGGCCATTGCATTACTGCAAGAAACAATTCTAAGATCCGCAACAACACCCTACCAAACATTAGCACCTTCTTTGTGTTTGTCCTGGAAATCTAGAACACAGAAGAATTCTTATCCACCTTCCTCTTTTGCAGATAATTTCTGCCACTGTGGACAATAACAGAATGCTTCTGGACATTGACAACAGCAAGATGACTGCTGATGACTTCCGAATGAAGTGAGTACCTCCCAATGAAGCTTGCATATCTGTCAAATTCTTCTCATCATCTCAGAAGACAAGGGAGGACTGCCCTGGGTGGTATTACTGAGTCATTCTGTTTATTGGAATATTGATCTTGGAAGGATGTGTGCTATTGCCTGTCAGCATCTCATTTGCCCATTTCTCTGTCTCTCTTTGTGTGACACAGGTATGAGAATGAGCTGGTCATCCGCCAGACCGTGGAGGCTGATATCAATGGCCTGAGAAATCTCATGGATGACCTGACTCTGGTTAGATCTTCACTGGAATCTGAGCTGGAGTCCTTGAAGGATGAGCTGATTGCTCTGAAGAGGAACCATGAGGAGGTATGATCCAGTGATAAATAGCACAGCCAAAGGCATAATCCTTTGATTCATCACAGTTCCCACCATCACCATCACAATTCCACCTTATGCCATGGCATTGTTGTTCCTTTGCTCCTTGGTTCTGCTTTGCTCACAGTCCCCTGCACAACAAATGACATGTGTGTGCTCTTATGTCTCTCTCTGCACTCCCTGCAGGAAATCAGGCAGCTGCAGTCCCAGACTGGTGGTGATGTGAGTGTGGAGGTCAATGCTGCCCCTGGACAAGACTTGACAAAGATCCTGAATGACATGAGAGCTGAATATGAGGAGATCATTGAGAGGAACCGCAGGGAGGTGGAGCAGTGGTATGAGGTCAAGGTATGTAGCAATGTCCAGAGTGGAGTCTCCTCTGGTGGGATAGCCCAGACACCCTGGTAACGGGACTGGGTGAGAGGGAGAGGTTCTGTGGAGACCTGAGTTCTCACTCAGCAAATCAGCTCCCTGAGGAGCTATTGTTGCTCAGGAAGTGTCTCTGGGGTTTTATTTCTGTAGATCGAAGAAGTCAATCGGCAGGTCACTTCCAGCACCCAGGACATCCAGACAAGCAGCCACCAGCTCGCCGAGCTGAAGCGTGAGATGCAGAACCTGGAGATCGAACTGCAGGCGCAGATCAGCACGGTATGTGGGCAGGATCTGCAGGTGCTTCCCTCCCTGGCATGGGCAGGGAGCTGTAGAACTCTGCTCCTCAACTCCTGTGTTTGCCCTTCCAGAAAAGCTCTCTGGAAAACTCCCTGGCAGAAACCGAGTCTCGCTACAGCTGCCTGCTGCAACAAATCCAAGGGCAGATCTGCGCTGTCGAGGAGGAACTGGCCAGCCTCCGCTGTGAGATGGAGAGCCAGAACCAGGAGTACAAGATGCTCCTGGGCATCAAGACCCGCCTGGAGCAGGAGATCCAGCAGTACCGGGCACTGCTGCAGGAGGGGCAGCAGGACCTTGTGTATGTATTTCATATTATAGCAAGGGAATAAAAAGAAATCCTCATGTACTTATTTGCTAATAGAGACTTTTTGTCCCTGAAGCTTCATCAATATCTCTTTCAATGGAGTATCCAATGCTACTGGGTTTTGATGAATTCTCTCCTTTTTTTACAGTGCCTCCCAAGGAGCTTTCCAAGGAGGTGGAAAATCCTCCCAGTCATATTCTAGTTCCTACTCTCATTCCCAGTGTGGGGACATGTCAGGTAAGCCAACATTTTGTAAGGGTGTGATTATTAGTGTGTTACATCTGCCCCCAATGTCTGCAATGTATTTGCTCAGAAACAGGTTTTGTAGTTTGGGTTGGGCAAGATTCCCATGTCCATTAGCCCAGGAATGAGAAACCTCATTACTCTATCGCAGAGGAATCAGGGGTTAAAATATAGCAAGTCTTGCTCTTCCCTCTGCCTAATTATAAAATACAGATTATAAACTTTACGGGATGGGAAGTATTTTTTTGCTCCCTGGAATAATAAAAAAATACCATTCTGAGAAAGCACCCAGGGTGCTGCTGGATGTGGAGTCTCTGCACTTCTGCTGCTGAGACTGTGTCAGGTGTAAGAATTCCACTCAGCAGGAACACTTGGTCCTTCCCCTCAAGGCAGTGATTTGCTCTGTGTTCACACAGGGCAGTCAAGAGTGTGCTAGAGCAGCAGCAGCGACCCTGGCACCGTCCAGCTGAGATGCACCAAACATGGGCACCAAGAGACACCCGAGAGTTTCTGCAGCATGGCCAAGGCAGCGGGAAGGATTTGGACGACAAGCCTGCTCACCTGCCTCAGCACCCCTTCCTCCGCCCTGCAATGCTTGGCTTACTCAACTTGTCTTTGGCAACGCATTCTTTGTTAAAGAGCTCACACTCCGCTGGTAACTCTGCTCTAATAAACGTTTACTTCTGCAATTCAAATCACAACATGTCTGAGAAAATAAATTTAACCAACCTCACGCGAGTACTTATCCAGATCACCCATCAAACACAGGCTGTGCAATCGTACAGGGGAATGCGGTCTCAGGACAATCCATTTTGCACTAGGAAAATGGGCACAGTGCTGAGATAAAATCACTGAGTGAAAGGATATATCAGGAATTGTGAGCATAGCTGTGTGAGGTGTGACAACTGCCAGGCTCTGCCTAAGAGAACTGCTCAGTGAGGCTGGCAGAACTCTGTTCACAAGCAAAAGGTGTAAGGTTGAAAACAGAAATCTTGTCAGTTCTCAACATAATTTTTCTCCTTCCTGAGACATCACAAGCCCTTTATCATTTTGTTTTTAATGGTCACTAAGAGATTTCTTTCTGTCCCCTTGCCTTGCCACTTGCACTAAAGAGAATGAAAGATGTATGAGTGAAAGGAGAAAGAAAATACAGATGATGGTTAACTATCAGGAGATTCTTTAATTAACTCTTAATTTACTAAACTGTGCCCGGTGGTACTATTGTGACTCATCTGAGTCCATTAATCTTATCACAGCCTGTGATGAGTCCTGTGGGAAGGAAGGTGTGATTCAGGAGAGGTTGTTCCAGTGTGTAGGGGCTTCCTCAGAAGTATTTCTACACCTTTAGCTGCACAGAGAATTACATATTGTTGACTTCTGTTAGGAAATACAGACAACAAGACAATGGGTCTGTTTCCTTCAGTGTCATGCACCAAAAACATTCCAATGTTTTATGACAGAAATTTCAATTTAAATACTGATATAATACCAAGAACCCAATTTCTGTTAGTACACGCAGATGGCTGATACTCTGTCTTAAGAGAAATGAGAGACACATTCCTTTCACTGAAGGTATTTTCTGTATTTTACTGCTTAAGAAGATAAAATATGCATTAAAAATAGAGATGAGAGAGCAATACTAAATTAGGGCAGCCCCTTTAGACATATTTTGCTTTCTGAAGATCACCGCAAAGCTCCTTTTCAATTTCTGTATGCACCAGATACACGGAATCAGCCAGTGTCACTTACAGGTGCCTGTTGGTCCCTTCCTCACTGATTAAACTCCTAGTATATCCCATTTCATTTTGGACTGAAGGCTTGATCTGTTAGGGTAATGAAATGAAGCACTTTCTCATTACAACCAACTTACAAGAGTTTGATTTAGCTTAGGTCTTCTGCAGTCAGAGTGCTGGAAGGGACACTTTCTACTCATGTTGAAAAGCTGACTTTTATCAGTCCAACATCAGGAATTTGTGTGAATAAAAGCCTGTCTAGTATGAATAAATAGCTCATTTCAGGTTTTAACAGTATAGAAAGTGATGTAACGCAAATGCAAACATGACTTTGGTCTCCAGAGGCTGCCGAATTCATTCAGCTGTACTTACCGTAGCCAAAACAGCTGAAGGAGACATCTCTTTTGAGACCTGATTATGGAACCTTGAACTACTGTTAAGGTGTATAATTAAGCACTGAAAGGTTATTTTGCTTCCTTCTAATGTTCCAAAAGCACAGAGAAGTATCAGAATTATCAAAAAGACACTCCTCATCCAAAGAACTCCTGGGAACTCCTGAGCTGCAGTGTCTGTCCCCATTTCTGAGCTGATTTGGGAGTGTGAGATCTTGGTGCAGTGGGTGGCACTGGAGAGAGTCCTCAGGAGTGCAGTCCTGAGGAGAGAGAGTCCTCAGTCTCTGCAGCAGGATCAGCTTACTGTGGAGTCCTGCTGCTGACAACACAACACACTCCACACATTCCCACTGATCCATGGGGCACTAACCCCACCCAGGGATCAGGCAAGACCTGTCCTGGGGACAATGCTTTGCCACAGGTGTGCCAAAGACCCAGAGCCTCCATCTAAGGCTGGCAGGTGCTCCAGAACCCTTGTGCTATTTTTGTGATCAAGTATCCTGACACTACTGCCTGCTTCTGGTGCCCACTTAGCTTGTCCATGGTTCTTACAAAAAGTCATACAGTTGCTTAGTGTTCTGAAAAGATCTACAGCATAGGAAAAAAGCTTTGGCAGGGAGGAATGTAGAATTCAATTAATCACCATCAAGAGCACATGGCAGCAGGTAGAGAGAAAGAGAACAAGAAAGGATCGCTCTGCTGGAAGAGCTTGATTTCTCTTGGGAAGTATCTCTAAATTTTTCCTTTTTCAGTGGTAGGAAGGTCTATGAATAACAATTTAGATCAACTGCAGAATTAAAACAGCTCACATTTAATAAGATTTTCTGTAGGTCTACACATATGCAAGTTTACAGACCCACCCCAGGGAGTCATAAAAGAGAGAGATGAGCCCAGAATGTGGGGATGTGGAAATCCTTCAGCTCTGAATGAACAGAAGAAACACACAGGTGAGCAATGCTTCAGGACAATGGGCAACGGATGAGAAATGCACAAATGGAGTTCCTGATGAAACTCTTGGGAGTAGCACTCTTCTTACCAGGACGCATTTACTGTAAAACAATTACCAGTAATTGTTTCTAGGATTGTTCTCTCCTTCTCATGTGACTAAAGACATACATCAAAGAATGGCATCACAGCCTCTGTAGAAACCATGGGCTGCTTTTGGTTCTTCTGCCAATTTGGAGTATCTGTTTGTGGCTCAGCATCCAACTTCACCAGTGAGTAAACAGCACTGGGAAAAGATTCACAGCACTCGTACTTCAAACAAACTTCTGACTAGCAGAGTCCATGGGATGCACTATGAGCAAAAGGTCTGCCAGGGAAAGATGTGATTTCAAAGCTCTTACAGTCCCTTTGAACGCCTGAGGATCCTCAACACCTTCTACAGCAGGACATGTCTGACCTCCTTCTGTCATCACAAGGACTATGAAAGGTAATGGCTCCTGAAAGACCTGGCTCTTCTGGCTTGTGAAGTAAATCAGCAGGTCCAAATGGATTCACAACAGCCAACTCAGGCTAAAAGCTATATATGTGGGGCAGTGGCCAGAAATGCACACGGAGACAAGGAAATACCCCCAAGTTACAGAGTAGAAAGTCTAAAAATTAAGTGTTTGGGATGCAGTTATGGCAGTAAGGACAGTTAAATCACTTATTCAAAAAAAGAAAGGGACAGAGAGACAGAGAAAAGGCACTTGGTGATAGTATGAAATTACAGCATTGGGAAATGTCAGATATTGTTGGGTCGGGTGTTGTGATGCAATGATGCCAAGAAGTAGATATAAAATCAACAACTCTGACACTAATGCCAATCTGCAATAAACATCTCATAGGGGAGAATAAAAGTGCATTTCAACAACCTAATGAGGAAAATATGACTAAGGAATCACACCCTGTGAGAAAATAATTTTTAATTTTTAATAATGATGACTCAGTCTCAATAACATATGCAAAGCACCCAGTTCTGACGTGCAGACAATTAGAGAGCTACCAATAAAACAACAATCATAATTATGCACATCAAAGGATTACATTATCTGTGAGATGGAGGTGGTGGTGTGTCAAGACAGAGGGTGAATGGTTTTCCATGATTCTTCAGTCAGCCATAACACACATTATAAGTTTTATGGATACCATAATGGTTGTGGCTAAGAAAAAAATCAGGCTTGAGCCACAACTACAGGGTGTGTTTAAGTAACAGCATAAATGAAGAAACCAACAACAAAATTAATGGGTAAATTGTAACTTCCAAATAAAGCTGAATTCCCATCAAGGTTAAGCCCTCATATAATGAGGCCCCTTGTCTTTCAGGCTTAAAATTCACAGTTTCCAAAAGTTATTTAAAGGCAAAATTTCCTTTCCAAAGAAGGGCTCATCACATCCTGCCCCCTTACAGAAATGGTGCAGCAGTTCAGCACAATGGGACAAAAGACCGAAGGTAAGTGGGATCTAGGGGGTCATCACAGCTACGTCTGTTATACAAGGATAAAATCTCCAACATCAACTGACCAAGATCAGACTTGAAATTCCTCCCTCCAATGTTCTTGCAATGGAAGCTCTTCCAGACCCTTCTGCCTTCTATAGGTAAAAAGTTCCCGTTAGATTCCAGCCCAAACACACTCAAATACAGATTGTGCCCTTTCCTATTTGGACAACAGGATTCTCCTGTATTTCAAAGAGCCCCAGTACCTCCTTTCTCAAGAGCCAGCTGATAACCATCTCAGCCTCCCTGTGGCCAAACCAAATCCTTCTTTCCTCTCCCAGGTTACAGCCAATGCAACCCCATAGATTTTACACACATATTTCAGTTTAAGATAACCTCTGAGTAATTGGAAATTTGCACAAAATTTTCAAAAACTCACAACTTTAAAATGGTATCATTGCACACCCATGGCTTTGCACGAGACAGGATGATCTGGAAGTGATACCACCAGAGTTTGGTGAGAACAGAAATAACATTGCTGCAGTTATTCTACTCATTCTACTGTGATTTACCACTAAGTACTCTGAGAGACAGGGCCAACAATCAGCTTTCTTTTTAAGGGAAAGATATAAATTCTTAGAGATTCTCTTTCCAGAAGTGGCAGTTCCACAGGCTAATTTGAGCCAGCCTCGCACACAAGGTGTCTGAGTTCATACTTCTCCAACTCTGACATGAAAGCAGTGTGATTAGGTGGTGCTTTCACCACCTGCTTTCAGGACAAAAAAAAATTACTCTGAAGAACAATTATTAAAATGAGTCTCACTCACTAAGTAGCCAGCAACAAACTATCTCCAATAAAATCTAACTCACAGCCACCCACCTGAAATTGCAGTGCAGGCTTGGTGTGAATCAGCATGCAAACACAGTACCAGGGGGAAGGGCCGTCCCAAGCCCCAAAAGAAATTCCCCTTAGCACATCACTTTCAGCATGAGTACTATGGCTGGCAAACCCCATGGGAAGCTGGACTGCGTGGCAGGTGACACCCACCTGGGCAGGTATAAATAGCCAGGATGTGCACGGATGGGCTGCTGCACTTTGATTTCCTGTATCTTGCTGTGCACTGCTTTGCACCTGGGGCTGGATATCTGATCCCTTCCACCATGAGCTGCAGCGTCAAGAGAACATCCTGCACCTCGTACAGGAGCGGAGGAGGAGGCGGTGGAGGCGCCTGTGGCGGCAGCAGTGGCCGCAACTCCTCCGTGTCCTGCCACCGCTATGCCTCCTCTGTGATCGGCGGGGGCAGCTATGGCGGGGCAGCCTGCGGGGGCTACGGAGGTGGCCTGAGCATGGGCAGCATTGCTGGGGGCTTTGGTGGGGGCTTTGGTGGGGGCTTTGGAGGTAGCTATGGTGGGGGCGACCTGCTTAGGGGCAATGAGAAGGTCACCATGCAGAACCTCAATGACCGCCTGGCTTCTTACCTGGAGAAGGTGCGAAGGCTGGAGGAAGAGAATGCTCAGCTTGAGCACCACATCCGGGAGTGGTACAGGAAACAAGCTCCCAGCGTTTCCAAGGACTACAGCTCCTACTACCAGACCATCGAACAACTCCAAAATCAGGTAGGATCACCTTGGCACACAGGGCTCCATCTCCCACATGCCCTTCTCTCCTGTAAGGCCTTTCTCCTTCCTCTTTGCTCCTTTCTCCTCCCTCCATCCCCAGCACCAGGCTCTAGTGCCTGCAGGACAGCCATGCCAGTGGTACCAGAGGCACAAACCTGCTGAGCTGCACCTCCCATGCCCTGGGTGAGCAAACTCCCACAGGCAACAGGGACGTGCTCCAGGGGCACAGCCCGAGGCACCAAGAGCTCCACCAGCCACAGACACGCTGGTGCACGGAACGTACATCCCACGTTGTGCAGGTGGCTCCAATCCAGCCATGTGTGGTTTGCAGTGCTTCCCCCAGCTCCCACCCAGTTCAGCTGGATGGTGTGCAAAGCCAAAGCACCTGGATGGCAGGATGTGAGCTCCCCTTGTCCCTGCACACTCCTGCAGACACCAGGTGGACGGACTGAGGTCTTCCCTTACAATCAACTTATTTCATAATGGGATGACTTACAGCATTCGGGTGAAAGCCTACCCTGCCTCTCACACCCCAAGTGCAGAACTCTACAGGGGTTGGCAATTTCTCAGCATAAATGTTCTTCTACTCTTTTCCCCATAAATATACTCTTTCATCAAAATCTTTGGAAAGCCAAAACCTTGCACACACCAGTCCCTGTGGCATGGCAATTCAAGAACTTTCTGTGGACCCTGCACTACTCCATCAAATAATTCCAAGATCAACAGTAACGCTCTACCAAAGCTTTGTGTCTTCCTTCTGCTTGTCCTGGAAATCTAGAACACAGAAGGATTCTTGTCCACCTTTCCCTTCTGTAGATCATTTCTGCCACTGTGGACAATAACAGAATGCTGCTGGACATTGACAACAGCAAGATGACTGCTGATGACTTCCGAATGAAGTGAGTACCTCCCCATGAACCTTGCCTCTTTTGTGTCGTGAATTTTATGAGACTCATGAACACAGGTGGATGATGCCCTGTCTAAAGTGGTACGATCAAGCCTATGTGTTGCAACGAAACGAATGTGCAATGTTTCGCTTTCCTTTGGTACAGGTATGAGAATGAGCTGGTCATCCGCCAGACTGTGGAGGCTGATATCAATGGCCTGAGAAATCTCTTGGATGGCCTCACTACCACTCGGTCTTCACTGGAATCTGAGCTGGAGTCCTTGAGGGATGAGCTGATTGCTCTGAAGAGAAACCATGAGGAGGTACGATCCGATAATAAATAGCACAGCCAAAGGCATAATCCTTTGATTCTTCCCAGTTCCCACCATCACAGAGCAAGTCAATTCCACCTTATGCCATGGCATTGTTGTTCCTTTGCTCCTTGGTTCTGCTTTGCCCACAGTCCCCTGCACAACAAATGACATGCGTGTGCTCTTATGTCTCTCTCCGCACTCCCTGCAGGAAATGAGGCAGCTGCAGTCCCAGACTGGTGGCGATGTGAGTGTGGAGGTCAATGCTGCCCCTGGACAAGACTTGACAAAGATCCTGAATGACATGAGAGGTGAATATGAGGACATCATCGCAAGGAACCGCAAGGAGGTGGAGCAGTGGTATGAGGTCAAGGTATGTAGCAATGTCCAGAGTGGAGTCTCCTCTGGTGGGACAGCCCGGACACCCTGGTAGCAAGACTGGGTGAGAGGGAGAGGTTCTGTGGAGACCTGAGTTCTCACTCAGCAAATCAGCTCCCTGAGGAGCTATTGTTGCTCAGGAAGTGTCTCTGGGGTTTTATTTCTGTAGATCGAAGAAGTCAATCGGCAGGTCACTTCCAGCAGCCAGGACATCCAGACAAGCAGCCACCAGCTCACCGAGCTGAGGCGCGATATGCAGAACCTGGAGATCGAACTACAGGCACAGCTCAGCACGGTATGTGGGCAGGATCTGCAGGTGCTTCCCTCCCTGGCATGGGCAGGGAGCTGTAGAACTCTGCTCCTCAACTCCTGTGTTTGCCCTTCCAGAAAAGCTCTCTGGAAAACTCCCTGGCAGAAACCGAGTCTCGCTACGGCCGCATGCTGCAACAAATCCAAGGGCAGATCTGCGCTGTCGAGGAGGAGCTGGGCAGCATCCGCTGTGAGATGGAGAGCCAGAACCAGGAGTACAAGATGCTCCTGGGCATCAAGACCCGCCTGGAGCAGGAGATCCAGCAGTACCGGGCACTGCTGCAGGAGGGACAGCAGGACCTTGTGTATGTTCTTTGTTCACAAATAAGGGCACAAACTCTATCACAAGCTTTTCTCTCTTGGCAATCACAGATGTCAGAGCAGAATATTTTACTTATCTGTAGCTAAATCTAAATTCAGCGGCTTCTTTTCATGGCATCTCCACTGAAATGTGTCTATCAGAAATTTTATAAGCATCTCAAACATCAAGGGAAAGACAGAGCAGATTATTACCAACAGGTTTTGAGTTAATCAGTTCCTCTTGACCTGTTTGTGCAGAGTGAATTCCATGAGAGGAATCACCTTGCCAAACCAAACTGTAATGAAGTTTCTTCTGTCAGCAGATGAACAAGCACAGCTGGTCTGTGAGAGTACAAAAATTATACAGCAACAATCTATTGCTGTCTCTGCTGTTACAAATTCCTAGGAAAATACAGCGGAAGAGAATAAAATTTATATATATACATATAACAATATTTGCAAGATCCAGGAAAAGCCAAGCTGTTACATGCACTGCACATGATGTCAGTATGTATTTATTGTTCCTTTCATTAAAACTCTTTTCTTTTTCCTTTCGCAGGTCATGTCAAGGAGGAGGAATGTCCTCCCACTCTTATTCTTCTACTTCCCACTGTCATGGTCAATCTAGTGACAAGGCAGGTAAGAAACAACATCCAGTGAGGATCCAAACTTACGGCTTTCACATTTTGTGTTTCATCCTTTTTCCTGTTAATACCAACCTTGTGCTATGGCTTCCATGTCTGCAGTTGCGGCAGGGATTAAACCATTCACAATTAAAACTCTTCATTTCAAAGTGGTTTAGCTCCAATTCCAGAGACATGTTAAGATCCTTTCCCATGCTTTTGCTAACAAATGGATATTTAAAAAGTGGATACATCTGAAATACCAGTACTGCGAAGAGACTCTTGGTTCCCTTATCAGAGCAATGGTTTTTTCTTTCTTTCCACAGGGCAGTCAAGAGTGTGTTAAAATACCCCCAACATGCTGGGCTTTCCCTGATCCAGTCAGTGCCATGGGAGCAGCCCAGCCCACGACTGAGAACGTACAGACCACACCCGCTGTGACCTACCCCACGCACAGACTGCTCTACAAATGCTATTCATGAAATCAAAATTAGTAATTCCTAGTCTTCTCCTAAAATTATCTGCGTTTCCATTTTCATCCTGTCCATCACTGTGATCACTGTACTTACAGGTGTCTGCAGTGCACTTAGTGTTCTACTGCACAACAATGCCTCAAATAAAGCTTTACCTTTCAGCAATGCAAAGAAAACTCTGTGTCCAACAGTCTGTTTGGTATATTAATACTGTATTTACATTTAGGTGTAGCAAGTGAGATACACAAAGAAATTAAGGTTGGGTGAATTATGTAATATGGCTCCAAAGAAATAGGTGAATCCTAAATCATTTAATTGGATAAAATCCTGGAGACGAATGAACATATCCACATTAAACTCAAGGGTGACACCTATAGGGAAGAGAAGGGGGTGGGGGAATCCCTTTTCCACAGCACATGTTGCAAGGAGTGTGCAAGTAGCTGATTTGCCAATTGAGCAGTTGAACTGAAAAATCAGGATTAATTAACCCCAAAATTTCATGAAAATTTTGTCAAATCAAAACCACTTTCCTTTGAGTCACTGAATGAGAAATGAATCCTATCCAGGCAGCCTTTTCCCAGCTTCTAGATGAGAGCTCCGTCCAATCTTGTTCAATTAAAGCAAAGGGTTAGATCAGGAAATGAGTGAAGAGTATGAAAGTTCTACTAACACAACATTCAGTTGTTGGGATTATTCCTCCTGCCATGTTGGCAAATCTGAGCTTACTTCTTTTATCTGGTAGTTCCAGATAAAAAAGAAAGGGTATGTTCCCTTATTCCATAGGGTCATTCCCAGCTCCATGCTGTGCAGAGCTCTGGGTGGAGAATGGCATGGTGCAGGCAAGGTTCAAGCTTTTTTACTAAACCTGCCCCATTTCATGTACCACACTCACCTTATTAGGGCTCAACAGAGGCAGAAACTGGTGAAATAACCAGTCATTTCAAACTTACAATCTGCATTTCAGTGTTTGGTTTGCAGGGCCGAGGAAGCTGCTGAACAGGGTCGGCCACATAGCAGGGGAGTGACTCCACTGCCACCCTGTCCCAAACCCGGGTGGGTCTCACAGGCCCCATTGTTCCCTGAACATCTCCTAAATCACCGACAGTTCTTATGCCGTGGCACAGCTTTACACTTACACTTTGGTTTGCAATGAGTCAGGACAGGTGAAACATCATTCTGGATAACAAAGTATTTTAAAAGACATCAAACTCTTCCAAGTTACAATCCAAGCTGAAATCTCGGCACAGCAGGAAAGAGATGAGTCAGAGAAATTATTTCCCTGGGAAACAAAGATTTGTAAAGTCAAAGCAGAACTGCCTCTCCTTGGAGTAACAACAGGACTCTAGTGCTCTACGCAAATAACAGAGACTATTCTGCCTTATGCTCCCTTTTACTCCTCTCTCGTAACAACCAGTGCTGACTATCCCCAAACCCCTCAGCACCAGCCAGCTGGAATGGACTTTGGGATCAAATACCTTCTTTAGGCACAGTTTAACTAGGAAGAATGCCTGTGATCCCAGAAAGGAGCCCACTGTGTTCCAGGCTGTCTGTAGGGAACTTTCTCTAGCCTCCCGATTCCTTTTTGCTCTCTTTTAGTTGGGACACATTTGCAGAGACAGCATGAGGGCATGCTGTGCTTGAGCCTCATCCTGCTCCAGTGGCGTGTCCCACAGCTCCATACCAGGGATAGAATTTATCTGTAGGTGACAGTGTGTCTGTCCATTCCAGTAAGCTCACATGGCATCTTCTGATGGCAATTCAGGAAATACAAAGTAGGGTTTGTGACAGAAACTGCTCAAAATACTATCAAAATTAAATTAAAACCTTGAGTCTGGGACACGGTTGGTGCAAGGAAAGAACAGTTTAATTAATAAAGAAATCGGCACGTTTTTCTTTTTATTTCGTGCCTAATTGGATTCGATGGCTGTGCTTAACAGCTGAGCCTGCAGGGGGCGCTCTGTGCTGCTCCCGCTTCCCAAAGCCCCAAATCCAGTGGATTGTGGCTCAGTTCTGGAAATTAATCACCTCCAGCTGGATAATACAACATTCTCAGGAGGTTTAATGAAGATATGTGGGGTAAATGGCTGTACAGAGAGAAATTCAAGACAAGAACCAGAATTCAGTGGACTGAGTTCTCCGAGGGGCTTTGCTCTGGATCAGGACTATGACATACCTGCAGGATCTACACCCGCAGCAAATGCTTCCATTTGCAAAGGCAGCTGTCAGGCATGGACAGGTACGGCAGCCCACTGCTACTCCTGGTGCCTTTGTGCACAGCCCTGCCAGGCTCTGGCACTCCTGGCTACAAGGAAATGGAACCACGGAGGTGGCAAGGCAGATTTCCCTCTCGGCCCACCACTGACTCAAGGAATGAGAAAAGAAACTCTGACTCAGTGTGCCTGTAACAAAAAGCAAGAGGAGAGGAAGCTGCTCCTGTGATATTTTTGACATTTACCAGCCCACCATAACCATGAAAAATAGCAGCAGCCAAGTTAAGCAAGTACAAGAATTCATACAGGAAAATCCTCTCTCTCTGTAACAATTTCTGTTAGGTTTCACACCGCATATAACACTTCAGAGTGCTAATCCCAAAAAACCTCAGAATTTCTATAAGTATTTCCACACTGTAGCTGCCCTATCCCTGGAAGTATTCATGGCCTGGTTGGAGGGGCTTGGATCAACCTGGTCTAGTTGAAGGAATCCCTGCCTGGGGCAGAGGGTGGAACTTGGATGAGCTTTAATGTCCCTTCCCACCCAAAGCATTCCATGATTCCATGATAAAGGACAAGTGACAGTGAACACGTAGTCTTAGGTACACTGGAGCTGACTCTCAGAGCTGTTTTAGTACCGCCTAAAGAGAGGTTTCTGCATGCTGCAATTACTCCTAATAGTGCAGTTTGGGAGCCCACGCTCCCGTGGCTCCGCCAAGCCTGGCTCCAGGGAACACCTTTCCCTGGCACACACCTGGCAACCCGCACAGAGCTGCGATCAAAGGCACCCACAGCCTCAGTCATCAGCATTTTCTAACAACATTCCCAATCTTATTTCAGTGCTTTCCCACAACCTGAAGTCAGACTATTGAAAATCACAGCCGTACCCAAAAGTTCACGGCGATCACACACATGCAAGATTTTAAACCAATGCCAAGAATGCCTTTCTGTTGAAAATCCTGTTAGAAAGAATGTCACCAGATTTTATCAGTTATTAAAGCTGTATCCATTAGGAAACTGTGAAAAGGCACTCAGCAAGCACTTTGGTCGCTTGCTTTGCTGGCGGTGGGCTGCCCAAAATACAGACAGTTGGCACAGACCTCAGTTTTTAATAAAAAGAAGATTTAAAGCTGAATAGGGGTGTCAGAGTCTGGTGGAAAACCACAGCTCTTAGTTAAGGTAACAGCCAGGACTGCCTGGGAAGGGACTTGCCTGGTACACATAAACATGGGGAAAACAGTCCTTTTTGAAAGTGGCACAAACTGTCAAGAGTAGCATGAAATCCCCTTTTGCTCTCTTAAAGGTGTGTGACCAGCCAGGGCAGCCAGAACCAGGACTCCAAAGGCATTTCCGTGGGCTGAGAGTTGCCACGAGAACCAAATGCCTCCCTGGCAGCAGCTCCACAAACATGAGGCTTCAGAGTTGTTGCCCTCATAGAGCAATAGTTGGGTTTTCTCACTGAGCCAAATCAGAGATCTACAGGTTGTGAGAATTCCTGTCAGGAAAAGCTAAGTATGAAACCTCCAGTAGGATCAGGAAAGTCCAAATCCAAGGATCCACCAGGAAGGTACTAAGAGAGCTCTTTGTTTTCTAATTAGATCCAGAACACATGTTTAAGACTTGCACAGTAAAATCTCCCCCCTCACTGGAAGCTGTTGTTTAAGCCCTATGATCAAATTCTTGTAAAATTAACAAGAGAAATAATAATCTATACGTCTATATATATTCAAGTATGTGCATGTAAATATGAGTACATAGATACAAATAATAGACATACAAATGTTTTACAGACAGGAACAGAATAAAACAGCTCAGCTCTGTGCTATGAACCTCATCTACTCTGTATCTCTCCCAAGTCTAGGATTTATTTTTGAGTAGGAATTTTCCATGTGGTGTATGAGAAGATCCCTGTGGATAGCCCCAGGCCTCCTCCCTCAGTGTGAATCCCAGCAGCATGCAGAGGCCATGGCAAGTGTCCAACAGCCACTGCTCCCCCAAGCCCAGGACAGGTTCAGTCCCCTCAGGTTTGGCAGAGGCTCCTGCACTGCCATTGCTGCTGCCTGCAGAAACCTGACTTTTGGAACACATCCTCCTGTCAGTTGGATGTTTGACTCTCAAATAATAGTTTCCAGCCCAATCATACCTTGCTGAGATTTACCAGCCAGATAACAGGTTAAAGGAAATGTGAAAGTATATCCAGTGAGTTGACTTGCACTCCCTAGGGCTTGGTGCCCCAACTGAGCCTTCCTTCCCACACAATCTCTATTAAATGATAAGAAAATCTGTTTTATTTTCCTGTGTTGGGTACTTTACTCCCCGACTTGCCTTATCATTAGAGTTCTGGAATGATAGAGGAGTCAGGAGTTAAAGCTAGTTATGTTTCTAGGGAAACAGGGACAATAATGAGGCATATTCACACCACAGCTAGTTTCAAGGATTTGCCAAGTATTTACACTGCTCTCAGTTATTGAAGTGCTTGAGCTCTTCAGGAGGACCTTTTATGTATTTTCCTCATACTAATCTGTTAAAATGTTCTATAAATGACAATCATTGAGAAATTAAACTGTGTCCCAATAGCACTGCGGCAGCCTGGGCAGGAATCGTTCCAGATCTGCGCAAATAATTGATCCATCGTTTCTGTCCTACCACAAACAAACCAGAGCCCTGCACAGAAATGTCTTATCCTGTGTCTTACTCACACAATTTCTGTTAACACAGAACCCTTACAGGACCTTATTTCTCATCTCTGTCAGTGCAGAAATTATGCATTCCCTCCACCACAATCCCCCTATTTTGCAAAAATAGTCATTTTGAGCAAATTCCCAGTGTTGCTCTGCTCTTCCCTACCCTCTTCTCCAACCACTCACAGCTGTGTGTGCATGTGCTGGGACCTGTCTCTTCAGCACAGCAGCATTCTTGTCTCACAATCTATTGGCACATTCAGAGAATAGATGCCAGGTTTGTGGGGAAAAAAAAAAAAAAGATTTATGATGGGCTGTAAAAGCCAGACAGCTGAGAGTTGTACCTTGGGCAAACCTTAACTGCAGTTACCTTGCTACTGGCTGCAGATCAGAGATTGTTGTCACTGGATCTTCCCACAAGGAAGTTTAAAAGAAAAAATTGAAAAATTTGTGCTTGAATTAGGGAGCTGCAAATGTTTCATGCCTCTGATCTTCTAAAGGGGAGGAAAACATCCCAAGCTGTGATCTTAAGAGGGCCTGTAACATGATCATTTGGGAGGGTGGACAAAGTTCAGATGAGCAAGAGAAGAGATGGATACTAAAAATGTGCATGTGAAAAAGCAGCATATTTCCACTGATGGAAGCAAAGGTAGAAAGGAAGAATTACTAGAAAGGACAAACAGTTAAATATTTAGAAGGTAAATCCAGAATAATGAATTTGCTTTGCTCATCCATCCACAGATGCATCCATGGAGCTGCAGGTTCCATGCATCATTTAAAGTTGGTTAAAATGTTCAGCAAGTTCATTTAAGTGTAATTGCATTAGCTATCCCTGGAAGCAAATTCAGCAGGATGTGAGAAGAGAGAAGGATATGCCAGTGTCCTCAAGGGCAAGAAAAAAAGGGTTTACAAGACAAATAATAAAACTACCCTGAAACAATATGAGTGATTTTATAAAGCAGCAGTGACTGGCAAGGCAAGAAAATAAAGGTAAAGCAGAATCAGGTCTCAGCCAGGAGCCTGGGTGTGACTGGATGAATTCACTTGAAAAAATGTGTCTCCCTTCCCCTCTGATAAAGTGCAGATAAAGGAAATTCCCTGTGCTGACCATTCCTTATTGGGGAAAATCTGAGCCTACCATAAATTAGGTTTATTGTACTGGGAGAAAAAGAGCCCTATGCTGAATGTTAACAGCACTTTCTTCAACTTTCAATACTAAAGGCTTTTCCAAGCATTTAAGTACACATTCTCATCTTGACTCCCGACAAAAACACATGCAGCCATTGAGGTAAAAAATCAGATTAATCCATTTGACAGTATGTCACAAGCTTTTCTTCTCCTGACACTTCCAGCTTCCAAACGGCCACTAAGAATTGCAGTTCATTCTCTGGGAGATTCTTCCCTGTAAGTTCATGGAAGCCCAACTTGCCTGCAGTACCTGATCTATATTCTGACTATAATATATGGTGATTTCTGCTTATACTCAAGAGGTTGCAGAGGGAATGCAGAAGCCTTCCCAATCCCACTTTTCATAAGCTGGATCATAAAATATTATGCAGCATCATAGATATGCATTTTATTTTGCAAAACCCAAAAATACACTGCATTGAAGTCCTGATATGGGAGTCTAGGGAATGCTGAAGGAATACCTAGAGGGACAGATGTTCATCTCTCCTTGCAGAAGGAGGTAGATCTCAAAAAGAACACATTGGTATTTATTCTCCTTTCATCTTCTTGCATTTCTGTTCAGTGAAGAAAAGCACATGGACTGATGCTCTTTATGCTCTAACTATGGACTTTGATATTTAACAAAAAAAATAACTGTTCTCCAGTTGATTTCTCTCAGTAACCTTCTGACACCACTATTTCCCCTGTTCACAGCCCTTGGAGCTGTTACTGGCTGGGCAGGTTTGTCCCACCCAGGGCTGAACAGGACATTCAGGTCTCTGGAAGGAGCAACCAGCGTGTCTCTGGCAGCAGGGGTGTCCCTGGGCCTGTGAGGAAAGCTGTAGTGTGTTACAGTGCAGGATGAAGATTTGGGGAAGGCAGCAGTTTGTACAGAGAGGAAAGAACTCTGCTGTGGTGTTCCAGGCTGAAGTGTGGTACATATCCTGTGTGTATCCAGTGATATATTCTTCACCTGAGTCACTGCAGAACTTCCTTCTGATACGGCCTCCTCATTACCTGGTGATACAGGTGCTTTGGCCGGCCTCCCATTTACTGTTTGCTCTTTCCCTCCCTGAATTTGCCCCGCAGTTTGACACCTCTGTACATAGAGAGTGCAGCTCTATTGTGTAGCCTGAAATACCTGGAGCATTTTTTATGGGTATAGAAAGGCCTGCCTGCTCCCAAGAGCTGCAAGTGCTGCCAGGACAGCACTTCCTCTTTCTCCATAATACTTCTGGGGAGTTCCAGTGGTTTGGAGGGAATGAGAAAGAAAGAGAATGGAAGGAAAGCTCTGAGTATTCCCTCAGATACTCATAGTGTTAGGAATGCTCAGGGAGGAGCTCACAGTAACAAAAGCTTTTGAAAATCCATCTTGGATAACAGAGGACTTGAAAATTTTAGAAACATTTTCATGACTTGCAAAGACGACTAAGTGATTCTGTTTCTTCTCTTTGCTTCTCTCTTTCAGTAGCAATCAAAGGACTCAATGTGCAATCAGATACTTGTGTCTTTTCACTCCCCAGGTACCCAGGGATCTTACTGCTTCTCTCTGCTACAGATGCAGCCATGGCTGGTTCAGAAGGATTCTCGTGTCTGTAGAAAACCAGACTCTCACACACAGCATGTTCTCTGTTGGCCCAAACCGAACCGAGAGCAAAGACAGAAAGAGTGAAATGAAAACTTCATTTCTGAAGGAACTTTTCTCAAGGGGAATGAGGGAAAAAGAGGGGTGGGGATATGTTTTGTGAAGGTCCACACACATTGTTCACCATTTGGGCTTCTTACAAGTTCTGTTATCAGGCTGAATCACTCTGTTAAAACAAGTCTTTGTGTGACTCCGCTCTGGCCGCGGCGTTGGCTGCAGTGGGCGCGCTCCTAGCCCCTTTGTTTCCGTGTAGGTAAACTACGGCGAGGTTTAGGAACGCTCCCCTCGGTAGGGAGGTGCCTCCTCCAAATCCCACCTTTTGCTTCAAGCAGCAGCGGTCAGGGGGAGGGGATCGCCTCCCGTGTGTGGAGGTACTGGGGAAGGAAACAGCCCACGGCACAGCCACTGACCAATAAGGGGAACCGCCGTGTTGGCAGAAGGCTTAGGGCTGATAAATTCCATGGGTCTCAGATAACACATTCTGGAGACAACTCCCATTGTCACCGGCATAAAAGCGGTGGGGTGGGGGAGCAGGGCACTCTCCTGCCTCAGGATCTCGAGCTGCTGAAGTGAAGCTTAGGTTGGGTCCTCGCTCTTCCTCCCCATGGCCAGTTACAGCTTCAGGCAAACCAGCTCCTCTGTGGCTGGGGGGCCCGGCGCCTCCTCCCTCCGGTTCGGGGGCAGCTTCAGGGCCCCCAGCATCCACGGGGGATCTGGTGGCAGAGGTGTGTCCGTGTCCTCGGCCAGGTTTGTCTCCTCTGGCCTGGGAAGCAGCCTGGGAGGGGGTTACGGTGGAGGCAGCTACAGCAGCAGCTTTAGCTATGGGGGTGGTCTGGGGGGCGATGGCCTCCTGTCAGGAAACGAAAAGGCAACCATGCAAAGCCTGAACGATCGCCTGGCCTCCTACCTGGACAAAGTACGTGCGCTGGAAGAGGCAAACTCTGACCTTGAAACCAAAATCCGAGACTGGTACCAAAAACAAGGACCAAGCCCAGCTCGGGACTACAGTCCTTATTTCAAGACTATTGAGGACCTTCGAGACAAGGTAGGTGTTAATATTAATCAAAAATCATATTAGATTTCCACTTACAAAGGAAGCATGAAAACCCAAAAAGTTCCTTAGGGAACCCCTAGAAAGCTTTGCAGGTCATGAGAAGGAGAGGGAGATGAGATGAACATGTAAGGAATGGGCAGGGGGATAAAATCAGTGTCATGGTATTTTCTACTTTTTTAAATGCTAGCCAAGAGAAGGCACAAACCTTGGGGGATGCCCCAAGTACTTAACTCTGATAATGTCTGCTTTTAACAAAGCATATGTTTATACACACACATATCCACATGCTGGTCATGTACACACATATGACCAGTTAATGTATATATGACCATATATAAACTGATATATAAAGAGAGCCAAGAAGTGACAGCAACCTGCTTGTCTATGCAACCTCTCACCTGCCACAGAGCTTGTAAATCCTCAGAGGCCCAGACATACTGCTTTAAAAATTAAAATAATCTTAATCTTGGTAATCAAAGAAGTGAACTGAAACATCTGGCGTAGGAAAAAAGGAAACAGCAGACATGAAGTAATCAATCCTATATATAAATGCAGGATTTGCCCCAAGAGCCCATGGGTACCCGATAACAGATTGCTGAGGTGATACACACCCTGCAAAACACAGGGAGTAGCTGATTAACTATGTAAATAAATGAAAGAAAACTTGAGGTTTAGTTTTCTGAGTTCAGCCTGGAGTTCATGACCACTCCCACGCAGGTTGCTTCTCCTTGCTGCAACCCATCTACATTCACTCCTGATTTAAAATCTGAGCTCAGCTGACAGCAGAACTGGCAATGGGATTTTCTCCTTTTAGTATTCTTTTCCCTCCTTTCTTTCACTCCCCTTAGTTAGGGGAGGGAAAATGTTGTTCCAGCTGGTTTTGTGGATGACCTTTTGAGTTTTAGAAATGGCAGGCATAGAAGACATGCTTTCCAGGTAAAACTGAACAGAGATTCCTTCTAAAGAAAACTTCCTTTGGAGGTTTCATGATGCATTAAAATAATCAATAAGCACTATTCTGGGTATTCTAGGAAACAGAAATGTGATCAAAGATGGTATCTCCAAGTCCTCTCCCTCTCAGCCAGCATGTAGTTTTGTCTCACTGTGGAACTTCTGCCTAAAGCCACTCCACACAACAGAGGGGAGGATGTGTCCAAAACACAGTCCTGGCAGAAGTACGTGATAGATCTGTGTGTTTGCTGTAGATCATTGATCCTTCCCTACACCTCTGTTTGCTGTAGCTACAGATTAAATAGACACTTCACTCTTATCTGCAGAGCAGGGAAGCTGATAACAGTTTTTTCAGCCTCAGTAATGAGCTCTCATTGTTTGTAGATCCTTGATGCCACCATTGACAACGCCAGGATTGTGCTGCAGGTTGACAATGCCAGGCTGGCTGCAGATGACTTCAAAACCAAGTGAGTCATGTCCAAGAGGAAAAAGATGTTGTGAGTGGGCAAAAATCCTTGTTGAGCCAAAGGGCAGCGAAACGGGAATGGAATGCCCCTAAAACCCCTGTCTAAACATTGCTTTGATCCTGTCCATGCAGTTCAGCCCTTCATGTCTTTGCTAAGAGCACCATCTGCGCCACTGAAAATTTTGCATAATGTGAAATATGTGGAGAAAGGTTTAATGCTTGACAACATTTGCTACACCATAAATCCTACAAACCCACATACATTCATACTGTGTTTCTTGTGGGCTGGTTAATCAGTGAACCTGAATGGGTTTGTTTTGGTTTTTTAAGGTTTGAAACTGAGCAAGGTCTTCGCATGAGCGTGGAGTCTGACATCAATGGCCTGCGCCGCGTCCTGGATGAGCTGACCCTGTCCAGAGCTGACCTGGAGCTGCAGATTGAAGGATTAAAGGAGGAACTGGCCTACCTAAAGAAGAATCATGAGGAGGTAAACCCCAAGAAACATGTTTGAAAGTGGCACTAGAAAAACCGCCTGTGGAGATGTGGAGTCCTGTGGAGACATGGAGTCCCTCAGGATTGCCCTGTGCTCTCCAACAGCGAGGAAAGGATTTCTGTGTAGACTGGGATCCCTCCTGCCAGTATCTCAGTGGAGTCAGTCAGCCTTAGCCCTTGAAGAAAGAACAGAAGGTTCATAACGTTTTCAGTTTACAATTGTATCCTCTTTTCTCTCCTCTGCCATTGCCCACAGGAGCTGAGTGCCCTGAGAGGGCAAGTAGCTGGTCAAGTCAGTGTTGAACTGGACTCTGCTCCAGGCATTGACCTTTCCAAGATCCTGGCAGATATGAGGGATCAGTATGAACACATGGCTGAGAAGAACAGGAAGGATGCTGAGGCCTGGTTCCACAGCAAGGTAAAACCCCTCCATACTGCACAAACTAACCAAAAAATCCATGAAAGAAGCAAATATTAAAACACAGAAAAATGCTGTGACACCCTTACTTCCCCCATATTTCTCTCATTGTGTTTTCCTTGTCTCAGACAGAGGAGCTGAACCGTGAGGTCGCTGTTAACACTGAACAACTGCAGAGCAGCAAGTCCGAGGTCACTGACCTGAGACGCACCCTGCAAGGGCTGGAGATCGAGCTGCAGTCCCAGCTCAGCATGGTACGACACAATTTGCACTGTCTGCCCACCCCCCACTGAAAAGGCCCTGTATTTCCCTCCCTACATAGAGTCCTGCACTGGCAGCAACCTTTCCTGTCTGTGGTTTCCCCTCACAGAAAGCGGCGCTGGAAGGCACCTTGGCCGACACGGAAGCGCGTTATGGGGCACAGCTGGCACAGATCCAGGGGCTGGTTGGCAGCATCGAGGCACAGCTGGCTGAGCTCCGAGCTGACATGGAGCGCCAGAACACCGAATACAAGATCCTCATGGATATCAAGACTCGGCTGGAGCAAGAGATCGCTACGTACCGACAGCTCCTGGAAGGCCAGGAGTCCCAGTAAGAATCTTTGCTTGGCCTCATAAGTCTGACCATACCATGGTGCTTATTGGCCACAGCACCTCAGTAAACACAATTGCAAATACTATTTTTAACAAACTAATTTTTCTGGACCATGGTGGAGCTAGAAATATTATAGTTGCCGTTTACATGAAGTGAGACCCCAAAGAGTTTCTAAACAGGAAGGGGAACTGACAAGCAGCACAGCAGATTAACTGCAACCAGCAGTTGAAGTGATCAGCCACATCACAGTCAAAAAAAGTGCAGTTGATAATGTTTTACAGAATATAAACATTAACACCGAATTCCCGTAAACCCCCTGCTACCACGTAGAGCACTTTTACCCAACAGGAATCAGTGTGGGAGGAAATACTGGGAAGACAAGTGAAGGCAGTCACTGAGTGACTCCCACACAGGAGCACAGCTCAATCTCATCTCACACAGCCTCAAGGAGAAAAAAAATGGGGCAGGGGTTGAAAGGTTTTGATTTCCCCTATTCCTTCTTTTCCATAATGTCTTTTCCCAATGCAGTTGTTTAAAAATATATTTCCTGCAACAGCTCCTTTTCCTTTGCTGAGAAGGAGCACAGGGAGATGGGGATCTCTCCCCTGACTGCACACACAATGTACCTGATTGATAGAGAATTTGCTTTCATCCATCCTCATCTCATGCAGCACTTGATATATTAACTCCCCTTTCAACTGTTCTCTTTGTTCCACAGGATGTTTGGCTCCCTTTCAGGAACTGCCGGTAAGAATCCTTTCTCTTTCAGGAGTTCTATTTTGTAAAATGAAATACACATAACTCTGGTAGTTTTGTATGTTCTAGAGGCTGGGGTTTGCGTGATTTGTCACAGAAAAAATAATAAGTGACAAATGATATCTCTGATTAGAATGGAACAACTTTCAGCCATTAAAAGATGTCAGACATCAGAAAAACATCTCAGACTCTGCTACAGTAAAGGCTAAGTAAAGCACTTAATCATTTCCCCAGATGAAAGGACAGGGAACTGAAGCTTGGCCAGCTCAGGGGCATTGCAGGAACATGCCAGTAAAACCTGCCTTGAGCTGTTAGAGGTCAGCGGTGTCATAAAAGGGATGAGTCAAATCCAGGTGATGGAGAGGAAAAGTTCTGATAGAAGGGAATGAGAGATGAGGCCCAAGCCAAGCTCAGAGCCCATCACAGAGTGGGCTGTGTGAGATGGGCTTAACTAATTGCTGTTTTTCTCTCCATGTTACTGCAGACAAAAGAGACAAGCTGGGAGATGGGAAACAGCACTGAAGGTCCTCCAAAGGTCATCTGCAAACTGAGAAAAAGCAGACAACACATGGATTGAGACAGAGAGGAATCACTCTGAACTGCTGGAAATTACTGTTAAAGCACAGAAAGTTCATGGTCACACAAAGTTTAGGCAGATTCATTCACTTAGTGGTGCTTAAGTTGCAAATTGGGTCAGCTTCACAATTATTTCTAGGTTTTGCATGTACTGAATTGCTGCATCTACTTGAATAAAGATGATGTTCTTGCAATCTTCGCTTCCTTGGAGTTACTCTGATATTTCACTGACGTTTGGCTTTACTCAGGCAGGAATTAGCCAGCCAGCCTCCCCAGGAGTGCTCATAAAGTGGTAGTGGCTTGGGCTGTGTCCCTTGTCCTTTCTGGGGCTCCTCTTGCTGGCAGGAGCTTGGAATACAGAGGCAGCAGCATCCCCAGCCCCTCAGTGGGGGACACAAGAGTGGCCTGGGTTTCTCACTATGACACTGTGTGCTCTGCAGAGCAGGGGCATTGGGATGTGAAGTGGCTCTGGAGAGCAGCAGGAGCTGGGAGATATTCCATCAGGTAAAATAAAAAGCTGTTAAACTGGCTCATAGATAACTCCTACAGGAGCACATGGGGCAAGCAGCAATGGGGAGAATTCTTTACTTCCATTCCCCATTCATACAGACCTTACAAACCTTTAGCACCAGTTTCAGCACCCTTTCCTCTCATGCCATTGAAAGGATATTATCCCAGCTGAAATTCCAAGTGGAATCGCTTTTAGTTCTGACACCCAGAAATCAGTGACTTTATTTCCTACCATCCCTCTCCAAACTGACAGCCAAGGAAACCTTTTGAGCTTGTGCTAAAAGCAAACCAAGGCTCCAGCCCAACCAGCACCTTCCACCTCCTGCTGTTACCAGAGGCACAGTTTGCTACAAAGCTGAGGGGAATGAAAACAGGGATATGCCCAGACTGAAAGCATCCTGACACTGCTCTCCCTCTGAGTGGATCAGTTTGGAGCCCGTGTTTCAGGGAGACATCATCAAATCCTTCAGCACTTCTCTCCTTGGCCCTGGGGAATGTCCATGATCCCTTATTCACAACTAGATTAATGGAGTGTTCACATGGCTTGGAGCACCCCAAGGCTCTGGACCTGCTCTCTCAAGGTGGGGCAATCCTCTTCAATCCAAGGGTTTTGGTGTTTGGGTTTGGTTCAGCAGTGACTCAGGTGACCTGTCAACATCAGCTGTCACTACTGACACCCACAATCCCAGCTCAACCTCTGGAATGAAGCATGGTGGCATTAGGCAGTGGCTTCACTTTGACAGGGGAAAACTGTGACAACAGAGCAGTCAAAAAAAGTGAGACACAGAGAAAGGGACAAGATGGGGAGAACAGGGGGAAAGATTGGCAGAATCCAAGGGAACAGTGGCCTGAGAATCACACGGGGTGCAGGGGATCCTTCAGGAGCTCACCCTTTTCTGTGGGGTTCACTTCTGGGAGAGCCAGGAGGAGAAGCTCTCATACATTCAGTACAGGCAGTTGCTGAGTGCAGACACAGTAACACATGCTTTGTACCAAACTTATTCCCTACAACACTGAGACCTGGAAACCCCCCTAGATGAAAGAGCAAACAGCTCTAGGTTTGTTTTTTAATCTTAACAAATCCCATTCCCTGAGAGCAAGTTGTTGTAACAAAACCAGTTAGGGGGGGAAGTCACTGGTGCAGATTTCTGGTCTTGTCCAGTTGCAAATGCAAAAGTCTGACAAGAAATTCTCATGCTCCAAGAATGCAAGCTTTAAAACTCCTGAATTCTTGTTTTTATAGCCTAGTTTTAGTTTTATTTTATAAATTTATTTTATATTTTTATTGATTTTGTCCCATATCTGTAGGGCAATGAAGGATTTCTGGTGAAATGTTTAATATAAATCATTCAGACACTAAAATTTTAGAGTATAGTTCAGGGAAAAAAAAGCGTGTTCTAAAGGTATGTTATGTTTTCTCTGAGTGATGGTTTTATCACTAACAGAGTGATCACTGAGATGACAAACAAGCTGCTGCTTGACTGGAACTTGCTGTCCTGAGAGGAGGGGCTGGAGTGTGTCAGATTCATTAATCCCACAGCAGAGGTAACAAAAGAGTTTGTGCAGCACAGACATGTCAGGGAATGTCTTCCAGGAAGGCTCTGTGGAAGATGACAAACCAAGGAGTTCGTGTACCCCAGGTCCAATGCTGAGACTGTGCAAAGGACAAGTCAAGCCATTGGATAAAGAATCTCTGAGCAAAGATAGTGAGACCAGAATAAAGGCAGAAACTTGAAAGAGCTTTTTTTTCCCTTTTTTTTTTTTTTTCTTCAGCACGTGATTGGTTTCTATTTCCTTGTACAGCCTGTAAGGAGAAAAGGCTGTAGGAATTATTGTCTAAATTATGTTATGGGGCATGATGTATATTGGCTGCTTGATTTATTGTGTCTCCCAATATTCAGAAAGGTAAATATTCAGAAAGGAACACCTTTTATCTGCTACCTGGTTTTTTTTAAGTGTTCATCTGATACCGTTCCAGTGTGATGCCCGGGGCATGTTAAAAAACAGCAAGGTGTGTTTCACCAGTGACTTTCCAAAGGAGTTATCAGGCCTGAGTGAAAGAAGACTGAACAAAAGCTCCCTAAAGTTTCCTGATAAATTTTGTGGTGTTTCCTAGAAGTACGTTTGCTAGTTTCTTGCTAGTGGTTTTTTAATGGAACATGATTTGCTTATTGTGGGCTCTCTTGGTTGAACAGCCCCTAGCAGTGCACAGACATCGAGGCATTGACATTACAGGGGTCTTTCAGACAATTTTACATCTTCAGGATGGCTTGTCTAAACTTGTTTGCTGAGCCACTAACCCTTGGAGACACAGGGATCTGGCAAGGTACACAGACCATTAATCTGCCCAGCAGCAAAACTGAAGGGCTGTGGCAAAGGGCCAGGTTCAGTTTGAAACATGTTTCCAGAGTGGTGAACACCCACCCCTCTACTCTGCTCAGCCTGCAGTGAGTGGCCGTGCCCAGAGCCAGCCTGTGAGGGCACATCTCAGTGGGACTCTGCCATTTCTTCCCTCCTTGGGCACATCCCCAGGTGAAAAGGCTGCGCATTCCCCACGCTTGCTTTAACATCTCAACTGGCGAGGTCAGAAACCCCCTTGGTTTATTCCAGTTTCTCCTGTGAGCCCTGGATTATCCAAAATCCCCATCCTGAGTTCTAAACTCAGTTTCTGTACCATCAGAGACTGTGCTAAAAATAATGCTCTCTTTATGATGTTTTTAGCAAACACATCAGTTTTCTTCTTTAAGCTTTATTTGAGGTCCCTGTGTTGTGCAGAGAACAGGGCTCTCTGCAGACTCCTCGTGATTCCCCACATACCTCATCCCCAGCAGGGCACACGGGCAGCTCATGGTTCTTCACACATCTCCCACATCTGCCTTCCCATGGTTGTGCAGTGCGAGCAGAGCTGGAGGACTGAGTTTCTGAATTTCAATGGCAATTTATTAGCTCTGTAATCTACTTCTGTTTCAGATTCATGCTTTAAATGTAGGATTAAGGTGACTCTTCTGAGTGTTTCTCAAACCTTATTTTCAGCTATTACTCCATTTGCTAGTGCACATTGGCATTACACACATTTAGTGCTATCAGAACAGTATATCTTAAACTCATCTATTTACATTTTCCAAAGTAACAGGATCTTGGTCCTCCCACATTTCCTCTTTTAACTAAGTAATTTCTGTCTTGCGTTACCCTTCTGGACTATTTCACAACCATTAATAAATCTCCTGTGCCCACTCTCCCTTGCACACCAATGGATGCTGATTGTTCCTCACACAATGCCATGAATCGATGCTTTTTGTACTAAAAATTCAGACTCCAAAATCTAAATACTAGTTACAAGAAAAAATCAAGAACAAGAACATTTCACATGCAATTCCAAAATTTTAAATGGAAAAAATATGGATAGAAAAGAAATAATAATGGTGAGATGAAGAGATGATTGTACATTTTTCAATGAAAGGAGAATTTTACTTAAACCTCCTATTACGAAAAAGTTGATTTTCTGAACGTAGCCATGGTGAGCATTGTAAATAGGCAAGTGGGTGGGGCTGAATTCACTTTGTTTTTCCATTCTTCTCAGAGAAGTAAACTCCAAGTTTCAGAACTATAGCCTGAAGAAAAACATCATCTGATTCATGCCTTTTGTTTAATTAAAAAAGAAACCCCAAGCCCAAGCCCCTGCGATGTGCTGCCAGCGCTGCTTGTCAGGAATGTCATCATAGTTGGCCTCACCTCTAGGGAGGAGGAATTTTGGAGGGAGGGTTGCAGTGGGGTTTGTCTCCCAACACCCGATCATGAGGATATAAAAGAGGCACCAAGGCAGTGAAGGCACAAGCTCTCTTCTATTGCCAAGCTGCATAACTGACCCTTGCTCCTTCTCGTGCTGCAGCCATGGCCACTTCCTTCATGAGCTCTTCCTCCACCTGCGGGGGTGGCTTTGGGGGTGCTGGGGGCAGCAGCTGTCGCCTGTCCTCGGTGCGTGCCGGAGGCTCCTACCGAGCCCCGAGCATCCACGGCGGCTCGGGCGGCAGGGGTGTCTCCATCTCCTCGGCCAGGTATGTCTCCTCTGCAGGAGGAGGCTATGGTGGAGGGTTCTCCTCTGGCTTCGGTGGGGGCTATGGAGGAAGCTTTGGAGGGGGGGCATCCTGTGGCTTTGGAAGTGGCGCTGGCTTTGGAGGGGGCGCTGGCTTCGGAGGTGGCGCTGGCTTTGGTGGAGGCTTTGACCTCGGTGGTGGCTTTGGTGGTGGTGATGGCCTTCTCTCTGGCAATGAGAAGATAACCATGCAGAACCTGAATGACCGGCTGGCTTCGTACCTGGACAAGGTACGAGCCCTGGAAGAGGCCAATTCAGATTTAGAAGTGAAAATCCGAGACTGGTACCAGAAACAAGCTCCCACCAGCCCCGCCCGCGACTACAGCAATTATTACAAGATAATTGAAGATCTCCGAGACAAGGTATGATATTCGTATGTAGAGGAGTTATGAGAAGGCAAGAGAATTATGGAACTGCATGTTCCATGTGTTTAAAATAAGTTTGAATAATTGGAACAGAAATAACTAATTCCTCAACCTCAAATACATTGAGGTCCTGTGCATTCTAACAGAAAAGAGTAGCCTCTTCTCAATTTAAACACAACATGTCTTATCCTGACAATGTGATGTTTGTTGAAATTAAAATGATTGCAGTAAAAGTTAGCAAATGTGTTTAGAATTATCAGTATATTTATTCAGGAATCAAATAGTAAAGCATGTGACAGGTAGGCCTCAAAGGCTGGAAAGATAATTCTCCTGGCTACAGATAAGATCAGGTGTTGTACAAATGTATTTTCCTGTTATGGTTCTAATCTGAGTTGCACAGAGTCTCACAGCTCATAGAATGTGGATCAGATATTTTCACCATTATTCACAGGAACCTTTCTCTCTGTTTCTTAATTGCCAGATCCTTGCTGCTACCATTGACAATTCCCGGGTCATTTTGGAGATTGACAATGCCAGGCTGGCTGCTGATGACTTCAGACTGAAGTAAGTTCACCTGGAGCACATTTGTCTTCACTCTGCTTGTCTTCACTCTCTCAACACGGTTTTTTCTTTAGTAACTTCTGATGCAAAAAGCCCTGGCAAGCGGAATCAATTGGTGAAGGACCAATTCAGAATATAAACCTGACAGAACATGGCATTCAGTTCACGGAGCTATTTGCAATAATGAATTATAGCCATTATGCAAACATTAGGTCTTCTTTTTTTATGATACTTAAATATTTTTACTAGCCTGAATCTCAGGGGAAGGAAGGAATAGGTTGGCATTTCACTTAAAAGGAGGCAGGAAGAGGTTGCTGTGAGAGTGCAGCAGTCCTCTGCTAGAGTCTGAAATTTAAAGTGGGGCTTCTCCAGCTCCCAGGCTCGGCAGTACATCAGATGATAAAGGTCCCAGTGCAGCTGCTTTCCCTGCAGCAATGCACCTGCAGGTTTCTCTTTCCTCTCCTGTGTCTCAGGCAGCCCTGGGCCACCTGTGCTTTCCTACACACCAAATCAGAGAGGACACTGGAAAATGCCTGTCCTGTATGATGTTTCTATTCATGATGATAATCATTATTAGGTTCTGCAAGGTGAAATGTCATGTCCTCCTCAGGAACAAAATCACATGGCAATGTCTGTGCTTCTTTATGCCATAGCTGGATATCGGAAAAGACCACTTTTATTGCTTTTACACTTCTAAATCTGTATGTTTTTATCCATAGCCCACTGTTCCTCCTATATGTGATCATTTATAGCTCTACTGAATACAAACTCGGACATGTTCCAGTGCTTGTTTCTTTTTGGAACTGCAGGTATGAGAACGAGCTGTTCCTGCGCCAGAGTGTGGAGTCTGACATCAACGGCCTGCGCCGGGTCCTGGATGAGCTGACCCTGTCCAGAGCTGACCTGGAGATGCAGATTGAGACACTGAAAGAGGAACTGGCTTATCTGAAGAAGAACCATGAAGAGGTGAGAGTCCTGACAGTGCAGAGAGGAGATCACTTCCCTTTGGAATTTATGTGTCTTGTAAAAGAAACATACATGCAAGTTACATATAAGTACATATGTGATGTGTGAGTACACAGAAAGTAGAGAAGCTGGCGCAGCAAGAGACAAAATGTGATAAAAGTTTTATGTGTGTTCCATCTGTGATACTTGATAGCACAGGTACTGTGTACCATGGCCGGGATCACTGGGGGCAGGAACAGTGCGAGAGGAGAGAGCCTGATCTTTCTGTGTCCTCTGCCTTCTGCCCATGCAGGAAATGAAAGAGTACTCAAACCAGCTGAGTGGAACTGTTAATGTGGAAATGGATGCAGCTCCTGGCATCGACCTGACCAGAGTTCTTGCTGAGATGAGAGAACAGTACGAAGCTCTGGCTGAGAAGAACCGTAAGGATGCTGAGGCCTGGTTCTTCACTCAGGTACAGTCACACTGATGAACAGCACAGCAATGCATTGCCTCAGCATTACTGCCCTGGCAGGTCCCTACCTCCCTTTCTCAAAATAATTGATTTTTCATACCATTGTATGTGATTTTACAGTTGTTCTTTCCTTTCAGACTGATGAGCTGAACCGTGAAGTTGCCACCCACACCCAGCAGATACAGACCAGCAAGTCGGAGATCACGGAATTGCGCCGCACCCTGCAGGGCCTGGAGATCGACCTCCAGTCTCAGCTCAGCATGGTACGGAGCTGCCCTGAGCACATCACAGGGCATTGCCTCATATTCTCCCCTTCGTGCCTCGCTGTCTTGCCTCTCCTTGACTCCCCCTCCGTGGGACAAACTTCACTCTAACCTGTTCTGGCATTATTCCTCTTTAGAAAGCTGGGCTGGAGGCCAACCTGCGGGACACGGAAGGCCGATACTGTGCGCAGCTGGCTCAGATCCAGGCCCTCATCACCAGCGTGGAGGAGCAGCTGAGCGAGCTCCGCTGTGACATGGAGCGCCAGAACCAGGAGTACAAAATGCTCATGGACATCAAGAGTCGCCTGGAGCAGGAGATCGCCACGTACCGCCAGCTGCTGGAGGGCCAGGACTCACAGTATGTCACCCTGTCCAAGTCCCGATGAGCAGATAAGGGTAACAACACATATTTAGCAGCGGGAGCTGTGGCTGCCAGGCTGATTCTGAGTGCTGAGTCACACTCCCTGAACACAGCCTGTGCAGCACGGGCAAAGCAGGTGCCCAGCAAAGTCCCTGGCACTGCCATAACTCAAGCTAAACCTGCACATCAGGGATTTGAAAATATAAATGACACCATTTTGACTATGATTAATTACAAAAGGCACCAGGCCCCATATATATATCTTACTTAATCCTCTGGTTGCACCGGAATTAAAGCCTTCAGCCTGAGACAACCTATAAAAACCTCCTCTCAGTATTTCTTTAGCTCCTGGTTTTCTCTGTTGGTGCACAGAGGTGAAAATACCCATCCTCACACACCAGTACCCCCAGCTAAAAAAGCGCTTGGTACAGATTCCAGCTTACTTCACTAAAATCTGTATTTTTGTGCCCATCTCTCATATTTCATCTATACATGGAATTACTGTTGATTTCTGAGGAGGAATCAGCTCCTGATGTAGTTTCTAGAAGAGGCATTCTGAGGAGAGGAGCAGTATAAAGAGACACCTCAGGATAAGGAACTGGTCTGACCACTGTTCCCATTCCCTATCAAGTACATAGGGGTGGATTTCAAAGCTGAAAGCACCTTAACACCACCTCTACTAACAACACACCTCAGAACCTGCCATTGAGAGCAGCCATGTGAAACCCTGGCTGTCCACACAAATTCCTAAATGGTTCAATGGTTTCATGAGACAAGGGTCAGGAATGGTCATTGATCAAATATTTCTTTTCTACAGGTTGTCAGGACTGAACCCCAAGGATGGTAAGAAACATTTTTATTTAATGAGGGGCTGAAATGAACAGGCAAAATAAGATTACATAAACCTTTTAGCCTTGAATTTCTTCTTACTACCACAGATTTCATTGTCACCACAATGACCATGTTCTGTATCATGTAGAGACAAAAACATAATACTTTATTTTATGTGCATTTTTTAATCCAGTAGATTTTCGAAACAATTGCATGAATTCCTCATGGGATTCTAAAATACCCAAATCTCCCAAAAATTCCTAAGTTCCTCTGCTGATTCACATAACATACAAGATACTTCCAAACCCATATATGACGTGCACTCCTAAGGTTTTGTGGATGAGAATCAGGAGGGAAAGTAGATAAGATGTAAAGGCAGTTCTGCCTTTGATATGTGAAAGATCTTGTGAGGAAACAAACACACACAACCTCATTGTTCAGCTCCTCAGGGTCTTGGCAGGGCTTTATCGGTTTTTTGTTCCCTATTTAATTTTTTCCCCCCTACAACAGTATATGGGAGCGGTGGAAGAATTCGCTCTGGCACGGAAGATGAGGGAAGATCCACTTCTACCCGTGACAGGAGATTCCCATAAAGAAATACTGAATTCCCACATGGAACCAGTGCAGCCTCCATAGTGGCTAATGCTGAGAGAAAGAGCCTTTCACTTCCCCAAATCACAAGAATGTATACAAGAATGTCTTTTCTTAGATTTGCTCTGCCTTTGTATATGAGCATTGGCTCACTGGGTCGGAGATGCCAAGCCTGTTTTCTGCTGGTGCTCTATTGTGTCTTAACAATAAAGTTTCTGTTCTGCTTCTGCAAATAAATCCAGTCTAGTGGTGATTTTTGGAGCCATGGTGGCACTGCCACACACAGCCCACACACCCTCCCCGCATAGACTGCTAGAACTCAGCCTGGGGACACACTGGGAATAACTGCACTAACAATCATAACTTTAAAAATAATAATAAAGATGGTGATGAATTGACAGATAAAGTGCCATTTGATTCTGCTGGCCATCTGGAGCTGGTATCCATTAAAAACAGAGAAGATAACATAAAAAATCCTTAAGATGTCTGTTCTCAATTCCAAGGGCACAATGGGGCTGCAATTCACGCACAAATAAAACGCACCTCTGAAAAAAATTTTATTTTTCCACGTGTATATTTGTGTTCCCACACTGCCTTCAGCACCAAGGCAAAATCCCTCAGGTCCTAGGGAAGCAGCAGGCACAGTCCTGGTGAAACGAATTGCTCAGAGTTCACTGTGACTGTTTTGGTTTTCATCCATCAGGAAGAATGTCCCCAGCCCATGTCAGTGCTGTGGCTACTGTTTTAGCCACACCACCCGATTTTTAGCCCAGCTACAAATCCCCACCAGTGGAACTGAAGAGATGCTGATAAACTTCTAAGAGCCTGGTGAATCCCAGAAACACACAAAGCAGATACCTAAATGCTGTACTTTTCTCACATAACATGTTGGAAAAGGCTAAATCCTTAGCCTCATCACTGGGTATGCACATTATAGTATATCCACATTATAGTATCTGCAAAAATGATATAATTGCTAGAATTACGTGTTTTATTTTCCTTCCAACCCCCTTAGCGACACTATTTTTCTGTCTCCTATTTTATGACATTTAAGAAAAAGAAATATACATTATGGCACCACCAGTTTGGCCATGAGCGAGGCTGCAGGATCATTGGTGCTGCTGGTAAGAAATGCAGATCCTGCTTGATTCCCACTGGAAGGAGATGGGAAGAGGTTCTGGCAAACTGCAGCAAAGCAACATCACAATTCACCAGAGAGGAAAACCGAATGGTACAAATGATATTTTTTCCTGATCCAAAACCTGTGTGACTATTGTTTGTATCACTCAAACAGCAAGAGAGGGAATTCCTACAGCTATAGATGGCTATGCATCCATTTGTATTCTGGATAGATAGAGCTGGGACATGCAAAGACAGGTAAGTCAGAGCTGGGACAACAATCAATCAGTGATTGTTGCAGGATACTGACCTGTAGTTATCAAAATACTCTGTCTGTATTTAACCTGCAGCCTAGAAATTCAGCTCAGTTTGCTTCCCAAGTTCCAATTCAGTAAAGCAAGCACAATTCCCAGATGAAGCAAGCCAGGACTGCAGAGCAGCACCCAGGTCCCAGGGAGCAGAGCAGTCCCCATCCAAGGGTGCCATCTGCTGACAAAAGTGTATTTCCTTACTCTGAGTGTCACTTCCAGTCTTTACTCTGGATTAAAGAGTTGACTAAACCCAAATTGAATATTGCATCCTGCAGATTTTGAAGTAGTTGGGTGGTCTTTTTCAAGGGTCCTCAACATGTGTGGATCAAAACTGTGTGGCCTCTTTTCCAGTTTGGAAAGGCTGAGCTTCAGGGCACTTCCCATGTCCCACATCACCTGTACTTTGGATTACTTGCAAGAGAAAACACAATTCTGGTTTTCATGATGTGGTAATTCCATGATATTCTCAGGACAGAGGGTCTCCAGTCTCACACACTGCCAGGCTTGCTGTCAGGCAGGGTGGGAATGTCATGAAGTAATTTCAGGTGAAACAAAGGATTAATTCTATTTCACATTATATTCTGTGCATACATGTGTATTTCCATTTCAGTGTGATGGTTCATAGGCACCAGCTTGCTAAACTGAAAATTCAGTCTGAAATTGATCTCTGGTGAGATCTGCATGATATCATTGGCTCTCTTATGATTTGGGGTTTTTTTTCAAGTTAGGCCCTTGGTTTTTGTGTGGTGCTTCAAGCCCACCCCACTCTTCAGCAGCAGGGTTGACTCCAAACTGCAGCTATGGATAGTGGCTGTAATCAGAGTATTTCGGGAGAGCCAAACCTCGTACTCACTGGAAAACCCTATTTTCACTGATTGCTTTCCCCAAATAGTTACAAATGGCAGGATTTCTGCACAAGGAGGTGTCTGAGGAAGGAAGAGGAGCATGTGCTCAATGGAAAGGGAGCTGAGGAAAAGGAAAGGAGCAGGTGCTGGGCAGAGTCAAACCTGAGCCGCAAGGAGGAGCCCGAATCCTGCTCTGTCAGGAATGACAACAAAGGAGGTACCAGGGGAGCTGGAGTGCAATAATTCCTTATTGCTGCAGCATTCCAAATGAAACAAACAGGGAAAAACACATCCTTTCATGTTTCTCTCAGGACAGTGTAACTCTGCTTCATGCAGTCTTCCTGACCTCACCAGTCAGGATGAGCAGCAGGACCAAGGCAGACCCTGGGAAAAGGCTGAGCCTTCAACTAGGTAAGGAAAACAGCTGCAGCATTTCTAGAAGAGCCGTGCACACTCAGCTGTCTGCCTCTTCCCAAATCTTCCTCCTCTATCTCATCCCTAAGTCATGGACTAGAACAAGGCAAGGCAAACCCAGTAAAACCAGCAGTTGCCATGGTAACACTCCCCAGTTTGCCCCCCTTACCAGCATGAGGAACAGGACAATCTGCAACAGCCACACTCAACCGTTCCGTGTTTGATGGGTGCAGTTTGACAGAAAGACTTTTGAGAAAGACTATTCCTGCATGACTGCCAGGTCAATTTTTAGGGCTGGTAGCTTTAAATAATCAATTAATTCTTCTGAGTGTTGTTACAAACTCTTAATGTGCATCTTTTCTATAGCTAAGATATAAATATCTTAATAGTATTAATGCTGGGGACAGCAAGAAATCCCTGCCTTCCTGCCTATTGCGACAAGACCACTGAAACAGTATTGCACCTCAAATAATGAGAAAATCAGTAGAAAAGTATCTAATTCTCATGTATTCCCCCTGGAAATGGGCAGCAGAAGGGAACAGCTGCACATTACTGACTCTGGAGTTCTTTTTCGTTTAGAAGCTAGATCACTTCATGAAAGCCTCACGTCTCCCACAGGCTGGAGCTGTTTGGTTGCTAATGACGGTTGATAGGACACACTGCATTTGAGAATCCACAGGTTTGAGGATCCACAGGCTGCTGTAATTCCATAGCCTGAGAATTACGACAGAAGGTATGTGCAGAGCCCCATCCCTGCCCCAGCTCCCCATTTATTCCCTTCATGAGGAGGAAAACATAACATACTAACTACAGGGTTAGAGAGAATTCTGAGGCAGAGCTGATCCTGTTCCACACCTACGGATTTTGGCCACACCTCACTATTATCATATGAAAAGAAAAAGAAAAAAAACCCAAACAAGCGAAAGGAAAGCAGCCCGGTATGTGGCTGATTCCAAACAACAACAGTGTGCAGGCTCATAAATGCTTCAGAATTGACCAAGAGGAAGCACGTTTCATGATGACACAATCTTGTTGCTGTAGTCATTCATCGAAGGGAAACTCCCACAGGAAAAGGCATAAAGCTGCCCAGGGAAGGCGAAGAGGCTGCTCAGTGCTAGGCAGCCAAACCTGGGGTTCGATTCACACAGAGCTAAGCATGAGCACCAGCCAAGGCCCTTTCCAGTTTTTTTCTGCGTCCCTCAGGGGTAGTTCAGGGTGTGGTTTGGCCCAGCAAGGAACTTCTTACAGAGCGTCAAGTGCAGATGATGGTGCCAGCAGCACACATCCCTGCTTCTCCTCCGCCAGACCCTTCTGGCTGGCTGCAGGAGGGGCACCCTGGGGAGGCTTCGGCGAGCACTATGGGGAAAGCATCTTCCTGGGTGGGAATGAGAAACAGACTATGCAGAATCTGAATGAGCGCTTGGCTGCCTACCTGGACAAGGTCCGTGCCTTAGAAGCAGCCAACGCTCAGCTGGAGAGCTGCATCCTAGAGTGGCACAGGACAAAGTCTCATGGAAAAAGGCATGACTTCAACCAGTACGAGCAAAACGTCACTGACATGCAAAGACAGGTAAGTCAGAGCTGGGACTGTGTCATTCTGTGCTCTTCTAAGGAATCTGGGTTCTCCTTTATGCTGATGGCTTTCTTTTAAAGAAGTTAAATAAAACCTTTGAAATGTTAGAAATCCTCAGGAAGGTTGTTCCAGGACCTGGGCATAAACATTCCTTGTGTTCACAAGGAGACTGGGCACAAGAAAGGCTGGAAGGGGGCAAGGGGGATTCTGCAGAGACTGGCAGAATAAAGGGATCCATGCGCTGCCAACTGTTCCTTTCCGTACTGAAACTGGGGTTTGAGTAACTGCGTCTGGCAGAACTTGGTCTTTTTGACTGCACAGGTATTGAGCAAATTACAAAGCAGGAGTGCAGAGCCTGCCCCTCTCCTGCCGCTGTCTCCAGACAGACTGGGGCATTCCAGCTCTTTGATTCCTGCGGTAGCAGACAATGAAACTACAGGAGTTTTGGGACCAATGAGCTTATGTAATCAGATGAAAAAATACTTCATTGTAATTAAGAAAATAGCAGTGACAAATTCCTTGTGGATGTTTTCACTATAATTAAAAGGAGAATTTCTGGTTCCTGCCAGTAGTTAATATTAATGTTCAACAGTAACTCTTTAAATCTCCCAAACTCACGTGTCTTCAAATTTAAGCATAATATTAATCTGTATTCATAATGAACATCCTTAGTACTGTAACCATCTGTGACTAATCAGTGTAATTAACTTTACATACCCATATGGGGCAAAACCCAAAGCTCTTCCAAATGGAATGTTGTCATTTGCCCTCCACTTTTTATAATACAATTACTTGGCATTCTCAAGATCCTGAGAAATTATTTTCAAAAAGGCTTGGAAACAATATTAATCTGCATCTTTGCTGATTAGGGCCAAGGACTTAATCAAACTCCGTGCTCACAGTTAAAAGTGTTGCCTCCAGGCAGAAGATGAGGTGCTCCGACCACAGCCTGTGTATGGAGAGCCAGAACTGTCATCACCCATTTCTGTTTTAAGGATAAAGAAAGGTCACTATCCCCAGACCTGGCACCTGGGCACTTTCCTTTTGAACTGAAAGAGAAATAAAAACTTGTTCATCAAGAACATAAATGTGTTCAGGTGGATTTGGAATTAATAAATCAGAAAGATTTAGGAAGATAATAGGCATAAAACCATGATGCTGATTGGGGTAAAGCCCTCACTTTTTGAATAGGTTGTACCCAAACCGCTTATTTTTAAGACTCACCCCTTTAACAGCTGTCCCTGGCCACAGACATCTGGAGGCTGATGGCTGGGCTGGATGTGGGAGGAGAGGTCAGGAGAGGATCTTTTACAGGTGACAATTCAGTGATTGAATCCAACATTTTTACTTTCTCTATAAATTATTGCAATTAGCAACATGTCTGCCAGTAAAGTGAGTGAAAATATAGCATCTAATTATTAACCATAATTAAATTAATTGTTAATTTAATTGTTAATTTAAAAGGTCAAACTAATTTAGCACCTAAAATAAAATTTAGGCTAAATTTAGGGTCCTATATCCAATAACCCAGAATGTCTATGTTATGCTACCTGTCTGAACGTGGAGGCATATAATCATTTGGGTCCTACATTTTTAACCACACTCTCCTGGATACCTGAATTCAGGATGAACATGCCAGATGGAGCAACAAGTTTTGGGAAGAGCCTTGCTCTAGCCTGACTCCATTCTAACCCAGATACACAAGGAAGTAGCACCTGTTCTTCAGGTAACTGTCTCATTCAAACACCTTGTGCCGCTAAATAAGCCAAGTGATCTATAGAGCGTTCCAGGAGATGGGACAAAGGCCATGAGGCATGAGAGGTAAAGCCTTCTCATGTTTTGAGAAGGAATTGGACTGTATTTCTTCTATAATAGTGCATGAGTTCTTAATGAAGCTGTGTGACAGTTTGCAGACTGGTACGAGAGACGCAGTCACATTCATGACAGATGCTGTAAGGAATTCCATGTCATTATTAAGAGATAACTGCCACATGTCAGATTCTCTGCTGGCTGCAGAGCAACCAAGGCCACATGGCAGTGCACAAAGCACTAACCAGTGCTCAGATAGCCCAGAAAGAGTCACACAGCAATTCTGTACATAGCACAAAGCTGGGGAACTCGTGTTGTTTTCTCACCACATTGGATGTTCTACAAGGCTGGATTCAAGAATTGCCTTTTCTCTGACACCAAATTGCAGGCAGCCACACATTCAGGGTATTGTTACAGCTCTTGAGCTGGCCTTGATCGTGTCCCAGGGCAGTATGCAAGGTGTGCTGCTAATTGCGCAGGAATGCACAGTCTCTTAGCAGATTAGTTAAACATTCCTCAGCACCTTCTTCTTTACTACAGAGGTGAACCTTTGACACTTCAGGAGAATTTTGTCATTTCCTTGTTTCGTAGTGATTCATTGAAGTGTGGGAAGTTTACTCCAAGGTGTTGGGAGCACTGTAAATGACTTCTGTACAGCCACAGTGCCCCTTGGTTTGCTCTGTGGGTGCTGAGTGAAGGTAGCTGGTGGGATTGCAACCACAGTCCTCTTTTCTCTCAGTTAGAAAAGGACATGATGCCCTGCATTTATGATTTCCTATTTCTATTATGATAATTATGTATGAGTTCCTGCTGGAATTCTTTCAAAGATTTCACACAGAATACTGAGCTTTTTGCATTCAGATCCATAGTTGAAAGCTATTCAAGGTTATCAGGGACTCATGAGTCTTTCCAGTGCATGCTGAGTGCACCAAAGGAATGAGGTTATGCTTCCTCCTGCTCCTTTTAGGACAATTTTCAAATCCCAAAGCAAAATCAGATACCTGAATCCATCACTCCATGCTGCTGGTCGATTCAGAGCAGCTATAGGTGCATAACTGAATGGAGCACAACAACCAGATGCCAGTGGTGTTGTGCATGCCACTCCAGGCTGAAGCCCATGGTGGACTGAGGGTCCTGCCAGTGAATCGCTGCCACCATCACCACTGTGGATCACAACACCGACTCAGCAAGGTGTTCATGCTCAGGCTGCTTTTTAGCATAACATTAATTGAGCATTTTGATTGTACTCAGACACAGCTTAATGGTTCTTACTGAAATTTGCCCTAAAGATGCCCAAGGCAGCTTTGTCAGCAATGCTGAACAGGATCAGAATCCGGTCTCAAAACCAGAGGAAGGCAGTGACTGTTACTCTGTAATAGACCATGAAGTTTGTGTAATGTCATTAATATCCTCCACCTGGTTAGGAATAAGATGATGCCTCCTGGTTCACACCCTCAAAAAAAGTAAGAAAAATAGTAATGTAAGATTATGGACAAAAACTGCAAAACACCTAATTTAATCAGGCAACTGAGCTGCTTTAATTCCTGTGCTCTCTTTAGTGTGGGAATTCTAGTATTTAAATTCTTCCTACGAGCAGCAAAGAGGCTAAACAAGCACAGATTATTTGCTCTCACCCCATGGCAACACTGACTCTCCTGTTGGATTCTCTGTTTTCCAGATTGAGGACAGCAAGATCACCAATGCCAGTATCCTTTTACAAATCGATAATGCTAACATGGCAACTGAAGACTTCAGGCTCAAGTAAGCTCTTCTTTGGTTTTCTCATATGGTTTGAAAGAAGATTAAACTAAACATTGCTCTTTTTTGTTAATCCAATAGGAAAGTTATTTTACTGAGGTTCTCTGTTGATACTGGATGAATAAAAACAATGTAGAACAGGGAAAAAAACCCAAAAGGATGTAAAAACCACAAATGATTGCTGAAGAACCTTGAGTCACCCTGTTTATGATACTTAGTGCAGGTCCTGATGAGCAGGTTTGACAGCAGACACTTGATGCTTGTGACAAAAGGCACTTAAAACTGTCATCTGGGATTACAAATTATCCCCTCTAAGTACTGCACTTCCCAGTCCAGCCCAAAATCTATTTCCTGGACTTATCACCTCTTTTGTCTAACTCCACAGGGAACACCTGTCCTTCTGTAGCTTCTGCTTTGGAGTTCCATGTGTTGTGCACAGTAACTGGGTCTGTGCCTCCCTCAGTCTCAGCACAGTCTCGTTTCCAGTACATTGAAAGACAGTTCTTAGATCAACTAAAAAGACAAAATGTTTGGATAGAAAACTCCCAGACGGATCTTTCCAAAGGAAAGGATTCGACACTTCTCTAAGGCTTCTTAGGAATCAGGAAGATTTGCCTTTCTAGCAGCTGGTGATCAGCTATAAAAAAAAAATTTCTCAGTTTTTGTTCATATTGTGACAAACTCACAAACCCTGAGCACTGCCAGCCTTTCATTGTCAGTCAGTCACAAAAGGAACCAGTGGAACTACTTTGAGGGATGGTAGTCAGACTGGGTTTACTGAGTGAATGGAGAACTACCAACAAAGCCCACAAAATATGGAGTAAAGGGAGAGATGTTGAGAAGCAAAGTGCTTCCCATGCCCAAGGGAAGACACGGCAGCAGCTCCCTGCCTTTGGCTCACTACAGACACTGCAAGAGGTTAGAGAGGCATATTAGTAATTGGCTTTCACCAGATTTTTCTTGTTTTTCTGAAGGAGTCAAAAGAAGGACATTTTGGAAAAACTAAAGCAAGCATTGATTGCTGATACTGTTTTTAGAGAATCATTACATTCTCAAAGTTTTCACAATCCAGTAAATGTTAAAATGCAAAAAAGGGAAGTGAAAAAAAAGAAAATTTATTTCCGACCATATAGGAGAAGTTCTCCCTATGCTATGAGGGAGAAAGGAAATCTAAATACAAAAACAATGAAATCCATTCTATTGTTAAGACTATTCAAAAGCATTTAAATAACGTATTTTAGAAACAGAATTTCTTTCCTTGGTTGTTTATTCTCTCTAGCTCCCTACATAGCCTAAGCAAGTCTACGTCTCTTTATACAAGAGCCTGAATCGGGCAGTTCTCAACATGCACGTTGTGTCTTCTCTTTCCTCATAAAGATACGAAGCCGAGAAGTGTCGCAGGCAGGGAGTGCAGCTGGATGTGGAGAACCTGCGGAAGGAGCTCGACGGCATGACCATTATTACCACAGACCTGGAAATGGAAATTGAAGGCTTGAGAGAAGAGCACATCCTTAGGAGGAAAGACCATGAGGAGGTAGAATAAGTTCCACTTGGTAAAATCCTATCGCACAAATCTTTACTACCATGTAATTAACTGAGTAAGACCCACAGTCTGTAAGTGGGATTGATGATTCAGGACCTAATCCTGTTTCTGAAGTAGCCAATGAGAGTCAGGTGAGGCAAAAAGTCTGTGTCTGCTTTACCAATTACACTGGGGTTTCAGAGAGAACGGATTGCAAGAGTCTCTCCCACCCATCTGTCACACACAGCTAATAATAACTGACATATTGGACAGAAATGTTCTCAGAAAGACTTAGATATAAATACACAGAGTGCTGTTGGGTTTTACTCATCACAGACTTTCCTCAGTTCTGAATATATCATTTCCCACACTCAGAAGCATGGAGGGTTTGAGGGGTGGAAAAGACCTCTTTTAGGTCCCCTCCAAACTCAAGCAGGGTCACCCAGAACAGGCTGAACTGAGCAAAACAGACCTTGAATTCTCGAAGGATCAAAATTAAAAAGAATGGTTGGTGAAGCCAGGCAAAATTACTCATTCTTGCAAAATCCTAAGAGCAGTAATTAGATAATAATTCTCAAAAACCACACTACTCTGAATTCTTCCACAGCTATACTCAGTGCTCTCTGTTATTCCCACATTTGTAATTCCACTGCTTTAAACACACTGGTTTCGCTTGATCTGGTGTTGTTTGCAGTTATTACCTAACGCAGGACC
Source organism: Lichenostomus cassidix (assembly GCF_008360975.1). Taxonomy (NCBI): domain Eukaryota; kingdom Metazoa; phylum Chordata; class Aves; order Passeriformes; family Meliphagidae; genus Lichenostomus; species Lichenostomus cassidix. The sequence goes on from NC_139507.1 coordinate 3,205,760, forward strand.
AAACGTCCTGCTCAGTGTCTGTGGGTTATTAAAGCAGAGAATGAAACACAGGGTTACACAGCAGCAGGTGAAGCTGCTTTTGGCTGACTCCTTACAGCCAAGGATAGTTCTTGGACACAGGGGACAACAGAGCCATCCCTGTGTCCAGCTGATCTGCATACCATGATGTCATACCCCAAAAGGCTCCTTTGCCTGGGCGCTTTGAAAATGGTACCAGGCACGGAAGGCTGTGCTACACCAAAAGGAATGTTACCCTACCTGCCTGACTGGTCCTGTAATTATGTTGTTTACACAGTAATTATATGCTTTAATCCAATTATTCCTTTAACAATTACATAGAACTTTTACATTACTCTCCTGTAAACTTAGTTATAGTTCCATAAATATTAACATAAAGGGTAAGAAAGATTAAATTACTGTTAGATTTTCATCAAAAGTTTTGGGTTTCTAATAGATAAATAAAAAAAAAATGTCAGTGCTTTTTCATTAAGTCCACTTCTTACAGAAACAGTCTATGAAAATATCTTCTCACAGGTTTTCTATTGAGTTCTGCCACAGAAGCAAGTATGTTACTGGTTTAAGTAATGTCAGAGTATTATCAATATATAAATTTTTCAAATAATGTTAACTTCATATATATGGAATTCTGTAGCTCCATGAAAGCTTTCCACTTTCATAAATGAGTATGTTTGTTCCCTCTGCTAACACATGAACAGGATATGGAAGCCAATCGCTCCTCACAAGACTTCAAAGTCAATGTAAAAGTAAACGCAGCCCCACATGAGGACTTAGGCAAGATTCTGGCAGAAATAAGAGAAGATTATGAGGCCATAATTGAAAAGAATCGTCAAAGCCTGGACAACTGGTACAAAGAACAGGTAACAGCTATTCCCTGCTCATTTCCAAGCACCCTGTGGCCATACATGCCTGACCAGAGTCTGTGAGCTTTTTTCTTCTGCTCCACAGAGTGCAGCAATGTCCCTGGCAGTAACCCCTAATCCTGAGCAGATCCAGCGCAACGAGAACGAGATCAAGGAGTTAAGGAGGACTTTGCAGTCCCTGGACATCGAGCTGCAGGCACAGATTAGTAAGGTATCTGCTGCAGACATCTCGGGCTGCTCACTCACTCCATACTCTCTCAGAAGTTGTCATGGACCAATTCTCCATCTAAATTCGTGGCATAGCATAACTTTATTGCAGTTATTAAAGTATGAGGGAAAGTGGAATTCAGATCATGCTCGACTTTGCCAAAATATGCAAAATAGATTCAGCAACCATCACCAGGAAGTGAAAAAATTTATGTCTCTTCTTATAACAAAATATGAAGAGAAGAATATAGGGATAGCTGACTCCAACTCTAGAAAGAAAATGTGTCCAGAAGACGACAGTAATGCAAAGAATGCAAAGTTCATATTTATTGGCCCTGTTATCATGCATGAAATACTGGAGTTGTGAAAAATATTGGTGGGGAACTTCCACAGTTACATTAGTCAGCTCTTACACAGGTTAAAGCTCACATCCCAGTGACCTGGTGACTTTGGAGTAATTCTGGACAGTTCATGCACAACTGACAGGACAGACAGCAGTTCCAGGAGCAGAGCTTTGAGCAGAACGGATATGGCAGGGATAAATGACTCAGTTTTGCCTCTCATGCACACACGGCAGAGCATCGTGGTTCTGCTGCCTTCACAGGAATAGTTATGCAAATGCATAAGTGTTTAAATTACCACAGCCTTAATTTTGCAATCTTCTAGCTAGAGACCAAATTTGCTGGCATTTCTGTGTTATATCTACCACATAAATAATAATCATGGTCTTGGTATTATCTGCCCCGTCAGAAACACATGCTGGAAGACACCTTGGCTGACACTCGGAACTACTATGCTGCTGCTCTTCAAAACATGCAGCAGATCATCTCCCGGTGTGAGGAAGAGCTGAGCCAGCTTCGTTATGACATGAAGCAGCAAAATAACCAGTATAAGGTTCTTCTTGGGATCAAAACCCGCCTGGAAAAGGAAATTTCCACATACCGCCTGCTGCTGGAAGGGAGTGCTGACGGGTAAGGCAGAGCTGCCCCGACTGGAACAGATGAGAGGAGAGTCCTCATATTTGGATTATTTATTTGTTTGTTTGTTTATGCTTAATCAAAGCATAAGTGAGTTCCACACTACATCAAGGGTTGGTATTTTAATGTGACGGATCATAATAAAAAGCCAGAGTCACTTAGAGTACAGAGACATTTGTATCCATGTAATTTGGATTACCTATATTAATATAACTTTTTATTAAAAAAAAAAAAATCTTCACTCCCATAGCATGGCCATCGCAGCATTGGAGAGTGCTGGCCTCATCTTTATTCTCTCATCTGATTTATACAAAGTCAAAAAAGGAAGATCAGCAGCCTTTAGAATTGAAACTCTCAGGCAGGCAGGACAGAGTGGGCCCAAGTGTAGGGGTATTTGTCAGAAACCAAACTGGTATCAGCCTGAGCAACTCTGAATACACAAGAACCAATGCACCTGTCCCTGGAAGCAATAGTGAATGAGCACAGGGATGGTTTTCAGTGAGTATCTACCAAACAGAAATCTCACATGGTATAAAAGCATAATTCTTTATCCTTCTTTTCTTTTAATTTTACCTCATAGTGGGATGAGGTCTCCTTAAAATCAGCAAGAAGGGGATGATTAACTTCTTCAAATTAGTATAACGCTGTTTTTTCTCTATTTCATTATCTTCACAGGACAGCGAGGAAATCTGAAACTGAAGGTAAAATTTCCTTACTTTGTCCTCTGTTGTGACTCTTAATTATTGTCATTTCCAATCCAATTTCACTCAGAGGAATTTTAACCTCACTAGAGTGAGCTGTGGAAGGTGTGTGTGGCAGGTACAGATCATGGAGGCCTTTGAGAACCATTTCAGTGGCTCCTGGCTGCTGTGAAGGGCTCACTGCAGAGCCTGTTGGGCTGTGCCTGCCCATGGGCTGCCTCAGCCCCAGCCCTGTCAGTCACACACGTGGCCACAGCTGAGGCTCCAGACTGAAGCTTTCCTGGGATTTGAGGAGGCACAGAGACTCCACTGGGTGACTAAAACAGCGTTAGGGCTTGAGAGCAAACCGAAAATCTGCATGTCTGGAAACTCATATTCTGGCATGAGCATGACCTGCAGACATCCAGGATAATCTGCTGGATTTGCATTGGCTGGGCTGTCGCTGTGTTATTCATTTGCCCTGACCTGCACTAGACCCAGGGTGACTTTCTGGCAGCACATTTCACACAGAGCAATAACAAACATTGACTTAAAGGGAAACATGTAGAGATAACTCAGTTGAGGAGGCAGCAGGCAAATGACTGTAAATGAATCTTTCCCTCCATCACCTTGTCTCAGCATTGCTAATTAAACTTCCCTTTCTTTCAGAACACTCTCGGCTGAGCAACCAAAAGCTCAAAGCAATTGTCCACGACAGTGTGAACGGGGAGGTGGTGTCCTCCACCATCAACGAGATCCCCCCACAAGCCTGACGGGAAGCTCTGCCAACCACTGGCTTTCCCGGCAGCAGCTCCCACAGCCCCTCTGGGAACAGCGTGCTGTGGGCTGGCTCTCTGTGTCAAACAGGGATACTGTAGTGAATGTGCTTCTAAAATGATCTGCAGCCTAACACCAAGGTGCCACACAGAGCTGGGTATGGCTGACATTGGTAGTTTAAAGAGCTTTTAGTCACCAAAATGCTGAAGAAAAGCTGTTTAATTAAAGTGACTGGCTGAGCTAGTGACAGATGTATTGTGCACATCTCCCCAGGGCAGGAATATCCATCTGGGATTCAGTTATCGTTCTGCAAATTAGCTATAATTTAAAGGGAATAGTCTCTCAAGTTTTTTCCTGGTCTTATGCCTCTCATCATATACCTCACTGCAGCCAATAAATTTTTATCCATTATTTGTTCTGGTCCTTGGAATATCTGATTTTTCTTTCCTTTACATATGCACTGTGCACTGTGATAGTGTCACTGACATCAGTCAGGACAGCGAAAGCCTCTTTGTTTCAGGAGGACAAAACTAGAAGGACACAGAAAAGAGGTGACACAAATTTCAGGTGATATTTACATGAGCAAAACGGTTCAACTTCCCTATATACAACTTATCAATGTCATCATTTGAAACAGCATTATGAGTAGGAGTGTTGCAAAGTCAGCTTACTAAAATTAATCCCCCAGAAATGTTTCTTTATTCTTCAGTTTGAGAGAAATTTTCTTGCACTGTCTTTACATGCTTTCCTTCAGAGCCTGTAAGTACTTTTCCAGACACTCATTCTTCCTTGTTGACCCAGGTAATTCAAAAAACCGTCTCAGTTATTTGGTCTCAAATTAATGTTCACTGTCTCTGTCGAAGAGTTCTGCAGTCAGGCCAGACTGGTGTTTGCAGTGTGTACTAATGTCAGGGAGACTTGTTAGGCTTTAGCCAAACCCAGGCATCCTCCCTTTCTCAGCTCAGCCCAGTGCCCGACTCAGCAGTAGACCCTGACAGCAATAGAGCTGTGCAAAGATAAAATCTGGGCAAGGAAAAGGGCAATATCATTAGGATGTTTAGACGAGGAAGACTGTAAGGCAGAAGGAAGAGAGACCAAATGGAACATAATGAGTGTATGAGGGATTTGCATTCCAAAGTCACTGTCTGCGTGTCCAGGGCAGTCTCGCATTCATGAGCGACACTGTCATCATGCCCTGTCATACTCACTCACCATGGACTCTCACAAAAGGCCTTCTGTTAACCTGCCTTGCTTTGAAACAGGACTCACAAAGGAAAGGGGAAATCTCAAAGGAAATGCAGATTAAACTGAACAAAGTCCACCTCTGTGATACAGAACTACTGGCGTGTTCCGACCAGTTCCTGATCCCCCTTTGCCCCCCGCACACCAACTCTCCACCCTTGTTGCACAAAGAGATCCCAAAAGCATTGGATGGATTACCTAATGGTTTCTTTAAACTAGGTAAAACTTGTAATACAGGATTAGTAACTCCTGGCTAATTAAGAGTGTCCTTCCTTATGGCTTACCAGATCCAACAAGCCAGACCTGGTGTTTGCAGCATCTGGACAAAATGTGCCCAGGTTTTTTTGAGCTATTTTCTGTGTTATTCAAAGATATGTTCATTTATCAGATTTACATAAAAGAGCCACATTGCTGTGACACAAATAATTATAAAAACTTCTAAGTAGCCCCTTATTTCTACATCAAAGGAAAGTATGTGCTTTGTGCTGGGTTATTGTGCTGAACTACAAGAAAGAAGAAGAAAAAGCGAATAATTGAAGTGCCTTGTGGAACACGCCTGTCCTTATTTCACATTGCTGAGCAATGCTCTGGCTTTACTCTGCCCTGGTGTCCCCTCATGGGGAGGTGAGATGTGCTCCCTGTGCCCTGTGTTGCACTCGACTGTGGTCCAAGCAGTGCTGGATAATAGGCAGCAGAATTCCTGTTCTCCTCTGCTAAGAGGCAGCAGAATTCCCACTCCACCCCATCACTCTGACGATTTTAACCTTCTCTTACCTCTGTGCCATTGCAGTCTGTACAGGTCAGACCAGTACAGCTCACAGCACCATCCTCACAGCTCACTCCATGATTGACACCATCATGCACTGATGGCTCCAACACAACCATTCAAGTGTCTTTTACTAAGTGGAGTAAACCAATTAGTGCTTAGACATACAAATATGTGTTACAATACATTCTGTTTCTGGCAAAAATTGCTTATTTCTGGAGAATCTTTCACAGGTCCAGAACACTCTGCACAATTGCAGATTTCCTTTGTGTTGAACAGCTCGTGACACCATGTCACCAGCTATGTGTGCCCTGTATCTGATGGTTACTCATTACCTCTGAATTTGTGCTCTGGTAGATAAGCTATGCATTTCTAAATGTATTTAGGGTGGGTCTGCACCCTAAATAATAAATAATGATGCTAATATTTACCACTTGCATGCACTGTTAACATCACATTCTCACACCACGCTGAGAGATTAAGTCAGGGAGATAATGAATGGGGGCAGCATTATCATTCCCATTTTATTGCCTCAGAAATTGGAAAAAGAGATGACACAACTCGCTCAAGGCTGCAAAGAAAGTCACTGAGAGCCACTAAATTAGAATCCATCACTTCACAGCTTCTACTTAGCCCAGCTATTAGATAATACAACTTCCTGAAGAGCCATTCCCCACTCCCAGCAATCCAGTCTGTATCTGATTGCTCAGAAGAGATAATGCCATTGATTCATTCCAAGTGTTTATGGCTGGTCAGGACCCTGCACATACTCTGATGATGTTCTTCAATGTACCTGTGCCAACAGCCTGATTGAAATGAAGCCTGTACAGAATGCTGTGCTGGCATCTTTGGGAGCTTTGTAGTATTTGGGAGACTTTAAGAGCACAGGTAGTGCTGCTTCTGATCTCAGAGTGGTGGCTTTGAAGGGAAGGAAATCTTCAGGAGTGTGATGACATATGGCTTGAAAAATTGCTTTATTAATTCATTGTATTGAAAGTGATTGAACTCTGCCAACTTGTATGTGTTCTCCTTTAGTATTCCATACACACAGAAGTGCCATTTCAACCCCAAGAAAGTGACGGACCTAGGTCCAAAAAAAGTGCAATTTCAAAAATACGAAGTATCATAAAAAATAACACCCTCCAAATGAATAAATTCTACATCTCATAAATGGAAAAGGATGGCAAAGAAACATCAGCAGGAAAGAAGAGCATTTCTCAGTCTAAGTGAATGATGCAACAATACTTCTGCAAACCAACAAGATACAGGCACTCAGCCTATAAAAGGAGGCTGAAACCATCGGCATTCACAACCGGCTCCTTGCAGTTTCACCTGCCATTTAAGGCAGTCCTGCACAGAATAATCCTCAGCATGATTTCCAAGAGCCTTGACTGCACTCCAGCCTGGGCATGAGTCACAGCTCATTTCACTTGTAGAAATGTTAAAACTTATTAAGGTGTATTACAATAGGCAGCTTTGGTAAGTGAAGTGTTGATCCCCTGGAAGAAGTGTGCGATGAGGTAATGCAGTCATGGTTTGTGCTATTAATCACACATTCTTCTGGGGAGCTGGCCCCACACTGCTTGGGGTTCAGCCTTATTTATCAACAGCCACATCTGTAGAATGAAAATTTTTGCTTTCTGCCTTCCTGGTTAATGCGGATGCAAAATTAACAAAGTCATTTCATAAAGAGAAGAAAAGAAATCTTGCCTTTATAGCACTGCTAAACCCACTGCTTCTATGGATTATTGAAGCAGAGAGAATAGGTAGAAGAGCTGGTAAAATATTTCACAATGTCCACACCCTGACCTATAAAGGTTTCTAAAGTTTTGCTAGGAGATGCCTGTTCCTGTGTATGAATCATTTAGAAAAAGGAAGAATCTATAAACAGGGAAGCAAGGGAAGAATAATGCTGGAGAGGCTGCACCCCCTGTCCCCCCATGTCCTGCATTATACAGCAAAAGCATCTTAATTATTGACTCTATCTGGACATTTGGCTTAGTGAAATCCCAGCTTAAGTTTTACCATGTTGTTTCCTCATCATTCCTCCCTCTGTAAAATTTTTCATTCTTTTCAAGCTGCACTTTTATGATACCTTTAATTGTGTGACTGTACTGAAATGACCTACTTGACTAATGCCAGGCCTAGGACTGGCACGAACCAATTGTCTGCAAAACTATTCCATGAAACAGAAGCATCAATGTTGGACAGCTTGGAGTGTCCCTATGGCAGGAGCTCCCAGTGTGAGACATGACCTAATGGTGAGGCAGGTGTAGAGCTGCTTCTTCTGGACATGTTAATTTGCTTTTTGAATGTCTGAATATGCATTAGAAGCTTAAAGGCATAAAATCATAACACCAGCTGTGGTAAAGACACTTTCAATAACTATATAGACTTCGGGGGTAAATTTTTTGGCTTTCCAATGTCCTAAGGACAAGTCCAAAGGAGTCGATGTGACGGGCGGTAATTAGGCTCTATAGAAAGCAACAAAAATGAGGAATATAATTTGGAAAAATGTGTTTCAATTAAGAGGCATAATTAGCTGGAGCAGGCAGGGAAAAGGAGAAACAAACAGGCTGAAGTAGCTACAAACTACAGGTCTTCCTTAGAACAGAAGTTAAAGGTGTGCTGCCTTCAGAGAAGTACCGGCTTTGGCTCAGCTCTGCACCCCCAAACCATCCATATGAGAAAATAAAACATCAAATGCATCAAACAAAAAACTGGGAGTGACTCTTGCCAGAACAATTTCAAAGCAGGAAATCTGTAACGTTGCTTCAAGCAGACAGAAATTGTGATCGTAAAGTTGCCGGTGCAGGAAAGAAAAATCTTTTTTATGTCTTATTAGTGAGACAAATGATTAATATTTGAAAGCCATTCCAGAACCCAGGCTCTGCTTCCAGGTTAATCTCACAAGAGACACTCTGAACACATTCTGAGAATGGATTCACTGGAAATAACATTGCTACTGTACAGAACAAAACCCACAAAAGCACAACTAAAGAAACCTTTTCTTTAATGTCTACAGCCTATTGCTGACTAAAACTTGATATACTCAAGCATCAGGCGTAAAAAGGGCATCATTTAAAGGGATAATGCATACTCCCTGTCCTCAAAGACTCAGATGTCAAAATTTAGAAAAACAGACTATTCTTGCCATTGCTTCCAAACCCACTCCACACACAGCACTGAACTCCTTAACTACAGCTAGTGGCTCTGAAGAGAAATATGCCTCTAAACGTTTGGCCACAAGAGTAATGCAAATAAATTTCCTCTGGGTATAGGGCCAGCAAAGTGGATAATATGAGAAATTTCGTTATGTAATCCGCGAGTTTATTCACTTGCTCAAGTTCCGCACGGTGAGCAATACACGGAGGGCTGGAGGCAGCTCCGTTCCAAAGGCCGGTGGTGGCCTCTAGTGACAACCAGGTAGATCCGCACGGATCCCCGTGCCTGTCCCTGCTCCTGCTGCTCCTCCTGGGCTCCTGCGGCTGGGGAACAACTTCTAACTGGAAATTTCTGCTGCAGTATTTGTGTAATGTACGTTACTAACAATGCCAGACTTTCTCCAGAGGAGTATGGAGCCGGATTTTCAGCCTGTTTCCTTTATTTCGCTTTTTTTAGTACCTGCTCTCCTGACACAGATCTTGACGCTGGAATGGTATTTTGTTTTCCAAGCAGCCCATAGCTTGCTTCTGGTTGTACGAACCCGTGGAGTGGGGATCCCGTGAGATCGCTGGGATGCACTGAAAGGGTGAAATTCCAGAGCAGCCCCCAAACAAGAAGCTGCAGCTGTGCCTCTGCCCAGGCACCTCCTGGCACTATGAGTGCAATTATACCCTGGGGAAAAATCGATCTGGGGGCTCCAAGTGTGACACAACTGAGATTCCCAAAAGCAAAAGGATTTTTTTTTTTTTAACTTTGGGGAAAAAAATCTACAAATATGTGAACTCATGCAACAGTGTGTTCATATGTATCTTTTATGGCATACGATCAGTGTGTGCGTATTTTTGCACAGGGTGATGAAAATTGTATTTGCTTCCTGAATCATAGAAATACGCAATATTTTTCATGGATACTAAACTACTCCAGCATTATGGAACTGAGAGAGCCAGTAAGCTGAAATTCTCTCCAGTTCACTGGTTTTCTCATTCCCCTGACACTTCAGTTGCACAGGGTATTTCCAAGGGAGAGAGATCTGACAGCAGTCCTGTTAGAGCCAATCTTAATGGCACTTTTGGGGGAGAAAAAAGAGAAGCTTCGTTTGTGTGGCCTGGAGCTGTTTTTGTTGGCACTGAGATCTGATTCTGTTCGAGGAGAGCAGCTGAGACAGGAAAGGCAGCTCCTGACTTTCATTTTCCACCTGTGGCTGGGGAGGGATGGAACCCACACACTGCCTCATGCACAACTCCAGGAGCTGGAACAGCTCTCTAAGTACCATAAATATGTAAAGTAATGTTTTAACTTACCCCTCTGGTCAAAGCTCCAAGCAGGAAGAAAATGCAGTGGTTTGATGATTGAGATATTTTCATTGGACAAAAGATAAAAAGGAGAGGGAAATGAGGGGAAAAAAATATGTGAGGCAGACTGTAAGATCTTGAGTTGCAAATGTTCAGGGCTTAGGTGAATCCAGTTAAGTTGGTGGCATCATCCAGAACTTTCTCTCCTCTGACTCCGTTCAGCAAAGCACAAAACACATTGCTTTGCTTTTTAGAGAGAGCAGGCTTTGTGGACATTGGCATTAACGGGAGGTGCAAAGGTAGTTAAAAAGAGAAGGAGGGGAATTTCTCAGACCCAGAAAATATTGAATACTGGAACATGGCTGGAATATTGGACATGGAATGCATCTTTCTTGAATGCACATTGCACAGCAGACATCCTTTCAGGACTAGAGCGTAGATGCTAAACCCAAACACAGTTACAGGAACCAAGAAAAGGGTGTTGGATTTCACCCCTAAAATGGATCATCTCTACAGACTGAACTAAAAGACTTTGCTTTATTTAAGTCTCTATGTCATCTAAAAGAAAAGCATCCGTTCCACCTAAAGGCAGCAGAAATGCAGACCCACAGCTGGGTGTGTCTTTTTTCCTTGAACTCTCCAGACTGGTTGCCCATGGCTGGTTAGCACAGGTGAGTCATAGGGAACGGCATCCACATTATCAGAGCCCTGCAGGACTTATCTCCATGGCCCTCTAATGCACATTAAACTTCTGTCACACAGCTGACATTTCTTCATGAAATCAAACAATTCATTAGTGTTGCTATAAATGTTTTATTATGTCTAGAGCCAACCCACTCTGACCAAGCACGTCACTGAAGGGAAGTGTTACCCATGAACCCACAGACTGTCCTCTACAGCTCTCACAAATTAGTCTGGAGCTGAAATTGCTCTGCTGAGCTAAAGCACCAGCAAACTGTTACAGCACTTCTTCAACAATGCCGACCAAAACTGTAGTACTGGACAATAGATTTTTAGGTTGTTCCACATGTATTTAGACAACTTACTGTTACAACCACAAAAATTTTTAAAAATAAATAAAAATGAGGCAGCCCATGTTCTTGCAGATAATTCCTGGGCATAGTCCAGGGGTGTAGGAGGCTGAAGTCCCAGCGGACAGCCTTGAGGAGCCCCTTGTCCTCCAGCCTGGCTGGGGCCTTGCCCTCCCCTCACTGCCATGGCTGCAGCTTTGGGGCTCCCTCTGGCAGTTTCCAGTGACTGATGCAACCAGTCAAGGTACGTTTCATGGAAAAAAGTGTAAGCCAGGAGCAAAGCCCACCTCTGATGTGAACCTATCCTGATCCTAGCAAATATTCATGCCAATATCCTAGCTTTTTGAGGGGGATAGAAGCATATATAAAATGTTAAGACCAGAGAAATTGTCAGTAAAGAATTTAGGGATGAGAATAAAAAGAACACTAAGAAAATTCTGCCATATATCTTTTCACATCAGGTCTGCACAATGCCATTGCTCCATGCTTCCCCTTGCATACATCTGGGACACTTCTGCTTAATAGTCTAGGTGATCCTGGAAGGAAAATAATTGCTAGAGATTCAGCTTGAACTAAAGCAGAAGAACAATAACACAAGGCAAATGTCTGACCTAAGCCTGATGCTCACATTAATTCAGATCATTGACTTCTTTTTTCATTTGCTCACTAAGTGAAAAAATAGAACCCCTAAATTAAGTTTAGAAAAAATATCACCAAGGTAACATGGAAACTAATTTTAATAAATACAGAGAAGACAGAGCAGAATATCTGCTCTTAAATAGACTGCCACAAAATCTATTTAATTCTATATATTTAAATCTATATAATGCAGAGATCTAGGCAGTGAGATATAGAGCCAAGGGATGTAAGAACAGCAGGATCTCTTCTGTACTCCTCCTATATTCTAAAGGTATAAGCTCTGCTCTACTAAAATGAATAATTCTTCCTCAGCCTGAATAATTTCAATGGACAAAGGACAACCCACCCTGAGTCTCTGTAATGACACACCAAATGTCATGGCCAGTGTACTTTGGTCTCACATCTCATTAAAGTTTTTTATTATAAGTTACACCCAAAGAAGCTCAAGGTCCAAAGACAACCCACAGCATCCTTCTAGAAAAAAAATCCTGCCCTGGACACTGATTGCTTTGGTTTGGAAGCTGGGTTTCCAGAACAGCCAAGTATAATGTTAGTTTAACTCTCTGCCTTGAGCCAATACCAGTTAGACTAATCCCTAGCACAGTAACTTAAAAAACTTGGCAATACTGATTGCCTAATATTCTGGGCTGGGTGCTCTCAGAAACCTGAAGGTACCTCCAACACGCAGTGCAATGCCTCCAAAGCTCAGTGTCTCACCAATTTCTGCCCCCCAAGGTGGGAGATCAGTACGTACGACAGCTGCTGTCACTAACACAAGCCATGTGTGTTCATTGTTCTACCTGACATCAGTAACACACTAAAGCACTGTCAGTGCAATGCCCCAGGAGCTGCACCTCCACACTGTCCCAACACACACCTGCCACCTGCTCTCCTGCAGCACCAACAACCCCGCAGCAATCAGGCTCTGCTCTTGCTTTCCAAATTCTCCATGCACTTTCTGTATCAAGTGAACAGCACGGTCAGCCCTGGAGCCTCTGCACGATCAGCAGCAGGATTGTTGGGTTTCATCATGCCATGGAAAGGCAGCTGGTTTCCTGTTAATGACCACAGCCCCAGGGCTGGGGACAGACCCCCCAGCATGGCTCTTGTTAGCTGGTGTTCTCTGGACCATTGATGAGGCAGGAGGGAAACTTCTTTTGCTTCAACTTCAGCCACACAGGAGGGCTGGAGGCTCCTTCTGCTGGAAGCTGGAAGTCAACACTTCCAGCCACTCTGGACCTCAGCATCTCACATGTGATTTACAGCAGGCTGTGAAGGTTTCCAATATTCTCATTCCTTTTACCTCACTTAAGGACAAAGAAATGCCCTTCCCACTTAATCTCAGCTGTACTGAAAGCTCAAATTCCATTTGCAAGGGTCTTCTAGTACCAGAAAAATGCATAGTCCATCCAAGCTGATGGCAACAGCCTCCACTCAGCACTGGCAGTGCAGATATTGGTTTGTGCTTACTATGAAATTAATTCATATGGTAGTACAGTTGCCTCCTTTCTAATAATTTATACACTGTTCTAGACTGTCCTGAGGCCCAAATTATCACTTACTCAACAGAACACAAATATAAATATTTTAAGTCTCTTGTCACGTAACAGGCAACTCTCATTTTAAATTCATGCACTGCACAGGGGGCTAAGAACCTACTCATTTGTTCCAAAGGGCTACAGAGGGGATTGGCTGCAGGTACATGGTTATAAATGATTCAACAGATCATTTGTGCTTTATCTGTTTTTCAAAATAACAAAGCAAGCAAACTACCCAGGGAGTGTTCCTCAAACACAGATGAACAGATGAGAACCCCTTCAAATTATGGGAGGGGGGGCAATATCCTGTGTGCTCTTTGTGCTGATAGCAGTGACATTCTACATCAACATAGGTGGGGTTTCCAGCCACTGTGCTTCCTCTTGGACCTGGTATAAAGGTGCACAGTTCACACTCAGCTCCTCGTTGCCCTGTCTCTCTCTGTGCTGATTCACCTGCTGCAGTCCAGAAGACAAAGAGCACAAATGGCATTCTCCACCCGCAGCATCCAGTGGGGTACAAGCAGCCGTCTCCAGTCCTCCGCACCCAGTGTCAGTGGTTTGACCTCCAGGAAAATGTCCATCCAGAAGATCCAGGCACCCAGTGTCTATGGGGGAGCTGGGGGCTATGGCACCCGCATCTCAACCAGCACCAGCTCTGGCCAAGGCCTCGGAGGGAGCCTCCAGCTCAGCATCACTGGTAGCGATGTGCTGCTTGCTGGCAACGAAAAATCAACCATGCAAAACCTGAACGATCGCTTGGCTTCGTACCTGGAGAGGGTGCGCTCACTGGAGAAGTCAAACTCCATGATTGAAATGCAGATCAAGGAATGGTATGAAAAGAACACCATAAGCGTAGGGCAGGACTACAGCTCCTACTTCAAAACAATTGAAGAACTCCGAAATAAGGTAAGAGATCATAGAGCCCTCTATAAATACAGGAATTGCAATTATCAGTGAGAGAGAGAATAATCCGTTGTAGAAAATGTACTTTTCCAAATTGTAATTGGCCCAGCTGAGAAAAAAAGGAGCTAATTTTCATAAGCTACAAATTTGTGACAGATTTTACATCATTTGTAATACCAGATATATGCCTGCAGATGTGAGTAATCTCACACCTGAAAAATCTTTGACTCAAAATTAACTAGTTCTGTGATATTTGCCTTAGGTGGCTTTAATTAGAGATACTACTAATGGTAATCTACATATTTAAATATAGTTTAGCAACAGTATATTTCCAAGTGGGTTTTTAGAAAAGAAGGGCAAACACTCAGAAAAAAATTAAAGATCACTACTTAAACTGGTAAATTACCACTGGAAACCATTACATAGTCCCAGCAATCAACTGACAAGTTTGTCAAATCTTTCCAGAATCTTTCCATTTTCTGTCAAATGTTTCCAGAATTCCTTCAATCTTTCCCCTGATATTTTTTATCAGTTCTACTTCATAGCATTTAAAAGCAGATCCCTTCAGAGAACAGTTTATCCCAACTATTCAATATACTTATTTTACAGCAAGACGATTTGCCTTTTGGACACCCCTAATTCCTTTCACGCACTTCAGATGGAACTTAGCTTTAAACCCAGCTGACTTACAGACAGCTGAAATGAAGCGGAATGAAGCCCAGTATTCACTCCCAGGAAAGGATCAAGTGTGAATTTCTGTGCAAAGTTTCATCACTTGTCCACCATTTCTTTTAGGTTTCTGCTGCCCAGATGGAAAATGCCAGGCTCATCCTGCAGATTGACAATGCCAAGCTGGCTGCTGATGACTTTAGGCTGAAGTAAGTTCCATGATTTTGTATCAATTCTCTTTCACACTCCTCTTATTTAGAAAGCTTCCAGTCATTGGAATCAGTGCTGGCAACATATTCAAATTTTAAGTTTAATGAAAATTTCCCAGTGACTGTGATAGTTACTGATTCTAACATTTACATCAAACCACTTCATTCCAATGATGACAAAAGGAACCTTATTGCACAGGTTTGAAAATGAACACCTGCTGAGGCAGAGTGTGGAGAGTGACATCACTGGACTGCTCCGTGTCCGTGACGATCTGACTCTGACGAAAGCTGACCTGGAGTCCCAGATTGAGAGCATAACTGAGGATCTCGTTTTCCTTAGGAAGAACCATGAGGAGGTGAGAGCAGCTGAGCACTGCCAGGGAGAGGGGTTTTGAGTGGCAAACAGAAACAGTCTCACTAGGAAGCATTTCTATCCTTCCTGAAAGCAGCATAACCATGTGTGGCACTAAGGGATATCCAAGCTGTCAGGGAGCAAAGCCTGAACACTCCTCCATTCCAGGAATGAAGCAGTGAAGGTTTTCTCTAAGAATAATTTATGGTTTAGGAATTACTACCCCAAAAAGTACACAAATGGGAGCCATGACTTCTGCCCTCCATTCCATAGGTCCAGTTCTGAGGAAATCATTTCTATGATACATTTATCTATGATATAGCATTTATTGCTATATAGTCATTAAACTGCTCTGAGATGAGGTGCACTAAACAATATTTACAAGGTGATTAAGTTGTCTTGCCCCCAGGTACTATTGAAGGATTAGTGCCATGTGTGTAGATGTTTAGTTTATGTCAAATACCCAGCAGTGACAGCTCCCTGCAGTCGGTGCTAACACAATCCCCATTGCAGGATGTCAACAGACTGCGCAAAGAGGTGACTGGCTCTGTGGAGGTGGCAGTGGATGCTGCTCCTGGCATTGATCTCGCAGCTATTATGGAAAACATGAGAAAGCAATATGAAGAAATGGCAGAAAAGAACCGCCAAGAAGCCAAAGAACGTTTTGAAAAGCAGGTAAAGCCAACTGCTTAAAGATCAGCAAGAAACTTAGTCATGCCTAGCTGCAGTTAACAGTCCCTCCATTTCTCATTCCAGACAGTAGAACTGAACCAGGAAGTTGCCCTCAATATTGAACAGCTGGAGGTCCAAAGGAAGGAGATCACAGAACGGAGACAGGTCTTCCAGACCCTGGAGCTGGAATTACAGTCCCTGCTGGGCATGGTAAATAACAAAAGGCAAAATAAGGACTGTGGATAGCAGAGAGTTACAAAGATAAATAGAGGAATGAGTGGCTTTACAATCAAAATGCTATTTTAACACAAAAATTTATCCTCTAAATAATATCTCTCTGTTCTTCTCATGGACCATAGAAACAGACCCTGGAAGGCTCTGTGGCTGAAACAGAAGCAAGGTACAGTTTCCAGCTTGCCCAGATACAGGGAGCAATTTCCAGCCTGGAGGCTCAGCTGAGGCAGCTCCGAGCTGACATGGAGGCTCAGAACAATGAGTACATCACCCTGCTGGATATCAAGACTCACTTGGAGATGGAAATCGCCACGTACCGCCGGCTGCTGGAGGGAGAGGAAAACTGGTGAGCAAACACGTGGCTTTGCGTGCTATTTTGGGTTTTGTATCAAATCTGCCACTCTCCAACTGCTTTGGGGTGGGGCAAGTCCATTGCCCAGTTCTCAGCCACAGAATCAGAGCAGGCTGCACTTCAGGCTGGGCTGCTGAAGCTGCTGTGGAATTCTGAGTTGGGCTCTCCCAGCCCACAGACTGTCACTGTGTGAGCTGGGAAGTTGGGTAGATGTTCACTTGCCAGGAACACCAGTAATGCAGGTTTGGATCAACTTGTCCATATGGGTTAAGCAGGGAATGGAACTTCCCCTCAGATTCTGCCAGTTCAGCTGTTCTGGTTCAGGAACTGTATCAGGTATACCTGCACGAGCTGAAGTCTTGGCATTGCAGAGATATGTCTGCAGGTTAATTGCACCTCCAGCTTAGCAAGTTTTGGTTTAATTGAGAGAACTCATTTTACTGAGTTATCTCCTGGTTAAATGTCTTGATGAAAGGGGATTAGCTGTCCTGATCAAATACATAGGAAACGCACAAGGATGTTCTTTCAATGCATGAGTTGCCATACATTTATACTTTCTAATTTATAATTTTAACAGGGAAAAAAATGAAGTGAAACTGGCAGTAATGCCACCAGACTATGATAAAGGTATGTCCCACCAACTTCTTTCTGTTTTGATGGCTGCCTGTTGAAATGCTATGGAATGAAGTAGGCTGATATAAAACAACAGCTTCAGAGCAAATAATCAGCCAGCGGAATCTCACATTAAGAAAGCAATCAACTGTATGATTACCCTACAGGGACTGTACTAACCTCGGTTTATATATACAATTCAGGTGCCCAGTGTAAAATCACAGACTCACCCATTCTGTGATTCTGTAGCTTCTCGCAGAGCCAAGCAAACAACAGAGAGTTACTGAATTTCCCTCTGGAGAAGCGCAGAAGCATCTGCCTCTCCCCACTGGCTGCACAGGGAAACTGAGGCTCCCAAGTAACATATCCAGTTTCATAGAAAATTTCCAATTTGGTGTAAGTCTATTCCAAGGTTTTAGGTCTACAAGTTTGTGCTAAACTGAAACAAAACTATCAAGAGTGATAGAGAGTTACTGAACCCAGTGTCCACTGCAGTCTATGGGCAACATACTCAATACTCAAAAGAGGAGAAGCCACACCCTGCTCACCACAAAAGTTTACCTCAAGTACTTGTGGACTGAAGATGCTTTTTGCTATTTCCTCATTGACTGCTACTACTGCAGCAATATTACTCTGTCAATGTACATTGTATTTAATGAATTATCTTTTCAATTTTGGTAACAGAATCAAGCAAATTTAAGAAGATCAAGACAATAGTTGAAGAGGTGGTTGATGGCAAGATTGTCTCCTCTGAGGTCAGAGAGATCGAAGAGAAGATGTAAATGGCACCAGCAGTGGAGATGCCTCTGAGTTTCCTGGAGCTGATGCCAAAACAAAAAGATTTATAAAGAATCTGATCTAATTCACCCTAAACCCCAGCAGGGTTGAAAAATGCCAAATTATCAAATCCTAAACAATTTTTGTTGGTGGTGTTTTTGTGGGGGAGCATTAATAAAAATGTGTAAGTTGCAACATAAAATACTGGCTTTACTTACATTGTGACTAAGTACCTTGATGGAAAAAAACCAAGTCAGCCTGGTATAAGTGCTTCCAACACAGATAAAAATGGAAGTATTGGGTTTTTAAAATGCATTAAGGCATCAGTTCAGCACACCTTTTCTGAATGTGAACTCCCACTCAAACATAAAGCAGCTTCACCTCATTAAAACTCGATTTTCCAACAAATAAGAGATGTCAATTTGTTTTTTACAATAAATTAACATGAAAAATAAATTGAAGAAGCCTATTTGATACTTTTCATGCTCTGTGAATGATTATGTCACCAGGGACTACAGCAAGCCAAGATATTTTACCAATATAGATAAAGAATATATTTGAAATTATCTCTCTCAAACCTTTCTGTGCCAGTAACGTTCCCTGTCCCATAGGGAGGCCCCTGTGCCACACCTGGATCCTCAGTCCCAGGAGTTTACATTTTTCTCTTGAGAACATAAACACACAAAGCTCTTTCCTATGAAACCTCACCTGTCCAGAGCTATTTACTGTACATAAATAGCTGCCAAAGAACTAATCCTCTGCTTTCACTGCCCCGAGTCACTGAGACCAGGCTATCAGCTCATTTCCATAGACATGCTTTACTTACACCTTTGATCTTCCGCTCCTTTCTGCCCCAAAAGCACCCCATGCTCCTGGGCGCGGATAAATCAAAAATTAATACGTTTCAGTTGACAAATCCAATGATATAATTAAGCCAGGAGAAAGTAAAAACTATTTTCCATTTATCAAAATAACTTCAAAAGAAAAATATACTGGTTTGGGAGGGTTGCCATGCCCAAACCTGCACCCAGAAGCACTGCATTTGATCTTTAGACTTGTATTATAAAAAGTACCAAATACAGAAATCAGATTTCTGATTTTGAGATAACAGCAAACAATTTAGCAGACACAGTGGTCAGTTCTCAGCTCCAAAGTACAAACTGTTATATGCTTTATGAATATAGTCTTATATTCTTATCCCTCTGAGGTATTTCAATGATTAAATGTTTAGGGCATAAACCAAATTCCAAATCCTATTGGGTATAAGTGTATTTACATTTTCATATTAAGGATCACCCTGCAGCTCACTAAACACCCAGTCCAGTGGACACCTGGTGGTCACTTTTCCTACTTCTTTTGAAGCATCCAGAAACACTAATCCAGCAGAGGCTCCTGCCAGAAAAGCATTATGAGAAGAAAGACATTCCTGCCACACATGCTGGGAAGCAGGGATCAAAGGGATCACTCTGCTGACATAGCAAACTCCTGTAATAACAGCCCCAAACCCAGGAAGCACTGAATCTGCAATGACAAAACAATTATTTAGGAGGGATTTACATGCGGAAAGAACTTTTTGTGCTCCACTGCACATAGCACAACACAATCGTGATGTCTCAGCTCCACTCCACCCATTTCCCCTCATACAAATACCTGGAGGGCACCAGATTTCCACTCCCATTGGCAATTTTGGTTGGCACATATCATTTCGGTTGGTCAGAGCACACTAAACTGACGTCCCCTCCAAACAGGAGGGAGAGAGAGAGTGAAAGCTCTCCCCAGGAGGTGGAGACTCCTCCTGAAACACCCACTGCTGTCCCTCTATAAAGCTGACCCTTCTCCCACTCTGCCCTGCTCTCTGTTGCATCCTCCACGGAGCAGATCCAGGCACCTCAAGCACCATGGCCCTTTCCGTGCGCACAAGTGGCGGGTCCCGGCAATTCTCCTCTCGGAGCGGACTTGGCGGAGGATCTCTGAGGATGTCCAGCTCTAGTGGTGGAGGAGGCTTTGGTGGCAGTGGGCTTGGGTTTGGTGGGGGTTCTGGTGGAGGGTTTGGTGCTGCTTCTCTGATGGGTTCAGGCTCTGGGTTCGGTGGGGGCTATGGAGGCAGCTCAGGTGCAGGATTTGGGAGCAGCTTAAGCAGTGGCTTTGGTGGAAGCTTTGGAGGTGGTTTGGGTGGTGGCTATGGAAGTGGCTTAGGCAGTGGTTTTGGGGGAGGTTTGGGAAGTGGTTTTGGCAGTGGTTCAGGTGCTGCTTTTGGAGGTGGCTTTGGTGGTGGCTCGGGGACTGGTTTTGGAGGTGGGTTTGGCCCTGCTGGTGCTGGGTTTGGCCCTGCTGGTGCTGGGGATGGTGGCATTCTTTCTGGCTCAAAAAAAGAGACAATGCAGAACCTCAATGACCGTCTGGCTGCGTATCTGGACAAAGTGAGATCTCTGGAGGATGCCAACACTGAGCTGGAGCGCAAAATCCGTGAGTGGTATGAGAAAAGTGGCCCTGGCACTGGCACCCCTGGATCTGGAAATGACTACAGTAAATTCTACCCGGTCATTGAAGATCTCCGAAACAAGGTAGCAAAGCAGTGTAGCAGTGTATTTAACGTATCTTTATATTTGTAATTCACTTAATGGTATGAATGAAAACAACAAATTTCTTTCAGAAACCAAGAGCACATTTATCCTTTGGTTCTGACGCAGTGACCTCTGTCACCTTGCACTGGTGACATGTGCTGAGTTTTTCCTGTACATTAAAGCAGTTCTGTAGCCGTGTCACACCGTGATTTGTCTAATCTGAATAAAGGAGAAGGCAGGGATGCAATGCAGATCTACAAACCCTTGTAGAACACAAAGTTTAAAGCCATTACAAAGCCATGAGGCCTTTGGGCTGTAACATCATTCTCTGAACGCTGTTTCTATTCTAGATCATCAATGCAACCATTGACAATGCAAGGATCATTCTGCAGGTCGATAATGCCAGACTGGCTGCTGATGACTTCAGACTGAAGTAAGGATATCTTAGTGCTACAAAAAGTCTTACTAATATCTTTAGGAGAAAAATATTTCATATTAAAAATCTCTTTCCTTGTAGAAAACTTGTGATACAATTATTAAATAATATTATAATATTTATGTGTATTAAGTTTTCATGTTAAAGCCACAATAAAACACATCAGTAGTTTGCATTTAACCTCATTGGCCACGTTAAAAATAATATTTAATCCCTTTATGCACAGATATGAGAATGAAGTGGCTCTTCGGCAGAGTGTGGAGGCTGACATCAATGGTCTGCGCAGAGTCCTGGATGAGCTGACCCTGACCAGAGCAGATCTGGAGCTGCAGATTGAAAGCCTGAATGAAGAACTGGCTTATCTCAAGAAGAATCATGAAGAGGTTATTTTTTTCCTTTGTGAATTCATAACAAGACACAGGAAATTGTGAAACATCAAATTACTCCCTTATTTAGGCCAGTGGGAGTTCCTGGATTTCATTATTTGTTTTGTTTGCTGTTATTTTCTGAGTTTGCTAAGTGAAAGAGTGAAAGAAATACGTACAGTATTTATCTATAGAATAATAGAATCTATATCACATATATTTCTTTACATAAATTTTGGTAGAACTATTTTTCCTTTTATTAACAGAACCTTCTCTTTATTTTCAATCTCTCCAGGAGCTTCAGGGTATCCAAAGCAGTGAATTTGGCCAAGTCAGCGTGGAAATGGATGCTGCTCCAGGGACTGACCTGACCAAGCTTCTGAATGACATGAGGGGACAGTACGAAATCATTGCTGAGCAAAACCGTAAAGAGGCCGAGGCGTGGTTCAATGAAAAAGTAAAAAACAGAGAGAACAAACTCAGAAAAATGCTTGGGAAAATGAGTTCCCTAGTTGGAACAGTAAAATAACACCCCATTCTTCCTTGTCATTTCAGAGCGGGGAGCTGAAAAGGGAAATCTCTACTCATACTGAGCAGCTCCAGTCAGGAAAGAGTGAGATCACGGATTTAAAACGGACCCT
This sequence comes from Lichenostomus cassidix, assembly GCF_008360975.1. Taxonomy (NCBI): domain Eukaryota; kingdom Metazoa; phylum Chordata; class Aves; order Passeriformes; family Meliphagidae; genus Lichenostomus; species Lichenostomus cassidix. The sequence goes on from NC_139507.1 coordinate 3,227,741, forward strand.
CCAGAGTTTGGAAATAGAGCTGCAGTCTCAGCTCGCCATGGTATGTTCTAGGGAAGCTGCTGACTGCTCAGAGCCAATTCGGCAACTTCAAAAGTCTTTTTAGACCTTATCCTATTCCATAGGATTGAGGATTTGTATTTATTTCTGACTAAATCCTATATTCTTTTAGTTCCTAAATAGCAGTAATATATCTAACTGGATTGCAAAAAGCATGTCACAAAGGAGATGAGTTTTTACATCACATTTAGGGAAGCGACAAGGGAGTTTTCAAACTGGTGTTTTCAGAAAGAAAATAAAACCTTCTAAGTAATGCAGCTGTACTCACTCCCTTAAACTACTTCAGTTGGTTCTGTTTTTGTAAAGAGGCCTTTTTCTTAACCAGAGATTATTTAATATCCTTACACAGAAAAAATCCCTGGAAGACACTTTAGCAGAAACGGAAGGTGGTTACTGCGCTCAGCTGTCACAAATCCAAATGCAGATCGGGAACCTGGAGTCCCAGCTTTTCCAGGTCAGGGCTGACATGGAGCGCCAGAACGCAGAGTACCAACAGCTCCTAGACATCAAGACTCGTCTGGAAATGGAGATTGAAACCTACCGGCGCCTGCTGGATGGCGAGTTTGTGTAAGGAACTGTTTGACACAAAATATCTCCTTAGGTTTATTTTCTGTAGCAAAATCCTTTCCAGGAAGAAAAGAGGTAAAATAAGTGGAACATTCTCCAAATTACAGTAAAGCACATACAGCGATCCGAAATATCACTCTGACTGAGGAGAGTGAGCCATTCTGCTCAGTATTTAAATAATCTACCAATGTCACCATGAAAAGGCAATTTATCCCAATCCTATCAAACATCCTGCAACAGTGCATGTCTCTGATTTCCTTTTAGGGGCGCTGGACAGGCAGTTACGCTTGAAAGCTCATCCCTGACAGGGTCCAAATCTCAAACACAATCACTGGATTCTTCTCAGGGTAGGTAGAACTTGACTGAATAAAATTTTGTTTCTAAAATCATTCTCATAAATCAAATAATACATGTTATCCTGTTTAACTACATCATCGCGCTCATTAGAATCAGAAGCCAGTTTGAAAGGAAAAGGGGGGTAAAGGGTCATGTACGTGCTGCTTGGGTTTATCATCTTTAATATGTTGATATATATTTTTTGTTTTGTTCATGATGTTTAGATCCAACCAAAACTAGAAAGATCAAGACAATTGTCGAAGAAGTGGTAGATGGAAAAGTTGTTGCATCCCACGTTAAGGAAGTTGAAGAGAAGATATGAGGCACAATCTGATGTGGCAAAGGATCCATCTGCTCCAAGCCAAAATGGATAAATAACTTTATTCTTTTGTATGAAGTGATAAAAAATTTGGCTTTGTACTAAGAATCTTTTAGATAAGAAAAAGTCAGCACTTTCATTCCTTGCAGACATGCAATATATTTCCTGCTTCACTCTGTCAGCATTACCCGTATGATTTCTATGGTGCTCTTTAAAAATATCATCAAATCTCTGTTCAATAACCAGAAATATGAAGCACACATTTAATCAGCTTTGCCTTTTTATAATCTTTAGTAATCAATAGATAAAATAATTTTGCTGTTATAACCTCATTTTCCAGTTTTCATCATTAATAAAAAGGACTCAACAAGCTTTAAGGTATGAGTGTCCATTCATTCTCCATGACCCCCTCCAGCTGTGTGGTGAGCCAGCAATAAAATATGAATATTGAAAGCAGCTAGAATTCAAAATTCCATAAATCCTAGGAAAGATGCAATTGCTTATACCTGCCTACCTGTAGCCTTCAGGGATCTCATAGCCAGGTGTTCCCTATGCACCTGAAAAAAATAGGTAGAAAAAGAAAGCATTAATTTATACCATCCCAAGTACAATACTTTGTGTTTGTTTGATGGATTGCTAATGGTTTTCTTATGTAACTGTTCTCATCCCATCAATGACAAACACTGCCAATATTTTGGGTTTAGAACTACATAGAACAAGGACAATTGAGACACTTGTAGAAAAGAGAGTGGACAACAAAACCTTTCCATCTCAGTCCAGGTCAACTGGAAGACAGTCAGCTAAGGAAAATAAAATCCAAACACAGCATCCTTTCACATGTGCCAGCAGACATAGCCAAGAACAGGGAAGCCTTTTCTCAGCAGGAGACTTTTAAGTGGTACAGTACTTTGACTTCTAAAAAGATGTGTGTCTGGTAAAAGTGTACTGTCTGTTTTATCATTTCACTGATGTACATTCTTATTTAGAGCCTAAAATGCATTCTTTCTTTGGTAAATTTTAAATTTTCATTGAAAGCTGGATTTTTTTTTTTACCGTATATCTGATATTGTGCACTACTGAAAAAAATTAAATAGGTGAGACGTAAAACAAAATAGGTAAGACCCATTCTTAGCAGACAAGATCATCAGGATCACACAGTGCTCCAGTGAGCCAGGAAATGAAGAAACACTTGCAGAAAGCACGGCACAGCAGACAACCTGTGCTGGACCTGCCTGGGTGCTGTCAGAAAAGGGGTAAGAACCCCATTCACACTGCGTGTTGTGTGTACTGAGCACACCAACACTTGGCACAGGTACTGAAACACCATCAGAGATAACCCAGACCCTTTTTCTGACAGCAGTGATGTGTCTGAAGTGTACATCACCAGAACCTTGCTCTCTGCAGAAGAAGCCAAAGCCCTTACTACAAGTTGCACCAGCGCTATTCATCACCACTACTGGTTCCTCTCCCTCCTTGTGTGTTTCTGCCCATAAACCCACCGCAGTGTTGGGTGAGAGGATGCCCAGGAGCTCAGCTCGTTTCCAAAACAGGACAGTCCTCAACACTGAGTCAGGTCAGATACCTAAGGCTTTGTCTCTCTGAGTCTCAAACACCTTCAGGGATGGAAATTCTGGGACATCCCTAACAATGGTGGAGGCACCTGCCAGCGGCACTGCCAGCAATCCAGGTGTGCTGCTGGGAGGCTCTGCCCTCCATGTCCTCCTGCCAGCGCACTTCATGCTGGGCAGCTGTAACTTTATCCTTTGCTTTTTCCCTCTTATCCTCGCATTTCTGATGTTATAATACCCCATAGTCACAGTGTAACAAAAACATTAAGACATGGATAAATTAATTTCGGCACATAATTTAGGAATAGATACTTCAGTGCTATCCTTTGCTGCATTAACCTGCTGCCAGGACGGACTGACAGGCTCTGAGGCCCCCGCGCTCCCCGAAATGGGCCACTGCCGCTTTAACGGCCCCGCGGCCGCAGCCCCGTGCCGCCGGCAGCGGAGCCGGCAGCCGGGGAGGATGGGAGGAGGAGGAGAAGGAGGATGGAGCCGGCTCGGCTCCACCGAGAGATCAGGGCAAAGTATGAATCGCTCATCACCCGAAATCAGATAAAGACCGTCAGCTCAGCAAGGACGCAGGTAATGCCTCCTCACAGCCACACACCTTGCAGAGTACGTAGCCATTCCCTGGCCGTACAGTTCCTCCCGCAGCCTCTATGAGGTACAGTAATTCCTTTCAATGCAGCAGATTTTTGGGAAAGGGATGTGGATTTTACCGCAGTAAGATGTGAACTAGAAGAATCGGAAGTAGATTTTGTTAAGGGTATGGATTCCTGCTGAACCAATGCTGTGTAATTCTTTGGGATGCTTTTCTGTCCCTGTAGCAGGGCTATTGCTGGGATTTAAGGGATGATGACATAGGCTGTAACACGGTAACCTCTAGCTCCATGTAGTTATCTCAGAGGAAAAAATGAATCCTGAAGAGAATCTTTCTATATACAGCAATCTTGGCCAATTTTGGCCCTTTAGTAACGAAAGCTGTACCTTTGCAGGAACTATTTTCTATTGCTCACAGTATGTTCTCTTCAGCATATATCAGTTGCTCTCTCATACAGCTTGATTAAATGTTACCAACACACAATGCTGCTGTTAGGTATTTACATACAAACAGCTCTAAGCCCAACTGAAGTCAAATGGCAAAACAATTTTGAGCCATCAAATGTAAAAAAATTCAGGGGGGAATCAGGTATTCTGTCACCTTGTACTCAGGTATTGCAGGAATCCCGGAGGTTTGTTTTAAGGACAGGCCAGACACTGCTGCAGCCTGGCTGATCCACCAGCAGTGTCAGACACACGGCAGCTGCACATCGAACAGGGAAGCCAAGTTTATCTTTTTGTTGGCACAAAGCAGCCAATGCACATTGGTTTGATCCTGTCAAATTCTGCAGTACCCAGGCAAGAAAAGGGAAGCAAAGAACATTGGAGGTTCACTTGTGAATGAGCCAAATCTAGATTTTTCTCAAAAATGATGGCCTGGAAAAGTTGCAATTTGTCAGTATGTACAGGGAAACAAAACCCTTATTTTCCTTAGTTCACAAGATCTGAATTAAAGAGATTCTTTTCTTAGAGTCAATGTCATCATAAGAACCTGCATAAAGCAGTAAAATATGCAAAAGAGCAGGTGCTGTTTCAAGGGCTTACAGCATCTCCACCACTTGCAGGGAAACTCAGAATCAAAAAAGAAAAATAACTTCCATAAGCCAAACAATCATTCTGGAAGTTACATGCAGGAACATACAATCGAAATCAAAGTCTAAATCTAAAATGACCCTACACATGATCAGGATTGGTTTTTAGAAACTACTTTTAATAGGATAAAAGGAAAAAAATAAACCAAACCCTGAAATCAAATATACATTAAAATCAAAGCAGTTTATTCAAACTTGGAAGCTTAAACCATCTGCACCTCCTCTGAGCCCATTTGCTCCAGAGGTGAGTAAGATCTCAGTACAATTGGGTAATTTGTAAGAGAATTCCTCTAGGACAAAGGTGCCAGGGACAGAGATTCGGCCAACCACTTCTGGTTAAACACAGTGGGATAAGAGCTTTTCCGCTACAGAAAATATTAACTCCTCATTGTGAGCTTTCACACATTTATACAACTCTAAAAAAATTCCAACTAGATATTATGAGTCAATTTATTATCATTACTTGAATATTTTGTAATATTGTTATCTTTTGTATGTCCACTGTAGCGAGAAGAAGGTTCAAGTGAAAGAATGGACAAAGATGCAGAAGCACTAAAGGCAGCCAGAGCAGAACTGTGCGAAGCCCGACGGCAGTGGCACCACATGCAGATTGAAATCGAGTCTCTCCACGCTGTGGTAAGAGTCAGAAATGAAACTTCTGGTAAAACTTCAAGTATTACCTTGATAGCTTTACTCCTGTTCTTAAAGAATAATCTTAAAAGAACTGATGCAAAAATACATCGTTTGTTAATGAAACCATGTAGGTATATAACATCTCTACACACAAACTTTCCAAGTCTTAAAACATGACTCAAATTTCACAGGAAAAGGGTTTGGAACGTTCATTGCGTGCTACGGAGCAGCAATATCATATGCAGCTACAAAATTTGGAAGGTGAGATTGAAAGCCTGGAGAAAGAGCTGCTAGAAGTGAGAAGGGGAATTGAGAAACAGCTTCGAGAGCACGAAATTCTCCTGAACACAAGGATGAAGCTGGAGGAGGAGATAGCGACATATCGCAGTCTGTTGGAGCAAGAAGAGAGCAGGTACTCGCTGCTTAGAGAAAAAGATCTCAAATTTGTCTTCCATTTCTGAAGGTCTCATTTAAATAATCAGAACTGTAAATACATTACCTAATCATTAAAAAAATTACAGTATAAAATCTTAGAAAAGGTTTCATTGTAAGGTAGCTTCACTGACTGCAGAACTTCTGGTGCTCATTGTTTCATACACATTGCAGAGAGCAGCACACAATTTTTCACAGCTGTTCATACAAATTTGGGATTAAAGCAATTCAACATTAATAAATGCCTGTAATAATTTTTATTTTTGCAGGTTCCGTTGCTCAATACCTGCCCAGAAGGACGACAAAAAGCCCAGCACTAGCAAGATCACCTTTACGCTGCCTTCAGGTGAGTTTCAGACACCTCCTCCTTAGGGGATTTTGGCCCTAATTGTTCACAACTACTGACAAATTTCTAGGTATTAAAAAGGACCTTTTCCAATGCATGGAAAATATCTCCAGGACCTGTATACTGCCTCTGCCCTTCTGCATGCTCAGTGTATACCTGCATTTTCCTTTGCAGATGGTGTAAAGAAGCACAAACCAAAGAAGGTGGAACTGATGACAAAACAAGCAATCCTAGATGGAAATATCTTGAAGGAAAGTGCTGAAGCTCATGGCACTGTACAGTAAGATAAACAGGAATTTCACAACATAACAGTTGGAAGTAAAGGGTGGAGGTTACGTTTCAGTAGCTTTGAATTTTCCGTTACTTGGTATCTGTTACATCGCACCCACACTGCCCAGGAGCTTCAGAACCACACTGAGAGCTCCCGAAGGTGGACTGAATGGCAGTGTTTAACAATACATAACATTTAAATTTCTTTTTATTAGCATTGGCTTCATAAGCAAACAATACCATGATGGTGCTTCTGATTTATAATTTCAATTTCTGTTAAGAATGAAACTATGAATAATTCATTTCACTAAGGCTGAAGGCAAAGAGCCCAGACCACATTTGGGAAGTCCCTCTGGGGCATATTTATGCACATAAATTCAGGCTCGGCTGCTCCAACTTGCTCCTTGGAAACTCCTACGTTTCTCCAAACAGGGGAGGGAGAGCCTGGCTCCCAAGTAGGCATGTGAAAGTCTGTTAGGATGTGTTATTCACCTGAAATTACTTTAATAGTATTGGATTGCCTCATTTTATTTTCTTCTGCTGCTCTTTAAGCTTTTTTGTATGTTGTACATGTTGTATTTTGTATGCTGTTTTTTAATGTTACCTTTAAACACACTGTAGTGGGCCATTCCTAACACTGAACCATAATCAGCTGCTGAAAAAATTATTGCCATCATAAGGTCCACCAGACACACCCCATAGCTGACATTTATTTTTGTGCATGAGCTTTGCTCATCACATAGTCACTCAGATCTGCACGGGGCTCCTCGGCCAGGTGCAGTTTACTCAGCTCAGTGAGGCCCCAGAGCCCAGCTTTCAGATCTGAATTCTGATATGCACATAGAAAATTAAATCAACAGGATTTGGGTGCCTCAATATTCCTGAATCAGCTGGCTTTTCAATTCTCCCTATTCTACTTGTGCCCTTTTTTCTCTTTAATGTAATACAGCTCTACATTCTGAGGTTTAAGTCTAAACTAGATTTTCTCCTCCCTATTCTGAAGGTTTTCAGATGCAGGAATTCTGTCCTGCCCACGACAGTACTGAGGTTTCTTGCAAAATTTTTGAGCTTGGATTCCAAACTTTCTCCTTGGAAACAAACTGCCTAATGTGTTTGGAGCAGTGGTTTTGTAGCCATGTCTACCTAAAAGTATGAAAACAAGAACATAATGAACTCTCACCCTTTATTTAGCTTCTCTGGAGAATGAACCCATGAAAAAAAGGAAACCTCTGGTGTCTCAGTAAAATAACTCAACATTTTATGATGCCATTTCTCTCTCTGTTTTAAAAGCAGTCCTGAAGATAGATAACTAATATTGCCTAAAAAAATCATAAATACATTTGCTTTATTGTTTCAGGACAGAAAAAGTGGATGAAGTTATTAAGGAATGGGAAGGCTCTTTCTTTAAGGACAACCCTCGCTTAAGGAAAAAGTCCGTTTCCTTGCGTTTTGATCTCCACCTGGCAGCCACGGATGAAGGGTGTTTGCACACGAAAAAGAAAACCCTCCCCGACATTGAAGTCAGGCTGGTGATGAGAAGATCCTGCAGCATTCCATCCATCAAACCTTAACCTCAGCTAATTCCCCTGAAGTGCATCTACAGCGGGCTTGGAAATAAACTGTAGGTGGACTCCCATGGCTGCTGTCTGCTACAACCACAACATCTTATCAAGCACTTGGATCAATACAATAAAACCATACAAGTCCTTTAAAAGAAAGTGTGAAGAGCAAGGGGGTTCAGATTCCAAGAAACCCAACTTCTGCTGGTTTTATACTCTGGGTGCAGCCCTTTCATTTTCTCATTGTTGTTGTTTTGTAGAATTTCACCAAATATTACAAAAATTAAACTAGAACTTTATAGTTTGACATATTCTGCCTTTGTAAAAGAGAACATGTTTTCTCTTTCTGGAAATGAGAAATGCATATTTGCTTCTCTTAATTACTCAGTATTCCATTCATATAATGACTGGTGAATCCTTGCAATAATTTATATCACAACTGTCATACTTCTAGAAAAATATTTTAAAATAATACTTTCTAACAGCAAAAATTAGATACAAAAATACTGTTAAAATACAGGAACTATTAACAAGGAGTTTTCTTTTGAAAGTGGCTAGTATTTTTAAATTCCTTTTTTCTTAGGCAACAACTGAGCAAAAATGTCTTTCCTCTACATCCTTATACACCCATTTTAAAAGTGTTGTTACAATCCAGTAATATTTTAGCCATGTTGTTCCCCTGATTTTGAAGCAGTAATTTCCCCTGAAAAATCAGTCATTCTCTTATGTGTCCACACACACGTGTACTACAAGTCTCTTAGCCAAGGCAAGTGAAATTACTCTCTAATTGTTCAAATGGGAGGAGTCAACCATTTTAATGCTGGTATTCCATTAATTTTGTTTATTATAACAATGTGCATTAAAATATCTTCAACAAATTCCTCTTCTGACAAACACTACAGGTAAGTGATGCTCTCGATCTAGTACATGTGACAAGTCATTATTACACCAGGGTACAACTGTTACTACTTCAAATTAACTGGGCAAAATAAGGGCTACAAATTCAACTCAACCAGACCCCTAAAGCATCCCCCAGTCCTACCTAAAGTAGCTGTGGGCAAACACCAACCCCAGCAGACAATCCTGCACCAGTACACAGAGGAACAGCCATCCTTCTTTAAAACCTTATGGAACAAATTTCCAACTAAGACTCAGACAAGATTGTACTAAGACAAGAATGATTGTGAGGATTCCGAAGAGGGTGGATGTCACAGCTCCCACTGGAACACTGGGATTGCTGGGGCTCAGAGTCTGGAAAACCCACGCACAGAATTTGCTGGATTACAGCAGCATGTAAAGGATTGATTTCAGTGTCAGTATCTGCCTTACTACCTATGGCATGTGTACAAAACTGATACTAAAGATTCTTTCAGAGTTAATTTAGGCTTCTATCCTTTGTTTGTGGTAAGAACAATGCATCAATATCGCCCCGTCCAGTCTGTACTGTATCAAACTTGCTAATTATCCTTAACCTGAATCATGAGCTGATGTTGTTACCACTTGGCATCCTGAATGTATCAGCCTGCTCCAGTATTTTCACTATGCAGCTTTTTTTTGTGCTTAGACTCTGTACATTTTACAATACTTGAATTTAAACTAAGTTTTAATTGCTTTAAGGCACTTTAAACAGGGATACAAATTTACCAAAGTAAATGATAGTACTACAATAAAAAAGTATTAAAATGGAGTTTGTCCATGCGTATTTTGTGTGTGTCAATGTCTACTCCTTAAAAGGAAAGGAGGAAAAGAGAAATGCAAAATAAAAGTTGCAGATAGGAAAATCTTAGCACTGTAACAAGCGTTTTCTAAGACCTTCTCTGCAATTAGAAAAACACAAATTCCCTCAGAGTCTTTACCATAAGACCTGAATGTCGTCCTGCTACAAACTTACTCTTTTTTTCTGGTAAATCCAGTAACCCTGGCTATTTTCTTCACATGGGACTTCCTGACACTGACTTCAGTAGTGCTACTCTAGGCCTGGTTCAAGTGGGCATTCTGGTTCTAACTAAGTTTTCACCCCTTTCAGTAAGTATCTATTTTTGCATTATTCACAAATTCCATCTCTTCAAATGTGAAGAACTCTTTTTTGTTAACAAACTAGTGAACTTCCACAAGTGTCAGTGTGAACTCCACGTGGGTATCAAAATAATAACATTTCACTTTCCTTTTTAGGTCACTTTAAAGCTGAATTTAAAAAATTTAATACTGAAGCTTAATACTATGGCCCAGAATTCTTAATTCTGTGCTGCTAATTAAATCCAGACTAGTTGAGCCTCTGCCAACCAGCACCTGCAAACGGCTGATGTAAAAACGAGTTTCATTGTCTCAACCCACTTCCCAGTGAATGTCTGTCCTCATTCCAGAGCTTATGAAACTGCTGGTAATTAAAACAGTTGGGTAAGAATAAGTTTTTACATCCCCCCTGGTGAGCATGGTGCAGTATAAACAATTTCATTAAATCAGTAAAACTACTTATATATTGTACAGGATATTAAAAAGTGTACGCAAGCAAAACTATTCACTATCATAAGATGGAACTGAGGCAAAGAGCACAGTAAAAAAAAAAAAGTGAATAAAACGAAGTAGAGAATACATTGGTGGCTTTGAAAACATATAATGATTTAGAACTATTAGTATGGAATGTTTCAGTAAATGTACCTGAACACCATAATAAATAACTCAATTTTAAAAATAAATACATTTAAAATAATTCAAATTTTAAATTTAAATTTCAAATAACTAATAAATATTTCAATTTTCAATTTAACATTAAATGCAGTTTACACTATCAATGAAACCATGTAATCAATTAACTAGAAATGAATGCATGACACTAGGGGGAAACCTGGTCAAAAGCAGGGGGAAAAACAGGTTATTTTTCACCTCTTACAAGTATTTTCTCACCTTTTCTTTACCTTTTCCTGCCCCAGTGAAGCTGGTGAACTAGAGTGATGTATTTTGCTGGCTGAGGAATGTTTTCAACTCTTGCTTTCATATCAGATTGAAGTCACAGATTATTCTGACAAATGTCCATTGTGGGCAGAGTCTAAGCGGATGAGGGCAGAACTCTTGTCTCTTTATTTGTTCATAAAAACAAGTTTTTTAAGCATGAAAACAAACTGGGCCAGTGGAACTGTAGGCATCAAGAAAAATGGGCCAAACTTGCAGCAATACATGTTCAGTTAGTTTTTCTTCTTTATGCCTTCTGCCATCCTTTTGGGTTACAGCAGGTACCATCCCGCTTGGCTTTCCTTCAGATACACACAAATTCTGCCTCATGAATGCGTGGAAATATATCTCATTGGCCATGTGAGAGCATTTCAACACCAAACATTCCATTTCAACATCAAACATTCAACATCAAACTTTCCATGTCACGTTTCACTGCCAAAGTTTTCATATTTAATTCAGTCACTTTGATAATTTTCAGTGTAAAAGGCTCTTAAAGCTGAATGCTGAGGTCTGGAACTCTTCATCCTCCTCACACCCTCAGAGCCACCTGGTTCACCTTGATATTTGTGAGGGTTTTACCTGTGTGTGATACTTTTGCTGATCTCTGCAAGGAATTGTGGACAATTCCACTGCTTCCAGACTACTGGGTAATTTATAATCCTGTGTGATTCAGCAGCAGAGCGTTTTGAGTTGGTCAGGCTGATTTAGTTGACAATTATATATTATCATATTTATTACCCGGGGTCCTTCTCGCCGCGCTCCCAGCCGCCCCTAACGCCATCCGCTTCCTCTGGCCTTCCCCCACACCTTCCTACTGCCCTCAGAGCTCGTCCTGCTCCTGTCAACAGCCTCTGGAACCTCTGCCATCCCCAACCGCCATTTCAGCACCACACTGTGCACAGACCAGGATCCCCCAGCACTGCCGGGCGGTTCACCTGACTCCATCGCTGCCTTTAAGGGATTTATTTGAGCTCGGACGTGACCTCGCAGCGTTTTCCCGTCGCCTCACGGCAGCCCGGGGCGCCTCAAGGGCCGCGCGCTGCCCGTGAGGGGAAAAAGGCGCCAAAAGCCCTGAGGGGCCGCGCGCTGCCCGTGAGGGGAAAAAGGCGCCAAAAGCCCTGAGGGGCCGCGCGCTGCCCGTGAGGGGAAAAAGGCGCCAAAAGCCCTGAGGGGCCGCGCGCTGCCCGTGAGGGGGAAAAGGCGCTAAAGCGCAGCGGGCACAAGGCGTCTGCTGCGCGCCCGTTCTGCGCCGCTGATTCGCCACCAGCAGCCACTACTCGAGGGACCGTGACCGGGCTGACCGGGGTACCCGGCGTGGGGGAAGGGGACGGGCGCGGTGCTGAGCACTGCGGATCTGGGGCGCCTCAGGACCCCGCTGATATCCCGCACCCGGCGAGGCAGCGCCTCCGCGCCAGTAATGGCGGTCAGAGCCGCCAGTCGCGCGGCACTTGGGTTGCATCCCGCAGATTCGCCACGGCGCCTAGGGTCGCCGCCGTCCCGGAGGGCGCGGGGACGGCCCTGTCCCCTCGGTGGGGCGCGGGACAGCCAAACAGGACCCCCCATACTGAGTAGGGGGCCAGCGGCGGGCCGGGGGCGGCGTGTCGAAAGTGCGGAGCGGAGTGCGCAGGCGCCGCCGCCGCCGCCCCGGCCCGTGGGAACAAAGGGAACGCGGCCGCGCCGAGTGGGTGAGTCCGGGGGGCCCGGCGGCGCTGACCGCAGGGCTTGGGGCTGTCCAGGCCCCGCACCGGGAACGCTGCGGGGCTCGGGAGGGCCCTCGGGCCTGGGGAGGGAGCGGTGGGGCGGGAGAACCCGCCGGTGGCCGCCTTGGGCCCGCTCAGGCTTCGCTCGATCTCCCCGAGCAGCCCCGGGTGCGAGCCCGGAGCACGTCGTTAGTCGGGATTCTAAAGGAGGTTGCAGCTGCTGTGGAGTTATTTGAAGAGAAAGGCCGAAAAAACACTTTGTTACAGCGCTGTTTGACGGACGCACTGCTGGGTTCGGTGCTAAAAGGTTAAGCATTGCCTGTGAGACCGCAGCTGCCGGGCTCGGTGCTTGTTTTATGTACACTGTAAAGGATATTTATTATTTTGGTCATTTACTTATTAATACCAGATTTCTGAAAGACGAGTGTGAAATAATGGGGTATGGCCCTTTTCTTCCTTAAGGGGCAAAATAGATTTACTTAGACCCTTTTACATGAAGATGACCTAAACCTGTGTGCTCTGGCACAGCTATTTAAGGCCAGATTCCTTGAAAAGTCCATTAATTTTTCGAAGAGATAACACCTTGGTTTCTGAAAATTCTTTTGTCTGTGTTCCAAAATTGACAGACTTTGATAATCAGTGGTATGGATAACAACTGAAGATCTGAGGGAACAAAGGCACAACACTTACTAGCGTGATCTTCTTTTGTCTTGCAGAAGTACAAATATAATGTCAGGTGGCTGAAAATTTGACTGTCAAAATGTCAAGTAAGTTTTTTTCAGATTTTTCTTCCTTTAACTTGATGATTTAAAGATCTGCTTCAGCAGAACCTGTTTGTGAGATAATCCCATTATTCCTGGCATTAAAAAAAAAATACAGGAAGTGTAGTGACTAAACTCTTGGCCTTAAATCCTGCTGTGGCTGATTCCTGGCATATTGTTTTCATAGGAAATCCAGATATCACAGATTCTAAATCCTGTTTGACTGCATTTTTGCTTTCCCTCCCTGTAATTGGTGTGCATATAAATGGATTTCATATTCTCTAGTCTTCTGCTTGAATAAAAGGCTGGGGCTAGAGCAATGAGTGGGCTTCAATTTTTCTTTCTTTTCTTTCTCTTGTGGTGCCTTTTACTCTTCAGTGGCAAAACACAAAGTCTTTCAGAGTAGAATTTGTCTTGTTTTTGTAAATGGCTTTAAAAAGTTTGGCCACAGCAGATGCCTTAAGAATTCCTTCAGGTTTTCAAGAAAAAAAAAAAAATGTGCTTACATTTCTATCTTAACAGAAAGGCCATCCTATGCCCCACCTCCCACCCCAGCTCCTGCAACCGTAAGTATAGTGATTTTTCTCATTAACACAGAGCCTTTAGTAACTTCCCAGAACAATAATTGTGGAGTTGCATCACCTTCTTGTATGGGAAACACTATACTAATCAATGTGATATGAATTATTTCAATTAATTTTTTTTAAGAATTTTGGGAAAGAGAACCTGATTAAATATGTTTCGCCTTTAAGGCTGGATCTTGCAGACACTGAATTATCTGTGGGCAATCACTTGTCTCAAACGACTCACAGAGGGCCGTAGCAGGACTGAAATAGTAAGAATTAAATTATATATTTAATTGTAAAACATCCTGCTCAGCCTGTGCCCAAATCATGGGCAGACAGTGCGTTTTTCCACGTTTCTGTTTTACAGATCTGCTTTTCAGTGGAATGTAGAATTACGAAAAATCTTGTTATATTGGGTCAGAATTATGAAACACACCTGATGTCAGTCTTCCATTCCTTGAAATCACTGGTATTTTAGAGTCTGAGGCATGGGAAATGTTTTACTTTCTAGTAAAGTGATGTGGCGTGATACTGAGGAAAACATGAACAGGAGCTTTGAATCCTGTCCAGTGACATTCCTGGAAGTACAAAGGTGCTGCAGTACCAGCGTGCTGTTGGCAAAGAACTGTTTGAAAGCAAATGCTCCTCTTTGGTCACATTTCTGAATAGTTTGGATTTTAGGACACATCTTTTGTACAGAAGAATGAGCAAAGATGCTATAGTGAATTTTTTTTACCAAAGTAAATTGGAAAACCGTTACCCAATAGTGTGTCCAATAGTTCGAAGGTATGTGAACCTTCAAATTTACTGTGCCATACTTTACAGGAAGAGGCTTGAAAAGTATATAATGCATACGTACAAGTTATGTTTTTACAAGTTTACTTAAATAAAACTTGATTTGCATAGTTTGCTCGGAGTTTTCATTTTGCACACAGCAAAATAGATCTGTGGCAGTGTTAAAAGGAACATAATGGATCCACTCTGACCACTGGATTCCTGCATCAAGAGCTGTGCATACACATGCGATTCCTTTGGGATTTAGCATGGATACAGATGTTTGATGTTGGTGTGGTACAGTCCTTCAGAAGGATACATGAAGCACATGTCAGAACTGCAACCAGTGACATGCACTGTCTTACAAGCATCTTTTCTTACATTTTGTATTATATTTTATACAGTCCTTCAGGTGATGGTCTGTGCTCTGTTAATGCAAGTCACAAAGTAGCCAAATAACCTTGCTTGTTCTTCCACAGCCAGTTCCAGGTGCTGCAGTCACCAAAATTCCAGTAATTCTCATAACTGCAGTACTGTAGCTGAAATAAAAATTCTCCATGTGATTCAAGGTAGTTCCCTGGTAACATTTAAATCCTGTCTTGCAGAAATAAAGAATTAAGCAGACGGAGATTACAATTGTCACCTGCTTTTATTGAAGAGGTGTAGTTCAACATATTCAAAACCTGTTGTTATGGTAATACAAAGAACTGTAGTAAAACAGTGTCTTATGAAGTAGTGAATGTGTATGTCATGAGCCCAGGCATACAGATGAACACATCAGCTGCTGTGACTGAGTTAAAAAGCTTGGCAATAAAACCTATAATGAAGACTGACTGTTAAAGCATAATTTTCCTCTGCACTTGTATGTTTAGAAGTAAACTCCTGCAGTGTGTGTGTGTATTGACCTAAAACCTTCTTAGTTACTGTAGTCAGCTCCTAGGGCACTTCTGTTCGGTGTTTGGATGTGTCATTCTTTAGTTTTTCGAGTCCTTAACCTATTTGTCAAATTTTTATAGCTGTAATCTGGAACAGGTCCAGTCAGCAAATCCCTGTGAAAGACTCTTGGAATGTTTATTAGGGCTACTGGAGAGTGGGACACTGTGGGAATGACACTTAAATGTCCAGAAACACTACAGGCTCTTGTGAGTCCTAATGGAATCGTAGAACCACCACAGTCAGGACTTAATCAAAATTACCATTAAATAGTTGATCTGTTTTCCCAACAGAATTTGATTGGGGAAGGGGGATAATGGGAAAAAGAAATTTATTTGAGATGGGGAATACAGAGAACCTGGTGAAACTTGAGTGTCCATAGATAGGTGAGAAGGGAATGTAAAGAAACAAGACTTTTTTTTCCTGTGTGGCTGAGGTGAGAACATACCAATCCACTTTCATGAATGAATGAAGATGTGTCGATTAACTTCTGAATTGTATTGGATTTGGTGATGTGTTCAGATTAGTTTAAAGTTTCTAACTTACAGGTATTACTGCAGATGTAGAATTCCTGAGCTCTGTCAGTCTACAGCCTGCCTTATAACAGATGGGTGTTTCTGGGAGTTGTCTTCAGCCACTGGCAGTGGTGCACAGATGGTGCTTTGAGAGATTTCCTCCCTGGCCCCATTTGTTGGGAAGGCAGAATTCTGGGAAGAAAAGCAGGCAGGAATTTTCACTGGCATAGTAAATGTGGATACTGGGGATTTCTGCCCAATCCCTATGTGCTGTGCTGCCCTGTACCTTTCACCCTTTGGAGACAAGAGTCTTCTGAATTCCATGATGGCTTCTGTTGGAAAACTTTATTAGCCATGAGCTGAATTTACAGAGTACTTGTTTAAATGAGTTACACAGTTAATAGAAATAAAATCACCAATTTCAGACAGAAATTTATAGTGACACCTTTGCTTAAAAGTCCTGTTTCCTTACTAGGTTGATACTGGAGTAAGTTGTGTGTGTTGGGAAGACACCAACTGCTACACCTCATTGCGTGTTTGAATTCTGGTTGCTTTTGCATGCCATATTGCAGTTCATTTTCATTTCTGTGTTTTCCTCGTTTGAGCTCATTTCTCATTCGTGTTTTTGTCTCATTTGTTTCCATCAGCAAATGCCCAGCACCCCAGGGTTTGTGGGATACAATCCATACAGCCATCTGGCCTACAACAACTACAGGCTGGGAGGGAACCCGGGCACCAACAGCCGGGTCACGGTAGGAGAATCAACTATTACATCCTCCGGCAAACACCAGGAACTGACCAGAAATGGCTTTAGGGTTAGGTTCTTCGGAGTCTTGGCTGCTGCCACTTCTTTATAAAAGAAAGAAAAAACAAATTCTGATTCTTACTCCTCACCCTCCCCCTCTTCCCCTTCACTCTGAAACCTTTTGCAGGAAAATGGGCTTTTACTCAGCAGGGAAAACTGGTAATGGTGTATAATGCACACATCCAAAAAGACTGACTTTGTGGTCTTCAGTGACCACTGCATGCATAGGAAAAAATTCTGTAGCTGGGTATGAATTCTTGGAGGGAGGGAACTGCTCTTTTTGCTGAAATTCATTGGCACAGAAATAAGGAGGAACATTTTGCAAACTGAAGATCGTTAATAGTCATTGCATCATCCTGTTGAGCCATGCGAGAAGTACAGGCCTTTATTTTTCTTTCCAATCTTAGTCTGGTAATAACTGCACAGTCCCAAGTTCAGTCATTATTT
The DNA here is from genome assembly GCF_008360975.1 of Lichenostomus cassidix. Lineage (NCBI taxonomy): Eukaryota > Metazoa > Chordata > Aves > Passeriformes > Meliphagidae > Lichenostomus > Lichenostomus cassidix. Next base: position 3,244,972 of record NC_139507.1, read on the forward strand.
TTTCAACAAAAGTGTGATGATGATAATAAAGTGGAATCCTTTCTGCTCCTATATATGTCAGTGTGTGGGAAATGGACGTTACATTCATTTTTCATGGAGTAAACAAAGTGAATTGGAGACAAGTGATGAGGGAGGTGACAGCTTCTTTCAAACATGAATCAAGTCCTGAGCACTGGATGCTGTTAGGAAACAAAAATAGACAGTGGAAATGTAACACTTTCATACCACAACAGAAATAGAGTAATTCCCTGATATTTTCTTAAATATCTCACAGCTTTAAGGTTTATCCATGTAAAACTTTGTACCTCAAAACTTCGGAACAGTTTGGAATGTGATACAAAGATTTCTCAAGGACCAAACACATGGTGCTTTTTATGCCTCTCCTATAAACTTACTTTCAGACTTCATACATGAAGTTCAATTTGTTAAAGCATTTACAGAAAGGACCTTCCCCTACAAGCTGGAATGGACTGTCTGAATGGACACTGTTTCCTTCTACAAGACTTAAGTCAGATTTTGTCTGAGAACTTCCATTGTTTCTGTATGTCACAAGCATACACAACCTGCTCTGCCATGCATATCCCAGTATATGGATGGTGTCTTTAAATCCCTCTTAATTTAAAAGCATTAAACAGTTTCCGTTAATGTTTTTCCAACCCATCTGTATGTGTATCTATGTATACATTTTGGTAATGCATATACCTCATGCACATTATTTATACACAGTTCTGTATGCATTGTTCATAGAGCTCCATAAATTCAGAAAAAACCAAAAACTATCAGGAGGAAAAAATAGAAAACTGAGTATTGAACATGAGCCTTCTGGGCTACACCCAAATATTGATCAACAGGCCACAGTCCTGAAAGATCTTGAACCTGCTTTATATTTTCATGTAAATGCTCCCACTTAATAGAACTCCTGGCATGTGGAAGTGCTGGAAGGGTGGAGGGTTTCAAACCCTGCAGTTGTCAGGGGCTGTGATGTCACTGCACTGTTTTAGGAGCAAACCTTATCAGGTGTTTCGTGGATTGAGGGAGGGGAGGCAGCAGCTTTGCAGCAGCAGCATTTAAAGCTCAGTGGCCTTTTGTGTGGTGCCAGCCCTGTGTCTGGCAGCTTATAGCCAAAGGAAGACTGAGCACAGGAGCATGTTCCAGGCTAATTGGGGACAATTCATTACAGCTTGGCTACAAGTAGAACACACGTTTACAGCTTAGCTGCATAGGGTTGTTTTCATAGAGTCTGTTAATTGGCTCCAAATTACCACTGACAAATTTCGCAGACAAATAATTGCTAAAATTATTTGATAATATCTCTAACTTAATGCTTTGAAACTTTCTTCCTATCTTTTTTCGCCTGTACAGTACACTCCTTAAATTTATCAATGTAGGTAAAAGAAATTGGTCATCAGAAGTGAGACAAAACACCCTGCTGGGATTGGTGTCTCCATGTCAGTTCCTAAGCTGTGTAGTTCAGTTTTAAGAATATGGAGCCCTTTTGAGGATTTATCTAGTTAGTGCTCTATAAACTTACAGAGAAAATAACAAGCTTACATTGGAAATTATTCCTGTGAGGACCAGCTCCAGCTAGTGCTTGTTCACTTACAGACTGGGTAATTTTTTTGGTGATGTTGTTTGCTTCTCTTGGTGGGGGTGTGTGAATACACAAGAATGAGTGTTTTCCAAAACTAGTTGGTGTAGAAACTGTCTAGCGATCCCATTAACAAATGGATTTATCCGGTTCTTTTATAGGCTTCCTCTGGTATTACCATTCCAAAGCCCCCCAAACCCCCAGACAAGCCCCTGATGCCCTACATGAGGTACAGCCGGAAGGTGGGTATTACAGTGTCCATCAGTAATAAAGTCAGTGTTCGTTTGTGCTAACAATTAATTGCTATGATCTTAGTTTCAGCTTCTAAACGTTGACTCCTAACAGCCTGCGCTCTCTTAAGGGGATGTAAAGTACAGAGTCTGCCCTGCAGAACAAAGGCAGCAGTAGTCTGGTCACACAGTTGCCAATTTCTGGGGGGAAAATTGCTAAAATGCTAATTCCTACCACTGTCTGCTGACAAGGATCCACCCTGCCACATTCAGAAGTTCCTGTGACTTACTGACAGAACTTTTTTATATAAAGGAAGTATTCCTTGCGTTTTCTGGGCTTGGTGCAGTGCTGTAGCTGGACTGAAGAGTAGCAATGAGTGGACTTTGCATGTTCTCCTTCACCACCCTAGCCCGTGGCAACGTTCGCTTCGCTATTCTGTGAACTGTTTGACAGAAAGTAGGAGAGAGACTCTTGTGGAGTCTGGAATCTGATGGGGCATGGGGAGGGCATGGCAGCCTGGCTGAAGCGGGTGAGCCAGAAGGAATTTCTTCCACTTCTGGTAAAGTATCTTTACCAGCATGTCTGTCTTAGGCCAAAAAACATCAACACACACAAAAAAAAAAAAAAAAGTCAAGTGGCGCAGCAAGAAATTACACTGGCAGCTCTCCTTTTTTTTTCCCTATAAAGTTAGAAACCTTTTTGGTGGAGTCAGAACTTGTTGGAACTCAGATTGATCAGCAAGACTGAAATATTGTGAAATGTTACATTCTGATCTGAAAAGCTCAGTCTCTTTGTCATAATCTACTGCTGGATGTGTTTACTCAGTAGCATTTTTTCCCCGAGATGCAGCGATGTGCATTTAAGAAGAGAATTGAGAGGGTTAAAAGCAATATTCCCATGAGACCAAAGCCACTCAGCAATTGCCTGGTTCAGTAGCTGGCTTCCTACTGACTTCCTGCCCCAGAAAATAATCCAGATAGTTTAGCCAGACTCATTCCTAACTTTATCCTGTTTTTCATGGTGATTCCAGAAAGAACACTGAGATGACAATATAAAATGTTTAATTTGGAAGTATTTAGATATCATTAGTAAAGCTCCAGCTGTTTCTGTTAAGGTCTGGGACCAAGTGAAGGCGTCCAATCCTGATTTGAAGTTATGGGAAATTGGCAAGATTATTGGAGGAATGTGGCGAGATCTCACTGATGAAGAGAAGCAAGAGTATTTGAATGAATATGAAGCTGAAAAGGTAAATGGAAGAAATCTGGGATGTTTATTACAGCTGATTCTTCTAGGAACTGGTCTGAGAAGAAAAATTCATCTTCCCCATGCAGGGGTGTTTGAGGCATTCACGAGAGCCCTGTATGTAACTTAAATGGAAGTTTGTCCTGACACGTCTCTTAGATTTTTTAAATAACTGTGCATCAACTGTGACTGGTCAGTTTTTAGACCTAATTCAAAATGAAGTATTTATAATTGAGTGTCGATTTTAACTGTGTAATGAATGGATTTGATTGTACAACATCAGTATTGAAAAGATTGTCTCAACACCAAAATCCTCTTTCAAAACTGGTGCTCTGCAACTACTGCTGTTGTCATGAACGTGTTCCTAAGAGACTTCCAGTCACGTGGGGTTTGGTTTTCCTGGTGGAACTCCACGCTGTGGCATTAATGTTTTCTTTCTTAATAGAAAATGCTACCACTTGCAGGGTTTTCTTGTGCTTTTGTTTTGGTTTTATTGATCTTAATGACAAGAGATGACCGCTACCTCATGTCTAGGTTGGTAAGTGTTGAGCACCTGTACGAGACTGTTCTTGTGATTCTCAGGTACAAAGGGAGAATTGTCTAGCTGGTATGTTGTGCTTACACCTGTCAGGCACCTGAGGCTGTGAATACGTGGTCAAATCTCAGCTGGTTTTATTCCAAGGCAGTAGAGAAGTACTGCAAAGCTGGGTGCTCCTAGCTGAGAAAAAAATCCAGGAATTCTATTTTTAACTTGGTAATGATGTTTAGATTGTAAGCTCCTTGGGGCAGGGGCCAGCTGGTTTCTATTTGTGCAGTGCCAAGGCAGAAGGATTCTGGTCCTGATCGTAAACAAGAGTTTTAGATACCTTTAACAATATCATAGATTATATCCACTTTCCATTGGAAATACCTCAAATCATTGTACAAAATCTTAAAAGTGAGATTAAAGAAAGCAATTCAAAGGGAAAAGGTATTTCAAAGAAGGTAATAGTAGTGCTGCTGTCCTGCTGCCAGGTGGAGACAGGAGCCTGGCTGCAGCTTTCTGTGCCATCCCAGTGCAGGGATGGGTCAAAGAATGGACAAGTCTAAAGTGATTTTGAAAACTGGTTCATGACATACTGGCATAAAGAAAGAGAAGAAATCAGAATCACAATTTTAGTTAGGACTCCAGAGAATTACTGAGAATATTTTCGTTTGCTAATTTCATTTTACCAGAGTTTGATCATAAATGTTCTGAAGTGTTTGAATTTCAAATCTCAGAAAACAAAGCTATCATAAGACTTCCAAGTAGTAAAACTGAAAAGGACCTAAAAGACCAGCTGTGTTTTTAAAACACAGATGACTATAGAAGAAGTTCTAATTTGCAAAAAAGAAAGACTGAGAGAATCTGGTCATTTGTATCTCAGCCAGACAATTCAGCTTTATCTATGTAACCACAGTGTGAGCTACACAGAGCGCAGTTGGGGCAAGGTGGGAATCACCCAGTGGTGCAATCAAACCATTTTGGTCACCTTTCAGATCGAGTACAACGAGTCCATGAAGGCCTACCACAACTCCCCTGCCTACCTGGCCTACATCAACGCCAAGAGCCGCGCCGAGGCGGCGCTGGAAGAGGAGAGCCGGCAGCGGCAGTCGCGCATGGAGAAGGGGGAGCCCTACATGAGCATCCAGCCTGCAGAGGATCCTGATGGTAAGGAGCTTGTGTGCACTCCTAGTGGGACCCCCTCATGGCAGGACCAGCCATGGAGATAGAAAACCACCTGTGGGCACCTTCCGCAGCACTTCACGTGGCTTCATTTCTGCCTTGGTGCTTTAATGCTGATTTTTTTTATCACATTTTATTCCACTAATAAAGCTGACTTTGCTCCCAAGAGTAAGGTGGCACCCGTGGCAGAAGTTATTCCAACCCTTAATTAAGTGTGAAGTAGTGCTTAATAGTTCAAACCAAATCAGTCTGCTTACAGCTTCGTAATGACTTTAGCACATGCTTTAGAAAAGGCTTAGATGCCTGATTTAATCCGGTTTGGACGGAATGTTGTGCTTTATTACCAGAAGCACATAAATCTGACAGGTAGGGTTCTGGTGTGATTAAGAGCACCTGAACTTTGAATGTGTTCAGCAACTGTCATTTGAGATTGTTTAGGGAGTGAGGTGCCCTTGCTGCTGACAAGTTGATGAGAAAATTCTGAAAGTTTATTTGACTGCGAGGAAATGCACCCCACCCAGTGGGAAAAGTCAGCCTCACACACCTCATGGCTGCTTTTAAATTCATCACCAAATACTTGTTGAAACCTGAGGGTGAAAAATGTACTCAGTTACACCCTTTTTTTCCTTCCCCCTTGTAAAAGCACACCCCTGAGATAAAGCTCATGGCAAACGGCACTTTCCCCCGTGTGAGGTAATTGCAACATTTATGTAAATACATTTCATGTTGGAATAGCTGGAACCTGGGGACTTGAGATTCTGTTCTGTGCTACCTGAGCCAAGCAGACTCAGGCAGAACCAGCAGTTACCTCTTTTTTGCTTTGTTTAATTAGATACTTCAATGAGAAACTGAATATAACACTTTGAAATAAAGAAACTTTCATTTAACTAGTTCTCTTCCTTGGTAGTATCTGCTGGCATCATGTTCAGCTTCTTAAGATTTCTGTGAATAGTTTGGATAGTCATCTCCAGTAAGAATACTTACTGTAAAACAAATTAAACTTCTGGGCTTTTCTATATAACATTCTGGGAGATAATTCATACTTGTTGCATAACTGGTTTCTCTTTAGAGAAATGCACTTACTAATAAATAATCGAATACTCTTAATACATGCGTGAATTTTCAGTGATGAGTAAACATGTCTCACTGCTTCATGCTTTCAGTCCTCAGTGTTTCAAAAAAATAAGTGTTTTTGATCTGTGCTACGAAGGTTATTTATAGAGGAGTCACTGTCCTGCTTGCATTTTGTTCCTGGAAACATGATTAATCAGGAAAGGGTCTTCTGGTGTATTAATAGTCCCTCTTACTGTGGAAATGTGGAAAGCAACAGAGTGAATAACTAGGTCAGTCCCAATTTCAGCTGTGGGAAATGCATGTGAAATCAGCCTTCAGAGCTGTGCCAGGTAAATGCTGCTCTGGCCTCACTTTGTTTCAGTCTCTCATTCCCTGATGGCTCTGTGTGTGTTCCTGTGAACTTTGTGATGTGACAGCTACTGGTCTTAGGGCTCATATTTTGTTTTTAGTGAGTGGTAATGTGGATTAGACTTGGCCCTCATTTTGTGGAATCAAAGCAGTTACGCCTTGAACTCCTGTTCCAGATTACGACGATGGGTTCTCCATGAAGCACACGGCCACAGCTCGGTTCCAGAGGAACCACCGGCTCATCAGCGAGATCCTGAGCGAGAGTGTGGTGCCCGATGTCCGCTCCGTGGTCACCACAGCCAGAATGCAAGTCCTGAAACGCCAGGTTCAGTCTTTGATGGTTCATCAGGTAAAGAGAAAGGACACTGATGCAGCTAAAAAGCAGTGGTGTTGGGCTGGACTCCAAGTCGTGGATCATCCGATCACCTACATGACTGTTCTTGCTGGGTGTCAGTGTTCTGTGTGCTCTAAGAGCTAATCCCTGGGATTTCTTGGGAACTGCAGAACGTGACACTTACCTTCTGTGCTATTTTGTTACAGAGGATCATGTTAAACTGTATATTGTTCTTTGGGATATGCTTAGTGTTAATTCCATAGTTGTTCATTATTGCACACAATCCTCTGTATGCGGTGTGAGTCTGCTGGTTAACAGGTACTGGTAGGGTTGTGATTTCTGGTACCTGACAAATCATGGTGTTGTTTGTATCAATTCCTTTTTTGCAGTGAATTGTCCCTATTCTGCCATTTTTCACTGAAAGTTAAGTTCATACAAAATACCTGGTGAAGTCACACCTGCACATTTCACCCAGCTTTGGGCACATGCCTGTGTTTTCCAAACACTCATGTTACCAAAAGAACCCTTTCAGCATGGTCAATGTGTGTGTGGATGAAGCGAGACCAGAGTTAGGTAGAGATTTGTTGGGGGGTTTTTAATTACTGAAGATTTGGAGGGTGGAGGGGGTGGTTGCCCTTCTTTCCTGTGAATTGTGGTCTTTATGTGTTAAAGAATATAATTGATGTGGAGGGTGTGTCTGTACCTGTAGGATGTGTATATACAGACCTAGGGGGTGCAGAGTAGGAAAGAAAATGTGCAGATTTGATGCTGGAAGCTTCACCTCAGGTACACAGTGTTTCATTTACAATATGCACAGACCCATTCACTGTTCCTTCTTTTCAGTATGAACCTCTGAGTTAGTGGGTATCAAAGGCAAGGAGAAGGATGTTTACATATTAGACTAATATTTAAAAATAAACCCATATGAAAATTTGTATGCATAGCTGTACCTTTGCCCAGTTCTTAGGTGACTGCACAGTGAGGTTCTTGCTGTTTGTTTCACTTCCAGCGTAAACTTGAAGCTGAGCTGCTGCAAATCGAGGAGCGTCACCAGGAAAAGAAGAGGAAGTTTTTGGAAAGCACAGAATCTTTCAACAACGAGCTTAAAAGGGTACAACTCTTTTTTCTCACTTACTCTGAGGAAGCTGCTGGTTCCCCAGTGGTGCAAGTGCTTCAGTTCTGTGTTCAGTTCTGTGCAATTGCCCAGCTGCTAGGGCAGTGCCCTGGTGTGGGTGGTACAAAGCATGAGATGATTTCCTGCTCCTTCAGTGACCTTTAGTGGGGTGAATTAATCTATACAGTTTAGAAGTGCCTCCAGTCTGGGCTGGGTGAATTCACTCAGAGCAGCTTGAGGAAGGTGGCCTGAAGCCACTGTGGAGGACACACTGCTCTCCTTAGCTGCATTCAAATAACAAGTTTTAGGTTGTTTATTTATTCCCTCTCCCCTGTTTGTTAATATGCCTGTATCTCCCTCTCTAGTCACTTTTAATATAAACTTTGTCAAATCAAGAGGACTGTGCTGCATGTAGGGATAATGCACTCATCGTTGGGGTTTACTGATGGTTTATTTCTCAGGGTAACTGAGGTAGTAAAAGAGCTGAAGAACTTAGTTTTGTTTTGTTTTTGATTGCTAGTTATGCAGTTTGAAGGTGGAAGTGGATATGGAAAAAATTGCAGCTGAAATTGCTCAAGCTGAGGAGCAGGCTCGCAAGAGACAGGAGGAAAGGGAAAAGGAAGCAGCTGAGCAAGCTGAGCGCAGTCAGAACAGCCTGGCAGCTGAGGAGGAGCAGGCAGCCAGCAAGGGGGAGGAGAAGAAGGAAGAGGAGAGCACTCCAATGGAAACAGGTAACTGCATCTGAACATCTGCAGACAAGGATCAGCATTCTCTGAGGAGAACAGTTCACTGCATCTTGGTGAGCACAGGCATTTGCTTTCTTCTCATTAAATTACTGATTTTTTAAAAGAGGAGAGAATAAGATCCCACAGAGGCCCATGTCATGCTTTGTGTGTGAGGTACCCAGGGGAAAAAATACTAAACCCAAAGTTAGACTTTGGTTAACTGGGAGCAACTGGGAATGTTTCCTTGTGTCAGTGTGCAGCCAGGAGGATGCAACAGCACTGCTTCCTATGCTGCTGTCAGGCAGATTTTCCAACTGCTGTGTGCTCTGGACAGGGACAGTAGGAAGTGCTGCTGGATTCAGGAGCCTTAGTGACTGGTGCATCAGTGAGTCACTACTGCAACAGCAGGAGTGTAAGGAAACAGGAACCAAGGGGTTTTGAATTCCAGTGCTTCTGCTTTAACAAGACACATGGCTTTCTTATGGCTGGAATTCTGAGGTCAGGTGGCTGTGGCTGTGGCTGACATCAGGATGCTGTGGCAGGACCACATGCATCCTCAGCACTGATAGATCACTGAGCTGTGCATGTCACTGCACGTTCTAAGTGACAGAAGTAATTGCTATGGAATACTCGGATTCATTACAGCTTCTGTTTATCCCTAAATCCTGTTTGCACAATCTAAGCAAATATTGTCATATAAATGACAGATAATTGTGTTATTCCAGAAGAGCCTCACCCGGAAGAGAGCACAGAGAACCAGCAGAATGGTGAAGAAGGAACCTCCACCCCAGAGGACAAGGAGAGCGGGCAGGAAGGGGTGGACAGCACAGCCGAGGAGGGAACCAGCGACAGCAACACCGGCTCAGAGAGCAACAGCGCGACCGTGGAGGAGCCACCTGCAGACCCCATCGCTGAGGAGGGCGAGAAGAAAGAATAATCACTGACTCGGTTCCTGTGTCTCTGTAATGAAGTACTGTTTGATTTCAGAACGTGCTCCGCGGCTGTTGTACCTTCCCTGCCTCTGTCACTTGTCTCCAAAGGACACCGGGAGTTAATGACACATCAGGTTATCAGCGTAGCAATGTGAAGGGGCCTGTAGAGGCACAGGGTGTCTTGCAGCAGGCAGAAAGGGAACCTCGTGCATCTAAACACAGCTGTTACAGTGTGGAGGGGTGTTTGAATCGCTTGGAATTCTTCCCTGGAAAGACACCACTGATTTTGGCTTCTATATGAGAAATCAGGCCTTCTCCCTTTCTTCTGGTGCCATGGACACAGTGGCGGTTTTCCCCAAAGGCTCTTCCTGCCCCTGTGTGGCAGCAGTGAGGTGCAGCTGTCCTGCCTGTGCTGCAGTCCTGGCCTGACTGTACAAGGGACCTGCTCCTGGCAGTGGCACTGGCTATCTGGAGAGTGGCTGAGGCACTTAAAGCTGGTTTTTGTAAGGAGCAAAGACCTGATGCCTGCCCAGGGTGTAACCTGGAGCCTCTCCTTACCTAAAAACCCCGTAAGTCCCCTGTAGCTGCTCTCCATGCTGGCAAGGGCAGTTCTGCTGCAGCTGCCCCAGTCTGTAATTTTGAAAGAAAGCTCTCGGTTCTCAGGAGCAGCTCCAGAATGAGGCTGAAAGTCTGGGGTTTTGGGGTTTTTTGGTGAAACTTGTTTTTCTAGAGTAGCTACTTTACGGTGGTGGGAACTTGCTCATGACTGTGTGTGGCATGTCAGGAGATCCAGTTCCAAAAGACTCGGTGTAGTCTTGCAGGAAATGACACATCTTGAGGGATTTTTTTTCTGTGGTGCAGGATTCTTTTCAACAAGCCTTTGCTTTTCTTTACCAATTAACTCCCTTTATTTGCTACCAAGAGACCCTGGTGTGGCCTCAGCCAGAGACCTGGCACAGTACAGAGCAGGAGAGCGTTTAAACACGCACATGTTCTCTGAGCAGACAGTCACTGATATGGCACAAATGGTAAAAAATAGTAGTTTTGCTTGTCATGAGCTTTCAGAACCTCTGGGGACTCTACAAATGTACTGAAAAGGCCACAATTTGCCCTATATAAGCAAAAGCCCTAAAAAAAAATATGCTGAATTACAACAACAGCCGTGGGCCACTTCTTGACTTTACAACTGAGAGAACACATGATGTTTCAATGAACCGATGTGTTTTTGCAGAGCAATGGGTCTATCAGATGGTGTTTTTTAAATCCTTTTTTTTTTAATGGTCTAAAACTAATAAAATCCAACATGTTTGGTTTTTTTTAAATTCACAGTGGTCTGTTCTTGTCTTTTAAGGTAATGCCAGTGTTTGGTTCAGAGCTTTCAGCAGCTGTTCTACATCTCAAGCCAGAGGAAAATAAACAAACAGGATTTGAGTTCTTAAACGGTACCAGCTGCTGGCTGGACTGGAGCCCCCCTCCCTCCCTTGACTCCATGGGGCCCAGGTGAGGCTCCACACCTGAGGTGCTGCAAACCCTTGTTGTGCAACAGCTTTTATCTTCAGCAGCCCTGGCTTCTGTAGGCCGGGGGTGCTTTTCATCTGCTCCAAATTCTCAAGGTGTATGTAAATAGCTAATTATTGGCAAAGACGGGTGTGTGCAGCTCAGGGTGTGTACCTGAGGGTGTAGGTGTCATCTTCACGGATGAAAAAACTTGTCCAAGCGCATGAGAACCTGAACCAATGTGTGTGGGCAGCATTGGAGCACTGACCAGCCCTGTGGTGCCTGGCAGAAGTGCCCACAAGGGACAGGAGCATCTGGGACCCAGCCCAGGAGAGGGACTGGCCTCAGGAGAAACCTGGCTCCTGCAGCAACCCTTCCCTAGAGCAACCTGGAGCGCCTGGTGGGCCCTGTGCCCACCTGTAGGTCCCCAGCAGGGCCAGGAATCCTTTCTCCCACGAGGAAGAGTTCTCCTGCTTTGCTGCTGGTCTCGCTGGAGCTGCTCTGTTTCCTGGGTATTGTCTGGCAGATGGTGGGTGCAGGCTGGAGATCTGGGGTGCAGCCATCCCCCATGGGGTGCTGAGAGCTGGCAAGTCCCTCACACCCCCAGGGGACCGAAGTGAAGAGGCAAATCCAAGCCTTGCATCATGCAAGGGAGTTGTTTTTCTTCCGTTTGTTTTCAAGAAAAAAGAGGGGTTTTCGAGTCTGACTCAGGCGTTGTGACCTCTGACATCACCCTGGTGCTGCTGCTGGTTTGCTCTGCAGGCAAAGGTTCTTGTCTGTGTTGGGTTGTTGTCAAAAATATGCTTTTATCTCACCACAAAAACAGACTAAGTAAAAGTTAAAGAAGCCTGGGTTAAAAAAAGAACTGATCTTAAAGTTTTTTTGTTGGTTTTGGGGATTGTTGGGGTTTTGGGTTTTTTTGCATTAATGTAATTACCAGATTTTATCACCCCAAAAACCATCTAACCTACAAAGCTGGTATAGAGTAACGGGTACATAGCACACAGCAGGCCCAAAGGGTAAGTGTTGGAAGGGATTTGGATGTTTAAATATGAACCAGGCACCTTGTGAGGTTATTCAGAAATGATTCACCAGGCAAAGTGAACCCAGAGCCTGGACCTCCGACAGATTCATGTACCCAAATCCCTTCCAAACCCTTCACCTACATACAGGACTGAGCTTGGCTTCCCAGAAAGACAAAACCCTCGTGTTTGTTCAGCAGCTGAACTTTCAGAGGAGAATAAAAGACCTATGGAGAAACAAACACGGTTTTTAAAAAAAAAAATATTAAAAATCACCTGTGTATCACCTGGACAAGTCTTGCCAAGTTGCTCTGCCTGGAGCCAAACGAGCTGCAGACACTGCTCACAGAGAGGATTATGCTGGTGACAGAAAGAAATAAAACAGATTAAAGGAGCTTTACAGAAATAAAATATCAAAGCAAACCCGAAGGGTGGCTGGGGCAGCTCATGTGTGTGAGACACAGAGCCTGTTCAGAGCCTTGTGCTGCCGTGACACAGCTCAGGGCTGGAGCAGAGAGACCTTGAACCCTGACCTCAGAGGGTTTTGGGGCACAGAGCCCTTGATGGGGGAACCCACAGCCACACTTGTGATAAGCTGGGGGTGAGGAGGGTCCTGAGAAGAGGAGGTGTGGGTGAGCAGCACACAGGGAACAGGGTCAAGGTTCCTTCTCTACCCCAGGATGTGCTTTCCCATTTCCCACCAGCTCCAAGTGCAGCCAGCCTCTGTGCCTGCCCTGCCCCAAGAAGCCAGGGATGGTTTATTTCTCCTTTTCTTCCACCAGGTTTTGCCCTGAACCCCCAGCCAGGCAGGCTTTGCTGTTCAGGTTTTTTTTAAAGCTATTTTGGATTTTTTTCCCTCAATTTATCAAGGGCTACTCAAAGCGCGCATAATCAGCCACCAATCCAAACCTCCCACCATGCTGCCACTGCCACCAAAACGGCACTGTCCTTGCTCCTGTGTGACCTCCCTTCGTTTCCTTAACTGACAAGTGTTCCCAGCAGTCCCAAATGCTGGAATACTGGGGAAAAGCACCCCTCATGGCCAACTGGAGATGGAATTGGTACATGTTACGTGCTGGCAAAGGTGTGTGAGCTGCAACAGGCACTGCCACCAGGAGTCCCCATTAACCTGCCCAGAGAAGGTCACACAGCCCTACCCTTGGCTGTAAACTGTGAGTAGTGCTTTCCTTGTACAGGACCAACAGTAGCTGTGGTAGCTCATGTTCTGTGTGACTGCTCAGGGCTTGAAATGGCACAACTGAGAGCCGGAGTTCAACTCCCCTCACCCTGAGAGCTGCTAGTTGTATCAGCTCAGAGTGAGATTCAGTGGCACCAAAGTACCAACTCAGGGTGAGATGCTCACAGGTCACTCACCTGTGGCTTTGAGTTCTCCAGGCACCTGGATAAGAACTGTGGTTGCTGTGCTGCAGAAGTGAGGGTTCAATCATGCCAGGCAGTCAGAGAGGCTGGAATTCCATGTGTTTTCCCAGGCAGGTACCTATCAAGTCCCGGTTCCATCCTGACCCATTGCAGCCAGGACTGTTAGTGCCTTCCACAAGTTGCAGCAACTGCTCAAGACTTCAAATGCTCAGTCCAGGGCTTGGATCCTGGTTTTAAAATCCCTGCTGTATATGCAGAGTGTTACTTACCGTGACTGGCCAACCTTTCCCAGTGGGATCTGATGACCAAGTGGCATCAGGCACTCAGATCTCAAAGCCCAGGTCCTGCTTCAGTCCTGTCTAGCTGTTTGTGCTCTCAGTTCCCTTCTTTCACATTGACGTTTCTTTTTCCACAGTCTTCGAGGGGTTTTTTGAAGTGGTTTTGCACGTATCAGGCTGGTGCTTTATTTTGCTGTATCTTATCACGTACAGCTTCACTTATGACTCCAGAAGCCAGTAATTTCTGTCAACAACCAGTTTCAATTTGTTTTTTTCACCCGATTCTGTTAAAAAGTCAAGAAAAAGCCATTTTCATTCTGGTACCAGTTTCGGAGAAGGAAAAGCCAAATCAGAGAGAGTGACAGTAACAACAGAAACCAAGTGTAAAATCATATTATCATGGGTTTATTACAATTTTTTAATCCCAGGCATGAGAAATGCCAGAGCTGTAACAGAGAGCTGTTCTTAGAGCAACCACTGATGGGATTATTTCCAGTTTCTATACCCAGTTTTCATCCAAAGACAGCAGCAGATTGGTGTTAAACCTTCCACCTTTTGAATAAAGTAACACAGCTTGCAGGAAGGATGTTTGCTGGATGGTCAGGGACACTTCAACCCTCAATTATTTTTAGGGGGTCATAATTCTTTATCTCCCTAATTCATATCTCTTTATCTCCCTAAATCATATCTTGTAATGTCTCTAAATGATTCACTGCTCATTAGTGTTTGATATCCTGAGGGAATTGCCCAGCATTTTTTGCCCACCTGTGTGGAGAGGTTCAAACCATCTCTAGACACAATTGGTGCTCTTGTGCCCTCCCTGGCACAGTTCTGTAATATCCCAGAAACTTTTCTTCCTATTTTTTATCTCCTCTCCTTTCCCACCCATCATTCTGAGGTGACCACTGTCTCCTTCATGTTCAGGACAGAAATGATCCTTTTGTTCATCACGGCCCCTCTGTATACAGCCCAGGCAGTGTGGGCAGAGAGGAGGGAGCAGATCCCATGGGAAGCTGCCCAGCCCTGCCCTGAGGGACAGAGGGACCAGCAGTGTGTGTGGTCAGTGGCAAATCAGCCAGATTGCCCTTCTCACCCCGGTGTTGGAAAGGGAAATGTCACTGTCACCGTCCCTGCCAGCCTAATTGTTCCCCACCAGCCTCTCTGGGTCTGTTTCCTTCCTCATGTCTCAGTTCCTGGGCTCCAAGATGAGGAAGATGCTTTTATGGAATAGAATCATAGAGTCATTTAGGTTGGAAAAGACCTCCAAGGTCACCAGGTCCCACCTGTGACTGATCCCCACCCTATCAACCAGACCAGAGCATTGAGTGCCACATCCAGCCGTTCCTTGAACACCTCCAGGGGTGGTGACTCCACCACCTCCCTGGGCAGCCCCTTCCAATGCCTGACAAAATTCTTGCTGATGTCCAACTGTTTAGTGCAGGGCAAATGCCAATTTTGTATATCTCTTCTTTTTTCCCCTCAAAAAAAGAACTGGAGAGCCAGGACATCATGTGGACACAAAGCAGGTGAATTCCCAGTGACACTGGGTGTGCCCTTCTCTGCTGTGGGTGACCACCATGGGCAGCTGGCACTGCACAGATTGCTTCCTCCCTCCGGAGGATAAGGATCTGTTAATAACCTGGTGGTGAGATCAAAATCACAAGATGTTTCTCAGGGCATCCCCTACACCGGCTCGAAGAACTCTGCTGGGTGAAGAATCCCAGCTCGGTGCCTCTCTTAAGGTCAGGAATTTACTCACAATTTCACTTCTGCTATTTTATATTTGCCTGAGGAACGAGAGCGTCAACACCCCACTGGAGCGACCCTGCTGACTTCCACCACAAACCCCCCTGGATGTCCCCAAATGTCAGAGGGGGGTCTGGGCAGGAGCAAGGCCAGAGCTGGTTCCCCAGGCACCTCGGGGTGGCATTGCCAGGCAGAGGGACAGCAGGACAGACGTCAGGGTGCCTCTTTGACGTCAGCGCAAGAATGTGACTGGGAAGTGCAGCTGGGAAAGGTCCACCCTGAACTCACCAACACTTCTGTCTGGGCACTCCTGGCTTCCTCCAGCCAAGGGGACAAACCTTCCCATGGCTCATTTCAGCCAAAGGGAGGAACAGGGGGCGGGAGCTGCTGTTTCCATCTCAAATCACCTAAAGAAAAACTGGTGGAAAATAACAAAAATTTTTGAATCCAGGATGTAAGAACATCCCGTGTTGTGCTTCTCTCAGACTGAATTCCACCTCCTTAGGCAAAGCTCTGAGTTCTGATTTCCAAGGTCCCCCAGCCCATGCATGCCATCCAGGAATGCTCTCCTGGAGCTCTGGGATCTTTCCCACCTCAGGATGTCTGTGAGACTGTGTTGGAACATCCCACAGGAATTCCAGTTTCACACACAGGCCAGCGATGTGGAACACAGAACTAAACTTCGTTGCAATGTTCCATTGCTGAGTGAGTTGCAATTTAACGTCAGGTCGATTCAAGATTACACAATATAGTTCAGTTCAACTCAACATTTCAGTTCAAGTGGAACCAACCTGAACTGAACTGAAATCTCTCTGAGCAACTTCCTGTGGAATTTATCAGGACCTGCATTTTTGTTGAGAAGTTTATTGATGAAAGCTGCCACCCAGCTCCTGCTGCCGCCTGGGCTGCAGGTCTGAATCACTGACTTCCATTCTCCTGGGTGCCAGAGGGGAGCAGAGGGACCCAGGGGCTGGAAATACCTGGTTACTTGATTATTTTTATATCGTTCATTAATTTTGGGATAACAAATATGTTTTAGCAGCACAGTGCCATGGCTTTCATGGGCACAGCTCAGGCCTGGCACTGTCTGAGTTTGGTCTGTTTGCTTACACAGGGTCACAGTTTTGTGAAAAGCAGCTCATGGAGCGCCCAGGTTCAGGGAACGTGTTAGAGATGGAAGCACTCAGGCATGAAATAGGCTGCAAATAAACACAATCAAATTAAGCAAAGTTTTAATGAGTCTTCTGAGAACTCCCTGGGTATAAAACGTGACTGTACAAGAAGTTCAGCATCATACAGAGACAGCAAATTGTTTATTTTAAATATTCCCATTGTTTTTAAGAAAAGCAATGTGTTTGAATAAGCTCTGAAAACACAGAACTTGGCAGGTACCAAAACTTTAAATTTGAATCCTGGGACAATGTGCAGAAAACAAACTGCAAACCACCTGCCTGCCTCCCCTCTCCTGTCTTTGTCTTCAGCCAGCATGGACCTGGTTATGGATTCAGCAGGGCACTGTCTGGTTTCTTTTCCTGGAGCAGTGAGCACAGAGCACCCTGAGAGGCCCATGCCCCTCTCTGCACACCCACAGCTCCCCAGGCAGTGCTGTGACCCTGTGTGAAGCCTTCACACCCCTGTTACACCCCTTAATTCCGGGTATTCTGCCGCTACCCAAGGGAAGCCTTTCATCTCCAGCCCTTCTCGGCGGAAGTGGTTATGAGATAGAGCTCTCGAGGCAGTGTACCTGCCCGGATACCTGGTGAGCATAGGCAAACAGCAATAAATAGCTGCAGAGATGTGAAGGGCACCTGCTGACTGAGATAAGTGCCTGGCAAGGTGCGGAGGCGTCAGTGCTGTGTGCTCAGAGAGCACCGAGATAAGTGAGGGTCACCCTATGTGAGCAGAGGAAAACTGTCACAGCTCTCCAGCCCCAGAACCCTGCCCCTGAGCACCCCAAAATCCTGTCCCTGAGCACCCCAAAATCCTGCTCCCGAGCACCCCAAAATCCTGCTGCTGAGTACTCCAGCACCCTGTTCCCTGAGCAGCCCAGAATGGGCTCAGAACCACACCAGCACTGTCCCACTGAGAGGGAAGCACTGGGAAGGATTTTGAGTGACTATTGGGCTGGGACCATGTCTAAGGAGGGTCTGAAACTGCATCTGGGTCTTCATAAAGGACCTAAGACAATCCACAGGATCTTCAAAACTATCCTCAACTTCAGATATGTTTAATTTGGGTTGGGATTCCATTCTGTAATGCCCTGTTTTTCTACCTGGCTGCAGTAACAGCACTGGCATAGCATAAAATTATGTAAGCCATTAAGAAGATGGAGAGGACAAAATGCCAAAGGCATCACTTCTAAGCGACTCTGGCCTGGAGGAAAGTGAGTTTGTGAGGAGCTGGAGACGTTTCTGTCTGAGGAACAACCCCTTTATCTGACACCCACCAAACAAAAGCCACTGGTTTGCCTTGGGGTAAGGTGCGAGACTGACAAAGTCAGTCTGAGATTGTCAGTTTGAGACTGACAAAGGCAGAGCCTTTTGGGGAAGACAAAAATACACAAAATACCCAGAAAGAGAAGGGGGGAAGTCACTGATCTGCTGACAGTGTAGCGAGAGAGAAGGGCAAAGGGCTGTTTGCCATGGGTGGTCCTGTGTGCTAAGGCTTTTCATCCTGAGCATCCTTCCCGAAACAGGTCTGGTGGATAGGATGCGATCCTGTTTCCTCCAGCACTGAGGGCTCCACAGATTAGGCAGGATTTGCTGGAGAGGGGAGGTAAGAAGGAGCCTCCTTCTCCTGTTTCCTTCACCACAGACCATCTCTCATGTGATTCTCGGTCCAAAAGCAGAGCCCACTTCACTTCCCCGAGGTTCAGGAACAGCTCTGGGTGTGCGGAACACACCGAGGCAGCACCTGAGCACCCCGAGCGCTCAGCACAGCTCTGAACACATGATGATGAGGAGGAGGAGAGTCTACTAAATGTCAGTGACATCAGGGTGCCCGTGAGCTCCTCGCAGGGGGGCAGGAAGTATAAAAGCAGAGTTCCCCGAGGAGGGTCCCTGGCAGGAGCTGGGGAGGCGGCGCTGCACTGGGTGATGCTCTCGCTACCTCTGACTGAACCCTGCTGGAAACACACCATGGATGGGGGTGAGTACCCGGCTGCAGCCTCTGGCTGTGTCTGCAGCTTTATTAATGATGCCCAGTCCCTGCCCTATGACACAGGAGTAACACTTCTATCAGAGTATTTAAACAGTATAAAAGACTTTCGTCTTCCTCATTTTTACTATTTGAAAAAAAAAAATGCACAGTTCTATTTTAGAAGCTCAAAAACCTCAAATCACTTCAGAAACAAACACCAAAAAAAAAGAGGTTTGGAGGCAATTTTAAGAGGCCTTTTGTTTCAAAGCAAATGGGATCTCATATAATTCACACCTTTTCTTCTGTGTTCTCAATTAAACTTTAAAAAAGAGAGAGAGAACACTCTCTCCCTGGCAACATTTTAATTCAGTGAATCAATCGAGGAACTGGGAGCAAGCAGAGCTGAGCTTGTTCACTAAGTCCATTCCAGTCTTTTGCAAATTATTTCTATTAAAAATATCTGCAGGAACACTGTGGCATGCAGGATGCACTGGAAATGCAGGCGGCTCTGGGGATGCAGAAAGTTCTGAGCAATAAAGGAGGCTCTGGGGATGTTCCAGCAATGCAGGAGGCTCTGGGGATGCTCCAGGGATGCAGGAGGCTCTGGGGATGCAGGGACAAGAGGAGCCAGGTCCCACAAGACACTCCAGGCTGAAGCAGGGAACTGGGGAGGGAGTCTTCATTCTCGTGGATGTCTCCTCACAGCCTCTGGCAATCAATGGTTTAGGGAATTTGCAGGGATTTTGGAATCCCTGCATCCAAACAAACACCCAGCTGGACCTGCCCACCACACATCACTTTTCTCTTGTTTAATTTTTTTGGCCTCACCCATCAAGTGGGCACTTTGTGAGCTGCTTCTTCCAAGGGGTTTTGTGTCTGGGGGCAGCTGAACTTGAACTTAGCCCCTGGGCAAGGTTAATCATGAGAGGGGAAAGAAAGAGTTACTGAGAACCTGACAAGATTATGATAATGTTCCTGCTTTGGGTTTTTTGTCCTACTATTGTATTTCAGAGGAATATTTCATTTCCCTGGAAGATGCACCATCATGGTGCTTTGTTTAAAACACAACTGGCTCACTTCAGCAGGGAATGTTTTACGTGCTTCTCTCTGCTTATCTTGTCTTTTGATTCACAGTTTCCTGAAAGGAGTGGAGGTAGATAATTATTAACTTTCTTCTGTAATAAATCAGTGAACACATGAATTAAGAGCATGACTGGGTTTCGCTGGGTCCTCTCACTCCCGAAATGACAATGTCTTTCCTCTGCCAGTTGAGAGGAGGGCAAGGGGGAAGAACAGGCTGTTAACTGCCAATAGGCATTAGATCGCTTAAGCATGATTAACTTTTCTCAGAAATATCTGGTTCTTCCCCCAAAAGCCTCCTGTACTGCTGGTGAAGGGGCACCAGGAACTGGTACATGTGTAAAATACAGAGAGCAGGTTACTCACTGCCTGCACATGTGCTGAGGCGGGAACTTTTGCTCTGCAGTTCTGAATGGCCAAAAAATATTCTTTCATCACGAGGATTTGGCCAGAGCAGGTGTGCTCAGCTTTGCCAATGCTCCCTAAAGCACTCCCAACTCCTGCTTTGCTCTCATGCATCCCTCAGCTGTGGCAGCAGCCAGACCCTCATGAGCTGCCCTGGCCACTTGTGTGGTCTGATTAATCACCCCCAGGGCTTTGTCTCTCTCTTTCTCTGGGCAGATGTCCTGATACCAAATACTTCCACTGTCAGAGGCTTTTCTGGGTGTACCTGAGGGGATTCACTGCTCCTGCAGCTGCTCTTAACTTGCTTATAATTAGTAGCTGATGCTGAGGGAGGGATTTACCTGTCCAAACTCACTCACCCTTCTGCCACAGCACAGCCTGAATGTGCTCCAGGTGACAACCCCAGGTGCCAACCCCAGGGCACCTGAACCAGGGCTTCAAAACAGCTGTTTCTTTCCCTTTCCTATTGAGGGAGCCTGAACAGCTCAACAGGTGTCAAGGGATGAATGCCACTCCTTGGGCTTAATCTGTGCAGGAAGATTGTAAAACTGGTGGGTTGCCATGCCCTGCTATGAAGAGACCTCTTCTCTCCTCCATTCCCATGGAGCAATTCTCCTTTCCACCTGTTCCCAGGTCCTCCAGGACAGGGATGGCCTCAAACCAGCATCTCCCAGCCTGAGAGATGTGGGGGCTGACACGGGGCTTCAGAGCCAGGCTGACTCATTTGCTGTGGTGGGGTTTTGGTATATTTTTATAAACGAGGTTTCTAGTGCAACTGTTTGCAGGGACTTTTGAGAGGGGTTTTTTTTCCTTAATATTTTGAGGAACAAAACTTTAAAAACTTTAAGAAAATACCCACAGCAGTCAACTGCCAGGAGGTGTGAAAAAAAGAAAGAAAAAGTAAAGAAATCTACCTAAACTGCCTGATAAACTTCGGAGCACGACTCATGTCCTCATATTTGCTTCTGCCCAGTGCCCCAGACCACAAGACAAGTTGGGGAGATGCAAGTCCTGTCCAGTCTGACTGAAACCAGTGACACAAACATGCTCAAACTGGTGCAGTAGGAACAGGAGGTAGCAGTAGGGCCTCTCTGGTTGTGCTTTTACAAATGTGTAATCTGAGGTGGGGGCACAGAAGAGAGGAGGGAACAGCACAGGCTTTCTTCATATTGAAAAGTCGTTTGACATTTAAGACACCTGAAACAGCAACTGAGAAGGGGGAGAAAAAAGAACCTATGATGATCTTCAAAGGAATGATTTCAGCTGAACTGTTCCAGGAGTTGAGTCACGTTCTCAGTCCTGTTTTTCTAGACCTCCACAGGATGATAAGAAAACAGAACAGAGCAGAGCAGCCCTCACCAGGGCTTGCTCTGGGGCTGGTCAGGTTGAGCCCAGGCTGGAGCTGGGGTTTGCAAACCAAGCCATGGAGAGCTGGTGGAGTCTGGTTTAGGTCGGTGTGAAGGTGGTTCTTCTCTGCCTCTTATCCAGCAGCCACAGGGGTGATTGCCTGGTGGGGCTGAACTACCAGCACAGGCATTTATCACCCATCCACAGGCAGGCAGGAGCACCAGCTCCAGGAGTCCCAGGGAAACCAGGCTATTTAGAAGGTGGAACAGAAGACTAAAGGCTCCTATTGTGTTTGCAGTCAGGGACTCAGTGCCCATATCCCAGGCAGGGAGGGCAGTTACAGTCTGGGGTTGCATAAATCCACCTTGTGGGTCTCAGTCCCTGGGGTTTTTGGTGTATTTCCTGTGTCATATGCAAAAGTCAGGGCAGCAGCTCAAAGGGAAGACAACCACAGCAGACACCAAACCTCCTCCTGCAGCCTGGGACTGGTCAGAGTGAAAGCCACTGGCTGGACAGAACAGACAGAAATTCTACAGCACCCCTCAGCCCCAGCCTTGCTCTCCTCCACTCCTGAGCCACCTGCACTAAGGGTTCCCTAGGGAACATCTCAGATCCCCCCAGGAGGATTTGGAGAAGGTGAGGGGTGGATGAACACAACTGAGCATGCAGCTGCACAAGCATAAAAGATGAAAATAAGGGGGCAAGGTGAGACAGTTTCTAGGAGGCTCTCACACAGGTCTGGGGATGAGCAGTATGAGTTTTCACATGTGGCTGAGGATCTCTCACCCACACATCAACCTCACAGTTAAGAAAACCAGTCACAGGTACAAAAGTAACTGTGTCTGTTATTAGTATTGCATGTGATTTAACACAGGGATTTGGTGTGACGGATGCTTTTACCTGCAGTGGAAGTTCATCCACCAGTTCAGTGCAACATGGGCAGCAGCCTGGCAGAGCAGGGAAGGCACAAAGGAGCTCTGAAACAGAGCAGAGCTCTGTCCAGTAGACACTTAAGGACAGGAATCAGTCACATTCATGAACGTGAGGAGCAAGGCAGAGCTTAGGAGGAGCAGGCAGCTGGAAGCCAAAGGTATCTCCTTGCCCAGTGCTCCCAGAGCAGCAAACCTGCAGGGAGTGAGGGGCTGCAGGGATCAGCCAGTGCCTGGAGGGACATCCTGGGGGAAGGCACCCATCAGGGAGGGACACATCTGCTCACACCAGAGCAGAGCCCAGGGCTTTACCACTGCCAGCTTCCAGCTGTGCAACTTTCAGTGGCAACTGCCTGAGGCAGATGCTGGTATGAACTGTACAGAATGAGGAGAAAGCTTTTCCTGGCCCCTGCCCTGCTAACCACAGCAGGAAGAGCTGCTCACTGAGATTGCTCTCACCACCATCACACCTGGCTCTGAATTCAGTTTTTCCTCCCAGCTGTCAGCATCCTGTATTTTCACATCCCAAGGCAGCCAAAGCCAACTCTGACATTTAGAGACAAGCAATAAATTTCAGACAGTTCTGTCTGTCCCAGGGGGAGCTAAGCTCTCCCTCCACAGCTGAGCCAGATTTATGCCCCTCACAGCTGGATGTTTTCACACGGGTTAAGCTGCACCCTCACTGCTTAGGCACAAGGGAACAGGCTGCTGGCTGCCTGCAGGGAAAGGTAATGGATAAAATCAAAACAGGTGCACTGTGCCTGAGTTAAGAGTCCTCAGCTCTCAGCTTTCACTGGATGGGGCTCTGAGCAACCTGGTCTAGCTGAAGATGTCCCTGCTCACTGCAGGGAGTTCTGAATGACCTTTAGAGGTCACTTCCAACCCAAACTGTTCTATGATTCTTCAAAGCCAGAGGGTCCAGGCTCCTGAAACTCCACCCGTGCTCTTACAGTAACATACATAACCCAGAGTTATCTCACTGGAATCTTCACCAGCTTTTGGTTTCCTCAGTGGTGAGGGCTCTGCAGGGTTCACAGTGCCATGGTCAACATGATCCACTGATTTTTCAAAGTGAGAACCACGTGGAAACCCCCACACAGCCACTAACACGGCATCTCCTTCTTCCCTAGGCAAGCAGCTAAAGGTCATCCTTGTTTTCAGCCTGCCGCTCATTTTTCAGGTAAGATGTTTTCAACAACATTGTTGAAATCCAGCTGTTTCGTGTTGTGGGTAAAAGGAGATTTCAAAAACTCAGAGCAGCCACCCACAGTCCCAGAAATGTGTGGGGACACAGCTGCTCACCCCAGGATCCTGCCGTGGGTGGTGGGAGGTGAGAGCACAGCCCAGCTACAGAAAAACAAACCAGAGAAACAAAACCAAGGAGAGAAAAACAGTGACAAACGCAGTGATTTTCAGATGGTCTGAGCTGTCAGAGTCCCCTTTTAGCCCCAAAATGAGCATTTCCAGGACAGACAGGAGCACACCACGTTGATGGAAGGGAGCAGCTGGTTCTTGCTCACTGAAAATCCCTGGTCAAGGTGCTGGGCTCTGGCCAAATGCAGTGCTGGAGAGGGATATGCCCAAGGAGGAAGAGTTCAGCATCTTCCTCTGCCTGTTCTTGCTCAGAGTCCCCTGGCACAACAAGGAGGACCCTGAGCATGGAGCTGTGCCATGACCTGCTGTCAAACCCAGTCCCTCAGCAGCACCAGACACACCATGGCACGTGGGGCTCCCCGGGGCTCAGTGCCACAGGCAGAGCCCAGCATTCTTTTCCCTTTCACTGCTGGTGGCCTGGCAGGCAGGATGTGGTGAAAGCCCAACCTGCTGAGATGGAGAGCGCCGAGATGCTCACCGATAAAGGGTGGGGGTATCCAGAGGAAACCTTTCATCTCCGTGTGATGGGGAGAAGGTTCTGGAGACTAATAAGTGACAAAAAGCAGGGCACAGATACCGCAGGCTCTGTCTGCCCCAGAGGTTATGGCAGTGTAGGAAGATGAAACGAGAATAATCAGAACTGAAATCAGGGGCCTGAATGAGATGCCGACACGGAAACAGCTTCCTGCTGCTCTCACTGCACTTCCTCACAGTTTCACCGGCACCTTCGCTGATTTTTAATTCGGCTGAAGGATGTTTTATTTCTCACATTTTATCTGACAGCCGGCTGTGCACACACAGCTGGAGGCAGGTCTTGGAACACTCTGGAAAGCTGCCACGTGTCTGAGGGTTTGCAGGTGTTACTTTGGCTGAGACATTTCTGGTGGAATTCCCACTTGGAGGCCCCCCAAAAGCCCCAAACCTCACATCTTTATGGGAAACACTTTCAGCCACAAGGTCGTGTCAACTTTGTTTGTGATGCTGGCATGAGCCAGCACTTGGGAACTCCCTGGGACTTCTGTCCAGGCTTCCTTCCCAGCACAGCCACTCAGGCACACAGTCCTTGTCCCAACACACTCTTCTCTTTCCTTTTCTAGTTCTGTGCCGGGGACAATGTCACTGATGACTATGACTCCAACACCACCATCGACTACAGCATGTTTGAGTCCCTGTGTGAGAAGCAGGAGGTCCGTGACTTCCGTGCTGCCTTCCTCCCGGCCATGTACAGCCTCATCTGCTTCATGGGGCTGCTGGGGAACGGGCTGGTGATGCTCACCTACATCTACTTCAAGAGGCTGAAGACCATGACAGACATCTACTTGCTGAACCTGGCTCTGGCAGACATCCTCTTCCTGCTGACCCTCCCCTTCTGGGCCACAAGCGCAGCCACATACTGGCTTTTTGGGAGCTTTGCCTGCAAAGCTGTCTACTGCCTCTGCAAAATGAGTTTCTTCAGCGGGATGCTGCTTCTCCTGTCCATCAGCATCGACAGATACTTCGCCATCGTCCAGGCTGCCTCGGCCCATCGCCTGCGCCCCCGGATGATATTCATCAGCAAGGTGACCTGCATCCTCATCTGGCTCCTGGCCTTCATCCTCTCGATCCCTGAGCTGGTTCACAGTGGTGTGAACAACTTGGAGAGCAATCCCCGTTGTTCCATCATTGCCAATGACTTGCAGACCTTCAACACTGGCATCAAAGTGTCCCAAATGGTGTTTGGCTTCTTAATTCCCCTCCTGGTCATGTCTTTCTGCTACCTCGTCATCATCAAAACGTTACTCCAGGCTCGCAACTTTGAGAAGAACAAAGCCATCAAAGTCATCATCGCTGTGGTCATCGTCTTTGTCGTCTTCCAGCTGCCCTACAACGGTGTCATGCTGGCCAAGACCATCACAGCCTTCAACCAGACCAGCTCATGTGAGGAGAGCAGGAGGCTGGACATGGCAGATGATGTGACCTACACCCTAGCCTGCTTCCGCTGCTGCCTCAACCCCTTCCTCTACGCCTTCATCGGCGTCAAATTCCGCACCGACCTCTTCAAGCTGCTGAAGGAGCTGGGCTGCCTGAGCCAGGAGCGCCTGTTGCAGCTCACCTCCTGCCGTGACAACAAGAGGTCCTCCTTTGCCATGGAGACAGAGACAACCACCACCTTCTCCCCATGAGCTGAGCACCAGGCATGCTTCGGCAGACCTGGAATGGTTTTGGACACTTCCTCTAGTCTGAACTCCTGGCAGAGCAAGATCTGTCACACTGCAGAGAAGGCGAGGGGAAAACCCAGGAGCCTCCTCCTGTTTCAAGCAGCAGGGACTGCTGGCCAATATCCCATGCATGGAGAGACTTTACAATAAAGTTGTCACTAACAGCAAAGCAAGGGAGAGGTGGTGAGTCTACAATTTCTCCTGTCATTTCACCTTTAGCTCAGCCTTTCCCTGTCAAAATGAGAAATGCTCAAAATAGAACATTTACCCTAAAAGCAACAAATACCACGAGAAAACACGTTGGTGCCACAGAACTGCCGTTTGGAGCTGAGATTGCAGGAGCATCCCCCTTGCTTTGGAGGTTGCTTTTAACAACACAACCCATTGCCCTGCAATCCCACAGAAATGCCCTTGCACTGAGTCACTCCAAGGCAAACCCACACCTGCAGCCTTGGGCTCCATCCAACACACAACCCCAGCTGTGGAGTACGAGCCCATGACTGCTCTGCCTTCCCCCGTGAAAAGTGAGAGATGCCCACAGCTAATGCTAAATCCATACATACTGTAGCTATAATTTCAATTACTTTTCATAATATTGTAGCCACTCATAGCTCTGTCAGGAAAAGTACAAATTCGACTTTACTTCTGCCTGTATCCTTTTTCTGCACTATCACCGGCTGACCTCAAGAGATAAATATGAATGTGGGTTTTCTCCTCCCTTCCCAGTCCTTCTAGCAGGACTTCAGCTGCCTTTGAAGTCAGATCTGTATTTCACTCATAAGCTACTGGGGCGTGTTTGCATCAGCGCTGTCGGCACCAACAAAGACACTGCTGGCTGAGGTTTGATCTGAGTGAACAGGACAATCCCATCCCATCCCACGGCAGCTGAACAGCAGATTATTGCCGTGGAAAGTCAGACCTTGGAGGAGCCCAGACTGTAATTCCAGTTGGCGCTTGTACGGGAAGAGTGAAGATTCCTGCTGACAGATGAACACTCTGGGAGCTGCTGTGGTGGGACAGCTGAATGTCTGCTGGGAGGAGCTGATGCAGAGTCTGTGCAGCTGTCCCTGTCCTTGTCCTGTGTGCTTTCATGCCTCAGCTCTCCCAGAGCCATAGCCAACAGAGAGCTCTCTGCCTGGAGCTGCTCCTGGGGCTGACAGGAGAGACATGTCTGTGTTCCCCCGAACACACAGAGCTATGAGCAGCAAAACACTCACTGAACAGACATTTATCCTTTTATTCAACACATGGGTCCATCAGGAGTGACACAGAGAACTCTCTGGTTCATAGGTTGGAAAGTATTGCTTTAGAGACAGAAGGATTAAAATCAGCCTTCCAGGACAGAATTCACTGCCTGGGTCCGAGACAGCACTGCCAGTTATTTACCTGGCTGCCACCAGATCTAAATAAATTCTCCATAAACCATTCGTCTCTGGAGTACAGGATTTTTGCCGAGGGCTGGGATTCAGGAAGAGAGGACATTCTGCTCTGTGTTACCTACCTGTGATGAACTGTTGAGCTCATTTTCTTTTACCATGTCCAGGTAACTGTGCAGGAGTGCTGCTTCTCTGTCGGATGAAACAGGGGGTGACAACTTACACTGAACAGCTATTTGTCCTTGGTTTCTTCCTCATCCTTATTTGGGCAAGACACAGCTATGGAGAGCTTGGCCAGAGGCAGGGACACCCCAGACATTGGACACCCCCAGCACAAGGTCTTTGCAGTTTTCCTCATCAGCAACAATAGATTGTTAATGTGTATTCAATATGTAAAGCTGCTTTACACAGACAAAGCTCAATCTGTTCATGAATGTACCCTGAGAAAAAACACATTTCTTCCACGGAACCTTTTCATGCAGAATCCATTCACCCTATTCCAGCCAGGAAACTGCTCTACCAGCACACAGAGCTGGAAACTGAGAGGTCTTCAAGTCTTTATAGACCAGATGTATTCCACCAAGGATAACATACAGCTGCTTCCATAAAGGAGATGCAGAGGCACCCTCTGGGACAGCTGCAGCTGGTGCCTCAGTGAGGCAGTGGTGATGTCAGCTTTCCCTGGTTAAATTTAACGGACAGAACAGATTTGCATCTAATTTAGATGAGTCATGTTAACGTTGGCCCAAGATCCCAACTTGACATTCCCCACGGATGTCTGAAAACTGACTGTATTTTGCTATTAGTGAAAAATAAATTATAACTATTTGAATAGAATATTTTTGGCTTTCCATTGCATTTTCTGCATCCTTGTACAGTCCTTGCCATATCCTTCTGTCCTGTCAGGAGCTGTTTGATCAGCTCAGCTTCATACCAGCGCTGCCCTGCAGGAAAGAGAATGTGGAAAATAAACTAATAGAAAAATGTTGGTTTACTTCATCTGCTGATGGATTATAAAAGAAACAGGTCACCAGCATGTTAAGGAGTTTTTATTTTAACTATTAAGCCACCTGTCCTGATGCAGCTCCACAGCTGGATACACCTGATAGCTACTCATCAACATTTAAGTGAAAATTTTTGAGCTGTAGCATTTCATTGGTCACGTTTAATTAAATTTCAGTAATAAACCACCACGTTACTGTGGGAATTGCTCACAGGGAGAGGCAGCAGCTCTGGGGGCTACAATCCCCACCCACATCCAGGGTGAGAATAGGAACTGCAACTAAAATAATGAACCCAGTTCTCCTGCCTGACCACCCCAGTTAATTTGTGCCTCAAAGCACGAGGGGAGGGAACCTTATCCTTCACAAAAAGTGTCTTGTGAGTGTAACCACGGAATCAAAGAGGAAGAAACTCAAAGAACATGAGGAGACAGAAGCCTGCCACCCAAGTGCCAGAGCTAAGGCCCATTTCTGCTTTCACTGAGCAATGAAAGTCTCATGTTTTCTCCCAAAA
The DNA here is from genome assembly GCF_008360975.1 of Lichenostomus cassidix. Lineage (NCBI taxonomy): Eukaryota > Metazoa > Chordata > Aves > Passeriformes > Meliphagidae > Lichenostomus > Lichenostomus cassidix. The sequence goes on from NC_139507.1 coordinate 3,273,550, forward strand.
GAGAAAAGACAAGGTGAGTTTCAGCAGCTGGCCCAGAGTCTCAAGAAGCATCTCCAGACTACAGCACAACACAACTTTAGATGCAGAACTCCAAACCCAGGGATCCTTAAATAAACATTGGGTGATGGAGCCAGAACTGGGGGTCTGCAGAGAGCCACAGCACTTCTAACCATTCCCCTTGCTCCTCTGAGGTGAGTGTGAGGCAAACTCTTAATATTCAGGAACTTTCTTGATTAAGAAAGCAGGGACTCCACCTTAAAGCACTAACTTAAACCAGCAAAACTTACCTACCAAGCAACCACACAACATCACAACTTTGGCCACAAATAATACAGCCAAATCACACAGAACCTGTTACAGGAAAAAATATGTATTACAGCCAAATCACACAGAACCTGTTACAGGAAAAAATATGTACTACTATGGATTTAACCCATTTTAGTACCTTTCACCAGCAAGAGCTGCCAGTTGCCTTTCACAGTTCCAAATCTTCTTTAAAAAGCCAGAAAGGGGACACAGGTTTGCCTTAAACTACATAAAGGTAGGAGAGGGAGTGACTGCCCAGTCCCAGCTGTGTGGAGTCTGGGTGGCTCTGGCAATACCTGATCCATGTTATTGTGGGGAAACCTTCCTCACTCAGAAGCCCTGAACTCCTCATTGCTCTAGAGAAGTATCACTGCTGACCATTTCTCCTGCCCTGACTGTTATCTCTGTGCACTTACATTTTTAAGCTATGGTTTGAAAACCCTTAGTGCCAAATGGATCTGAGCTGGGTGGGAGCCAAACTGGAATAGGGGGGAAGTGAACTGGCATTGGGGGAGCTGGCAAGTGCTCCCAAAAATCTCAGAGCAGGGCACTGGTGTGTCCCCTCCCTCTCTGTGCTGTCCCAGGCACTGCCCCCCATGACTTGCTGGTAAATCACTTGATGGGAAGAGGAAAACTCTCCAGGCAGGGCTGTGGTTTCTCATGTGCCACCTGGGCAGCTGCACGAGGGAAGTCCTTGTCACCCTAAAAAAGAATGAGCTGGAACTGAGTGAGGCAAACAAACCCTAAAAATAATGCCCGTGCATGATGAGGAAGGGTGGGGGCACACTGCATCAGTCAGAATAGCTGAGAGCTGGCCATGGCTTCCTCCCCACAGCTTCTTTTGTAAGGAAAAATAACCCAAACTCCTGCTCTGGGGGTGGAGGCATCACATCTCAGGGGAGAACTTCTTGTACAGCCAACTGTCCTTGTTGGCACAGCTGCCTTGCCTGGTGCACCTCCGCCAGGGGGAACATGGGGTTCTATCCACCCCTAGCCCACTGTAAGAGGGATCTGGGGAAACTGAGGCAAGCTGCGATGTCACCTGCCCTTTCTTTGTGTCGTCACAAGCAGCTTCATGACCTCAAAGCAAGTAAAGCAGAGTCTGACCAGGACTTTCTATGGATTAGAAGGTGGCAGGATCAGCTCAGAGCCAACTGCTGGCACCAGGCAGGGGACAAGAACATGCAGTAGGGACATAAGGAAAAATAACCAGATAAGCAGCATCATACTGCATTTAATGACAGCAGCACAATTCACTGCTAGACCACCTTAGAGCCCCAGAGTGGGGATCGTGTTCCTATTCCTGCTCTTTAGGGAGCCCAGCCTGTCCTGCTCCTTCCCCAAGCACTAAAACCAGGCAGAATGTCCCTGGCTCTGCCCTCATACCATGAATGGGAGCCATCCTGGCCTCTTGCTGAAATGAAACACAATTTCACACATTCACAGTTAGCAGCAGTTGCCAGTTTTCAAGCCCAGCTGTGGCAGCCGCTGACCTGCCCAAAATGAAAGTTATTTTTCACTTTCACCTTTCACTAAGACCCCAGTTCTGCGGAGCTGCGCGTTAACCAAGCAGAAAGTGTTGATATTAAACCACCACCTGTCACTGCCACAGCTTGTCCAGAAACCTTATTCAGGTCTGAACAGGTATGGAGCCTTCTGGCTCCACGTGCAGGGCAGCTGCAGAGCCAGCCCAGGCATTTGTCACTGCTGAGCCCCTGCAGCTCCTCATGTACAGGAACTGAAACTTCCCTTCCTGCTGCTCTGTTTTTAATTCAATTGTCTAAAAAAAAAAAAAAAAGAAGATAAAAAAGAAAAAGAAACCAACAAAACAAGCAGAGAGCTACTTTCCTTTCTGTGCTGGCACAAAAATAATTGTGGAGTGATTAGGGGATTTACTGGGAAATTTCTGTGACTGAAGGACAATTCTAATGTCCAGAATCATCCTGCAGAAGGGGAAGAAGCCAAGTAATTTCCAGTGAAACAGACAAAAAGGCCTTCCAGGATTTCGAGTCTGTGAATGCTGCTTGTACCAAAACCCAAACTTCTCTCACCAGTTCCAGTTCCTGGATCCTGCAGGTTTTACCCACAGCTCTGTGTGTTCTCAGCAGGGAACATCCCACCTCCACGTGAAGCTCAGTGAGCACACACATGTCCAGGTGTGCACACGTGTCCCAGCAGCCCTGCTTTCACTCCAGAGCAATCACATCAGCATCCAACCCCACTGGGGCAAAACCCAGCTGTTGGGGCTGTGCAGAGAGAAACTCATGTTTTCAGGGCAGAGTTGACTGATTCCCTGGGAGATAACACGGTTATTCTAAGTTCTGGCTGCACCAAGCAGTGAGAAACAACCTCAACCCCTGTGCCAGGGCGGAGAGTGGGATAGGAAAAACAAAGCTCTTGATGGATGACTAACCCAGGCTCGGCTCCTCGGCGGGTGTTGCGTGAGCCCCTTTGAAGAGGTTCACACCTTTGCAGGTGGCTCCTGGCTCTGCCTCTGTCCCAGGCAGGGACAAGGCTGCTGCTCAAACGTCACCCCCGACCATATGCAGAGGGTGGGAGCTGCAGAGCATCACAGACCCCACAGGTGTGCCTTCCACCAGGCTGTGGAGGATTGCAGCAGACCTGGAAAGGCACCAGATCCGGACAAGACTCATCCAGCTGTGCTGCCAGCAGCTCCTGGCAGGTCCCCTCATCCTCCCCACACTGCAGCTTTCACGTGCCAGCGCTGCCTGTGCTGCCCAAACAGCCGGAGGCGTGAGGCTGTTTTGGAGCTGCAGAGAACACCCAACAGAAAAGGTCTCCCCAGCACCACAAACAAGCCCTGAAAGGCTGCCAGAGCCTCCTGCCTCCACTGGGCAGCCTGCTCCAGGCACTACCCAGGCTGTGGCTGTTGGACCTGCAGCCACTGCAGCAGAGAAGGTCATCAGGGAATCATGGAATGGTTTGGGATGGAGGGACCTCAGGGTGGGGGAGCAGCCCCACAGCTGTGCCACAGGTCCTGTCCCAGCTGCCCCAGGGCCAGGGCATGGAGGTGATGCTCTAGGGAGACATCAGCTCTGCAGAAAAGCTGCTCTTCCTGGGGAGCTTCTGGTATGTGCCCACCCAAATCACCTGCTCTGAGCTCTGGAGGGAAATGAGCCCCCTTTATAATCACCCATGTAAAAAGAGCTTTCCCTCACAGGGCATTCCCTCCTGCAGCCATGAGGGAGGTCATGGCACCACGAAATGGAGCTCCAGTGACAAAGATGGAAACATTTCCTTCTCCTCCCTGCTATCTGAAACAAAAAAATAGAGCTTATAGGAAAAGCCCAGAACAGAAGACACTTTCCAACGCGCTGGTGACCTTCCCAGGGCCTGAGTGACAACCTCGGGAATGACAGGACAGCCCAGATGGGCTCTGAGTGACCCACAGCACGTCCAGCACGAGTCTGTGGTCACCATCCCCTTTTGGCTGCAGCCATCCTGGCCCTGGGAACCAGCAGACAGAAAGCAGGGACAGGGCAGAGCAGGGACATGGTCTCCTCCATGTCCTTCCCTCAGAACCACCCTCCTCTCCTCTTGCCTTCGGTCACAAGTTCCCTGTTCCCGGGAGAAGGCTCCCAGCCAAACCCCTGAACTCCCCACAGGCGACCAGGACAGACCACAGAGCTCTCCTTAAGAGCTGCTGACACCATGTGGGAAGGGCTGGGAAGTGAGCCACAGACACCTCCTGCCCTCCAAGCCAGGACTCCGGGAAAAACTGGGGAAAAATTACCCCTGAAGTAAAGATGTGGGTTCAGATCGTATCAGTGGAATCACGTTAATCCCTCCATGGGCAATCAGGCTAAAAAGTGGAGTTGTTCTACTTTGGTTTAATTTAAATCTGCTGGAAGTGATTTGAAATGGCTTTGATTCATTTGATTTTTCCCTCTGGATCAGCCCATGCCTTTTCCATGTGATTTCAATAATCCTGTTTCTTACATCTTCCCATAAAAATGACATCTGCCACAGATCACCTTCCACTGGCTTTGTACCCAAATTTCCTAGACAACTCTGAAAACCATAAATGGCGTTTTCCAGCCACGTCCTACCATGTGAGACCCTGTGGGAAACTCCAGTGCAGCTGCTCTGGAAAAATCCCAGCCAGGAAAATGGGATTTGTCAGGCAGCAGAAGATCCTTCTTTCAAGCAAGCTTTACAAACACACTCTCCTCCCCACGAGGCTTCATTGTGCTTTTGAATCCTCTCACCACGCAAGAATGGGTGGCTTCAGCTGCTGAATTTGGAGATGAACTGAGAAAAACTGTCATTTCAATGATCAGTGACTCAGAGACCTGTCACCGTTATGCCGGTGACAACGAACGCTGCAGAGGTGTGAATTTGGCACCAAGGTGAAGCTACAGCTGGCAGAGGCTGCGACAGAAACTCTGACAGCAAATGGTCCCTCTGCTGGGAGGTTCTGTCACCCTAAAACCCCACTGTGTCAACCAATTGTTCTGGAGTAACTCCTGTACAAATGATAAAGATCTAAAGGTGTTTGAGAGCATCCAAAGAAGGCTGTGAGGGTGGAAAGGGGAAAGGTATGGAGAGGAAAGGTATGAGGAGCAGCCGAGGGCACTGGGTTCTTCAACATCCTCCTGAGAGGCAGGAGGATGTTGAAGGTCAGGAGGTCACCTCCAATCTCTGGTGACCAGGAACATGACCCAGGAAACAGCTGGAGCTGTGTCTGGGAGGGTTAGGTTGGATATCACGGAAAGGTTCGTATCCCAGAGGGTGGTTGGGCACTGAACAGGCTCCCCTGAGAATGGCACGACCCCAAGGCTGACAGAGAGCAGGGAAAGTTTGGACAATGCTGTCAGGGATGCACAGGGTGGGATTGTTGGGATTGTCCTCTGCAGGGCCAGGAGATGCACTGCATGATCCTTGTGGGTCCTTCCAGCTCATGATATTCCCTGATTTTGTATTTGTCAGCAAAGCTGCACATGAAAATTTACAGAATTTAGCACAGAAACACATTCAATTCCATCATTTCCAGCACGTTTTCCAGGGGGTGGCCGAATTCCTCAGATGCTCTCCTGGCACCTCTGTGCTCCCCCTGTATGTGTGAGGTTCAGCTGAACTCCCCTGCTTTCACCCCCAAACCTGCTCCCTACGAACTGAAACCTCCCCAGCTCCACGCAGGTTTATCCGCTCACGTTTTGCCTTTTCCCCCTTGTTTGCATAGCAAAAAAAAAAAGTCCTTTTTTGTGGCCTCCGCAGAAGACAAACGAACAAAAACAACCCAGTTGGCCCCACCTATACCAGCGGCTTTTATCTGCGGGGGCCAGAGCCCAGCGCCCACCCCCTCCGAGCTTATGGAAACAAACACTCGGTGACATCAAATCTGTTTTCAAGGAAAGGTTCCTACACGCCCTTACAAAACACTGCAGTGTTTTTTTCCCCGAGATGCTGCCCACGTGTGTCCCCCTGTACAGCACAGCACTGGCACTAGGTAGGGAACCCTCACCTGCCTCTCCCCCGTGCCCACCTGGCCCCAATTGTCCCCACCTGTCCCCTCCTGTCCCCACCTGCTCCCCCCATTCTCACCTGTCCCCACTGCTCTCTCCTGTCCCTATCTGTCCTCACCTGTCCTCCCCGCCTCCTTGTCCCCACCTGTCCCCAACACCCTCTCTTGTCCCCACCTGCCCCCAACACCCTCTCTTGTCCCCACCTGTCCCCACTGCTATCTCCTGCCCCCACCTGTTCCCTACCTGTCCCCACCTGTCCCCACTGCTCTGTCCTGTCCCCACCTGCCCTCAACTGTCCCTTCTTGTCTCCTCCTGTCCCCACCTGCCCTCACCTGTCCCCCCGCTCACCTGTGCACGCGCACTCACGTGCTCCCCCACGTGCCCCGCGCGCGCCCTCGCTCCGCCCCCCCCGGCAACTGCAGCGCCCCCTGGCGGCCCCGGGCCGAGCGCAGCTCCCGCCGCCGCTGGGGGGAACCGGAGACCGAGAGATGCACCGGGAGAACCGGATCCACCGCAGACCACCCGATCCGCCGCAGAACCGTCCCTGGTACACCGTGCCCCGAACAGCCGCAGCTGCCCCTGGATCCCTGGAAGTGTGCAAGGCCAGGTTGGACAGAGCTTGGAGCAGCCTGGGATAGCGGGAGGTGTCCCTGCCATGGCAGGGGTGGAACTGGATGAGTGTTAAGGCTCCTTCCAACCCAAACTATTCCATGATTCTATGATTTATGAACATAACTGTCACTGTGAGACGGTACTGCCAGGAGTGGAACTGCAGCAGGATGCAGGAGCTGCAGCTGCCAGCGGGATCAAGCCCTGATTAACCTTGTATGTGTTTTCTTCCCTATGTTATCTCCCAGGGAACTTTCTGAATCTGTCTCGGAGCTGTGTGGTCTGTCACTCTGGGGCAAGGGGAGCAGTTGGTGCCCTTCAGTATTTTTGTTTAGGGTCTAAAAGCTCAGTTTGGTGCTCAAATGTCCTCGTTGCCTCCTAAGCAGATGCTGTTCCCACTTCCCTTCTCACCACTGCCACAGGGAGGAGGTGATGCCCAGGAAATCCACAAATAATATTCTTGGCAGCAGTTGGCAGCTTCTCCTTCCAACACAGCCTTACACCAGGTAAATCCTGGTGCCCCTGTCGGTGGGCACTGAGCACAATTCCCATTCCTCCAAACCTTAAGCAACACAGTGAGAAAACCCAGCTGGAAACCAGGAGGGAGAACCACACTTTTCATTGCTCTGGTACCTCCTGAGGGTCTCAGGGCACTTTGAAAGTGGGAACCAAGTGTGTGTCACAGAGGGAAAGAAACGAGTCCAAGGTGATGCTCGGGTGTGAGCAGAGCCCAGAGCTGGGCAGCTGTTTCCAATGTCACAAGCTCATTCCCGGTCCCGTTTTGCTGGCACAGCCCATGGCACTGGAATTCGCAGGGCTGGAAGAAGCAGCACTGCAGCACTCGGGTATGGAAATGAGCCGATAAATAGAGCATGACCCGCCTGCGGAGCACGGGAAGGGCACTGCAGCGGTCGGTTCCTGGAGAAAGTCTGGGAGCTGATCCCTTCCTCGTGCCGAGCCGTAACACCGTGGGTGATCCCCGGTGACAAGTGCTAATTCACAAACTCGCAGGGAAACAACAAAACCACGGAACAAGCCGTCTTGTTCTTCTAAATTCTGAGCAGCTCTTTTTGGTTTGTTCTGTTTACCCCACGGCACGTTTTTGTCACGAGAAAAGTCCTGAAAATTCCTGATGGCAAAATAAAAATGAAAGAGGCCAGCGTGTCACTCCTGGCACTGGGTCAGCTCATCCCTGTGCTCAGGATCCAGCCCCGGCAGTGTTTCACCTGAGAGCTCCTCGGAGGAGGATGTCGGTGTTGCCTGGCCGAAATGGGATGCTGGTGAGGTATAGCGTGAGATCCCCAAAATCCTCTGGAGTAGTGGCACTGGCCCCAGATTTCCCAACCCACCTTCCTCCGTGGTTTGCCTGGAGCTGCAGATCTTCCTCTGCTCTAATCTGCTGAAGCTGTGACCCCGAGGGATCGTGAGAGCGACAGCCAGAACAGCCGGGGCAGTGCGAGTTCGCTGCTTTTCTCCCTCCAGGACAGCTCTGCTGCCTCCCGGGAGGATCCTCACAGCTCCATTAGCGTCCATTAGCAGCTTCCCCTCCGCCTGGCAGTGAGTGTGGTCCTGTGGAAGGTGTCAGCGTGGTGCTCCCGGGGGCTGCAGCAGCCCAGCAGCCCCGGACCTTCTCCGGCTCCGGGCAGGAAGGAACCGCGGGGGCCTCTGCTCCTTCCTTTTCCTGCAGGTTTGGACAATAGCAGGGAAAAGGCTGGAAAGAGGAGAAGCAATGGATTCCCCCATGTTAAAACCAGGAGTTTTGATAAAGGGGCACCTCTTTGTTTGTCCCGTGCAGGGATTTCAAGGCGCTGGTTCTTTGCTGTGAGCTGTCCCTGCTATCAGGTTGTTGTGGGTAGTTGTTATTATTATGGATAAAGTGGGCAAGGATGGTGAGATAGGTGAAGATTACTCGGTGCTGGAGGGCTGTCAGGGGCTGTGAGTGGGACAGGGAAGGGATAAGGGGTGCAGGTCCCTCTCTGTAGCTCTGCAGGGTCAGGCACACACACATCTCCATCTTACAACGGCTTAGCCCCACTGAAATCTGTAGCAGCCTCTGAGGGACTGAGGATCAAGCATTCCCTCAGCAGCTGTTCTCAGATTTTCCCATGCCATGGCTTTACCATTCCAGTGAGAGAGCCCTTTGCATCCCTGAGCCAAGGGCAAAGCCTGGAAAGGAGGAATTGCAGGACCATGTGGGACAGGAATGGTTGGACTCATACGGAGAGCTTTGGCCAGAACAAAGACCACCTCTTCACTGGGAAGTGACCCAGCCTGGAGCCATGGGGGGATCCAGGTGCCCTTCCCATGCTGTGTCCCCGGCCAGGGCACTGTGGGCTGGGCTGAGGGTGGGGAAGGAGGGAGCCTTTGGCCCCGCTGCACCCGCACTGCGGCTGGGAACAGCCTCCATAAATACCAAAATGCTTTCAGCGTGACAAGTGTCAGCAGCTGTGAGTCAGCCCTTGGCACTGCCTGCAGTCACCAACCATGCTCCCATTGTCCCGGGGTCCCCTGGAATGTGAGCCCACCCTGGCTGCTTCCCTGGGCTGCAGACACGGGAGAAGCAGCACCTTGTGATTCCCAATGCGGTGATGCCCAGGCTTCAGGGATCCGAGGGAAGATGCCTCTTCCCAGAAAGCACTGGAGGGCTTTGTGTATGGCCAGGGTGGGATTCAGTGTGGAAAACAGATCCTGAGAGCTCATCCCAAGCTCTTCTCCCAGGAAGAATCTGCGAACAGCTGCTTGGAGAGTGCTTGATCCTCAGTCCTGCAAAGGCTGCTGCAGATTTCAGTGGGGCTGAGCCGTTGTAAGATGGAAACGTGCATGTGCCTGTCGCTGCACCCCTCAGCACCTCCCTGCCCCACTCACAGCCCCTGGCAGCCCTCCAGCACTGAATGATCCTCACCATCCTTGCCCACTTTGTCCCAGTAAACCCAGAATAATCAGCCTATTCTTCTCCAGCCCTTTGTTGCTGCACCCATCCGGAGGCCCTCAGTACACCTTGGCTCTACCTTTCCCCTTCCTGCCGTCTCTGCTCTCATTCCTCCTCACCCCTGCTATTAGCTGTAAGAGCTGTAATTAACGTTCTGGCTGTGCCCTGAGTCCTCTCCCTTCCCTCCTTGCAGGGTTTACAGTTTTTCCGTTGAACAAATATGGGAGCAATTCCCCTGAATTGCCAGTCCCTATCAGTGTTGGCGTGGGGCACCACAGCTAGAGCAAACAGAGCTGATTGTGGAGGAGAAAAGTGAGTGTGGAAAGCAATTGTTCTCCTTGAGTTCACCTTGATAACAGAGACGCCAGCTCCAAGACAAAAAGCTGTTTCATGGTTCTATGCCCTGGGGTTGCAGGAGTCTCATTCCTGAAAAGGGAAAATTTGTGGTGTTACTTTAAAATGCAGCTGAGAGGTGGGAAGGAGAGCCCAAGCATCGTGAGAAGAGCTGGGCTTCATCTCCTTTTCTTCCACCACTGTGAAACCTCCAGCAACTCTCCTACCCTGGAGAAGAGAACTTTGCCAGGATTGTTTGTTTGTAAGCTGTCAGCAGCTATAGCTCAGAGGTTAATGTCTCTCCCCTCGCCATGCTGTCAGCATGTGCAGAAATGCTTCTGCTGAGAGGTCACTGGAGCGCAAACAAGGACAGGTGTGATGGCTCCATCTCCCTCCATCCCCACCTGCACACCCACACTGTGCGCCCAGCTGCCAGCAGGATTTAGGGCCAGCACACCAGGTTTCTCTACAGCAGGAACAGCAGGAGCAGCCCAACCTTGCACTGATGGGAAACAAACCCCTGAGGATCTCGCTCTGGAGAGGAGAAGCCTCTGTATCTGTGGCTACACACAAACACAAACACAAACACAAACACCTCCAGGATTTCTCCTCCTGGATTTCTCCTCCAAGAGAGCTCCCCCTCTCTGAGGAGCTCTGGAGGCTTCTCCCAGACAGCTCCCCTGGGATAGCCAGTGGCCAGTGAGTTTGAACCAGCTTATGTACTTAATGATGCAACTGCTGCTGGCTTACTGAGGAGGGCGAGTTCTGCTGCCCAGCAGCTCAGCCTGGGAGTGACCAGGACAGTCTCCTCCGAAAATCCCTGGGATTTAGTGCTGATAGTTACTGGAACAACTCCAAGTGTGGGGTTTTTTCAGGCAGCATCTCCACAGCCCTGTGTCACTGATCACGTAGGGAAGGAGTGTGGAAGTGCTCACTGATCCATGGCTAACGTGCTCCTTGGAGGTGTCTGAGGTGTTCTGGCTCTGGCTGGCTGTGAGCAGAGCCCGAGGCAGTGCCTGCAGACCAGTGGAGAGAGAAACAGCTCCCAGAGGCTCAACTGCAGCAGCAGGAGTGTCGCTGCTCCCCTGGAAACACGTTACAGTTCCAACCTGGATGGTCCCAGGGCCTGTGCCTTTACACCACACTGTCCTTGAGAAGCTCATGAGGGACCTGGAACAGGCACTGGGAAGATCCTCTGGTTCCTGAGAACCGCATTTTGCAGAGCCCCCTCAAGCAACCCAGCTGAGGGTCCCCGAGGCTCTGCTGGCAGAGGTGGCTCCAGGGGGTCTGTGATGACTCTCTGCAAGGTGATGGTGTCACTTGGCACAGGCTGAAATATGTCTGTGGTAGGGAGCCAGGTGGCTTCGTGATTCATTCCACACCTGACATCAATGTGGAATGGCTCATGGCTGGATCCGGGGTGGATCCTGGAAGCATCTTTCCAAGGAAAGTTTTGGACAATGACGTTGCAGCTTCTGACGATGGATGATGCTATGTGGGATAACCTGTGCTGCCCTTTCCTGCCTTCCCACAGCAACAGGGAGGCAGGTATTCCCCACGTGAGGTTTCCTCACTGGAAATGGTCCATCAAAAGCTGCTGCAGGGAAAGGGATTGCTGCTAAGGAAAGAAGAGCCCAGTCTGTAACTCTTTGTGGTTCTGAGGGCAAAATTCACCTGCAGATGCAGGCTGTGGAGAGCTGTCCCATGCTCCTCTGCTGCCTTTAAACCTCTGGGAAACACCCCAGAGACATCCAAGGTGTTCATCCTGAGGAACTCTACCTCAGGGCAGTTATGTGCTGAGCATCAACATCCTTGGGGCAGGGAGCCTCGAGATGCCAGTTTTCTTTTGGGCTTGTCTGTAGCCCTTTGGCACATGGTCAGCTCTACCAATGTCACACAGCCATGGCCAAAAAAGGAGTTTTCTCCATGCTCCACCTCCACAGCCAGGTAATTCCTCATGGGAGGCAGCAGGAACCACCTGGTGCTGCCCCTCTGGCCCTGACTGTGCAGGGCAGCAGCAGAGCCTCATCCTGTGTTGTTGACGTCAGTGGTTTTCCCCTCGCAGCGCCCAGCATGTGCAGGCACAGACCTGGAGCTCTGCTCAGCCCTGCCCATGCCTCTGGCATGTTCTGGGCCAGCCAGCACCGCTGTTCTTCCATTCCCTCCTGCACAGCCCCAGCTGCCAGCTCGGGACACCCCGCCAGCCCCACCGCAGGGCATGGGGAGCTTTCCCTGTCCTTTTCCTGGCTCCCCACCGGGTCTGACGCGTCATCGACGCTTCCAAGCATGATGTGACTTTCCCCGGAGCCTTGCGCTTTCAGACTGTGAAAACCATAACTGTGAGGTCTAGAAAACAAAAGGCCCTTTCTCACTGAGAGGAGGCTGATTAACACCCCCTCAGGGGAACCAAAGGGCTTCGTCACCCTTCTGAGTAAATATGTTTTGTTATTCCATGAAAAGGGTGGCTCACCTGGCAAGATTTCGGAAGCCTGAGGTCCCTGCAGCCGCACGTGGCTGTTACAGGAGCCGTGTGCTAACAGGGTCCAGGGGAGGTGTGTGGGGCTGTCCTTGCCCCAGAAACAGACTCTCCTTGGGTTCCTAATCCCGAGGAGCTCAACCCCCCCAGTTCTGGATGCTCTGGGCTCCTCGCAGCCAAGCAGTGCTGGACACTGTGCCCACCAGCTCCCACACCAAAGCAAGGGGCTGGTTTGGCTGGCAGAGTCTCAGGGTGTTTGGATGTGACAACAGGACCCAGTTCCACACCTCGGTGGCTGTTGGGGATCTTCTTCCCTGCTCTGTGCCACTGGTTGGGTACAAGGCTGGTCAGGAACCCCTCAGAGGGTTCCCTGGGAGCTGCCCAGACCTGCTCTGCTTGTACCAGCTGTGCCATCAATCCCCGGGATGCCACAGCCCTCTGTGGCTTTTTCAGGAAGGTATTGCAGCACTTAACATGTTTTCTGCATTTTTGAAGGCCCCAGAAGAAGGAGGAACACTGGAGGAGTGAGGAGGAGCAAGAGGAGGGAGGAAGATAAAAGCAGTCTTCTTCCTGCCCAGATTTACTGCTCGGTCAATTTCTCATGACACTTCTGAAGTGCTGGACATGTTGTCACTTCGCTTCACCCGTGTCAGACTCCTGGAAGGTTTTCCAGAGCTGGTAGCAGGAGGGAGGTGGTGTCAGTGGCAACTCAGGACACGGAGCAGAGCAGCTGCTTGGGCCAGCTCACGCATTTTATTTGTTCTTTTTTTAGCTGTCAGGTTAATACTTTGTCCTTTATGAGCATGTCCTGGGTAGGGCCATGCCTGGAGAAATCTGCTTTGCACAGACAGGTCGGGTTTAGCCAAGGAAAGAAGAGGCAGAGGAGGCACTGGCAGAGGGATCACAGAGGATTCTGCCACGGGTGCTGCCAAGAGGGGTTTGTTCCTGCAGTGACGAAGGACCTGGAGGTCCTTCTCTTGTTCCAGCCCATCAGCATGGCCCCATTTCAGGTCCAAGGCCTCCCACCTTGCCCCTGGAGGCACTCTGTGGATCACCTCCTTTCACACAGGAACCAAACCCTCAGATCCAAGCAGAGGTGACAAAGAGAGGGATGTTTCATCCTTTTCTCCTCGTTTGCACAGGTGCATTCCAGGGAAGCACTCCCAAGTCTTATTCATAACCAATATTTGTTCCTTTGAAAATGCTCTTTTATGTTGGGTCCCTCATCGGTGTCTGGGTGTTTATTTTGCTCAAATCCCAGAAACAAGGAACCACACATTTGCAGCCCTGCAGGAGGGACTCCGTGGCTCTCTGCCTCTCTTGTTCTTCCTCCAGCCCATCCTGTGGCCACTCCAGTTTTCCTCAGCTGTCTCCAGCTGTGAGCAGAGTGTTCTCCCCCAGTCAGTCTCTCACTCCTTCTCATTTCCCTCTTCTTTCTCCTGGAAACACAAAAGAGGCATTAACTTGCTGCTGACCACCTCATCCCACCTCAGAGGAGATGTACTACCATGGTCTTGCCCACCTGCACATCTCTATCACCAACATTTACACAGCTAAGGGATATGTTGTTTGTTAATAATGTTTAGGGCCTTCAGGGTGGGAAAATCCAGGATGATGCAGAGGCTTGTTCCTGGTGGGATTTTCACTGCAGGGGAAGTTCACCTGCACAGGTAACTGGAGTGTGGTTCTCACAGACATTGCTGCTTCAATCCAAAACCTCTGCAGTAAATTCAGTGTAACCCAGGTTCTAATTGGGGTAACAGAGCCCTGATGCAAGATTTTTACACCTGTGTGACACAGATTCAGAGACAGGGCAGAACACCCTGTTGTGTGGACAACTCTCCCTGCACCCCATTAATTTTTCCCTGCCGACCTTCTCTGGATACAGAGAAAACAAAGAAAATGTAACAGCTTGGCCAAAGATTCACTGAACTTGGCATCACTGCAGAACCAACAACGTCAAAGCCAGAGGTAAATTATGGGTTTTTTCGGAGGGGTCTTGCAATATCTCTGCATTTGCTTCATCACTGGGGAGGAGTTTGACAGCCCTGCTGCAAACAAGCCATTTTCTACAGCAGCTGCTCCCCCAGGCCATCTCCTCATGCCTTGCACAACACAGATGGAAAAGCAGAGAGAAAAGACAGAAAAGCAACGTTAGAACAGCACAAGAATTGCAATTTGGCTTCCTAAATGCCAATAGCAGTAACATCCCACTTCCTTGACAGAGAATTGCATCACTCCAGGACACAGAGGCCTCTTCAGCCTGGGGCCAGCATGGGATGTGAACACACAGCAAACAGCTTTGCACTGATTTCTGGGTTGCTGAGCATGTTGATGTCAGTGGAGTGACAGTGGAGGTGACAGTGGAGGTGACAGTGGAAGGTGACAGCACCTTCCTTTGGGGAGGCCACTCTGGCTCCACAGGTGAGTTCCATCCAATCCCACCTCTGTGAGCCAGGTGCTGGCTGGAGCTGGGCACTGGGATGGGGTGGCCCAGCACAGGGTCACTTCGGGGTGCTTTTTTCCAAAGGAGGTGCTTAGCCCTGAACACATTTTATCCTGCTGAGCTTCCAAGGGCTGTGAACAGAGTCAAAGCCTGTGTGTGCTCAGAGCTGCAAACAACAGCACCATAACACGGAACCACCTTGTTTCTGCTGCCAAAACCTTCCTCTCCCCCCAGCCCTGGTGTTTCCCTGGCCTTTATAACCACCCAAGCACCCCAGGAGAGAGAAGATGCTCAGTTTGAGGGACCCAACACAGGTCGTGGTTCCCCAAATGTTACTCTCCATTGTCTCCCTCCAGCTGGAGTCACACTGATGTGTGTGTGACGCTGAACATCCTCCAGGTTAGAAATTCCATCTGTCAAGGACCTCATCCAGGTGAATTTTACCAGCCAGGAAAAGGAAAGCTGCCGGGAAATCACTCCCACTGCAATCCCACAACTATTGCAGATGGAAAGAGGCTGTGCTGGCAGTGTCAGAATGTTTGCCCAGGGATGTAAGGACAGGAAAAAACAATGCCTGATAATAAATGAAACGTTGGAAAGATTGTAAAGTGAGATGAAGGAATTTAAGGCAGGGAGTTTATATGGCCTATTTCCTGATAAAATCAGGCATTTCAAAGTGTCCTTTCACAGTGTGGCAACACTGCAGCGAGCCCAAGGCATTTATGGGCAGCAGAATAGGCAGTTTCCTTGAAAAAGGATATTTCAGAGACATAGTTTTAAAGGTTGCTCCATGGCTCTGTGCCCACTGACACTGGAAGAAACCCTTCAGCCCAAATGTACAGCAATCCAGAAGGATGCTTGGGGGTTATTTATTATCCCCTGCTCCCGACATGGGAGTGCTGAGTGCAGCAGTCAGGCCAGTCTGCTCTGGGCTGGACATTGCTGACATGTGTTAAGAGACATGGTTACCTTTCAAAATATTTTTCAATCTTGTCCCTGTAATATAGCAGGGATAACAGTCAAGTGATGATGGCGTGGACAAACCCTTGGAAGGCGAGAGATTACCTTTAACCAGACTGATGATAATGTGTTTCCCTTTGAACCAATCTCCCTCCTCGAGGCAGCACCTTTGCCACGAGGTAGGGACACAGCCCAGGCAGACACCTCGTCTACTGCTCCTCCCAGCAAAGGGTCTGTGGCGTCTGCAGCACTCGGGAGCAGCTGGTACCTCTGGAAAGGAGCAGGAGGAACTCACCTCTGATGTTACAGCTGGAGGAGAGTCTGTGCTAGTTGTTCCCTCCTCATTTATTGTTACAGCGGACAGCTGAGGTTTGGAGAGGCTGAAGCACAGTCCCCATCAGTCCTGCCCCACTGACAGTGCTGTGGCTGAGAGCTGGGCTGGGGGATGCAGGGACAGAGATAGTCCTTGGCAGCTGTGGCACCAACTCCTCACCTGCAAAGCACAGCAACGTTACCTTGCTCTGCTCCAGCTGAAAGCCATCCCTAGCCGACAGCTGGCAGCTCTGTGCCTCCAGAGTACTATTTGCCTCCAGCCCTGCCGTGCAGGGTGCAGCCTGGCCCCTCGCCAGCCCTGCTCTGCCCCAGCTCCTACCCCGAGCCTGGCGCCTGGGTCTTCCCTGTTGCACCACACCTGCAGGGCACGGAGGGGCGGCGAAGCTCGGCCCAGGTGGGAGGGACCGGGCTCCCGTTAAATCCAAGCTCCCAGAGGACCCGGTCCTTGCACAGACCCACCCTTTGTGGTTTATGAGCTCCAGGTGCTGGAGGTGCTGCAGCGGAGCCGCGCGCAGGAGTGGGGACGAGCCGCTGCAGCCCAGGTACCTCCGAGTGCTGATTCCCAGAGCCCTCTCTGCCTTTGCCATGCCTCTTCCAAGCCCTTTCTTTCTTTCAGTTCTCATGCTAATGCTGCGTGCAGTTCGTATCAGTTCTTCCCTTCCGTCGCTCCTCCTGCTGCTCCTTTGCATTTAGCTGGGGGTTATTCTTGTGCTTTGGGAGGAATCTGCTGCAGGGATCTCAAATAAGCCAAGATGTGGTTGCTCCTGCCCCAGCAGTGCTGCCGGTGGACAGAGAGCGAGCAGTGCTGATCCAGGGTGGGGAAGGCTGCTGGATAATGCTGGGAGCAATGGTGTGGAATTACGCATATTGCTCCGGCTAAGGTTTTGAGGTTTTCTCAAGAGTCCATGGGGTTTATGACATGAGCAATTACCTTTCTTACCCTTTTGAAGCCTATTTAAGATTTCCAGTGGTGTTTGTTGTCTGTGCATGTGTCCAAGTGCGTTTTTCCTTCACTGCCTCAAGCGAGCTCAGCTGAGGTGACGCGGCTGGGATTGTGTGTTCCGATGCGTGTTCCAGTGTCTGCTCCGTGTCTCCTGCCTCCCTGCGGGAGGTTGTGGTGTGGGAATTGTGGAGAGTTCAAGGCAATAAAAGTGCCACGTGGGAACAGAAGTGTCAGTGGCTGAGGCAGAGGTTTCTGTGGAGCCCTGAGTTACTCAGAGTGTTGTGGTACCATTGTAACTTAAGCCACAGACAGCCAGGGAGGTCAAAGCACTGGGAATGGGGTCAGCAGCAAAAATGCTGTGAAACCAAACGCAGGTTCTGGGCCTCCATCCTTGTGTCAGAGGAGAGGGAGCATCGAGAGGATGGCACAGCAGCCAGGGCTCCAGGTGGGAGCACTCAGATCTGCTGCTGGTGTGGGTGGATGTTTTGTGAGAGAGATGGAGTTTGAGGAGGGGAGGAAGAGAATCTAGTCCCACCTCTACTGGTTGGAAGAGCCTGAAGCATGTTCTGCTGCTTCACGAGTTTTCAAGGCCTGGATGCAGCACTGTGCACTGCAGGGGATATGTGCAGGAGAGCACAGATGTGCAGAGCCCTTCTGAAACACCTGCAGGGTGCAGAGCCCCCTGTGCAGCAGCTCCCACCCTCTACCTCCCCTTGGCACCCCTGAAATGCAGGGAAAGAGCCTCTTATGCTGCAGCTTCCTATGTCTAATGCTGCCTAGTGAGTCCCACAAGGGCTGGAGGGAGATGTTCCCATGGTCTCAGAGAAGAAACATCCTGGCTGGTGCTCTGAGGAGCTTGTTAGTGTGTCTGTTCCTGCAACTCATCTCAAACATTCTTAGGATTTGCTAATTTAGCCTATTTTTAGACAGACACTCTGTTCTAAAGACACTGTTGTCCCTGAGCCTCCCATGTCAACTGCTCACCCACAAAGAGGGGAAGGGAAACTTCTGGCTGTGCTGGGACCTCTCTTAGACACAGGGACTAGGATCTGTGCTGATCTTGTACCCAGAGAAGCTCTTGCCAGCGGGGAAAGAACTGCCCCAGGAGAGGAAAAGGGTGTAAGGCAGTGGGAGGGGGAGCTGCTGGAGCAGTGATTTCAACATTCTTAATAACCCGCCTCCTCCAAAACCCTGGAGACCCTTCCAGAAGTCTGAAATGTTGCTAAACAAGCAACACATTGTGGGGGTCCTCAGGGCTGTGGCTGGGGGTGGATGCCTCCTGCTGTGGATGCTCTGGGGTTGCACTGAAGGGTTTCTCGCTGCCCCACCAAAACATCCTGCTCTGGTCATGTGGAGGCTGCTCCAGGGGCTGGTCAGATACCAAGATGCTGTCTGGGATTTCACAAACGCTTCTTCTTGCCGCTGAGATCCCTAATTGCTCATGTCTGAGCGAGGGAGGAGGCTCTGACAGACACCCCTTCTCCCCCGGCCTGGGAGGGCAGCTCCTCCTCGGGCACCAGCTGCCCCATGCCCCAGGTGCTGGAACCCCGCGGAGCTGAGGATATAATAATATCTGCCATGTGATACCGTGGCTCTCCCTGCTCTGCAGGGAAAACACCGCATAACCATGGGAACTTCTTCCCTCAACCCCCTCAGCACGCCCCTCTAATCCAGGCAAGCCGCCCGCAGCCCTCGCAGCGATTAAACTGCCTGTAATGAGCTCTGGAAATCCTGGGTGTCCCAGCAGTTCCCTCTGCCCTTCCTGGCGAGGGGATGTGTAACAGGCTTGTCATCGGGAGGCTCCCAGGGCTCACGTTGCAAGGAAAAACAACCAGACTTGGCAGCTGGCGGAGCTGTTTTGGGGTCTGCGCAGACGGGGAGAGAGGCTGTGTCGCGGCTCGTATGTCTGAGCTCGGAATAACCGCGCTGGGACACCCAGAGCGCAGCTGCCGCCGATGCTGCGGGGCAGCGCTGCCAGCTCCGCCCGTACCCTGCCCGAGCTGGTGCCAGGGGGTCCCACCGGGCTCCCCGAGCTCCCGCAGGCTGAGCAGGAGGGACTTTGCTCTGTGTGGATCCCCGGGCTCGGCCGATGCGGTGTCGCGGGGTTGCGCAGTGCCCGAAGGGTTTGGGAAGGGCGGGCGGTTATCGAACAGCCGGGTGTGCCGGCACAGCCCTGGCCCTGGGGCACCCTGCTTCTCCGAGCCGCGCCCAGCAGCGCCCTGCAGCCCTCCAAACCTGGCACACCACCTCCTGCCCCATGTGGGTGCTCCAGTCCCAGTGCTGACACCCCGAGCCCAGCTCATTTTCCTGCCGGGGTCTGCCTGCCAAGCTGGGCTGGAGCAGGAGAAATGGGGTTACTGGGCTGAACTGAAGCTCCTGCCCCACAAGCTGGGTCTCTTGCTACAACAGGCAGCTCCCTCACTGAGGGCATTTCTAAGAGTGTCATCTGCATCTGAAATCTGTGACTTGTCCCCTTCAGCTTAGGGAGAGTTGTGTTCCACAGTCTGATTCCGGTAGCAGAAACTCTGTAATTTCCAGTCTGGGTGTGTTTGTGTCAGCTTATTTCCATCTCCTTCTCTGCTATCCTTGACTTAGCTGAGACAACAGAGCTCCTTCCTCGGAATTTCCATACAGCCAGTAGATCCCCCAGCCCTGGCTGAACCAGCCTGGCCAGGCACAGCTGCAGTACTGGGGTTCCCTCTGCCAAGGTTGCCCTGATTCTGTCACAGAGCTCGTTCTGCTGCTGCCACAGAGCCCAAGGCATCACTCCTGGCACGGTGTGGATGTGTGTGATGCAGGTTCTTACCTGTGCCCATGCCTGGCCTTTCTTCCCTTCCCGGGGGGCACAGCCAGACCCTGCCCAGCCCTTGCTGGGTCTGAGCACGGGGACACTGCCATTCCCAGTGGCTCTTGGGATGTCCTGGTGTCTGTGGGCAGCATTTGCTTGTCCCACTCTGGCGGCCAGCAGCCACCCTGTGATTCCCCTCCTTCACCTCCACCCTGCTCCTCCAAGCAGAAGAGCCCACAGCCGAGGCTCAAAATTCCTGTGAGGAGCCTGGGAGACCTCTCACTTCAACCCAGAGAAGGGAAGGGAGGAGAAATGAGGTTTGGAGGCTAATTCTGGCAGCTTCACACATGAGAAAGATCAAAAACTCGGGGCAGGAGTACAAGAAAGGAGGGAAGCTGTTGCGTGCATGCTCCTGGAAGCCCCGACAGCCCTGGTTCATGCATCCTGCACGTTATTTCTGTACCTACTTAAATTAAAACCAGCCTTGTCTTGCGGATGCTGACTGGAGCCAGGCAGTTCTTCTCCCCAGGGGAGAATCCAATTTTCACTCCATCTCGCTTGTGTTTTTGACCTGGAATGACTCTTCTTTTTATATTTAACAAACGCTCCCTCTGAGCCTCGTACCACACTGCACTTCTCACGCAGAGCTGGCGGTGCTGTGGCACACGATGCCCCAAGGCAGGAGACCTTGGGTGGTTTCCCAAGGTGGGCATCTGCTTGCCTGGGCTCTGGCCACCCCCTGACAGGGCCGTGCTGTGACCCAGCTGGAGGTGACACGTGCTCTGTGGGCAGAGCATGGCCAGCCCAGCTGCTGTGGGAAGTGGAGGCTGGCTCCCAACCTGCTCCTGTCTCCACTTCACCTTGGGGTTTGGGTCCAGAAATGCCAAGGAAGAGCCACATGCTGGTGCTGGCCATGGCACGGCCAGCAGAGAGGGCACCATGGGCTGTGGCATTGCTGCAGTCATGGGAGGGACCTCACCACCTGTACCCCAGTGTCTGACAGATCCCTTCACAGCTGGTTCTCCATGGGGATAACCTGCTCCAGACTCAGTCCTTCTCCCCTAGGAGCTGGAGCAGAACTCGCTCCACCAGCATAGCCCCAAATTCCCAGAGGTTCCCATCTCTAGGATTAATTAGCTGCAATTCAGAGGTGCCTTGGACCTGTCTAATCCAGGAGCACATCCCTGCTCCTGAGCCACTCCTATGCCAGCCCTGCAAATAAAACCTCAGAGGCTCAGGAGACACTGCTGGGGCTGAGCTGGCAGGAAGGTAAATGGGGTTGAGGTATTTATTCACTCCTGCAGCCCTCCATGCTCTCAGAAGCCCTGGAGAGGGCTTTACCTGCTGTGACTCGCCCGGGGCTGGGAGCAGACAGCAGTGATGTTTTGCTTCTAACTCCCTACTCTTCATGAGCCCGGGGTATTCCAGGTGTCTCTCTAGCAAGATGTGGGGCTTCTCCAGGGTTATATAACTCATCCAGGGCCACCCTCTGTACCTGCTCTCAACACCTGGCTGAGCAATGAGTCACCGATTACAGACAGTGACGCAGGGCACCAGCCCTGCTCCTGCCCATGCCCACGGGGCCGAGGGACTGGCTGCCTTGGAGCAACGTGTCTCGTTCCTAATCCTGTGACTCCATCGTTAATCAGCCCAGGATAAGCGAGCAAATAAGTCCGTCATTGGAGACTGGTGCAGGACAGGACAAATATTTTATGAAGTGTACCCCTGTGTTTGTGAGTGTCACACATCAAATCCGCACAGGATATGGATGGGGAGCCCTGAGCTGTGGGATTAACTCCTGCCAGCAAACCTTTGGCTCTGGATCTCTGGATACCCCGTGGCCCCCACCAGTGCTGCACTCCCCAGGGAGCAGAGAGGATGATGTGGTGCCAACACAGGGAACGTGCTGGGCTTGGATGTCCCCAGCATGGAGACACTGGGCTTGGCTGACACAGCAGGTACAGAGGGGGATGGGGATATTGTCTTCATCCCAAGCCAAAGGAGTGAAGGTCCTTCTGTGTTTGGTGCCAGCACATTGTTGAGAGACAGCTCCCACCAAGCAGGAGGGGAGCAGCAGCTGGAGGAACCCCATTTGATTGCTGATGCAGCAGGACAACTTCCCCACCTCCAAATAGCATCCCAAGACCCTTTTTCCTAGACCCCTGAGAGAAGCAAACCTCATTCCATAAGGCTTTATGATGGGGAATGAAAGAATACTTTCCACCTAAAGCAAAGCCAGGGAGTATTCAAAACGTATCAGTAGTCAGATTCCTTGAGCAGCGCCATGACTGAGGCAGCAGCCACGTCCGCAGGCTTCCAGACTCACGTTGTACCAGGAAAATAAAATCCTGGATTAGCTGTACACCCACTTGCAGGACGCTGCCCTGGCAGGCAGCTCCAGCTTTCTGCCCCACAGGGCTCCAGGCTTGCTGGCTGCACTTGGATGGCTCCTGGTGGTCAGGGTCCCACGGGAAGGCTGTTAGAGTGAGACTTCATTTCATTCTTAATCCAGAAAATTAGCAAATAAAAGCAGGATTCCATTTTAGGCCTTTGAATCCTGAAAAGCTGCTGCCAGTGAGTCTTTCATGTGCTTGCCCGGCTACGCTGTGGCACAGGGAGCAGAGGCTGGAGGGGGTGGAAAAGCAGGACAGGGTGACTTGTTTTCATACAAGCTGAATTCCAGCTTTCACTCCAAATCCCCGTTTTTATAGACTTTTCCGCTGAAGTCTGCTCCTGCCCGGGGCATGCCTGTGTAACCGCTCCTCTCTGCATTCCTCAGATTCTTATTCCGCTGGAGACTGGATTGAAGACGGGGTCTGAATTCCCTGGTGGAGGAAGGAGGCGAGGAGGAGGAGAAGGAGGAGGTTTCCCTTGGCCTCTAAGCTGTGAAACCGGAAAACCAAACCATGTCCCAGGTCATAGAATCCCACGTGCTGCGTGTTGGACAGACTGTGTGTATTTCCTCACCGGAGGAAAGCAAGAGCCTGCACCCGCCGGGCTATCCGGGCTGCTCCACGCTGCCAGGCAAGTATGTCTACTACTCCACAGAAGCCTGGACTGATTCCCACTCCATGGTGCATCCCAAGGCTCTCCTGCTTCCTGGTGGGAGAGTGTACGGAGCCCAGCCCGTGTCGGAGCATGTGGCAGCTCACACACAGGGGAAGGTGCAGCAGGATTCCTCCTTGGAGAGACCCCCTGCTCAGTGGCAGCCAAAGGAGGAGGAGAACACCAGCATGGATCCTGACGCTCAGCCCATGTCTCCCTCCCTGGACATAACCATAGAGACTCTCAACCAGATGATCCTAGAAATAGATCCGACCTTCCAGCCGCTGCCGTGCAGGCCGGTGAAGGACGCAGCCCAGCCTGCTGCTCAGGGTGACACTGCAGCCACCAAGAAGCAGGACCCGGAGGCAATAGGTGAGGCAAAGGCAGCACTCGGGCTGTGGAGCTGGAGAAGCTCCAATCTGCTGGAAACCCTGAGCCTGGGGCAGAGGGTTGGGCACACACCTGTTCCCATGGGCAGAACAAGGTCCTGTGCTCCTGGGCAAGCTGGAAATGGGCATCAGGGACATTCCCCACTGTCCCCAGTAGGACCAGTGTGGGGGAATGTTTCCTGGCATTGGGGCTCCATATCAAGGAGCAGGACAGGCTGTGTATCCAAGCTCTAACACCAGTGCTTGCATAGCCCTGGTCTGATCACTGTTGACACGTCTCATGTCCAGCCAGCTCAAAGGGATCCAGAAGGGAACAGGGTAAACAGCCTTTAGTTCTACCTGATGTTTCTTTCCTTGTGTTTGGAGAAAACAATTCTCATTACAAATGGGACTTGCAGTTCTTGGAAAAACTTCTAATCCCAGTTGTCACCATCAGTGACTGGCCCTGGGCTCTGGGTACCCTGTGAGGACTCAGCTCCCCTCAAGGGCAGCAGAGCCTTTCCCAGGGTCACACTTGACCTGTGGGAGCACATGGATTTGCAGCCAGATTTCCAGAGCCCTGGGCTAAGGTATCGAGTGTTACACAACCATCCCATTTAAGTGTTCCCAATTCTTGTGCCAGGGAAATTCTTTTTCCAGGGCTTGTGCACTCCTCGGGCAGCATACCTGGCATAGGCAAGGCACCAGCAGCACATACCAGCCCTGTCTCTGCTCACGAGTTCCTTATGTGAACCCTTGTGCAACTCTTCCCTGTCATCCCCGAAATCCATGGTCTGATCTGTGAGCTGCTCCTGATACAAATATTCCTGCCGGGGCTCTTCTGCTCATTTTAGGTGTTCAACACCCTGTGCATGGGGCAGCCCCAGCACACAGGGAGCTGAAACTGCTGACGGGATGGATCTAGCGTGGTTCAGCTGCCTCTAGGCTCACTGCTTCCCGAAAGCCTTACTGCCCATCCCACTCTTTACACATGGCAATACCTTGACAATCTGTCCCCAGGCCTCTTTCCACATGAAGGTCAAATGTGTGGGTGTTAAAGGCAAGAAAAAAATTCAGTTCTCCCTGAGCCCTTGTGCAAACACAAGGATGGCAGGGCTGGAGCAGGATGAGGTGGGTGTAAGGGTCCTGGCACTGCAGCAGGGTAATTCCAGAGCAGACAGTGTCCCTGCTTCCTGCCGGGATGGGCAGGGTGGCCTTGCAGATAAAGAACTGTGACAAAGTGCAGATTCAGCTCTGACTTCTCAGTCCTTGACCCATTCCACTGCCCCACTTCAGGCATTGCTCGGGGAATGGAGTCTTGGGCAGCTCCACAGGTAATGTGCTAGTGGTTTGGAGAATCTGGTTCCAAGTGAGGAACTGAACATATGGAAAGCTGGCCACGAATTCAGAGGGAAAAGCCTCACTTCAGCTTTCATTTTCTTCTAACAGCACTTGGTTTTTACACAAGCTTCCTCCCACAGTGAGGCATCCCCATTCACCCACCTTCTCCTGCTCCAGCCTTGCAACCTGAGCCCTGATGTGAGGGTGGCAGGGACTGATGGTGCCCAGAGAGGCAGAAGGGCTTGTTCTTGTCTAGTGGAGACCGTGAGGAAGCTTTAAACATGGCACTCCATCCTGATGGGTCCCTTCCAACTCAGCATATTCTGTGTTTCTATGAAATGGTGCAGCAATAGGAGACATGTTCATGAGAGTCACTGTTGTCTCTGGAGCTCGATCTAGAGGAGAGGAGAAAGCAGATCTTAGCCCTCGGCTTGCGTGACATCTGGGCGCCGTGTTTGCGGCACTTTTGCCACTCCTTGAGGCTGGAAAACTTGCCAAGGTCTTGAGCAAATATTTGAGGTTTAACCACAGGTGATAAGAGGAGCAAAGGCAGAGAAGTAGGAGGTAAAAGGCCTCATGAGCCTGGTGCACAGACGCCTGTCAGTTCCTTAAAGGACAATTAAAATCCCCATTTCTTTCTCCTTTTGAGGAGGCATGGACAAAAAGCACCTGGCCAGGAGCTCTCTGCAGGGCTTTGTGCACTGATACCAGGACACATGGCTGCAGAGCTGCTCCAAGGCTGGGCACTGGAGGAGCTGCTGCTGGCAGCAAGGCTGTGGAGGGGCAAGGCTCTGGCTCTGTCCTGCCATGATCCAGCTGTGTCCCCACCTCAGACCAGCCTCCCTGACTCACCCAGCACCTCCTTGGTGCTCATGGCTGGCTGTGTTTATCCAATCCTGTGCTGGGATTGGCATGGAGAAAGGGCTCAGGGAGTAACTTTTGTACAGACCTGTGCTTTTCCTGCTCATCCAGCTCCGTGCCCCAGAGTTCTGGTTGTTCCTTGCAGTAGCCAGGGCCAGCAGGTCCATCAGAGCTTGTCACACCCTGGCCAGGGAGTTCAGGGCTGTCAGAGCAGTTTGTCTTTGCTGCAGCGAAAAGGTTTTTCCCTCTCCGAGAAACACCTTTGAGAAGGGGAACTTTCCTGAACTCCATGACAGGGCAAGAACCAGGCGATGAAAGCAGAGCTGGGCAAGTCCAGACTGGAAGGGAGGTGCACACCTCTGGCACTGGAGTGATTAACCACGGGAGCAGCTTCCCTGGGATGGGATGACTCTGCCATTGCTGCAAGCCTTTAAATCGAGTCTGAGTGTCTGAGTTGCTAAAAGACCTCTTCCAGTACAGCCAGAAATGCTGGCTTTGTCCAAGGAAGCACTGTTGACGTGCACCAGGCACCCCTGGTCCTGGCCATGAGGTTCCACTGAGGGTCTTGAACAAGAGACACTCAGTCAGGTGTGTTGTCCTGTCACCAAAGGCAACTGGAGGGGCTGGAAGTGCCTGGCTCTGAGCACAAATGGAAAGGCAGAAAGAATCCCACAGCAGGACACAGGCACAGAAAAAATTCTCTAGAGAGATTTGTGCAGGGTGGGAGGAGGGATCAGCCAGCCCCTGCCTGGGTCTGTGCTTGCTGCCAGCATGGCAGGTCCTGTAGTGGACACCACAAGTATTTTAACTGCCCCTGTCCCACGTGGATTTCCTCTGCCTCGCACCCTGCTGCCATAGTGTGGATGGAAGTCCAGCAGTACCTGGGGTCAGGTGACATCCCCCTGCTCCCCTGCCCAGTCCCCTCCCAGGGTGTGCAGGGCCACCTTCTGAACCTGACGTCATCCCGGGGGGAGCAGGCAGATGTTTTTCTCTTGAGTCAGGTACAAACAGAGCTGCTGCTGGAGGGAACACCCACCTCTGGCTGCAGGTCTCGGCAGGTCCTGGCTGGGTAATGCTGGCGAGGGGGGTCTGAGCAGCCAGACATGACCGCACATAACCCCCTTCCTGGGAGCCTGCCAGCACCGGGGCGGTCGCTGCACTTTGGGATCTGTGAGGAGTCAGCCCTCACAGGGTCTCAACAAAGGGTAGGGCTGGACCCCCAGCCCTGCAGAGGGAGAGCCAAGATTCATAGCAGGAAGAACAGACACGTTTCCCAGGGAGCTTTGCTGAGGAACCCAGCTTGGTCACCAGATCCTTCACGACCTCCTCTCTCTCCTTGCAGACATCAAGTACATAGAGCTGACTCCGGGCAGAGCCACGGGGCCTGACCTGCCACAGGGCTCCCCCAGCCCGTCAGGCACCCCCTTCTCCAGGTCCCCCCAGGCCAACAGCTTCCTGCCCCAAAAAGGGGGACTCGGAGGCAAATACAGCACCAGTGACAGCGTGGTTTTCTCAAGCCCACCCGGACCCTCAAGCCCCCGGTCAGCCACCCTGAGCTGCAGTAAAGCATCTGAGAGCACCAGCGCACCCCAGCAGTGCCTGGCAGGACACACAGACACCATCTCCTACAGCCCTGGGACCCCTGGCACCTCCCCAGGCATCGACAACCTGCTGAAGCCCATGCATGTGTTGAGGGCCCAGCAGCGAGGCAGCTGGGTGTCCCAGCTCTCCACCAGCCCTGGCTCCGACACCAGCTACATCCTGGGCAGGTAAATGCCACCCATGCCTGGCAGAAGTGGCACAGGGCAGTACCCCAAATCCCACATCCCATGGGCTGGGAGATGATGCCCTGCAGGGCTGGTGCAGTCGCTGGGGTGGGCTCTGTGTGCAAACACCCCCTGATCTCTGCTCTATGTCCCTCTTGCAGCAGCACCCACTCGCTCCACAATGAGGACTCGGATGCTTCAGCTGCTGCCTGTGCATCGCCCAGCAGCTCCCTGGGCAGCCCCTGCTCCCCTTCCTCTGGCATCGTGTCTCACTCCAGGGAAGCTCTTGGCCAGAGCTCCCCCCAGTCCAGGGCAGGCAGCTCCCCCAGCACCAGCACCTCCCTGGCCCAGAAGGGTCAGGCCAGCAGCTGTCCCCCCTCCATCCTCACCTCCGCGGCAGACATCCCGGTGCTGCTGGTGAATGGGTGCCTGGAACAAGGAGATGGATCCCCCCGGCTGGCCAAAGCTCCCCCCAGCTCTGCCATGCAGCTTCCCCCGTCTGGCTGCAGCCCAGCCTCGAGGCTCGGTGGTCTGAACAACGCGGTGTCAGCGCCAGCGCTCAGCTGCCTCTCGGACAGTGAGTCACAGGGCAGGGTGGGGAGGAGCTGCAGACCCAAAAGCTGCTGGGAAAGGGGAGCAAACCCCATTTCCCCTCTAGTTTAGCTGTGGATTATAGACACAAAGGATGAGAGGTCCTTGCTGGAGCTCCTTGCTCCTTGTCTCCCCGTGGTCCAGGTGGTCTCCAGGTCATGGCTGGTGACCCTGGATTAGCCACAGCCTTCTGCCCACTGGTGTCCTGGGGTATGGGCTCAACAGGCAGGAATGCTCTGCTCCCTCAAGGAGGTGCAGATGCACCTATTTATAGTACCTGAGAATGAAAAACATCATTCTGTCCTGTCCTGCTCGTTTGCAGGCCCAGACTGGGTCAGGAGGAGGGGTTGGGGTTCCCATTTGCTCTGAGGATACCAAAAGGTACCAGAGTTCACAAGGTCCCTCATTCAAGGGCAAACACTGGGGCTATTGTTCTCTGGAAGAGATGAGCAGAGGCAGCTCTCGGGGCAGAGGGCTTTAATTGGGATCCTTATGGGAATAGCAAGAGGGTGTGTGGGTCAGATCCTGGTGTAAATCCCATGGTCCAGTGGGTTGTGCAGGGCTGGGCAGGCTGGCACTGCCAGGGGATTCCATGTGACCTTCTCTGCACTACATCACAGCCTGCCAAGAGAGATAATTACGTGGAGAACAAGCTATTCTGAGGAGTGGGGAGGAAAGGATTCAAAAGGATTGAAAAAACTCCAGCCCTGGCCAGCCTGAGAGAGAAATGTCTTTGCTGGGCTCTGTCACTTGCAGAGGTCCTTCAGGTCCCTGCTGGCCTTTACACCCTGGGGTCTCTTGCAGGTCCCCTCAAGGCTGGGCAGCCCACCATGAAGTTCGTGATGGACACATCGAAATACTGGTTCAAGCCAAGCATCAGCAGGGACCGAGGTGAGGCAGGGAAGGCTCTGCGGGTGTGACCCCACCTCGGGTTCCAGCCTGTCCCTGGAGTTCTCCAGTGTCCCTGTGGGGACTTGGTGGGGGGCAATTCAAAGCCTACTGGGGGCTGATGGGTGTGGAGAGACCTTCTCACAGGTTCAGGGTTGAGTGCCACAGCCCCTCTGTGTCCTCCAAGTCCAGCAAAGCTCCTCCTGCCTCTGTGCTGTCACACAGCATGGCCTGGGCTGGGGCTGAGTGTCCTGGGGACTGCAGGGACCTCTGGGACCGAGCCAGGGCCCTGCAGGGATGCTGCAGTCAGTGCCACACAAGCGTTGTGTGCGTCCTTGGCACACGCTCCAGAGCTTTTCCTGCTGCTGCCAAGGAGTGACTCCCTGCAGAGCACCAGGGCACAGTGTGGGGAGGTCCCACCTGTTGTGCTTGGCTGAGCCCCTGCCTGTGCTCTGACAGCCATCCAGCTGCTGAAGGACAAGGAGCCAGGCACGTTCCTCGTGCGGGACAGCACCTCGTACCGGGGCTCCTTCGGACTGGCCATGAAGGTTCCTGGCTCTCCATCCGGCCAGACAGGTATGGGGGGCTAACAGGGGGGTTGCTTCAAGAGTTTAACTGAAACTACTCCAACTAACGCCAGATGAGAAGCCACAGGACTCTGGTGTGTGGGAGATGCTGGCAGTGAGTCTGTGGGTGCCCATGTCACCTCTCACAGGGGAATGGCAGAGCAGCACAGCTCCAGTGATGCCCAGCAACAGGACTCTGGGGTGGGCAGGGGTGACACAGTGGTGCTGGGGGTGGTCCTGATGCTGGTTTTGGTCCCTCTTGCAGGCGAGGAGAGCAGTGACCTCGTCCGGCACTTCCTCATCGAGTCCTCCACCAAAGGGGTTCACCTGAAAGGTGCCAGCGAGACGCTGTATTTTGGTAAGGACGGTGCTGTCACCCACAGCAGCCCTGGCAGCCCCAGGAGCTGTTTCCAAAACCCCCGGAAACACCACCAGACAGGAGAGGGTGAATGTGTTGTGCACCCACCAGCACAGGAACCCCCCAGCCCCTGGTCCTGCCCACACTTTCCTGACAGTGAGGCCATGGCAGTGGCTCCAAAGAAGGAACAAGAGCTCCCTGGGACATTATTGTGGGGTTGAGACATGTGGGTGGGGGGTTTCAAGCAGTAGCACCCCCCCAACTCACGGTTCTTGTTGCAGGGAGCCTCTCTGCATTCGTCTACCAGCACTCCATCACCCCACTGGCACTGCCCTGCAAGCTCAGCATCCCCACCCGAGGTAAGTGATGGGACAGGAGGGATGCTCTGAGCAGCACCTTTAGGGAGGTGGGGGTGGTCCTGAAGTGGGGAGGGGGCTGAGCCCCCCGGGTGCCTGTGAGGAGCTGCTCCCCTGGCTCCAGGTGAAGCAGGGACCTGCAGAGTTGACCTGGGCACGGGACAGGGGTGACTCCCTTCCGCTGGGGATGGGGAGAGGGCAAGGGAAGCAGGAAGATCAAAGGTGAGCAGAGCCAGGAGAAGGAAATGGAGGACAATTAAGTTAATTACTGCTCTAAACCCCTGCAATTAGAGTGGTCCTGAGCCTTATCTCTTGTGAGATAAGGAACAGCCAAAGAGGTGACCAGCACAGCCCAGCCTGTGGCATCCTGCTTGTCCTTTGTGCAGATCTCGCTGATGGAGAGGACAGCCCTGACTGCGCTCCTGAATCCACCCTGGCCCTGGCCAGGAAAACTGCAGGTGAGGACAGGAGGTGGCCCTGAGGACAGCCTGGCTAGCAAGAGCTGGAGCCCTGGGCACACCATGACAGCAGCAGGTCACCCTTGTGCAGTGGTGGGGACCAGTGTGACATCCCCCCTCCAGCTTCCCCACCATGCTGGAAATACCAGCAGGATTTCTACAGATTTTTCCCTGGGATGCAAGGGAACCTGATATTTTTAAAGAAAGGAGACTTTGGGCTCTTAAGATGCTTGAAAACACAGTTCTTGAGGTCATGAGGCTGATAAAAGACCCCCAGATTCCACAGTTTTAAATAGTTCCTGATTTTTAAGCCTCTCTCCTGGATGGGCTTCAATGAAGATTGAACAGCTGGAAGTTTAGGAGAGGGATGGGCAGTCAGGGGCTGGTTGAATTGCTGAGGGATCTTATGAGGGATGTGTGGGAATGGCAGAGCAGGATGAGGAAGGGTCTCTGCACCCCAGCCTGGGTGGGCTCCAGGTGAGAGCAAAGAGCGAAGGGCAGGAGACCACATGGATGGGTCACAACGCAGGCTGGGGAGCTGGGAACTGCTTTGTTTTGCTGGAAATTCTGAAAAATCAGTTGGCAAGCTGGAAAGTTTAGTTTGACCCAGAACAGCCCTTTAAACAGCTCAATCAGCCTGAAGTGTCATGTTTTAGGTTGGCCTTCAGCCCTTCGTTGGCTTGGGGTATTTCTGCTTTTCATTAAAGGAAATATGTAACAAACAGAAAAAAAAACCCCAGCAAATGTGACATTTAGAAACGGGAAATTAAATACTTTGACTTTTACAACAATTAGTGCAAAGAATTAAAGTAAACCAAACTAAATTAGCGAAGAATTTCTGAGTCACCAAATCTTTTAATTTTCGTCAAAACAAACCTGACCCGGGTCCGTGTGAGGGATCTGCAGGATGACCCCTGGGACCCAGCCCTGGACCTGGCCCGTGGTCACATCCGTGCTGAGTCGAGCCCTGTGCTGTCCTTGCAGTGTGCAACGTCCTGTACCTCAACTCGGTGAATGTGGAGACGCTGACGGGAGCCCCAGCCATCCTGAAAGGGATCTCCTGCACCTTGGAGCTGGAGACGCTGCCCACACCCACCCTGGTGCACTTCAGGGTGACAGAACAGGGCGTCACGCTGACTGATGTCCAGAGGAAGTAAGAGCCCAGGGTGGGCCAAGGGGGGCTCGTGGAGAGGCAGCTCCCTCCTCACCTCCCAGCCTCAGGAAAAGCTGCCCTGGTTGGACAAACCCATTTTTGTCCAGGGATGGACTTGACCCCGTGTTACAGCACACAGTGCTGCGCATGGCAGCATGGCAGGGGTGGGATGCAGGAGCCAACTGCACCCAGGGTTGGCATTTTGAGATGCCTTGAGGCCCTCGTTCCCCCACAAGCATAATCCAGGCCTTGGATTATCAAACTCATGTCCTTGCCCAGGCCCTTCCCTCTCCTAACACTTCCCTCTCTTCTTCCAGGGTGTTTTTCAGGCGACACTACCCCTTGGCTGCCATCAGGTTCTGTGGGATGGACCCTGAGAACAGAAAGTGAGTTTTGGGTGGCCATGCCTGTCAGAGTCACCCACTGTGCTCCCTTCCCTGTGGTTCCCAGTGCCTCTGCACCACTTCAAATCCCAAATCCCATAAAACTGCCCTGGACGCACTGTGCTGGGGTGGATCTAAACATAACCCTTGGCTTTGCAGCTGATGGAATGAGTTAAACATCAGCCTTTGAGCAACTCCAATTCTGTTCTTCCCCCAGGTGGCAGAAGTACTGCAAGTCCTCCAGGTAAGAGCAAGGACCTCCCGCGTGGAGTGGGGGTTGGAATCTGGGGGAATTCTGCTGCTTTGGGAAGAAGCTGAGTTGCAGAGCAGCAAAGAATCAGCTTTAAAATGAGGAGAGGATGTGGTGGAAGTTACCATGGTGGCAGGATGAGGCGTGGGACTGATGGGTGAAGCTTTAGGGAGGGTTTGCTCTGTAGGTTTGGATGAGAGGTTTGGCTGAGCCCAGTTCTCCACATCCCCTCATGCAGAACCCCCCATCCAAATCCCACAGCCTTCCCAGGGACTTGTGCTGGGCTCAGGAAGTGAGTTTATATCTGGCTCTACCTTGTGCTCAAGAATCCTTTCACAGCTGGAGAAGCCTTGC
Organism: Lichenostomus cassidix; assembly: GCF_008360975.1. Lineage (NCBI taxonomy): Eukaryota > Metazoa > Chordata > Aves > Passeriformes > Meliphagidae > Lichenostomus > Lichenostomus cassidix. The sequence goes on from NC_139507.1 coordinate 3,305,897, forward strand.
CAAAAACGCTCCTCCCGGCTGCTTGGCTTCCAAGGAAACGTGATTGGGGAGCAGGCCAAGGTGGAATTGCTGGAACTGGGATTTGGCTTTGAGGCTGGGGCTGGTTTCAGCCTATTCCTTCATATTCCTGGATGCAAACTGACTAAGCCTCTCTCCTTTCTCAAAGAATCTTTGGGTTCGTGGCCAAGAGCCAGACAGACTCGGAGAACCTCTGTCACCTGTTCGCAGAGTATGACACCGTGCAGCCAGTGTCACTCGTCATTGACCTGCTCCGCCAGCTCCTGCCCAGCCCATAGGGACAGAGCCCAAGGATGCTCAGGGCTGGCAGCTGCCCACACACTGCTGAGCTTCTCCTGCTCCCCTTCTCCTGCTTCTGGGTTGCATTTTGGCAACAGCACGTATTTAGACTTTTTTGTTATGCACCATCACACATCAGGAGCCTCAGCTAAAGACTTTCAGCTCTGGTGGAATGAGATGCTCCTCCAAATCTCTCCGTGGGGCACTGGCTGCCCAAAGGAAGGGACAAGAGCTGCCTGGGCAGGATGGGAGCTGTGCTCCATACAGAACTACTGCCCCTCACCTGGCACCATCAGCTCTGAAGGACCCCAATGCTCTGGCTGGGGTTCCTACTGGCCGTGGGGGTCCCTTGTGCTCAGGGTGTCTGGGCTGAGAGAGGTCATGGAGCTGAGCTGAGCTGAGCTGAGCTCCCACCACTGGGGACTCAGCCCTGACCTCCCAGTGCTGCGGGAGGGGAGGTCTGGGGCAGGCAAGGGGGAGGAATCACTCCCTGAGCAGCACAAAGAGGCAGCTTTGCAAATCAAAGTGTATAAAATCACCAAGCCCTGCTAGAAACCTGCTTCCCTCAAGGAGCAAGCAGCATCCACAGGCAGGAATGACAGAGCAGTGCATTTCTCCTGGTGCTGGGAAATTCTCCTGCCCTTTTACGCAGCATGGGGTTACAGGCGGGTTCAACCTCCCAGCCCTGCAGAGAGCTGGGAAATAAATGGTGACATTTTCATGACAGTGAAACATCGGGTTTTTTGGAAATGACTTGCCTGAATTTGGGCCGGCTTCTCAGATGACGTAAATTGGCAGGGCCTGGAGGAAGCCAGTGCTGCCATGATCTGCAGCAGATGAAGGGTCAGCTCATGCTGTAGCTTGGAGCAGAAAGTGTCTCCGAAGCCACTGCGCTGTGCTCTACCTTAGTTCTCCCTTTGTGCCTCTGCATTCATTTAATTTTGGCCCCAGTGTTAACAAACCCTCTCAGGGGTATTTTCAATTAAGCAGTAGAATATTTATCCTGCCACAGGCACCACAGGGATGGCAGCAACAGACATTTGCTCTGCTACGGAGCAGCTGATCAGATGTACCCAGGGCAGTCCCTCTCCTCCAGCTAGGCAGTGGAGCAGGTCCAGTTGCAGCAGCTCTTGGCAATGACCAAAACACATATTAGGGTCACTGTGGGGGGAGCACATGGGACTCTGAGAGGAGACATGAGCAGCTTTGTCCCCCTGGTCCCTCTGTCCCAAGCTGTGCTTAGCCAGAACCCAGCACTGCAGGGTGGGTTCCGGGCAGGTCCCCAGGGGATCCCAGTGCCTCTGCTGTCCCTGTGGTGCTGCAGGGACCCAGGGGATGCAGCTCCCCAAGGTCACAGGCAGTTCAGGCTGTGGCCCCGAGCCCTGGGGCCCTAGGGCAGGTCTGGGACCCCCAGAGCCAGACTCTTGTGGTTATCATGATGCTAGTCAGGATCAGCAATTAGTAATGAGGACAGGAAAAGGCTTTGGCTCTAAACGGTGCTTTGAGGGGGTCGTGCTTCCCCCCCGAGCCCAGCCAGCCCTGGTAGCCATCAGCACAGGGCTGGGGCATGGAGCCGGGCTCCCGGAGCGCTGGCGTCGGCCCTGGTCCGGTGGCCGATCTGCCGTGCCAGCGGATTTCTGGGCTGTGGCCACCCCCAGCCTCGTCCCAGGGGTGTTTGCACAACGCCAGCAGCGCCAGCCGCGCGGCTCCGGTAACCGGAGCATCCGACTGGCGCCAGCCCCGGATGGCACTGCCGGCCCCGGGAGCCACCAAACAGGGACTCGGCGAACGCCTGGGCCGTGACCCCGGGCAGCGCTGGCTGCAGACACTGGGAGAGAGCCAAGCCGTGAGCGGGAGGCGTGCGGCTGTCGCAATTCCTGTGCCTGGGCATCTGCCGCCTGCATCCTGACACCCTCCCAAAACACCGGGCGGGGCTGGAGATGCCCGGTGCACCCTGGCACCAGCAGGCACCTGCACAGGTGCCTCGGCTCGGCTCACCAAGGCCGGCGGCACTGCCTGGCTACGAGCCCGTGTCCCTGGAGCAGCCGGTGCCTGTCCCTGTCCGCCCCTGAACTTTGAAGCCGGTCCAGGGTCCCCTCCCCAGCCTGGCGCCGACGGTGACAATCCTTCCGGTGGCACCGGTGGAGACGCTGAGCTGGGAGTCACGAGGAGGCAAGAAATCGTTTGTTTCCCACCCCATCCCTGCTCAGTGAAGTTCTTCCAGAGGCTTTTGGGCACCTGGGGTTCCTGAATCCCAAACCCAACACAGGACCAGGAGACCAGGTCCTCAGGCATGTCTTCACACAGTGGGATTTCACAGCTCCCTCATTCCTGCTCTGCCACCCTCCTCTCCCATTATTTAAAACCATAAAATATAAAACACACTCGATAGAAACACATCAAATAACGGGAAATTAAATACAGTGATTACCTTTTTTGAGGATACAAAGGTTCAAGTGTACTGTAAAGGTCGGTGCTACATGGGAATCTGATGGGACAGGCTTGGCCCGGGAGGGACGGACAGGGACCCCTTGGGTGCCAGGGGACGCGCTGGGGTGGGGGACACTGGTACATGGTCGTGTGTAAATACAGCCCTAAACTACAGGAGAGACGCTACGAAACACTGGAGCCCTCAGAGCGGGACACAGAAAGTGCCATGGGGCACCAGCATTGCCAGGAACCCCCAAACCAGGAAAGGCCCTGCTGGATCTGCCCTGGTGTACACCGGGAGAGGCTGAGTAGCCGAGGCCACCAGGCTGGCACTGCCACTGCACCGTGTCCTGCTGTGGTGCTGCTGCAGGGGACTGGCACTCTGACTGGCCCCGGGAATCCCTTCCTTGGCACGGTGGCTCTGGGGGACTGGGGGGTGGCAGGGACAGGGATTCCCCTCCCCACCGAGGACTGTCCTGGTGAATTGACTCAGGTTAGAAGTTGTGTGTGAGCAGGGCCATGGGCAGCCAGGGCAGGCAGGGATCTGGCAGGGCACAGGGGCAGGCAGGGGATCAGGAGGGCAGAGGGTGTTTCACTAAAACTGAAACACTTCATTCCCGTCGGGGGACCTTGGACAGGACAAATCCACATGGAAAACCAAAACCTACCACTGCAGCCATGGAGCCAGAGGGTGGGTTGGGAGGGGATTGGGAAAGTCCCCTCTGTCTTTGGCACACTTTCCATGGCATATTTATGTGAAAAATTTCCAGCCCAACTTGAGAAAAAAAAGAGTAGCTACAAAACCAGTGACAATTTCTCAGCTGAGAACTTTGTGCTGGTGAAATCTGCACATCCCGTGACAGAGATATTCCATAATCCATCCCGGTTTTGTCACATTGGCCAAGAAGAGAAGACAGGAGTCATCACTGCAGTGCCCCAGTCCCTGGGGATGGAGAATCCCAGCCTCAAGGCCACACAGTCACCTTTTAGATCCCATCAACAACATTGTTTTAAATATTAAAAAATTTGGGGAAGAAAGAAAAAATGCAAACCAAAATAAGCTCTCTTCCCCCCGGGATGTGTTTCCTGGGCATCCCTCGTCCCTCCATCCTCCGCTTGGACTCAATGCATGTGAGGGCACTCTTGCCCCTCATCCCAGGATGGAGCAGGGGGAGACAGGATGGATGGGAGGCTCTGTCCCTGCACGGGGAGCAGGATGGGGCTGGGCCGTGGGGAGGAGGTCCCGGGCTGTGGGGCTGGGGGCTGCAGCAGCTAGGGGGAAGGTCTCTTATTGCTCTGTGCGGCCACACTGCGCTTCGCACACACACGCTCTGGGTGGGATGCAGGCAAGGGGGTCTCTCCAGGCCCCCCAGTCCCACTTGGGCAGCCTCTCACCTCCAGGGAGGGCAGGATGAGGCACTTCTGCTGCTGCCAATGCAGAGGTTTGGCGTGGAGGGCACTGCAGTGTGGATGCAATGCTGCCACCACACCCCCGAGGTGTCCGGGGCTGCCTGCGGGGTCAGGATGAAAACCAGGGGTACCATGGGGCAGCGGCAGCAGCGTCAAAGGTGCCTCCCACCCGCTCCACCCAGGCAGCCCAACCCCAGTCCTAGGGCAGCATCGTCCAAGCTGTGTCCGTGTGGGATGGAGGTGCTGCTGGCACATGCCAGGACCCCCGGCAGTGGCGGCTAGTGGTCATGGCGCAGGTCACGGTGCCGTGGGCAGCCCGTGGCACATCCCAGGGTCCCCCAGCACCGGGGCACTGCTCAGCAGTCACGTCCCCTCTCCTTCTCTCCTAGGCAACCCCGGCAGGGGTCCTGGCCCCGCATGGCGCGGGGCCACCACGGTCACGCTCACATGCTGTCCGCCAGCTGGTGACAGTCCAAGTCGCCCTTCAGCTCCAGGAAGCCCGGCAGCTTCACCCCCGTCTTGCGGTCCACGCACCAGCACTTGCCCCGCTGCCCATCCAGCGCTGGGTGACACTGTGGGGACAGGTTTGGTGAGGGACACCCAGTCTAGCCCCCACGGCCCCATTCCCATGGGCTGCTTGGCAATCAGGAGCTCTCGCATGGGCTTTGCCACCCCCATCCCACACCGGGGCTTTTGCAAAGAGCCCCCAGCACCCCAAGGGTGATTCCCACCAAAGCCAGGAGCCAGGCGGGCTCTACCATGCCTTGTCACTGTCCCCTCCATCCATGTCCCACTCCCAGCCTCACCCTGACTCTACAAAATGCCCCTCCCAGTGCTCTGTGATAGGTCAGAGCCCATCCTACCTGCTTGGGGTGGAAGTTGCCGTTGCGGTCGCAGTTGGGGATGGGGATGACGTACAGATCCTCGTGCGTGCGGGTCTGCGAGGCTGCCAGCTTCTCCAGCGCCCGGTGCAGCTCGCTCTGGCACGAGCCCTGTGCCTGGGGAAACGGGGGGCTGAGCTGGCTGCAGGGCTGGCACATGCCCCCAGCCCAGAGCCCCAGCACTCCGACCCTGCAGCACCCACCCTGCCCTCCCCAGCCCTCCTGGTGCTCACCATGGGCCGTGTGTCCTCGCGGTGGTGAGGGCTCCCGCTGCTACGCATCTTGTTGCCGTTATTGACTCTCTTCGCCTGCTGCTTCTGCAGGCACTTGCGGTCATGGATGCTGCAGGGGCTGAAGCTGTTGTTGGGGTGGTCGATCTCCTCCTTCTCTGCAGGGACACAGACCAAGGGGGCTCAGTGCCACAGGGCAGCTCTGGGGATGGCAGAGCCCCCACGGTGCTCCCGTCTGCACAGTGCCACTTGTACCCCCAGGAACAATGTGCAGTGATTTCTGACAGGCTCCATATCACCTTCTCCACTCTCCACAGGTGTCACTCCCAGCCCGAGGAACCCTCCCGCCCCTTCCACTGCACTGGGCTGAGCTCCCTGCAGCACTGGGAAGGACTCCTGGGAGTTTTTCCTACTCATTAGCCACCACTAACAACTTGTTGCCTTGTGTCTGTTATTTTAGGGTCACAAACGCACACTTCAAGTGCTGGGCAGTGGCTCCAATGTGCTGGGTCTGGCTGTGCCCCTGCCAGCCACGCATGACCAGGCACCAGGTGCTCATGCAGAGCACTGGAGCTACGGGCCTGGAAGCTGACCCTGCGGCACACAGACAAGGAGCCCCAGGAAGGCCCCGGTGTCCCCCAAAATCTGCCTCTGATGAGCTGCAGTGGCAGTGGGGGCACCAGGGCGGTGCTGAGCCCCTGCCAGGCCGGGGCGGCACCGGGCGCCGCGGCCGGGAGTGGAGCCGTGCTCTGCTGCGGGGCACGGCCCCCGCCAAGACATGAAAGAAGAAATTCCTGGAATAAGAAAGTTAATCTCCCGCGGGGCCGATCCCAAAAGGCGGCGCTTGGCATCCCCGCCTGCGCCAGGAGCGCAGCCAAGCTGCCGGCCCAGATGTTGGCAGCTGGACAGAGCGTCATGAGACGAGTGCTCGGCGTGACTTTGGCTTTTAAAAAGCTGCCGGTTCCTCTGGTTTGAGGCCCGTGAAGACTCTGTGGAGGGGAGACACCCCAGGAATCAGGGTTCCTCCTGTGCTCAGAGCTGTGTCAGGCACAGCCCAAGCAGTGTTTTGCCCCCCAATCCACCTGGGCTGTACAGGGAAGTGGCTGAGGTTATTCTGGAGCTGGGATTAAATGAATCAATATTGCAGCTGGCAGCAGGGAAAACCTTCCCAGACTAGGCAGGGGGTGGTCACTGTCGGGGGTCACACGCAGGGGGTCGCAGCACCGGGACAGAGGCTACTGGGTGACACCTGGCACTGGCCCTTCCCACAGACATGCAGAGGTGTCGGAGCTGCAGCTTCCTGCTCACCCTACCCCACGGCATCCTGGCCCTGGTCTCCTCCCATGGGCACCTCTTGCCACGATCCCTGCAGTGTAGGGCTCCTGGCCCAGCTCCTGGGGGCCTGGTTAAAGTCCACAGCAAAGCTCCAATCAAAGCCCACTCCCTCGTGGGTGTTATTTGCTTTTTGCTTAATCTGTCCATTTTTTCCAGGAAATGGCTCATGCCCTTGAAATTTGAAACACAAACCCTAAGTCTCCAGGACCCTGCGCAGAGCGGTGCCAGCGCCAGCCCCGGCGGCACCAACCATGAGGCAGTGGCGCAATGCGGGCGCTGGTGGCAGAGCCCCACCGGAGGCTTGAGGGTCTGGAAGGGATGCTCCTTCCCTCCCCTGCGCTTCCAGACGCACACAGGAAGAGCTGGGCAGATTTGGCACAGGTGGGGACCACCATGCCAAAGTTCCGGCACCTCCGAGCGCTGCTCCCACGCCGTGGAAAGGCAGGAGCGGGAGGTACCGGCGCTGCCCCAGCAGGGGAAGCCCTCGCCGATCGCCGGCACAGCCAAGCCCCCCTCCTCCCCCCGCCAGCCGCCTCCAGAGCATCAAATCTCCCGGCTTAAATAAAACCAGATGCCAATAACATTTTCATAAGGTCACATGAAACGCCGGTGCCTCCGGGCAGCGAGGCGGCTCCTGACAGCGCTCAGGAGCCGCGGACCCCCGGCTCTCACGGCAGCTCCAGCATCCCTCCCTGCCACGCCGATCGCTGTCGTCCTTGAGGCTACTGTCCCCCTGCTAAGTGACACACAGCAGCTCAAGGAACCTCTCGCCTCTCCCTGGCAATCCGGCTGGACCAGAAAACTCCTCACCCTCAGCACAAAGACATGGGAAAAGCAACGTGTGTGGAGCCCCGTCTTGCCACTCCCCACACTGCCCTGATGACAACTAATTTGTCACCTATGCATGGGGACCACCACCCTGGAGGGATGGAGAGCAGGGGGGTCTCGATTTGACCAAGGGAAGCCCCTTTGCTCAGTTTGGGATGGAAGTGGGTGCCAAGGGGATGGGATGGGGTGCTGCCCTCGCCGGACACATAAAACAGCCTCCTGTCCCAGGAGGAGGAGGATTCCTGCCCGGCCTGTGGACAGGGGACACAAACGAGTCATTCAGCATCGCCTTCAATTAACGGGAGCTGCAAATGAGGTTGGTCACGTGCCGAACTTGTGATTCACAGCGCTGAGCCCGAGGGAGCAGTGAAGGGCTCCGGCTCCACCGCGCGGATCCCGTGGGAGCAGAGCTTGGGGCAGCCAGCAAAGCCCTGGCACCTCGTGTGTGTGTCCGTGGGGAGAGACAAGTGCCACTGATCCCCACAGCTCCGGTCCTGCTCCCCACTGTGCCACCAGCACGAAGGACCTCACATGCCTCAAAGGCCAGAAGGGATATCCACGTGTCCGTGGCCAACATGGCACGAGCCACAGTGAGCCTCAGCACCTTCCATGTCCTTGTCCAGCACCCCCAGTGTCACCTGTGGGTGGGCCTGGCAGGGCCATGGCAGTGCTGGTTCTTGGCTTCCTGGGCTCTCAACTTGGCAGGCAGCAGTGCTGGGAGGGCCATGCTGGTTCTGCCAAGTGCTGGCCCTAGCAGAATGTGGGGAGCCAGGGATGGGGGTGACAGGGGCACAGGCACGAGGCACCTACTGCCCCTTGGCCTGGGATGCCAGCTGGGAGCCTGGCCCATCTCCATCCTGCAGGGACACACTGCTGTCCTCAAACACGGCTGAGCACCTCCCACCTCAGTGTCCAACGTGCCTGAGGGAGCAGAGGTCAGGATCCAGGAGAGGGAGTGAGGGATGCAGATGCAGGTGATTTCCCAGAGGGACCAGAACCTTGCCAGGAGCAGCACCCAGCCCTGAGAAGCCCAAGCATGGATGAATCCCCATCCCAGGGGACAGATGGAACATGGCTGAGCCTTCCCTGGCTGAACCCAACCTGTCCTCCCTGCCTGTGCACTGTCCAGCCATGGTTCAGCCCCTGCCATCCCTCCCAGTCACTGCACACAGAAAGGAAACAGGATCTGTCCCTGCTTACAGAGACCACACGGGATGAACGCAGCTCCCATGGGTCAGGTTTTCCCAGACATAATCATTTACCCAGCACTAAATCACTCATCATGTGTGCTGGGGAATATGTCCTCACCTCCTCCTGGCTGCCACACACGGGCTCAGCCACCACCACCCGCCGGCTGTGCCGGAAAGCCACGGCTGGGACCTTCTGGAGCCAGCCCCCGCACAGGGCTCTGGCTGAGGAGTGGGAGCCCAAAGCCAGCCCTGAGCTGGCAGGGCCAGGAGCAGGAGGTAGGGACAGGATCCAGCACAAGGTGCCCAGACCCGCGGCCACGGAAGAAGGTCTCGAGTCAGGCAAGCAGCTACCACTCCCTCACTTCCTAAGAGTCACGTCCAGTGGGTGCCACAGGTCCCGGGTAAGCAGAGAGGATGAGCTCCACCTTCCTCGCGATGGAGCCGGGAGCCATGTCCAACCGTTCAGAAAGCCCAGCCTCAGCCCAGCCCCCTGATCCTAGCCTCTTCCCTGGAATGCGGAGCCCCCCGGACAGAGCCCCCAGACAAAGTGTTTACTGTACGAGCTGCGCGTTAACCGCTTCCCAGCCGCAGGCACCCGCTCGGCCCTGGGGCTGCGGGCACAGCCGGGGGCACCTGCTCCGTCTGCCCCCGCCCCTGAACAGGCATTTAATTCCCTTTTGCTGACCCAGAGGGGACACATCAGAGGCACTGACCATGCCACGGTGCCCTCGTTGTGCCAGGCAGGGCTGTGTAGGAGCAAGGGAACCTGCAGCCCCCAGCCCCACACTCCCACTGGCTCCGGGCTGTGGAACAGGTCAGGGACCCGCAGGGGGATGTACCTCTGGGACTGAACCGAGAAATTTGCTGTGGGTGTCCTGCCCACATCCTGACGGGCTGTCCTGGACACAGGGGCTCTCACTGCCCTCTTGCCCATCCTGCTACCTGTGACGCCGCTGGCCAGCACAGTGCCCGGCGGGCGACCCTGCTCCCATAGCCACCCACCCGTCCCCAGCCAAGCCAAAACACCGCGGGAAGGAAGGGAAAAAATGCAAGTCTGTTTCCTAAAGGCTCTGGGAAAAAATGTTGCATTACACGGGGCACGGCCAAAACCAACAGGGCTTGGCAGCACGGCTCAGCCCCGGGCCAGGGAGCCCAGACAGCTCCTGCAGGATGTGGGATGAGGACAGACAGGCAGGACAGGGGGGCTACAAGCACTCCCAGCCAGCTCCTGTCCCTGCAGGGGGGTGGTTGGAGGGGCTTATCCACGAACGGCACTCATCACAGAGGGGACACCAGCGGAGCTGCCATCGATGACACACAAGGAGGGAATGGAACTGGGATCCGGCCCCCTGGATGGGCAGGGACAGACACTGCTCCAGTCCCTTCTACCCCTCAGGGAGCTCCAAGCAACCCCACGTGGGGACCCAGGGCCAGGCCAGACCAGCTTGTGTATTGTCCCGTGCTGGGATGCTACTCCCCAGCTTCAAGGCACATGGTCCTGGTCACAGCCTGCAGGATGGGAAAGGGGGAGCACAGTGTCCAGACCCATCAATGGACCAGGTCCTACACTCATCCCCTAGGAGCAGCTTTGTTCCCATGGTGTGATCTGCATAGCTCTGGGGTGGGCTCCTGATGCCAGCTCTGCTCCCAGCCCCCAGACCCTGCCCGAGCACCAGGGGGGTGGCAGGGGGCCATGATCACCACCTGCAAGAGAGACAGTGCCTGCCTGCACCCCGCTGCCCTGTCCAGCACGGACAGATACAGCGCCAGCACAGCACCCAGCCGGACCTGCCTGGAGGGAAGCAGGTGCCCCGTGGCCTCTTTCCTGTTTCCTTCTGTCAGTGCAGCCAAATCTGCCGGCAGCATCCCAGGGAAGGGGCAGCCCAGGGGTCACTGCAATGGGAGCTTCTCTGGCAGCTCGGATGTGTCCCCGAGGACTGCAGGTGCTCGCGGGACACTGGGCTGTCCCATGGTCCAGGGACACATTGCAGCCAGGGCACAGCAGGTGACATGTTCTCCCTGAAGGTTTGCCTCGCCAGCACATGCGGTGCTTTGACACTGCTGTGTCCACAGCGGGTGAGGATGGCACAAACATGAGCCATTTGTGCCAGGTGTCCTGCAGCCCACCTCTGCTGCCTCCCTGAAACGTGCTCCCTGGATTCCCATTCTGCCTCTAAGAGTCATGGAATGGTTTGGGCTGGAAAGGACCCTAAAGACCACCCAGTTCCAGCCTCCTCCCATGGGCAGGGACATCTTCCTTCAGACAAGGTTGCTCCCATCCCACCTGGCCATGAACCCTTCCATGGATGGGGCATCCAGAAATATTCTGGGCAACCTGTGTCAGAGCCTCACCACCTTTATGGGGAGGAATTTTCTCCTAACATCTAATCCAAATTTTCCCTTTTTTGTTTAAAATCCTTCCCCTTGCCCTGTAACAATCTTTCCGTGTAAAAGTCACTCTTCATAATTTTTATAAGCTCCCTCTAAGTACAGGAAGGTCCGTGATGAGTCCAATCCTGCGGCCCCAGCTCTTGCCGAGAGAGCAGGGAGTGGGTCGGTGCCAACAGGGGTTGTGCCACTGCCCCTGTCAGGGACAAGAACCCCTAGGCACCCACCCAGGGTACCCACCCTGGGCACCCACCCTCTGCCGCCCCTCCGCCGCCTCACCTGGGGGCTGGAGGCTCTCCTGGATGGCCTCGACTTCGGCCAGGTCTGTGCAGATGCCCTGGCCGTGCATGAGGGTGCGGAGGGGCCGGGGCTCGCCGCGGGGTGGGTAGCAGCGCAGCCCCGCACCGCAGCGCGCGGTGTAGACGCCGCAGGCGGTGCCGCGGGGCAGCGCGCAGGTCGCGCAGCACCCGCAGCCCGGCTCCCGCACCAGCTCCGCGCAGCCCTGCGGAGCCTTGCACCGCGCCAGCCGCTCCTCCGAGCACGGCGGGCATTGGATCGCCTCCTCGCCGCTGCCCGGCCGCGCCGCCGCCGCCAGCAGCGCCAGCACCACCGGCAGCACCGGCAGCCCCGGCAGCCCCGGCAGCCCCGGCCCCGGGCGCATGGCGGCCCCGCTCCGGCCCCGCTCCGCGGCGCTCGGCTGGCGGCGGGCGCGGGGCGGCGGCGGCGGCTTTATGCGGCTTTATGCGGCCCCTGGCCACACCTCCCGCCGCCGCCACCGGGGCCACCGGCGGGGCCGCCCCCGTCGCCACCGGGAACCCACCGGGCAGCGACGCTCCCCCCGGCGGCGGCCACACCGGCACCGGCACCGGCGGTGGCTTCAGCAGCGGGGCCACTGGCGGGGCAGCCCCGGCGCCAGGCAGCGCGGAGAGCCGGCCGGGAGCCCTCCGGCCCCGCGCCACCCACCCGAATTAGCCACCACCTCGCCCCCTACTCAGTCCCGAGAGCAACCGGGATGAACGGGGTCACACACACCGTGCGGGGCTGCAGCGCGGGGGATGCGGCCAAGACCCCCGGGGTGGGCTCCGGGCTCCGGGCGTGGGGGGCCCCGGCGGGAGGCAAAGCGCTGCTGGCAACGGATCATCCCGTGCGTCTCGGCCCCGGTCTGTCCGGGACGGCCCAGGGCGGCCGGCTCCCCGAGCCCACCTGCCCCGCGTCCCGCACCCGCGGCCTCCCGCGCCCCCCGCCCCGCACAGCCCGGGATAGGTTGAAGGCTGCCGGCACCTAGCGGCTACTCGGGAAAAGCGGGAGCGGGCGGAAGCCCCGGCATCCCCCTGGGGCCCTGGCCCCGCCACTCCCCGCAGCACCGGGCGGGAGCGGCACAGCGGGAGCGCGGGAGCCGGGGAGACGGCAGGGAGCAGCCACTGTGCCCGGGGAGACAGTCCCCGAGCATCAGCCTGGGCTGGTGACCCCCGAGCTGTGCCTTGGGGCATCTCAGCCAACAGCACGCTTGGGGCAGCTGGTGGGACCTGTCTGGATGTGGCAAGGGGGTCGTGGGCACTGCAGGGGGGTCTTGGGCACAGCACGGCTGTCTTGGACATGGTGGGGGGGTCCCTGGTGGGGGGGTCAGTGTAGTGGGTGGGACAAGAGGAGCAGAGGCTGCATGTAACACAGGGCCTGAGCTGAGAACCCCGAACTCATCTCATGGGTGAGTCAATCCAGTGATTAAACTGGTACTTTGAGGCTCGAGTGACAGCACTGGTGGCATTGCCACGAAGGCTCTCAAGGCCATCTTCTCTCTCCTGTGCAGGAGAGTTGGGCAGCACCAAGTGCAGGCAAGACAGGGGCACACAGGGTCTGTGTCCCCAACACTCCCTAGCCTCAGGCCCCACAAGGCATTGTCAAAGAGCACTGCTCTAAGTCCCTATCCTGCCAGGCACTGCTGTGCAGTGGCCATGACTCAGGGCAGAGGCACCAGCCTTGACTCAGTGTCCCAGCAGAGACCAAACCCAAACAGGTGCCCAGTCCCACGCAGGCTGTGGCACCTTATCAGGCCTTGGCAGTGCTGTGTGCCCGCAGGGGAGACTGTTGTGTCTGAGGGCAGAGGCAGTGAAGCACTGCCAGCAGCCCACAGTGGGACACAGAGGGGACAGGGACAGTGTCCCCCCACCTCTGCCCAGGCACTGCTCCTCCAGATCCCTGTCCCAGCACCATCCTGTGAAATGGAGTGGGGCTGGGCTGGTGCCCTCCACAGCCGTGTTGCCCCCACCCCAACCACAGCCCTACAGCCGTGTTGGTGTTCAGTGTAGCACAGGTCCTTGCCTGTGATGGGACAGCCCCATGCCTCCAGTCCATGATGGGGAGCTCTTTGGGGTTCCCAAGGCTGTCAAGGCCTAAACTAGCTGCTGCTTCTCAGCCACTCACCCCAGCAGGGTCTGGAGCTTCCCCAGCTCTGTTTGCAGGTCAGTAGGAGGCAGGAGCAGAAGCGGGGCTGGGGGCCAAAGAGGGCTGGAGCCCCCCCAGCCGAAAGTGACTTTGATGGAACCAGCGAGACCCCAGGCCCTTTGCACGTACTTTGGGACACAGTGCCTGCAGAGGTGCTGCAGGACTCCAACACCTCCCATCTCCAAACATCAGCAGCAGGGAAGACCTGCAGCCAATGTTCCCTGCTCTCAGCCAGCACCTTCCTTCACTGCATTTACTCCCCACTTCCAGGCAGCCTCTCCTCCCCAGCCCTCCCTCGCATCTATTCTGGCATCTCCTCCGGGCCCTGGCTCCTTTCCCGTGGTTCCCATTGCCTTCCTTTCCCTTGGCTGGCAGGGCAGACAGTGACCTGGCTGCGTGGGTGCTCAGCACCCGCCGGATGCGGTCCGTAGGGTGCGGGTGTGGATGCCGGGGCGGGCAAGGGGCGTGTCAGGGGCTGCCGATAACAGCGGGCGCTGTGCCGGGGCCGCGGGACCAGACGGCGCAGGCGAGCGGGATGAGCCAAGGACCCCCATCCTGGGCAGCCGGGCCCCGAGGCAGCGGAATGGGGTCCAGCAGTCCCCAGTGCCTCCTCTGCACCCTCTGCATCCTCTTGGTGCTGGCCGGGTGCCTGCAGCCTTCCATGGCCCAGTGGTTTTCCCTGGGCTCAGAGGACACCACTCCGGATCCGGGCACCAGCCCCATGGCCCCCACCCTGGATGGGGAGGAAGGTAGGCATGGCAGGATGGGGATATGGCTTCCCCAGCACCCCAAATTCCTGCACTTCAGTATGGAGGGGGCACATGGAGGGTGAGGTGTGGGGTGTCAGGGTCTAGGGCTGCTGGTGGCACCACTGTGGCCATGGCAAGTGCTGGGAACTGGGAGTGCTGTGCCACCCCGGTCCCCCTCCAGCCCTGCCACCTCCCATCCCAGCATTCCTTTGCTCCTGCAGACACAGACTCCATCCTGGAACCCAAGGAGAAGCTGCTGCTGAGCAAACCCCCTCTGGCAACAGCCTCCAGACGCCGGGACCAACCGTCCAGGGGGGCAGCAAAGGGGTCAGGCCATGCCCCGCTGCGCACCCGAAGCCAGGTGCATTTCCTTGGGCAGTGTCTCCCCTCTGGCCCCTCCAGCCCTCCCAAAACTTCCAGCCGCTGCCAGGCTCCTGGCTATGTCCTTCCCCTTATCCATGCCCTGCTTGCACACACCAACCTGGGCACCGTGCTCCCGACCCGATCACCACTCAAGCTCCCTCTGCCCCCTTGAAAAGGAGTCACAGCAGCTCCCGGTGTCCCTTGCATGGTGCAGCCCCACAGCAGCGCTAGGGCTGGGCCCTCACACTGGGCTGAGGGCAACCACGACTGCGGGAGGGTCTCACCTCCCACCCGGAATCCCCCCGAGCGCTGCACTGAGCACTCCCTGTCTGTCCCAGCAGCACCGACCCACGGCTGCCCCGGAGATCTTTGAGGGAAGCGCAGTGGAAGAGGAGTTCCTGCAGATCCAGGTGGTGGAGGGGTCCTGATCCCCAGGGGAATGTGAGAGCCAGCTTGGGATGGACACCCGGGCTAGGGGCTCCGGGAGACAGCGGCTGGCAGGGCGGGACAGGATCGGGACGGTGGGAGTGGGGAATAGGGATGGTCTCAGGGGTCTCGCACTCAGCTCCTCCTCTCCTCCACACAGACGACGGCGAAGGGGCTGCCCCGGCGGGTGCCCACGGCCCCGAAGACGGACCTTGCCCTCCAGGTGAGAGGTGGGCATGGGGTATCCGTGTCAGACCCGTCACTCGGGGCTGCGATCCCGCGGCTCATGGCTCTCTCCCTCTCCAGGTGCACAACGTCTCCGGCTGTGTCTGCCCCGTGCGCCCCGGCCCTCCCGGCCCTCCAGGCCCAAAGGTGGGGTGGTCCTCCCTGAGGAGGGGCAGGGGGCTGTGGGGACCCACAGGGACACACTGTGTGAAATCCTGATGAACTTTTGCCTGTGCAAAACCCTTTTTGCTCAGGATTTGGACTCTAACTTTGGGGTCTGGGTTGGGGAGTGACTCAGGTTGCCCCGGGGAGGGGATCAGCAGGTGCCCGTGGTGGGCTGGATCGGAGAAAAGTGCCAGGAGGTGGAGCTAGGCTCTGAATTTCCCCGACAGGGAGAGAGAGGTGACCGAGGGTACCCGGGAGAGAGAGGCCAGCCTGGATTGTTAGGGGAGAGAGGGAAGTCCGGCAGCCCAGGACAGCCAGGTCACCAGGGTCCCCGGGGCCCCCCGGGTCCTCCAGGACCACCAGGGCCCCCGGGACCCCCGGGTGCCTGGAAAGCCCGGAGCCCACCCGTGCCTGCTGCACTCCCTGAGAGATCAGAGAACGAGGTGAGCACCGGAGCAGGGACGAGGGCAGGTGACGTCGGTGCTGGCTGCGGTGCCCATCCCCGGCAGGACGGGCAGGGATGGGAAGAAATGGGATGCGTGACTGTGCGGGTGGGCAGGGGGACCAGGGGATGGAACATGGAAATTCATTGACTCTGCTCTCTCTTGTCTCCCTCCAATCGGACAAGAAGCCGGGAGTCTCCAATCCTGTGGGGAACCCAGGACCACCAGGGCCCCCTGGGCTGCCCGGCATGCCCGGACCCCCAGGTTACCCAGGCCACGATGGCCCCCAGGGTGCCCCTGGGCGGGAGGGAAAGCCAGGACCCCCAGGCCCTCCAGGGCCTGTGGGGCCACCTGGTTTCCCTGGGACTGAAGGACTTCCAGGGTCTCCAGGCTCAGCTGGTCCAGATGGACCCCCAGGGGCACCAGGACTCCCAGGGCCTCAGGGCCCCCCTGGGGTGCCTGGGCACGAAGGACCCCCTGGCCCACCAGGATCTGCATCACTCCCTGGCAAACCAGGGCTCCGAGGGGAGCCAGGATTCCCAGGACCAAAGGTAAGGGTATCCCAGCCCAACATGTCCATGGCCCTGGGGTACCTGGGCTCACCTGCCCCTCACCCTGCCCTGAGGAGAGCAGCTGCCATTACCAAGCCCTCAGAGGGCTCCAGGGCTGCTCCAATCCTGCCACCGTGGGCCCAGGGGAACATGGAGGCTCAGCCCCACACTCACTACCCTGTGCCATATGCCCCCAGGGCGAGAAGGGCGAGTATGGACTGCCAGGCATGCCAGGGAGCCCGGGCCGGACTGGAGAGCCAGGGTCCCCGGGCATGCCCGGTCCCATGGGGCCACCAGGACCACCAGGGGACAACAGGGTGAGTAATGGGTCCATGGATGTGGATGCTAGGGAGGGGACACCCCAGTGTCACCCCACACATCCTCTCTTTGCAGTGCGACTCACGCCATGCTGGGTACCACGGATCAGCTGGGCTGCCAGGCCCCAAGGTGAGCCAGGCAGTGGCACCAGGGGTGGGGGTCCTGGAGTGGGGGCATGGGCACAGCGCTGGCCAAACATCTCCTAGGCTAGTATTACCCTCACTGTGAGGCACAACACTGCCTGGGTGGCTGGTGGAGTTGGGGACACCCAGAGCCAAGCACTGACAGGACCTCTCACTTCCCTTCTAGGGAGAAAAGGGCGACCCTGGAGAGCCGGTTTGTAGCCACAAGCAGCAGCATGGGGGAAGCTGGCTGGGGGTCCCATTTCCACACCTGAGTGTGCACCCCTGAGCCCCCTGTGCTGCCTCTGCTCCCCCAATGCCCTTCACCTCACCCCAGGGCACAGGGCACAGGGTGGGGCTGAGGGACACCAACCCCTGCGGCACATGCAGAGGCACAGGTGTACACATGTGCACACCTGTACCAGCACACAGTGCACCCATAAACATCCCCAGTGTTCCCCCCATCCCCAGCACCCACCACAGGCTCTAATTCTGCCTCTCTCTGCGACTCACCCAGGGGTGCTGCTACGGGGAACACGGGTGCAAACCAGGCCACCTCCCCTTCCCCAGCACTGGCAGCCAGCCCGGCTCCTGGGGGTCCATCAGCAGGTACCAGATGGTGAGTGCCTAGGGTAAGGGGTACCCAGAGACCCCAGCCCAGCCTTGGGGACATCATTCACCCCACTGGCAACCCCACAGGAACCAAAGCCCCAGGTGGGGTGGAGGAAGGAGTGGGGGAGAATGGAGGATGGAGATGGAGGATGGAGATCAGTCTCAATCCCTCTTCCTTTTCAGGACAGCAAAGAGGAGCCAGAGCTTTACGGAGCAATCATCCCCCATGTGAGAGTCCCTGCCTGGCCGGTGTCTGCACTGCCCCAGCCAGGGACATTCAGCCCTGGGAGGGGACAGGAGTGGGAAGCACGGGGGATAGCAATTGGGTGTCTTATAGCTGCCCCCACAAAAGGCAGCACCAAAATAGCCCAGTCCAATCTCCACACTGCTCTACTGCAGGGTCTTCGAGGTCCCCCTGGGAACCCTGGTCCCCCCGGGCCCCCTGGACCCCCTGGCCCACCAGGTCTCCTCTACCTCAATGTAAGGCCCAGGGCGGGTGTGCACACACCTATACCAGAGCACACACAGGTGTGAGTGTGCACAGCACCAGGGCACTCCCAAACCTGCCTGTCTTTCATTCTAGAGGATGCACCCTGTCCGTGCCCAGCCACCCTGCAAGCAGCCGGTAAGCCACAGCCTCGCTGGCCCCAACAGTGTCCCTGTCCCATCCCTCTGCACCAGGAAGGGGACAGGGAATGTCCCTGTCCCTCTCCCTGTGCCCAGCAGCAGCAACAAGTCCTGTTTGCCTTCACAGGCACCCACAGACCGCAGCTGGCCGTCAGGTGAGGGCATTTTCCAACATTTTGGGGGCTCCAGCCTCCTTGGAAATACCCTTCCTGAAGTCACTCCCTTTGGCTCCGGGGCCGTGTCAGCACGGGTTCCTGTCACCACTGCTGGCTCTCCCACCCATTCCCACTGCATGGGGCCAGCTCTCATGGGAGCATTCTGGCCCTATGCTGGAACACTTGTGACCCCCTCCATCTCCAGGTTCTCCAGATGCCAACGTCCCTCAGGCAGAGCCATCGGACTCCCGCACTGATCTCCGGGTGAGTCCTGGCTGCGGCCCTGGGGGAGTCCCCCCAGCTGGTACCCCACAGCAGGACCCTCACCCTCTGCATTTCCCCAGCGCCAGACGTGGGTCTTCAAGTCCAAGGAGCTGATGGTGAAGGCGAGCAGTGCTGTGCCCGAGGGGAGCCTGGTCTATGTGCGGGAAGGGAGCAACGCCTTCCTTCGGACCCCCACTGGCTGGAGCCGCCTCCTGGTACCCTGTGGGGCCCCTTCCAGGGCTGGGGGGACAGGATACAGGGCTGGGCTTGGCACTGGGGCAGCAGATCCCCAGGAAGGAGCAGGTTCCCCCTAACCTGTCCATCTGCTCATGTCATTGAGCAGCTGGAGGATCCAAAGTCGTTCTTGGCTGGTGATGACCCTTCTGCCTCTACCCCACAGTACCAGGTGAGGGGTGCAGGAGTTGCAGGGTCCACTCATGTCCCTGCAAGGGGACAGACCTCACAGGACTATCCTCTCCCTCTTCTTCCACCTCTCCATGCAGGAGGCAAAGAGGGTGCAGGCGAGAGGTCCCAACATGCTGTCACCCATGCAGTCTCCAACAGACTCACTGGTGAGCCCTGCTGAGGGTCCGGCCTTGCTGGGAGGGATGTGCCATAGGGATGGGCTAAATGTCAGCAGGACAGTGCTGGCTTGGCATGACCAGAGCCTGGGGTCACGTTGGTCTGGGGAGAGTGCTCCCCACCCATGGCACAGGGATGGGTGTCCCCAGACTGATCTGAGCTGTGTTTTTCCAGGTCCAGAAGGAGGAGGAACAAGGGCTGCCCCAGAGTCTGCCAACCACCATCGCCCCACGGATCCCATCTGTAAGAAGTGCCTGGCCCCAGGGTGGGGATGAGTGGCCCAGTCATGGGAGAGGGAGGAGAGATGCCTGGGAGACCCCAATCCTGACCAGCACTTCCAGGGGCTCACACCCTCTTGGAAGTGGGGAGCAGAGACCTCAATTCCTCCCTGCCATCCCCAGCTCCGCCTGGCTGCCCTCAACGTGCCCCTCTCCGGTGACATGAGCGGGCTCCGGGGTGCTGACCTGCAGTGCTACCGGCAGTCTCAGGAGGCTGGGCTCTACGGCACCTTCCGGGCCTTCCTGTCAGCCCCCACACAGCACCTGGTGTCCATCGTCAAGCGGACAGACAGGACTCTCCCCATTGTCAACCTGAAGGCAAGTACCCCATCCCCGGGGGGGCTGTGGGTGGCAAAGCCCCATGGCCCCCTTGAGCGGCAGTGGGTGGGGGTCTCCCACCCAGTCCTGCTCTGGGGCTGCTGCATCCCAGCCATACTTAGGGCTTTTGGGGAGCTGACAGAGCTGAGAGGACATTATTGCCCACACATGGTGGGGACAAGGGCATCCCCCAGACCCTGGCTCAGCACCGTGGCTCATGCCCACAGGGGCAGCTGCTGGCCAAGTCCTGGAGCTCCCTCTTTGAGGGTCAGTCTGGTGCCACCCTGCGGGGTCCCATCTACTCTTTCAATGGGCGCAACGTCCTGACAGATCCCCTCTGGTGAGTCTGGACATGGGGGTCCTCAACAGATACCCCTGCATGGGAGCTTGTGGGGTCTGTGGCAGGTCCCTCCCTGCTGAAGTGCAGGAGCAAAGAGCTGGGGATGCCCCAGCGTGCCCCCAGCCCCTCTCACCCTGTCCTCACCCACAGGCCCCACCGGCTGGCCTGGCACGGCTCCACACCACGGGGTGGCCATGCCCGCCGGTGGGATTGCCAGGGCTGGCGTGGCTCCAGCACGGCCGAGGGCATGGCCACTGCCCTGGGTGAGGGCCGGCTGCTGGCTGGGCACCGGCACAACTGCTCCACACCGCTGGCTGTGCTCTGCGTCGAGGTGGCCTTTCCCTACCGGCACATGTGGTGACAATGGTGACACCCAGCCACACTCTCCAGGCATTCCCCCAGTTCTGTGCGGCTGGGGAATGTCCCTGGGGGCACCATGGACAGTGCTGGAGCTGTGCCTGAACACTGAGGGGACACCAGGTCCACCGCCAGGCTGTGCCATGCCCATCCCCAGCTGTGCCATCGCACAGATCCCTGTGCCATGGGGCAATGCCAGGCTGTGCCCACAGCCTCCCAACCGCCATTGGAGCCAACGTGATCACCACCCAGAAATAAAGACACAAAGATTGGATTTTATGACATTCTTTGTTCATGGGGGACATGGCTGGCTGCAGCAAGAGGTCAGGTGGGCACACTGGGACCACCTGGGAATGGGAACAGAAGCTGGAGCGGCTAGGAGTGGGCTCCAGTCCCCTTGGGATTGGCAAAAACTGGGAGAGACCCTGGCACAGATCTCCATGTCAGTGAGGTCAGCTGCGTCCCCAGAAGCTAACTAGTATGTCTCAGTATATCCCAGTGGGTTCCCAGGGCTTGCTCAGTGTATTCCTGTGGGTTCCTGAGGCCTTCCCAGTGTATCCCAGGGATTCCCAGTGTATCCCAGTAGGTCTCCAGGGTTTGTCCAGTGTATCCCAGTGGGTACTAGTGGGTCCATGGGGCGTGTCCAGCGTGTTGGAGTATCCTAGGGTGTCTCCAGGGTCTGTCCAGTGTATTCCAGTGCTGCCCAGTGTGTCCCCGGGCCTTGCCCAGTGTATTCCAGTCTCTCCCAGTGTATCCCAGTATATCCCAGTACATCCCACCGCCAACGAGCAGAGCCAGTGCCCGCCCTCTCGCTCCTCTATTGGTCAGTCCCGCTGCCCGTCTCGCCGCTCTCCCTCCCGACTGGCCGGTTTGAACGTGCCGTGCGGCCTCTGATTGGGTGAAAGGCGAGGGGGAGAGAGCTAGCACTGTGCCCGCCCCTGATTCCGATTGGCGGAGAGCAGGGAGCCGCGGGCGGGGATTGGCTGCGCGTTTCGGCGGGACGAGCGGAGGTTTGAAGGGGACGTTGAAGCCGCCATCGCCGCTTCAGCAGCTGCCGCCGCCGCCGCTGCCATGGATCTCTCTCAGCCCCCGTCCCCGCTTCGGGTACGTCTGGCGACCGCCGCCCCCATCCTGCGGGGCTTCGGGTTCCCCCGCCGTACCTTCCCCTCGGGATCTCGGGCCCCCCTCAGCCCCCGCAAGGCACCCACAGGTTCTCCCCGGGCCCCCTCAGAGTCTCCCCGGGTTCTTCGCAGCCCCCCTCAGGCCTCCCTCAGGGTCTCCCCGGGCCCCTCTCTCGGCCGCTTTCTCCAGCTCTCCCTCTCCTCAGATCCTCCGCTCCTCTGCGATTCCAGTTCTCTTCGCCTCCCCGTCACAACCCCGATCCTCCTCTCCCCGCCTGACCCCCTCGTGTTGCCCCTGTTCACCCTCTCACCGCCGCCGCCTCTCCCCCGACAGCCCGCGGACGAGAACGCCCGTGTGCACAAGGCCGATGGCCCCAAGAAGCTCACGGTGGAGCACATCTACCAGAAGAAGACGCAGCTGGAGCACATCCTGCTCCGGCCAGACACCTACATCGGCTCCGTGGAGCTCGTCACGCAGGTAGGGGCAGGGGGACTCGGGGCTGAGCCTCCCGAGCACCTCGGGGCAGGCGGGGAGTCATTAGCAGCTGTTTACAAAGCACAAAACTCCTGCTTATCAATCACAAAACATCTGCCTTACAAACGGATGGCACAGAAGAGGGGCTGTACCTGAGCACTTACAAATTTCTTTCTTTTTTTCCAGCAAATGTGGGTTTATGATGAAGGCATTGGCCTCAACTGCAGAGATGTGACCTTTGTGCCTGGCTTGTACAAAATCTTTGATGAGATTCTGGGTAAGCTGACAGATCCGTTGAGTCAGTGAGTGACAGGTTATTAACAGGGGTTGAATATCTTAGAAATTGGTACTAAACATAAGAAACTATCAAGAATTTATTAGCACTACTTAATAGCAAGCCATTGATGGAAACAAACGAAAAAAAATTCAAAAATCCAATTGCAAACCTGATTTCATTTTGCCCAAAATTCTCCCTTTTATGTTAATGGTTGCATTGGAGGAATTCAGAGGTCATTTCCAACCTTCATAATTCCATGATAACTTGTTGCACTCCTCTTTGTAATTTGCAAAATATTTTCATGCCGAGATGATTATTAGTAGCATTGTAGTGAGATTTTGTGTTCATTCTACTGGAACACTTCATAGTTCATAGTTTTCCCTTGATTGAGAATGTAATAAAATAACAATATTCTCTTTCCTTTCTAGTCAATGCTGCAGACAACAAGCAGAGGGATAAAAACATGTCATGCATTAAGGTCACAATTGATGTGTAAGTCTGATTTCACTGTTGTTCATTGCCTTCAGCTGTTCTGCAAAGCTGGGGTGGCACTGCAGGGCTCTGCCATGGGGCTGATCCAAGATAGCCCAAATTTAATTCACCATTTGTGAAAGCCTTTCTCTCTGCTTAGTCCCCTGGTCTCTTACAGAGGGCTGACTGGGGAAACAGCTGCTCTTTCGATGCTGTTCTTTTCCTCTTCCTCTCATTTTTTATCCTGATTGAGCACAGACTGAGCTTTTTGTGTGTGGGTCCATTTCAGAGCCAGCATGTGCAGAGCTGGGCATTTCTGTGTTGCCTGTTCCCCCTCTGCTGGCAGCTGCTGCACTTGCTGAGCACAGATTTGTTCCCAATGAAATGGTGCCTTTCCCCAGAGCCTTTCTGTGACTTCTTTTACAGCTCAGTCATTTGCAGCCTTAAATACAGACTTTTCTTTCCCTCCCCAGAGAGAACAACACAATCAGTGTGTGGAACAATGGGAAAGGTATCCCAGTTGTTGAACACAAAGTGGAGAAGGTCTATGTGCCTGCTCTGATCTTTGGACAGCTGCTGACATCCAGCAACTACGATGACAATGAGAAGAAAGTCACAGGTGGGGAAGGCTCAGATATGCACTAATATCTTTGAGCAGCCATAAATGTGTGACCTAAACTTGAAGGGGGGAAGAGGGTCTTTGATGAAGTGTGAAAACTGAAAGAGGGGAAATTTAGGTGAGATATATTGAAGAAATTCTCTGTGAGGGTGGTGAGGCCCTGGCACAGGTTGCCCAGGGAAGATGTGGCTACCCCATCCCTGGAAGTGTCCAAGGCCAGGTTGGATGAGGTCCCTTCCAACCCAAAGCATTCTGTGATTCTATGAAAATTATGTTCTGAATCTATCAGAGAAGTCTCTGTGCTCTGTTTAATGATAATAACAGTGCAAACATGGGAAAAAGAAAAATTGAATAGTCTCTTAAACCCTAACTAAATTCAAGTTTGTAGTTGCATACTGAGCTTGTAGAATATTGTTGCTTGTTGACAGTTGTCTTTGCATTGGGCTGACATTGACAAACTCCAGTTAGTCTTGGATTCTTTTAGATGGTTTTGGAGAAAAATAATAACACAAGTCCATGTTCCTTCTAATTCCAGGGGGCAGAAATGGTTATGGAGCCAAACTGTGCAACATATTCAGCACGAAGTTTACTGTGGAAACTGGATGTCGCGAATACAAAAAGTTATTCAAGCAGGTAGGAACACTATTCAGGGAGGTTTTACCCGAAGTTTTCAAATGAGACCCTCAGTTTTTGTTTCGAAACTCTAGGCATACTTTGCAGCCAGTGCATTATGATTAGAGTAAATTTGACGCACAAAATGTAATTCTAAGGAATAATGAAATTAACAGACAGCATCAGAATCTGGTTTTTAACCAGAGTTTTTGTTAAGTTTAAAAGTATCTAAAACTCATAAACCAACTTACTGCTTCTAAAAACTAAGGTAATTATTTGCCTGTATTTGACTCACAACTCACCAAAGCTCCTTTCCTCAGACCTGGACAGACAATATGGGAAAGGCTGGAGAAATGAAACTGAAATACTTTGATGGAGATGATTACACCTGTGTCACTTTCCAACCTGATCTGTCCAAATTCAAAATGACCGTTCTGGATAAGGACATTGTAGCATTGATGTCTCGAAGAGCATATGATGTTGCTGGATCCACAAAGGATGTCAAAGTTTTCCTGAATGGACAGAGGCTGCCTGTAAGTGAGCATTGAAAAGAAACACAAATATCTGCATTTTTTGGTGCCATTTAACCAGTGAGATTCTGTTCATGCCATTCTTGGCATCACACACAAGAAAGGAACTCATGCAGGAGGGATTTCTGCACCCTCTTTGCAGGAGGATGTGAATTAAGTATTTATAGGAGCTGTTATCAACCAGTTGTCTGCTCTCATCTGTGTGCAGGTAAAAGGATTCCGCAGCTATGTAGACCTCTATCTGAAGGATAAGGTTGATGAAACTGGGAATGCACTTAAAGTTATCCATGAGGAAGTCAATTCCCGCTGGGAAGTGTGCTTGACTTTGAGTGAAAAAGGCTTCCAGCAAGTCAGCTTTGTTAACAGCATTGCCACCACAAAGGTAACTCTTTAGTGTGTTTAGTCAAGCTAAACATTAATGTTCTTCAACATTAATATTCTTGGCTATTTGTGAGTGTACGTATGTTAGTGAAAAGTACTTTCATGTTGTAAAGAATGTGCTTGAAGTTCTAAATATATATTTATAGTTTTGTGGGGTTTAGTGGCCTCAGTCCCAGGCCCTTGTCCTGTTCCCCTCAGGGTGGCAGACACGTTGATTATGTAGCTGACCAGATCGTGACCAAACTCATTGATGTGGTGAAAAAGAAGAACAAAAATGGAGTTGGAGTGAAGCCTTTCCAGGTACAATGTCAGAATTTCCCAGGTGGGAAACACAACTTGAGCATTACTGCAAATTATAACTTCAGCTAAATGCATCACTGCATTAATTAATAACACATTTCCATTGTACAGACAATAGATATAAGATTGCTAATTATAGAAATTTCATATTGTCCAGTTTAAGCCAATTTCTCTTTGCTTAACTGCTGTGTTTTGTAATCACTGTAAGTCAGTGTAGTTGCACTAAAACTCAGTATCTGTTATATAACAACTATTTAGGCTGAGATGCCAATTCCTTGACATCCCGAATCACCTAACACAGTTCATGAATGTTCATTAGCTGTCCAAAATTAATAAAATTGCAAACCAAACAGTGCAGAGAGCTTCCACTGTGTATTGACGAGTGAGGTGAGCTTGTACAGTGTGTGATCCTTCTTGTATTTAACTACAGGTGAAGAACCACATGTGGATTTTTGTGAATGCCTTAATTGAAAACCCAACCTTTGACTCTCAGACTAAGGAGAACATGACTCTACAGGCAAAGAACTTTGGCTCTACCTGTAAACTGAGTGAAAAATTCATTAAGGGTGTAAGTCCTGATGTACACAGGCAGTCAAAATGTCTGTAAAAATACATAACAAAAGTTTCTGTCATTCTTGATGCTTTCCCCATAACTGTTCAGATTGGGTTTTGTATTGCAGGCAGTTGGCTGTGGCATTGTTGAAAGTATCCTAAATTGGGTAAAATTTAAAGCTCAGAACCAGCTGAATAAGAAGTGTTCAGCTGTGAAACACTCCAAGATTAAGGGTGTTCCTAAGCTAGATGATGCCAACGATGCTGGTAAGTATTTGACATCCTTTGTAACCAATTAATGAAAAAACAGTTAAAACTTGTTTGCTAAATGACATATTTGTTTCCTAAGAAAAAGTGAGAAAACCTGTCATTGTAGTTTTACCCCCATTTCACGGTCCTAGTTACTATGATTATCCACATTTACCGTGTGCAGTGCCAAAAAAACTATGCTAGAAGATTAAATATACTCATTCAGTTGTGAATGTGCAGGCTTGGATTTCATTCCTTAAGTAGAAAACTGAGTTGATTTTCTTCTTTTTTAGGCAGCAAGAATTCTCTAGATTGTACACTGATCCTGACTGAGGGAGACTCAGCCAAAACTCTGGCTGTCTCTGGTCTGGGAGTGGTTGGGAGAGACAAATATGGAGTATTTCCTCTGCGTGGGAAAATCCTCAATGTCAGGGAAGCTTCTCATAAGCAGGTTGGTTGGAAAATGGTTACAGTTACGTGTTGGAAGGTGTGGTGTGATTTGTGCAATGAGTCGGTGCAGCTGCACCTGGAGTACTGGAACTCCAAGGAGCAGTGTCTCAAACATCTGAGTCTTCCCTCACCTTGAGCCTGCCTGGCTGGTTAAGTGGGAATATTGATTAAGTCCTGTTCAGTGACTTGCCTGAGGGGATGATGTTTGTGTTGTGGATTGGAAAATCTTTGGAATGATCTAGAGTAATTTAACCATTAGAAATTACAAGTTTCTAAACACAAAAAAACACCGACAGGACAGAACTCAACCAATGATACACTTATAGATAATTTTATACTTTTTTGAGCTGCATTTTGAGTCTGAAAGACAAGTTTTTATTCTGTGTGATCTCTTTCAGATTATGGAAAATGCCGAAATCAACAACATCATCAAGATTGTGGGTTTGCAATATAAAAAGGACTATGAAGATCAAGAATCTTTAAAAACTCTTCGCTATGGAAAGATTATGATCATGACAGATCAGGTTAGGTTCATTAAAATTGAAAGCTGGGAGAGGATAATAATTAACATTTAAATAAACAGAAAGGAAGAAAATACTGCTTTTCTCCAACTGCCGCTGTTGTTGTACCTAATTCTCTGTGATTCTTTTTCCCATTTTCCATTTTATTGGGTTATAATGTCTTTTCAGCCACAAAAAGAGTGAAGTGGGGAGTAACATCAAACAGCTAAACACTATCTTTCCAGTGTGCTGATTCAAGGTCCTTGACCAGTCCTTGACACCTTTTTTCACCAAGAATCTGCCTTTTTCTGTTTCTCTTAATTTTCAGCAATTAACACATGATCACCTTTTTAGAGGTGAAAGTTAATAGGGTCGGTTAGGTGGAATTAGGGGGTCATTTACTATTAAGCCAACAATTGTCATTTCCATCATTACCTGATAAAATATGGTTTGTTTTTTTCTTTTATAATTCAGGATCAGGATGGATCACACATCAAAGGTTTGCTGATTAACTTCATCCATCACAATTGGCCATCTCTTCTAAGACACAACTTTTTGGAGGAATTCATTACTCCCATCATAAAGGTGAAGGCTGGGGGATGATGAGGTGAATGACTGAAGATCCATTGTCTTAAAATGGATCTCATCTCACAGTTAAAATATTTGTCCATTGTAGGCCTCTAAAAACAAAGAAGAAATTGCATTCTACAGCATTCCTGAGTTTGAAGAATGGAAAAGCAGTACACAGAACTACAACTCATGGAAAATCAAGTACTACAAAGGTTTGTAAAAACTTAATATGGTGAAACTGATGCAAGCCAGAGCACTGACGATTCGATGCAGTCAATCCTGCTTTGCAGAAAGGATTTGGACTGAGTGTCCTCCAAGTCTCTTCCCTCCTATGATAGTCCCATTAGATTTCAGATATCTACAGGAATTATAGACAAAATCCAAAGCATGCTGCTGCTCACTTAATTGTAATTCTTATGACTTTTGCCATACATGTCATTTTGAAATAACTTAAGTTTTCAGGAAGTCATCTTCACACTATGTTCATATGATGCATCACAGAAACTAAGTATAGCAAGATATTTCTTTGAATTGGAACTTAATTTAGGCAAAAAGTCGTTAGGCTTAACTCTGTTGTCCCTGCAGGTTTGGGTACCAGCACATCGAAGGAGGCCAAAGAATACTTTGCTGATATGGCAAGACACCGAATTGGCTTTAAATATTCTGGGCCTGAAGATGATGCTGCGATCACCCTGGTAACTAACACTTGATTTAATTGCTGACTTACTACCTTTGGTATTTCACCTTGTAGAGTGCTCTGTATTTTCTCTTAAAATGCTCTTTGAGGCCTTTGGGCTGGAGACGATCTCTGTGTTACCAAGGCTACAGCTTTAGTTGAACCAGGAGCAGCGAATCTGCCCCTCAACCTCAGGCCAAGAGTACCCTTTTAATGATGGGTTTAAATATTGCTTGGAACAAACTAATCACTGCAAACCAATTGACATTTTCAGACACAATAGTAAATATTCCTTTAACATTTTTCTGCGTATTCTGCTGCAGTTTTCTCCAAGTCAGATCTTCCTTTCCTCCCCAGTGCAAAACAGTGGAATAAAACAGCTCTCTCTTCTGTGAACTTCACCCTAATTAGTCTTTGATTCTTAAATATTCAGACATTAGGCAATGCCAAAAAATCAAGTTTTCCCCCAAAATATTAATTTTCCCTCAAATCTGCTTTAGTCTTTTGTTATATTAAAGATCTATAAATTTAAACCTAACTACTCTGTCTTCTACAGAGTGGTGGAAATTATGTTCTTAATATGTTTAGCTACAGAAACCTTTTGTTGCATTTCTCAGGCTCCTAAATCAGCCTGTTTAGCATGTTGTTCTCCTGGGTAAGCTCTTCCTTTTTCTCAAGTGATCCAATAGCGCACAACCACAGAACATTCTGGAATTGAGTTACTTTTCGTTTTGTAACATCCAGGCCTTTAGCAAGAAGAAGATAGAAGAGCGAAAGGAGTGGCTGACTAATTTCATGGAGGATAGAAGACAACGGAAGCTGCACGGTCTGCCAGAGGTAAAAGGTTTATGTTTATAAGGAAACTGGTTTCCAGTCTCTGCCTGGGGCTGTTCTCAGCTTCATCCCAGCACGCCAGAGCTGCATACAGCTCAGTCAGTGAGTCAGGCCCGGATTATAGGACGTTGAAAATGTGTCAGGATTTTGCAGAGCAGCTTCTTCTCTCATCTTATCAGTGTAGCCTCATTGTCAATTATCCAGTGGTTAATTTCATTTTTAACTCTCATCTTTCAAGCTACTGTATCAATAGGAAAATGATAACTCAAGCAGAGCCAAATGAAGTCTTTATTTCCTCCTAATTGGGGGAAATAGTGCATCCTGGGAAATGTTCAACACTTGAGCTGTATTTAGCTTGTCTTACAAGGAGTTCCCATTTCAGTGAAACTAGCCAAGAAACTGATTAGGTCCTGTTAAAATGAAGGCAACCTTCCTCTTGTTTTTCTTAGGAATATCTGTATGGGAAAAATACCGATTACCTCACGTACAACGACTTCATCAACAAGGAGTTGGTGCTGTTCTCAAACTCGGATAATGAGAGATCAATCCCATCACTGGTTGATGGTAAGTGATTTCTAAGTAGTGATTCTGCATGGTGTATCCCCAGAAAGTTGGAAATGGGTGTTTGATGTCACATCAGAGTCAGGGAGCATGCCAAGGTTTCAGGATCAGTGTCTGCTGTCCAAGCAGAAAACATCTTATCCATTTTGTATTGCAAGGGCCTTTACTCACTTGGTACAGAATCTTTAGGTGTATAAGTAATTCTTGCATCTCTAGAGAGCAGAAGCCAAGTGCATCACATCCCTTGGTCTAGCCAGGAGGTCTTTTCTTTTACTATACAGGTTTGAAGCCAGGTCAGAGGAAAGTTTTGTTCACCTGTTTCAAACGAAACGATAAGCGGGAGGTGAAGGTTGCTCAGCTGGCTGGTTCTGTCGCCGAGATGTCCTCATACCATCATGGTGAGGTAAGAACCTGCCTGGGTGTGCAAAACACTTTAAAGGAAAGACAAAATCCCTTCTGTTGGTGTGAGTTACAATGTCTCTAAAACAGAATTAGACATTTGAGTGTGTACACCAAAGGGAAGTGGCTGTTTCCATAGTTAATTCTTCAATATTAATTTAATCTGATATTGCTCACTCTGCCTGTCCTGTCTGGACTTCATGGGTGCATAGTTCATTCAAAAAGTAGAACCAGAAAAACCCACTGCATTTGTGATGGATTTAGGCAGATGTTAATAACCTTTCTGTTAAGTTCTTGGTGTGAATGTTGCCTTACTTTGTCCATTCCCTGAAGCATTCTTCATGTTCAGCTTTGCACCTCCCTTCGTTGCAGGCTGCACTGATGATGACCATCATTAACTTGGCTCAGAACTTTGTGGGCAGCAACAACCTCAACTTGCTCCAGCCCATCGGTCAGTTTGGCACTAGGCTGCATGGAGGGAAAGACTCTGCCAGCCCTCGATATATCTTCACCATGCTCAGGTCAGCATTCCAGAATTCTTACTGTCTTAAAAGACTCTTTTTTATAACAATTAGAATGAAAAACAAATTGGCTTTTTCCCTTTGAAACTCTGGGCTACTTGCATGCTCTGAGTTGCAACAATTGAGGTGAGATTCACGTGCTAGATTCTGTTGTGGAAACGTGGCTATCAGAGAATATGGAAATGGAAGCAGAAACAAAAGGAGAAATTTGGGTGGGATAGTAAAAATTAGATTTCTCTTTGCATGGCGATCATGTTCTGTAACAAGAATTTGGGCTTTAATTCCCTTCTCCATTCCAGTCCTCTGGCACGGCTGGTGTTCCCACCAATGGATGACAACATCCTGAGGTTCCTCTATGATGACAACCAGCGTGTGGAGCCAGAGTGGTACATGCCCATCATTCCAATGGTGCTGGTCAATGGGGCTGAAGGAATTGGTACTGGCTGGGCCTGTAAGATCCCCAACTTCGATATCAGGGAAGTTGTGAACAATATCCGTCGGCTGATGGATGGAGAAGAGCCATTGCCAATGGTAAATAATATAATTTAAAAATATGTGTCTTGCTTGTTGGTTCATTGAGCTCATATTGAGCATTTTTTGGGCATGCTTAAAAACAGAGCCATCCACACAAAGCTGAATCCAGTGTTTCTTTCTCCTCAGCTTCCCAGTTACAAGAATTTCAAAGGAACTATAGATGAGCTGGGGCCTAATCAGTATGTGATAAGTGGTGAAGTGTCCATTCTTGATTCTACCACCATTGAGATCACTGAGCTGCCAGTCAGAACATGGACACAGGTAATAAACAAGGAATTTGCTCTGGGAATGTATAGTTTGCTCTATAAAGCAAAAAGGGATTAGCAGGTTTTGGGTCTGACTTTCTTTCTTTCCTTAGACATATAAAGAGCAGGTTCTGGAGCCGATGTTGAATGGGACTGAGAAGACCCCTCCTCTAATCACAGACTATAAAGAATATCACACGGACACCACCGTGAGGTTCGTGGTGAAGATGACTGAAGAAAAACTAGCAGAAGCTGAAGCTGTGGGGCTGCATAAGGTCTTCAAACTCCAAACAAGTTTAACATGCAACTCCATGGTATGTGGCAGATTTTGCTGAAGGAATTTCTTGGTTTAACTCAGACTCTGTGGACAGCTGCAGTCGCGTGAAACAAAAATCCTCTTTGGCAGTAACCTATTCACTTCGATTTTTCTGCTGTTACTGGTTTTAAATCAGCTTTCAAAGGTCAAGAGCCTGGCTTAGGAGCGGGCCCGGAGTAGATGGTTTGCCTGAAGGAGGCAAAATGATCTGAAATCACAGTTTGCCGAGCTCTTTGATCTAGCAGCAGAGGCACTGAACGTCTGGCTGCTGACAATGTGTGAAGCTCAGTGCGAGATGTTTGTCCTGCACAGAGCTCTAAGATTCAAGTAACTTTAACCCTACTATGCATATTCAAGAACACTGAAATTCTAAAATTGTCTCTTGCTGCTGTGCTCACAAACTGAAGTAGTTTCTAGAACAACAGTGAGATTTGATAATTTGTTGGTTAATAATTCAGTGGTACCATCACACCTGTGTTACAGGTAACTTCCAGTGGGTTTGGAATCAGATTTATCGTAATGCCTGTGTTCTTTCATTTTCCTCCAGGTTCTCTTTGACCATGTCGGCTTTCTTAAGAAATACGACTCTCCCCAGGATATTCTTAAGGAGTTCTTTGAACTCCGGCTCCGATATTATAATTTGAGGAAGGAATGGCTTATTGGGATGCTGGGTGCTGAGTCTGCAAAGCTGAGCAACCAGGCTCGCTTCATCCTGGAGAAAATAGACGGCAAAATCGTGATTGGTATGTTATTCTTGGTGACTGGGATTGTAACTGGGAGAACTGGGTGATTTCTTGAGCTTTGTCAGCACCCCCTCAGCCCCAGGCTGGCTTTTACAAAGCACACCAGAGCTTATCTCTGCTCCAGTGACATCTAAGAGGAAAATGCTTCACAGAGTATCCTTGGTCTGTGTATTATACACATAATAATGACAATGGGGTACTTATGCAGCTTCCCTGCTCTGTGTTTGAGAATTTTTTGTGAGAATTTTTAAAATAGTTTAGCAATACTTCCTATTTATTTCTCACTGGGTAGGAATAAGAGTTAATAATTTGTGAGGTTAGAAAAGGGCAGTGTTTGCTGTCAAATGCATTTTTAAGAATCTGTATCTCTCTCTATTATCTTTGTGAACCTCTGCAAAAACATTCCAAATCACGTTCTCGGTGGACTGGGGGTTCAAACTTAGATGATACTCAAGTAGCAGCATCTGAGAATCATGAGCTAGAAAAAGAAGCAGATCTTTGTTCCCAACATACACATTTTTCAATCAACTTTTCCCCCTCGGTGTAAAAGACAGGCTGTGTTCTGCTGCCTTCACGGAGGATGCGGCCAGACGTGTCATAAGATGCTTTGTGGTTTGTGTCTGAAGGCAGCCCAGTAATCCCAGCAGCCCAAGTCTGTCTGACTGAACTCAGGAAGAGAAATAATACCCCTGAAATGCATTTTCTTGGGTTTTTGTAATAAGTAGTTCCAAGGCTGCCAGAGCTGGTTTCATTTGTATTTGTGTCTCATGGTTGATGGCTTCTGATACCTTAAAAAGCAGCAAATTCCAGCTGAAGCATTTCCAGTGGTTGAACACTTAGAGCATAAATTTCCCGGGTGATGTCTAATGAGGTGCAAGTTATACCAAGCTATCCAGGGTTTTTTTTTCTCCACCTGCCTGTCATCATGAAACCTGTTTTATGCCATCATACCTTTTATCCCTAGTTCAAAAACTACTTAAAGCAGGGGAAATGCATATATGGAAACAAAGAAAACTATTAACATTGTTTTGGCAGGTATAGGAGCAATGCTGCCCTGACAAATCACCTGCTAAATAGGAGCTTTTCAGGTGTTGTTCAGGCTCTTCCACATATCCCAGCTGTGATGTGGAAAGGCTGGTTTGGATCTCTGTAGGATGCTGGGCTGCTACAACCACAGGATCCAAAAAATAAAGCTCATCTGCCACTGTTAACAGCGACTGGTAGTGGGCACTGAGTGACAACCCTGAAATGTCTGTTTGCAGAAAACAAACCCAAGAAAGAGCTGATTCAAGTTCTTATCCAGAGAGGGTACGAGTCTGATCCGGTGAAGGCTTGGAAGGAGGCACAAAACAAGGTAATGCCTCAGTCATCCTCTGAATACGCCCAAACCGGCCCCAAGCTCTGAGGTCTCATAATCCTTAGAGAGGCCCAAGTTGCTTTTCCATTTGCAGGATTCAAGAGTTTCCGTGTTTGATCAGTAGCCCTACCCTTGTGTGTCAGGGTTTTTGTTGACTATGTTTGTTTCAAATCCACATTTAGGATGAAGAGGAGGAGGAGGGGGAGGAAGAGAATGACAAAGAATCAGCTGCAGCCTCTGGCCCAGACTTCAACTACCTGCTGAACATGCCCCTGTGGTATTTGACCAAGGAGAAGAAAGATGAGCTCTGCAAGCAGAGGGATAACAAAGTATGTGCCTTCCTTTCCTTAAAAAAGCATTATATTTATATATATAATGTGTTAGATAATTTGGTTTTGGATGGTGGATTGAAATATGTGACTAATGATTATCATCTGTGATTTCCTTTAGTTAAAGGAGCTGGAAAACCTTAAGCGCAAGAGTCCCTCTGACCTGTGGAAGGAAGACCTTGCAGCCTTCGTTGAAGAACTTGATGTATGTCAATGCTCAGTGCAGATGATCAACTTCCTCATCCACCAGCCCTTTATTGACTTTTACATTTTTTTGCGTTACTTTATGCTCCCCTCTGCAGGTAGTGGAGGCAAAGCAAGCACAGGATGAGAGTGCAGGGATTGTTGGCAAACCTTTGAAGGTGAAAGGAGGGAAAGCGAAGGTGAAGAAGGCACAGCTGCCAGAAGTAATGCCATCCCCTCATGGCATCAGGGTTGTTCCTCGGATCACTGCTGAGATGAAGGCAGAGGCAGAGAAGAAAACTAAAAAGAAAGTAAAGGTAAAAAGGAACATTCCAAATGTTCAATTTTTTTTTTACACCCTCTTCAATACAGTCCTACAGAAATGTGAGTCCTTGTTAGCTGCACTTGTCCTGTTGAAGCAGTTATTCAGGGAGAGGGACAGGACGTTAGGATTTGGGAAGCACTGGGAATGGGGGTGTCTCAGTCTGAAGGAGAACAGATTCAATGTATCAGGAGATGGCTTAGAGGGAAATTTTTAGCACATTGCAGTGCCAGGGATGGGCTGGTAGCTCAGAAAAGGGGGCGGATGCAAGTAAGGTTGTTCCAGGTGTCTTGGGAATTTGATAAACCCTCTAGCAGGCAGGAAGCACAGCCAGTACATTCCCTTCTCCAGAACAGCCTTTGCATTCCCAGCAATGCTTTCAGCCACTTAATGCCATCATTGTTCTCTATATCAAGGAGATAAAAAAGATTGAACTCTTTTTATAGGACTAGTTGAAATGGTGCCATTCAGTCATTTCCAACAGAGAGAACTAACCCATCCCCTCACCTGTTTGGCCCTGGAAGCCACACAGGTCACTCCTTTCCTCCACATGATTCCACCCAACAGTTTTTCCAATAACTCCTGCTTTTGTTTTTATCCCACCCTGTCCAGTCCCACACAGCAGCAGGACCAGAGCGCTCAGGAGTGGGGCCAGAGTTCCTGTTTTTGTTCATGTTGGATTTTGCCTTTTAAATCACCTGATTTGGGGGCAGATCCTGTCCAATTTACAGATCCTGTCTGTAATCAATTCTACACACAGTTTGTTTCACAGACTCAGATTTCTTGTACCACTAACTTTTATGTGTCTAAAATAAGCAGCTCCTTCCTCCATTACCCGGTGTGCCTCTTCTCCATGAGCTGACTCACTGTTTGCTATCTGCTTGCATCTGCAGAGTGAAAAAACTGAATTTGATGAGAATCAGGATGAAAACATATCCGGAGAGAAGGAGTCTGTAGGCCTGAAGCAGAGATTAGCTCAGAAGCTGAAGACTGAGCGAGGTAAATGCTTTGATGTTATTCCCTCTATGGAAAGGGAGGGGAAGGATTGTCAATTTGGTTATCTGACCTCTTCCTGAAGATGGTGAGCAACACCTAGGATCAGTAGTTTTGGAAAAACTAGGTGAGAAAATGATCCTGGATTAACAGTCAAGTGAAATAGATTCCTATTTTTCTTTGTTTAAACCAGAATCCTCTGAGTTCAGTGTATTTCTAAGCTCAGCTTGAACTGCTGAGCCTGAAGTACACATGGAAGTTTGCTGGTTCATCCTGCCTCCCAATATTTTTCAGGAGCTAAGAGACAGGCTACTCTGCCTTTCAAGCCATTAAAGAAAGCCAAGAAACGAAATCCTTGGTCTGACTCAGGGTCTGATTCAGAGTCTGATTTTGAAGCACCTCCTCAAAGAGAGCGAGTGGTTCGCCAGGCAGCAGGTGAGTGAGGACATGGATGCAGGAGAGCAATGGTCCTCCTTGTGCAGAAGAAAATGGAACAGACTATTTAGGGAGCTCCCAGAGCCTCAGATCACATTTAGAAATCATCTTGAAAAGGCTTCTTTATTTTACTGTCTGAAACTGTTAAATATTTCTACCATTTGTGCACATTTTCAAGGAAAAGCAGAAATGGGCAACTAGAGAAATATGGTTATTGGGTTTAATTACACAACTGTCTTGGCAAATTAAATGTGTTGTGGGTGAGGTTGGAAGACTCCAAATGACAGAACACACTTCTCATTTGGAGTCTTCTCCCTGGCAGTCTCAGCATCTGCTTGTTTTTATTCAGGTCTTTATTTTTTAATAACTGCAACTAAAATATTGAAAAAGAAACTGAGCTGCATATTGCCAAATGTGTAAAATAACACATCTGTGTCCTTCCATCAGCCAAAGTCAAGCCCATGGTCATTTCGGACTCTAATCACTCCAGCTCAGATGAGGAGTCTGAATTCCAGGGTGACGGTGAAGGCAATTCTGAATCGGACACTAACTCCAAGAAAAAGCCTCCTCCCAAGCCCAGACCTGCTCCCAAGTGAGTATTTTACCATAATCACTGGAAATTAGTTGTGCTTAATGCTACACAGAAATTAAAAGCACCTTTTTTTTTCTTCTAATGCACCTACGGTAGTGCATCATAAACTGAATAAAAAACTTGGGGGTTTGTTTTCCAGGGAAACCACTGAAAAAGCAGTGAAAGCTCCCAAAGAAAAGACAGTGCCAAGTGCTGTCCCCGGTGAGTGTGAGACCTCTAAACCATGTGGATTGTCCTAAAATCCCTCAGCAGTGCCCAGGGAAGAGCAGAGGGGATAACTTGGCTGTTTCAGACTGACTCTGCTTTCTTTATCCAGTTCCAGTCCAAGATGTCCCTGAGGACAAGGAGAGCCAAGCTCCTGCAGCTCCATCCATCCCAGTGCCCAGCACCAAGGCTGCACCCAAAAAAACTGCTGCAGCCAAGAAAGCTGGAGCCACCAAGGGTAAGGGCAGCTCAGCAGCATCAGTTTTAGAGAACAATTATAATTCCTGTGGGAAACAGTCCGAGTGATTTCGTTTGGCGTTACAGGGCTGGGCAACTGGAGTTTGCATTTCAGCAAAGATCTGAGGTTTGTGGCAGAGGTTCTCTAGTTGTCATGTTTGAGGTCTGTTTCCAAACATATCATGTTCTAGTTCATGTTGGACATGCTTGGAGGGAGGGAATTTTAGTTTGGGAACAGGAAAAGTGAATGCTTCCTACAGCGCTATGTAATACTTGGCAGGGATAATCTGAGTGGAATTTGTGTCTTGCAGTCAATGTCCTACTTCATGTCTTTTTGGGAAGAAAGCTGCCTTGGAGCAGACAAACTTTTGGGGGTAGTTTGATCTATTCGGTGCTGGATCCATCTCATCCATCTCCAGCATTTGACTCGGGGTTTTTTAAACTCAACTGCCAGACTTGGACACTGTTTTGCATATTCCAAATGGAATCAACTCGGTGTTGATCCCAGCAGGAAAATAGTGTTACTTCCACTCCTGAATTGAGAAAGCCTGTTATCACTCAGAAATGGCCTGAAATGAGCTGAACTGGAAGTTGTGCTCCAAGTTGCTTTTTAAAAAAGTGAGATTATAGGTGAGAAGAAACCAGTGAGTGTTTAGGAAATTCCTTCCTCCCTGTGCAAGAGTTTGAAGGTCTGAGATGGCTTACAAAGCCTTGAGAAATCAGGACTTTTCAATCTGAAATAGTCTGTAAATTGCTCTGGGGATGCTTTAATTTGATCCTCTAAATGTAGCAGAACTGAGCAGATAAACAACCTCATTCCTCACCATCTGTGGAAGAGGGATCTTTCTAGAAAACCCGGCTTCAAACGGAGACGACCTGTGCGCTGACCCTGCGGCAGCGCAGAGCCTGTTTGTGTTGGAAGTAATTCCCAAACTGGGAATGAGAGAGGAGCGAAACAGGGGTTTAACACCGTGTTCTGTTCCAGACAACCAGCCCTCCATCATGGATGTCCTGGCCAAGAAAAAGGCTGCACCCAAACCCAAGCCAGCAGCAAAGGAGGGACCCCTGCGCGGCGAGGGTGACAACGCCAAGGGGAAGAAGGTTACAAAGAGGCAGCCAAGCTCTTTGGATTCAGATTCCGATTCGGATTTTGGCTCAAAGCCTGCCAAGTCTGTTGCATCAAAGGTTTGTGCAATGCTGTCGGCACTGAGGGAACAGCTGAGCATGGGGTTGGTTCTTCCAGCAGGAAAAGCTGGTGGAGGTCGAACCTCTACCTGGGTGTGGGCAGTGGGGAAAAAGGGGGGGTCACAGAATCATGGAATATTCTGAGCTGGAAGGGACCCACAAGGATCATGAAATCCAGCTGCTGGCCCTGCACAGAACAATCCCAACAATCCCACCCTGTGCATCCCTGAGAGCATTGTCCAAACGCTCCTGGAGCTCTGTCAGCCTTGGGGCCGTGCCCATTCCCTGGGAAGCCTATTCAGTGCCTGACACCCTCTGGGATAAGAGCCTTTCCCTCAAAAGGGTCAGACAGCCCAGATCCTTGGTCTGCTCCCACCGTACCCATGGCACAGCAGGCATGTGAATCTCGTGTTCCTTGTGGTTGCTCAGATCCATGACTCCTTTCCTGCTTTCTCTCCAGAAATCCAAGCTGCAGGACAACACCTTCACCGTTGACCCCGGTGCCGACA
Source organism: Lichenostomus cassidix (assembly GCF_008360975.1). Classification (NCBI taxonomy): domain Eukaryota; kingdom Metazoa; phylum Chordata; class Aves; order Passeriformes; family Meliphagidae; genus Lichenostomus; species Lichenostomus cassidix. The sequence goes on from NC_139507.1 coordinate 3,344,505, forward strand.
GCCCTGTAGCTCAGCCCCGTGCCAGGCCTGGTCGCCTCAAAAAACCTGTCCAGTACCTGGAGTCATCTGAGGATGATGATATATTTTGAGTTTTTAGGAAAGTTTTAAACTTCAGATCCACAATGACCCTTCAGCAGAGCTCTGGAGCTCCCACCAAAGACCATCTCAGCCTAGGAAATCTTCACTGAACCTAAGCTGCTGAGGTTCGTTACAGGTGAACACAGCTCGTTGGGGCTTTTTTGTTTTGTTTTAAAGTTAGATTTGTTTAAGCAGGAGCATCCCCTTTTTGGTGAACACTGGAGCCATGTGCCCAGCGAGTGCTGCCGCACTTCCCTCTTCCCCATTATTTGACACTTTTTGGTCATTTTAGTGTTAAAGTTGACTTTAGAACATGCCAAATTTTTTAAAATTTATATATCATTCTTGAAATATCTTAAAGTACTAAAATATATGAACTTTTACTTCCACCACCCAACACAGGTGAGCCATTTTTCCAGCACTATTCCATTGCTATGTAAATATTTTCTGTGTTTTGTTTTTTCTTTGTGTCCTGAGTTCGTCCTTTTTCATATTTGTCTAATAAAAGCGGGTTTGCTTATTTTCTTCACTGAATTTGTGTGTTTTTAGGGCAATAACCACTGCAGAGCTTGTACTAAGCCCTCCCTCTGTCAGAGCAGAGCGCTTGGCACAAGCTCTGGGGGGTGTTGGGCTGGTTGGCCACTTCCCCACTGGCTGTGGCCACTGTGGCTACACAGCCGAATTCCTGTGAACACCCCTGTGGTCCCCAGCATGGGGGGAGCTGCTTGCCCAGAGAAGCTGTGGCTGCCCCATCCCTTGAAGTGCCCAAGGCCAGGTTAGAGCAGCCTGGGCTAGAGAAAGGTGTTCCTGCCCGTGGCAGAGGATGGGACTGGATGAGCTTTAAGGTCCCTTCCCATCCAAACCATTCCATGATTCCACAAAACTCCAGGGCCCCCCATGCTATCTGTGCTTTGCTGGAACCCAGTCAAGTGTGGAAAGCACTGTCAGATTTTCCACTGGCTCTGGAGAGCGTCTCTGGCGCGTCCCCTCCAAGGGCCAGGCTATTTACAGCTCCTCTTGCTGCAGAACATGACCCATGACAGAGCCACGGGTGGGTTGTGGGGCTGCTCAGAATCTGGCATCACCCAAATGTGGATGTAGAGCTCTGGGAACACAGTGGACCACAGTCTCCATACCAGGAGTTTCCCCATCCCAAAATCTTGGATGGGGTGCTGGGGATGCTGCTGGATGGGAGCTGAGCTGTGGGACATCAGGCACTGACCCACCCTGGGCATTGCATGTCCTCGAGGGGTGAGGGGGGTCTGAGGATGACCCATGTTGTTCAGGGCTCTGCTCCTGTTACTGGAAAGGGGATTTGAGGCACCAGCAAAGACCATCAGCACTGGCCTGGGCTGGGCAAGGGCTGGCAGGAGCCCTGGCCATGCCACAGGAAATTTTGCAGGGATCTGTCCACAAGTGCCAGAGCTGGGGACAACGTGGGAAGATCCATGGGACCTCCAATAGCCCTAGCACAGCGTCGTGGGGCAGGGAGGGCTGGTGCCAGCCATGAGCATCCCCCAGGCACTGCAGGGCAGCAGCTGTGGCAGCAGAGCTGGGTGTACCCAGGCTCAGGTGGCTCAGGGGACTGATGCCCCGGTGGGGGGGGCTTTTTGGGGGCCGAGTGCTGTGGCCTGGGGACACTGAGGCCCTGTGGGTTTGGGAAGACCAAAGTTTGGGGGTATTTCTGCACTGGGGGAGCCACCGCCCCTCTGCCAACCTGTGCCCTGGGCAGTTCCCGGCCCTGGGCAGGGGCAGCATTTGTCCTTGAGCCCCACCGGCAGTGCTGAGCCCTTCCCTCCCTCCAGGCGCCCCTGCGGGTGCTCTGTCCCTTTAAAAGGACTCCAGGCGTGGCTGTGGGACCATTATCCCATCCCAGCTGGACAAGGGACTGGACAGTCCTGGACAGCCCTGGGCAGCCGGCGCCAGCAGCGTTGGCACACCGTGGACCGCAGCCTCCGCAGGTATGGGGCTGTTGTGGGGGACTGCAGGGATCTGTGGTGCGGGACAAGGGATGGGGAATCAGCTCGTCCTTGGATCCATTCCTGGGGGAGCGAATCCTGGGCACAGCGGGTGCCTGGGGAACACTCCTGACAGGGCTGAGCCGGGCTGGCACTGCCTGGGCACCCTCCCGTGAGCGTTTGGGAATGGCGGGAGGATGGAGAGCTGGAGGGGCCGTGCTGCCGCCGGGGTCCGACCTTGCGGACACTGCGTCCCCCCAGCGCTGACCCCGCTCCCGCAGCGCGGCCATGGGCGAGTGGGGCTTCCTGAGCTCGCTGCTGGACGCCGTGCAAGAGCACTCGCCCATGGTGGGCCGGTTCTGGCTGGTGGTGATGCTCCTCTTCCGCATCCTGGTCCTGGCCACCGTGGGCAGCGACGTCTTCGAAGACGAGCAGGAGGAATTCGTGTGTAACACGCAGCAGCCGGGCTGCAAACCCGTGTGCTACGACGCTGCCTTCCCCATCTCCCACTATCGCTTCCTCGTCTTCCACGTCGTCGTGCTCTCGGCGCCCGCCGCCCTCTTCGTCATCTTCACCGTGCACCAGGCGGCCAAGCCGGGCCGCGGGGGAGCCCCGGGCCAGCGCGCCCGCCGCCTCCAGCCCTTCTACGTGGGCAGCGTGGTGGCCCGAATCGCCGCCGAGCTGGGCTTCCTGCTGGGCCAGGCGCTGCTCTACGGCTTCAGGGTGCAGCCGCTCTTCGTGTGCCGCCGCCGGCCCTGCCCGCACCGCGTCGACTGCTTCGTCTCCCGCCCCACCGAGAAAACTGTCTTCATCCACTTCTACTTCGTGGTGGGGTTGGTCTCGGCGCTGCTCAGCCTGGCCGAGCTCGCCCACCTCCTGCGCAAGGGCCCCCCGGCCCGGCCCGGCTGCTGCCACCGGCCACAGGAGCGGGGTCCGGCGACTGGGCAGCCGGCGGGGGCTGCGGAGGGACCCTGTGGTCCTCACCCGCGGGGGGACCTCACCGTGTGACCGTGCCCCGGCTGCCACTGCTGCCATGAGCTGTGGCCGGACTCAGCCCGGCGGGGACTGCGGCTCTCCCTACCCCAGAGGGGTCTCAGCCCTCGCTGTGAGAGGGAAGCCGGGCCGTGCCGGGCTGGGCTGTGCCCCGCTGCCCCTGCTGCCCCCGGTTCCTGTTGTGGGCGGTGGATGGGCCTCACCCGGCAGCTGCTGGAAAAAAAATTAGGACAGAAAGAAAATAAACAGGTCCCATCCCCACACGGTGGCAGGAACACCCCTGACCGCCCTGTGTCCCCCAGCCCAGCATGGGGGGGTCAGGGCTGCCCCCAAACCCTGTGCTGGGAGTGTCACAAATGCAATCAGGGCTGGCCCTGGCATAGGAGGATATGACTGTGGCCTCAGGACTGGGAAGGTCAGAGCTTTGGGGTGCTGGGAGGACCCCAAATGGTTCTGTCCCAGCCTTTGGGGATGACCAGAGGCAGGGAGAGCAATGGGGGGGTCTTGGGCTGCCCTCCTGCAGCAAAGAACACCCACATTCTACAAGGACTTGGGGTGCCACAGCCTGACCATCTCCTCCCCACCCCTGCACCCCTCCTCCCCAGGTACCCCCACAAGAATAACGAGCCAGGCACTAGAATAAATAAACTTTATTCTGGAGCCAGCCCCCCCCGTCCCCCCTCCCCGTCCTCCCCGTGCCGGCAGGGCCAGGCCCCCCATCCCGCGAGGCCGGGACTGGCACCACCGTGTGCCTCCCCACAGTCCCCTCCCCGCCTGGGGGGCCGGGGCAGGGCCCGCCCGGTGCCCCCCGACTCTAAATCCACTAAAATCTCAACAACAACAACAAAAAAAAAAAAGAATTTAATAATAATAAACCGTGTGCCCCCCCCTCCCCCGGCAGCGCCCGCCGTGCCCCCTCCACCTGCACAGGCCTAAAAACCCCTCCAAACTTTTACAAAGGTTTTAAAACGTATTTATAGATATTTATAGATATTTATATATATATACTTTGCTTTCTTTTCTCTTTTAAATGACTCTGCTTCCTCAGCGTGCGGGGCTGGCCGGGCCCCCCCGCGGACGGCCGGGGCGGGGGGGTGGCTCGGTGGTCGCGATCCCGTGGGTGCTGGTGCTGGTGGGGCCGGGGCGTCCCCGGGGCCGCGGCCGAGGGTCCCCGCGCCCCTGAAATGTGACTCAACCAACGCGCTGGGCCCGGGGCTGGGGGGTCCCCGCGGGGGCCGCTCCGGCGGGGGGGCTGCCGAGGAGTCCGCCCCGGGGGGGCTGCAGCCGGGCCGGGCGCAGGGACCCCCCTGGTGCCGGCGTGCCGGGCTCTGTCCTGGTGCGCGCCGGGCGCAGGTCACGGCGAGTGCGTGGCCGGGCTGCTGCGGTTGGAGCTGGGCGAAAGGCTGGGGCTGCAGCTGCCCGGGGGAGGCCCCAGGCTGCCCCCGCGGGGGCCACCCGCCTGCCCCCCCAGTGTGTCCATGCCCTCCGAGTTCTCCAGCATCTCCTGGATGAGGGGAGGCATCGAGCCTGGGATCTCCATCTTCAGTGTGATCACCCGCTCGGCGCCTGTGGGAAAGTCGGGGTCAGCAGGGTGCTACCACAACCTGGCACTCCCAAAGGGCACCCAGAAAAACCCAAAATTGCACCCCCAAAACGGCACACTAAAACTGGCACCCCAAAATCAGCACCCACAAAATTACACACCAGGCTTTGTTTCTCCCTGGGCACTGAGGATAAGAGACATGGTCATATTCCCAGCATCTCTGGAAGATGCGGTGCTGGGTGTGTCTTCCTCTTCATCCTCCCTGGAGGATGCTGAGTGACCCAGACCTCCCACAGCCCCCTGGATGCTCCCTCAGCACCCAAAGCCACAGGATCCTCACCCTTGGCGCTGATGCTGCGCAGGTCTGTGATCTTCATGAGCATCTTGGGGAACATGTGGGGCTTGTTGGGCCTCCTCTTCCTCACGTAGATCTTCAGTGCCTCCAGCAGCGGCTCCTGCAGCTTGTCCACCTTGTCAGGCTGCTCCAGGTCCTGGCGGTCTGGGGAGGGGGCACACAGTGGTTGGGGGGAACAGTACATCCCCCTTGCCATCCTGTGGGTTCCCAGCTCCCACTGCTTGGCCTTCATTTGGGGTGTCTTTGCTCAGCTATTGGGGGAGGATGGCTGGGCCGCGCCGGTGGGCGCTGGGCAGGTGCCCATCCCTGCACCCACCTCCACAGATGAGGCAGATGGCACTGAGCAGCCCCGTCTCAGCGTCATCCATCTCCAGTGGCAGCAGCTGGTTGGCGAAGGCAAAGACCAGGTCGGTGAGAGGCCCGAACCCCGCGTTGTGCATCTGCGTGCGGTTCAGCGTCAGCCCGTCCGAGAAGGTCATGGTGTCCTGCTCTGGTGTGTAGCGCGTGCAGATCCGCAGGATCTGGGGGGAGAGGGCGTGGGACTCAGCTTGGTGTCCCCTCCCCGTCCCCGTCCCCATCCCTGTCCCCATACCCACACTCACCAGGATGTCGAGGCAGGCGGCTTTGAGGAGGGTGATCTGGTCGGCGATGGTGAGCGTGGTGAAGCCGGGGAGCTGCTTGGCAAACTCCACCGTCTTGATGATGCACTTGGTGGACAACTCGCTGAACTTGTCCCACAGGTCAATGTCCAGGGACACGCGCTGCTCCGAGCTATTGTTCTGTGGTGGGAGGTGAGGGATGAGGGCACAGGGGAGTGCCACCCTCCCCAGGCCCCCCAGACCCCTGGGACCCTGTGACACTCACCGTAGTGTATTTGCCGAGCTGGCAGAGCGCGGGGAAGGTCTCCTGGTGGGCTTTGCGCACCTTCTCGATGAGCTCCTCCACCTCAGGTGTGATGATGTAGCTCTCCGAGCACTCCGGCTTGGGCACGTCCTTCTTCTTCTTGTTCCGGTCATTGCGGACGGCTGCAGGAACGGCAGGGTCAGTGTCACCTGTCCCCAGTGCCACCCAGCCCCTGGCCCACTGCACTCTGTCCCCCAAGGCAGGATGGGGACCTGCCACCAGAAATGGGCTCAGCTTTGGTGACAAGTTCCCAGCGAGGCCATCAGCCCCACAGATTCCTTTAAACAAGCCCCAGGTCATTAGGAGAAATTAGGGGTGCAATTAGACCCTGCACCCCTGGGGGGGCCCACACCCTGCACCACGAGGAGGGTGCTCAGCAAAGCCAACACATGAGAGAGGGACCCCAGGGACAGAGAATGGCAGCTGAGCCACTGCATTGGGTGAGGGGCATGGGAGGGGCCCTTGGGGTGGCAGCTGGGAAGAGGGGAGCAGCTGGGGGAGCCCCAGCCCCACAGGGATCACCCTCTGTGGGCTCGGGGCCAGGACCCCTCTTAGGTGCAGGGGGAGCCCCTGGGATGGTGAACTCTCCTGGCAGTTCCTGGCCCCCCAGGCTCTCCCAGCTCCTCCCAGGCCCCCAAGGGTTGGCAGATGGGGCAGAACTCGGGGAGACAGCTGCGCCTCAGCAGCCCTCACCCCCGGGCACCCACCGCGGGGGCACAGCCGGGCACCATGACAACTGCCAGCAGAGCCGGGAGGCCTCATCAGCGTCATTTATCTCTGACATTATCAATCACGCGTTGCCTGGGCAACTGCTGGGCTGTGACACAATCCCAGGGGGTCCCCATCCCCCCCGGGCCTCGCTGGGCACACGGTGGGGGCTGCTGGGATGGCCCATCACACCCAGAGCTCCCTGACAGGGACACCAGGCAGGGTGTTCCCATCCCTGTTCCCATCCCATCCCTGGTCTCCATCCCTGTCCCCATCGCCATCACTGACCCCATCCCTGTCCCCATTCCCATCCCCACTCACACTCCTTGGACATTCCAACTTCGAAGCACTTCTGGAGCCGGCAGTACTGGCACCGGTTGCGCGTCACCTTGTTGATGATGCAGTTCTTGTCCCGGTGGCACGTGTACACCATGTTCTTCTGGATGCTGCGGCGGAAGAAGCCCTGGGGACCCCACACACCCTGGTCAGCTCCTAGCACAGGGATCCCGGGCACCCTGGGGACCCCAGGGAGCTGTGGGGGCGGTCGGGGCCAGTGGCAGTGCTCACCTTGCAGCCCTCGCAGGCGCTGACCCCATAGTGGTACCCCGAGGACTTGTCCTGGCACACGAAGCAGGGCTTGTAGATGCGGGGCAGGGGTGGGGGCGAGGGGGGGCTGGGCACGATCTCCTCCGAGCTGGTGCTCTGCGTCTCGACGGCTGTGGGGAACGGGTGGCACTCAGGGAACAGAGCCCCACAGGCAGGGACCCCCCACACTGTACCCCTGGCCTGCTCCCCAGCTCCAGGGGTCCCAGCAGCCCCAGCCCCGTGCTGCCCACCCTGGCCCTGGCGCCAGGTCGAGCGGGGCCAGCGGGGAGAGGACGCGAGCTGGGAAGATGCAACGTGACATTTCCAGGTCACAGAGACGATGTGGAATTCAGGCAGACAAAAAAAAGGAAAAAAAAGCAAAGAAAAGGGCCGGGATCCCAGGAGCCCCCAGCCCAGGCGGCACTGCCGGCGGATGGGGGGAGCAGAGGGTGCGGGGCCAGCTTGAGGGGGCCAGTGCCACACACTCACTCACACGTGTGGGCACATGTACAGTGTGACACCTGTACATACAGGGTGACCCTTACAGCCTGGGGATCACCCGCCACCCCCAGCCAAAGCATGGCTCCCCAGGAGGGGACAGGCAAAACGGCACCCAGCTGGCACCCCAAGGTCCCACAGTGGAGGACATCCCCGAGGGCAGCACTGGCTTTATCCCCATAACAAGCCCTGCCAGAGAGACACAGCCAGCGTCCCTGCACCCCAAAACCTCATGGAACATGCCTGTTCTCCTCTTGCACTCCAAAACGTCGAGGGATGGGCCTCTTGCATGCCAGGAGCACCCCTGTACCCCAGGACCCTGCAGGAGGTGCCCAAACCCCTTGGCCCCTGCCATAGCACAGCCCAGGCTATGGGGGGTTTGGCGCAGTTGGGCTGCACCCCTGGAGCTAGGGGGACTCAGCACAGCTGGGGTGCACCCCTCGAACGAGGAGGGGTGGTTCAGCACAGTCAGGGTGCACCACTGGGGCTGGGGAGGGGCTCAGCACAGTCGGGGTGCACCCCTAGCATGGGGCACAGCCAGGCAGGGGTTAAGCGCTCCCCGGCTGCTCCGGGATGTTTGCGAATGTTTTTCTGCAGCAGAGCCAAGCGAACCAGTCAAACAGGATATTAAAGGCCGGGCCCGGCGGGGGAGCCCCGGCCCCCCCCGTCCCGCTGGCCCCTGCACCCCAAAAAGGGCCCCATGGCCGCTGGAGTCCCCCCGGGGCCGGGGAGCCGTGGGGAGTCCTGGCCAGGGATGCCCAGCCCAAAAGAGGGGCCCCAGTGGGATATGAGGTTTTGGGGGTGATGGGTGAGGGGTAGAGGTCCCCAGCTTGGCAGTATCACGGGCCCCTCACCAAAGGCCGCAGGATGGGGCCAGGGAGGGGACAACAAGACAAAGCCACCCCTGACGCTTGTCCCCAGGCGCCAACGGGTACGGGGAATGTGCGGGGCGTGACAGGAGCGCGCGGGGCAGGGTGGGGAGTACATGGGGTGGGATTTGAGGTCATGGAAATGAGTGTGTAAGGCAGAATACAAGTGTGTGGGATATGAGTGTGTGAGGCACAAGGGGAAAGTGAGGTGGGATATGAGGGCACGGAGGCGATTGTGCAGGGTGGGATATGAGCGTGTGGTGCACAAGTGAAGTGTGTGAGGCAGGATATGAGCGTGCAAGGTGGGATACAAGTGTGTGGTGAGCTGTGAGGGTGCAGAGAGGGATGTGAGTGTGCAAGGCGGGATGCAAGGCTGCGAGGTGGGATGTGGGTGTGCGGGGTGGGACACGAGGGTGTGGGTGGGACACGGGCGCGGGGGCGAGCGCCGGGCAGAGCTCCCGGGCTGAATAAATCACCGCTGCCACTCGAGGGAGCGGAGCCATTAAAGTGACTGAGCGAACGTCGTCTATAATTTATCGCCTCTTTTATATAATTTAAGAACTTCCTCGTGGAGAGCTGCACTCACAAAACGCGGATTTGACAAGATTTTGATGTGCTGGGTGCGGAGGGGGGAGGGGACCCGGCTCCCTCCGCGTCCCTGCGCTGGCAGCGCTGCGCCAGCACCCCGGGAATCCCCTGCCACCCCCGTCACCAGCCAAGGGACCGCGGTGCGGCCTCGGAGGGGACACCGACACAGGCACAGCTTTCCAGGAGCTGGTGGCATCAGGCCTGGGTGTCCCTTGCGCCCCTGGGGGGCATGGGGAGGGCACAGAGCAGCACCCAAAGGCACTGAGCAGGCAGGAAGGGTGCCAACCTCCCCTGCTCGCGAGGGTATGGGTGACAGGGTGCAGCTGGGGACACGGGGGACCCCAACGCCCAGGCTCATCCCATCCCCCAGCCCGCCCCCCCCGCAGCAGGGGGGACCCCGCTGTCCCCCCCGGCCGAGGCAGCAGAGCCCGGCTCCAGCTGCAGACCAGATGCTGCGGCTCCGCCAGATCCCGGGTGAACGCTGAACGCGCCGCCCCCGCCCGCGGCCCCGCCGGCTGCTTCCTGCCCGCGCCGGGGGACCCCGGGGCACCCCGACACCCGCACCCCCGCCCTGGCGTGGGAAAGCGCCCGCGGGGACACCCCGTGTGCCAGTGCCCGGGGGGGACACCGGCCTCCGCGCCGCCACCACGCCGCTACGGCTCCGGGACAGACCCCGGCCGCAGGAGCGGGGAGGACGACGATGGGGGGGCTAAAGAGAGAAGCCCACCCGAGGGTCGCAGCGGGGTTCACCAGGGGTCCCCGCAGCCCGGTACGGTGGCAGTGCCGTGCCAGGGGTCACAGCCCCCACAGGAGGGTGGAGGCCCACCCAGGGCTTCCCTGCGGATGAGAATCCCACGTGCCCCGAATTCCTGCGCCTCTGCAGGAGAAGGGGGAGGGAGGGAAGAGGGTGCCGGGAACCCTGAGCCGTGGGGTGATCGGTCCTGCTCACGTCCCACCGGCCACGGGGCTCAGCCCACCGGGTACTGCCTGGTCCCTGCGGGGCATCCTGCCCAGGATTTGGTGTCTGCCTCCTGCCAGCGCCAAATCCGGGGGTTCCTAAAAACCCGACACACCCATCTGTGACCCACAGCTTTCGCAAGGCCATGTGAGGCCACCCTGTGCCCAGCGGGGGAGGGGGTGCCGCGCACAATCCAACCCCTCGAACCCCTCCCACACCCCTAGAGTTTTAAGCACTCTAAAAACCCCCAACAGCACGTGGCCCCACATGGGCAGGGGGTTCCTACTATCTTGGTGGGGTCCTACAAGATCCTCCACCACCCTCAAGAGCTGCCTCGTGCCTCCGTTTCCCCATGGTGGCAGCCCCAGTCCTCACTGGGGGGGTGGGTGGGCTCTCCGTGCCCCCACAGCAGCTCTGGCTCCGATGCCAGCGCAACACGCCCCGCCGGGCAGGGCAGTGCCACGCTGGGCCAGCAGCCAGCACCGCGGGGCCAGTGGGCACAGCCGCAGCTGCTCTGAGGAAACTGAGGCACAGCACGGCTGCCCCGACACCACCGAGCCCTGCCCGGGCTGGCACCCCCGGGCTGGGGAGACACGGCACCTCGTGTGACGTCGGGAGCGGGGCACCCGGCCAGGGAGTCCCGCCAGCGCCCGCCGCCCACGCGCCCGCCAGGTCACGGTCACCGTGACCAGAGCCCCGAGGTGCCCTAGCCAGGGCAGGGGACTCACATCCACCCAGCGCTGCGGCCCACGGGGAGGGGGCTCTGGCCCCCGCAGGACTGAGGGGACACAGAGAAGGGACAGTGGCCCCCAGCTACCCTGCTCAGGACAGTCAGAACCAGGGGGCACTGGACTAAAAGATAGCACTGGCGCCTGGGACCCCTCTGCCCACCCTGCCTGTGCGAGGGCTCGGAGGCAGCCCCCCCTCACAGAGGCAGCGGGAGCCCCCGCATGTCCCCAGCGCAGACAAAGGGCCCTCGGCCGCGCTCGGTGCCAGCGCAAAGGTCGAGCGGCCCCGAGACAATGGGGGGAGCGAGACCGGGGGTCCTCGGCCACACACCCTTTGCACACTGCCGGCCACGGGCACTCCGCCGTGGGCCCCGCCATGGATCCCCGCCCTTATCGGGGTGAAAGTCCCAAGGAACCCGGCAGGACTTTCCCTGGGCCGTTGTGGCGGTCCCTGGGTGCCAGGGCATTGGCTGCCCACAGCGGGGGCACGGGACTCCTCCAGCCCCCCCCAAACTTCACTCGCCCCCCACACCGTAGGCACAAACCACAGCAGGGCCCCACATCCCTGTTGGGGGGCAGCTCCCAGGCTGGCTGGCACTTGGGGTGCGCTGCCCGCGTTCCCCTGCTGCCCACCGCAGTAAGGCAGTGTCCTCCGCTCTCCGTGCCCCCCCGGCAAAGCGCATGGACATGGGGGGGCGTACCGGGCCATGACCCCTCAGGGACACAGGGCAGGGTCCGGCCAGCGGGAACAGGACTGGCTGGGCCCCACATCCACAGCCAGGACCCCCCTGCCCAGGGGACCCCCCATCCACGGCAGGGTAGGGGCCCAGGATGGGGCTCCCCCGCGCCTGGGCAGCAGCGGCGGCTCCGTCTGTAGTTAATTGGATTTTCCCGGAGCCTTTATCATGAGAGAGCGAAATTCCCGGCGGAGCCGGCGCTGCCCGGACCCCGCTGGGGGAACGGGGGACGAGATGCGACCCCCTGCCCCCCTTCACCGAGCTCGGCCCCGAGGTCCCGACTGCCCTCGAAATAGGGCAGGGGGTGTTTAAAGAGCCGGTGGCATCTGCGCATGGAGCGGGTGGGGAGGAGGCTGGGGGGGCTGAGCCCCGCACCCCTCCGGGACCAGCACCCAGCATCCAGCTCAGCCCCCCGCCCACGGCCAAGGCCCCCGCACCCAGCACCGCACCCCGCACCCATCCCCGCAGCCCCCCCCACCCCCTCCCGGGTTTCGGGGTCGCTCTCCCCGGCCCGATGCGGCGGAGAGGGGTCCATCCGCCCCCGGCGCGCAGGTACCTACAGCGGCCGGAGCTGCTCCACGGCGGGGGGCGGCGGGGGGGGCAGCCCCGGGGGCCCGGTCCGTAGAAATCCATGCGGAGGAAGGGGCCGGGGGGCAGCCCCGCCACCGCCGCGCCCTCGTACATGGCCCCGGGGCGGCGGGGGCGGCTCCCCCGGCCGGGGCGGCCCCGGGCGGTCAGTGCCCCCCCCCGCGCCCCCGGGGCGCCCCGCGCCGCGCTGCCATCGCCCCGCGGAGCGGCCCCGCCGCTCGCTCCGCGCCCGAGCGGCGGGAGGGGGAGGAGGAGGAGGAGAAGGAGGAGGAGGAAGAGGAGGAGGAGGAGGCGGGGGGAGGGGAGGAAGGCGCAGCCCCGCCGGCTCTGCGGCTCCGCCAGCCCCGGTCCCTCCCGGCACCCGCCGCCTCCCCGCGCTTAACCCGCTCCGCGCCGCGGGGCCGCCCCGGCACCGGCACGCGGGGGGACACGGACACGGAGCGCGGACACGCAGGGGGCGCGGGGACATGCGGGGGAGAGGCACGGACACGCAGGAGAGAAATGGACACACGGGGGGCAACACGGACACGCGGGGGGACACGGACAAGCACAGGCGGGAGTGGTGGGGCATGGACACCGAGGTGGACACAAACATGCAGGAGGGCAACAGACGTGGTGGGGGCACGGACACATGAGGTGACACGGACACGCAGGAGGACACAGATACCCGGTGGAGCAATGGACACATTTACCCGGTGGAGAGGGTAACGGACACGCGGGGGCAAAGGGACACGCAGAGGACCACGGACATGCAGAGGGACACGGACACGCGGGGGCAGCGCCACGCAGGAGAGAAATGGGGAGGGGCTCAAGGCGGAGCTGGGGGGGCCCGGGGGCTGCCCGGCGGAGATGACGGGGAGCCATGGGGGTCCCGGGGGGGTCCCGGGGACTGCCCGGCGGCCGCGGCTCATTTGCCTAATGGGATGCGGGTGAACTGCGGGTGAACCCTCGGGAAGGGCTCACCTCGGCCTGACCCTCGGCCCCCCCCCGGGGTGAGCGTGGGTCTGTGTACATGCATGTGCACATGTGTTCATGCATGTTCCCAGTGCATGATTCGTGTCTGCATCCCCACTGCAGGGGGGCCACGTGTGCTCCCGCTACACAGATGCACGGGGAGGCATGTGTGCCTGCACAGGGCAGCCTGTGTGCACACACATGTGTGCAGTCCTCCTGCACACACACCACGTGTGTGAAGCCATGCCCCACCGAGCACAGGAGCAGCTGAGCATGTGAACACACACATGTGTGCACAGCCCACTGTATCTGTGTGTGCGTGCACACATGTGTGCTGGCATATGACCCATGCAGGGCAGAGCACCATGTGCCACCACTCCCCACCACGCTGACCCTTCATACAAGCCACCGCTGAAGCTGACACTGCAAAGCCAGGGATCCCTGAGCAGTGACAGCGCTGCCAGCGCAGAGCGGGGACGGTCGCACGCCAAGGACAGGCCCTGGGGGTGCCACTTCCCTCCGCAGCAGTGATCTCCCCGCTGCACAGTGGGCACACCACGGCATCCACAGTGGCCTGGCTCTGCACTGCCCAGCCCAGAGGTGCCCTTGGAAGGAGAGGGCTCCACTGATCCCCAGCTAGGCCCTGCCATGGGCAGGAGGAGGACACGCATGTGTATGGCTGGACACGGGTGGGAGGATGCAGGCACTGCCTGACATCTGCGTGTCCGTGTGTGTGGCTGTGCGTGTATGTGGCTCTGCATGTATGCATGTGGCTCTGGCCCTGTGCATGTGGCTGTAACTGTGTGTGTGTGCACTGCCTGCATGTGACTGTCCTGTGTGCATGTGTGGCTGTATATCCGTGTGTGCCTGTGCACGCGTGTGGCTGTATGTCCATGTCTGGCTGTGCATGCCGGTGCGTGTCCATGTGTGGCTGTGCACACATGTGGCTGTGCGTGTGTTGCTGTGCACGCGTGTCCGTGTCCATGTATGCGTGCGGGGCTGCGCAGCACAGCAGCGCCTGTTTAAATAATAATGGCAAGTCGGGGCTTTGCTTAGCCAGCAGGTTTCGAACAAAAGCCCAGCGCTGCTCCAACTTCCTGCAGCGAACATGACAAATGTCTGCTCTGACTCATTTACCAGCGCTGGAAAGAATGTGGCTGCGATGGAGGGGACTGAGGGGACGGCGCAGGGGACACGGGCGGTGGCACCGCGCGGCCGGGCCGTGCCAGCGGCTGCCCCGACGAGCAGCGTTTCCCATCCCGCATCGCTTCCTGCACTGCTTCCCACATCCCTTCCCGTCCCGCATCCCCTCCCGTCCCGCGTCGGCGGCAACAGGAAGAAACAGAGATTTAAAAAAAAAAAAAAAAAAACAGAACCTTAATTCCAGAGCCAAGAGGAACTGGGCGAGGGGACACCCCGCACGCAATCCCGCGGTGTGAGGGGGACAGGGACACCCCGCCCTGAGCCACATCCCACCAGCGGCTTGGGGACATGAATACAGGCCCCCTCCAGCAACACCTCCCGCCCCGCATCCTCCTGGCCCCACTCCCAGAGCGATGCTCCGGAGGGACACAGATGCTTCCAAAAGCCTGATAAAAACCCCACCTTAAAGCCCATGGGGACCCCATAGAGGAGCCCCCCGTGCCCAGAGGGAGTCGCTTTGGGATGACAGGGTCACAGTCCCCACGGACAAGATGCCCGGGACCTCACACAAACACCCCCAGCTCAGCCCGGGGTATGGGGTGTTGGCTGCAGCCCCTTCCCCCATCGCCACGCCGGCACCTCGGGGCCCCGCAGCGCCCCCGGGCCCCGCAGCCCCCCTCTCGCCCGCCCACTTCAAAAGACCCCATTTATCCCCTTCAGCCGCTTTTGAGCCCGGCAAATTCCCGGCTGGAGCAGGCGGCTCCCCCCGGCCCCTGACAGTGATAGAGAACCTCCGCCTAATGGGCTTTCCCAGGCTGGGGGCCCAGCGCCTCATCAATCTTCCCGGGGCAGGGATGGGGGGCCAGGGGGTCCCCAGCACCGCACCCCGCGGGGCTCCCCGGACACTGCCCTGAGCGGGGCCCCCCAGCCCCGCGGCCCCCCCGCCCACGGCCCCCAGCCTGCAGGGAGCACGTTTTGCTCATTAATTTTTAAAAATTAATTAATTACGGGGCGCTGCGGGGGAGCGGCTGCGGCGCGGAGGAAACCGGAGCCAGCGGGTAGGGTGACAGGCCAGCCCGGGCGCGGGGCCCCCTGTCCCGGCAGCCCCGAGCGGGGCCGGGGGGGCCTGGCTGCAGCGGGGGCTGGGCTGGGGTCCCACTTCCCGCAGCCAGGCCTGGGAATCAGGGCGAGGGAGGGTCTGAGGGGGGTGGCTGCACAGGGAGTCCCGCACGGACCCCCGAGCCACACCACGGGCCAGCACTGGGCAAGGGGAGGGGACCCCCAGGGACAGCCAGGCACCATGGAGCCCCCAGGGATGGGGATGAGGACACAGGCACAACCTGGGACCGCCACACACACCAACACGCGTGTACACACCCGGCACAGGGACACGGGCAACCCTGCTCTGCATGTGGCATCAACACACAGGCACAGAGGGCACTCACACACATGTGACACGCGTGTGCATGCTCCACACAGCCCTAGCTGTGCACACACAGGCACAGTGGGCACTGACACACACACACATGCGTGGCACACGCGTGCACACCCTGCACAGCCCCAGCTCTGCAAACACACACGCTGGCACTGCCAGCAGCACAGTGCCACAGACACACAGCTCCACACACACGCACCCAGCCCACAGTGGGCACATGCATGTACATCCACCATGTGAGCACATACGTGCCCACAGGCAGCTCCCAACCCCCCGGATCCCCATTGCAGCACCCACAGACCCGCTGAGGTGCCCAGTCAAATCCTGAATCCCGGGAGGGACATCTGCACCCCCAGGAGGGCTCGGCCGATCCAGCTGCACAGCTGCAGCACATCTGGTGAGGGCCAGACACATGGTGAGGAGGGGGTGGCGGCGGCACCAGTCCCCCCGCAGCCCCCCCAGGCGGACAGAGGCATTGGCACCTCCCTGCACCAGGAGTGAGGGCAGCAGCATCACAGGACACCCCAATATTGCAGGACCTACCCAAACAGAGCACCCACCAGGCTGTGCAGATGCTACGGGGAGGAAGCAAGACATGGTGCCCCCACCCTCTGCATCCCTCGGGCACCCAGCAGGGAAGGCCAAGGGGAAACTGAGGCATGGTTCACCACCAGCGCCAGGACATCCTCCAGCCGTGCCCACAGCCCTGTCCTCAGTGTCAGGGAAGGGGGGGACACAGGCGGCCCCCCCAGCTTGTTCCCACACGCCCGGAATGGCCCCAGAGCCAGCGCGGGGGAGTGGCCCCACCCGCCGACACCCAGTCGCTGAACTGGTCCCACTGGGTCCCACCGCCGCCGGGGCGGCTCCGGCGGGGGACAGCACCCAGGACCGGCCCTGCCCGGACCTGCACTGGCCCCCGGGGCCAAGGACGGGCCGGGGGGGCCCTGCCACACCCCGACCCACGGGGTTCTCCCCGACAGCAGGCGCCGCGGGGCACTCATGTCGCAGGGAACAGGCGTTGGCACCCACCCACGGTGGGGCTGGGGTGAGAAGGGGTCCAGCAGCCACCCCATGGCATCCAAGACAGCATCCAGGGAAACTGAGGCACTCTGAGGGGTGCTGGTTTGGGGGGACCCCCGGTGGGAACCCACCTCCAGCGGCTCCCGGCTGCCGTCACGGCGGGCGGTGATTACCGGGGCCGTGATGGACGACCCTGTCACAGGGAAATGGAATCGGGAGCAGCCGCGATGATGATTGTCTTCATCGCCTTCATCGCCTCCCCCACGGCAGCCCCGCCACCAGTGAACAAAGAGCCACCATGGGGACACAGCACCCACTGAGCCCCTTGGCACCCAGCCTGGTCAAAGTGAGGGAAGGGGACATCCTGGCCAGAGCCCGCGGGCCGTTAATAACCAGCGTATAAAACAGCCACTAATGAAGGCAGCCGCAATTAATGACACAACCCTGCCAGAGCCGCTGACCCCTCCCTGCCTCAGTTTCCCCAGCAGCAGCACTCATATGGACACACGGGGAGAAGCACCCATTGAGTCATGGAGCCCCCAAAATCAGCTCTGCACACGTGTGGCTGGGAGCAGGGAGACCTTCCCTCACCAGTGTCACCTCCTCGGGGCACATTATGGACATGTGCTGGAGCAGCAGGCTCGGATTAGCACCCACATCCCATGCTGGACACAGAGCCCAGCCTGGAGGGGTCCCCACATACCCCCAGCACTGGGGGTCCCACCATGCCCCGCAGGGCCGCAGTACTCACTGGCAGGTGACGGGGTGCTGTATCCACTGACAGGGAGCTGGTGCTGGATGCCAGCCAGGGTGCTGGGTGGTGAGAGCCCCCCCAGCATGTGCGGGAAGAAGAAGGCGTAGGGGGGCACAGGGTAGCCATTAAGGTGCCCCCCGCCCGGTGTGGGGCAGGAGCTGCTGTTGCTGGCCATGGTGGGGTCTCTGGTGCAGGGGCTCTCAGGTTCGGGGGCCGGGGAGCGAGCAGAGCATGGGGCCCGTGGGTG
This sequence comes from Lichenostomus cassidix, assembly GCF_008360975.1. Taxonomy (NCBI): domain Eukaryota; kingdom Metazoa; phylum Chordata; class Aves; order Passeriformes; family Meliphagidae; genus Lichenostomus; species Lichenostomus cassidix. The sequence goes on from NC_139507.1 coordinate 3,362,147, forward strand.
CCCCGCTGCCGGGCTGTCCTCACGGATGGCGCTGGTCCTGCGGCACTGTGGGGGAAGCAGAGAGGCGCGTTAGCAGAGGGGCTGGGACCCCTGACCCCCACCCCGTGGGGTCACCCACCAGCTGTGCCTCAGTTTCCCCAGCTCCCCCAGGGCCACATCCCCTCCTGGCCCCAGGAGGGCGCAGCCGACCGGGCCTGGGGCTCCTGGCGGGATTAACGCCAATCCCCCCGATTAACGACACCGGGACGGCGGCACCGGCAGGCGCAGCTCGCTAATCCCAGCTTAGCTGAGTGGGGGGACGGGGGGACGGCGTGGGGACGGCCTGGGGACACTGTGGCCCCACAGGGCACCCCCTCCGGCCAGGGGACACACCACAACCCCAAACCCACTCCGCCAGGCCTGGCACCAGCGAAGAGGCATGCAGCAGGGCCTGGAGGCAACAGCCCCTGCCCCAGCCTGGGGGGCTGTGAGGCAGCTGGGGACGGGGGGGACACGGGCACACCGGGGTCCCCTGAGGACAGCGGCTCCAATCCAGCCAGGCTCTGCCGTCACGGCCACGCGCCCGCTCCAGCTTCACTCCCCCCATGCCTGCACGGATCGCGAGGGGGCTCAGCCACCGGGCCTCGGAGGGAGGGGGCTCAGCCCCCGCGGGACCAGCACCGGGGGGCTCAGCCTGGCCGCAGGGCAGGGCCGTGCCGTCGCGACGCAGCCCCCGCCCCATGCCGTGTGCCACGTGCCTGGCCATGCCGTGTGCCGGCAGCTCCCACGCCGGGCCGGTAGGCACGGACCCTCGGCCCCGGCCAGTCGGGGGGCGGTGGGAAGGGGGGCGCGGGGCTTTCACAATCCCGGGCTGGCTGTTTATTTAAGCGCTGGCGCGGGGCCCGGCGGGGGCTGTTTATTTGCCGAGAGTGCTGGCTCCCGGCCCCGCGGAGGCGGAAAAGGATCCAGAGGAACAAGGCTGGGCCGCCCGGCAAGGCGCTGGGGAGGGGCCGGGATGGGCATGGCCCTGCCCGCCCCCCCAGAACCCAGCTGAGCGCACTCACTGGAGGCAGGACCCCCATTCTCCCAGCTCACACCAGAACCCACTGACTCAGTGGGATGTACCCATGGGGAGACCCATGGTCCTGTCACCCCTGAGGTGGGCACCCATCAGTGGCTGGGTGGGAGTCACATCACCCCCAGCACAGGCTGCCTCAGTGGATTCCCACAGGCATTGCCAGGGCACGGTGCCGGACGCTGGGTCAGCATTGGACTGGGGACAGCCCTCGCGTGGAGTCCACAGATGGCACTGCAGGGACCCTGGCCTGTGGTGTGGGGGACTGCCCATGGCCCCCCCGGCCAGACCATGGCCCCCGAGTTGTGCTGGCTGGGGGGAGCCAAGGGAGGGAGGTGCGGGAAGAACTGTTTATGTTTGCCGGTGCCAAGTGCTCGCCGGGCACCGTGCCAGCCATGCCGGGGCCCAATTACTCAACCCGCTCCGGCCCCCCCTGCACGCCGGCGGCCAGGGACCAAGCGAGGCCAACGCCGCCAGGCTGGTCACCGTGCACCCCAACCCAGCCAGTGACCCCTCCTCCCAATGCTCCACACAACCAGCAGTGGCCAGGAGGGTCCGGGGATCCTGGCCAGCCTTTCTCCTTGGGATCCTGGCGGGCAGGAGGAACAGCTGCCCAGAGGAGCTCCCCCGGGACCATGTGCCAGCACAGCCCCCAGCACACGGCTGCTCCCCAACTGGGTGTCATGGGCATCCCAAATGTGCGTCATGGGTGTGCCAAATGGGGGTCCTGGGTGTTCTGATGAAGCTGCACTCCCAGAGCCCCCCAGGCCAGCAGTGTGGGGGCAGGGGCTGTGCAGCCCCTCGGCAGGGCCCACGCTCACCCGCCCCGACGCCTTTTCCTCCAGTCCCCGCAGGAGCTGGACGAGGCCCGGAGCTTCCTGGAATCCAGCGCCTCGTTCCAGCCCCGTGGAAAACGTTGCTGCGGGGCCCGGGCCAAATCCAGCCACGAGGAACCTCCCGCCCAGGCTGGGGGTGGCCCCCGGGAGCGGATGGACGGATGCACGGACACACAGCTCAGACCATTCCCAGGGCCGGCAGCAGCACAGCTGGTGGGGGACATGATTTGGGGGGCCATGGCTAGGAGGAGACACACAGTTGGGGTGAGATGCAGTGGCCTGAGCCACCATCCCACTGTGACCCCAAAGAGTGCACAAAGCCCTCTGCAAAAATCTGTGCACACCCAAACAGGCCAGACCGCACTGGCACAGTCCCCCAAGAGACCCCTTCCAAAAAGGCAGCCCCCCACTGTGACCCCTCCAAGGCTGGGTTCAGTGCCCACAGCCACATCGTGCTCCCCTATGTCCAGCCCAGCCACAGCCAACTGCAGAGCAACCAGGATCCCTCCAGGAAGGCTGCACCACGACACCCCCTCCTCAATGACCACCCCAGCCAGTTGTACCTCCAGCCCACCCTGAGGCTCCCTGAACCCCCACTGCAGGCAGCACCCCAGCCTCGGCCCATGTCGCACCCCCAAACCCAGCTGTGCTTCCTGCCGGGGCTCACAGTGATGGCAGCACCAGCGCCCGGATGTGACACGCCGGTGAGCGGGGGCACCGCCCTGACCCCCCCGACAGCAGGGGGCAAGCAGCCCTGGGGGTGCTTGGGGGTGCCTGGCAGGGCAGCGGGCAGCGACCCAGCCCTTCCTGTCACGCCGGCGGGCACCGTGCTCCAGGCCACAGCTTCCCCTTGCCACTCTCGATTCCCAGGCGGACAGGTTTCAGTTCAGCCCTGGCCCAGTTGTCACAGCCCCTGTCAGCCCAGATCCTCTCACCCTGCTCCCCTGCCACCCTAGAGAGTCTGTCACCCCATTGACTTATCACACCATTGACTAATCACCCCACTGACCTGCCACCCCAGGTCCTTGTGCCTGCTGCCATCGCAGGGTTCACAACCGCAGCATCCTGCACTCCCCAAATCTGGCAGAGGCTGCTGCGTATGTCCCCCACCCTCACTGAGCAGGCAGTGGGGACCCCTCCTGTGCCAGGCTGTCCCCACGGTGTGTGGGCAGAGCGGGGTTGCCATGCTGGGGTACGGGGGCACAGGATGGCAGCCTCCGGGCAGGGCAGGAAGCGCCTGCGGAGCCGCTGCGGTTGCAGCCTGCGGTTTCCTCGCTGGCGGCAGAGCCAGCCCGGGATGGCCTCGCACGCGAGGCCAAGGGCCTGGCTGCCCCCCTCTGCCCCCCGCCACCACCGGCCCCTTCGAGCCCCCCCAGGCCAGCCAGCGTCATGCAGAGGGGCTGAGGTGCCCTCCTGACAGGGCTGCTGAGAGAGACCCTCTCCCCGTATTCCCAAAGCTCTCCACAGTGAGTCACCGTCACGTTTCTCACGTCCCCGGGCAGGCGTGAATCATGCCCAGCCTGCGGCACGGCCGGAGCCAGCGGCACACACTCGGCCAGGCAGCGTGTGCCGGAGTTGAGGCTGCTGAGAACAGGAATCTAAGGGTGCTGAGGCCAGTGCAGAGCCCAGGACCTACATCCTAATTCCCAAGGCCAGCAGCAGACCCAGGAGCTTTCTCGGCCCCACCACAGGTCCCTGGGCAGCATTGTTGTCCCCACATCCCAGCACCACCTGCAAGATACACCAGGCCACCACCACTCCCCCAGCACAGATACAGGGCCGGGGACACTGCACTGGCCCATGGGGATGGTGTCCACGCTGACCTCCCCAACCTACAGGGGCACATGGGCACCCCAGGGAGTGGCCACTGGCCCTGTGGCGTGGGTCCTCACCCCGGCACCCCACATCCCGCTGCCGCCAGGAACCACAAACTGAAATTCCACCTGTTGCGGCGGGGCCAACTCCAGTTACACTGGGAACGCGCCGCTCCGGTTACACCTCCCGCACCCACCACCAGACACGCCATTCTTTTGCGGGAACAGGTGCCCAAGCCCCCGCCACGGCCCCTGAGATGGCCACGCCTATGCCACACCATCTCCAGCACCGCTCCAGCCTGGCTGCACCGTGGGTGCCTTTAGAAGAGTAGGATAGTCCCAAAGGTCCAGTGGTGTCCAGGCCAGCATGACCTACCAGCCCCTCACACTGTGGTGTGCCCCCACAGCACCCTGGGGGACACACAGGCACACCCACCACTGCCGACCCATGGAGGGGACAGCGCCAGGTACAGCCCAAACCCCACCCTTCATCCCAGCCCTCAGGATGAAAGCAGGGAACCGCAGGCCCAGGGCTCCTGGTCCTGGAGCGCCCCATCCCAGAGGTCCCAGAGTGCCCCATCCCAGTTGCTCAGGGACTCGCGGGAAGCAGGGGGATGGTGCCCCGGCAGCCACTCGCAGCAGTCCCGGTTGTTTTTAGCCGAGGCTGTGGCGGCAGCCGGCGCCCTGGGAATGGCGTGCCGGGAACAGCGCGGCCCCAGACAGCCCTTGCTGGCTCGGCGACAGCCGGCAGACAAGTGCAGCTGGCACGGGGCCGCTCGGGACACGGCGCGGGGGGACCCGGCAGGCAGGCGGCCGTGCAACACCCCCGGACACCGGGATTTGGTGGCACTGTGCCCCCGGCCTGGGCAGGCTATCAAGAGCAGAGACCTGATGTACCTAAGGGGGCCAAACCACTCCGTGCCGCAGCCACCACAACCCACCACGTCGTGCCCAGGCTGGCTGCGGGCGGGCAGACAGCCGGCTGCTGCTGCCACGTCCCCTTGCCATGTCCCCTGTCACTGCCTGGCAGCCGGGGCTCAGTGGGGACAGCGGAGGCCACGGCGGGCACACGCGGCCCCTCGCCGGGCCCTGCCACGAGCCACCCGCTAAGCCGCCTCCAGCCGCAGGGAGATTAACCCATTTTCCGTAATCAGCACATGTGTCACCGCAGATATGATCGCACCCCCCGCACCCGCTGTGGCCCCCCCGGGGCTGGCGCTGCCAGGGGGCCCTGCGGCACAGGGGTGCCCTATGCTGTGGGGCACCTTGAGGCTCCGGGAACGCACTGCAGGGGACCTACAGTTCCCCCAGCTCTGATGTGCTGCAGCAGCAGCACCCCAAAAAGAGCTGGGGGACTCCAGAGACCAGCCACCCTCTCCGTGGCATCAGCGCTGGACATTGCCAGGACAGTGGCTCAGGGCATGGTGGCTCAGGGCACGCGCGGCCAGTGCAGCCGAGTGTGGCACGTTGTCACGCCAGAACCTCCTGGATATAAATAGATCCGGAGCGGCGGGATGGTGAATCCCAGCGCTGCAGGGCAGGCGGTGGCGGTGGCACGGGCCATCCCCAGGCTCCCCAGCCGCGACGCTGCTCCTGCCACAGGGACCAAGTGCGGGGACGCAGCGGATGTATGAGGACAGCTGGGTGAAGCCAGGCGTCCCTGTGGGATGGAGCAGCCGCAGGCACCAGGCAGCGCCGGATGAGGCACAGGGCACTGCCCTCCCTGCTCCTGCCATCCTACTGTTGGTGGCTGTGTCACCGCGTCACCTGGGGCTGCGAGCAATGGGCAATGGGGCTGGACACCCACCAGGGCACCCACGGGCATCCCTGGTGTGAGCACCCCCGGGAGCAGGTGCATCCCCGCGCCGCAGCAAGGTCACCCCCAAGGGCAGGGTGGGGGCCCACGGGTGACATATGGCCCGGGAGCAGTGGCCGCGGGGCCGCTAAGCCACCGAGCCGTCACCCGCTAATCCCGGCGCGAGGACGCGGCGGGTGCTGCACCCGGAGCTACCAGCCGGTGCCCGCCCGGCTCCCCGGAGCGGGGGGACCATCTTGGGGATCCCCGTGTCCCCCCCACCACGCGCCGCGCTGCGGGGCGGCCCCTGCCACCAATGAGGTCAAAGGTCAGAGGCACAGATTTGGGGGATAGAGGCACAGATTTGGCTCCGCACCGGCCCGCCCCAGCCTGGGGCGCTGCTGCCCACCCCCGCGGGGGTCCCCCTCTGTCGGGGTCGAGCACCCGGGGGGCAGCACCCCCAACCCCGCCCGGAGCCCGCGGGGGCTCCGCCTCCCCCGACCCGGCCCCGGGCAGCTGCTGCGGGAGGGAGGCGGCGGGCGGCGGCCGACGGTCCCCTCCTCGGCCCCGCCGCCCCCCGCCCGGCTCCCCCGGGCCCCCCCGCCCGCCGCCGCCCTGTCAGCCGCGCAGAGCGATGGCTTCCTCCGCCCGCCGGCCAGGAAACGGCGCAGACGCCGCTCCCGCCCCCCGGCCCCCGGCCCCCGCCGCCCCCCGCGCTCCCGGCCCCACTCCCCCGCCGGGCTCCGGCCCCGCGGCACCCCGAAAAGGGGAAGCGGCCCCGGCCCCCCCTGCCGCGGGAAGGTGGGGGAAGTGTGGCTGCGCGCACCGGTGGCCCGGGGGAGCCCGGTAATCCCGGGGGGCGAGGGGGGGTTCCCCAGCACCGCGCTCCGTGGCGGTCCTCCGGTCCCCGGTGGTGTAGAGGGTACCGGAGCCTCCCCGGAGCCCTCACCGGGGTGGGGAGGGCAGCGCTGCCGCTCGAGAGCGCCCAGGCGGTCGGTACCGGGAGGGGGAACTCCGGCACCCCCAAACCCAGTGCAGGAGGCAGGGGCCAAAGCCGCGATCCGGAACCCGCTGCGGCTCCGGTGCTCCCGGCAGCCGCAGCCCGGCGGAGTCCCTCCCCCGCTGCGGGAACCCCGGGATCCCCCGTTACCGGAGGGGGATCCCCAGAGGCGGTACCGGAGCCGCACCAAGACCCTCCTTCCCACGGCCCCCCTCCCCACGAGTGGATCCGAAGCCCCCTCATTACCTGCTCACGGAGACTCCAACACCGAAATCCTTAAACCCGGGGAGCTCCCGGTGGTGGCTGCATGGCGGCGGCACCGGGAAGGAGCGGGGGGGGTTCGCCCCGGCTTAGAGGGGTGAGGGAGGGGTGGGGTGGGGGTTCCCGGGGGGGTTCACCGAGCGGCGGCCGCGGCCATTGCGAGTCATGTGCTCGCGGGGAAACTTTACCCGGGGCTGGGCCGGGCGGGGCAGCGGCGGCGGCGGCGGCGGCGGCGGCGGAGGGCGGGGGGGAGAGAGAGTAGACCACGCCCCTCCCGGTGACCACGCCCTGACCCGCCCCGCTGGCCAATGGGGAGCGGGCGGGGGCGGGAAGGGGGCGGAGCCATCCCTGCATTGTAACTCTTTGAAGTCTCCAGAAAGCGGAAGGGGAGAAAGTGGGTGCGCGCGCCGCGCCGGGGAGGGGGGGCTCTTAAAGGGACCGCGCACCGCAACCTTGGTGCCCCTCTTCCCTCTCTTCCCCCACGCTTACAGGAGGAGGTGCTCCAACCCCCCCCCAGCCCACTTCTCTCTTGTCTACCTCTGGATGCCCCCCGGGTGGAGGATCGGGGCACCCACGTGAGGGTGGATGCTCCAGGGTTGCAGGGAAGAGATGGGAGCACGCTGCAGGGAAGAGGGGAGAGGGACGGGGAGTCCCTGAGCTGCCCCCCCAGGCTCAGAGGGGCAGGGTTGGGGGCACCCATGTCACCCTGGGACTATAGAGTGCCTCTGCCCGGGGGGATTCCCTAGTCTGTCTGTCCCCAAAGAGATGGTGATCCCAGGATGGCGATGGCGATGGAGACACAGACATGGGCACAAGCTACCCAGCCACACTTCTGGGAGGCCAGAAGAGGCACCCAGGGCACTAAACCCATCAGCACAGCCCGGACCCTGCAGCACGAGGGCTGGGAGGGCCGTGGGGCTGGAGCATCCTTGGGCAGACACACGTGAGGAGTGTGGGCAGCCTCAGCACATGCCCAGGGGGAGTCACACTGGCCCTCAACTGTCCAGGACCCCCGGGTGCCTGCTGGGATCCCACAGTGCCCACAGAGGAGGGCGGTGCCCACCAGGCCACTCAGCACATTCCCGTGCCTCAGTTTCCCTCGTGTGCTCACCAGAGTGAGGTGGGACACTCTGGCCAGTCGTGGGCAGCTAGACCAGGGCACCCCCGGCCCGCAGCAGCCGCTGGCCTCCTCCCTGCACACCGGGGCCGCGGCGGCGAGGCCCAGGCGCCGGCATGTGCTCAGCCCAGTGGAATGTGCCAAATCACTCCCAGATGTGCATGGCGGCCAGTCCGACCCCCCTCCGCTCTCACCGGGACAGCCACCGGGCACCGGGGACCCCTGAGCACAGCACCACGGAGCCGAGCCCGTCACCAGCCGCCCGGCCGCGGCGCCCAGCCCCGTCCCGTCCCGCGGCGTCGCGGCACCGAGGCTGGGCAGCGGGGCGGGCAGGACGGCAGCGGGTGCCAGGGCGCGGCAGGAGGTGCCGCGGGGACAGGGTGGCGGTGTCCCCATCCCGCTGAGGCCCCACAGACGTCGCCCGGCGCGGGCGCGGCGGGGTCGTGTGGGGTCCTGCCCCGCACCCCCGGCCCCGGTGCCAGGCGGGAGCAGCCGAGCGGAAAGGGGCTGTCAGATGGAATCTGGGTGCCGGCGGTGACGGCGCGGCGGGAGGCGGCCGTGCCCGCCACGTGGCTGCTTATGTAAGGAGAGTGCAAGGGAGGACAGCGAGGCAGCCGGGGCACTGGGGACACCGCCGAGGGGACACCGAGCCCCCGCCGCGCACTCGGGCGGGCGCGCGGCCGGACACGCGCGTGGGGCTGCCCGCGGCACAGCTGGGCGCTGCCCGGCCCCGTGGGCATGGCACGTGTGTGCGGGGACAGGGGACACGGGCACGCGTGTGGTGGAGTGGGGGAACAGGACCCCAGTGGCCCCTCGGTCTCCCCACACCACTGCTGGGTGTGCCGGGGTGTCCCCTCACCACGCTGCCCCAACCGCAGCACTGCCAGGCCGTGGTGACGAACGGCTCCGGAGGGAGCTCCAGCACCCACGCGCCTGGATCCAGCTGCGCCATCGATTTTTCATCCACTGCGGCAGAGTGGAGCTGGGGCTGGCACTGGCATGGCCAGGGGGGCCGCATCCCCCACACAGCTCTGCTGTCCCCATCCCCACCCACACAGCCAGGACATCCCAGGGAGAGTGCCAGGACAGTGCCCTCCAGTCTCACCCCATGGCAAGTCTGGCCCAGATGTGGGGATGTCCCCACACCCTGCCTGCACCTGCCTGTGCCACCATTACATCACTCATTACCGTGGGGTGACACAGGTGGCTAGGGATGGAGCAGCTGGGGGGACAGAGAGAGCAGGATGCCTGCCTGCATCACCACCACGTCACTGCGGCCCCACAGGCTGCCAGGCGCTTCCTTCCTGACACTGTCACTGTGTCACCGTGTGCCATGTCCCTGTCCGTGGGGCTGCATCACTCCCTGGGTCTGGACGTGGCTGCCATGGTCCGTGGGGAGCTGGGGACCCCCGGGCAGCCCATGCTCAGCCCAGCTCTGCCCACGGGCAGGACAATGCTGGTACCCACTCAGCCCCAGGGCTGGGTGACAAGTGGCAGGGTCACAGTGCCCGCTGAGCCCCATGGTGTGGGGAGGGGCAGGGACAGGGTCCCCCCGGGCCCCTGACATGATGAGGGCACAGGGACACAGCCCAGAGCGGGCACAGCCTGGGCTGACCCCGGCGCCCGCCCGTGCCGCCGCACACGTCCGACACATGGCAGTGCTGGCTATAAATAGCGCCGGCAGCGAGGGCTGAGCCTGCTCGGGGCCCTCGGGGCTCCCAGATTCCCCCGTGCCATTCCTGCCTCGGTTTCCCCACAGCCAACAGGGACTGACATGTCCCGAAGGTGTCCCCTGGCCCTGCAGCAGTGGGGAGAGGGGGTTGCCCAGTTCGTGGTGGCACGCCGGAGTCTCCCCAAGCTCCCCTTTGTCTGTGTCCTTGTCCTGGGCAGCCGGTGCCAATGTCCCCATGTCCTGTGCCCTGCGGGGATCCCACAGGCCACAGAGCTGAGGGGCAGAGCCAGGGTGGAAGCTAGGACAGAGCAGGGCCACCCTCAGGGGCCACAGGGAAACTGAAGCACACCAGGGACTCTAGTACCACATCCTCCCCTGCCACCAATACCCCATCCCTGGCCAGGAGCTGCTGAGGGTCAGTCAGGGGTCCTGGGGGACAGGGTGGGATGGACAGAGGTAGGGTGTGATGGAGGGACATGGGGCAAAAGCAGAGCCTCATCCCCTCCCACTCCCCCCCCTCATTTGGAGCCCCCAACACCCCCCCGCAATGAGGAAGCTGCAAAATTAGGTCAAAGCGTCCATTATTTAACAGAAACGGAGGAGCTGTGGCCAGGAGCTGGAGGGGGGCGGGCTGGAGCTCAGGAGAGGGGTTGGAGTCCAGGAGAGGGGCTGGGGAAGACAGGGCCAGGTCCCCACAGCCCTGGGGCAGGCAGGGACTGGGGGAACAGAGGTGAAACAGGGAGGTCACAAGCCAGAGCTGAACGAGAATGACTTTAATAAAGGCAGGAGATAAAAGGGTCTCCGTTGTCCCCCCACCCCCAGGGGTCTCTGCACCCCCTCTGCCACTGCCTGCACTGGGACCCAGAGCAGGGCTGGCACTGGGAAGATTCTCCCTGTAGCCAGAGTGGTACAGAACATTCTGGAGGGTCCTGGAAGGCTCTGAAAGAGTTGGGAGCAAACATGGTCCATGATGCATGGCAGCAGCAACACTGAAACTCAGGATTACACACTGGGGTGCAAGGGGAGTCAGGAGCACCCACCACTCCCTGCAAAGGTGCTGGGGGAGCTGCAGAGGGGCTGGGGGGTGTCCCAGCATCCTGCCTCAGCTCCCGCCACAGAGAAATCATAATATAACATTAATAATATTATTATATTAAAAATATTAATAAAAACACCCCAGACTTGACAGCCCCAGGGCAGAACTTGACAGATGTCCAAAACCTTGAGAGCCATTTGTCTGCTCTTGCTACAGCAGCGAAATCCCCCTTGGGGCCATGGGGAGGGGGCTGCTGAGGGGCTACTGCAGCCCCTGGGCCAGAATGCTGCCCACCAGCGCCGTGTCCTGCAGCCTGTGCTCCAGTGCTGCCTCCTCCAGTGTCAGGGAAACCTGGGTGGGAGAACAGGGATGCTCATCACCATGCTGCCAGATCCTGCCCCAGTCCCACCACCAGAGCCCACTGTCACCAGACACTGCCTTGCAACCCCACGATACCTTGGCCAGCCGGGCCTCCTTGGCCTTCTTGAGCTCGAGGACACCGCGGGACTCCAGGAGGGTGACAAGGGACAGACACTCAGCCTGGTCGACGGCGGGGAGCTGCTGCCGCCGGCACACCTGGCTGTAGGTATCGTGGAGCTGGGGAGGGCAGGAGGGGTTACATCACAGCAAAGCACCCAAGGGACACCCCAGGGACACATACCCGCTGCCCAGGGCCAGCCCCTGACAGAGTCCCACTGCCACTCACCTTCCCCAGGGTCACCTCACGGGCGTGCGAGTGCCGGGCAAGCAGGAGCAAGGAGCAGAGCAGCATCTTCTGCTGCAGTGGGAAGGTGTCCTGGGCCCCCCGGGACCCCCCTGCCAGCCGGTCCCCGAACACCTCCGAGAGTACCCGGGAGATGTGCAGGAGCCCCACGCGTTTGGGGACAGGGGACACTGGAGAGTCACCTGTGGGACAGAGAGGGAATCCCAGGAAAGTGAGAAAGGGGAGGTGATACTAGAGAAGAAGGAACACAGACTCCCACTGAAGCAACCCTGAAGGAGCACCCCCCAGGTCTTGCCTCTGGCAGCAGTGACTCACCCCCAGGCAGCGGCTTGAGCAGGGTCTGGCCTCGCACCTCCAGCTCCACCACCTCCACGGCACGCCTGGGGAGGGACAGCCCTGAGCTCCAGGCAGAGGAGGCACCCCTGGCACGAGCACCCTGGTGCAGGGAAGCCACGGGGACTCACAGGGACCAATCTGGCCCTAGCACCACTGGGTTTTGGGGCACACACTGACCTACAGATATCCAGGGCCTTGCGAGCATCACCGGAGACTGCGGAGACCTTGCGGGCACAGAATTGAAGCGCAGCAGAGTCCAGGACAGGGTCACCGGCCACCTGTGAAGCACCAGGGCCATCAGTGCTGCCACCCGTGTGGGCAGAGGACCCCATGTCCCCCCCCCCGGTCCTCCCTGTGTCCATACCTGCCCCAGCCGCTCCTGCAGGATGCGGGTGAGCTGCTCCTTGGTGTAGGGTGGGAAGTGCAGCAGCTGGGGGCTGCCGGCCGGGTGGGCTGCCAGCCTGGCCAGGCTCCGGTCTGTCAGGTCCAGAGCATTGGCCAACCCTGTGGGGTGAGCAGAGGAGGATGAGGGCTGCTCTCCAAGGAGGGAGCAGGAGGGGGCTGCAAAGCCAAGCCCCCATAAACCCCCCAAAAGAGGGAGGGTGCCCAGGGCAGCAATGCCATGCTCTGCACACTCACCTACAAGGACAAGCCTGGAGCTGGGCAGCCGGGGCCACTCAAAGAGGGTGTAGAGCACGTCCTGGCCTTTGCTCTCCAGCTGGTCCAGCTCATCCAGCACCAGGAGGCTGCAGGAGAACACAGATCAGCCCCTACTCTGTCCCCTCACAGCACCCCAAGCAGGGAGAGCAGAGCTGCTGCCAGGCTGCCCCTCCTGGCATCCAGGGGGATCCCACACCACCCACCAGAGACACGGAACTTACACCATGGGCCCCTGGGCAGTCAGATGCTTCTCCAGGCTCCGGACACGCTCCCGGCCAGTGGCTGCGGGCAGTCCCAGGTGCTGTGCCAGGGCAGGGAAGACACCCTGGGGGCTGCCCAGTGCCATGCAGTTCAGCACCACAGTCCTGCTCCCAGCCAGCTCATCCTGCCAGGAATGGGAATGTTACACTGGCCCCCATCCACTGCCCCCAGGCCCCAGCTGCAACCCCATGGCCATGGCCATGCCACACACCTTGCAGTCGAGCAGAACACGGCTCAGACAGGCTGTTTTCCCTGTTCCAGGGGCTCCGGATACGTAGAGGCTGCCGGGACGGCGCCCCAGGACGTGCTCCCGCAGGAACTGCCGGAGGATCCCAGTCTCTCGCTCCCTGCCCTGGAGCCGGTCAGGCACGGCTGCGTGCAGCACCTGCTTGGCCTGCTGGTAACAGGTACCTGCATGGGGAGCAAGAGGGCTCAGGGAACCTCATCTCCAACCCTATCCTTTGCTCCACCCTCAACTCTACCCCTATCACCATCCCTATCCATACCCCTAACCCTATCCCATCCCCACATCCCCATCCCATCCATAACCCCATACCCAGCCATGCCCACACTCACCTTCCTGCCTGAACAGCCGGGTACGTGGGTGCTGCCCCGAGCTCCGAGGGGTCTCTGGCCCCCCACTCCGCGGGGACAGCCCCGGGCTCTTGGGCTGCTCGGGGGAGGTGGAGGGGTCCCCGAAGAGCAGGCGACGGCCCCGGTTCTCCTTGCTGCGCTTGGCCGGGGAGCCGGGTAAGGCATGTGGGACATTGCACAGGTTGTCATCACCTGCAGGGGCAACAGGCTGGTGGTGACACGGGGCCACTCTGCCTGGGGGACTTCACGCTTCAGCGCCCCCCCGCAAAAACCCCACGAGAGCAGCTCTTCCTCCCGAAACGGGGGTGAAACCGCAAACGCAGCTGGGCCAGAGCCGGAGGGGGGCTAGACCCATCTGCCTGCCCCAGCCCTACGGGGTGAGAGGGGGGATGCGCCCCCCACCATTCCCGGGGGATCCCAGGGGAGGGGGCAGCGGGGGGACTCACCCAGGCGCTTGCGGGGGCTCAGAGGTTGCACTTTGGGGCTCAGAGGCTGCGCTGCAGCCCGGCCTGAGCGTATGCCCGGGTTGGCCTGGCCGGGGTCGGTGGGGCCCGAGGCTTTGGGGTGCGGCGAGATGCGCAGGGCCAGGGCGTCGGGGTCACTCTTGGCCGAGGGGGCGGCCAGGCGGCGGGCGCTCCTCGTGCGGGGGAAGCCGATGGTGGGCTGGCTCTGCGGGCTGTTGCTGGCCATGGCGGAAGCTGAGGGTGAAGGCGGACAGCGGTCAGAGGGCAGGACCCCGGCCAGGTAAGGGAGAGCCCCAGCCCCACGGGTCCCGGCCACCCCTTGCCCCCCCAATCCCAGCCCCCACCACGCTGCCCCCCATCTCCTTCCCCGTGCCCCCTAAGCCCACCCGGGTCGGACCCGAGTCCCACCTCTGCCACCACCGACCTTCTCGCGCCAAATCAGCCCCGGCTCAGCACTTCCCGCCACCAGGCCGAGCTGGCCCCGCCCCTTTCGCCCCATTGGCTGCGCTGCCGCCTCCGCCGCCAATCGCCGCGGTCGGAGGAAGGGTCGCAACAGAGCAGCCAATCAGCGAGCGCACCCGAGACACGGTCGACGGCGCCGAGCGCGGTGCGCGGGGCATGCTGGGAGCTGTAGTCTGCCGGCGGGTAGCCAGCTCTCCCAGTACCCCCGGTGCTCCCACGGCCCGCACCCCCCAATCCTGCATTCCCAGTGCTCCCAGTGCCACCAGCACCTCCTATACTGCCTTTCTACTGCCGCCCAGTCTTCTCGCTCCGTGCTCTCAGTACTTCCCACCCTGCCTCCCAGTATTCCCCGCCATGCTTCCCCCATGCTCCCAGTGCCCCCACCCCACAATTCCCCCTCCGGCTGCTCCCAGTACCCACAATCCTCCTTCCCCATAGTCCCAGTGGCACCAGCAATTCCCATCCTGCCTTCCTACTGCCTCTCTGGGTTCCCAGTACCCTCCACTCCTGCCTGCCAGTACCAGCCTGCCTGCAGGCAGAGTGCCCTGCCCGCAGCCCTTGAGGCATCATCCCCCAAGAAAGAAAAGGGGTTCCTGGGGATCCCCCTCTTAGACAGTGTCCTTGACATCATTTATCACTTTATTACTTTTATTTAAATGCAATTTTCAGCTCCTCCAAGTTCCTTTGTTCCCTTTTAAAAGGGCCCCTCACTCTGGGAGGGGCAGAACCGTGTTGAACCTTTATTTAACCCAAACGGCAGCGCTGGGGGGGCTCATCCTCCAGAGAAACCACCCCCCTCACCCCTTACCCACCTCACTCCAGCTTCAACAGGGAAAGATCCATCATCATAGAAAAAATCCCCTGAACGAGCCCCAAATCCGTCTGGGGGGGTGCAGCCCCCCTGCACCCCCTCCCCTTCTTGCTACGGCGCTTTACAGGTACAAAGAGATCAGTAACTACATTAGTGTGACCCCCCCCCGCGGGAACACGGAGAGTCCGGCCGGGACCACCCGTCGGACAGGGAGTGTAAGGCAAAACATCACCGGCTCCCCCGGCGTGGCCCCAGGGCCATCCCCACACCCCTCAATGCGCCAGACCCAGCACGAACGGCCCCCCCCAAGTAATTAGTGTTTTCATGTTAAAATGCTCAAGTTTGGGGGGGTCAGCGGTGAGAGCCAGGGGAACCCTGGGGGGGAGTGCCAGGGGAGCAGCAGTTTTGAGGGGAGCACATGGGGGTGCCCCTCCATGTGGTCAGAGAAAGGGGGTCCCCACCAGCCCGGCACTGTTGGGGTCTCCCCAGATGGTCCCACTCACATTCCCCCCCTGCCTCCACCGGCTCCTGTGCAAAAAAGCAATGGGCTGTGCCAGGATAACGAGGTTCTGCCAGGATCATGAGACTCTCCCAGGATAACAAGGTTCCACCGGGATAATGAGCCTTTCCCAGGATAACAAGGCTCTGCCAGCCTGTCCCTGCTTCCCCTCGCTCCAGGGGTCTTGCAGCATGTCCATCCCGATCCCAGCCCCTCTCCATGAGCCCCCCTGGTCCCAACAGCTGGCACACAGCTCGGCCCCGAGTCCTGTGCCCAGCTCCCAGGTGGATCCCAACCCAGGATACATGAGGAGGAATGAGAGATGGACCCATCCAGGCTTGCCACGAGGTCACCGAGTCCTGGGGGGTGCATAGATGAGGTGGGGCTGGCGGAGGGCACTGGGCTGCAGGGATCCACTCGTCCTGGGAAAACTGGAGAGGCTGGGAGTGTGTCATGCAGGATCCGGGGGTCTGGGAGCTGAGGGGGTCCGGCTGAGGAAGGGGAAGGAGGTCCATGTCTCTGCTCTGGAACAATCCACCTGCACAGCCCGGTTTCACCTGGGGATCGGGGGCAGAGGGGGAGCCCCACGCGTAGCTGGAAGACAAGGAAGCCTGTTGGAAGAGGGAGCTCCGCAGAGCCGGATCCAGCACGTCTGCTTTCCCTCCTCCACACCCCCGCGCCAGCTGCTGGCCCCCCCCCCCCGACCTCCCCGCGGAGATCTGGAGCCTGGGATTTGCGCCTGGCAGCAGCCGCTGCAGCCGCACCGAGCTCGGGGCTTTTCAAACCCGCATTAAACATTCATGGCTCTAAAAATAAACGAGCATCCCATTCTCCCCGGAGTCTCCGCCGGGATCCGCAGCGCTGACGCGCGGCACCAAGGGCACTTTGAAATCTACTGGGTCTGAGTGCCGGTGCTCAGGGCTCATCCTGGGATATATGGGGGTCTGCACCCCCATGCCACTGCCCAGCCTCAGCCATGGGGTCCTTTAGGATCCCCTCTGGCACCAAAGGTGCTTAGCACAGCCAGGAATGAGCCCTGCGGCATTTCCCAGCAGGCAAACCGGGAGCAGGTGGGATAGGGCATCCACACAGCCCGAATTTCTGGCTGCCCCGCAGCACAGAGAGCTCCTTTCAGGGCTCAGTACCCCTGGGAATACGGCTCAGCACCCCCAGGAACACAGGCAGGACCCAGAGCAAGGCTGCCGCACCACCCACCCTGTGCAGGGACAAAAGGGATAGTGCCAGCCCCAAGGGCACAGGAGGGGACAAAGACTTTGGGACACCCCTTCCTCCTCCTCACCTCTGTTTGTTTTGCTGGGGTAGATTCTCTGGAAGTATTTATATTCCTCTGGGGCTGGGAAGTCTTCGACAGGATGAAAGGAGTATTTGGATTCAAAGTCATCTGTAAAGAAATGGGAAAAGGGGCAGGTTGAGAGAGGGATGGGGGCTCTGGGGGAGCCTGGCCAAAGCCACAGGGCTTGGCTCCGAGGAGGATCCATGCGGGGGTCCCACTCACCCAGGAATGCTCTGACGGTGGAGATGGAGTCCCGGTGCCCGTTCCGCACGGGTGGCGGTGGCGGCGGCGGCCCGGCCGGGGTCCGGGTGGGAGGTGGCGGGGGCTTCCCCCGGCTGGAGGGCTCGGCGGGGCCGTGCAGTCTGTAGGGAGGCGGGGGCGGGGGGGCATCGCGCCCTCCGTTCCGCAGCATCGGCGGCGGGGGCGGTGGGGCTGCAGGGACACCAGGGTCAGCGCCGCATGGCATTCCCGGGGCAAACCCAGGGACATCCCCTGGAGCGTTCCAGGCCAGCTGCTGTGCCAGACCGCAGCCCAGGGATGCTCCTATGCGTGCCCAGAGGTTTCCTGCTCACTCCTGACATCTGCATTCCTCATCCCTCCACCAGCTGCAGTGCAGGGACCAGCCAGCCCTGCTGTCCTCAGGCTCACAGCCCTCCCCAGGGGCTGCTCCAGCCCCACATGCTCCCAGCCCACACTGGGCACAGGTCCCTACACATCAGAGGGGATCCCAGGAGCAACCATGATCCTGCACATCCCCGAGTCTGAGGGTAGCGGCTCCACATGGAGCCAAGATGCTGCCTGCGAGGACTGGAAGCCACATCCGCAGTGCCACCGAGGCGGTGACAGGACCCACGGCCCCTCTGACCCACCTCTCGCTCCTATCCAGCCTCCCGCAGAGGCTCGGTGGCAGTTCATGCTCCTCATTAGCCTAATTACACCCAGGCTGACAGCGCAGATCCCCAGCCGTAGCTCTGAGGAGGGATTCTGGCAGGGCCAGAAGGACGGAGCGGCTTGGCAGGGGCCCAGGCAGGAGCTGCGGTCTGGACACGGAGCCCAGGAGCACGGGGGGGCACCGGGACGCAGCCAACACCAGTCCCAGCTGCAGGGACACGCTCCCGAGGGCTGCACCACCCAGGGAAAGGCTTCTCCCTGCTCTGCCATGGCTGTTTGCACCCTCCCAGTGATATTTAGGAGGCTCAGGGGAGCAGCCACAGCGCACATGGCTCTGCTTTGCCATGTTCTCACCTCCCGCCCCAGGAGAGCACAGGTAAAAACTGCCCAGCCACAACCCACCGCCAACACCAGGCCAGGAAGGAGCTCGATGGACATGGGACATGACCAGGGACATGCATTAAAACACAGCACTGCAACTACTGCCCCAGCTCAGCCCCTACGCCACATGCAGAACCCTCACTGTGCCCCAAAGCCAACTCTTGCCCATCACCTTCCACCAACTCCTGATCACCCCAGCTGCCCCCAGGCACCACAGAGCAAATGGCTCTTACCTGCTCCACGGCTTGGGGGGTCTCTGGCTGGCGGCGGGGGGCGGCTGCTCTGCAGGGATGGGGAGGCAGCAGTGGGCGGTGGCGGTGCAAGACCCCGCAACGGGCCTGGCGCCTTCCTGTGCAACGAGTTGTGTCTCTGTGGCAGCTCCGGGGCCAACTCACTGCTGGGGCTGGAAGGGCCGTTGGGGACACCGGGGGGTTGCCGGTAAGGGGGAGGTGGGGGAGCGAGAGACTGGCCCTGAGCCCCTGACCGGAGACTGACTGGGGAGGGAGGGGGTTTGATGGGCGGCGGGGCTGGGGGTCCGTCCCTGCTGCTGGGCAGGCGCTGTCCCGGGGTGGGCGGCAGCGGCTTCTCCCGGTTGTAGGGTGAGGCCTTGGCGTGCGCTGGAGGAGGGGCCGGGGGGGCGGCGGCGCGGCGTCCTGGCGGTGGGGGCGGCGGGGCCGAGGAGCTGTGCTTCATGCCGGTGCCGCTGGCGGTGCCGGGCCGGGACAGGTCAGGCAGGGAGGGTCTCTGCGTGCGCGGCAGTTCCGGTGGGGACCCCCGGCTGCTGTCGGCATCGTCCTGAGGGCGGCTGTTGCTGGCTGGCACGGGGGGCCGGGGGGCGGCTGCTCGGGAGCCAGGGACTTGTAGTGTTTGCTTAGTGGAGCTGTCTGCGAGGAAGGAGAGCACAGTGAGGGGTTGGGCACGGCACGGGAGCAGTGCCCTGTCCCTGCCCAGAGCCATGGCTGAGGAGGGCCAGGCCACAGGGATGGCTGTCTGGCACAGGCAGGGAGCTGGCACCGAACACAGCCACACATGGCTCTCCTCTCTCACTGCTCTACTCTGTGGCCACCACAGAGAACACAGAGCTCAGCAACACACGGAACTCCTGCACACCCTCCAAGAGGTCTGTTTATGGGACACCGAGGCATGGGGAGCACACAGCCAGCTTGTGCCATGTGTGGGGTGTGATTTGAGGTCCTGCCTCTGAACAGCTGAAACCCCCAGGGAAACACAGTGAGATCCTCAACCCCCTCCTGCTCAGGGCCCTCCCCAGGAACCCTCACGCAGACCATGGGCCCGTGGCCATTACCTGAGCTGTCCTTGGCTCCCACAGGTCTGAGCTTGGGAACGCCACCTTGGAAGAGGCCGCCCTTGGGCTGGATGGCGGCTGAGCCGGAGCTGTAGCTGCCGCCGCCACTGCCCTTGGGCTCTGGAAGGAGGGAGGCAAAGAGGTTAAGCCTGGAATTATCCGCTCCTCCAATGAGGAGCTGCTGGGAACCAGATGGGCGAGCGCCCTGAAGGGCATGGCAGCAGCCGGCATGGGCCGGGAGCCTCCCAGGGACTCACTCTCCAAGATGGGTGCACTCCGGTCATTGATTTGGGTCACTTTCCTGAGCTTGGTCCCTTTACAGATGTCCTGCAGGAGGGCTCCGCGGCCCCGCTGCTCCTCTCGGCTCAGCTTCGGGGGTTCTGTGTTCGCCTGGAGAGGAGCAGCAGCTCAGCACCTCCCCAGGACCCCCCAGCACAGGCACAGCCCAACTCCACATTCCCACCCCCCGGAGCACCCCACCCCTGCCACAGCCGGCCTTCTCCAGAGGCAATTCCTCTGGCAAGTGGCCCCACGTGGGGACAGGCCACCTCCCTGCCCAGCGAGGTGACCCCTACCTGACTGAGGGTGGGGGGTGGCGGGGGGCCGGGGGGCGGCGGTGGGGGAGGAGGGATCGGCATCCTGGCGGCTCCGGCTGCTCAGTGCTGGGGGCAGGCCTGGGCACTCATGCCTGCGGGAAGGGAGGAAGCGGTCAGGGAACGCAGGGAGAGCCGGCGGTGAAACACAGCCCCGGGGTACTCTGCTGGTGCCCTGTGCCCAGAGCTTGTGCAGAGCAGCAGCTGGAGCAGCTCTCCCAGGTTCTCCCAACACCCTGAAGCAGCAGGTCCCAGAGGTGGGAGCCAGCACATCCCCACTCCAAACCCCCAGGGCCCCACAGCGCCTGCAGCCAAAACCCAGGACGTGTCTCACACAACCACCTCACTCGGCAGAGGAAACCTAGCCAAGCTGATCCTGCACCATCCATGCAGCTCCTCCAGCTGAAGCCGGAGGCTGCTCGCTTGAGAGTGTGACAGTAGCCCGCCAGAGGCATGGCCAGCGCTGGCACACAGCCCCATGGCCATGGCCGGGACAAACCTGCCAGATGGCTCTGACTCCACAGCAGCCGGAGCAGCACGGGACTGTCCTGTGGCTCCAGTCGCCGAATTTCCCAGCCTCTTGCCTCCTACATCAATAACTCCGCAACACTGAAGGCTCTCTGTACCCCAAAGCCCCCTCAAAGCTGTCCAAGCAATCAGGGAAACCAGCTTTCCCAGCATGGATCTGAAAACGTTCCAACCCAACTCATTACATGCCCAGAACGAACCTGTCTGGCACCACGGCACACCTGGAACAGCTCCCGGGGCTCCGCAGGGCCCAGCAGCTCCGGTCAGCACCAGAGACGGAGCACAGAGGAAGCAGGGACAGGAAGAGGAGCCTGAATCACTGGGAGGTCACAGTCCCTCGTGCTGTGCTGACAGCAGCACTCAGGTAGGGCCGTTCGGTAGCACCGGCTCAGGAAATAGGAATGTGATGACTGGAGGCCTTGCTCACCACATGGAGACTCCCAGGTGCTCAGGGCAGACCCTGAGGCAGGGGTCAAATGTCCCTCTTTGGGCCACAGATGTCTTTCCCCCAGGAAAACCTATTCCATAGTCATTAACGGGAACCACCTTACCAGGAGGTAAGGACAGGGCAGTTTCACACCTGAAACTTCCGATTTCTGAGCCCTGACCTCCAGGGCAGGTGACAGAGGGCATGGGAACAGCCCCCACCGCAGGGAAAGTTCCTTTATGACTCAGGTTTGTACCAAGTTTTAACAACCAGATCCCTTCTCACACTCATCTCCTGCTAGATAAACTACAACTTCCTAATCCCACAGGACACAGGTCCATCCTCTGTTAGACATTCCCGACATGTGAGAACAGGAAGCATGTAGCAGCAGCACGGCTGCCACGCCAGTGGCTCCCCTGCCCTCAGGCAAACCACTGGCTCTGGGGTTCAGGGAAATAAATAAATAAATAAATACCTAAACTGCCTTTTAATTAAAATCAGCTCGTCTACCCTGTGAGAACTTCTCAGCTGCAGCCTTGTCGGGAAGACATTCCTCCCTCTATCTTTTGGCATTTTCCAAGTCAGCCGAGACTCCCAGTTCCCCAGTGCCTGACCCTAACAAAAGCGGTGCTCCTTCACCCCAGCCCAAGCTTGAGGCTTTGCACCCAAGAGCCGACATCCACTGATCCCTCCGGATACTCCAGGTCAGGAACAGCACCCAGCAAACCCATCCAGCCTGTGCCTTTCCCACCGGAGCAGGATCACAGACAGCTCCAAATGGGTTCGTCTGCGACGTGTCAGAACAGGAATACTTTTCCCTGTGCTCCTTCCCACCCGCAGTGTGATTGCGGGGCCAGGGCGGCACGAGTGGCTCCGGGCAGAGCCCTGGCCGTGCTGGATCAGCTGCCGGAGGGAATTAGCAGGGATCCAGCCAAGGAACGCGCCAGGTAATGAGACTCCTGACTCGGGCTCGTGTGTCACAGCCCTGAGCCAGCACAGGAGTGATGCCAGGGCCACCACCTCTGCTCCCGACCCACGGGAATGTCACACATTGTGTCCCCGCTCTGCTCCCGTGCCAGCTGGTTACTCCCAGGGTGACACTTCCCTCAGTGGCCCCTGTGACAGGGACACATCTCACAGACAGACAAACAGGGGTTTGTCAGCTGGCAGAAACCACTCAGTGCCACCCGTACCAGCTCTCTTCGTGTGACCTGCTGATACCCTGTGACAGGCATCGGACAGACCACAGGGACAATCCCACAGAGACCTTTAGGAAAAGTGGGGTATTTTTACAAACAGACCACGAGTCACTATCTTCCCTCTAAGGTGCCCTTACAGCAAAACCTGCGCTCAGATCCAGGTTCTGACCTAGAAGAGTCAGAGGAAGGGAGGGAAGAGTTTAAGCTAAAGCAGCTTGAGGATAAACTGGAGCTGAATTCCCGAGAAACAGGTCATTCTGTTTCGGCGCACGGCCCCGTTTGGGCTGGGGATTAACAGCAAAGGTCACATTGAAAAACCAAAATCAAGAGGCCCCGAACTCAGCACACGGCTGGGAAAAGCTGAGAGCTCCGGGTGGGAACGGTGCCTTTGAAATACAGCCTGGATCTTTCATGTGCAAGAAGACAGACCCAGCTGATACAGATTAGGGAGACAGGAGCTAAATCCTCCAGGAAAAGAAAAAAGGGGGGAGTTCTCCTCCCAGCACCCCTTCATGCCTGGCAGAAGCCATTCCTGTGAACAACGCTCTGACTTCTCCATGCTCTTTCTCCTTTGTTCTTCCTTACCAGGACCCTTTCACCAAGACACATCGGAGCCCCCGAGGGCTCCATATGCCATGATGGCAACTCCCAGTGCTCACAGGGAAAGTGGCTGGGAAGAGCTGAATCCAGAGACACCAGCGGATGAAAGCTGGGCTGAGGCAGCAGGGGCAGGTTTACACAGTGCCTTTGCTTTTCCTATCCCAACCAAACCTCAGGAAAGCCCTGAGCAAAGCGTGAGGAAAACACGGTGTGAAAAGCTGTCCCTTGGGAGGGGGGAGAGGTCAGGAGATCGAGGTGACCCTCTGGAAAGCTGCTTCAGAGCTGCTGTTCCACAGGCTGGAGTCCACCATGGCCACAGACCCCTTGGCAATGTTTTGGATCCGCACTTCCCTGTTGCCCTTGGGATCAAAACATTATTAAATCCCAAGAACTTGACATTCAGCTGCCCCTTGTCCCCTAAAAACAGCTGGCTCGGATAGATCCGGCCCGGCCAGGGAGACACGCCACGTTTTCCAGGCATTTTTCAAGTCCCTGTTTGCCGTGGAGGGAATTGAAACGCCCTCCCCAGCAGCAGCCCCCATCCTGCTCATCCCGAGGGGATTGCTGCTGGAGCAGGACAGGCAGCAGCAGTGACCTTCAGCCGCCTATTTCCTCGCTTTTCAGGGAGATTTGGGCTCCGGGCGGATTTGTATTTCACATTTGCAAGCCGGAGCTGCAGCGCCTCATCCTCAGGGAGGCTTTGAACTGCAGATCAAGAGGAATTTCCACCCTCTGATGTCGGTGCAGAAATGCGGCCGCACCGGTTTGGGAACGACTTCCAAGGCTGGACCTCTCCAACACCCGCCCCCGCGCCTTTATCTTCCCTCTCTTCCCATCCAAACCCGCAGTTCCTCGTTACCCCCTCCCAAATTCCGAGCCTGTCCTCCGCAGCCTGACATTCCTGCCCGCTCCCGAAGAGCTGAGGATGCTACATAAATAATTTATCCTGAGCGACAGCCATCGCAGGATTTAAGGTCATTCAGGCTTTTAAAATCCTATCAGCATGCTTCCCGAGCCGAGCTGCCAGCTCCATTTGGAGCATCCTGCGGAGCCGGCACATCCCTGCGTGCAGACAGACAGACACGCTCCGGCCCCGCGGGATCCAGACGCTCCCTGTGAATTATTAACAACCAGTGGGCTCTGACGAGGCATTTTTAACAAAAACCCTTAAGTTTCTAATTCTAATCCAGAGTTTCTAATTCCTCAGGGACGAGCTCCACAGCCTCAGTTTCCCCATCCATCCACAGCTTCCACATCCTCCGTTTTCCTATCCAGTTTCGTCGGTCTCAGTTTCCCTATCCATCCACAGCTTCCACATCCTCCATCTTCCTATTTACAGTTTGCTCAGCTTCAGTTTCCCTATTCACTGTTTCCCCATTCTCAGCTTCCAAAGTCTCAATTTCCCTATCCACAGCTTCCTCCTCCCCAGTTTCCACTGCCTCAATTTGCCCATCCACAATTTCCCCATTCCCAGCTTCCACAGCCTCAGTTTTCCCTGCCCTGGCTTTCCCATTCCTGACCACAGAACGCCCAACTCAGTCTGTCCCTTGCTCCGAGCTCATCTCAGGTCACTCAGCAGAGGAAACCTTTAATCAGGAGCAAGGAACCCTGTCCTGAAATTCCACTGCAGCAAAGTGAAAAGCAGGAAAAGCCCGTCCCGCCAGGCCCACAGCCTTCCCTGCTGCTCCCCCTTTCCCGAGGAGGCAAAAGGAAGCCGGGAAGGGAGAGGTGGCACACGAGGGGTTGGGCAGGAACAGCTGAATTATTCCAGAGGGAGGAAGTGGCAAGAGACACAAGGACTTCCCGGTTCCTTTCAGCCGGAGCTGGGAATTCCGGGTGCAGCGATCCCTGCAGCGATCCCAACAGAGTGGATCCCACAGTGGATGCGTGTTCCCGGTCCATTGGTCTTCCCATCCACGCTGCCCTTGGCACCGTGGGCAGGAAGCCATTGGATTGAGAGTCCTGGATGTGCTTCCCTGGAGAAGAAGGGACAGCTCAGATCCAGTGTTGTCCAGAAAAGCTGTGGCTGTCCCATCCCTGGAAGTGTCCCACGTTGGACAGGGCTTGGAACAACCCCTTTCAGTGGAAGGTTGGATTTAAAGTCATTTCCAACTCAAATCATTCCAGGATTCCATGGAACTGTGTGTCCATGGTCATTCTTAAACCACCATAGGCTCCTGAAGCTCCCCCATCTCCTTCTTCTGTACCCCAAAGAGGGTCACTCCCCTCCCCAGACAGGCCCCAGTGCATCCCCAGCCCATGTTGGTTCTGGGCACTCACAGGGTGGGGGTCCAGGGGGCTCCTAGAAAGGGTGGAGGAGTCCAGGGGGTCAGTGTCGGGGTCCAGAGGAGTCCTGAGAGTCAGTATGGGGGTCCCAGGGGTTACAGAGGGATCCTGGGAAGGGTGGAGGTGTCCCAGGGGTCACAGTAGGGGTCCCAGGGTAGACACAGGGGTCACATTGGGGGTCCCTGGCCCCTGGTCCTGCCAGTTCTGGACCACCCCTCAGGGTCTTGGGGAGGGGACCCTGGGTTGACCCAAGAGTCAGGGGACAGGGGTCGAGGGAGTCATGATGAGGGTCTCAGGGGTCATAAGGGGAATCCCAGGGGACACTCTGGGGTTAGAGTCTCCATGGGAGGGGTCCCAGTGGGGTGTCCCAGGCCCCCGGCCCCACCATTACTGGGCACCCCCAGGCTGGGAAGATGTGGAGAAGTCCAGGACATCAATATGGGGATCTCAGAGGGGTGCCAGGAGTCACAGTGGGGGTCCCAGGCCCCCAGCCCCGCCAGATCTGGAGACCCTCAGGCTGGGGGTCCAGAGGAGGGGTCCCTGAAGTGACCCAGGGGTGAGGATGGAGTGGTCCAGGGGTCAGGGTGGAGGTCTCAGGGCAGTCCCAGAGGACACCCTGGGGTCAGGGTGGAGGTCTCAGACCTCTGCCCCTGCTGGTTCCAGCCACCCCAAAGATGGGGGGTCCAAGGAGGGGTGAAGTCCAGGCGGTCAGTGTGGCTCCCAGGGGAGGCACAGGGGTCACAGTGGGGGTCCCAGGCCACTGGTCCTGCCATTTCCAGGCACATCCATGGTGGGGGTACCAGGAGTGTCCTGGGGAGGGATCCCAGAAACGAGTATGGGGACAGGGTGAGGGGATCAAGGACAGTGTGGGGGTCTCTGTGGAGGTCAACGGGGGTCCTGGGGAGGGATGCTAGAGGAGACCTAGGGGTCAGAGTGGGGGTCCCCATGGCGAGGGGGTCCCAGGCCCCCAGACCCACCGGTTGTGGGCACATCCAAGCTGGGGGTCGGGGAGGTTCTGGGGAAGGGTCCCTGAGAAGATCTAGGAGTCAGGGACGTGGGAGATCTCACAGGCGTCCAAGGGGTCGGGGTGGAAGGGTCCAGTGGGTCAGTATGGGAGCTCCAGCCTCCCCGGCCCCGCCGCTTCCTGGCACTCCACAGCCAGCCCCAAGGACCCCTCCGACAGCTTCAAGGACCCTCAGCCGGCCCCGGAGAGCCCCCAGATCCGCGCAGGCCTCAGCGCTCTCCCCGCCCCGCCGGCCCCGGACTCCGCGCAGGCCCCACGCGCCCACCCCAAGCCCCCGCACCCCTCACAGGGGCCCCGCGGCCGCAGTCCCGGCCCCCCGAGCCCCGCGAGCCCCAGCCCGGCCCCACCGGTCCCCCCAGGCCCTCCCCCGCTCACCCGCGGCTCCTCCCGCCGCTCCCGGCCCCGGCCCCAGCCCCGCCGAACGAAATGGCGGTCGTGGCCCTTCTGCGCCTGCGCGACCAAACAGGATATGGGCGGGGCACGGTGGGGCTGCGGCGCCATGATGAGGAGGTCGAAAGGCCATGGGGAAGCGGGGGTGTCTCCTCCATCTTGAGAAGGTCACGCCCGTTGTGTGAGAGTCCAGTGCCGCCGCGCCACGGTGACCGAAGGGAGAGCGGCGCCACTGGGAAGAAATTCCACACTCTGTGCCGAAACACTGCTGAATACCCATGGTGCCGAGACAGAGCGCGGCTACACCTCCCCTTCTTCCTTGACGCCATATTGAGAAGGTCGAACGGAACCCCTATCAGTCGCCATGTTGGAAGGGTCGACGGGAAACCCTTGTGGCCGCCATATTTGGAAGGTCAGATTGCGAGTCCGAGTTGGCACCATTTTGAGAAGGTCGGATCCACCCGGGCACTACCGGGACCGTGATGTCACCGAGAGCGGGGCTGTGACGTCACTCTCATCATACCCTCAATCCCTAGCATGACATCAGAGACAGGCGCCGGGACAGACTTTTATTGGGGCTCCCCGCCCCACCCCCAGCTTGATTTTTTTTTTTTTTTCCTTTTTTCCTCCTTTTTCTTAAAAAATAAATGTACAATTCCGGACAGTGGCGGTACAAAATATACACGTCTGGGCGGGGCGGAGCGCACATACAAAAATAGAGGGGACGGGGGGGGACATGGCCCCCCGGGGGCCCCAGCGCCCCAGCCAGGGCAGGGGGCAGGAGGAGGGGGGGATGCGCCAGGGGGTCCCCAAACCCACACCCCCCCCCAAGGGTGGGGGCAGCACCCAAGGGCCGGGGCTGGGCAAAGTGCGTCAGTGCTGGGGGGCTCCGGGCCCCCCGGGGGGGTCCCCGGGGTGGGGGGTCCCGGGGTTTGGGGGTCCCGGGGTGGGCTCCCCCTCACTGGCTGCCGGGCTCCAGCTTGTAGGAGAGCTCGAAGAGCAGGTTCTGGTTGTCGATGACGCGCAGCTGCCGCACGTAAGCCTTGGTCTGCAGCTGGGCAGGAGACGCCTCCAGCTCCAGGCCTGGGAATGGCCCCAGAATGGGGAACAGAGGGGAGGAACAGGGGTGGAGAGATCGGAAAACGAAATGTGGGAATGCGGGTTTGGGAATGGAGAGGATGAGGATGGAGGGGATGGAGGGATGGGGATGGAAAGATGGAAGATGGGAGTATGGGGTTGGGGATGGAGGAATGGTGATGGAGGGATGTGGGGATGGAGGGACAGGGATGGAAGTACACAGGGATGGGAATGCAGGGGATGTGGGGATGGAGGGAGGAAACACGGATGGCAAAGTGAGAGTGGGGATTGAGGGATGGAATAGATGGAAGAGATGCAGGGGATGCAGATGAAGGGATGGGGATGAAATGGCAACATGGGAATGGGGATTCAGGGATGCAGGAATGGGGATGCAGGGATTCAGGATGCAGGGTGAAGGGATGAAGAGATGAAGGGAAGGATGCAGGATGAAGAGATGAGGGATGGGTATACAGGGATGCAGGGTGAAGGGATGAGGGATAAAGGGATGGATGAGGGATGAAGGGATGAGGATGCAGGGATTTGGGGATGCAGGGACATGGACAAAGAGGTGTGAGGATGCTCTTGCCACATCCCCAGCCCTCAGGGCCAGCACCACAGGGTCAGGGCAGTGTGGCCCCCCCAGCAGTGCCCCCCTACCCCCGGCAGTGCCCCCTCCCTGTCCCCCCCACTCACAGAGCGGGCGGCTCCGGTACTTCCGCACGGTTCTCACTTTCTCGGCGATGCAGTGCTGGGACACAGAGAGACCCCAGAGTCAGCCCCAGCCCCCCGAGACCCCACCTGGTCCCCCCAACCCCCCAGGAGCCTCCTGCACACCACCCACCCTCAGGGACCCCCCCAGGATCCTGTTCTGCACCCCGTGGACCCCAAACCCACCCACCCCCGACAGGGGAGCCCCAAACCCTCAGGGGGGTCCTCCAGCCCCTCGGGGGGTCCCCTCTCCCCTGCCCTCATCTCAGGGGTCTCCCAGCCACATTCCCCCCCAGAACCCACCAGTTTCTCCACGTTGACCAGCCCATCCAGGAGGGTCTTGCTGCCTTCGTGCAGGAAGGTCAGATCTGGGGGAGAGAGGGGGTGACGTGGGGGTCCCATGGGGTGTCAGAGGGACCACAACCCCCCGTGGGGCAGCCTCTGAGTCCCCCCTCACCTTTGAGGATGAGCGGCACGAAGGGGATGAGGGGGGGCTTCATCTTGGCCAGCACCTCCCGGTAAGTCTTGTGGTTCCTGCAGGGGTCCTGGGGGGAATGGGGGATCAGACTCTGGGGGGGAGTTCCCCAAGAGTGCCCTGGATCACCCCCCATGCTGGTGGCCATGGGCATGGGGCTGGTGGCTTGGGGTGGGGGACAAAGACACCCCGGGACACCTTGGGAATGTCCACTGCTCACCAGATCCCCAAACACCCTGGGGATCCCCCAAAACCCACGGGAACCCCCACACCTCTCACCCACCGTCAGGTTCTCGAACTTCCGAAACAGGTTCTTGAATTTCCCGGGGAGCTTCTGGAAGACAAAAAAAGGGGAGAGGGTAAGGAGCACCAAAGGGGGGCTAGGAGCACCAAAGGGGAGGGCAGAAGCATCCAGGGGGTCCTGGGAGCACCCAGAGGAGTTCTGGAAGCACTGAGGTGGGGGTGAGAGCTCCTGCAGGGTTCCAGGAGCACTCAAGGCAGGGTCTGGAAGAACCCAGGGAAGGTCTGGGAGCAACCAGGTGTGGGCATGAGACTCCCAGCAGTCCTGGGAGCACCTGGGCAGTGTCAGAGAGCACCCAGGGATGGTCTGGGAGCATCCAGAGAGTCCCGGAAGCACTGGAGAGGGGGGTGGGAGCATCCAGGGGCAGTCTGGGAGCACCTAGAGAAGTTCTGGAGGTACTGAGGGGGAAGGGAGTTCCTGGAGGTGTTCCAACAGCACTCAAGGGGGGTCTGAAAGAACCCAGGAGGGGTCTAGGAACAGCCAACTGTGGACACAAGCATCCTGAGGGTCCTAGGAGCACCCAGGTAGTGTCAGGGGGCACCCAGGGGTGGTCTGGGCGCATCCAGAGAGTCCTGGGAACACTGGAAGGTGGGGTGAGAGCTCCCGGGGGGGAACAGAGAGCACCTAAGAGTGGTCTGGGATCACCTAGGAAAGGGTCAGGAAGCAGCTGGGGGTGTTCAGAAAGACCCAGTAAGGTTTGGGAACACCAGGGGGGTCAGAGACCCCCCAGCCCTCACCTCCCAGGTGAGGCGCAGGCGGCTGACGGCGGCGTTGTTGAGGCCGATGACGATGGCGTAGAAGGAGAGCATGTCCTGGTTCTGCTTGCAGCTGGTGGGGGACAGTGTGAGGGGCGGGCTGGGCACCCAGGGACCCCCCGAGTCCCCCGCGGCCCTCCACTCACATAGCAGCGATCTTGATGAGCTTCTTGAGCAGGTGGGCGCGCTTGCCCAGCGCCTCGCAGAGCAGCAGCTCCGTGCCCACCCAGTGCTGCACTTCACTGCAGCGCTGCAGCAGCAGCTCCAGGTTCGCCGTCTCCCGCCGGCCCCGCTCGCCGTGGAACACGTAATCCACGAATTCCAGCTGGGGGGGGATACACACATTCCATCAGAGCCCCCCCGCCACAGCGCGGCAACCCCCTGCCAGCCCCCCGTGCCCCCCCAGACCTCGTGGATGCAGCGGAAGAGCTCCCAGTGGAAGGCTGTGAGGTGGTTGGCGATGTCCTCCGGCTCGGCGCGGTGGATCTCGGTGTCCCCTGGGACCACCTGGATTTCCTCGGGCAGTGGCACCTGCGAGGGGACACCGGATGGGGCACTCCGGGGGTGCTGGGCCCCAGGGTGGGAGCACAGGGGTCCCGCAGGAGGGTCCCCCCTGTTGGGCGCAGGGGGCGATGGCAGTGCCAGGGCCGGGCAGGGGAGGGGAGGGGTGTCCCTGCCGGGGTGTCCCCAGCACGGAGCTCACCAGGGAGTCGAAAGTGTCCCTGGTGCAGGCGAAGAGGTGGCTGTTGATGCCCAGGGTGGTGAACACACACTCCTCGCTGGGCTGCAGCACCGCTTTCTCTGCCGCGGGGCACAGGGTGGGGTCAGCACCGGCCGGACCCCCCAGCCCTGCCCGCAGCCCCCCCGGACCCCCGGGCACCTCCGGACGAGGCCATGGTGACGAGGATGAGGGCGTCCCCGCGGGTGCTCTGCTCCTCCGAGTACTGGAGCTTCTCGGTGACCGAGGCCAGGATGTCCTGCACCGAGGCCGAGAGGCGGCTGCGGATGGTGACGTACGAGTGGTCGGGCATGTACACGCGGCAGAAAACTGGGGAGAGGGCGGGGGGTCAGCGCCGGGCACCCCCACACCACCCCGGGCACTGCCCGCCGGTGAAACTGAGGCACGGGGCGAGCACTGAGCAGACCCAGAGTGGGCATGGCCCCGTCCAGGGGCTGGTGGGTCACGGGGGGGACCCCAGTCCCCCTCAGCTCCCCCGCAGTCACTCACTCTCGTCAGAACCCCGAAATGCCACCCGGGTCTGCAGGCAGGAATCGATGCGTCGGAAATGCCGGAACAGCGGCTTCACCTGCTTGTTCGGCGGGGGGGTCTCGTCGGCCACTCTACGGGGGCACAGGACAGGGCTCAGGTAGGGCCCCGGACCCCCGGGACTGCACCCCGAGGCCGCCCAGGGCCTCGCTCTGGCAGGAGGTTGGGCACTGGGAGGGCACCGGGGCACACCGAGGGTGGGCACAGGACGAGGGTGGGCACGACGGTGCAGTGAGGGTCCGAGGCTGTGCATGGCAAGGGCGTGACGGGGACACGAAGGTTACGGTGAGACCAGGAGGGCAGCAGGGCAGGCTGCTACTGACCTCTCCAGCCTCCTGGCACCCCCAAGGGCCACAAATCCTTGTCCTTCCTGGGGACTCCCTGACCCACAGGGACCCCCAGGACCCTTTTCCCTCTCTGGGGACTCCCTGACCCACAAGGAACGTCATGATCCCCTGACCCATAGGGACCCTGGACTTCGTAGGACTCCCTGCCCTCCCCGGGAACCCCTGACCGACAGTGACCCCTGGCCCACCAGGGACCCCTGACCGACAGGTACCCCCAGGACCCCCTGACCCCTTCTCACTTGAGCTCCACGGTCTCCACGAGCTGGTGCAGCTTGATGATCTCGTCCTCCAGCTCGTGGTAGAGGGACGTGTCCTTCATGATGAGCAGGTAAAGCTCCTGCGGGGCGAGAGGGGTCAGGGCCGGCGCTGCGGGGACTGGGTGGGGGACACGCGAAGGGGACACCCACCTTGATGACCTTCCCGGCGCTCTCCTCCTCCTGCAGTAGCCCCTTGTAGGTCTCGAGGAAGTGCAGCAGCACGGCCAGCACCGCTCGCTTGCGCCGCAGCCCGGACCCCTCCTCCCAGTGCGCCGGGGGGCTGCCCGCCGCCAGCACAAAGGTGGCACCGTCAAGGAGGTGCCACGGCAAGGAGGGACCCTCGGCCACCCCCCGGCACCCGCTGCACCGAGGAACCCCACTGAGGGTCTCTGTGCCCTCCCTGGTAGCACCACACTGCCCATCTTGCACCCAAACCCGCAGCCCACCCTCATGGCACCCCAATCCCCTTCTTTGCTGCTCCTGTGAGCCCCCCAAAGCACCCTACCGCCCTCCCCATGTCCCACTGCTCCTCGCAACCCCATGTGCAGCCTTTCGTCTCCCTCAAGCTCACACCCATGCCAGTACCCTCCTGGTGGCACCCTCATGCCAACCTTCATGCCAACATCATGTCCCCTTCATGGTCCCCTTCTGCCCACTCTCACTGCATCCCAATACCCTCCTCATGCCCAACCTCGGACCCCTCCTCCCTGCACCCTCGTGCCCGCGCTTGTGCCCCCCTCATGCCCTCCCTGTGCCCAACCTCGGGCACCTCCCCATTGCACCCACTCTTCTGCCCCTTCACAGCACCCCTGTGCCCACCCGCTTTGAACCCCAATACCCTCCTCATGCCCAGCCTCGGACCCCTCCTCACCCACCCTCGTGCCCACCCTCGTGGTCCCCCAGGGCCCCCCAGGATATTGCTGATGCAGCTGCTGCAGGAAGCGCTCGGTGGGCAGGAACAGCGAGTGGGTGAGCACGATGTCATCCAGCAGCGACTCTGGGGGGACAGGAGGGGACAGGTGTGGGCACTCCAGCCCCACAGAGCCCCCCGACACCCGCGGGGCCCGTGCCCGGCGGGGCGGGCGGGTGAGGGGAGCGATGATAATTCCCAGGGTGACACCGGGAGAGGCCGAACCCCACGCGAACCCCCCCGCGCCGCCGCTGACTCAGGGCCCGCTCCCAGCCCCGGGGCAGCCGGGCCCGGACGAGCCGGTGTGGGGGCAGAGGCGCCGGCAGGGCGGGACCGGGGCCGCGACGCCCCGGCACACCCGGGAGCCCCGTGAGAGCCCGGCCGCGGGCACACAGGGACACGGCGAGGGGAAACTGAGGCAGGCAGCTTGGGGCACACCGGGTGGGTGCCGCAGCCGGGCTCTCCGGGGCAACACGGGTGGCACCACCTTGGGAAGGTGTTTTGGCAAGGGCAGGTGAGCCGAGGGCTCGGTACCGGCGTCAGTGCCCGTCAGAGCCGCATCAGTCGCCACCACGACCTTTGGATGAGGCACCACTCCCTCGCCCGGCACCAGCGCAACTCTCGGCCCCGAGCGGATCCCCAGCCAGGGGTGCCCAAGGCGCTGTGCCCAGATGCCATGGGGACACTGTGGTGGGACGCCAGAGCTCTTCAGAGGCCCAAGGACCTGACCCACGGAGGGGCCATGCAGAACATCTCCCCAGACACCCCCTGGACCATTAACCCGGTCACAGATCCGTGCCAAGGCAAGGCAGAGGGTCCCCTGGCACCCCCGCGCCGAGCTCAGCACCCATGGGGCATCAACTGCTGCTGAAAGCAGGACACGGCAGTCTGGGACACAGGGACAGGCAGGGGCACCTGCAGCGTGGGGGGCGCAAGTACATGGCGCCCAGCTCTGGCAGACCCCTGCCATGTTCTGACTGTGGGGCAGAAGTTGAACGCTCCCCCCATCCCTTCAGGCTGCAAGCCCCTCCAGTCCTGCCTCAGTTTCCCCATCCCTCTGCAGCACCCACGTGTACCCCAGAGTTGCAGGGATGTTTTCTCATGTCGGGACCCCCATGCTGGCTCCTGCCCCGCTGCTCCCTGCCAGCTCTGGCACCGCCAGGCTGGGCAGCGTGTTGGTGCAGGCAGGACCTGGTGCTGCCTGTCCCAGCTCGCCCCTACCTGAGGGCTCCTAGTGGCGGTGGCTGCACCCAGTCCTGGCCCTGGCACCACTGGAGCAGGGGGCTGGCGGTGGCCTGAGGTCCCCGATGGTCCCCCTGGTCCCAGTAGCCGAGTGGGATTGGCCAGAACAGGGATCCCGATGGTGTGGGAAGGCTCCCACCCACCCGCACCCAGCCTGGCTCCCACCCAGCTCTGGCACCGAAACCACCCCAATACCTGGGCACGGGGAGCCAAGGTGGGACAGCACCGGGAGGCCTGTGCCGGAGGAAAGGGGCGTCCAACCGACCCTCCCTCCACTGCAGCTCCCGTCGGGGCTAATTTTAGCACCAGGATGATGTTAAGGACCATCCAACCGGGAGGTAGATGCTGCAGTGACTGCCGGTGCCCGGCCACCCCCGGCCACCACCGAGCTGGCGCTGTCATTGAGCCCATATCCCCTGCCAGCCCCTCTACCGCGGTATCTTGCCCAGGGAACCCCTGCCCACGCCGCAGACTCCTGCCCACCCCGCTGCCACGGGCGCCCTGCCCCGGCGAAGACCCGGCCTTGACCTTGTCACCAAACCGGGCACCGCTGTGCCCTGTACAGGGCCACCCGCCTCACCGGGCACCGGGGTCTCCCACCCTGGTGTCTCCCTCTCCGCCATCCACCAGCGCATTCCCCGCCGCAAGCAGCAGCCGCCCCCGGTCTCTCCCCGCTCCGCCGCATCGCCCCGCGATCCACGCGCTCCCCGCCCCGGGCACCACCGCAGCCCCTCCCGGAGGTCCCACAGCCCTTCCCGGGGGTCCCGCAGCCCCGTACCTGCCCCGCAGCCCCTCCCGTGTGTAGCCGCCGGCAGCCGGTCGAGGAGCGCGGCCAGGAGCCGCTCGGGGGGCGCGGGCGCGGCGGGGGCGCAGCCGCAGCCGCAGCAGCACCGGGCGGCGGGCGGCGGCTCCGGGCTCGGCGGCTCCCGGTCCCGGTCCCGGTCCCGATCGCGGTCGCCGGCCGGTGACGGGTCCTCAGGGGAGCGGAGCGGTGCCTCGGGCGGCCGCAGCTCCAGCCAGCGGCCCTCGCCCCCCGGTACCGGCCCAGCGGGCCCGGCCGGCTCCTCGGGGGAGGCAGGCGGGCGCGACAGGCTGTGCCGCCGCGGCGCCGGCACCGACCCCGGCCCCGGTACCTGCCCCGGGGGGGCGGCGGGGCGGACGGGCAGGTGCGAGCCCGGCTTCTTCAGCAACTTCTCCAGCGGCTTCATGGCCGCCCGGGCGCGGCGGCGGCAGCGGCTCAGGGGCCCATCGGCGGCGGCGGCGGCTCCGTTCGGCTCCGCTCGGGCTCGGGCCGCGGCGCCGCTCCCCGCCCGCCCCGCACCGGCTGCGCGCTGCGCCCGCCCCGCACCGGCTTCGCCGCGGCCCCGCCGCCAGCACCGCCCCGTTACGGCCCCGCCGCCGCCCCCGGCACCTGCCCGCCCCTTTCCCCGCACCGCCGCCGCCCCCGGCCCCGCCAACGGCACCTGCCCGCCCCCTCCCCGCACCACCGCACTCGTCACAGAACCCGCCCCGGGCATGCGGTGACACCGGCTAGCACCAGGACACGGTCACCGCCCCCCTTCCCCGCAGCCCCGCAGAGGCTGTGCATTACACACCCCCGCATCCATCTCTCCGCATTTCCCCCTCACATCCCCGGGGTACGACCACCCGCCAGCCCCCCAACACCACACCGTACAGCCTGGGGCGACACACAGCCCCAAAGCCTGTCACCCGCTGCTGTCACACACCGCGACCAGGGGGCACAGCCCCACAGCCCCCTGCCACGTGCTGCCTCACACCCCCGGCACACCCCCGGCACACCCCCGTGCCCGGTACGCCCCCGCACACCCACAGTTTCCCCATGCCATCCCAGGGGTACATGGCACCGCCCCCCCCATCATGTGTTGTCCCTCCCCAGTGTCCTCTGCACGGGGAGCACATCTCCAGCTGTGGGGTGACCCATCCCCGAACCCCTAGCCCAGCTCTCTGCACCCGCCGCGGTGTGGGAAAGGGCCGGGGGTGGGCGAGGGACCCCCCAGCCTGGCACCCCTGGGGCTGGGTTCCCCCGCGGGCAGGGCGGGCAGGTCGGGGTGGCTGCCAGACCCCCCCTCCACCTCCTGCCAGGCCGGAACGGGCCTCGGCGTGCCGGGGCAGGTGCCGGGGCAGGTTCCGGGGCAGGGCAGGGAGAGATGTGGCGCTTGCCTGGGGCTGAGCCTCCTGCCCCGCACCCGTGGGGTGCTGAGCATCCATCCTGCCCATGCCCACTGCCCCCAGCCCCACCTTGCACTCTCTGGACATTCAAACGGGTGAAAACAACTCAGGGACAGACGCTGTGTCCTCCCAGTCGTCTTCTCCGGCGTCCATCCCCCTGCAAACCCACGGCCACGCGGCAGCCTCGGGGTGGGATGGTGGCAGCGGCTGGAGGGACACAGCAGGTGACCCCATGGTCTTTGCTGGGCCCCACTGCCCGGGGTGTTCGGGGGGGGAAGGAGGAACGACGGTCCCGGCAGCTCCCGCTTTGTTCCCGCTTCGCCTCCGCCCGGCAGTTGCCTGGCAACTCCATCCATGCGGCTGCCAGAGAGCGGCAAAACATGTCCCCACATCCCCATCCCCGGCTGCACGAGGCCCTGTCGGGATGGCACAGCACAGCACGGTATGGCCTGGCACATCCCTCCTCTGTTCCTCCAGCCCCCAGTGCTCAGATCCCCCACATCCCATCCAACACTCCCAAAAATTCCCACTCTGCTGAGCTCCTCCATCCCCTTTCCCTGGGGCATCCAGACAAGGGTTCCCCAGGCCTGTGTGTAAGTGGTGCTGCTGGCTGGGCTCAGCCACGCAGAGAGGGACTTCTCCTGACAGCAGGATGGGAAACTGAGGCACGGAGAGACTCAGCTCGCTGGTGGCAATGGGGATGCACTGGTCCACACAGGCAGGAGGGACCTGGAGCACTGTGCCGTGCTGAGGGCAATGTTCCCCCTGGGAAAGGTGCCCCAGATCCGGCCTGTCCCATCCCCTCTCCCAATCTCGGCAGGGACAGGGGCACTGCTGGCGCACAGCAAACTATTGGCTTAATTAATTTGCTGTTATTTCTTCTAACGAGCTGGGATCTGGAGCGGGCGCTTCCCTCGGTTGGCAGCCAGCGCATTCCCCCGCCCCGGCAGTGAGCCGGGGGTGCGAAGCCTCCAGGCATCGCTCAAAACAGACCGTGTGTAGGAGGGAAAAATTACACCGCGGGAAAAATCCCTCCCCAAGCCAGCGCTTTAACCCACTTCCCAGCTGCAGCACTGGGAGAGGAGAGCAGGGAATTTGGGGAAGGGGAGAACCCCCAAGGGATAGGGGCAGCTCCTCCATGAGAGCCCTGTGAAAGGCTAAGCCAAATCTTGGACCATGCTCACTCCTGATCCTGCTGCCAAGGAGAGAAACTGAGGCAGAGGTGCTGGGGAGAGATGGGGCAGCACAGCAGTAGGAGCAGGAAGGTGATGCCTCCTGCTTGTTACTGCTGCTGCTGGAAGGGCTCTGGGACGGCCACCCCACTGCCAGCAGTGAGGGCAGGAATTGGGGATACCCGAAGTGAAGGGAGGAAAAGGGGGTGGGGATGCAAAGGGGGGAGTTGGGGTCCTCCCTGCCCTCAAAGCTGCCCTTCCAA
The DNA here is from genome assembly GCF_008360975.1 of Lichenostomus cassidix. Lineage (NCBI taxonomy): Eukaryota > Metazoa > Chordata > Aves > Passeriformes > Meliphagidae > Lichenostomus > Lichenostomus cassidix. Next base: position 3,399,426 of record NC_139507.1, read on the forward strand.
CATGGCACTGGCAGGTCCCACCAGCATCCTTCCCCCACCCAGCCCAGCTCCAGGAGGGCAGAGCCCACCATCACATTCCATCCACAGGAGCCGGGTGTAGCAGGAGTGGGGTACATGCCCCCCACCCCTATTTCGCATGGGCAGGTGGGCAGGGGGGCTGGCAGGAGGCTGCAGTTGCCGAGGCAGAGGCAGTGCGGCACAAACGCGGGGGTGGCAGCTCCCGCACCACCAACACAACAGTTGGTCCTTCCCCGTGAGCCAGCAAGCTGGGGGAGAGGAGGAGCCTCACATCAGCCCCCAGCCCCAGAGAGAGGGGGGAGCTCCCTCCAGCCCCACTACCGGGGCAGAGCTGGGCTGGGGACGGTGGCAGCTGCTTCCAGGGATGTGGGGGCGAAGGCGGCTGGCGCCAGGCACAGCGGAGCTGTAATTCCAGTCTCGCTGGGAGCTCCTGGGAAGGGCAGAGCTGCACCCAGGAAGAGTGGCTCCTGAGAAGGGGAGAACAGCTCCTGGGGAGGAGCAGCTTCTGGGACACAGCGGTGACACTGGTCGTGCCAGGGAAGCTCAGGTGGACACTGTGCCTGTGGGTCTCAGCCCCAGGAAGGACACAGGAGAGCTGTCTGCTTCCTACAACGCTGTTAGGGATGTGCATCCCACAGGACAGGAATCCAAGTAATACCAAAACACCACCATGGGGCATAAAGTCCAGGATTCAGTTGTGTGACCAAGAAGTCAATGACACACATCAGCCTTAAGGCAGAGACATGGCAACACCTAAAACATGAGGGGGTTCTGCTTCGGGAACATGGCTTTGGTGGCTGAAACGAGACACAAAAGGTCACGGAGTCACAAACACCAAAGAAAGAAGGAATGCCTGCTGGAAAGCCAGGCATGGATGAGGGATCCAGAGAATGAGCAGGTGGGTGCTGGGCCCCCATCCTGGCCACAGATGGGGACAGGGCGGCCGGGCCACCACTCACTCAGTGACGTCCCCCGCGCCCGGTGCCTGTGCCGGCAGCTGGCACGTCCCCACGGCGTCCCGGCACATGCTCAGGAGAGCAGCAGGAATCGGCAGGAATGGGCAGGAATCAGCTGCCGGCGCTGCCAAGTTTCCTAATGCAATTTACAAACGGCTGTGAGGACATGGCCAAGCTGAAGCCGGAGCGGGGCCGGTGGGACGCGGGATGCAGAGTGGCAGCACTGCGGCACAGGTGAGCCAGCCAGGATCAGCGTGGCACAGCCGCAGTGACAGTCACCCCATGGGATCAGGAATCCCAATGGGGACACGAGGCTGCCGTGGGGAAGTGAGGAGGGAGCTGGCGCAGGGCTGAGGCACTTCCTCGAGGGGCCAGAGCCCAGCCTGGTGCGTTGGGGCGAGTTCCAACATCCTCCACAGCTCCAGCAGCAACACCCAAGTGCTGGGAGCAAACGCGGCCCTGCTGAGCTGGTTTGGGTGCGGGCTGGGCTGCTTGGGCAGCTTCAGGGTGCTGGGTGCCCACAAACCTCCCTCTCTCTGCGTGGATTTGTCAGAGGGAGGGTGAAAACGTCCCCTTGCACTGCTGGGGGTGGTAAAAACAGGGGTCACCCCGTGGATTCCCACCTGAGAGCTCACACACACGGGTTACCACCAGCTTGTTGGGGTGGAGCTCCTAAATTAAGTAGTTCCTGCCCAGCCAGCGCATTCCCAACAGCTTCCCACAGCTCCACTGCCCTTCCCCTGCTCCAAAAGTGGCAGAAATCAACTTGCTAATTGAAAAGAGAATTGAAATGAAGAATGGACTGGGGTGGGGGGATGTCACTGCTGCTGTTTGCTTGTGAACAAATAAATACACAATACCCAAAAGAAACAAATCAGCTTTACTGAAGGAGCTGCTTCATTCCTTAAATAAAAACAGAGACCACGATCAAGCCAGCGGAGTTTGGCATCCCAGGAGGGAGCAGGGAACGTTTAGTAACGGGCAGAAGTTGGGAGAACGTGTGGCCAAAGACCGACTTGGGGGTTGGTTCTTCGGTGGCCCCAGCGCAGGGGAGGAGGGGCCTGGGCAGCAGTGAGATGGATTTCGGGAAGGCACTGCTCGGGCCATGGAGGAGGTGCCTGGCCCTGAGCAGGGTGCAGGTGTCTCATCCCGCTGCCTCACCTCCGCGCAGGGAAGGAGCCATTCCTAGGAGCAGCTTCCTCCTCGCCAAGGTGCCGAGTCTGGCGCTGGGATTGCTGTGGCCGTGTCCCTACGTATTGCTCCTCTCCTTTGATTTTTCACCTTTGCTGTCCTGGGAGGGGGAAGAGGGAAGAGCAGCAGAGGTTTAGAGCCCCCCAAACCCTCACATGGGAGGAACAGTGCTGTGGCTGGGTCTTGCCAGCAAACCCCCCCACACTTGGGTGACACCCCCCCCCACCTGCCCCTCTGGACACAACCAGCCCACTGTGCCAATCTCTTCTCATGGTTCCAGATTTTTCCATCATGAGGCCTTTCCAGGGCCCCTCCATCAGACAATTTGCTTCCCAGCCCTCCCTGCGTACAGGAACCCACCAGCACATGCCCGCCCGGGTCCAGGCTTGCTTGGCTTCCGTATGTGAAGAAGGTATGGAAAGGGAAACCAAAAACACACACGTGGCATTCCAGCACGCTCACACATGCACAGCTCACAGCACTGGAGCAAGGAGACCATTCCCAGCACAGGGAAGCATTTGAATCCTGAGAAACCTTACACTCTACTGCCTGAATTATCTACTGAGCTCTCAACATTTATCCTTCCAGAGAACTCCCTGCCTCCTAACTCCTCCAGCAGGGCTGGATTTTTCCCTCTCTAAATCGTCCTGTTTTCTATCCTGAGTAAATAAAATAAAAGAGTCAACTTCAGACTTACTTTTTACGTGGTTTTAGTTTTAAAGATTTAAGTAACTCAAATTAACTGGAGCCCTGCTTACCACCTGCAACGAGAAGCTGAGGTTTGGGACAGGTCAGAAATGAGACAATTTAAGATTTCCCCAGAACAACGTTATTTTTTTGGGATGGGAGGGGGAACTGCAGCCTCACACACACCAGTAGCACCACACACACAGAGGGACTGATGGTGAGGGAATGGTACCTCTGGAGGGGGTGGCTTGATGGTCACAGGCTGGGACGTCCGGCGAGGCGGGGAGGGCTTGGGCTGCACCTGCTGCTGGACAGTGTTGTAGTAGGTGACCCCCCCATACACCTGGGACTGCGCCTGCAGGAGCAGCAGGATCAGAGCTCCGGGCTGGGGGGCCCTGCGAGCCCCTCTTGGCACCCACCAGGGCTGGGCACGCCCCCAGCCAGAGCCAAGAGGGGCTGTGCCCCCCAGATATCAGCTCCTGAGGCCCCTCGTGTGTCCCCACCCCTCTGCCAAGGTCCCCCAGCTCCAGCAGGGACAGGACACAGCCTATGCAGATGGGATTCCCTCACCCTGCACTCCATAGAATGCCTGAACTTCCTCAACAACAGCTTTTCCCCCTGGACACAGCTCCCCAGCACAGCCAGCCCTGCAGCCTGGGGGGGAACTGCTTTCAAACCGGGGTGAGGTCCTGCCAGGATCAGCCAAAGCAGTAGGAAGAGCAGGGACGGTTGGGAGCTCAGGGAATGTGCAGCTCTCCAGCCTTCCACGGCGTGTCAGCCCTGCTCCAGCTACGGCAGCATTGCTGGCACCAGAATCTGGTCTGCTCTGGTCTCATCTGCCTTTTCAAAGATCTGGTCTGATCTGCCTCCTAAGGGATTTGATCTATCTGCCTCCTCACAGGGATCAGATCTGGTCTGATCCTCACAGAGATCCGATCTGCCTCCTCAGGGATCTGATCTGGTCTGATCTGCCTCCTCACAGGAATCTGGTCTGCTCTGATCCAGGTCCCTGCAGGATCTGGTCTGATCTGCCACCTCACAGGGATCTGATCTGAGCTGCCTTCTCAGGGATCTGATCTGCCTCCTCAGGGACCCAATCCAATCTGCCTCCTTGCTGCCCGGAAGCAACCTTAGATACAGAGTTGGGCCGTGGAGCAGGAAAATCCAGCCCCGTGCTGCTCATACCAGCCAGTTCCCAGCCTCAAACAGAATCGACTTGCAAAGCCATTCCCAAGGTATCCTTGACTCAGCAGGGACCTGAAGTGGCTGTTTCCCTGTTCCATAAGGGAACACCTCAATTCCAGACCCACCAGGACAGGATTTCTGTCCTGGTGGGTCTGCCCACTGCGCCCCCATGCTCAGGGAGCTGCACAGCAGCCACGGGAACAATCCTTTCCAGGATGGCAGCAGCCTCTCCCCATGGAGCAGCCCAGTTGCTCCACATCCTTCCCAGGAACACCTCGGAAAACACACCCCACACTCCACAGTCTCCCATCTGCTCCTGCCCAGGAAGGAGCCGCGGCGCACCCGGCTTACCTGCGTGTTGGAATAGAGATGAGGAGGGGGCGGAGGGGGCAGAGCTCCAGGGGGGTAGGGGTAGCCAGGATTCCCGAAATTCATCACTCCAGGGGCGGAGAAGTAAGTCGGAGTGAGCAGCTGCTGCGGCGGGGGCTGGCCCGGGGGCATGGACACTGGTGGGGGGTAGATGCCGGGGTTTGCCATGGCAGGGGGCGTCTGGTGGGGGTGTAAACCTGGAGGTGACGGGAAGTAGATGGATGTCATCCGAGAAGCCAGAGTGTCCCGGGGTGGCAGCAGGAAGGAGCACACTCTGCTCCAAAGCTTCCCTGCAGCCCCACACTGGGGAGGGACACAGAGCAGCAGAGCACGGCCCCCTCCCCAGTTCCACATTCACCGGAACCAGACTTGGCCCTATCACAACTCCACTGCAGGAAACAATTTGTGTGGGCAAGCAGAGAACATGTTCAACAGCTCCCAGTTCTGCTTTTTCCTGAGCTACAGGGCCAGGGAGTGAGGAACCAGCCCAGTGCCCACGGAAGGGAGAGGCCCAGCCTGGTGAGGCCCCAAAGGGACCTGCAAACATCCAGCTGGGAGCTGCCAAAGGTTCAGTTTCCCCTGTCCTGCACTGGCTGGAAGCTCCAGGAACACTTGTTTTTTCTTTCCTTAAAACTGATACTGGCTCAGCCTCACTGCAGGAGGGAGAAGTTTTCTTCCATGTTGTAGAAATAAAGGAAAATGGATTCCCCCCACAACAGAAGCTGTGGGAAACCAGAGTTCTCTGTCCCCCAGGTCCAGGGGTGTCCCACTGGCTCCTCACCTGGATGAGGGAGGTGCATCTCCGGCTGCACAATCATCCCTTGGGGCGGCAGCGGGGCTGGGTTCTCACCGTGGGTGTAGATTGGTCCCTGGAATTGTACTGCAACAACACATGACAGGCTGTGAGGAAAAGCTCCGTGGAATTTCATTCCCCTGCAGCCAGGCACACACAGCTCAGCCACCCTGAGGGTTCCCATGGCACACAGAGGCTCCCAGATGCCACATACTCCCAACAGAAATGCCTCCTACCCGCTTTAGAAAGCAGGAAAATACTCAGGGAATTTCTTCTCTAACACTTTAAATGCTGGAGGGAATTCCTAATCCATCCCCAGTTCTGCTATTCCCATGCTCAAACGTCAAAGACCTGATTTAAAGTTCATTTTAAATCCCAGCTCTCAGGAGGAATTGGGGTGTCCTAAGAGCCCTGGCATAGAGAGGGGATAACACTGAGGATAATTCCATGGGTTTAAACACAACCAGGGAGGCTCCCAGTGCCTTTCAGACACTGCATAAGGGGACACAATGCCACTACAACAAAGGAAAGAGAAGACAAAGTCCTGACCGCAACAGGAGCAGGGGAATCCCTGCTCCGGCTGCTCAGCTCTGAGCACACATGGAGCCACAGGAGCCGGAGGGAAACACTCACGTGGGTCATAGTAGTGCCCTTCCATGATGCTGATGTGCATGGGGGGCGCGGGCTCTGGCACAGGGGGTCTCTGCCGCTGTGATGAGTAGCGCTTCACACGGCCCCCTGGCACTGCCTGGAAGAGTCCAGGGGTCAGGGAGGCTGTGGGGCACCCATCCAACACCCCCTGACCCCCAAACCTCCCCTGGGTCGCCCCCAAACACCCCCACAAGGGAAAGGCTGAGGTGTCAACAGCCTGTAATTACCGCAACCCCAACACAATTAGAGCCCATCTCCCGCGCGCCGCGGAGCCGGAGTCATGCTCCGGGATCACATGTTACCATCTCCTCCATCCGGTTAAACTGAGGCGGTGGCCCAGTTCCCACGTGCATATGGTTGGGAATACCTGAGGAAGGAACAGACTGGTTATTACTGCGGTTTGTGTTGGTTCCCAGGCTGGAGCCACCTCGCCCGGGGGCGTGGCTGTGGCTCAGCTCTTGCTCCCATGACATAGAATCTTTGGACTTCATTGCCCTGGTGATGATTTTAAATATTTTGGGACAAATTAGAGGCTGTTATGTCACTGCACACTCACCCATGGTGCTCAGCAATGCCTAAATCCTGCTTCAAAACTAAATCCCCAGCTTGAAAGTCAGGTCCTACACTGAGTTCTGTGTCTGCTGAGACATGGATCTCTTGTGGGTGGATCTCCATGTGGGATCTGAAGCTGCAGTTTAAACCCTCTGCATGGTGTAAGCCTTTTATCCCAGTCTCCTTTGGATTCAAACAGCAAAGTGAATCCAGGTGAATTCACAGCAAAGTGAATTTTAAACCAGTTTAAAACCACAGTGCCAAGGTGATCACAAGGTGATCACAAGGTGATCACAAGGTGATCAAAGTGATTCCAAGGGAGTGAAAATGGATAAAACAAACACTGGAAATACTCAAGGATAACTGACAGTGTAAATACAGGCAGAGGGATACAGAATGGACTGATGGGAGCCAAATGCTTCCCAGAATTAACTCCTCCCTCATCTGCTGGGGACAAAAAAGGGACAGCAGAGTCATCTTCCTTCTCACAGAACAGTCCTGTACCTGCAGCCAAGAGCTGCCTGTGGGAAATTTGTGAAGGTGTTTCATTTTTGCGTGTTAAAAAAACCCCCAAAACAGACAATCTCAGCACTTTTGAATTATCATCCCATCACATTTCCAGCCTGTGCAAGGGTCTGTTCACACAGACTTCCCAGTCCCACCAGTACCAAATGACTTCTGGTTCCATGACCTCAACCTCACAGACGCTTATGAAAGCAGCAAGTCGCTTCCTTCTCCTTGCTCCAGTTTTACTCCCCTCGGGAAGCATTCTAACACTTCCCAGAACAGATTCTAATTCTGCAAAGGGATAATTATACCTGGATGACCTCTCTGTAGATGCGCAACTGGAACTGTCCTCAGCCGGCACCAGGGTAACTCTGTCCCATGTCCCTCCCTCCTCCCAGGCACAAAGGCATTTGGCAATCCCAGCCAGGCCTCAGCTACTGGGAACCAAATTCCAGTGCCAGGAAATGAGCTGATAAACAGGGAAAAATTCCTTCCTGCTCCAAGCAAGACACCACAAAGCCCAATTATTGATCCTTATCTTCTGCTCTCCTGCAGCAGGGGCTGGTCTTGTGATTCATGCCACAGAGAAAGGATCTCCCCTTCCATCCTTCCCAGTCCTAACTCCATTCACCTTCACTGAAATGTTTAATTTCCCCTTTTTCTCTACTGTTGAATCTATCTTTCACTTTCTCAGCAGGAATCACCACTCTTCACCCACCCTGGGATGACGCTCACGTAGACACAGCTCAGCTCTGACCAACTGCACAGATCAGGATGGCACTGGGCTGCTGTAAAACCAGCAGGCTGCTCCCACTTACCCCTCAGCTCCCGGGGCGGGATGAACTGGGACTGCCCCTGGCTCCAGTTCTGCTCCGTCAGGTTCATCTGGGTCATCTCCTGCTCAAGTCCATCCACGCTGGATTCCACTGGGGACTCCCAGTTGCTCTTGGCTGGCGGTGGGGATGTCTCAGCTGGCGTGGGTTTTGGAATCACAGGAGTCAGCCCCTCGGAAGTGGGCACTTCATCTGCCAACTTCCCCACATCCCCAGCCTTGACTCTGGTCCTTCTCGCCCGGGAATAAGATTTCTTCTCAACTGGTCTGTCTGGCGGTGGCTGCGCAGCATCGGCAGCTGTGGCTTGGTTTTCCAGAGCCCCCTCCTCCTTCCCAGGGCTGCCATGGACATGAGCCACCTCCAACTCGGGGGATGTGTCCCTCGACGGGCTCTGCTCTGCGCACTTCCCGCGGTAGCTGCTCTCGTGCTTGGCTTGTTCCCCATTCCGGTGTGGGACAGTCGCTTCCGAAGTCCGGTAGCCTGGACGGGTCTCCTTGTAGCCCCCCATCCTGGGGTAGTTCCTGGTGGGGGGCATCCTGCCGGTGCCAGCGGAGCTGCGGCTGTTGAAGGAGCGTGGGGGAGCTGAGGGGCTCTTGGCACCCTGGTGCCTTGGGGGCTTGGGGGGCCTCTCGTTGGACCAGTTGGGGTCTCGCTGAGGGGGACTGCCAAACCTGGGGGAGAAAAATAGAACAATTCACTAGAAAGAAACCCTGGGGTGGGAGGAATTGCTGTGCCAGGGAACCCTTCCCTGGGATGCACATCTAGAAATCCCAGGAACAAGGTCCCACATGAAAGGGCTTTCCTTCTTTGGAGCTCCAGACCTGGCTCCCCCTCCTCGGGACAATCCAGGCCCTAGTGTGACTCTGGGGCTCACCGTGGTTTGCGCATCCTCCGGGGTTTGATGTCATCAGGGTTGTGGGCTGACCGGATGTCATATCCGTACAGTGCAATGAGCTCCTGCCTGGTCTTGGGTGCCTGCTCGTCCTCCCGGAATTTGTCATGTTCCCAGCGCCCCTCATCCTTCCACAGCTTCCGCTGACGACCCTTTGGCCTGGAACATGGACACAGGGAGGAGCAATGAGCTGTAAAGCCAAGTTGTGGCAGCTTCGAGCAATCCCACACACAGAGCCTGAGCATTCCTGGGGCAGGGAATGCACTGGAGACAGCATCCCTCCTTCCTCCCGCTCTTCCTGCCCAGCAGCTGCTGGTGACCCACTGCTGTTTGAGAAAAGCAGCTGGAAGGGTCACTGCTGCCTAGCAGGAGGATTTTTTTTTGTTGGTTTTTTCGTATCTCTCCTTTGAAACAAAGAGCTGAAGTGTCCTGGCAGGACACAGAGCAGGTAACAGAAGCAGACCTTCCCTGTATATCCCACTAATGCAAGGAACCCTGCTGCCAGAGGCTGGCCTGGAAGCTGGCCTGTCCCTCCCAGAGCCCCAGGGGGACACTCACATACCTGACCTCCTCCTCCTGCGTCTGCCCTCGGAGATCATGCTCGAAGAAGAGCCCCTTGCGTGGGATATACGCCGGGTTCTTCCGATCCTCATCATCGTCCAGGTGCTTGGGAACCTTCTTCCCAACTTTCTTCTCCACAGGCTCCGTGCTCTCCTGTCAGAACCAGCAAGCTCTCACCACTGCAGCAGTCCTGCTGCCAGCCCCCAGCCCGGAGCCGTGGGACACCCACCTGCCCATCCCCGCTCTGCCGCTCGCCCGTCACATCTCCCTTGGGATCCGCCTTCTCATTCCCTTTCTCCCCTCTGGCCGCCGACTCGCAGGAATCGTTGCTGTCCTGCTTCAGCTCCACCTTGGAGCTTTCTTCCTCGCTGTAATCCTCTTCCTCTGCCTGTGAGACACCCAGTGACTCAAAACGTGCTCCATTAGCAACAGATCTGACAGGAATCTCCCCGGTTTTGGAGTTAGATCCCGCAAGAGATCCCCCAGGACATCTCCCAAATCTGGAAGTAGATCCAGCAACAGATCCCCCAGGACTTCTCCCAAATCTGGAGTTAGATCCCTATTCCAGTTGTTAGACATGACTCTTCCAAAGCAAAGGTTTAGCTCCTAAAATTCTTCCTATCCCTTATTATTACAGGAAAAGCAAAGGTCAAACTCAACCTCTCCCAAAAGATAGAGGATCCAACAGGCTTTCTGGAATGGAGATGGGATCAGCTGCCCCACAAAGATGAAGCATCCCACACTCCAAAAAGGCTCCTGCAGACTGGGGAGACTGGTGATCACAGGCCCTTCCTTCCACACTGAGGGCCCAGATCCAGCCAGGGCCACGTTTCCAAATTCCCTGGAGTTCCTCAGCTGACTCACTCTGCTCAGGAGCATGACCTGGTTTCACCCCCAGGAGCCTCCGGAGGCTGGAGCTGAACTAAAAATAGCTCGGGGTGATTAACCAAACCCTGCTCCATTTTCCTCTTTCAACACAGCCTTTGCACATCGGCTGCTCCCGGTGTTTACGCCGGGGAAGCCCAGGCCGGGCATTATTTTTAGGTACAGGAACAGAGTCATCCTGGCACGGCAGTGATGCAACAACCCTGCTGCCACAGGGAGCCTCCACGCGGGATTCCAGGCTGGAAGAGCTCTGGGAGCAGCCCCATCACCTCTGCAGCCTGCCACACTCCTTCCTTGTTAAGAGCATAGATTATTTCCCAAACTGAGATTAATTCCCAAATAAACAGCTTGGATTTTCTCTGCCTGGTGGTTTGCATGTTCTCCAGCCACTGTTTCCCTCAAGATTCCCCCAATAGAGATGGATTTTCATTAGAAAGCCTTTACTATAATCCTTAGAAACCAGAACTTCTCCGAAATCTCCTGGAAATCTCAAACTTTAGAGTTCTGAACTAAAAATCCAGGGGAACCTGCAGCCCCCAGGCACGGGTAGGATGGGATTCCCTCAGCACCCCCCCAAATCCCAGGGTGCATCCCCCCTCTGGCTGCTCCCTCAGAACAGAGGGAAGCTCCTGGGATGCATCCAACCACCACTTTGCTTTTTAATTCCAACTAATTAAAACCCAACAAGCATCCCACACTCCTCCCACGCCCTTCTTGGCCATGGCAAACCCAGTTCCCAGTGTGAGGAGCCAGGAGAGTTTTCCCTAGCACACACTGGCCCTACACCCTCCCCAGCAGCACAGTGACACTGTCCCAGTGCCAGGGGCTGGGACTGGGGGAGGTTGTTTCCTCAGGAGACAGAGGGCTCCATGGAAGAGATCCAAAGACACAAACTCAGTTTGTGCTAAAATTCCAAAAGAATCAGTGGCTCAGCAGGACAGAGCCTGCCCTTACCTCTGAGTCCTCGGCGCTTTCGTAGTCGGAGAGCACAGCTGTGGAGAGAGAATGGAGGTGGGGTCAGGGCAGCACTGGACATGGCTCCTCTCCCATGTGACCAAAGCCCTTCCAATTGGAATTTTGGTTGCCAGCATCATCCTGGATCAATGCCACAGCCAGCTCAGGAGGGAGCTGGGGTGACTTTGGGGTGCCCTGTCCCTGCAGCCCACATTTGCCTGCTGTTACAAGTGGATATTTAGGATGGCAATAACCACAGGATTGTTGGAAAAGGTATTTTATCTTTTTTTGCCCACAAGCAACCCTGCCCAAGAGCCACCACTCACCATCTCCTTCAATGCCATCCTCACTTTCCTGCAGAGAGGAGAGGAGAGTTAGAGGAGGGGAGGGTAGCAGCCAGAGCCCAGCAACATGGAATCATAAAACCATAGAATCATGGAATTGTTTAGACTGGAGAAAATTTTTAAGATCAAGTCCAACTTTCAACCAGCACCAGCCCCACGTCACCACTAAACCATGCCCCCAAAAGCCACATCCTCACTTCTTGTAAACCTCCAGGGATGGGAATTCCACCACTCCCTGGGCAGTCTGTGCCAGTGCCTGACCACCTCTTGCATAAAAAAAATTTCCCTAAAAAACCTACTTTCTTAGTATCTACTATCCTAATATATTTTACTAATAGCTACTATTTTGTCCTAATTTCTATTTTTTCCAGCATCCTATGACCCCAAACACAATGACAGCAAAGTCTGGCCCCGACCCTACTGCATTCACCCTTGGAAGTTCAGCTCCGGTGACCAAGAAGAAACAAATTCCAGCCTCCCAGAGCCTTTCTCCAAGAACCTTCTAGAGCAGCTGGGGGTCTTCAGGGAACATAGTGACAGTGACAGGAGAGCCAGGATCTCTCCCTCCCCAGCCGAGAAAGGGAAAGAACAGGGAATAACAAAGAGATGCTGAGCAGGACCCAGCTCAGCGAAGGGGCTGGATGAAGGGAACAGCTCAGAGCAGGAAAAAAAACTGCTCAGTAAAATTGCTGCCCAGAGAAGCTGTGGTTGCCCCATCCCTGGATGTGTCCAAGGCCAGGTTGGACAGGGCTTGGATTAACCTGGGATAGTAGAAGGTGTCCCTGCCCACGGCAGGGGGTGGAACTGGATGAGCTTTAAGGCTCCTTCCAACCCAAACCATTCCATGATTCCACGATAAAGGAAAAGATCAACCCAAGTGTACAAGAAAAACAACCCCAGAGCACAAACAACCTGACCAAGTCGACAAAATAAACCCAAAACCACCAGGAAAAAACACACTGGGAGTCAGGGGGAGCTGGAAACAACCAGCCCTGGAACCCAAAACAGGAAAGAGCTGGAAATAACCAGCATTAGAACCCAAGCCAGGAGGGAATTGCACCTGGATTGAACTGCAAGAAGAGAACTGCACAGGGAGGGGGGAGACAGCAGCATCCACCCACCTGCCCCTGTTTCAGGAACCCCAGGAACAGGGACAGGACCCCAGGAACAGGATCCCAGACTGAGGGAATCCAGCCACAGGGCACAGGGAGCCAGAGCAAAACCCCAGCCTGTTTTGGGGGGGCTGCAGAGCCCACCCCACCTGGGGATTTAGCCCAGCTTCCCCACACACACTATAGGGGGATTCAGCCCAGTTCCCCCAATTCCCCAGACTGGTGCTGCCTCAGCTCTCCACCCACCACTTTGTCCCCAGTGTCCTCCCACCCCACAGATCCTAATACCAGTCTCCCAACTTCTCCCACACTCCCACCGACAGCAGAGCCCCCCAGCCCACCCACTCCTCCCCAAGCCCTCCTTAACCACCAGAACCCCTCTCTAAGCTCCCTCCTTGCCCTGGATCCTCAGTGTCCCAACTCCCCCGGCTTCCCCCGCGCCCCCCAGACACCAGAACATCCCTCAGCCCTCTCCCTCCTTCTTTCCCCAGCGTCCCCCCTGAATCGCCCAGACACCAGAACACACCCCTCAGACGCCTCCCTCCCCAGGCTCCTCAGTGTCCCCAAGCCCCCCGATTCACCCCCGGCCACGCTCAGACACCAGAGCTCCCCGTCCCCACCCGCAGTGTCCCCGAGGCCCCCCAGCCCCTCCCGCCCGTCCCTCACTCACACACTCCGACTCGGCCGCGCTTTTCCCCCCCGCCCCACCGGCGCTCTCAGCCCCGCGGCCCCGCGGCCCAGCTCCGAGGGCCCCCGCGGTGCCGCGCGGCGGGCGGTGCGCCGGGCGGGGCGAGCCGGACCGGGAGCGGGAGCGAGATCCGGAGCCCGAGCGGGAGCGGGCGGAGCGGGGGGAACCCGGCGCGGAGCCGGCGCTGTCGGAGGCCGCCGAGCCCTCGCTGTCCTCGCTGTCCTGCGAGGCGCGCTGCCGCCGCCGGTCCGCCATCTTGGCCGCGGAGCACCACGGGAGCGGCCCGCGCGGCGCCCCCCGCCGCCCGCCGCCGGTACCGCGCTGCCCCCGCCGCCGCCCGCCAGGGGGCGCGCGCCGCTCGCGACGGTGACGTCACCGCCCAGCGGAAATGACATCACACCGCAGGGCGGGTAAATGGGGGAGGGGAAAACACCAGCAGCCAGAGGCCTTTTCCTTCTTTATTGTAAAAAAAAACAAAAAAAAAAAAATCAACGAAAAGCAATAAAAAATAATAAAATAAAACCAACGAGCGGGTGTGTCCGCGTGTGACCCCACCCCCTCCTGTAACGTCTTTAGAACTTGGTGTTTTTAGAACTTTATCGGTTTTTTTAACAATTTCCGGGTTTTTAAGGTTTTTTTGAAGTTTTTTTTTCTTAAAGTTTTTTTTTTTTTTAAGGTTTTTTTTTTTGTAAACGAGTTTCCGGCGTTCAATAAGCTCGGGGTTAATTAAAGAGAGGGGGGCAGTGGGGGATAGAACTGGGGGGGCACAGGCTCAGTGTAGGAGGAGGACAAAGGGGGGAAAAGGAGGAAGAGAGTGTGAAAAAGGGAGGGTAAGTGAGGAAAAAGGGGGGAGATAGGGAGAAAGAAGAGGGAAAAGGAGGATACATGAAGCCCCCACCCATGGAGCCCCTCCCCACCCATCCAGCACCGAGAGGGTCCAGCAGCACCCAGGGGCTCGGACAGGCAGTAACCCCTCCCCTCACAGCAAACCCCTCGCCCACCTCAAAACATTTAAATTACATTTTAAAAAAACATTAAAACCCCCCAAATTGTGCGCACAGGCTTTCTATTTCACAAAAAAAAAAAAAAAAAAAATTTTGCTTTTTAACTCTCCCCTCTGCCCCTACCAACCCGCTCCGGAGAGGAAAACCCCCAAGAGGGGGGAAAACCCCCAAAAGAGACTTCCAGGTGCTTCTCAGTTCCCAGGCCCCAGGCAGCTCCAACACCATCCGCTGTTTATCCTGCTTTCTAACTAAACACAACATGAAGGCAGCAGCGGGTGAGTCCCAGGGGATGTGGCACCCCTGGACACGGGATCTGATGCTGGTGATCCCCATGCTCCCACTGGACATGGTGGGAAGCCCCATATTCCAGATCCCACAGGCTGCGGTGTGCAGAGGCGGCACACTGGGGACTCGAGGATGGGGCCAGGATCTGCCTGCTGCCCTGGGGAGCGGAGCCTCTGGCTTGTGGCACTGGGAAGCCGGTGCAGTGCGGGGGATGAGTCCGGGGAACGTTCCAAAACCCAAGTGAACAAAACTGGGATCGCGGAAGAACGAAACCATCCGTCAGCGCAGAGCAGGCAGCGGCCGGCGGTGACCCGGTAATGTCAGAGCTTCTGGTGCCGTAGAGGTCTTCAGAGCCCTCAAGGACATATGGAGCTCCTGGAGGTGTTTGGAGCTCCCAGCATCTCACTTATTTCCGACAGGTCCGGTGTGGTGTCTGCTTCTTCTGCACCTCCAGCCGGCAGCGACTGCGCTCATCCAGCCAGGGCAGCTCGAAGTTCCTGCGGGCACAGCTGGTGTCACTGTGGCACTGTCCCAACCCAAACAGCACTGTCCAGACCCAAAATGGGCTGGGCACCTTTCTAGGAGTGACATCAGCAGAGCCCAGCCCTGTCCCCTCATGCCTCCAGTACTCACTGTGGGGTCAGTTTGGGCAAGGGCCGGCCAAAGGCGACGACGGGCAGGTAAGGGGTGATGAGCAAACTTTCCACTGTGGAGAGACACCAGAGTGTGTGAGAGCCCCCATCTGTACCCTCACCTACCCCCCGACACCACCTTCCCAAACCTCACCATCATCTGGCTCAGGGAAAAATGAGGTAACTTCAGGTTCCGACTCCTGAATCCCTTTCCTTTTGTACATTCGGAGCTGCAGCCGCTGTAGGATTCTTTGTTCCCTGATCCGCTGGATGTCCCACCTGGAAAACAGGATGGCTGGGAAAGTGAGGAACCACAGGCAGTGCCAGACTCCCACGGGGGGGATCAGAGCGCTGCACTGGCTGCCAGTGATGTGGGAGCATCCCTCCTCCTGCAGCATTCCTGGTTCCTATCCTAGCTGCACCCTGTCCTGCCCCCTGCTCCAGGTGACAGCCCAGGATCCTCCCTGTAAAACTGAGACCCCAGACCCCCATCACTCCCTTTGCTCCCACCTTTTCCTTCGTTTCTCATCCAGCTCCAGCTTTGCGTGCCGTTTGGAAAAGACGCTGTCATCCAGGTTCTGCAACGACACCAGATTGGGATCAGCACATCATCCCGGGGCCAGATCCTGTTCCCATGGCCCTGGGAGGGGCTGGTTCTTCCCCCCACCTCAGCCCCCCAACCACAGCCAGCGTTTATGCTGGATGAGGGGATGAGATGCCACCAGCTCTGGGACTGTGGGACAGCCTGGAAAGCCCCTGCAGCACTGCCAGCTCTGATGGCTTGCGTACCTCCAGGAGGTCCGAGGGGTTGGGGTCTCTCAGGGGCTCCACGACATGGTCCCTCCAAGACGGAACTGCAGGACAAGAGGGAGGGTGGTACCCCACACCAGAAACCCCACAGCCCCTACTCCATCCCACCACCTTCCTGCTCCCTTCCCACCCGTCTGTCCCCTTGGAGCATGGCTTGAGATGCACCAAATCCCCATGCTGAGCCAGCCGTGGGAGCTGCCTGGGGTCCAGCGGATGGCAGAGCTCACCTCCACTCCCTTGGCCAAGCACATGAGCAAACCTGAGCCACTCCCAGGGACATGCCGAGCTCTGTCTGAGCCGGAGCGCTGAGCCACATGGCACAGTCTGGTTCCCATCACCAGCACCAACCTTGCTGGGCCCAGGGTAGGACAAGCACCGGATTTGGGCACAGAAGGTGACCCGGGTGCTGTGTCACCATGGCATGAGCCAGAGACATGTTTCCCAACCACCCATGGGAAGTTGCTTCACCACCTGCTCCAAAAGGCACCAGCCAGGAGCCCTGCCTGGAGCGGGGCAAGCTAGAGATGGGATTTGGGAGAGTCCAGAGCCAGCACCCATCACAGTGGAAAGAGCCAGCACTTCTCCCAGCACCACAGGCACTCCCTTTGGGAACCTGGGAGCCCTTTCCCAGATTCAGGACAAGGGTGCCTGTTCCCAGGCCAGCTCAGCCCCAGAAGCTTCTCCATCATTCTCTCCATCCTTACTTGCTACAGTCTCCTCCTTTTTTGGGGAAGGCTCCCGCAGCGGCAGCGGCGATGGGGGCGGCTGGTGCCAGCGGCACAAGTACATTTCGGTAGTGGAGAGATAGGGCAGGTCGTCGGCCTCGCTGACAAAGCCTTTCTCCTTGGGGTGGGTGCTGGGACCCTTTGGTGGGGCTGATGCTCGGAGTGGGGTCTCCAGCAGCGACCGGGATTTTTCTGGAGTCTCTTGGCTCCGCAGTTCTCGTTTACAAACAGTTTCGGCCAAGGAGCCGCCCGATTCCTCCTTCCCCGGGGAGTGCTTTGGAGTTTTACTCTTCACTTTGGAGAACTCCGACACTAGTTTTTTAACAGGCGTCTTCCTCTCCGTGCTCCCAAATGTTGGCTTCCTGCGGGAGGAAGAGGAGCTGAAATGGATCCTTGCCCTGCACCAGGGTTCCTGGCACCCCAAAACAGTTGCTGCACCAGATGACAGCAGTTTACAGAGAGGCTTCCCCAGCATTTTGGGACACCCAACTCCCCACCCAGGCTTTCTTGAAGTTCCCCTGGATACAGGGACATGCTCTGCTGCTGGATGGCATCTCCGAGCAGCTCAAAGGCCACTGGACAGTGCCAGCCCCATGCACAGAGGGTGAAGCCATAGGGAGTGTCCCCCTTTTATCCCCATGCAGCCCCCCCATGCACTCTGTACCTTTTATGCCCCTTCCCGTTCCTGCCGTAGGGGAAGTGCTTGGGCTGCAGGGTCGGAGGGGGCTCCAGCAGGTCCTGAGGACACTCCAGAGGCAGCTTCTCACATGCCTCCGCCTCCGGCTTCTCATCCACCTCAAAGCCCTGGAAGATGCGGTGCTTCTCCCGCTCACTGTCCTTCTTCACCAGCTGCACCCGCCTTTCCATGCGCTCAATCCGCGCCAGGAGCTACAAGGCAGGTGAGGGAGGGCTCACCTCGGGTGGGGTCATCCCCCGTGGGCACCCCAGGGCAGCTGCCTCTGGATGTCCAACGGCACAAAATGGCCACTCAGGCTGCTTCTCCTGCTCCAGCACTGCACTGCCCATGCCTATGTCCGGTTGCAAACCCCAGTTTGATAGGGGATTTCATTCCATCAAAGAACCCAGGAATGGTTTGGGTTGGAAGAGACCTTAAAGCCCCTCCAGTCCCACACCCTACCATGGGCAGGGACACCTTCCACTATCCCAGGTTGTCCCAAGCCCCATCCAACCTGGCCTTGGACACTTTCAGGCAGCAGAAACCAGAGAATTTGGAGATCCCACCCTCTGTGTATCCTCCCCAAGGATGTGGGAAAAAGAGGGGGGGTTGCAATTACTCATGGGCTTCAAGAGCACCTGGTGACCTTGCCTGTGGTCACCTGTCCCCAGCCCTCCCTAGCCCCCTCAGCCAAGGCCTGCACCATTTAGAGACATCCCTCTGGACCTCCCCACAGTGCAGTGGTGGGTCCTGGCACCCCCCGAGGATGTGGCTGTGGGGTGACACAGCCTCGGGGAGCGGGGACATCCAGGGTGTGGCAGTCCCATCCCCCCACCAGTGTCATCCCAGGAGGCTGTGCCTGGGGGAAGCCCCTGAAGTCCCATCACAGCCTTGCCGCAGTGGCTCCTCCATGTTGGGGGACGCAGCACTGCCTGCGGTGACATCACGTGGGGTGTCCCCGTCCTTCCTGCCACAACCGGGGCCACCACTGCTGCCACTGCCACTGCAGCTGGACATGGCCACAGCCGGTGATGGCACATGGCCACGGGGCTGTGAGGCTGGCAGGGGGGTGAGCCATGGCTGTGGGGGAATGCAGGCAGGGCGCCCATGGGGGGAACACAGAGCATCTGTGGGGTGACACGACATCCATGAGGGGACAATGCAGATATGGTAATGGGTGGGGGGGGGAAGCCATACATGTAGGGCACCTAGGGAAGGGGGGCACACAAGGCATCTATCGGGTGACACAGACAGGACACCCGTAGTGGGGACACAGCTCAGCTGTGGGGACCCCACAGTGTCCCCCCCAAGGCTGGAGGACTCTCGTGGCTGTGGGGGACCCCAAACCCCCGGGGCGTGCGTGTAGCCCCACCTCAGCGGGCTGGCCCGCGCAGCAGGGCGATGTCCCTTGGGGCCGTGTCCCGCCCGGTGCCCGCGGCACCTTTAAGGCCCCCCCCCGAGCCGTCGCCACGGTGACGGGCGGCGGCCCGTTAACCCCCGCCCCGCCCCCGCCCTTTGTGCCCCCGCGGCTTTGTCTGGGGGGGCTGCGACCCCCGGGGGAACCCGCGACCCCCGAGGGGAACCCAGCCCTGGGGGGAGGCAGAGACCCCGGGAGGGGCTCACCCCTCGGGGGGGGGTTGGGCAGTATTGCCCCTAGGGAGTGTTTAACCCCTTGGGAAGGGCGGCATTACCCCCCTGGGGGGCTCTGTACCCCCCGGGTACCTTGGAGAGGGGGCCAAATGCTCCCACCGAGGGTATGACTTCTCAAGGAGGGGGGTATTAACCCCTGGGGTGCCACGGGGAGAGAAGAGTAACCCCTAAGGAGGGGCATTAACCCTCAAGAGGGGGCATTAACCCATGGAGTGCCAGCCGGGGTCGTTAACCCCCAAAAGGGGACACGTTAACCTCCAAGGGGTCTCCCCCACGAGCGGAGAACAGTAACTCCCAATGTGAGGCATTAACCGCCAAGAGAGGGGGATTAACCCCTGGGGTGCCACGGGGGGAGCAGGTTAACTGCCATGAGGGGCACATTGACCCCAAGGGGGTGCACTAAGCCCTGGGGTGACATGGCGGCTGGACATTAACCCATATGGGGGGACATTAACCCCCCAAAGAGGGCGCGCATTAACCCTTGAGGGGAGCAGAATTAACCCACAAAGGGGAGGGCATTAACCCCCATGGAGTGCAGAATTAACCCCCACACAGGGGGGTTATAAACCCCCAAAGAGGGGCTCATTAACCCCAAAGAGGGGTACAGAACTAACCGTCATGGGGGGAGGACGCATTAACCCCAATGGGGTGCAGAATTAACCCTCAAAGGGGGGGAGACATGAACCCCCAAATATGGGACTGAATTAATCCCCAAAAAGAGGTGGAATCAACCCTCAAGGAAGGGGGCATTAACCCCAAAGAGGGGGGGCATTAACGCCCACAGGGTACAGAATTAACCCCCAAAGAGGGGGACATAAACCCTAAAGAGGGGAGCAGAATTAACCCTCGAGGTGGGGGGGACCTTAACTCCCGTGGGATGCAGAATTAATCACCAAAGAAGGGTGGAATTAACCCCCAAACAAGGGGGAACATTAACCTCTAAAGAAGGGGACTGAATTAACCTCCAAAAAGAGGTGCAATCAACCCCCAAAGAGGGGGACATCAAAGGGGGGGCGGGGGCATTAACCCTAAAGTGGGGGCCATTAACCCCTTGGGTGTCACGGGGTGGTGGGAACTTTCCTGTTGGTGGGCAGAATTCCACCACAATCCCAGGGACCCCTGAGTGGTATTGGGGATCCATTAACCCTGGGGGGAGGGGGCATTACTGTTAAACCTAGGGGTGGTTAAAACTAGGGGGGGCTCACCCCATGAGGGGGTGTTAAACCCAAGGAGGGTCACCCCATAGGAGGGTGTTAAGCCTGGGGGGTTAACCCTGGGGTGGGGGTCACCCCGGGGGGGGGGGTGGGTTAAACGTGAGGGTGGTTAAAACTGAGGGGGGGGGTAACCCTGAGGGCGGGCTAACCCTGAGGGGGGGAATCACCCCACAAGGGAGTGGGTTAAATGTGGGGGGGTTAACCCATGAGGGGTTAACATTGGCGGGAGTTAACCCCTTCCATGCCGCATTCCCGCCCTCCTCCCCGGTCCCCCCGGTGACCCCCCCCCTTTCCCCCACCGTACCGTGTCGCGCTCGGCCCGGAGCTCCTCGATCTGCCGCTCCTTGGCCTGCAGCTGCTGCTGCTGCTGCTCGATCAGGTCCAGCTGGAGCAGCAGGATCTGCCGCAGGCAGGCGGCCTGCCCGGGCGACCCTCCGCCGGCGCCCATCGCTGCGCGGGCCGCGGGCCGCCGCTTCCCCGGCTCCGCGGGCCCCGCTCCCGGCCCCGGCCCCGCTCCCGGCCCCGCCGCCGCCGCCTCCCCGGGCAGCCCGCCCGCATCCCCCGCCGCGGCCCTGCCCCCGCCGGCCGCCGGCCCCGCCGCGGCCCCGCTCCGCTCCCGCTCCGCCACCCCGCAGCCGCGGCCCGTGTGTGCCCCCAGCGGCGGCGGGGCCCGGGGCCGCCGGGCCGGCGGAGCGGGGCCTTCCTCCCCCTCCTCCCCCTCCTCCTCCTCCTCCTCCCCGCCCGCCCCCTCGGGCCGCCGCCGCCCGCCCCCCCGGAACGCCGTGGACCGCATGGCCGGGCCCCGTTACCGCCCGCCGGCACCGCGGGGCGGCGGCGCGGGGGGCGCCGGGGGCATCGGCACGGAGCGGCCCCCGCCCCGGGGATGACCCGCGCGGGGATGAGCCGCGCGGGGGGGCGGCGGGGCGGGGGTCGGTACCGGGCACGGGACCCCGGGTACCGGCGAACGGGGCTCGGCGCGCATGCGCCGGCGGCGGTGGGGGCGGTGGGATCCCCGGGGGTGAGGAGCGGGGCCGGTCCCCGCCTGGGGACCCCCGGGACGGTGCCCACCCGCGCCGCTTCCCGCGGGCCGGGGGGGTGGTCGCGACACGCGGACACGCGTGAGGCGGGGGTCCCGCGCCGCAGTACCGGGGGCGGCCGCTCGGGGGCCCCCGAGCGTGGCTGTACCGGCTCTCCGCGCCCGCCCCCGCCCCACGGGGGGGTCTCGGGTCACGGGCCGGTCCCGCGGCGGAGGGGGACACGGCGGGGCGGAGGGACCCCCGGCTTGAAAATGGGGATTGGGAGCCACCGCTACGAGCGCCCCACGCGGGGAGGGCCGAGAGGGGGGTGGTTGTGCTCTGACCCTCGGAGTCTGCACCCCCCCGTGGGCGCACACCCCCCACGGGGGCTGAACCCCCTCACGGGGACTGAACCCCCCCGTGCACGCACACGGAGCTCTGCAGTTCTTGCTGTACGTGTGCAAGGACGCGAGCACACACACCAGTCCGTACCGCCCCTTCTGCAGAGGCTGCAGCCCCAGCGCACTCGTATGTACACGGACATGCACACACATGCACACGCCTGCAACAAATCCCTGCGGAATCTGGAGGGGGGAAATCCTGGACAGCTGCACAAGCGCAGCCCGCAGGAACTGCAGCCCGTGCACATGCATCCCCCGACTGCAGTCCCAGAGAACATGTATGCACATGTATGCACACGCATGCACATGTATGTGTACGCACAGCCCGGACTGCAGCCTCAGAGTGCACTTATGGACGCATACGGACATGCACGGACATGCACGGACATGTATGTACACGTATACACACACAGAGGATCATTTCCCCCTCTCCCGCTGAAACTCCACCCCCCGCAGCACACGGGGCCGTGTCACCGGGGACACACAGGGGACACGCGTGGCACGTGCTGGGGACGCACAGGGGACACGTGGGGGACGTGCCTCTCTGCAGAGCTGTGTTCAGGGACACACAAACACACGCGGGGGGAGATCCCCCTTCACCCAGCCCGTCGCGAGCATCAGGGTGCCCCTGTGCCTGGTGCCCGGGTCACACTGGCGGTGCCACCCCCACGGTGTGGCACGGGGGAAGCCCCTCCGCGGTCCTTGCTGTGACACGGGGGGGAGCATGTTTGTCTCCTCATGTGATTGTGCACATCCACACGTGTGGCTGTTGTCACATACAGAGGTGGCAGTGGTTGTCCCCCTGCCTGGCTGTGCTCACACACACGCGTGTCCGTGTTCAAACACACGTGTAGCCATTCTCATACACACACAGAGCCATGGTTGTACACACACATGGCTGTGCTCACACACACGTGTCCATG
Organism: Lichenostomus cassidix; assembly: GCF_008360975.1. Taxonomy (NCBI): domain Eukaryota; kingdom Metazoa; phylum Chordata; class Aves; order Passeriformes; family Meliphagidae; genus Lichenostomus; species Lichenostomus cassidix. The sequence continues at coordinate 3,421,940 of NC_139507.1, forward strand.
TTCAAACACGTATGTAGCCATTCTCATACACACACAGAGCCATGTTCACACACACGCCTGGCTGTGCTCTCACACACACAGAGCCACGTTCACACACGTGTGGCCGTGTTCACATAAACACACAGAGCCATATCCATACACACACATGACTGCACTCACACACATGACTGTGCTCACACACACATACAGAGCCATGTTCACATACACGACCATGCTTTCACACACACAGAGCCATGTTCACACATGCCTGGCTGTGCTCTCATACACACACAGCCATGTTCACACACGTGTGGTCGTGTTCACACAAACACACAGAGCCATATCCATACACACACCTGGCTGTGCTCACACATGACTGTGCTCACAAACGCATACAGTGCCATGTTCACATACATGACCATGCTCACACACACATACAGAGCTATGTCCACACACATGCCTGGCTGCACTCACACACAACTGTGCTCACACACACATACAGAGCCATGTTCACATACATGACCGTGCTCACACACACACACACAGAGCCATGCTCATGCACACGCCTGGCTGTGCTCACACACACATGACCATGCTCACACACAGGTCCGTGTCTGCACACACGGGTGCCGTGTCCCCGCCGGGCCCGTCCTGCCCGGGCCGGTGCCGGTGCCGGTGCCCATCCCCGCTGCGGCAGGCCCACGTGCCGGCCGGCGCCCGCCCGCACATGGCTCTGCAGCAGGGAGGCTGCTGGGGCTAAAAATGGAGCAGGGCGCACATGCCAGCGCCACGTGACGCGCATGGAGAGGGCTCCCCGCGCGAGGAGGAGGAGGAGGAGGAGGAGGAAGAGGAGGAGGAGGAGGTAGCCCGCTCACATGGGCTGGCACAGATGCCAACCGGGCCGCTGGCCACGATGCCGCGGCCTCTGTGTGACCTGTGGGTTGGGGGCTGACGGGGTGCCCCCCCTCGCACATTTGACCTTTGGGAAGGTCAAACACGGGGTGACAAGGGAATGGGAAAGGGGAAGAGGGTTCCAGGCTGTGGGTCTGAGGCGGGGGGTCTGGAGGCTGAAGCAGTTCCCGGTGCTGTCCCACTCCCCTCCCCCCCACCGTGGGGTTCCAAGGCTGCAGAGGAAACTCAAACACCAGCACGTGAAATCTTGGGGGAGCGGGAAGGGGGGCTGGTGAAAAGGGCTCCCCACCTGCCCTGGCTACTCCCCCTGGGGTGCTCCCCGGAACCCCCTGCATGATGAACACACTGTGGTCCCCCCTCCCCCAGGGGTCCTGCACCCCTTCTGCACCTCCATGTCACAGTATCACCCCAATTTCTTGGCTCCTGAACCCTCCTAGGGTCCTGACACTCCCAGACAGTACCCCCTTGCACTTTTCCTGTGGCCCTGCACCCCTGAATCTATGTGGAGTCTTTGCACCCCCTGACCCTGCATCCCTTTTTGGGTCCCTGCACCTTTCTAGGGTGCATTCATCCCTAAATCCTGCACCTCCACGAATCTGTGCACTCCTGCACCCCTCAATCCTGCATGCCTGCCCCCTCCTGGGGGTCCCTGCACCCCCAAATCCTGCACCCTTGCATCCTGCAACCCTGTGCCCTGCACCCCCAGACCCTGCACTTCCTGGGGTCTCTGCCCCCCAACCCCAGTCTGCCCCATTCAGCGGTGCCAGGATGCCATGGGGTGTCCCTGCCTGCCTCGGGGCGCCCCCATCTGCCATGGGGTGCCCCCGCCCGGGGCCAAGCCTGCCTTGTTTACCCGATTTTTCCCGTTCCCGGGGAGGGAGGGCGATTCTGGCAGCGGGAGCTGCTGCCCCAGCCAAGAACCAGGAGCCGAGCCAGGGCTGCTCCAGGCAGGAAAACACCCCCAAACCACCCCAAACCATCCCAAACCCCAACCCTCCAAGCACTCTCCTGGTCCCCCACAGCAGCACCGGGGTTCCTCCTCCACCCTTCCCCCCCCAGTGCCATCAGTGGGGAGGGATGAAAGGGGGGTCAGGGGTGCGGGACCCCCAAATTGGGTGAGACCCTGCACCTCTGGTTGCGCCCCCAGAGTACAGTTATGGGTGGAGAAACTGAGGCTCGATATGTGTAGGGCGACATGGGGACACAGCTGGACCCTGTGTCCCCATCCCCACAGGGCTGCTGCAGCCCCACCGTGGGTCTGGGGGTGTCCAAGTGGGACTGGGGGTGCAGGGCTGGGGGTCCTGTCCACTGCCAGCCCCCCGTGCCCAGCCCGGGGTGGAGGGGATGATAGGCAGGAACGAACCCCCGTTCCCGGCGGAGGCGCCCCCCCTCTTTTCCTGGAAAAGGTTCAACAAGGTAAACAAGGCTGCAGCCCCGAGTAAAAATAAACCCTCGGCACGCAGGCGCCGGGCGGGAAGCGGGGCGAGCGTCACGCGGCACGGCCACGGCCACGGCACCGGCACCGGCACCGGCACCGGCACCGGCACCGGCACCGGCACCGGGCACCGGGCACCGGGCACCGGCCGCGCTCCGACACCAGTCCCACCGCCCCTCCGCTGCCCCGTCCCCCGGGAGCAGTGGCACGGGAGGGGAATGAGGACCGCATCCCCCGGGGGGTCGGTGGAAGTGGGGGGCAGGGGGTGCAGTTGGGGGGACACGGCATGGGAAGGGCAGGGGCACCGCCGATGGCAGGGACGGGGTGGCATGTGTGACCCCCGACAGTCCGAGCACGGCACGGCGGATGGAAGCACCCCATGAGGTCCTGGCACGACGGGACGGGGCAGACCTGGACTGGGAGATAGAGACCCCGGGAGGTGCAGGGTCTGGGGGTGCAGGATCAAGGAATCCAGGATTTGGGGGTGCAGGATACAGGGGGACAAGATCTGGTCTTGCAGGGACCCCAGGATTGTGCAGGGATGAAGGGTCTGGGGGTGCAGGGTGCGGGGATACAGGAGTGCACAGATCCGTTAAGGTGCAGGATTTAGGGATGAATCTGGTAGCGTGTGACGACCTTGAGGGGAGATCGGGTGCACCATGGGCTGGTTGGCACGGGCACTGCCGTGATGGGGTGCACAGGGAGCCGCGGGAAGCCCCCCGAGGCACAGACCCGGCCTCTCGGGGCGTTCCCGGTGCTCGTCAGCTGCAGTACGCCCCGTCCCGGTGGCTTTGGTGGCCCCTATCCCCCACACTGCTCCCCATGGGTGGTCCCAGAGTCGGGCTATCCCGGAAATATCCCATCTGTGTCCAGCCTGGGGTCTCTGCTCACAGCATCTTCACCAGGACCCCCCGTGCCGGGTTCCCAGGCTCACGGTGGGACCTCACAGAGGGACCCCATGAGTTTTGTTCCGGCTCTCCCAGCCCCACTCCCGTCACGGGGATTCCTGGGGGATCAGGGTTCCAGGCGAGCATCACTGGCGCCTTGTGCCGCAGCGCCGTGCGCGGGGATGTTTTCCCAATCCAGACGTGCGGCTGAGTCACGGATAATCACCGGGAACGTGCCGGGAGGGGAGCGAGGAGCTGCGTGGGGACGGGGGCACCTGCACGGTCCGGGCACGGCCCCGCTGGGAGTGGGCATGGGGCAGAAGAGTTCCTTCGCCCCAGAACCGGCGTCCCCCCCGGGTCCCCCCGGTCCCATGCCAGCCTGGCCCCACACATCCTTCCGGGAGCTGTCGCGGTTCTCCCGGCCGGAGGTGCCACGGCACCGCGCAACCGCCCCGTGACTCAGGGCTAGGGCACGTCCTGTGGGGTGTCGGGGTGTTCCCACCACCCCAGTGCCTTGGGGAGCCCCAAAACCTGGGACCACGCCTAGCACCCTCCGACACCCCCAGCTGAGGAATGGCTTCATCACCCACGGGGTGCCAGGGGGTCTTTGGGGTGCAGAGTTCTGGTGTCCCTCCCCGGGCACTCCGCACAGCCAGGGCACTGGTGACCTCCCCCTCTGTGGGATTAGCTCCGAGGATTTCCCGGCGCTGGCACATCCGTGCTCTGCTCCTTCTCCTCCTGGCTGGGGTCCAGGGCAGCGCCCGGCACGTGGCACCCAGGAGGGTGCTGGCACCCCCAAAACTCTCCCCGCGGCGGGAGCACGAGCACCCACGGAGCCCCCAGTGCCACCGGGCTGGGCTGGCCGCGGCCAGCGCTGCGACCCAGATCTGCCACCAACTCTGCCCAGCATCGCGTTGCCGCAGCCCCCGCGGCAGCCGGGAGTGGGGCCAGGCTGGGACGTGGATGCCAGGCACGTGCCACAGCGGGCACCCGCCGTGGGCAGCGTGGGGACAGCATGGGCTGGGCAGGGGAACATCGAGAGGGGACAGCGGGCAGGGGTCCGGCTGCGCCAGGGGCTGTGCTGGGGGCTGTCATGCCCAGGCGTCCCGGGGAGCTGCGGTGGTGTAGCCGAACAGGTGGGCACAGGAGACGGTGCCATGAGAGGTGACAGGGGTAGTTGGGTGTCCCCAGTGCAGGGGAGAGTGCCACGCGGGGTTACAGGGGTACCTGAGTGTCCCTAGGACAGTGGGCAATACTTTGAGTGGTGACAGGGGTACCTGGGTGTCCCCAGCACTGTGCGGGGTGACATCGGTGCCCAGGTGTCCCCAGGGGAAGGTGCCACGCAGAAGTGACAGCTCTGTGCCTGGATCTCCCCGCTGCAGGGAACAGCCAGTGCTACGGTCAGGTGTTCCCAGCGCAGGTGACAGTGCTGTGCAAGGTGACAGGGCTGCCAGTGCCGTGACTGGGGGTCCCCAGTGCGGGGGATAGTGTCGTGCCAGGTGACAGATGTGTCAAATGCTGCACCCAGCTGTCTGCAGTGCAGGGGACAGTGCTGCGCCCGGGGGTTCCCAGTGCAGGGACGATACTGTACTGGTGTCCCCGGTGTCCCCGGTGTCCCCGGTGCAGGGGCAGTGCGGGTACCGGTCCCCGCGGTCCGTCAGGCGACCCCGGTGCGGGGGTCCCCGCCGAGCCCGGGCTCCCCGGCGGCGGCGCGGGGCCGGGGCCGCCGGCGGAAAGTGTGTCACTGGGGCACGAGGCTGTCCCCGGGAATCACATGGGGGAGGCGGCGGCGCCGCGTGCGGCCCAGTGCGCAGCCGCGGCCGGTGCGGGGGGCGGCGGGGCGGGCGGCGGGCGCACAACAGCCCGCACCGGGCGGCGGCGCGGCACGGCTCGGCGCGGCTCTGCTCCGGGAGGCTCAAGGGGCCGGGACAGGATGGCGGCCCCCGAGGCCGGCAGCACAGGTCAGTGCCCCGCCGGAGCCCCCTACCCCCGGGACCACCGTGCGGGCACCGGCACCGGCAGCTGTCCTCAGCACCGGAGCGGATCGTGGGGCAGAGCCCCGGGACCGCGGCGAGGGGCTGCGCGCTGAGACCGCGAGTTGGAGGGGTCCGGACACCGGGACCGAGGGGTCCCGCACACCCGACCGGGCAGGATGCGCACCGGGACCGCGTCCCGGAACGGGACTCCGTCCTACCGGGACCGGGGGGTCCTGCAGAGCGGGGTAAGGCTCGGACAGCGGGGCCGGGGTGTCCCCGGGAGGGTAGGGAGGGCTGCGCGCCGGTACCGGGCGTCTTGCACACCGGGGCGACGTGAACACCGGCGCCAGAGTGCTCCGGTGGTCGGGACAGAAGGGCTGGAGACAGGGACCAAGGTGTCCCGAACGTCGGGGCGTTCCGGACGGGGGAATAGGAAGGTTGAGAACAGAGATGACTGTTCCGGGGTGTCCCGGGCAGCGGTAACGGAGGAGAGCGCGGCGGACCGGGGTGTCCCGGAGACCGAGTCCGGGGATTCTCGAGCGCCGGAGAGCGCTGGACGCAGGTGTAGAAAGGGTGAGAACCGGGACTGCTGTGTCCTGGGCAGACACACCGAAGGGGAGTGAAGTGTGTGCGGGACAGCGGGAACCGGAGTGTCCCAGGAAGCGGGACCGCAGGGAAGCGCACAGCGATCGGAGTGTCCCAAGCGGCGGGACCAGTCAGGGTGACCGGAGGGGACCGCGGCGGGATCGGTGTGTCCCTATCAGCGGCACCGGGGCCACGGGGACCGGGCAGCCCGTGGACGGCCGAGGCGGTGCCGCGCGTGTCGGGGCTCCCCGCGCACCGGGAGGGACGGGGGGGGGGACCGGAGGCGGTGCCCCCCCTCCCCCGTGTCCCCCCCCCGCACGTGTCCCCCTCCCCGCCGCTGCCACGTGCGGAGTTTGTTTTCCCCGCAGCCCCGCCCCACCCCCTCCCATTGGTCGGCACATGACATCAGCGATGACGTCATGCACGGAACTGGGGACGCCGCCGTTCATTCGGGGGGGCAGCCCTGTCTCCGGGGCAACGAGAAGGGGCGGGACGGAGCTGCTGGCCAATGAGAGGAAAAGGGGCGTGGCAAAGCGTGAAGGGGTGGGGTCTAGGGGGCCACGTGCGGTTGGAGCACGTGGGGCGGCGGCGTGAGGCCGCCTGAGCTGGGGGGGGCTGCGGGGAGGCTGTTTGGGGGGGGTTCCCTCTGTTTTGGGGTCAAGAAGGGTTCTCTTGCTCTGGGGCAAACCCTTGGGGGGAATCCCCGCACCCCAAACCCCATAGTGTGTGTCCCGAGGCTTTGGGGTGTGGGGATCCCCCCCTGATTTTGGTGTCTCAGCAGCGGGGGTCCCCAGGATCAGCTATCCTGGAGGTGGGACCCACTGTCCCCAATTCCGTGACCCCCTTTGGAGGTGGTACAGTGAGGGGGGATGGTGACAAGCTGGCTCTGGCGCGTGGCATCTGTGCCAGCGATACCGTGTGCGGCGGGAGACACATGGCCCTGGTGATCCCGTGTGTCCCCGACATCACCATCCACGTGTCCCAGCCTGGAGTCGTGTCCCAGTGCTGCTGTCCCTGCCCCGTGAGTGGGGTGACAACGACTGTAACTTCAGCCAGGGACCACGCGTGTGTCCCCCCCATGCTGCTCCCCACTTTCGGGGGTCCTCACATAGCTCCTCAGTTTTGCAGTGGGGATGTATCCCCCCGGCTGGGGGGGCTGCGCTGGGAGCATCCTGGTGCCACGGGGGGCTGCGCTGGGAGCATCCCGGTGCCACGGGGGGCTGCGCTATGGGGGGCTTCGCCGTGGGACTCTCCCGTGAGCTGTGGGGCGGAAGCCCGGCTGTGCTGCAGGCACGGAGCCAGGAAAGGCAGGAGTAACTCTGTGACCTCCTGATTTCACCTCTCCGGAGGGTTCCCAGCCCACATTCCTCCTGCAGGCAATTCCGGGGTGCCCTGCCCGTGTCCCCAGCCGGCACGCACCCGGATAAACCCGGCTGTCCCCGTCCCACGTGGGGCCGTCACCCGTGGCGGCCGGTGGGTGCGGTGCCTGACTCAGGGTGGGCGGCACACGTGCGGCGCAGCGGGATATCCATGGATCCGGGACGCATCCGGGGTGCTTCCCTGGAGACCCCACCCCGCGTGGGGCTGCGATTCCCCTCCGGGGGGCTTTCCCCCCTTCCCCCCCCACCCCGGGGGGAGGCTGAGCCTGATGTAGCTCGGTACATGAGTATCCCACCGGGATGCCCGTGGATCACTTCCCTGTGGATCCCACCCCACGCGGGGCTGCAATCCTCCTCCGAGGGGGTTCCCCCTCCGACGCTGGGAGAGGCTGAGCCTGGCACAGCTCCGTGCATGTGTGGCCCCGCGGGATTCCCATGGATCCAGATTGCCGATGGATTCAGGGTGCTTCCCTGGGCATCCTAACCACCTCCCGGGGTTCCCACCTCCATGAGTCGGGGGAGGCTGAGCCCGGCACAGCTCGGTGCATGAGTGGTCCCTTCTCTCTGCAGGTGGGGTGATCAGCTACGTGGGCTCCAGCGGCGCCTCTCCCACCCGCACCAGTCCCGTGTCCCTCTGCAGTGACAGCTCCAACGGCAGCTCCCAGTCGGGCTCCCAGCCCTTCCCTACGTACTTCCCACCGTCGCCCACCGGCTCCCTCCAGGATTCCCGCGCCTACGGCGGAGCCACACTGGCCCCCCATGAGGACGGCTCCCCTTCCTCCTCCTCCTCATCCTCCTCCTCCACCTCCTCCTCCTCGTACGGCTCCTCGGTGAACTTCCCCGGGGTGCAGCCGGTCCCCGCAGACGAGCGGCGCCGCAGCTCGCCCAGCAAAGCCGGCAGCACCGTCACGAGTGAGTGGGGCTCGCGGGGGGGTGGCGGGTGGTCGCCCCACCCCGCGGCACGCACCCCTGGACCCCGCTGACCCCCGTCCCCCCGCAGAGCTCAACGGGATGGTGCTGCTCTGCAAAGTCTGCGGGGACGTCGCTTCTGGTTTCCACTACGGCGTCCACGCCTGCGAGGGCTGCAAGGTACCGGGATGGGGCTGGGGATGAGGCACGGAGCCCCTGTCACATTGCGGGGACCCCCAGTGACTCCCCATCCTCGCCCCGCAGGGCTTCTTCCGCCGCAGCATCCAGCAGAACATCCAGTACAAGAAGTGCCTCAAGAATGAGAACTGCTCTATCGTCCGCATCAACCGCAACCGCTGCCAGCAGTGCCGCTTCAAGAAGTGCCTGCTGGTCGGCATGTCCCGCGACGGTGAGCTCGGAGGGACCGTCGTGACGTCCGAAGCAGGGAATTCCCTCTGGGGGTGGGATTGCCCGTGCTCAGGCTTCTCCTCTGCTACAGGGATGTATCCAGGGCTGTAGGTCCCCTCTGGAGCCGGGTTCTCCTGCCTGTGCTGGGTGCTCTGCCTGTCCCACGGGATGTGTCCCCCCTTCCTGGGACTCCCCCATGTGTTGTGGGGCTGCGTGTCCCTTCCATGACTGTGTCCCCCCGTGCCCAGAGCTACATGTCCCCTCCCGGGATGGGTCTCCCCAGTGCTCACGGTTGTTTGTCCAAGCCACGGGAGGGATGCAGCCCTGCTCCCATCAGCCCCTGGTCCCTTCTGTTGCAGGTCTGGGGGGGTCACCGTGCCTGCTGCCACCGGTGTCCCCCCTAACGCTGGTGTTCCCCCTCAGCCGTGCGCTTCGGGCGTATCCCCAAGCGGGAGAAGCAGCGGATGCTGGCGGAGATGCAGAGCGCCATGGGCGGCATGGCCAGTGCCCCACCGCCGATGCCGGGCCCCGGCGAGGGTCCCGCCGCGGGCGGGGGCCGCGCACCGCCCCCCGGACCCCCGCCGCTCGCCCCCCCGGCCTGCTTCTCCCAGTTCCCCCAGCAGCTGACGCCTCCCCGCTCGCCCAGCCCCGGGGGGGCCACCGAGGACGTCATCGCCCAGGTGGCCAAGGCCCACAAGGAGATCTTCATCTACGCGCACGACAAGCTGGGACCCCCTCCCGCCTGCGACAGCGGTCTCCTGCGCTGGGACGCGCCCCCTGCTTGGGCACCCGGGCCCCCCGAGCCCCGGCTCTGCCCCGCCGCCTACCCCGAACCCCCGGCCCCGCGGGGGTGCCCCTGGCCCCGCGGCCCCAAGGACGTCCTGCCGGTGAGCGCCCGGGGTCTCCCGCTCCCCCCCGGATATTTTTAGCTGCTAATTGCACTAATCCCCTTGTGGGTACCCCCGATCCCGGGGCGGCAGGGCCGGGGGAGCCCCGCAGAGCCCGGGGGAGTCGCCGGTGCCCGCTGACCCCTGGTTGCCCGCAGGCATGCCCCATGAACAGCCACGTGCCCGGCCGCAGCGGGCGCTCCGTGCAGGAGATCTGGGAGGATTTCTCCCTCAGCTTCACCCCCGCCGTCCGCGAGGTCGTTGAGTTCGCCAAGCACATTCCCGGCTTCCAGGCGCTCTCCCAACACGACCAGGTCACCCTGCTCAAGGCTGGCACCTTTGAGGTATGTCCCAGAATGGTGAGGGCTCGGTGGAAGACACTGTGTCCCATGGCATTGCACGGTGTTCCATGGACTGGCATGATGCCCCAAAGCATGGGAATAGTGTCCCAGAATATGGCAGGAGTCCCGTGGCATTGCAGTACCCCACAGCGCCCACGGCATTGCCTGGTGCCTCACAGCACTGCAGTGCCCCACATTTAGGAGCTGTGGCACAAAGCACGATGCCCCTGACATGGCACAGTGCCCTGTGGTCTGGCACAGAGCCCTGCAGCACTGCAGTGCTCCACAAACAGGAGTCATGGCGTGCAGCACGGTGCTGCTGGCATTATATAGTACCCCATGGCACTGCAGTGCCACATTTTGGGAGTTGTGGCATGAAGCACGATGCCCTTGGCATGGCATGGTACCCCACATTTGGGAACCACAGACTGGCACAAAGCCCCATGGCATTGTCTGGTGTCCCATAATATTGTAATGCCTCCCATTTGGGAGTCGTGGCATGAAGCACAGTGACCCTGGCATTGCACAGTGCCCGTGGCCTGGTACCCCACATTTGGTAGCCACAACATGTATCACGGAGCCCATAGCATGGCGTGGTGCCCCTGGCATTATCTGGTGCCCCATGGCACGGCAGTGCCCAGCATTTGGGAGCCGTGGTATGAAGCCCGATGTCCCTGGCATGAAGCACAGTGCCCATGGCGCTTTCCTGGTGCCTTGTCCCATATCCTGCCCCCTGCCCACAGGTGCTGATGGTTCGCTTCGCGTCGCTGTTCGACGTAAAGGAGCAGACAGTGACGTTCATGAGCCGCACGCGGTACGGACTGGAGGAGCTGTGGGCCATGGGCATGGGAGACCTACTTGGGGCCATGTTCGACTTCAGCGAGAAGCTCAGTGCCCTCGAGCTCAGCGATGAGGAGCTGGGGCTCTTCACCGCTGTCGTCCTTGTCTCAGCAGGTGGGCATGGGGGGATTCAGGGGGCTTGGGGGGAGATTGAAGGGTTTGGGGCTGGGATCAGAGGAGTTTGGAAAAAGATCGAGGAGTTTGTGGCTGGGATCAGGGGGTTTGTGGGGTGTTTGGGGCATTCAGGGGTGGGATTGAGGTGACTGGTATGGCCATTGAGGTGATACCGGGGGATATCAGGGGGTTCAGCACTGGGATCAGGGTGATGCTGGGGTGGGATCAGGGGGTTTTGGGGGTGAAACTGGGGTGTCTCCCTCCCGCCTCTGACTCCCTATCCCGCACAGACCGCTCGGGCATGGAGGACACGGCGTCAGTGGAGCAGCTGCAGGAGACGCTGCTGCGAGCCCTGCGCGCCCTCGTGCTAAAGACGCGCCCGGCTGAGACCTCGCGCTTCACCAAACTGCTGCTGAAGCTGCCGGACCTGCGCACCCTCAACAACCTCCACTCCGAGAAGCTGCTCTCCTTCCGCATCGACGCCCAGTAGTGCCCCCCGGACCCCCTCGGACCCCCCCCGCGCACCCCTGTACATACACCACAGCGGGGGGACACACAGACTCCCCACCCCGGGGCAGCACCGCCCCCGTGGCGCCCGCCGGACTTGCAGGGATTCACCCCAAGGTGGGCGCCAGGATGCTGGGACCCCCCACCCCAAACTGGGCGCCGCCCCCACGGCTCCGCTGGCAGCGCCGGGGGGTCCCCTCGCCCCGACCTCCCCGTTCTGGCGGCCGGGGGTGGGACGCTGAGGCCGGATCCAGCCGCGCTGGGGGGTGGGTCTGGGGGGGGGGTTTGGTTGGTTGGTTTTTTTTTCATCATATATTTATTACATAAATATATAGTAAAATAGACCAGCAACAATTACCATAAAAATATCTTTCTTTAAAATCCTGACCAAAACACAAAAGGGTTTAAAATCGCACGTCACAGACTGTGATTGTCACGGGGGCTCCGCGGCCCCCCCGGCCCGCGCCCCTACATTCAGCGACGCCGGCCGCGGCCCCCCCGGCACCCTGCATAGTGGGGGACCCCGCGTGGGGCGCGCCGAGCCGAGCCGGGCCGTGCCGGGGCTGTGCTGGGCCAGGTGCCGGCCGGGCTCGACGCCCGCGGGCAGGGGCAGCTCCGGGAGCCATGAGGTATGTGCTTGGGGGGGGACGGGGGACGCGGGGACGAGGGACGCGGGGCGGGGGTGGCCCGGGGGAGGTGGCGCAGGGGTGGGGGGCACCGGTGTGGCCCCCCGGGGCCGACGCTGGATGCTGGACGTGCGATGGCGACGCGAGACGGAGACGCGGGGACGGCCCGGGGGGGCGCGGGGGGAGTGCAGGGTTGGGGGGCGTGCGGGGGGCAGCGGTGTGGGGGGGCCGGGCTGAGCCCCCCACCCCGGGACAAGCTGCCCCAGGGCGCCGTGTGGCCGCTCGGGGGGGGTCACGGGAGCTGATTAAGACACGTCCCGCGACGGCGCTGCCGTGTCGCGACGGGAGCGCGCGGCGTCACACGGAGTGTGCGCGGGAACACGCGGGCAGCGCGGGGACACGGCACCGGCACCGCAACGACATGGCACGGCCACGGCACCGGCACGGCCACGGCACCGCGCCGGCATTGCACCAACAGGAGTTGCCATGGCACTGACATGGCACGGCCACGGCACCGACACGTGTGGCCGTGGCACCGGCATTGCACCAACGTGCCTTGCACTGGCACCGATATGGCACAGCCACGGCGCTGGCACAACACCAGCACGCGTGGCCACAGCACCGGCACGGCCACGGCACCAACATGCATGGCCGTGGTACCAACATGGCACGGCCACGGCACCACCGGGCACGGGGGGCATCACCCGGGTGCCACAGCCCTGCCCGTGGCCCGAAGGCACGTGTTGGGGCCGGTGCTGCCAGGGCTGGGGGGGTGAACCCCCAAACCCTGCGCCCCCCCAGTGCGGGCGTTAGCGTTTGGCTCCTATTGCACCGCCCGCAGCCGGTGCTGCCGGGACCCCCGAGCTGGGACCCCCCGAGCCAGGCACCCGGGTGGGGGTTTAAGACATTTTGCACCAAGGTCAAATCCGGCGCTGGTACTTGGGGCTGGGGGCAGATGCCCCCACCCAGGGCACCCCGGGGTGCCACGGCCCCGCTGTGCCCCCCAACCCAGCTGCAGGGGGTCTGGCAGGGCCCCCCGACACAACCCCCATGGTTGAGGGGATCTGGGGTGTGGGGGGAGCCCAGCCCGGCCCCCTGTGCCTGTGGGGGGACGTGTCTGGTGTTGGGATTTTCTGCTTTTAAACGACCCGTAAAAAGATTTTTTTTTTTAATTACAAAAATTATATATTTTATATATATTTATATATATATATATATATATTAGCTTAGGTGGGCCCGGCCTGCCTCGCCGGCCCCCCCGGCCCGCACCCCCCCTCGGCCTCCGCCTGAGGTAAGAAAAAATTCACAAACCTAAATTTGGGGGGGGGTAAAAAGGTGATAAAACCATTCCCGGGTGCCCCCTCGCAGCTGTGCCCCCCTCCCCCCCCAAGCCCCCTGTGGGACCCCCCTGCCGGCCCCCACCTCAGCCCAGCCCCCCCGGGAGCATGGGGGGGTGGTTGGGGGGTGCAGCCCCCCCAAAGTGCTGCTGCCGGGGGGGCCGGGGCAGTAGTGCAGTGGGGGGTCCCAGGGGGGCACCCGCCGCCCCCCTGCCAGCGCCTCCGGGGCCTTTGCAACTCCTGACGGACACGACAAAACCCACGAGGACGAGGGGAAAAACAACAAAAAAAGGACAACGGAAAAGTTGGGGGGGTTTGGGGGGGAGTGGTCCCCCCCAGCGTCCTGCAGCGCCCACCATCCGTGGCGCTTGGCACAAAATCATCTCCTCTCAGCCCAAAAAAAGACAAGAGAACCCCCAAAACCCCAAATCTGGCCCCGATTTTGGGGATAAGGGGGGGGACACAGGGGGGTCACCCCAGCCGGGGCGGACCCAGTAGGCTGGGGGGTCCACCAGCCCTGCACCCCAATGGGCTGGGGTCCCCCTCGCCCCTGCTGTGCCCCCCCTGTGCCCCCACCCTGCTGTGTGTGGGGGGGTCCTGGCCCCCACCTTGCTATGGGGGGGTCCTGGCCCTCACCCCACTATGGGGGATGGGGTCCCAGCCCCTGCCCTGCTATGGGGGGGGCCCTGGTCCCCACCCCCGCCCCCCAAATTGCTGCCCGGCCAAAAGTGCATATGGCCACGGCCCCCCCGGCCGGGGCAGCCTCTCCCTGTGCAGCCCAGAGCCCCCTCCTCTCCTCCCTGCTCTTCCTCCTCCTCCTCCTCCTCCTCCTCCTTCCAAAGTGCAGTTAGTTTAATATTTTAGCCTCTCAGGGAGGGAAATAAATGCTTAAAAAATAATAATCTACGAAGAGAAGGACAATAAAGGGAACGCTCGACCGTCGGGGCCCTTCCCTGTGCAAACAAACAAAATTCGTCAAGTCCTGGGGCGGGGGGGTGGCCGTTGAGGGGCACAGCAGGACCCCCACCCTGGGCACAGCATCCCCTTGTCCTTACAGGGGGACGAGAAAGACTTGGGGGGGCCAGAGCGGGGTTGGGGGGGGCACAGGGTGGGGGGTGTCAGCCCTACACCTCCTGGTCCTCGAAGACCTCGAGGAAGAGGGGGGGGAAGAGCTCGGTGGGACACTCCACCTTCATGTGCAGGAAGCGGCTGGCGTGGCAGGCGCCGATCATCCGCAGATCCGTCACCTTCATCAGCAGCTTGGGCCAGAAGTGGGGAATGTTGTGTTTGCGGTAGTTGATGTAGTGCTCAAAGGCCAGCAGATACGTCTCCTGGCACTTCTCGATCTTCTCCACACAGATCAGCCCCGTCCGGTCTGCGGGAATCAGGGAATCATCAGGGGATCGTGGAATCACAGGATGGTTTGTGTTGGAAGGGAGCTCAAAGCTCATCCAGTCCCACCCCCTGCCATGGGCAGGGACACCTTCCAGTAGTCCAGGTTGCTCCAAGCTCTGTCCAGCCTGGCCTCAGACACTTCCAGGGATGGTGCAGCCACAGCTGCTCTGGACAACCTGTGCCAGGGCCCCACCACCCTCACAGGGAGGAATTTCTTCCCAATATTCCATCACAATCCTCTTTTTAGCTTAAACCTCTCCCTGTTGGCCTGGCATTCTCTACCCATGGAAGAGTCCCTCTCCCAGTCCAGCATCTGCAGGGATTCTCCCTCCCACAGGGCTGAGTGTCCCACGCACCCCCTGGGTATTGGGTGCCCACCCCAAATCCCCCCCAAAATCCAGGGGGGCACGGTTTCCCACCCAATGCACCCTGAAGATGTTGGGGGGCTCTGGCATCAGGGTGCCCCCCCAACACCCCCAGGACAGGGGTGGACTCTGGGCATTGGGGTGGGTGCCCACCCATTGCATCCCCAAATTCTGGGGGCTCCGGCATCAGGGTGCCCACCCAACACACCCCCAAGATAGAACTCTGGGCATTGGGGTGCCCTCCCAATGCACCTCCAAATGCTGGGGACTGTGGGCAAGGGGGTTGTGGGCAACACAAAAATCCCCATGGACAGTCTCTGGGCATGGAGGTGCCCACCCAATTTCCCCTGAAGCTGCTGGGGGGCTCTGGCATCAGAGTGCCCACCCAACACCTCCCCAGGATACTGAGGACTCTGGGCATTAGGGTGCCCACCCAACACCCAACCCTGACTCCCCGGGCATGGGGTACTCACCCCATTCCCCCATCACCCGTGTGCGCACACACCTGAGGACATGAGCAGCACGGCCTGGAGCAGGGCCACCTCGGTGTCGTCCAGGTTGAAGGCAGAGAGGGACTTGCCCAGGTCGAAGATGGCATCAGAGACAACGCCGAGGCCGCCGTTCTTGAGCTGCTCCCGCTTCACTGCCATCTCCCCGCTCAGCGTCAGCGTCTCGCTCTCAGGGTCGTAGCGCACGGCTGCCCGCAGCGACATGATCTCCATGCAGCACCCCTTCAGCAGGATGATCTGGTCCTCGCAAGGCAGCTGGGGGGGCACGGAGGCAGTTTTGGGTGGGTTTGATGTGACTCAGACCGTGGCATGCCACCTTGGACCCCCCAAACACCCCAGCACACCATTACCTCTGAAAACATGGGCAGTTTTTTGGCAAAGTCGACCACGCGGGTGATGGCCGGGGTGATGATTTTTGTAAACTCGCTGAACGCCTCCAGGTCGACTTTGTCCCCGTCGGGCATGGAGGCCATGGGGGATTGGCCGATGTCCTCAGGCTGCAGGGAACATGGCGGTGTTAGGGGGTGTGATGTCACCACGTGCCCCCTGGGACTGCCATGGTGGCACTGGGGGGTGTGGTGTGACTGTGTCACTCCTGGGACCCCCACAGCAGATGGAGCATTGGGAGGTGTGGTGTGACTGTGTTCCCCATGGTGGACAGTAGAGTTTGGGAGTGCAGGGTGACTGTTTTTTCCCCGAGATCCCTACAATGCACAGTGGCATATGAGGGTGCAGTGTGACCATGAGTCCCCCACAGGACCCCCATGGTGGGCAGCATGTTGGGGGTGCTGTGCACCCCTGTCTCCCCTCCCTGGGATCCCCCTGGTGGGTGTGATGTGACTATGTGACTTTGCCCCCCCTCTGGGGCCTCCACGTCACTGGGGAACACTCGTGGCAGGGCTGGTGCAGCAGCCAGGAGAGGGAGCTGCGTGACAGGGACAGTGACAGTGACAGGGCCAGTGGCATGGCCGGGGCCGGGGCCACCCGCGGGCACAGCTGTCCCCTTCGGTCACAGCTCACCCCTGAACCCTTTGGGGGTGACCAGCTCAAGGACACTGAGAGATGTCCCAACCCCCAACAACTGGCCAAGGACACCAGGGACATCCCAAACCCTGGCACTGCCACCATGTGTGTGCCGAGTGTGCGAGTGCTCAGCAGATCCTGGCCGGGCCTGGGGGCCAGGGTGGGGGGCTGAGATGGTGACAGAGTCCCTCCACTGCATCCCCTCACCAGGAATTTCCGCTTCTGCTTCCAGTGGCTGCCCTGGGCATTGGTGCTGCGGTGGGCTTCTGTCACGACATGGATCAGCTCCCACTCCTCGGCGCTGGGGTTGGGGCGATGCTGCAGGGACTTGATCATCTCCTCCTTCCGCCGCCGCTCGCGGTTCTCCTCGATCAGCTTCCGCTTGGCTACCCGCTTGGAGTCATCCAGCACCACTGCCGGGACCCCCAAAATCAGCCGGGAACACCCCACCACCAGCTGGGACTGCCTCATCCATGCATCCCATGCCTGCAGCACAGCACCCCGTGGTGACTCCCCAGACTCCTCCTGTGGCTGCTCTGGGCGTCCCAACCCACCCCATTAGCACCAGGACCACAACCCACCCCCTGAAAGCCCACCACTATCCTCTGGGACCCCCCCAGTCAGCTAGGACCCCCCATTCATACATCCCACCCCACTGCTGCATCACAGCACCCTGTGCCTGACATCCCAGCCTGGTCCTCCGGCTGCTCCAGGTACCCCAACGTGCCCCATGGTGCCAGGACTCCAACCTGCCCCCCCAGCCGAGCCCCCCCGTGCCCCCCAACTCACGGTCCATGGCCATGCCCACGGAGATGCACTTCTTGAAGCGGCAGAGCTGGCACTGGTTGCGGGTGATCTTGTCGATGACGCAGCACCCATCGTACTTGCAGGAGTAGGTGGGGTGCAGGTTCTTCTGGATGGTCCGACGGAAAAATCCCTGGGGAGGGTGCGGGAGGGGTGACACAGTGAGCCCTGCTGAGCCCCCCTGAGCCCTCCATGCCCCCTGCCCCAACTCACCTTGCAGCCCTCACAGGTGATGCAGCGGTAGTGGTAGCCGGTGGCCTTGTCCCCGCACACCACACACTGTTCATCTTTGTCCAGGTAACTAGGGATGTACCCTGCGGGGATCCCCAGGTCAGGGACTGCCAGCGCACCTCGGGGCAGGGACCCCCCCAGCAGGGACTCATGGGGTGCTCCATGACAGAAATTCCCATGTCAGGGACCCCCAGGTCACCTCAGGTTAGTGGCCCCCGGGGTGCTCCATGACAGGGTAACCCCAGGGCACCCCAAGTCAGGGACCCTTGGAGCTCCCCGTATCCCACATCAGAGACCCCCAGAACCCTGCGTCAAGGATCCCCACACACACCACGCCAGGGACCCCCAGTGAGCCCTCCCCTCCCCGTGCCTCAGTTTCCCCTCAGTCTGCACCCACCACCCTCTGCCCCACCACTGCCCTTGCCCCGGCACAGGAAGGGTTAACACCGGGGGTGTGTGGGGAGTGTCTGAGCCCCCCACACCAATAAAGCCCCCATTATCCCATTACCCGGCCGGGGACCGGCAGCGGGGGGGGTCCCCATCCACCCAGCACACAAAGACCCACTGTCCCCGCCATTGTCCGGGGTCCCCCTGCCTGGCAGCCCGGGGACCACCCCCCGCCAGATCCCCCCAGCCTCACCACCACCAACCGCCCAGGGAAACTGAGGCACGGATCATCCATGAGGCACGGGGCAGTCCCGGGTAGCCCACCCTCGTGCTTTGGGGGTCTGGAAATGGGGGTCCCCGAAGGGTGGGAGGGATGGGGAGAGGGCTGGATGTCTGGGTCCCCCCTGCACAGAGCACCCATAATTCGGGG